>NC_141685.1:158370829-159642988 GCF_964263255.1 Lissotriton vulgaris
TACCATGCTACCCTGTAAATGAATCCCCTAGTGATTATTATCAACAAACTTTATTCATTTTTAATAAAGAAAAACATCTTCCAAGTTACAGATTGACAAATATAATATGTCCAAGTTAATCAGAACACAAGATAAAAATTCATGAATTACAGCAGTAGCATTTTGCGTCTGTGAGATCTCAATGAATGCCGTCATCAGAATTGGTAGCCGCTGGGGACAACACAGTGCATGGGCCGTTACTGGTTCAAGCAAAGTATCAACATCCATTGGCATGACTGATGGGAGTGTGAGACATGTGTCTAAGATGCATTCTTCTCCGCATAGCAGGGAGCGTAGAACAGGTAAGATGCAATCTTGCCAAATTGGTCTGAATAACAGAAACCATGTGGTATTTAATTCTCTTAGACGAGGAAGTCCCACATTTTGGACGATGCGCTCACGATACTTCATCGCCAGTAGAGGTGTCTCCATGGAGCACAAGGTGTCGTTTGTGAAATGACTTGCCATATCGCAGCAATAGGAGCAAAAATAGTATTCCTGCAGCGAGTCCCAAAATGAGAGGTAATCCGCCAAACGCAGAGTGCACAAAGTTTGGAAATATTACTAGGACTGCTTCAAAAGGTGCTAACAGTCCAGAAAATAGCAATACCACTCGTATCAGACATGTTTAAGATACGACTTAACATTCCTGAGAAATGTATAGGGCAATTTGTAGTTAAGAGGGCATGTAACTGCAGAAGTCCTTGCGACTTGCAGATCATAGGTTTCTTTGGCCGAGGTCAGTGGCACAGTTTTTTGCAAAAGAATGGCTTTCATTCTGCTTAAAGTATCAATTCGTATAAAAGAGATGTTCAGTGAAAGCCAAAATGGCGACTCCCGGCTGTCTTGGGTTTAGAAAACAATACTTGCTTACAGCAAGTGGCCCTGGCTGACACAGTTACTAGATATGGTATTCCTGGCAACATGCCACAGCAGCTGCGATCATCTAACATAAGGTAACTCTTATTCGAGAGTTGTCCAAAAATTGGATCAATCCCCGTGGCTGGTGAACCTTGCAGGTGGCAGGATAAGTTTTTAGAGGAACTATCGCAGGCCCCGTGTAGGATCCTGACAAAGGAGAGAACCGCTTAGTGCATTTTTACAATTTTCCCCCCTAAGAAACACTTCACGACCCCCACTCCAACATCTGTATGTGTATGCCAATTCCCAGAATGTCTTAATGTATTCTTTACCCAACCTTTTATATGTGCCTGCTGGTATATGTTGTAGGCAATATTGAAAATGAGAAATTGTAACAGGCAGAGTGATTGTTTAATGTATAATCCATTACGTAACTGGCTTTTCAGCTACTGTAAATGGCAATCTTCCCAGTTTTTCAATGCTCAGTACCGTATTGTCTGCTCCCTTTTGTGCCAATTTGATCTGTTTATCAGTGAGATTGAATCCTGAAAACAGTGACGTAGAATTGATTAAACGTCAAGGCACATTGCCAGAACAAAGGTTTTGCAACCTTCAGCCTAATAGCATGATAGAAAGAAATTGCGACTGATCATGTTGCAACATGACCAAGTCCTGTTCCATGATGTCAATGGCAGAATACACTATGCTGTCTAAAGAATATATCCTGAACCACAGAGTTGGTACCCATTGTCAACCACAGAGAGAGATTTATCTAAATTAATACGATCAATTTCTCGTATTCGTTCTGCAGTATCTGCTTGCCTAATTTTCCATGCTTTATTATAAGCAGCAAAGATACCGGCATATATAAAACGTTTATGACGCGGTGTTCTTGGTCCTAGCAACAATTCCCTAAGATCAGTGCCATCTTTAAGTAAAGATAAGTGTTGCTTTACATCCTTCAGTGTAGATCTATGTAGACAATCAAGGCAAAGTTTCCCTACACTGTATGTTGTTACTATTCCTGGATGCTGTCTTTAAACATATCTTGGTTCTGGCCTAATGAATGTGAACCCCTTTGTTTTATTCAGGAATCTATCTTGACAGTTGTTTGTGTCTGTGGGCCAGATTTATTCCAATCTGGATCTGTTCTGTTGTGAGGCAAAATAGAATGTATGTCTACTCCCCCCTCTGAAGTGTTATCACTAACAGGTGTAGGTGTAGAAATGGACAGATTGTTCAAGTCTTTTATCTTGGCTAACCCAAGACAAGACGTCTGTTGGACAGTGTCATTCAAAAAAATAATTTGCTCAGGGATGATGCAGGCTCTAAATAAAGCTTCTATCCCCTGCACATGCCAATCTTTTGTGCCCCAGACAGTTTATGTCTCAATGTTGTCTTTCCAAGATTCGAAACCTAGTGAAGACTGTTGAGCTTAAAAGGCTGTAGAATAAATTTGCTTGGTATTTGTTAATATACTTTTCATTCCTGTTTTTTTTTACATTTTTAAAGTAAAATGATTCCGGATTTGATACATTGAACCCTGAAAAGTACAGAAATTTTCTACAACATTTATTTGAGCTACTCTTTGATGGCGTAGGACAATGTTCCCATTGGGTATACATTAATACATTTCTAGGATTTGCAGATGTGTGCAAGAAATGATGACCATAGTGATTATAACAATACATTTGTTCATAATCTGATGAACCTTCTAAGTATTGATGATTTGTAAAGTCTGACATCATATTATTAACAGTCTCGAAGTCCCAATCATCAGAAAAGGTACTAGATGAAACAGTCATTCAAGGAAATCTTGAACTGGTGTGGAATCTTCAACAGCTCTGACGGTCCAAAAATGGCATAATTAGTTCTGTCCCAAGCTATACTCCCTGGTATAGGAACGGCTGTGATGTTCACTGATGACAAGTCTCTTTGTTCACGATGGGATGATTTGTGTGGCTTGAGAAGTAAGTTGATGTTCTTAACTGCTGTTTCCATTTTGATATATCTTCCATTTATCAGGATTCCCAAAGTTATTACCAGAGTCAACCAAAGTAGAGGAAAAAGCACACCCAACACAATCCAAAGTTCAATCCATAGTGAAACCAGATAAGTCTTTTCCAGGTGATGAAAAAGGTCTGTTGCTTGTTCTTTCAAAGTTCTTTTTACTGGCGCAATTTCAGGTTCGCTTGGATCCTCGGAAAACGAATCAAAGTTAATGAAATAGCCAGAGGCTGTTCTGTCAATTGTTGGGATTGCATAAGGATTCATTGAAATCATTGGAACCTCAGGATTACTTGTAACATTTGTGTAGTCAGATGGTACTTCATTGTAGACAGGCGTTTCTTGACAAAGGTGATGAGTCTCTCAGTTTGAACCTCTTGGATAGTAGCCAGAGCTGGGTATCTGCTACATTGGCGGAGTACACTTGGCCTACTGCTTATCATCGGCCACATGATGTGGTTTGACCAGGTTGATAGATACAAACCTGTTCTCCTTTTTTCCAGCAAGGGGCGGCAGTAATACTGTTCTTGATCCGTGGATTGCTAGGACAGGTACTGGTTGTCAGTAAGAAGGCCCAAATTCCTTCTTGCCGCGATCTTTTCTCTGACCAGATCACCAAGCTTTGGGATCCAGACACGCCTTGCTGGGACGGTCGGTTTCAGTGGTGGTTGGCTTCAGGAACACGTTACTTTGTTTTGTTCTTATTTCATTTAAGTCCTGTAAGACAGCCAAGCGATCTTTGATATCAAAGATTTTTCGGTCTGGCATTGAAGTCTGACAATCAAGGTCCGCTACAAAAATTCTGGTCTCAAAAAGGACTTCATATGGAGTGATACCCCCTAGAGAACTTCGTGGCAGATTATTAAGACTACGTTGGACACTTATTAGATGTTTGACCCACCCGTCACCCAAACCTAATACCCTAGCTGTTTGATTGCTTTATGTCCCGGTTTTTTCTCTCCAATAGCAAATTTCCCTCAGGATGGAATGGACTAGAGTACCGCAATGCAACACCCAGATTGGCCATGGCCTCCTTGTAAGCTCGAGAGCCAAATGCAGGACCTTGGTCAGAATGTAGCGTGCCGACTGCGTATGTGGCGATAAAGACTCGTAAATCTTTTATAACAGTACGAGCGTCAGCCAATAGCTGAGGCCACATCCAAATGAATCTTGAACACGAATCCACTGAGATCATGATATATTTATAGTTGCCATCCCTCTGTAAGGGACAGCAGTGGTCCATGTAAACGCAAGCTAATGGTTTATCTGAAACCAACAGGGGTGTCTGCGCAGGATGTTGCACAGTAGAGACTTTCATCTTTTGGCATATTTCACATTCCAAAACATAGTTGAATTTGAATTTGAATTTGAATTTAAAATACTTGTAAAGCGCTACGTACACCGTGCGGTTTCTTGGCGCTGTGGAGACAAATTTAGCAGAGAGAGGCCGTGAATAACTGGCGCAGTAAGATAGGTAGGACAGATTTATAAAGAAAAAGCCTGTTTGAACAAAAAAGTTTTGAGGTCTTTACGGAAGGAGGAATAGTGTGGAACAGACCGTAGGTGATCAGGGAGGGAATTCCAAAAAGTAGGAGCCAAAGTTGAAAAATTGGCTCCTCCCCATTTTTTGCGTTTATAACGCGGAACTTGCAAAAGTGATTGGGTCGATGAGCGAAGCTCTCTGGCAGGGGTGTACTCCCTAATCAAGGAAGAAATGAAGGCGGGGGCAGAGCCCTGACGGGCCTGAAAAACCATACAGCCAATTTTAAAAAGGGAACATTCCCTGACAGGAAGCCAGTTTCTGGTTTGTTTCCTCATGCGCGGCCACCAGTACCTCTGCTTTAATAATGACACTGTGGCGGAAACACCTGCATGTGCAAAGGCGAGCCCCTCATGTGCTTCTGAAGATTGGTCCTAATCTATGTTTCATGTTTGAAATTACTCTATCCCCCACTCCAGGGATTTGAGCAAATGGACCATTGTTCGCATCAGTTATGTATGAGAATTTGAGTGGAAACCCTTTTGGTAATGTTTTACCACTGTCTTTGCTTGAAGCATTGACAGCCAACATTATTTTGCCATTTATGTTTGTTTTTCAAAGAGTAATTTCAGCTACGGAAGCCGTTTGCACAGCTGCCTTCGCGGCTTCATCAGCCAATTCATTCCCTGCAACATGAACGCCATCACGTTGATGACTCAGCCTGTGTATCATGTGAGTGTTTTGTAGTTCTTGTCGTAACTGAACTACTCGTTCCCAAAGCAACTTACGCTTAGTTGTGCCACCCTTTGCATCTTTGTAACTGTTTTGAATCCAGTTTTGGAAGTAAAAATGAAGGCAAGCGTTCCGGTGCAGTTATAATAAAGCGAGGATAAGGCGCGACAGTGCGCGGCTGTATGCTCTCAGAACAGCGCTCCTGCGCGGCAATGTCATGCAAACAAACACACCCCTGCATGTGTTTTATGAACAAAGAACAAAGCGATCCAGCGCGGTTACAATGAAAAGTAAATAAGCGATCCAGCGCGAGAATTAATGCCCCCAAAAACAAAGCGCTCCAGCGCGGAAAAGATTAGCCCATGTAATAGCGCTCGACGCATGCTTGTCAATCACCAAGAAACAAAGCGCTCCAGCGCGGAAATGATAGCCCAAAACAATAGCGTTCCAGCGCGGAAATGTATCAGAATAGAAAGCGCCCCTGCGCGTAAGGAATGCCTCACCAGTCGGCAAGGACAGGATACCTGAACGCGCTCCAGCGCGGGAATCAGGAATGGGTGTTTCCGAGGTAGCGGAAACCAAGCTCAGACGCAAGGAAACTGGCGTCCCCCCTGTCTTCCTCTTGAAATGAAGGCGCATGCTTGAACCTGGATACCGATTCAGAAAAGGGGGTGGTGATGAACAGAGTGTCTGAATTAAGCAGACCACTCTTACCCAGTCCAAAGATCAGGGCTTGATCCATCACCGTTATTTATCTCACTGCACCATCCCAGCTCAGAACTTGGCTATATGCAAATCAGTCTGTCCCTGGCCCAGTGCATCATGGGAACAGGGCAGACTAAACTACCAAGCCAATTCTTCACCAGAAAGGAGACAAGCTACCGGGGACCGGTTTCTGGCATTTAAGCCTTCTTCGGCCCGGATTGCTTGAATCCTGATGGTGCAGTGAGAAAGGGACTCATGTCTGAGTATACCCTGCCACACCTATAGTGGCCAAAAACGATTCAGAAAAGGGGGTGGTGATGAACAGAGTGTCTGAATTAAGCAGACCACTCTTACCCAGTCCAAAGATCAGGGCTTGATCCATCACCGTTATTTATCTCACTGCACCATCCCAGCTCAGAACTTGGCTATATGCAAATCAGTCTGTCCCTGGCCCAGTGCATCATGGGAACAGGGCAGACTAAACTACCAAGCCAATTCTTCACCAGAAAGGAGACAAGCTACCGGGGACCGGTTTCTGGCATTTCAGCCTTCTTCGGCCCGGCTTGCTTGAATCCTGATGGTGCAGTGAGAAAGGGACTCATGTCTGAGTATACCCTGCCACACCTATAGTGGCCAAAAACGATTCAGAAAAGGGGGTGGTGATGAACAGAGTGTCTGAATTAAGCAGACCACTCTTACCCAGTCCAAAGATCAGGGCTTGATCCATCACCGTTATTTATCTCACTGCACCATCCCAGCTCAGAACCCGGTCCCCGGAAGCTTGTTTCCTTCCCAGCGTAAGAATTGGCTTGGTAGTTTGGTTTGCCCTGTTCCCATCATGCACTGGGACAGGAACAGACTAATTTGCATATAGCCGGGTTCTGAGCTGGGATGGTGCAGTGAGCTAAAAAACGGTGTTGGATCTAACCCTGATCTCTTGACTGGGTGAGAGTATTCTGCTTAATTCAGAAACTCTGTCCATCATCACCCCTTGTTGTTAAATATTTTGTCCACCATAAGCGTGGAAGGGTATACTCAGATGTGAGTCCCTTGCTCATTGCACCATCAGGATTCAAGCAAGCCGGGCCGACGACGGCTGAAATGCCAGAAACCGGTCCCCGGAAGCTTGTTTCCTTCCCAGCGTAAGAATTGGCTTGGTAGTTTGGTTTGCCCTGTTCCCATCATGCACTGGGACAGGAACAGACTAATTTGCATATAGCCGGGTTCTGAGCTGGGATGGTGCAGTGAGCTAAAAAACGGTGTTGGATCTAGCCCTGATCTCTTGACTGGGTGAGAGTATTCTGCTTAATTCAGAAACTCTGTCCATCACCACCCCTTGTTGTTAAATATGAACCTGGATACCGGCAAGAATCCGAAGCAACGAGCCGGTGGGAAACGCAGAGTTTATGCGTGCCCCCGGAAGTGCTTCATTGCAGAGGAATTACCGTCAACAACTAGACGGCTACTGGGCCTCAAACCGGAAGTGAGTATACAGACTGCTGCTCGTGTCTAGAGGTGACTACGGAACGGCAAGGTGCTGCAACATGACAGTACCCCCTTCCAAAACAGACCCCCTCACCCAGGATCAGACAGTGGAGGCAGGACGAGGACTGGGCGGGTGACCAAGATGGAAGGCATGCACCAAGTCGGAAGTGTGGCGCACGTGTGACAAAGGTTCCCAGGAACGCTCATCAGGACCATGCCCCTTCCAGTCAACCAGGTAAAACAGCTTCCCCCTGGTGCGGCGAGAACCCAGTATGGCCCTGACCTCGTACTCCAAATGGTCATTCAGGAGCACAGGAGAAGGTGGAGTGGGGACGGTGCACTCAGGATGAACAGCACGCAGAAGAGAGACATGGAAGACGGTGTATTTTCATGTGCGGAGGCAGGGAGAGTCTCATGGACACAGGGTTGATTGCTCACTCGATGGCAAAGGGACCCATAAAGCGAGGCAACAATTTCTTGGGACCATGCACATTGAGGTGCCAAATGGAGAGCCACACTCTGTCTCCTTCCCGGTATTCAGGTTCCTTTAGCCTGTGCGCATCGGCATGTTCCTTGTAGGATTCCTTGGCTTTGGCCAACTCGAGCCGGTCTTGTTGCCAGAGATTGCGCAGTGTCCCGTGATAAGCCCGCACCGTGGGTAACGGGCTGTTTCGTAGTTCCTCCCAGGCTGTGGTACGAGGATGCCTTACCTGGAGGCAAAAGATAGGAGACATCCCGATGGCGGTATGCTTGTTGTTGTTGTATGCATATTCTGCCAACCATAGCACCTCGACCCATTCTTTCTCCACCATGATCAGCAAACAGCCGAGGTATTGTTCCATAGTGTGGTTGGTTCTCTCGGCCTGTCCATCCATCTGGAGGTGGTACGCGGAAGAAAGACGTACGTCCATTTCTAGAATTTTGCACACCTCCCTCCAGAAACGGGACACAAATTGCATACCACGGTCTGTTATCAGCACCAAAGGAATGCCGTGGAGGCGAACAACGTTGTGCATGAAGACCACTGCTAATTCGGTTGCCATGGGCAGCTTCTTCAAGGGAACGAAATGAGCCATCTTGGAGAGGTGGTCCACGATGGTGAGTATAGTGGTGAAGCCAGTTTTGGTAATCGGAAGCTCCACTACGAAGTCCATGGACACGGTGTGCCATGGATACGGCGGAATCGGTATGGGGTGTAGCAATCCTGTGGGTGGTTCCGACTTTATTTTGCCTAGGAGACAAACAGCACAATGGGTGGGTTTTTTTTCAGCCTCCATGGTGGGCCACCAGAATTCCCTCTGAAGTAGATCCAAGGTTTTGTGGTAACCCGGGTGGTTGGAGAGGACATGATCATGACACATGAACAATGCTTGTTGTTTGCGAGCTTTTAGCAGCAGATAGTACTTCTCTTCTCTGAACAGAAACCCTGGTGTCCCTTTACCAGAATGACCGGGTCAGTGTGGCTGACGTCTTTTTGTAACAGGGTTAGGAACTCCGAAGTTACCACACCCCCTTGGAAGTGCTGTTCCGGTATGATAGGAACGGGCTTGGTTGTGGGTGTTACGCCTTCGGGTTCTTCAAGTCGTGATAATGCGTCTGCTTTTGTGTTCTCTTTTCCTGGACGAAACGTGATCTGGAAGTTGTATTTGTTGAAGAACAAGGTCCAACGAAGCTGTCTGGCTGTGAGGCCTCATGCTGAACGTAGGAACTGGAGATTCCTGTGGTTGGTATGTATGGTCACTGGGTGTTTGGCGTCTTTTCGGTAGTGTCGCCACTCCTCGAATGCCATCTTTATTGCCAACAGTTCTCGATCCGACACCGTGTAGTTACGTTCAGCGGGTTGGAGCTTCTTAGAGTAGAAGGCCACGGGGTGTAAGAGACCTGAGTAGGCGTCTCTTGTGACAATACGCCCCCAACGCGTCCTGTGAGGCATCGGCCTCCACTATGAGCGGTCGTTCCGCATCGGGGTGAGCTAGCACGGGGCAGTAGTGAATCGTCTCTTGAGTTCTCTGAACGCTTCTTCTGTTCTGATATCCCAACAGAAAGGTAAGTTTTTGCGTAGAAGATGGGTGATAGGTGCTGCCATTCCGGAGAAGCCTGTGATGAACCGGCGGTAATAATTGGAAAACCCCAGTAATCGCTGGACGTCTTTCACGGAGGTCGGAGTAGGCCATAACAGAAGGGCCTCCACTTTTTTGTTGTCCATCTGTATTCTAGCTGGAGTGATGATATGGCCCAGAAACTCGACCGTGGTAACGTGAAACACGCTTTTCTCCAACTTCACGTACAGACGGTGTTTTCCCAACTGCTGGAGGACGGAACGCACGTGCTGGATATGGTCCGTGAGGTTGTGTGAATAGATCAGGATATCGTCGATATAGACGATGCAGAAGATATCGATGTAGTCCCTCAACTCCTCGTTGATGAAGAACTGAACCGCTGCGGGGGCGTTGCAGAGTCCAAAGGGCATGACTTGGTATTCATAGAGGTCGAATTTGGTCCGGAAGGCAGTCTTCTATTCGTCACCCCTTTGGACTCTGACAAGGTGGTAAGCCCCCCGTAGGTTCAGCTTTGTGTAGGCGGAGGCGTTCTTCACTTGATCTAAGAGACTGGAGATCAAAGGCAAAGGGTATCGGTTCTTCACCGTTATGGCGTTCATAGCCCTGAAGTCAATGCAGGTCCTCAGGTCTCCCTCCTTCTTAGCCACGAAGAAAAGAGGGGAGGACACCAGAGACCGGGAGTGGCGTATGAACCAGTGTTCAGGTATTCATCCAGGTATGAGCGTAGATGGTCGTTCTCCTTTTGGGTGAGGGAATATATCCAACTGCATGGTAGGGTGGAAACGGGAATCCTGCAGTCAAAAGAACGATGTGTAGGCAGGATGTTGGCCCCTTTCTTGTCGAATACATCTGCTAGGTCTAGATAGGCCTCTGGTAGTCTGCTTGGGTGACCACCCCCATGCCTTGCAGGGGTAATGAGTGTGCTTGTATGGTACGAACGCCAAAGGAAGCCTCCTCTGTGTAACAAGTAGTGTTGCAGTGGTCCGAGTCCAGGGTTATGGCTCTGGATATCCAATTGATCCGAAGGTTATGATTTACCAACCATGGTAGGCCCAGTATGACCTTAAACTGTGGTGCATCGATCACATCGAAGTCGATGGTTTCGGTATGGTGGTTCACGAAGGACATTAACATTTCTTCTGTCTGATACCTGATGAGGCCTGATGTAAGGTCGATTCCATCCACCGCCTTGACGGTTTCCGGTATGTCTTTAGGTAACGTGGTCATACCCAACGTTTGCGAATACTGGGTGTCGATAAAGTTACCGGTTGCCCCGGAATCCAGTAAGACGGTTACCAGCCATTCCTTGCCTGTCTGATTCCGTAACGTCACACCCACATGATGGCTGCCATCCAAAACCGCAGGGATCACCGTTTTACAGGACGACAAACCCAGTAGACGGACCCCTTTGTCTAATGGGTTGTCTCGTTTCCCGTCTTGTCTCCTTTGTTAATGGGTAACACAAACGGCCTTCTTCCTCGTGTGCATGTGGGCTTCACTGGGCATTCTCTAACGAAGTGTCCACTTTTGCCACAATACAGGCATTGGTTCTGTTTCCTTCTCTTCTCTCTTTCCATACTGGTGAGCGGACCGCGTACTCCTATCTGCATTGGTTCCGGGGCGTTGCTAGCAGTGGTTGGCTAATCTCTATTTTTCATAAACAGATTAGTCAATGGTCTGTAAATATGTATTTTCAAAAGTCTTTATTCTCTTGATGTGAATATTTATCTTGTGTTCATATTCATTTTTTGATTTCAAAATTAACTAGTGTTATGACACACTAGGTACATCCACATTAGTAATCCTCAATACAGATCCCGATGCATTTCGGGCCAGAGCCCTTTCTCAAGGGAATACTCTACAATAAAAAACATAGAATGGAACCAGAATCAGTATATGGGCATAAAAATAACCCTGGGAAATCAGACTGGTGCATGCAAAAAATGGTGAGAAGATGGTGCAAAAAATCGAAGCCAAGTCACAGAAAAACGTGTAAAAATAGTGCAGGAGAGGAAGCTCAACCACTCGAGAAATTAAAAAGGTGAATCAGGTGAAAAACGGAAATCGGAATTGGTGAGGTAGATTTCTAAGTAGTACACGGGACCGTGTTCAGAGTGACATGCAGGATTTCTAAGTATGCTCAAACCCAAGAGTGAATACAACGTTAGAGCGCGCGTGTCCAAAGTCTAATGATCAAATTCGAACGCGGGTGAAAACCTTGTGCTTTTAAGTTAAATAGCGGGACAAGAACTCCCCGTTTGTTACTTACTTCGTGAATGAGTAAGAAGTGCCTCGCGATGTGCCGGCGAGACGGAGGTGCAGCCATCCGATGTGCAGAAGTGTGGATAAATGTCGGAAATGGTGAACATAGAAGAGGGGTGTAGAAAACGCGAGTAGTGAGAAAAAACTATGGAAATGTATAACGGACCATGCAGGGCAAGTGATAGACAACAAATATATCGGCCTCCATGTTGGAATGGTCAAAATAAAGCATGAAAGTATGAAAGTAATATAAACAAAGGATCTAGGAGTGTCATTATAAAGAAACTAATATAAATAACATAAAAATTCAATGCGATCATTCAACCCGTTGGGCGCCATCGTGGCAAGAAATCGGATCCAGTAGTTTTCTCGCTTTAGTAGATTGTTCTTGTTGTTCTGGGTGATTTCAACTTGTTCCAAAACCTGGAATTTTAGTTGAGCCACAGTGTGTCGGTATTCGGTAAAGTGAGAAGCCACACTTGATTTGATGTTGTGGGTGCGGATGTTACTTTTGTGTTCTAAAATCCTGGTGCGGATTTTTCTCTCCGTGTGACCTACATAGCATGTGGTGAACCAGGAAGACAAAACCATGGTATATAAGGGATTGAAACCTTGTCATAACTGTTCGAATTGCCACAACTGCATCACGGGCAACAGTACATGTCACCCCATGAAAGGACACTCCATCAGACTCAAAGTTAATGCCACCTGCAATTCAAAAAATGTCATTTACCTTCTCAAATGTCCATGTGGCAAATGCTATGTAGGTCACACGGAGAGAAAAATCCGCACCAGGATTTTAGAACACAAAAGTAACATCCGCACCCACAACATCAAATCAAGTGTGGCTTCTCACTTTACCGAATACCGACACACTGTGGCTCAACTAAAATTCCAGGTTTTGGAACAAGTTGAAATCACCCAGAACAACAAGAACAATCTACTAAAGCGAGAAAACTACTGGATCCGATTTCTTGCCACGATGGCGCCCAACGGGTTGAATGATCGCATTGAATTTTTATGTTATTTATAATAGTTTCTTTATAATGACACTCCTAGATCCTTTGTTTATATTACTTTCATACTTTCATGCTTTATTTTTGACCATTCCATCATGGAGGCCGATATATTTGTTGTCTATCACTTGCCCTGCATGGTCCGTTATACATTTCCATAGTTTTTTCTCACTACTCGCGTTTTCTACACCCCTCTTCTATGTTCACCATTTCCGACATTTATCCACACTTCTGCACATCGGATGGCTGCACCTCCGTCTCGCCGGCACATCGCGAGGCACTTCTTACTCATTCACGAAGTAAGTAACAAACGGGGAGTTCTTGTCCCGCTATTTAACTTAAAAGCACAAGGTTTTCACCCGCGTTCGAATTTGATCATTAGACTTTGGACACGCGCGCTCTAACGTTGTATTCACTCTTGGGTTTGAGCATACTTAGAAATCCTGCATGTCACTCTGAACACGGTCCCGTGTACTACTTAGAAATCTACCTCACCAATTCCGATTTCCGTTTTTCACCTGATTCACCTTTTTAATTTCTCGAGTGGTTGAGCTTCCTCTCCTGCACTATTTTTACACGTTTTTCTGTGACTTGGCTTCGATTTTTTGCACCATCTTCTCACCATTTTTTGCATGCACCAGTCTGATTTCCCAGGGTTATTTTTATGCCCATATACTGATTCTGGTTCCATTCTATGTTTTTTATTGTAGAGTATTCCCTTGAGAAAGGGCTCTGGCCCGAAATGCATCGGGATCTGTATTGAGGATTACTAATGTGGATGTACCTAGTGTGTCATAACACTAGTTAATTTTGAAATCAAAAAATGAATATGAACACAAGATAAATATTCACATCAAGAGAATAAAGACTTTTGAAAATACATATTTACAGACCATTGACTAATCTGTTTATGGAATAAGACTACGGTCCTTGTGTTGTGCACTAGAGTGTTCCCCCTCCCAGTAGGGGGACCCCTGAATTCTATTGCTGACTCCTTACACCGCTTGGCCAGACGGTGTCAACTCTAGTTGCACACAACAAACTTTTACCTTGCTACCATTTGGAACATTTACGCTGTGCGAGCTCCCACTCATCCTTAATCTCTATTTTTGTCTGTGCCTTTATCCTACAACCACGAGAGAAAGCGGTTGTTGCTCTCTTTCCCTCTTTCGATTCTTCGTTCTTGTACTCGGTAGTTTACCTTGACTACTAGGTCTATGAACTGTCCTATTTCTTTGGGTGGATCAGGCATCTGCAAAATCAAGTCCTTCAGTTCGTCGCTTAAGCCGTGATAGAAAACCAACACCTTTTTTTACTCAGGCCAGTGCACCTCAATGTCGAGTCTATAGAATGTAGTGATATAGTGGAGCAGATCGTTGTTGCCCTGTTTGAGGTTGAGTAATTTGTTGTCCGCGGCCTGAACAAACGTATGACGAGCGAACATTTGCAGCCTAGTTTACTTGAAGACAGGTAGGTTGTACAACATAGGATCGTCTTTATCCACCAACGATATGGACCACTGGGCGTTATCTCCACCCATGTAAGAGAGTATGAATGCGACTTTGGACACATCATCGGGAAAGGCGGTTGCTCTAGCCATGAAATGCAGATGGCACTGGTGAAGGAAGATGCTGTATTTGGTACTGTCGCCATAAAATCGTTCAGGAGATACGAGTTGCACAGGGTGTGGAGTAAAAACTTGTATTGCTGTGCCCTGATTGGGAGCAGAGGAGGACCCTCCAGATGTGAAAGTAGGTGGCCGTAACAACCCTTCTTGCCTGGCTCTGGGACTCTGGGAGTGTCCCCAGGGACTGGCTACCCCTGCTGCCATTTGACCTTGTAAGGCCGTCATGTCTTGGCGTATGCTGAGGTTCTCTGCCTGTATGCTAGTCAGCATGGCTGCTATGTTTTGTAGCGTAATCTCTGGGTCACTCATGTCGTCTGGGCGGAATGAATAACGTGGGCTTCCAATTCTGTCAGGTTCCCCACAAGGCTTACCTCATTAATGCTGCACTGTGTGCTTTTTGAACTGCAAAAGTTTTGCAACAAGAGTTAGATGTCTAATCTAAAACTAGACAATATGTTTTGTCTGGTTTAGAGACATGAAACAAAGGATTGTTCATTGACGAGGTGCATGTTTCAATCACCCCCTGATATTCAAGTTGATCTAAGATCTCCCTGACCTGTTTTGTAGCTTCTTGCTTAATTGGGTACTGCCTTTGTGCAGTTTGTTGATTTTTTAACTGGATATTATGGAGAATCCTCATCCCATCCTACATGATTTTTGTATAATGCGGGAGCTTGGGCAACTGCTCATTTCCTGGCATAAGTATTTTTTAAATGAATTGGAATGTGGTTGGAGAAGACTGGCATGATGATGTCTTTGCCATATGGGCACTCCCTGACAAATTCTGGTGGCCAGTCTTGTTCAGCAAGAAGAATGTCATAACTCTTACAAAGTCGCTCCCCAAAGAGTGCTCTCACTTTTCTTGGTATGTCTCCCTCCATCTGGAGTGTTACTTCATATAACTTATGTGGAGAACTAACCCTGGGATCTGCAGTTTCAACTTGGATGAACTCATTCAAGTCCACTGTCTCCAGATGATCCTTCAAGTTCTTGTGAGCTATGGTGACTTCTGCTGCACTGTCCAACATTGTCTGAGCCCATTCCCTGTTCTTGAGTTGTGTCCTCAAAATCATCGGCATGTCTGATTTTTAGACCTGCTACCTTCTTTTTGGTGAATTGAGGTTTCTTGTTTCCCTGAACGTGTTGATCATCTTTGGACTTCACGCGATCTTCCTTATGTTCTGACCGTCCTCTCCTTCCTGATTTCTGTGACAATATCTGGTGCATTCTTCTGTGCCTTACAAACCGTGCATATACGTGTGCATTGATTGCTTATCCTATAAAATACTATTTATGTAGGGACGACATATTGTTAAGAGGGACTTTTTTTAATTCCATATGGTTACGGTGTTTCTAGTACAACATTTATATTGCTTGCCTGGCTGTTAATGCAGCCTTGCTGTGCCACTGAGTGTAATATCACGTTTATAAAACTCTCGCACACCAGTTGCAGTGGGAGGCGGGAAGCAGAGTCATGGCAAGGAATTCTTCTGTGGCAACCATCTTCTGTTACTAAAGCCAGTCCTCTTAAGGCTAGTGTCCAACAACTTGCAATGTGAATGCTGCGCTGGGGGATTGGGTAACACTTAAAGCCTGGTACATCACATCACAAAGTAGCCTTTCAGGCTATACGTTATTGTGCAAGCCACTCAGTCTGGTGTGTTGCATCAGCCTACCATCCTACAGGACTCAGCTATATTTACTCAGGCGTTGTAGTGACCTGATATTTTGCCTTATTTCTGAGTGATGGTGACTTTAGTCTACTATTATCTTAAGTCCAGTGGATAGATCCTTATTTTCGGCCTATTCTTAGCGTTAGCCTATTGACTTTGACATAATTAGGTGTCCTTTCATCATTTTCGGGCCTGAAGGCCTATAGTAGAGGGTAGATCCTTTAGTTTTGACATCATATTACCTATTGGTAGGGCTTGTCTATGTATTTTGATAGAGCTATACAACTCTTTTACTCTTTTTCGGGCCTACAAGGCCCGAACGAGAGAGACTCCATTTTCTTTCTTGCCTCGGCTGCTCTAGGCGCTTGTAGGTCAAGAGTGATGTTTTAGTTATGAACTGTTGTTCACTGAGGAGAAACCTGTCGGAGCCGGCCCTTATCGGAGGAATGTGTTTATCCTTCGGGCTCCAGACGCAACAACGTGGGCTGCTGGGGTTGCGCTGGGAAGGCGGAGCTAGGTACAGGAATCTGGTGGGCGGCTGGTTACTGTCTGGAAATTTCCATGAACGAGGAGCTCTTTATATTATCAAAGTAGAGAGGAGGAGCAGGCAGTCGACAGTTGGAGTTCGGAATGATCGAAGGCTGGTGATCTCTTAGAAAGACTGAAGTTATACCGTGAGTTGGTCTGTTGGAGCAGTTGCAGTTAGTTTTGACATCGGAGTTAGAACGATCAGAGTGAAGAAGTTAGTGAAGCAGATGGATTCCAGAGCGGCTGAAACTACATTATTAGATTGAAGTTTTAAGGTGAAGACAGTTCGTGGGAGAGAGGAAAGCGGTGCAGAGTGATCGATGCAGAGTGAAGAGACAGAGACGAAGAAGATGAGAGAAGGGTTCCAGTGTTTTGGAGGGGGACGAAGGTGAAGGAGCATAGCGGCGCAGACGTGTGTCCGTGGGTGCAGGGGAGAATCTGAGATGAGCCAAGGCACAGACGAGAGAGGGACCCAGATGACAGCTAGAACCGGACTTCGTAATTATAAGGTGACGTCGAACCTTTCTTCTTAGTGCACAAATACATATCTTAACTCTTTCCTTTACTTTTCAGGCTATGCTTAGATTGCTATTGTTATTGTGACTGCATAATCTGTTATTGTGTAATAAAGGGACCCCAGTTCTAAATGAATATCTATGTAACTGGTGTTCTTTATGATAGGACTAACCTTTCTTTACAGCCAGGTACTGTCGTATAGAAGGAGGAGCCATTCCCTTCTTACAGGTAACTGATGACCAAGGGAAAAGGTGAGGCTGAATCGGGGAATAACCTTTGCATATAATAATTTGGCAATTCTTGTGTGAGAGGATCGGATAATAATTCATATAAGATAGACGACACCCCCATTAGATATTAGATACGTAGGAAACTCCCCACAGAGATCAGGAGGTATTAATAGGACAAAGTGGGGACACTATAAAGGGAGATCGCTCAGGATAGGCCGTTAATGAGAGCACTGATTGTGATCAGTGTTTAGTAAGATCGCTCAGGATGAGGCGTTAATGAGAGCACTGATTGTGATCAGTGTGTAATGAGATCGCTCAGGATAGGGCGTTAATGAGAGCACCGATTGTGGTCTATGTGTAATGGTAGATGCAGTGGAACTGCTCTCTGATATGAGAGGGAGGGTAGAATAGTATTTTCAGCAGAGGAGAAGGGTTTGATATGTTCAAGGAAGTGGGGGCGCTCACCGTGTTCTCAAAGTGTCAGTGATTCTATGCAAATAGAGGGTTCGGTGCAGCTAGGTCAGGGGAACAAACCCAATGAAACCAGCCCCTGCCAGGCTCGAGAGAATGATCTCCCGTGCCAATGAGCATGAACAAAGTCCTGTGCACACGAGGGAGGGTAGAATAGTCCGGGCCAAAATTGCCGTGGGGCTATCGTGTGAGATTATAGCGTAGGACATGGAATTCCGTAGCTATTATTGATTATTCTTAGTAATCCCTTAGATTTAGCAGTGTTTTTGATGGTATAAGCTTGTATATTGCGAGTTCCCCATTCCCAGGTAAGTACCCAGGTACTGTTGTAAATAGGCTCTGGGGAGGGATGTTGTTACGTTTTGGCTGGATTGGTTGTATCTAGGTGAATTGGTGATTTGTGGTCTGAGAATCCGGTCAGAACATTTGGTGTCACGAACCGCTTACGTATACCTTGTAGCGCGTGTTTGTTTTCATTTTATTGGTTTGCGCTCGGCACGTGCGGTAAGTCTTTTTTTATTTTATTTGTTTATATCTCTATATATTTATATATCTACTTTTGGTACGATGTTTTTGAGAAGGTCAAAATCCACTTTTAAATTGCCTATTGAAATTCCCGGATGGGAATCGACCCCTTATGAAGCGCTAGCTCATGAATGGGCGGATTGTACTGGTTTGAGTGAGAGATGGAATTCTTGTCTGGAAACGGCAGATGCGGCTCTGGTGATTGCTTGTTTGCAGAAGTCGCCTGTTGTGAAGGGTGAGGAGCTTCCAATATTGGGACGGAGAGGTTGGATTTTGTTGTATGTGTACAGTACAGTCAGTGCAAAGAATCTGAAGATCAGTTTGTTGAGCTGCAAAATGCTTATACTCTTTTGAGGTGTCAGAATAAATTACTTGCCAACAAACTTGACACATATCAAACTATTGCAGAAAGAGCTGCAGTTCGTATTGCTAAATACAAATACAAGAATCGACGTGGTCGAGTCAGTAAACGGAAAGTGCGTTTGGTTGTAGCGAAAGCTGGGCTTGATTGGAACCCTGATGAGTGGGATGGTAATATCTGGGACTCGAATGATTCTGGCTCCTCGGCTGAGGAGTCTGACAGACGCGAGCATTCTCGCATTGGGCGTGACTGTAAATCGAGTGCTTCTTGTAAATCTGACAATCATTGTACACCTGATGGTCCCTGTAAACCTGATGATTGTTGTAAATCTGACGATCGTTGTAAATTTGACGGTCGCTGTAAATCTGACGACCGGTATGCATGTGAAGATCGTGCGGAGGTTTCTGCGCACCCTGTCTTTCGAAGGAAATTACAGCAGGCTCCTGGCAATCCCAATGGGATTCCTTTGGATAGTTTGGAAGATTTTACGCAACAGGAAGTTATTGACATTTTAGAACGATTTCGACAACGGCCTGGTGAGGCGTTGCTTACATGGATGGTGCGTCTTTTTGAATTGGGTGCTGCTGGCATCATGTTGGATATGGGAGATACACTGAAATTCTGTTCTTTGAGCTCTGATTCTACTGTACAAGATCATTTTCGGAATTATACTAATGCTGGTCAAATTAGTTTGCTTCAATTAGCAACGGATGGTTATAATATCCTACTGAATCTGATTGGCCTTTGAATGATAAGCCGTGGTATACCTTGAGAGATGCCTCACAAAGACTGAAAGAAGAAGTGATGAAAACTGCAATTTTTCTGAGTACATCTGACAGAGTGATGGATGGTTTGTTAACTTCTTCGGTGCGGAATCGGATTATTCGTTCTGCCCCCTGTGGCCTATAAGCAAGTTATGATGACATTGTTTTTTTTTTTTTTTTTTTGAAAAACCTTTATTTACAATTGTGTACACCGCTATTCAGCCGACATCCCTGAGGCACGGCAGCAAAGGAAATAATAATGTCATCACACAATCAGAACATTTCACAGGATTAGCGAGGTTTAATTTTACTGTTTTTTATAAATAAATCCATGAAAAAACAAGCAAGGCAAATCCCAGCAGTAATACGTGCTGTCTCCACTCCAGGGGCAGGTGTATGACTCCGTCAAAGTTTAAGGGTACAAATATACAACAATTGGATGGGGGGGAAGACGTACATAGATCAGTACATGTTGCATGACTGAAAGTTGGAACGCAGGCTAGGGAGAGAGCTGCTCTGCGAGGGTCACGGTATCGGGAGGAACCCAAATATCACCTCTATAGCAGTTCCAGGGCCCCCAGATCTTATGCCACTTCTTGGGGCGACCCCGGGCCACATACACAGTCTTTTCCCGAAACATACACCAATCCATTTTGTTCATCCAGGTCTCCAAGGTAGGGGGCCTATTAGAGCCCCACAACTGCGCAATATCTCTCTTAGCCACCATGTTGCCCAAGTTAACCCACTGTGTTTTGGAAGTGTCATAGTCAGTCAGTCCCCACACATTTAGTAGGCATCGCCTGGCTTCCGACATCAATTCTATGTCAGGACCGGAGGCTTCAGATTATGCTATATCTTCCTTCGCTTTATTAACATAAAGTCTCCACAGCAGCTTAGGAAAAGATATATAATAATAACCAAAAAAAAATGCTTTAAACATAAAGCATTTACGGAATGTTCAACAACTCAAACAACAACTCCCAAGAGTCTCTTTGTATAATGATAGTCCATAGTCCTTCCACTCTGTCCATCACCCCTATAAAACCGGACTTCTCATCTTCTTCCTCCTCTTTCTTCGCTGCTCCCGCAGCCAGATAAGTGTTTTTCATGTTTTTTCCATTTTCGATATTGCTGATTGTATTGTGTACGATCGCTGGGGGACTCATTGCATGGTTTATTCCCTTACAGAGTCCCCGGTCGCGGGAACGTTCTTCGTTCCTACGCGATCTTTCTTTCCCAATTGTGTGCGGTGCGTAAGTAGACCGCCAGGGGGCGGCCTGTCGTCTCGCCGACCCTTCGGCGCGCCTCCGCAGTGCCAGGAGCCGCGCCGTGGAGTCTGCTTGCGCAGGAGCCAGCCCTCGCGTACCCCTCTGACACCTGGTGCCCCGGGTCTGTAATTCCTGCTTCTGACGCCCCGTTGGGGTCTGTATTGCGGCTCTGACCGCGTGAACCACCTTCGGGTGACCTTTGTGCACCTCTTTATTCAAAGTGTGGCTTAGCGCGCTTGAGGGGTGCGAAGACCCGGTCCCGGCGAGGAGGGTCTGCGCGCTTGGGGGTTGGTGCAGCCCACCTGCCACGTCAGTTGGCCATAAACGTGATCGGAGCCGGTTGGCCTGCCCATATTCGAGTTCTATCTCGACTGCCGCCCTTCAGGGTGCCCCGGATTTGCCCTTGGTTCCAAGATAGAAGGGGAATACGAGGAGGAACCCTACCCCTATCTGCAGGACGACGAGTTCTACCAGGCGGTGGACAATTCAATTTACCGCTGCGTAACGGAGGTGGTAGGCCCCATGGAAGACCGCCTTTCCGCCCCGCATCGTGGAAGAGTGCGCGAAGCTGGCAGCGGCGCACGTGCCTCCGATCCCCGATCTCCCGGAGACGTCCGGCGGGTTGCCACCCGCCCCGAAGAGGCCTTGTAAGGAGGGGCCATCATCGGAGGCCCAAGGTGTGGACAGGGGCGCGTTTGAGCGTCTTCGGGACGCCTTCCTGGCTAAGGCGACGGCGGTGCCCCCGGCGCCCTTGGTGGACCCTAGTGCTTCGGGGGACGTGTCTACGGCCCCCGCCTCTCCAGTGTACGACTCTCCGGACACTGACGACGACGGGGAGTCGACCCGATCGTGGCTTCCGGCGTCCTCTGCCAAGGAGATGCCCCGAGATGAGTCGGGCATGCTGGACCCGGACGAGATCGTCCACCCCCGCTCCGCGGCCTGGACACCGGGGGAGACGGTGGGGAAATTTGTCGCGGGCAGGCTGCGCAAGCCCCTGGAAAAGGAAGAGAGGGGTTGCCTGCGTGGGGAGTGCCCTCGGCCAACTTTGGAGGGGAAAGTGGCCATGACCCCGGAATTGGATCCCAAGATGGCCACCTTCCTGGCGAAATTTATGAAGGACCCCAGGAAAGGGATTGATCGGTCCTGGCGGGCCTGCCAGGACAAATTGTTAGATGCGGTTGGGCCCGCCACGAAGATCCTCGATATGGCGGAGGAGGCTAAGGCGAATGGCACCGTCATTTCTCCGGAGGTGCTCTCGAATTGGGCCCAGAGGGTGATAGTGTTCTTGGGCAACGCCAACTGTGCCCTGTCTACGGAGAGGCGGCGTTCGCTCCTGATCAAATTGGACCCAAAATTGGGGGACCTGGCCTCGTCGGAGGCGGGTGCTGTGGCCTAGGGGGGCCTCTTCGGCGAACCCTTCATCAGGGAACTGGGCAAGTTCGTGAACACGTTCACGTCGCTGGATAAGGCCCAGTCCAGCATTAAGAGGGTGTTTCACCAGCGTTTCTCCGGAGGGGCCGGTCGCGGTAGGGGCCGCGCCATCGGCCGTGGCCAGCAGACCAATAAAGGACAAGGCTCCGGAAGAGGTCAATACCAGACCTCTGCCAACTATACCAACTTCTACCCCACCAGAGGGCAGCGCTTCGGCGGCAGAGGGTTCAAGAAGAACTCCGGACAAGGAAATGCCCCCGGTAAGTGTCCTTTGTTTGGATCAAGTTCCTATTGGGGGGCGGCTGGCAAGCTTTTACGAGGAGTGGGAATTGCTCACTGCCGACGCTTGGGTTTTACAAACTGTACGAGGGTTCCACATAGAATTTTACGACCAGCCCACGCAAGCGAGGCCCCCGCGCCCAATGGTCTTTTCGGAGTCCGACGCGCGGTTGATAGACGAGGAGGTCTCGGACTTGCTGCGCAAGGGGGCCATCCGTCTATCAACGCGCCATCTGCATGGGTTCCTCAGCAACGTCTTTTTAGTGGACAAGACGGATGGGGGCAAGCGGCCTGTGATCAATCTCAAGGAATTCAATGGGTGGTTGGTCTATCGACATTTCAAAATGGAGGGTATCCACCTCCTTCGGGACGTGCTCCTCCCTCGGGATTGGATGGTGAGACTGGATCTCAAGGACGCCTACTTGGTCGTCCCTATCCACCCCCGTCATCGTCGCTTCCTACAATTCCTGTGGGACGGCAAGGTGTTCGAATTCACCGCACTGCCGTTCGGTCTTTCTTCGGCCCCGTGTTGCTTCACGAAGATTCTCCATCCGGTGGTGGAGTTTCTCAGAAGCCAGGGGGTCCGTATGCTGGTATACTTGGACGACATCCTCCTCATGGGGCAGTGCCCGGAGGTGTTGGCAGGCCAACTGCGTCAAGCGGTCGGGCTGCTCCAGAGACTGGGGTTTGTGGTCAACGGCTCCAAGTCGGTTTTGGTTCCCACTCAGAAGATCACCTTCTTAGGTTTCGTGGTGGACTCGGTGCAGGCGGTCTTGAGCCTGCCGGGTCGGAAGGTCACAAAAATTCGACACCTGCTTCGGCAGACGATCGCGAGGGATCGTACGTCCCTGCGACATATCGCCAAGGTGGTGGGTCTTCTCTCGTCCTCCATCCAGGCGATTTTCCCAGGCCCACTGCACTACAGGGCTCTTCAACGTCTGAAGGCGCAACATCTGCGCCGTGGGATGAGTTACGATCAGTGGGTTCCCCTCACAGACGAAGTGAAGGAGGAAATGTCGTGGTGGCTGTCTCACATGGAGGCATGGAATGGTCGGGCGATCTTCGGTTCGGCTCCGGACCTGATCATAGAGTCCGACGCCAGCAGGTCGGGCTGGGGCGCCCGGTGCGGGGATTTTTCCACCGGCGGCGCCTGGTCTTCAGAAGAACAACGATTACATATCAATTGTTTGGAGCTCCTGGCGGGCTCCTTCGCAGTTCGTTGTTGGACCAAAGATTCGGTCAAGGCCTGTGTCCTGTTACGGATGGACAATATTTCGGCGGTTCGTTATGTGAACCATCTAGGAGGTCCTCGTTCCCGCGCCTTGGCGGACTTGGCGAAGGACTTCTGGGATTATTGCCTGTCCCGTCACATTGCGGTGACAGCGGAGTATCTGCCGGGTCAGTGCAACCAGGTGGCGGATTGGCACTCCAGACATCTCAGGGACGCCAGCCAGTGGAAACTGGATCCGGAGGTTTTCCGGTGGCTGCACACCCTCTGGGGTCCCTTTTCGGTGGATCTCTTTGCGTCCCGTCTCGACCACCAGCTGCCGCGTTTCTTCAGCTGGAGGCCGGACCCTCTAGCGGAGGCCACGGACGCTTTTCTGCAGGATTGGAGTCGGGAACAGCCGTTTGCGTTTCCCCCGTTCTCCATGATCATGCGAGCGGCGGCCCAAATACGCCGCCAGGGAGCGGAGCTGGTGTTGGTTACGCCACTCTGGAGGTCTCAAGTGTGGTTTCCGGTTCTTCTGGAACTTTCTTGGGATTTTCCAATCCTACTCCCCCTGTTTCCTCTGCTCCTGACAAATCCGGATCAGGAACCTCATCCCCTCGTCACGCAGAACTCTCTCCGCCTCGTGGCGTGGAAGCTCTCAGGAGACGCTGGTCGCTCCCAGGCCTTTCGGGGTCGGCTGAGCACTTGCTCTCCAAAGCATGGGCCGATAGTACGACGAAGCGTTACAGATCCGCTTGGCTTAAGTGGATGCGTTGGTGTTTACGAAGGGATTTGGTCGCAGGCCTCGTTCCCGTGCTGAATTTCCTGGCGCATTTAGCCGACAAGGGCTTGGCCTATAGAACGATCAATGCTATTCGATCGGCGATTTCGGCAGGCCACGACAACATCGATGGCCACCCAGTAGGGGAACATCCTTTTGTTTGCCGGCTTCTGCGGGCTATCCGCCTCGCGTTGCCTCCTGAACCCAGGTACTCCGTCCTTTGGGACGTCAATTTGGTTCTGAATTTGTTCTTGTCTTGGCCGGCCAATTCCTATCTGTCTCTTAAGGAGCTATCGGCGAAGTTAGCCATGTTGTTATGTTTGATTTCTTGTAGACGCGTCTCTGATGTGCGCGCGCTGGATGTCTATGCACGCATTTTTTCCCCGGATGGGGTTACTTTTACCGTGGGCCGACGCACTAAAACGTCGTCGCGGTCCATTTCATATCCAGCTTTTCTTGACACTCCTAAGCTGTGTGTTGTGCAATGCCTCAAAGCATATGAGGACCTGACCTTGGAGTTACGCCCTCCGGGCGAACGTCAGTTGTTGATTGCCCTGCGGAAGCCACACAAAGCTGTCTCCTCGCCCACTATTGCTCGGTGGGTGCGGTGGGTCATGCAAGAAGCGGGCATCAATACTTCTCTCTTTGGAGCACACTCGGCCAGGGGGGCCATGGCCTCTAAGGCATTCTCGGTGGGTGCTCGTTTGGAGGACCTGATGCGAGCGGCGGATTGGTCCTCGGATTCCACCTTTAAGAGGTTTTATTTTAAGCCGGTGGTGGATTTGGCCCAGTTGGTGGTAAGTAAGCTTTGAACTAGCATAATCTGAAGCCTCCGGTCCTGACATAGAATCGAAATTTGCCTAGCTTACGTAACGGTAAGTTTCAATTCTATTAAGGACACGGAGGCGAGGATTATCCCACCCAGGCTACAGTGGTGTCTCTACCCACCCGTATGGCAGTAAGTAAAGCGTTTTCCTTTACATTGTCGGTACTGTATTTGTCACTGAATGCTCCTCGCCTTATTGTCGCATTCCTGGACCACCTCGCTGATGCTGTTTCTTTTTCGACAGGCAACGAGGGTGCTAAACAGGACCAATGAGGCTCAAGCGTGATCTGCGCGAAGAAAGAGGAGGAAGAAGATGAGAAGTCCGGTTTTATAGTGGTGAGGGACAGAGTGGAAGGACTATGGACTATCATTATACAAAGAGACTCTTGGGAGTTGTTGTTTGAGTTGTTGAACATTCCGTCAATGCTTTATGTTTAAAGCATTTTTTTTTGTTATTATTATATATCTTTTCCTAAGCTGCTGTGGAGACTTTATGTTAATAAAGCGAAGGAAGATATAGCATAATCCTCGCCTCCGTGTCCTTAATAGAATTGAAACTTACCGTTACGTAAGCTAGGCAAATTTTGATTCAACCCCGGTAACCTCCCCCATCACCTCATGAATTTGCTTCCAGTAGTCCGCTATCACACCACATTCCCAAATTATGTGTAGGAAGGTACCCAGCGACCCACAGCCTCGCTTGCACAGCCCCTCCTCGGAATAGCCCATGTGGATCAGTCGGGTCCCAGTGACATATACCCTATGTAGGATCTTAAGCTGTACCAATCTTAATCTCGCCGGAATCGCCACCTCCTTAGGGGAGGAGACGGCATATTGCCAATTTTCGTCGTCCAGCTCTAGACCATCCCGGGTCCACTGCTCGCGTACCCAGAGGAGGAGATCAGTATGGACATTAATGAGTTTTTTGTAGATCAAGGAGAACGTGCTATCCGGCATGTGCCTATCTAGGACCCTGTCCTCCAACGGGGAAGATTCGGGGATGGCCTCCCCCTCGGTGATGACAGAGAGCAAGGCGTGTCGGACCTGGAGATAACAGAAGTACTCAGTCTCTCCCAGTTCAAACTCCTTCTGCAGGGCCTCATACGATTTCACTCGTCCCTTGGCCAGCATGTCCCCCACCTTAGAGATCCCTATCAAATCCCACCTATCAAACCCCTTTGTGTGCCACAGCTTCCCAAGTATTTCAGACTCGAAGAGGGGGGTCGCCTGGGTGAGCCTACTTTTCCAGCCCTGTGCGCTCGTAACTACTCTCCAAACATGCTCCGCTGTTTTAGTAGGCCCTGTCAGACACCCATCCAGTGTTCCACGAGTACAAGGCTCTGTAATAGTTCCCGTCATTTAACAGCCAACGATCCATAGCGAAGCCCGGATTGAGGGCCGGTCCATAGAAACCATGGTTGAGAGCCCCTAATTGGGACGCCCAATAATATCTCCTGATATCGGGGAGCGCGATCCCCCATCGTACCATGGAAGGGTCAAGTTCGCGATCGCTGTACGTGACCTACCGTCCCACAGCAATGACCGTTGGAGACCTTCGACTTCCCGAAAGTAACGCGCCGGGACCAAATCAAGAATGTTTTGCAGTGCATAGAGAAAACGGGGAAGAGACATCATCTTGAACAATGCCGCACGACCAAGGAGGGAGAGCAGAAGCCTCCGCCATCCCGCAACGTCACGTCTCAGACGCTCCAACGGCGGGAGCAGGTTCTTCTCGTACCGAAGCCGGGGGTCAGTGGATATGTATATCCCCAAATATTTAAAACCCTGCCTCGCAATTTGGATGGAACAATTCCGAGGAAGGATAGGAACCTCCCCGTTAAGGACGTATAAATACGACTTCGTCCTGTTTATGACCAGTCCCGAGTTCCTGCCAAAGGAACTCAAGACGTCACAGACCACAATTAGAGATTTTCTGGGAGAGGTGAGATATAGAAGGATATCATCCGCGTATAAAGAAACGCTGTCCTCGTGATCCAGGGACCAACGAATCCCTCTAATGTCAGGTTGCCATCTAATCCATGCGGCTAGCGGCTCAAGGGCCAAAGCGAACAACCAGGACGACAGCGGGCAGCCCTGGCAGGTGCCTCGGCCCAAAACAAATGGAGCCGATGCTCGGCCATTAACCGCAACCTTCGCAAGTGGAGTTTCATAGAGGAGTCTGACCCAGCCAATAAAGCCGGGCCCGAAACCAAACTTCGCCAGTGCCGCCCACAAATATGGCCACTCCACAGTATCAAAGGCCATCAGGCATCGTGGCATCAAGAGACGCCAAGATGGCTGGCTCATGTAGCGTTGTGTTACGGTGCGGGATGAATCCGGATTGGTCCGGATGGATCAAGTCGCTGATCACCCCGACCATTCGGTTTGCCAACAATTTTGCTAGAATCTTGGGTTCGCGTTCAATAATGAAATTGGTCTATAAGACTTGCATCGGTTCCTGGGCTTACCCTCCCTATGTATCACCACTATAGTGGCCAACCGCTGGTCGAGGGGAAGTGCACCAGCCTCCTGCGCCTCCAAAAACATAGCTCGCAAATGCGGGGCGATTTTGTCTGGCCTAAGTTTATAGAGCTCAATCGGCAATCCATTCGGGCCGGAGGCCTTCCCAGAGCGCAATGAACGTATCGCCAGGGTGACCTCATCTACGGTAATCTCACTATCAAGGCTCTCCCTGTCATCGTTAGAGAGGCGAGGTAGTGCTATATCCTGCAGCAGCTCATATGAGTCCTCCTCCGGCCTGTCCGAAACCAACGAATATACCGTCTCGAAATAATCCGCGAAACATTGGACGATAGCGCTCGGGTCAATGACCGTTCCTCCACCCTCGTCTTCAACCTCAGGAACTACCCGATTTGCCCTTTCTTTTTTGTCCAGCCAGGCGATTAATTTCCAGGCCTTGTCGCCTACATCATAAATACGTCCCTGCTGCTCCCTACCTATGGTCCTAGCCGCATCTGTAACTAACGCCTTGTATTCCGACTGTTTTAGGCATAAATTATGCAATAGTTCCGGGGTAGACCCCTGCTCCAAAGCTGACTCAAGCTCCGCCAATTTGGCCTCTATCTGCAGCACCTCCGCATCCCTACGCCTCCTAACATTTGCGATTAGGGAGAGTGCCTCTCCCCTCAGCACAGTCTTGAATGCTTCCCACAGGGACACCGCAGAAGAGACTGACCCCTCATTCTCTTTAAAGTAGTGATCTATGGACCTCACTAACAATACACGCGTCTTAGGGTCGCGGAAGTACCAAGGATTTACTGGAACCATCCTCCCCTCCGTTACTACATCAAAATCCATGGACAACCAAACCGGCGAGTGATCCGAGATACCCCTGGCCATGTGTTTAGCCTCAGACACAGCGGACGCATGAGCCGTAAGTACTAAGATGTAATCAATCCTGGAGAGGCTTCCATGGGCACTGGAGTGAAAAGTGTATTGGTGCTGGGTGGGGTGCAATAATCTCCAACAGTCAATAAGACCTATCATTTCAATGAATTCCGGCAGCCAAGTCTGTGCACCGCGGAGGTCCCTGGATGGGTGTCTATCTAACAATCCAGAACCCACAGCGTTAAAATCTCCTCCAAGTATAAGTATCCCCTTGGGGAGATCCAAAATGGCGCCTCCTAAATCAGAAAACGTAGCCGTTTGCAGGCCCGGAGGAACATAAACCGAGACCAATGCCAGAGTATGACCCTCCCATCGCCCCGCCACATAGCATCCCCTCTCATCAATCACCTTTGATTTTATCTCCATGGTAAAGCAGTCCGCAGCAGAATCCCAACCCCCCCGGGACCCAGAAGAGTACCCCGAGTGTGCCACTAACTTGTATCCCCGTCTATTCAGTGCGTGACATGTGTTACCCACTAGGTGTGTTTCCTGCAACAGTATTACATCCGGCGCACATCTCTTAAACATTTGAATGACAATACCACGCTTGATACGGTCCCCCAACCCATTAACGTTCCAACTCAATACTTTTAGTTTCCCACCCCCCATCATGAAACGGAAAAGGCACCCAACCCCAAGCAGAATCAAGCACGCAATTCAAGAATACAAACAATACAATGCCTTGCCACAACAAATTCGAACACCCAAACAAACCCTCAGCACCCCCCACCCTGCACCCCTGCATTAGACTAAGAAGCCCCCCCAACTCGCAGTGTGCCTGTCGCCCTAGCATTAAACTAATCTACAAAAAGCCCCGAGGAGGAAAGAGCCACCTTTACCCCCCCCCCCTCATCCCAAGGCACAATAAGAATAACTTGAAAGTCATCAAACCACTCTGCGAGGCTGAGCCCCATTGTCAAGCTGTTGAATACCCCTTCATCACTCCTGCGGATCTTGAACACCTTCAGTGCCTTCCGATTGTTCTTTGCGATTCTGCTGCCGTGGCAAAGTGTCCAGCCAGTCTCAAGCAACGTCAGGCAGGTCAAAAAAGAAAGCTCGGTCCTCGTACTCAATTTGCAGCTTGGCGGGGAAAAGCATAGCATACTTCAGGCCCATGTCTCGGAGTCGGCCCTTAATTCCCATAAAGCCTTGCCGCTGCCTTTGCACCGCTTGAGTAAAGTCGGGGTAGAAACTAATGGTAGCGTTCTCAAAGTTCAGTGGGCCCCCACCCCGTGACGCCTGAAGAATAGCATCCCGATCTCTATAGTTAAAAATCCTGGCGATGATAGGCCTCGGGGGCCCCCACCTTGGGCCTTCCACCCGGAACTCTGTGGGCACGTTCAACTGAGAAAAAATTACTCAAACCTTTAGGTGCCAAGTGGTTATGCTCAAGGTCCTCGACAAAGAGGTCAGCAGCTGGCTCTTCTGATTTCTCCGGACCCCCAATAATGCGGACATTATGTCTCCTGGCCTGACTTTCAAAGTCCTCCATCTTGCGGGCAAATTGGTCGTTAGTGCTATTGTGGAGACCGGCATTGGTGTCCAGATACCAGCTGGAAGTTTTGGAATAATTGCCCTGAGATCTGGCCTGGCCTTAAAAGGCATCCAGGTGCTCGTAGGTGTCATTGACAGTGATTATCAAGGAGAAATTAAAGTGATCCTATTCAACAGTGGTGATTCTGATTTACTGATGCACAAAACAGACCGAGTTGCTCAATTGCTAATCATGCCTGTTTTCAGTGGTGAGATTCAAAAAGGCACTGCCCCAACTCTGTTGACAGTTCGAGGAAAGAAAGGTTTTGGCTCCACTGATAATCCCGGAGCGAGAGTGTGGGTTCAATCGCCTAAAAATCCCCCTGAACAGGCTGAAATAATTGCAACTGGTCAGGACAATACTGTTCTAGTGATGAGGCCAGGGCAAGATAGCTGGGAAGCAGTTCTAGCTGATAAATGTTATTTACGAGAATGAATAATACCTGCATCTGATTCCATTTTCCTAGACCATCATCTGGACTGTTGCTGTCGGAAGTGTCGTCGCTGGACTCCTTTTGGCTTGCTCCGCCGGGAAACGGGAGAGCCCCCAGGACTGGAATAATTCTTTGGACTGAAGACGTCGTTCTTCTGCGTCGTGGGATTCGTCATCTAACTTTTGGACAACTTTAGCACGAAGACTAACTAATTCTAATCATTTCTGCCTGAATATCTTAGTTTAGCTTTTTCTATTGTAGGTGTTCCTGCATTATCTGTATATAATGCTAAATCAATCGGAAACATTACTTGCTGGATGGTTAAATCTATTAATCATACTTCTGTCGTTTTATATGACCTATTATTAGATGCTCAAGGTGAGCGTAGAGCCATTTTACAAAATAGAGCTGCAATAGATTATCTCTTACTTAAACATGGTCATGACTGTTCAGACTTTGAGGGCCTTTGCTGCTTTAATTTATCAGACCATTCCAAATCCATACAATCCCATATTAATAAGCTTAATGAATTGACTGAAGAAGTAAGGCAACATATAGATCAAGGGTGGTTTGATTGGCTTTTCAATTGGTTGCCTGATTTACATTCCCTGCGTCAAGTGTTAGGGGGTATCCTGATTGCTTTTTGTATTTTAGTTACTATTTGTTGTTGCATTCAATATGTCCCTTCCCTGTTTCAAGTTTTTAGATCACACACTATGTCTAGGTCTGTTAGTTTTGTTTCTTATTATTCTTCATCAGATGTTTGCTCAATTTAACAGATATTAGTAGACGAAAGTCAAGAGTGAAATGTAGTGACCTGATATTTTGCCTTATTTCTGAGTGATGGTGACTTTAGTCTACTATTATCTTAAGTCCAGTGGATAGATCCTTATTTTCGGCCTATTCTTAGGGTTAGCCTATTGACTTTGACATAATTAGGTGTCCTTTCATCATTTTCGGGCCTGAAGGCCTATGGTAGAGGGTAGATCCTTTAGTTTTGACATCATATTACCTATTGGTAGGGCTTGTCTATGTATTTTGATAGAGCTATGCGTCTCTTTTACTCTTTTTCGGGCCTACAAGTCCCGAACAAGAGAGACTCCATTTTCTTTCTTGCCTCGGCTGCTCGAGGCGCTTGTAGGTCAAGTGTGATGTTTTAGTTATGAGCTATTGTTCACTGAGGAGAAACCGGTCGGAGCCGGCCCTTATCGGAGGAATGTGTTTATCCTTCGTGCTCCAGACGCAACAACGGTGGGCCGCTGGGATTGCGTTGGGAGCACGGAGCTTGGTACAGGAATCTGGTGGGCGGCAGGTTACTGTCTGGAAATTTCCATAAACGAGGAGCTCTTTATATTATCAAAGTAGAGAGGAGGAGCAGGCAGTAGACAGTTGGAGTTCAGAATGATCGAAGGCTGATGATCTCTTAGAAGGACTGAAGTTATACCGTGAGTTGGTCTGTTGGAGCAGTTGGAGTTAGTTTTCACATCGGAGTTAGAACGATCAGAGTGAAGAAGTTAGTGAAGCAGATGGTTTACAGAGTGGCTGAAACTATATTATTAGATTGAAGTTTGAAGGTGAAGACAGTTCGTGGGAGAGAGGAAGGCGGTGCAGAGTGATCAGTGCAGAGTGAAGAGACAGAGACGAAGAAGACGAGAGAAGGGTTCCAGTGTTTTGGAGGTGGAAGAAGGTGAAGGAGCATAGCAGCGCAGACGTGTGTCCGTGGGTGCAGGGGAGAATCTGAGATGAGCCAAGGCACAGACGAGAAATTGTAAAAAATTGTATATTGATACTTGTATAGCGGACTACTCACCCGCAAGGGTCTCAAGGCGCTTGTACGAATACCCCTGTGGAACCCATCCTGGCTTTCCCTGTGAGGCGTCCACTTCTGGGCACCCCCAAGGTGGAGTCCAGGCATCCTTAGCATTGTGGGGGCCGTTGTGGAGATTAAGCAAGCTATTGCCCAGAGTTGCAGAGTGGGACTCCATGATTGGAATAGGCCCCGAGGCGAGAATTATCAGGTCTGTGGAATTTTTTGAGCCCAAGACCCGCTGAGGCGGGGAATTGAACCCTGGTCCCGGGCTAGACATCTGCATCAGGGTCTGCCGCTCTAATCATTGAGCCACACTTCTCCACAAGAGAGAGAGGGACCCAGATGACAGCTAGAACCGGACTTCGTAATTATAAGGTGACGTCGAACCTTTCTTCTTAGTGCGCAAATACATATCTTAACTCTTTCCTTTACTTTTCAGGCTATGCTTAGATTGCTAGTTGTTATTGTGACTGCATAATCTGTTATTGTGTAATAAAGGGACCCCCGTTCTAAATGAATATCTATGTAACTGTTCCTCTTTATGATAGGACTACCCTTTCTTTACAGCCAGGTACTGTTGTATAGAAGGAGGAGCCATTCCCTTCTTACAGGTAACTGATGACCAAGGGAGAAGGTGAGGCTGAATCTGGGAATAACCTTTGCATATAATAATTTGGCAATTCTTGTGTGAAAGGATCGGATAATAATTCATATAAGATAGAAGACACCCCCATTAGATATTAGATACGTAGGAAAGTCCCCACAGAGATCAGGAGGTATTAATAGGACAAAGTGGGGATTCTATAAAGGGAGATCGCTCAGGATAGGGCGTTAATGAGAGCACTGATTGTGATCAGTGTGTAGTGAGATCGCTCAGGATAGGGCGTTAATGAGAGCACTGATTGTGATCAGTGTGTAATGAGATCGCTCAGGATAGGGCGTTAATGAGAGCACCGATTGTGGTCGGTGTGTAATGGTAGATGCAGTGGAACTGCTCTCCGATATGAGAGGGAGGGTAGAATAGTCCGGGCCAAAATTGCTGTGGGGCTATAAGGTGAGATTATAGCGTAGGACATGGAATTCCGTAGCTATTATTGATTATTCTTAGTAATCCCTTAGATTTAGCAGTGTTTTTGATGGTATAAGCATGTATATTGCGAGTTCCCCATTCCCAGGTAAGTACCCAGGTCCTGTTGTAAATAGGCTCTGGGGAGGGATGTTGTTACATTTTGCCTGGATTGGTTGTATCTAGGTGAATTGGTGATTTCTGGTCTGAGAATCCGGTCAGAACAGGTGTGCAACTGTGAACAACTACAGGACTGTGCTTGCACAATATTTTCTGCACTACCCATCTGTTTTGTGTTAAATCCTTTGCAGCGCCATCATTTTCAGGACAGACCATTACAGCCTGATGTGTCAGTAACTCCCCCATTCTCAGTCCTCTAGACAGTGCTGTAGCTCTATCTTTTGTCACACAGGTAATTCCTCATTCGGAGTCCTCAAGGCAGTACTGCAGCAGCGTATCTGGTCTTGTCTGTAACTCCCCTATTCTAAGTCCTCTGGACAGTGTACAGCAGTGTCTTTGGTCACAAAGGTAATTCCTCATCCTTAGTCCTCTAGGCAGTGCTGCAGCTGTTTATCTGATCTTGTCAGTAACTCCCCCATTCTTAGTCCTCTAGACAGTGCTGCAGCTGTGTCTTCAGTCACATGGGTAATTCCTCATTCTTAGTCCTCTAGACAGTGCTGCAGCTGTGTCTTCAGTCACATGGGTAAGTCCTCATTCTTAGTCCTCTAGGCCGTGCTGCAGCCTTCTCTCTGTTGACAGTGGTAATTCCTCATTCTTAGTCCTCTAGACAGTGCTGTTAGCTGCTTGTCTGGTTCGGTCTGTAATTCCTCATTCTAAGTCCTCTAGGCTGTTATGCAGCTCTGTCTCTCTTCATACACCCACTACACTACAAACCAAAAAACATAGGTAAACGACATTGTCGTTTTCAACGCCAATAGCTCTAACTCTCAAAAAATGCGAGACCTATTGCATTGCAAATGCTTGTTATATTTCTATGCACATTTCTTGTGATCTCTGATCCAGAATTCACATTGGACAGGCAAGCTTCCTGTGACTCCAGATGAGTCGTGATTCATTCACTACAATATTTAATTACGATCATGTCAAACACAGGACTTAAAATATGTATCTTTTGTATTGCACAGGCTGCACTTGTTTTTAGAACTGAGGAAAACCCAATCTTATGTTTTAAGAAAACACTACTAGCAAGGGTCAAAACTTCAACTATATACATATGTTGTGCCCCGTATTTACTCTAAACACAACACAAAGTATTCACCCTAAAACTAGCCGTTGTTATTCATAGACTTACGGAACAAAATAGGCACTATATCGAATGAATTGTTTTAATATATTTTTTTGTTATGTTAAAAGTCAATTGATCATACTGCATGATGACTTCCCTTCAATGTCACTTTCAAAGACAGCCTTGATAAGTTATTTTCCTGTAAACCTCTGCATATGAATGAATACCAATATATGTAGGAAACCAGACTCCTGTGTGTTTGAAATCATTTAGTGATAGGTCAAAGTTGTGAAGCAGAATATAAATAGTTGGATGCAATATTTCCTTCCTTCCTGCAACCGTTGTAGCTCCATATTGTGAGCTTAAAGCAAGCAAGGACATTAGAAACTGCTGCCAGAGTGTTTGGAAGGTGTGGAAGATGGTGGACGTGAGGAGGTAGATGGTGCGTTGAACCGCACCAGTGGGGGTGTGTTCTCTGCCATGCACCTGACCGCTGCTGTTCTTACCAGGCCTCGGCTCAGCCTAGTCATCCAGCTGGGAGACTTGAGCTTGTGAATTTGTGTGGGTGCTCGGCCCCTTCTCTTTATCTATTCCATTGTGGATGGCTGCATGATCCCGCAAGGGTGTGCTCTTCGCTGAGCTTCAGCCCTTTGTCTACCTGCTGCTTTGCAGGCCCAGCTTGCTCGGTTGGAGACTGTCTGACTGGCTGTTCACGAGGATCTGCTGCCTGCTATCTTCAGCTACAGAGTAGCTCTAGTTTATCTAATGTTATGGCACAAAAAAGGAAACTGTGCTGCGTGGGAGGCGGTGAGCCCGCGGAGCTACTAAGGGGAGCAATATGGATGCCCCAGAGCAGGAGAGCAATAAGGAGGTGTTGCAGGGCTTCTGCTCCTACACAGAACTGTGCACGGAGACTTGGGACCTCAGTGAATAAGGGTGTACCAAAACTCACCTTAGTACCCAGATCACCTACCAGACTAGCATCAGTGACTCATTGGCTCTTCATCCTATAGCAAAAACACCAATGATTAGTCAACCCAGAACATGCGACTTAGGATACCTCAGAGGTTGTTGAAAACAAGAGCACTCTTTCGTTACACTCTCATACCAATCCAAAACAGGGAGTAAATGAGACACAAGCAAGTTCGAAATGTTTATTTCTAACGCCATGTTCTCAAGTGCAGCATCTTAGCTAATACAAGCAAACATATTATTAGAAACAATATTGTCAGTTTTATACACCATCTCTAATATCCCAGTTTCCATATCTACTAAATGTTGTTAATCCATTAATTCAGTGCTCTCTTCCTGTTATGGAACAAGAAGAGATCACGTATGTCCCTTTCAAAGCTCTCACGGCCTAAATTTCCCGAACTTTATTGATTACCATAAAGCCTTTCTTCTTCGACAGGCTTCATACTGGTTGCTTGACTCTATGGAGAACTGTCCTCTTTGGACGTCAGTAGAACATTCGTTTCTCTCTCCCTTTTCCTTTCAAGAATACCTCTCTTTTTCACGTAAACATCAAATACTTTCTACTCCATTACTTAAGTTTATCTCCAAATTATTAAACCATGTTTTTCCTCTGCTTTATGATAATTTAGAGTCCTTTATGGATTCCCCCATATGGCATGATAAAAAGCTGTTAATACGTAATAAACCTTGTGTTAGAAGGGGCGATCCCAGGGGTCAGGAAATGCTCTCCCGACCACCCCGTGATCCACCTCTCCCACCAATACTGCCGAGTCTTAATGGAAGGTCCCCGCCGGGGAGGACTTTAAAATCTATGATCGGACACACTGAGCTCACACTACACTTATGAACTGACACCACACCGTGGATTTTAGGAAGCACGTTCTTTATCACACAGTAAAACGAGGTAAGTATTTACAAGTGATTGAGGGATCGTAAAGTCTCGGTTGGAAGGAATAGGGAAGCGGGACAGTCTCAATAGTAGGCCAGTACGTAGCATACCCTGCACACAGCTCTCAATCCTCGAGCCGGGGGAATACGGAAGATGGAGGTTGTACTGGCTGCTCTACTCACTTCGGTTCGAGTCAGGTTGCGTTGGTAGCGTCGATGGTCCAGCCGGACCAGGGTACTCCTCAAGCCGCGACGAGGTCAGCAGGGCTCGATCCGGAGTGAACAGAGGAGCTGTTAGTTCTTGAGGAGCTGCGACAGCATCAGCAGGGCTCAGGGTGTTGGGCGAAAGGCCCTTAGCGTAGCAAGGATGAGCCGCAACGAGGTCAGCAGGGCTCCAAGGTTCCAGTTCCTTCTTCACGAGAGCGAGCCGCGACAGCGTCCGCAGTGCTCGTAGATTCGGAGTTCAGTTCTCCTTAAGGTCAGCAGTGATCAGATCAGCAGGGCTCTCTTGTCCAGGATACTACTGCCCGCTAGTCCTTGGGCGGGCCTTCATATAGTACATTGCTCCTTTGATGCCCGGACCCTCGCAGGAGGAGATCTCCTGGACCGGGGGCAGGGCGGCAGAGTCTTCCGTCGGCTGGCCCTTTGATTCTTTACAGGCTGTGTCCGGGATTCCCAGACGCCCATCAAGGTCTGGAGCCAGCTCGCGGGGAGGCCAGAGGTGCGATCGAAACTAGCCCCCAGGTGCAGGTCAGAGGCGTGACAGAAACCAGTCTCTCTGGGGGGGTTCGGAGGTGCCATCAACTCTTTGGTCCTAGGTACTCAGAAAGACATCCACCCCCCCAGCCGGGTCATGGCTCGTCTGCCGCCTAAACTTCTCTGGGGCCGGGGTCGGCCAAGGGCTACGGAGTCAGGCACTGCGGGAGGGGAAATGGCGGCCAGTGGCCATGTGTAGGAATGTCGGAATGGGGCACCCGGCACCGAGTCAGAGCATGCGGGGAGTGTCGTGTAGGGAGCTGGGTGGACAGGGGACAGACCGACCAGGGTTTGTCAGGGTGCAGGGCTGAGCTAACAGGGTGCTGAGGATCGGGGGGAACCACGCCACGAGGCCAGTTCCAACACGCGTCCCCCCAGCTGAAAGGCAGAGAGAACTACCCATCCTCTTGGGCGTTCTCTTCACTGAGGCGGAAGAACCGGGACAGGCCGTCCGCGTTGGCGTGGTCAGCACCGGGCCGGTGTTCCACAGTGAAATCTATCCCCTGGAGGGAGATGGACCAGCGTAGCAGTTTGGGGTTCTCTCCTCGCATCTGCATTAGCCACCGGAGGGGTCGGTGGTTGGTTTGGACCCAGAAGTGAGTACCGAACAAGTAGGGCCTCAACTTCTTCAGGGCCCAAACCACTGCGAAGGCCTCCCACTCGATGGTGCTCCACCTTTGTTCTTGAGGGAGTAGCCTCCGGCTAATGAATGCCACGGGTTGATCAATGCCCTTTTCGTTTATCTGCGAGAGGACCACTCCGATGCTATGCTCGGATGCGTCCGTCTGGACCACGAACTCTCGGGAGTAATCGGGGGCCTGTAGTACTGGGGCGGTGCACATGGCGACCTTCAATTCTTCCAACGCCTTCTGACAGGCGGGGGTCCAGCTAATTTTCTTTGGGTGCTTTTTAGAGGTCAACTCTGTGAGGGGAACTACGATGCTGCCATATCCCTTTATGAATCTTCGGTAGTACCCCGTGAGCCCCAAGAAAGCCTGCACTTCGGTTTGTGTCGTGGGGGCCTCCCAGGCATTGATTGCATCGATCTTGGGTTGGAGGGAGGCTACTACGCCGCTTCCGACCTGGTGCCCCAGGTAGATCACTGATCCCTGTCCTATTTGGCATTTGCTGGTTTTAATGGTGAGGCCCACGCGGCGCAGGGCCTCTAACACCTCCCAGAGGTGTTGTAGGTGCTCGGACCAGTGGGCACTGAACACCGCAATATCATCAAGATAGGCAGCGCTGAATCCCTCCAACCCTGCTAGTACCAGGTTAACCAGCCTCTGGAAGGTGGCGGAAGCATTTTTCATGCCGAAGGGCATCACCCTGAAGTGGTAGTGGCCATCCGGAGTGGAGAACGCGGATCTTTCCTTGGCCCCCTCCGTGAGGGCGATCTGCCAGTACCCACTGGTCAGATCAAAGGTGCTGAGATAGCGAGCAGACCCTAGGCGGTCAATGAGCTCGTCGGCTCCGGGAATGGGGTGTGCGTTGGTCCTGGTGACTGCATTGAGCCCGCTGTAGTCTACACAGAACCTCAGCTCGGGAACAGTGCCGGGGGCGGCCGCCTTCGGAACCAGGACCACGGGGCTAGCCCATGGACTGTCAGAGGCCTCGACCACTCTCAAGGCTAACCTCTTGGAGACTTTGGCCTTGATGCAGGCCCGGACTCGGTCAGGGACACGGTAGGCTCTGTGCCGTACCGGAGGGCTGTCTCCGGTGTCCACATCGTGGACGCACCACCCGGTAACGCCGGGGGTGAGGGAGAAAAGGTCAGAGAACTGTCTCAGCAATCAGCGACAGTCTTCACGCTGCTCGGGGGTGAGGGAGGGTGAGAGACTCACTCCCTCTACGGAGCCATCTTTTTCCTTCGCACACAGGAGATCGGGATGGGGCTCCGTGTCCTCTTCCGCTCCGTCGTTGGTGACGAGGAGCAAACCCAACTCGGACCGAACGAAGTGGGGCTTGAGGCGGTTCACATGGAGAACCCTCAAGGGGTTTCTGGCGGATTGCATATCAATGAGATAGGTGACCTGGCTTTTTCGTTCCACCACTTTGAAGGGCCCGGTCCACTTGTCCTGAAGGGCACATCGTTCCACCAGAGCCATTACCCAAACCTTTTGTCCGGGCTGAAACTCGACCAGAGTGGGGTTCTGGTCGTACCAGCGTTTCATTTCTTCTTGGCTGGCCTCAAGGTTTGCCTCGGCCAGCTCCCGGAACTTCCGAGTCTGGTTCCGGAGGGCCAGAATGTATGAAAACACATCTGGGGTGGATTCGGGGGTGCTGCTTCCCAACCTTCCTTGACCAGGCTGAAGGGTCCCCGGACGGGGTGCCCGTAGAGCAGCTCGAAGGGGCTGAACCCCAAGGATTTCTGGGGGACTTCTCGGTAGGCGAACAGGAGGCAGGGTAGGAGGATGTCCCACTTGCACCTCAGGGGCTCCTCGAGACCCATGATCATACCCTTGAGGGTACGGTTGAATCGTTCAACCAGGCCGTTGCCTTGGGGGTGGTATGGGGTTGTGAACTTGTACGTCACCCCACAATGTTGCCACAGGGACTTCATGTACTTCGAGATGAAGTTTGTTCCTCGGTCACTCACCACTTCTCGCGGGAATCCCACCTGGGAGAAGATCCCCATGAGTGCCCGCCCCACTACGGGGCCGTCACCGTCCTGAGGGGAATGGCCTCGGGGTACCGGGTGGCATGATCTACCAGGACGAGGATGAACCGGTGGCCTAAAGAGGTCCGGGGGTCCAGGGGTCCCACGATGGCTATTCCTACCCGCTCAAAGGTGGTACTGACAACGGAGAAGGGTTGGAGAGGAGCCTTGCGCTTCCCCCCACTCTTCCCGCTTGCCTGGCACGTGGGGCAGGACTTACAGTGGGTCTCCACATCAGTGCGCATACGGGGCCAATAAAAATGAGTGACCAGGCGATGATACGTTTTGTCTTGTCCCAGGTGTCCCGCCAGGGGTACATCATGGGCCAGGTTCAGGAGGAAGCCGTGGAAACGTAGGGGTACCACCAGCACTCGTGCTGACCCTAGTTCGGCGGATTTCTGTTCGCTATACAAAAGGCCATTTTCCCAATAGATAAAGTGGGAGCCGGACTGGTCTCCAGCAGCCTGGGTGGCAGCCTGCTGCCGCGGCCCAACCAAGGAAGGACAGGAGGTCTGTTCCAGGCAGAATTCCTCTCGAGACGGTCCTCCTTCCTGGCGCCACTGGGCTAACTCAGGGAGGTCGTTCAGGGTCGGGATCTGTTCGACGGGAGGCCCTATGGGACCGTCGTCGCGGTCATTTTCTTCGGCTGGGGGTAGGTCGAAGACCTTGGGTCGCTCGCTGCCCTCCAGGCCGTTAGAGGCCGGGCTAGGAATCTCTGGTTCTACCCCCCCCGGGGGACATTCTGGCGGTCATGGCTTGTGTGGTCACGCAGGCCCAGTCGGGTAGGCCCACCATCTCGAGATGAGTCCTTCGTTCTACCTGCTTCCACGGGGAGCTCTCCAGGTTTTTCCATACTAGACAGTCCACTGGCATCTCAGTGCGGACCGCTACCCGTAAGACACCGGAGACTCCCTCGCACTCAAATGGGACCTGAGCTATTCGGCAGGTTCGGATGAAGTTGTTGGCTGCTATCACCCGGCAGGAAGCGTGGGGGATGATCTGGGATTCTGGGACTAGGGTACATCTTACTGAGGTGATGCTTGCTCCTGTATCGCGGAGAGCCCCTATGCTGCGCCCGTTGATTGTCACTTGTTGAATGTATTTCTCAGTGTTGTCGGGCAAGGAGTCTCCTGGGACCATCTCTTTCTTCCCTAGGGAGACTAATACCATGGCTGTGGGCTCCCACCCCTCGGGGTCCTCCATCCCTTCTTCCTCTATCGCTACGGAGTTTATCTGGCGCGTGGGGGGGTTCTTTTTCATGGGGCAGTGGGGATCACTTGCATAATGCCCTGGTTGCTCACATCTGTAGCAGCCTACGCTAACGCGGGGACCCTGTCTACTGACGGGAGGAGCTGCTCTAGTCAAGGGAGGAGAGTTGTGCGGCTGGTTGCGGGGGGGGACTACGCTGGGGCCCTGACTGGGACCCTCGCTGCCTACCTTGACCTCCCTCTCCTCTATGGCGGGAAGTTCCTTGTTAGTTTCTGTCGTAGTCCCCCGCGGGCCCCCTCGGGACCCGGGTGTTTACCCAACGATCGGCCTCGACAGTCAGCTTCCGTGGGTCTGCCAATTTGCTGTTCAGAAGTTGCTGTCTTAGCTCTACATAGCAATTTGTGGATAGGTGTTCATAGGCGATGAGGTCAATTAGGCCTTCGAAGGTGTTGACTTTGCTGCCCTTGATCCATCCTTCTAAGGCTCAGGTGTAGAAACTCACATAGACTACCCAGGTGGTGCCGGGCAGTTTCTTGCAGTCTCTGAACCGCTGCCGATGCATCTCCGGGGTGAGCCCATAGCGGAATAACAGAGCGCCCTTCATGCGTTGATAGGAATTCATATCGGCGGAGGGCAGGTCCAGCAAGGTGTATCTTCCCTCACTGAGGAAGCGCCCGCACAAGCCGGCCCCCCAATCCTGCTCAGCGATCCGGTGAGAGGTCATGGTGACTTCGTACACTTTGAACCACTGCTGGATGTCATCACCCTTGTAGTACTCCTTTACGACATCTTTGGGGATGTGTACTTTGGCCTCCACCGGGGGAAGCGTTCCTTCGTTTCCTGAGGGTCGGGTCACTTCAGTTCGGGCTTTTAGTACTATTTCCTTGAGGCTGCGCTCATGCTCGAGATGGAGTTTCTTTCCTTCATGCTCCCTCTGGAGCTTCTTTTCCTCTTGTTCCCCTTGCAACCGCAATTGTTCGACGGACAATTTTTTCTCGGACAGTTTGAGCTCTCCTTCTATCTTGATGCGTGCTAGCTCTAGCTCGTGGATTCGGGTTCGCTCTCGGTCGGTCATCCCCTCTTGTGACGGACCCCTTTCCGTGCTGGGGCTCCAGGCCAGGGAGTTGGTTCTCTCACCTCCCGGGGCGCGGGGTTCGGGCTGCGGCTCTCCTTCTCCGCCATCTCCTTCTGGAGGGGGAAGGAGGGCCCCGGCCTCTACCCAGGTTGTCAGAGCTTTCTGGAAGTCTTCCTTGGGGCTTAGACCTGTGGTAGCGATGTAAAGTTCCTTGCAGAATTCTTTTAGTTCTCGGTAGGTATAATCTCCCAAAAGGTCCTTATCGAATGTGATCTTTTCGCTCATCTCGGCGGAAATCATGTTTGCTTCCTTCTCTAGTTGCTGCTGTGTCTTCGTTCAGGTAGCGTGTCAGTAGTCCGATCTCTAGATGTAGGTTCTTATCCCACCGCTGCCACCAATGGTAGAATGGGCGATCCCAGGGTTCAGGATATGCTCTCCCGACCACCCCGTGATCCACCTCTCCCACCAATACTGCTGAGTCTTAACGGAAGGTCCCCGCCGGGGAGGACTTTGGAATCTATGATCGGACACACTGAGCTCACACCACACTTATGAACGGACACCACACCGTGGTTTTTAGTAAGCAGGTTCTTTATCACACAGTAAAATGAGGTAAGTATTTACACGCGATCGAGGGATCGTAAAGTCTCGGTTGGAAGGAATAGGGAAGTGGGACAGTCTCAATAGTAGGCCAGTACGTAGCATACCCTGCACACAGCTCTCAATCCTCGAGCCGGGGGAATACGGAAGATGGAGGTTGTATTGGCTGCTCTACTCACTTCGGTTCGAGTCAGGTTGCGTTGGTAGCGTCGATGGTCCAGCCGGACCAGGGTACTCCTCAAGCCGCGACGAGGTCAGCAGGGCTCGATCCGGAGTGAACAGAGGAGCTGTTAGTTCTTGAGGAGCCGCTAGTTCTTGAGGAGCCGCGACAGCGTCAGCAGGGCTCAGGGTGTTGAGCGAAAGGTCCTTAGCGTAGCAAGGATGAGCCGCGACGAGGTCAGCAGGGCTCCGAGGTTCCAGTTCTTTCTTCACGAGAGTGAGCCGCGACAGCGTCAGCAGGGCTCGTAGATTCAGAGTTCAGTTCTCCTTAAGGTCAGCCGCGATCAGATCAGCAGGGCTCTCTTGTCCAGGATACAACTGCCCGCTAGTCCTTGGGCGGGCCTTCATATAGTACATTGCTCCTTTGATGTCCAGACCCTCGCAGGAGTAGATCTCCTGTCCCGGGGGCAGGGCGGCAGAGTCTTCCGTCGGCTGGCCCTTTGATTCTTTAGAGGATGCGTCCTGGGATTCCCAGACGCCCATCAAGGTCTGGAGCCAGCTCTCGGGGAGGCCAGAGATGCGATCGAAACTAGCCCCAGGGGCAGGTCAGAAGCGTGACAGAAGCCAGTCTCTCTGGGGGAGGTCGAAGGTGCCATCAACTCTTTGGTCCTAGGTACTCAGAAAGACATCCATCCCCCAGCCGGGTCATGGCGCGTCTGCCGCCTAAACTTCTCTGGGGCCGGGGTCGGCCAAGGGCAACGGAGTCGGGGACTGCGGGAAGGGAAATGGTGGCCATGTGTAGGAATGTCGGAACGGGGAACCCGGCACCGGGTCAGAGCATGCGGGGAGTGTCGTGTAGGGAGCTGGGCGGACAGGGGACAGGCCGACCAGGGTTTGTCGGGGTGCAGGGCTGAGCTAACAGAGTGCTGAGGATCGGGGGAACCACGCCACGAGACCAGGTCCAACACCTTTTTACTGGTACTCAAGGAAACCATGTGGTATATTTTGGGTACACCAGTTGTTCTCAAATACAGACTTTCTTCCATTTTCTTCGCATCAACAGTTGCTCTACCCAACTCTTTCTCTCCCAAATATCAGCTTCTTCGCTGTTCTTGATGTTTATGCATCATTATCCAATAACATTGTTTCCAATCCCACACTCATGTACATAAAGATTTCTCCGATCTCTTACACACTCGACGCAAGGCTTCTAAATTATACTCCTTTTGGCAAAGCACCAGCACTTTGCGACAGAAAACGAATATTGAAATGGCGTGGGAAAAAGATTTCAACATAGAATGGTCTCTTAGTTTGTGGAATAATTTATGGACCAAAATGCGTAAGTCCTCCAGATCAGCCAGTTTAACGCAGACATTGTTTTATGTGCATAATAGACTCTTGTTTTCTCCACAACTTCTACACAAATCAAATTCCTTTATTTGGTTTTCATAATTTGTAGAAAAACCATGAAAGTACAGATAAAAACATATTTCAAGCAATAGATACAATCAGTACAATCAGTGCATTGCAAATTGAGTAGTTATTAAAAAGAAACAATTAAAACAGAGTCCTTCAAGTCAAAGTGCTGGTGCGTCAAAAATGAACCAAGATTAGAACGATGTTTCACACAAAATTTCAGAAAACAGGCTATAGACTTGGCATACAGTTTGTTTTCCAGGAATAGGAGCGCGAGGAAAGCTGGGCGACAACATCGTAAATCCATTGATCTCAATATAGGGACTATCGATCGGCTTCGCGGATTTACATAAAATCTACAAAATAGCACTGTGTGAATTAGAGATTGTGAGGAAACATCATCACATGGACATACAGATAGGTTCCTAGACCAGTCATTCTGTTGCGGGAAGGTTATTAGGCGGTGAAAGATATTATATCTAAAACGAGTTAGTACATTTTTTTTGTATATGTTCAAATTGTACGTTAAATATGGCTGTACAGTAAAAGTGGTCTGGATAGCGAAGGTGTGCTGCACTGAACTTTTTCCGATCTCACTGGAGAGTCGCAGCTGCCCTAGATGCAACAAACATAACTTTTTTTATTCTTTCCTCGATATCTCAGAGATGGTTTGTGGATGATTAAAATATCTCACAAGGCCTAAATCATCCAAAAATGTTTTCAGAAAGACTTGCAAGCTGATCTTATACATCTTATCTAACAAAAGGCAGTCTTGAATAAGGCGTCGTGACAATTCACACTGTTCCGATGTCCAGACACGATGCCATAACAGGATTTGTTGGATTCTAACTATATCGGATATATATTCCAGCCCCAACTCTAAATGGCAACAATATGTTGAGGAACTCTGAGGAACTGCGAGTAAATATCTCAGGAAGCTCTTCTCAATCTTCTGTAAAGCGTCCACGTTAGCATGGCCCCACACCCCAGCGCCATAGTTAGCTACACTAATACATTTGGCTTGATATATCTTTATCATTTCTGGGGGCGACCTCTTCACTATCTTCTGGGCAAATGCTACAAGAGCTGTGGTAGCCCTAAGAAATAATAGTTTCCTTTATAGCCTGCGTCCATAAGGACTTATTATCAATTAAAATCCCTAAATAGGGATAAAAAGTCGTACACTCTAACTTGATGTTATTAATAAAAATATCTTTTATCTTTTTTGGTCTGGGGCCTGCGTGCATTACATAAGTCTTTTTTATATTAACCATAAGATCCAAACTCGCCATGAAGCTACAATATTTGTCTAGAACACGCTGCAGCTGCAGGGGGGGGGTTCTTGCCATGATCACCGCGTCGTCGGCATGTAATAGTGCCAGTATTGGACGACGACCAATGGTAGGCAGATCCTGGCTCCCTTCCAACATTACTGCTTCTAACCCATTGGTATAAAGGGGGAATAAGAAGGGAGCCAAGACACAGCCTTGCCTAACCCCCTTCTCCACCTAAAATGACTCGGTAAGTTCTCCCCTGAGTCCATACCTGACTCTTGCTGTTGCGCCCGAGTAGAGCTCACGAAGAAAATTTGCCAGTGGTGGAACCATGCCCATTGCCATAATTATCGACCACAATTTTGTATGGCTGACGCAATCAAAAGCTGCAGTCAGATCGACATAGGCCATATGTAAATACCCCCTTTAGCTTGAGCGTATTTCCCCCAAAAAAGTGAAAGATTCAAGGTTTGCTCCACAGTGCCCAGTCCCTCGCGAAACCCATACTGTAAATCGGAGATTATTTTGTGGTCAGTGGCCCAATCCTGGAGGCGTTCTAAAAGGATGCGGCCAACGACCTTACCAAGGGAATCTAGGAGGGATATAGGTCAATAGCACGTTGGGCTGTGTCGGTCACCCTTTTTAAAGATCGGTACTAGAATAGAAGCAGCCCACGATTCAACTAGGCCCACCGTATTGGCAGCTTCAAACACTCTTGCAAGAATAGGGGACCATAAATCCGAATTATGTTTGAAGAAATCGGGGCTTTTCCACATTTGGAAGCAATTAGGACATTAATCACCTCCGTATGTGTAAAAGCTAATGGGATTGGGTATACTGACTAAATAGGCAATACTTGCCTCCCATCTTTCTCCGATTGTTCCACATATACATGCGCGGCCAAACTAAATATATGGGTAAAGTGATTAACCCATGTTTTTTCATCCACAGCAACGTCTATTTTAGGAGATTTAATTACTCTGCAAAAATTACCACTATCGTTCATGGAACAACTCTTATGTAGTTGTCCCATAAACCATTTCTTACTTACATTTTTGGGTTTTTTAGGGCCACCTTGTAGGCCTTTTGAATTCTGGTAATCTCTTTTTTATCCCGATTAGTTTTATGGAGTGCAGTTTTGAGTCTTGAGTAAGCTTTTGTACACTCTATTAAACCATCCTTTTTTACACTTCCCTTTTTTGATTGTTTTTGACATAATTCATCTGGTACGATTCTAGTAATGGTTATATAGCTGGACAATATTTCTTCATGGGAAGTGTTGGGATTAAGACACATTTCAAGTAGAGGCAAAGCTCGCTTAACCACATTGGCTGTCATTAAGGCTGGATTGATCTTTTCCCATTTTAAGGAGAAACCATTTAGTCTATCTAATTTCAGAGTTTGTTGATCCAGAAGGCTCAAATGGTTAGGCTTCTCCGAAGCTATTGCTAAAAATAATGTGGAAGTGATTGCTAATTGCATTATTAATTGTATCAAACTTCCGCATGATTGGTGCAATACTATAAGAAACAAGTATACAATCTATTGTACTAGTGAACCCCCTCCCAATATATGTGGGGGAAAAAGTAACTGAGGGAACTACCAATTCATTAGAAAAACCCAACTCCATTGCAAAAAGGATCTCGTTCTTGCGGTTGCCAATATTAGTGTGGGTAAAATGTGTTAAATTATTCCCACACTCGTCCTGGATTCCGCAGTTATTACTATTATTCTTTTTACAGAGTGATAAGTTAAAATCTCCGCCCCAGTTCAACATGAACGATTTCTTAATATACTTAATTTTCAATTCTTGTTTAAAAGAAAAAATATTATTTAAAACAACAATTAAGTCAACTTGGTTAAGGTTATTATAAAAATTAACCAGAAAGTAAATGGACGACTTATTTACAGATAGCATGAGGATCTGATAATTACTTTCCAACCTCAACGAAACAATCTCCTTGAAGGCGGAACCATTTGATATGTACGTTATTAGACCCCCCTTCAGCCTTCCCAAGATAAAGGGCAAGGCCTTGCAGGAACAAGTCTTATACCCCTCCAAATGAATTGGGACGCTTGACCAGGTCTCTTGTAAACACACAACATTATGCTTCCCTACCAATTCTAACCAAGTATCATTTGTTTTGAAGCCCCGCTACGTTCCAAAAGATAATATCGAGTTTCAGGTCCTTGGTACAAGCTGACCTGTCTAAGCATGGGTGAATGCCTCTGTATTTAATATGCAGGGCGTCAGCTTGGCTTCATTCTCCACCACAGTCATGTCGGACCCTACATTCTCAAGCACTTTGAGTGGTTCTAGACACTGCGGGTTTGGGTTTAAAGAAGTGGCTACTTTCAGGCTGCTAGGATAATTTCCTAGTGCTTGCATTTCCAGATGACTAAGAACCAAGCTAGGAATAACAGGCGGTAATCCCCTTATTAGAGTGTCCACCGGTTTCAGTCATTCATTGTCGTCCAACCCTGAAAGAACATCCAATCTGTTATGGGTGGGAACGAACTGCATTTGAGCTTGATGAATGAATGGGTTTCTCCAATTAGAAGGGGTCTGTTTATTTCTTCTGGGGGGATAGAAGAAGCCCAGCGGTAAGATATTTATCCCAAAAGCATCTACAGTGTAATTTGCACCAAACCTCAAGATTTCATTTACCAACAGCGGTGAACCAAATGTCATGACTATGCAGTCACCTGCTAACATTTTTTCACGTGGTCCCACCCACTGAACTCGTCTAACCATCTGGAACTCCTGGCATAACTGTCTGTTCAATCCTACCCTAGCGCTCAACCAATGTAGAGATTTATTTTTAAAGGATACCCATGATTCCTCTTCAGCAACCTGCTTTTTAGGTACCTTACCCAGAACAATAATGTAAGGGGTGGCTTCCGGGGGGAGATCTAGATGAGTTTCTGTAACAGGTGAGTCCCCGGTAAGAAATGTCGTTGAATGTGCTTGTTGCTGCTGTTGGTAGAAAAGAGTCTGTTGTACCTGAGGTATGGAAACTAGAGAGGTTACTGAGCTTCTATTATGAATGTTAGTCAATGTTTTGGGCAGATGCTCTGACCGTTTGTTTTTATTTGCTACTGGTCCATTATCATTCAAGGCTTTGCTATTTACAACCTGGTCTGCTCCCTTATTTACACTGGCTACATTTAATGGTAAGTGTGATTTCCCTGCAGGGATGTTAGTATTCGTACTAGCATTTTCACAACTATTCAAACTTTGGGCCGCTAGATTGAGCTTGCTGCTGAGAAGATCCTCTATGTTGGTCATTCTGGATGATAACTGATCCAGCCTGACCCTTACATAGAGATCTAATCTCTCCACCAAAGATACCAAATTCTTAATATCCAATTGAGTTGTAGAACTGCTAGTTGGTTCGGCCTTTCGCTTCAACTGACCTTTACACTGCCTTGCTCGTTTTTTCCCCTGTGGGGTACTTATCGCTAGTTTTTTTTGGTTAGAAGAAGAATGAATCCCAACTTGAGCTGTATCTTTCAGGATATTTTGGGTATCATTGTGTCTCGGATTTTTATGCTTTTTTGAGGGGGGTTGCAAAGGAGAGTCAATGACAATAGATAGAATCTCATCACAGCTTGGTTAGATACAACATTAGAAGGATTTTTAGCTGTCTTCCCTGAGTCTAGTTGAACATTTTCTTCATGGTCGAGTGACTCCTGACTTAGCCTCGAGGAAGTCCCTTCAATTGACTCCTCAACTGATAATATCTGTTTGTCTAATACTCCTACTGCCCCAGTTAAATAATTCAGGAAAATTTGCTGAGAGTCGGCAGTCGACTTGTTACCCCTAGGAGGTTTGAGACTCGCTAATTTCCTTTTTCCCATAATGGTAGCCGTTTTTCTGACCTCCTAACGAAACCAAATACCGTTGATATAAACAATACACGTTTTACTTACAACAATTATTAATTATCCAGTAACCAAAACCAAGGAACCTGGCCCAGCCCAGCACAAATTTAAAGTCCCGAGGGCGGGGGAACTGCTGCACGCCTTTCGTGAGACCGCGGTGCCCTCTGGGAGACAGAGTCCAGGGCAAATCGCGGTCTGCGAATGGAAGAGGCGGTGACCCAGAGCGGTCGACAATCCCCCCACCGCGGGAGCCCAGGCACAAATTTAAAGTCCCGGGCGGGGGTACTGCTGCCGCCTCTCGCGAGACCGCAGTGCCCTCCGGGAGACAGAGTCCAAGGCAATGCGCGGTCCGCAGGATGGAAGAGGCGGCGACCCAGAGCAGACGACAATCCCCCCAGCAGTGAGCAAAGCCCCACAGCCAGCAAGGGGCGACAAAGAATCCAGCGACGCAGCTCCAGATAGGCAGGTCAAGAACACCAAAAGTAGCTCAAAAGGCGCATCCTGCACCGTGGGAACCCGCACACAAATTTAAAGTCCCGGGGGCGGGGTAACTTCTGCACGCCTCTCGCGAGACTGCGGTGCCCTCTGGGAGACAGAGTCCAGGGCAACGCGCGGTCCGCGGGATGGTAGAGGTGGTAACCCAGAGCAGGCGACAATCCCCCCAGCAGTCAGCAAAGCCCCACAGCCAGCAAGGAGCAACGAAGAATCCAGCGACGCAGTTCCAGCTAGGCAGGTCAAGAACACCAAAAGTAGCTCAAAAGGCGCTACACAAAAGATTCCCTAATACTCCGGATATATGTTGGACATGCTCTTCTCCAAATGAAGATCTCTTTCATCTTTTATTCTCTTGCACTCCAGTTCATAACTTTTGGAAGCAGTTCTGGCGTCAACTTAACTTGATTTTTAGCACACATATTCCGTTTTCTACTACACATATTTTCTTAGGCAGCCTTTCTTCAGTTTGGAATAATAATGCAACTAATTTTAAAATTATTGATTTATTAATTGCTGTTGCCTTTCAACAAAATAACAAGGAATTGGAAAAAACTCTGCGAAAATCTCGTACAAAGCATGATGATATGATGTTTGCCATAATCATAGACTGGACACTTTTTCCAATTTACCTTCACCCATTGTTCTTAAAAGACTTCAATTGTGGTTACGACATTTTTTGACACCAGTGCCAGAAATCAGTCTTTGCTGAAACCCTCTCAAAAAGAAGTACACAAACCTCCATAATTCTCTAACTTCCTCCTTTTTCTTTTATGACTTACTTATTATATTATTCTTTTTATGTGGATATTATTATACCTTGTTTTATTCAAATATGTATGCTGGAATACCATTGTTTTGTAATATTTTCTGCTCACTGTTAGATGCTTAATTGCTTTTATTGTTCAATGGCACATATATATGTTTAAATAAAATCTTTTTGAACCTGAAATAAACAATATTGTCAGAATAGTTACTATTCCATAAAATACAAAGGGAGAAAGCATGTTAAAATTCTAAATGGAAACAGGTATAAAATGTACCTATATTTCACCCCCCCTTGCTAGTAAGTTAATTTATAACTACAGAAGGTCGCATTGGATTGCATGGGCGGGCCAATACCTCTGGTGTTTAGCAGAAGTGGATCACGTCGAGTTGTGCACAAGCACTCAGCATGCAAATGTGCTACAAGTGTGTGTTATCATGCCTGAACAGTGCATTATTAAATGCACCAGTATCAGAGGTGGCCCCAGCTGCATGTGTGTAATGTCTAGAACGTGCTCTGATCATTCCGAATAACAGACACAGTGAAGATAACCTTGACTAGCGCAGCACTCACTGTGCAGGCTAAACTCATGAAACAGTGTAAATGTGTAGTAAACAAGTTATTCTCATGTGAAGCAAAATACTTAGCTTTCTCTAAACAATAGCGCCAGTGCGTGCCATGTGCGAAGCAGAGCAGGAAAGTAAAATGGCATTTAAACTTCTAATAAGCTTATGCTAACTTAGCACTGTGTGAATAGAAAGCTCATCCCCACTACACCCTCCCTTGATCGGAGCACGTATAAGAACGTGGGCAATTTAAGAACGCACAGTTCAAGTCTGAGAGGGAGAATCAAGTTCAATATACTGCAATGGAAATACATTTCGAGAGAAATAATACAACCAGTCATTATTCACCTCCAATGTGGACAATCACAGCAGGTGAGGGGAATTATTTTTTTTTTAAAGTAAGAACATCGCTGTGCAACACACAACCTCAGCGGTGAAGATGGAGGGAAAAAAGAAAAACTATATCACTCCAACAGCGTGTAAGCACAATAAGTTGCAACAGCCTCCAACAGAAAGTCATTGTTCTCATCTGAAAACATTTCAGCCATCCAATTCAATAATGGGAATGAACATACATGTTCTTCAATGACCGGAGCCTCTTGCACTATCAGAGGACAACTCGGGTCTTCCTCAATGTAACTGCGTGCCAAGAAGTCGTGCGCCGCTGCAAAAACATTCCACCATACTGCAGAGATACAAATCTAGGGCCCAGTCGAAATCGCAGCTCAGGCAGTGAAAGACAGGCTGCACGCATGTGAAAAAGGAGAATCTAAACGATAATCCATAAGCCGCACTCAATGTAGCCAGAGGCAGCGCTCCATAATAGCTAAGCATCCGGTTGCGGAGCAGCTACAGCCGGTACATGTTGTCTGTGGTACAGGATGTGAATCCATTTTTAAATCAACAGAAGCACACTTCTGACTAAAGCAGGCATTAAGGGAAAGCCTCCATAAAGGCTGGAAAAAATCGAATGAAAAAAAAGGGGAACACACCAAATATAGTTTGAAAGGAAGTTACAAGGCCACTACTAACAACTTTAAAGAAGTGAGCCAGGCCTGTCGTTGAGGATGCGTTAAAGATATTGGGAATTAACTCCCCAAAATGTAGTGGGAGGTCTGTATTTAATAATGCATGCACCTCGGTGCGGGTGTTTGCCACGTGAAGGACAAATGTTGCACGAGCAGATGTAAGAGGGACTTCTTTCTGAGACAAAAGAGCCTGTTTTCGACTCATCTTGTTGAACTCTCCTTTCAAGGTCGGAATCGACGGCCAGATGGAAACATCCAGCTTCCCATGTGGAGGAGGAAACAGGACATTTTTACAACAATTTACTCTCTGGAAAACGGTAACTACGTAAGGAATTCCACAGAGCATCCCACAACGCTCTTGATTATTTAACATTAAATAACTTAGGTTTACCGGTAATTTAAATGTCGGTGTAATAGCAGGTGTATGTGTGCCTTTCAAAACACAGGCCAAATTCGGTTCATTTTGATTACATGAGCCATGTAATCGATGTGCCTACACACTAATGAAAGATCAGGTGTTGTAGTTCAATCTTCACCATTGAAATACACCTCTTTACCCTCCCTCAGGCACCTCTCGGTAAACGGCAGCGACCAAGCTTCATGGAGATAAGCACTGCCTAAAGGTTCATACCTACCTATAGAATAATATTTCATGCAAGCTTCGAACTTGAACAGAGGGAAAGGGAGCGTTATTAACCCATGGATGAGCCACACAGCAGAATTGAATTCAGCCACAGAAAATGGTAAAGGTTCTAACTTTTCAATATGTAACATAGAAAACGTTGCATCTTTCATTGACATAAACTGTTGCTTTTCAGTCAAATTAAATGGTGCAAAAAAGGACGAAGTATTCATGTAGTCCCAAGGAACTAGACCAGCCTTTAACGTTTGCAAAGTCCATGCAGACTGCATGATGGAACGCAGTTGATTTTGACCATGAAACAAAACAGAGACATCTTCTTTCACAATATCTACAACAGACAAAACAATATTATCTAGTGTGTAAATGCGGGAAGAAAGCGTGTTAATGCTATTGACTACCACTGCAAGCACTTTTTCTAAATTAACTTGATCTATAGCCCTAATTTGGGAAGCAGCTTCAATTTGAGACAGTTTCCAAACCTCGTTGTAAATAGCATATATCCATCGTTTAGATCTGCCTGAACCGGGCCCCTTGACAAAGTCATTCAGATCAACATCTTCAGTCAGTTTAGATAAATGAAGCTTCCTGACGCTAAAGTGGAATATGTGAGCCGATTCTGGCATAGCTTACCTACAGAATAGGTAGTGACAGAATGGTCACTCTCAAAACGAGGATCCACCCTATCATGCGTATAGCCAGAGGCCAAACCCAGAAAGAGATGCTGGCATGAATCTGCACTTTTGTGCCAGAGCAACCAACCCTTAGGATCCAAACTGGAAATGTTAAAAAAATTCAGCATTAGGGTCTGCAATTCTCTAATTGATTGATTCGTAAAACTATCACAGCCTGGATATTCTTCTAGCTCAGGAAAAGAAGGACCATTTAATTTTTTGGTAGTAGCCAATCCAAAGCAGGTCGTTTGTAAAATAGTTGAATTCAAAAACAACATATGGTTCGGGATAAGGCATGCACGGTGCAAAGCCTCAGTGACCTGCACTTGCCAATGTTTTTAACCCCAAACAGATCTAAGATCAAAAGTATTTTTCCACAGTTCGTAGCCCCCAATAGCCAATTGGTTTAAAAAGGACTTAGAATATAACAATTTAGTGTGTGTAAGTCTAACTTTCGAAGAGGACTTTTCTGTCATCTTAAAATAAAATGCATTAGGATTTGACTGATTGAAATCTGAAAAATATGTGAATTTCTTTAAAAGAGAACTCGAGCTCCCTTCAATAGGAGTGGGACAATGTTCCCATTGAGTATAATTAACTACATTCCTTCTTGTATTTGCCTTATTCAGGTAGTGATTGCCATAGTGTTGGTAACAAAACAAATCACCGTAATTAGCAGAATCTAAATATAAATACTCAGCATCAAAGGCAGCATAGTAATTCAAATCAGAAAACAAAGCCTCCGCTACCTGGACGTCCCAGTCATCAGAACGTATATTTTGTTTAATTACATCAACCATGGAAACTCCCAGTACATTTGGGACATTAATGACCTCTGTGATACCATGGATCTGAAATCTAACAGCGTCCCATACAATCACATCTAAAATGGGCCAAGCAGTAATATTAACAAAGGCCAGGTGTCGCGATCTCTCTTGCCACCACGGCCAGTCTACAGTCACGTCGGATAGGGAGTCGCTTCCGGAAGGACTACATGTCCCAGAGGGCAATGCGGCGTTAGAAGGCAGGGAAACGGGCTGGTCCTATATAAGCTCCTCCCCTGCAACAGTACGGTGCTTGACAATTGTTTTTGTAGCCTCGGGAATGGCGGATGGTGATCCCCGCTGGATTCCTTACCTAGAAACCCAGCGCTGATCAAGAGCTTGCGAGGTCAGAGGAAAAGCCGACGTCGACGAAGCGCCTGCAAGGTCAGAGGAAAAATCGAGCGCCGATCAAGAGCCAGCGAGGTCAGAGGAGTAGCTGTTTTCCTGCTGCAAGCCGCAAGTATTTTCATTAGAAAAGCGGGCTCGCTTTTCTTTTGAACTAGTAACCTTTTTGTTATCAAAACGCGCGATGCGCATTTTCTTGTATTCCTATTGCACCTAGAAGTTGCTAACTTGCGTAGTCAAGTATTGATCTGAACCCTTATTTACTTTGACAAAGATCGTTCCCCAAGACGTATTATGGGTATAACGAAACAGGCAAGAAACGCCTCCTTTCTTTACTATATTGTTACCTTTCAGAGCCGAAGGGTTGATCTTAACTCTATTGAACCATCGCTCACTAGTGAGGAAAGTGACTCAAACTCTCCTTACTGGTAACATTGTATCTCGGAATTGTGTACTACACCATCACCTTAAAGGAACTCTACCGTGGTGACATTGGTAAGTGTATTAATCAAGGGTTAGGGGGGATTGACGTTAGTAGGGCGAGGGACTTACACCTGCTCTCTGTCTCCCCACGCTGCAGTACATTTCCCAACGGAGATCTCGAGGATAACTTAGACCAGACCCAGAAGAGAGTGCAGAAAGCCTTGATCATCCCATCACCTTTTCACCTCCCGGCTTCTTACAATATCCACTCAGGTAGTGGCTATAGATTCACTGCTGGGTGTGGTGTTGGGAAAAGTCGAGGGGACTTTCGTCTAATCGTCTCTGCTGGACGTCCGACTAAGGTTAGTGGCGCACGTTATTTCTTGCGCTGCTTACAATCCCGACACCAGGTCTCTCTTTATTCTGTGGGATGAGGAGAAGGGCTCCAATGCTTGGATGAATAACAGTTCATTCCTCAACGTAGTGTCCATTCACAAGACGGAAAAAATAAACCACAAATCTAATTGACATAAACAAAAAAATTGAGAAAAGCACCAACCAGACGTAAGTCCAAGGGGGAATCAAAAAATGTTTTTTAAACCATGTAGCAAAAAAGGAGAAATTTTTGAAGGGGCCTTTGATGTGGTAGAGTTAGTATCAAAAGAGAATCTGGATTCATTGGCAATGCATGTTTGTAAATCGGGCATCGATAAGTCAGTTGGATAAGTATAGTCAGTATCATCAAGATGAGCAGCAGGTGAGATATTCAATAAAGGACTTGAAACTGCAGGCATTTCCAAAGCAACATCAGCAGGCCTGTTCCTAGGAGCCGGTGCCAAAACAAAATTCCTCAGCATAGCTGCACAAGAGACTGCAGGTGTCATACTAAGAAGAATCAGCCACTCTGTGTAGTTTGACATTGTCAATGGAAATGTACCTTTTTTTCTTTATGACATGGAAGCGGAGGTAAAATTACTGTTCTTGTGCCCTGCACTTCAAGTACAGGAACTGGAGCTCGATACGAGGGACCAAATTCTTTTTTGTTCTCGATCTTCTCTCAGACCAGTTCCCCAACTCGGGGTTGCCAGCCAACTACTGGAATCTGCAACACAGCATCAGACGTGGAGGGCAAGTGTTCCTTTGCAAGACTGTCTCTCGTCTTTTGTAGATTCTGTAAAACTTTACAATGTTTATCTACGTCAAAGGGGGTAGCAGCCGCACCCGGCCTTGACCTTAAAGGTCCGGGACGAACATTTTGATACCAAAAAGCATATCGTAAGGGGTCCGCCCACCCAGAGACCTTCTAGGGAGATTATTAAGTGCACATTGTACGCCATTGAGGTGGGCTAACCAGTTCCTGCCTGTTAGAAATGGGATCTCTGGTTGGCTAAGGCTTGCGCCAAAGCCAGGCAGAGACCACCACTCTAATCAGGGCAAGGGAGTTACACGCTAAGATAACCCCTGCTCACCCCCTTGGCAGCTTGGCACGAGCAGTCAGGCTTATCCCAGAGGCAATGTGTAAAGCGTTTGCGCAACACACACACACAGCAGCAACACACTCGGTACACCACAAAAAGGAACTCCACACAAGGTTATATATGAAAATAGCCTTTGTATTACCATAAACACATTAAATCATAATCACACAGGTACACTGTGCCAACTGGCACTGGGCAGTATTTACAGGGGATTATACACACATGACAGGGCCACGTAGGCCACTGTCAGAATCAGCTCTTAGTAGAAATACCACTTAGTAGAAATAGCACTTCTAGAACATCGAATAATTGTTGCACCAAATAACAAGTGTAGAACACCACGCAATACTATTCTCCTTAGGCATAGATCACGCAGGGACACATAAACTGACTAGCAGAAACTAGACTAGGCAAAACAACCTCCTAAGCATAAAAACACAGTTAGAGGTTTCACAGGCATAAAGTCATGCACATTACGCAAAAGACACAGTAGGCAATAATCAGCATAAACACCAATCACCAATTACCTTGCACAGAATTACAGTAGGTACTGACCCCAGGCCGACTGGCCGTCCATGGGGCTCAAACACCCTTTGTCCAACAGTGTCAGGGCTGGCTACGCACGCAGCCAAAAGAAGAGTGCGCAAAAGTTTAGGGCCTAAACTTTGCAGCTGACCACTACTTGCTGGGCAGCTGGGTAGGCAGAGATGGGGCAAAGGAGTGCGTCTCCTTCCTAAATTAAAAACATGTCCCCTAAAATGAAGAAGAACCTAAACGGTGCAGATGCCCACTACTTGCTGGCCAGCTGTTACGCAGGGAAAAATACTGTAAGGGCTCTCAGTGCCCTGGAAAGAAATTGCCACACGTTGGAGCCCTCTAGGCTCTGAAAACGGATAGGCCTGGGACCATGCTGGCTCCTGAAATAACTGTGCTCCCATAATCCTGAAGGGGAATCTTGCCCCCAAAAATATGAAACACACTGGGGAGGGGGCCGGTGCCTTAAATAAATATGGCCTGGGGGAGCCACTTATGCTCTGAAAATAATGTGCCTCATCGTTGGAGCCACTTGGGCTCGAAAAGCGACTGTACCCTCCGTTGGGGCCTCTGTGATTCTGTCACCAATTACGCCCCCATATGCAATGAAAGGATGTGCCCCTCGGGGCCCGGGTAAGCGGGGGCTAACCAAAGTTGGAGCGGTCCGCTGTCAAGTGGAGCCGCTCAAAGAACCAACAGGAACAACCCGAGCCACCTCCTTACTGGGCTCCTGGCGGGTGTTCTCTGAGACGCGGCGGAGACTGGCACCAAAAACGACTCAGCCCCCTGGTGCCGCAACCTCCACACTGCAGGGCTCTCTGCTGGACTGCTGGCGCCTGTGGGGCTCTCCGTCCTTACTGGAGCCCTGCCTTACTGCTGCGCCATAGTTCACCCGGTCCCCCGTCTCGGGACCAAGACTTACGTGTGGAGCCGGCGGGGCTCCAAGCTGCTGCCTCCTCTACCGGACGGATTTCAGGCCCCGCCCACGTCACAGGCAGGAGTGCCTGACTTCCGGTCTGGGCTACAGCGGCAATACGATGGATAGGCTCCCTCGAGTTTAACAATAAATCGAGCCAGCGGGGTGGGCACCCAAAATTAAATACTCACACCAAAACGGGGTGGGCACCCGTAATAAAATACTAATAATCGGGGTAGGCACCCAAATTAAATAGGAAAAATAAGGGGCCAGAATGCAGGGTGGGCACCTGCTTAAAAGAAAGCCAAAGCAAGCGTACAAAATGCAGGGTGTGCATCTGCTAGTAACACAAGGAGGGGGAATCCCCAGGCAGGTGGAATCCCTCTCCAAAGGGCTGCAGCATCAGCACTGCGTAGTGCACACGCTTTCCTGGGAAAAACAGGAGAAAGGCAGCCCAGCGCTTCCAGGCGCTGGAAGTCCCAAAATCCAGGGAAAGTCTCTTGAAGAATGCAGGGGGAGGGGGGGGCAAAGGCTGGGCCCAGGGCTCAGGGGCCAGTTTACAGGGACCTCCAACAGGGAGGCAGTCCCCAGTGGCGGTTCCTCCTGGCGCCCAGCAGCAGCCCCCTCAAGTCAGGATCCAGAGAACAACATTTCACCTGGGGTCACAGCCCCTTTAATACACCAATTCCTTTGTCTCAAAAGTCAGGGTTAAGGAAAAACCAGATGCAACTGGTTTTGGAGAACTTTGTTGTACTCAGCCCCTCTCCCTATTCACAGGGCAGGCTAGGGACATCAGACACACCACAGGGGGCGGTGCCAGCATTGTGAAGGGAAGGCACAGCCCTATTCAGGTCCCAGGTGCAGCTCCTCCCTGCCATCAACATGCAGATCTCCCCATTCACCACTGGGCACACCCATCCTGACTCCTGGAGCCAGGCACACCAGCCAGCTCCAGCCAATCACAAGCCAGACAGTCAATTCACATTCACAGCACAGACATGCCAACTTCTAGAAGTGGCACTTCTACACTGGACACATTAAATCTGTGCACACCATCGCGCAGCATTTAATCTCACGAGTTCGCACATACAAAACTCGCCCCTGCACTCCCACACATCAGGAACTACCATGGACACACATATTCCCCATGCATTCCTATGGGAGGGCAGGCCAATCTCACAACATGCACTCAGAGTGCGCACGCACTTTACACTGGGACACAGTGTTAAAGTGCGCAGAAGCCAAAAAAACTAACATCAGGTCACATTTAAAAGCAAAAAGGTTAGGGGTGAACCTGCTGTAGGAGGGTGGATACCTGACTATGGTTGCCCCCAACTTTTTGCCTGGTGTTTTGCTGGTTTTCCGACTTAGTTGACCTGGGACCCTGCTATTCAGGGCCCCAGACCTACAGCTCTCTCTGTAAAATGGATTCCATGTACCTTAGGTGCATATACCAATTGGTACTGGGCCACCTTATCAGACCCTGTAACTCAGGGCATAGGTGTACCCAGGGCCTACCAGGGGCTGCAGCATGTATTATGCCACCCCTGGCTGGCCATCTAAATCTGACACAACTGGCTACACGGCAGCTGGGACAAAGTGGTGTAGTCACCCTTTGCTGTAGATATAGTATATCTATATCTAACCCTAAAATGGACACATGTATTCCTATCAGTCACTCCTATGGCAGGCCTTGACAATCCTGAAGGCAGAGTGCTTGGAATCATGTGAGATGGTGCTCTGGCATGAGCTGAGTCCGTTTGCAGCTTGCGGAACCAAGTCCTAATAGCTGTTCCATGATAACGCGTACCATATACTCTTAAGTGCATTATAATCCTCGCGGTTATATGCCAACTCCGGTATCGCTTTATCAAAACATGTCGAGTAAGGTGTCATACGAATTGGAATACTAACCCCTCGCCAATTCTGGCGACGGGGTTAGCATTCCACCCTTCTAGAGGGACACGACATGTATGAAACTGTGAACCCCGGTTAAAGTTAACTCAAGCCTCAGCGTCACAAAATGGATGCTGCCACCACAGACACAAGTCTGACCTCCTGCTGCTGGGAGTCCTTCCAGTGAGGAGAGCTTGGACAAAGGGTTTCCTGTCAGGGGCGGTGCTAGCACCATCCCAGACAGGGTTTTGTGTATCCTTGGTAGGCAGGGCTTTAGAGGAAGGTGACTGCAAGTGGCACCCCGGTGCTCACTATGCATAGGCCGGCTTGAACCAGTTCCAGGGGCACACCAGCCCCTGAGCTGGGGAAAGTCCGGCATGGGAGAGGGGTGTAACCACCCCCCTTCCTGGTCCCACCCATGGGCAGGACCTAGTCACGTGCCAGCCCCTTTCTTTAGTATAAAGATAGGAGCGGGTCCCCTTCCAAATTAGATCATCTTTGAATCCTGAAACTACTTTCTACGAAAGGAACTCAAGACTTCTTCCTAAGATTAATCCCTTGTGACTAAGGAGTAGTCACCCTGCATCTGCGGGCACCAACTAAGAACACTGCGGTTTGCTGCACGTCCTTCCTCCTGAACCAGACCGACCAGCACGACGAGACCCGGCTTCCCTGGCACCTCTGACCTCTACCTACATCATCAGCCCAGCTGAGATTCGTGGGTGTGACAAAACCTCGAGGGACCGGCCATCTTCAGAACTGCACTACGCTTATCCAGCACGACCGCCGAGGGATCCTCGAGTGAGTGCTTTAGGGTTTGAGAAGCCCTAACCCTGAGCAGCTTCAGCACCGAAATCCAGCCCCCCAGCATCCACAAGATCTGCGTGGGGCCCTTCTGCTCTTTGCTGCTCACCGCGTTGTCCGGCTACTTGCCTGCTGGCTTGTGGCCCTCCTGACGACGCACCACGACGACAACACTGCTGGTCTGGTTGCTCCAGACTGACCCTTGCTCCCCTCCAACAGAGGAGCACCCCGGACCCTCCTGGTCTACTCCAGACGCCATTTTGAGTGCACCGCGTGGGCTTGCATTTGCCAAGAGTTGTTGCCCCAATCCTGGGTCCAGCAACGTCGACAGCAGATACCTTCGTGGGACAGCTCGCACCTCCATCCTGGTCACCGACAACGCCTCCTGGTCCGAGAGACTGCAGAGCCCAGCGTAGCCCACTCACCTGGTCGAGGTGACTCCATCCGGTGCCATCCTGGTGCCCATCTAATCACTGGCTAGTGATTCAGAACTTGGTCCCCTCTGCTTACAGGTATCCTTCTTCACCGATCCAGGCTTGGATCCCATCGAACTTCATCACTGGTCGCCTGCCAACAACTTCTTCTTTCAGGCTCCACAGACTGCAACGAGGATTCCAGACGTCTTTTCAGACCTATGCAGCCGCAGCCCCGGGGCTAGGTAACCTGAGCATTTCGGTGCTCCAGCATAGCTTAACTATCCAAAGGTCCAGATCCTTTTTCGTTTCAGCTCTACCTAGTCGGATTCGTCCGATAACACTAACTTTACGAAATCTAGCATCCATAGACTTTGTCCCGCATCCCGCGTAAGAGTGCACACTCTGCACCCAATCCCCCTAGGCCTCCTGCTAGTAATCTGAAGGTTCAGTAGTACAGTCCTAGCGATCCCAAAGCCTCTGAGACTAGTTACTTACCTGCTAGTATTTCGCATTCCACTTTTGTAGTATATGGTTTTTCGTGCCCCTCGGGCATTTGTGTAAATTGTGCAACTTAATGTATTTTCGTAAGAGTTTTGTATTGTGCTTAGCACCCTGTCCTCATAAAGAGTCCAGGGTTGTTGTGTTCTAAATAAATATCCTTTTATTTTCATAACGACTTGTGTGGTGTCCTTTCACTTGGTGTTCAAGGGGTATATGTGATGGTATAACAGTTGGCTTAACACGCCCTCTAGAGTCTAGCCTAAAGACTGCTCTTGTCCATGCTACTAGGATAGCTGGTCTAAGGTTGACTTACAACCAATCATCCATAAGGGTTATTTGGACTGATATAAAGTGCTCACTAGAATAGTGACCATTATATATCAGGCCAACTTCTCACATTGGTGAGCAGCGGTTGGGATTTGGGCTTGCTGTTGTTTTACCACACGTATCCTAAGAATATCATTTGAAAGATCACATAAGTACCCAGGTACATATAACTTAGCTTAGAATACTCTGAGTTCTACTGAACCAGCTGTTGTAGTTCAACAGGGCCTAGCACACCCTGACTACAACTCTTAGCAAGGGATCAGTAGGCAAATAAATAGTGTAGGTAGGTGCATCACTTACACCACACTACAAGCATGTCAGACAAAGGAGGGAACTCATAGGCCCCCCTTGTGTCAGTTGACCCTCCGCAGGTCACTTCCAGATATGCAGCTCTTAGCTTCCAGGAGATGAGACAAGTGTGTACCTCCAGGAAGCTAAAACAGGGTTCTAACCCTACAATCCCATTTCTGATTGGTCTCTTAGAGACTTATGATGCCAGGAGGACTGCTAACACAGACCCTTCTAATCCAGATGGGAGCATGCCCCCCTTAGAGGGAACCCTTGGGGACCCTGACCTCCAACTCAATGGAACAGTTAGTGAAGGAGAGGAGGAGGATCAGGAGTTGTCAGGGGATGAGGCAGACAAGGGTCAGGTAGAAGTCAGTAGACTCACCGGGACCAACTTAAGTAGGCATGAGAATGGAACTGGGGGAGCCCCAGGCCCACTCTCAGGCCAGCTTAACAGTGGTAATGGACGAGTTAGGTCTCTATCCAGAGGCTCTAACAGATCCATTAGAACCAATGGCTCTCAGACCTCTTCTCACAGAGGGATGACATCCCCTCAGAGGAGAGAGCATGAGGCCAAGATGAGGGAAGTCAATCTGAGGATTGAAAGGGAAGAACTTGCCCTGGCCAAAGAGAGACTTGCCTTTGCTAGAGAGCAGAAATTGACTGGGGTAGATGCCACTGGTGGCAGCATTTTACCTAGAGAAAAGGACAGGAGTTTAGACACTAGACACCTGAGTAAGATAGGGCCCCCCTTTAAACAAGGGGATGACATCCACAAATGGATGACTACTTTGGAGAGGGCTTGCACTGTACAGTGTGTCCCCCAGAGTCAGTGGGCAGCTATCTTGTGGCTCTCCTTTGAAGGCAAAGGTAGAGATACGCTCCTCACTACTAGAGCTGAGGATGCTAACAATTACCAAGTCCTGAAGAATACACTGGTTGATGGGTTTGGCCTAACCACTGAGCAGTACAGGTTGATGTTCAGAGACACCCAGAAAACTCAGTCTCAGGATTGGACTAACTTTTTTGATTGTGCCACTAAGGCTTTTGAAGGCTGGCTACTGGGAAGTAAGGTTACTGATTTCAAAGGATTGTACAATCTAATTATGAGAGAGCAAATCTTAAGTAATTGTCAGAACCAGTTATTACACCAGCACCTGGTAGACTCTGATCTGAACTCTCCACAAGAATTGGGTAAGAGAGCAGACAAAAGAACCAGGGTGGTGACCAAAAGAAGGAATCAAAGAAGGAATCAACCAAGCCTCAAGAGAAGGGTGGGGATAAATCTTCTGATCAAACCACAGGGCCCCAAAAATCCTCTGAAAAGGGTGGGTCCCAGACTTCTCCCAATACCCAAAAGAAACCTTATTGTCATACCTGCAAACAGGTAGGCCATTACAAAACTGACAACAGTTGCCCCAAGGCCAACAACAATAAGGAGAACATACCACCAAATAAAACTTCCCAGCCTCCTGTTACTACTAGTAGTAATCCCCCAGGTGGTGGGAGTGCCCTCAAGAATCTGAGTGCATATTCTTCGGGAGTTCCTGGGGACTCTGGCCTAACCAGGTCCCCAAACTTAGATACTCTTGTCTGTGAGACTGGCATGGGGTTTGCCAACTTCACAACTTGTCCCAACACTTTGGGCAAGTACAGACAGGAGCCCCTCATCAATGGTACAAAAGTTGAGGCCTACAGAGACACAGGGGATAACATCACCATGGTGACTGAGAGTCTAGTCCCCCCAAGGCAACTTATACCTGGTGCCACATACCAGGTAACCAACATTGATGGAGTGCAGAGAGATCATCCCATAGCAGTGGTAAATCTCAGCTGGGGAGGTGTCACTGGTCATAAAAGAGTGGCAGTGACACCAAACTTGCCTGTAGATTGCCTACTGGGGAATGATTTAGAGACCTCAGCCTGGGCTGAGGTAGAGCAAGAAACCCATCTTAAAATGGTAAACCTGCATGGTAAGGTTAGTGGGGCAGTGACAGCCACAGCCCCAGTCCACGATGTCCTCCCTGAACAGGTCAGGAGGGCTGTGCCAGCCACAGCCCTATCCCAGAAAGATGCCTTTCCTGCACAGGTTGGCAAGGCAGTGATGGTCACATCCCATACCCAAACTGAGTCCCTTCCTGAAAAGGTTGGTGGAGTTGTGATGGCCACAGCTCAAACTCAGACAGATAATAGTGTTGTGAAGCCTGAAACTATGGATCACTCCACTCAGACAGAGAGCATTGAGGAGGAAGAGAAATCTCCCTCCCACCAGACTTTAGGAAAGGATCAGCCTCCTCAGGGAACTGATCTATCTGACCCCTTGTGAAGAAACTGCCCCAGAGGTAGTAAGACCTAGCCTGGCAGAACCCCTGATGTCAGTGGACCCTTCCAAGGTTGGACCCAGTCTGGAGCAGGTAACCTGCCCCTCTCTACCCTGCCTCAGTCAGCCCAGGGCTGTAGAGGTCAGGGAGGCGAGTGGTAGACCCCAAAGGGCCCCCTGTCCAAAAGAACTTCCCAATCAGCAGATTAAGGGCACTGAAGCTAGTAGTCCTAGCCAAGTGAAAATAAAACAAACTCCTGAGGGATCCCCCTTAAACTTAGTTAGGGAACTCCCCCAGATGGACACTGTTGGGCACAGCCAAACCTGGGACCTAAAAGCCCCAAACCTGACCTGTCCCTCCAGTAAGCCAAACAGAGGGACTCAGCCTCCAGCTTTAGGTAGCCAGAGGTTGACCCTGAGAGCTCATAGCAACTCAGTCCTGGAAAGAAAGGCACATATGGTGGATAGTGATTGGAGGAAGTTGAGCCCAACCTTAGTGGATTCTCACTTTAGTACTCCATCCCAGAACCAGCCTTTTACTTTGCCAAAACACACCACAGGTAGAGATTCCCTATGGTGGAGACCCTCAGATACCCTTAGGGTGAGGGATTGCTTAGTGGACCATGATATAGGGGGTAACCATGCCAGTGCATATGCCACCTCATATGGCCACTCAGGCAATATAGGCTTACCTGGTCAAGGATAGCCTTATCTCCTTTCGTTTGGGGGAGGGGGGTTGTGTAGGAAGGTGGATACCTGACTATGGTTGCCCCCAACTTTTTGCCTGGTGTTTTGCTGGTTTTCCGACTTAGTTGGCCTGGGGCCCTGCTATTCAGGACCCCAGGCCCATTGCTCTCTCTGTAAAATGGATTCCATGTACCTTAGGTACATATCTAATTGGATACTGAGTCACCTTATCAGCCCCTGTACAGTGTACCTTAGGTACCCAGGGCATAGGTGTACCCAGGGCCTACCAGGGGCTGCAGCATGTATTATGCCACCCCTGGCTGGCCATCTAAATCTGACACAACTGGCTGCATGACAGCTGGGGCAAGGTGGTGTAAACACCCTTTGCTTTAGATATAGTATTCCTATATCTAACCCTAAAAAGGACACATATATTCCTATCAGTCACTCCTATGGCAGGCCTTATCAATCCTGAAGGCAGAGTGCTTTGAATTAGGTGAGATGGTGCTCTGGCATGAGCTGAGCCCGTTTGCAGCTTGCGGAACCAAGTCCTAATAGCTGTTCCATGATAACGCGTACCATATACTCTTAAGTGCCTTATAATCCTCGCGGTTATTTGCCAACTTTGGTATCGCTTTATCAAAACATGTCGAGTAAGGTGTCATACGAATTGGAATACTAACCCCTCGCCAATTCTGGTGACGGGGTTAGCATTCCACCCTTCTAGTGGGACACAACATGTATGTAACTGTGAACCCCAGTTAAAGTTAACTCGAGCCTCAGCATCACAAAATGGATGCTGCCACCACAGACACAAGTCTGACCTCCTGCTGCTGGGAGTCCTTCCAGCGAGGAGAGCTTGGACAAAGGGTTTCCTGTCAGGGGCGGTGCTAGCACCATCCCAGACAGGGTTTTGTGTATCCCAGGTAGGCAGAGCTGAGAGGAAGGTGACTGCAAGTGGCACCCCGGTGCTCACTGTGCATATGCCGGCTTGAACCAGTTCCAGGGGCACACCAGCCCCTGAGCTGGGGAAAGTCCGGACAGGGGAGAGGGGTGTAACCACCCCCCTTCCTGGCCCCACCCATGGGCAGGACCTAGTCGCGTACCAGCCCCTTTCTTTAGAATAAAGGCAGGGCGGGGACCCTTCCAGATTAGATCATCTTTGAATCCTGAAACTACTTTCTACGAAAGGAACTCTCGACTTCTTCTCAAGATTTCTCCCTTGTGACTAAGGAGTAGTCACCCTGCATCCGCTGGCACCAACTAAGCATCTTGCGGTTTGCTGCACGTCCTTCCTCCGGAACCAGACCGACCAGCACAACAAGACCCGGACTCCCTGCCCTCTCTGACCTCTACCTGCCTCTACAGCACAGCTGAGAACCGTGGGTGCGACGAGACCAGAGGAACCGGCTATCATCAGAACCTGCATGACACTGACCCAGCATGACCGCCGAGGGACCTTCGAGTGGGTGCACTGGGGTAAGAGAAGCCCCAACCCCAAGCAGCACGAGCACCGAAGTCCAGCCCCCCAGCATCCACCAGATCTGCGTGGGGCCCTTTTGCTTCTGTGTTGCTTGCCAAGTTGTCCGGTCACTTGCCCGTTGGCTAGTGACCCTCCCGACAACGTCCTACGTTGTTTCCCCGCTGGTCTAGCTCCACTAGACTGGCCCTAGTCTCCTCTTGAAGGGGAACTTCCTCGGACCCTCCTGGTCCACTCCAGACGCCATTTTGTGTCGCCACGTGGGCTTGCCTTAGCCAAGGCTTGTTGCCTCCTTCAAACGATCCAGCATCGCCAACAGCAGACATTCGACGTGGGACAGCTCGCAGACCTCCAGCCTGGTCGACATCAGCGCCCTGGTCCGTGCAGCAGCAGAATCCAGTGTCACCTCTTCACCTGGCTGAGTGACCTCGTCCGGTGCCATCCTGGTGCCCACCTAATCACTGGCTAGTGATTCAGAACTCGGTCCCCTCTGCTTACAGGTACCCTTCTTCACTGATCCATCCTTGGATCAGCTCGGAACATCTTCACTGGTCGCCTGCCAGCAACTTTCACTTCAGGCTCCTGGTTCGTCAACGAGGATTCCCAACGTCACTTGAACCCTCTGCAGCCGCAGCCCCTGGGCTAGGTAAACCGAGTACCACGGTGCTCCAGCGTAGGACCACTCTCTAAGTGTCTAGATCCACTTTCGTTTTTGACCTACCTAGTCGGGTTCGCCCGAGAACACTAACTTTGCATTTACTAGCCTCCATAGACTTTGTCCCGCATTGCGCGTAAGAGTTTCCACTCTGCACACAAAGTTCCTAGGCCTCCTGCTTCTAATCTAAGGGTTCAGCATTGAAGGCCCAGCGGTTCTAAAGCCTCTGAGAATAGTTACTTACCTGCTAGTAATTCGTATTCCACTTCCATAGTAAATGGTTTGTCGTGCCCCTCGGGCATTTGTGTAAATTGTGCAACTTTCAGTATTTCTTCAAGAGTTTTGTATTGTGCTTAGCACCCTGTCCTCATAAAGAGTCCAGGGTTGTTGTGTTATAAATAAATATCCTTTTATTTTCATAACAACTTGTGTGGTGTCCTTTCACTTGGTGTTCAAGGGGTATATGTGATGGTATAACAGCTGGCTTAAGACGCCCTCTAGAGTTTAGCCTAAAGACTGCTCTTGTCCATGCTACTAGGATAGCTGATCTATAAGGTTGACTTACAACCAATCATCAATAAGGGTTGTTTGGACTGATACAAAGTGCTCACTAGAATAGTGAACATTATATATCAGGCCAACTTCTCACATTGGTGAGCAGCGGTTGGGATTTGAGCTTGCTGTTGTTTTACCACACGTATCCTAAGAATATCATTTGAAAGATCACATAAGTACCAAGGTACATATAACTTAGCTTAGAATACTCTGAGTTCTACTGAACCAGCTGTTGTAGTGTAACAGGGCCTAGCACACCCTGACTACAACTCTAGCAAGGGATCAGTAGGCAAACAAATAGTGTAGGTAGGTGCATCACTTACACCACACTAGAAGCATGTCTAACCACGGAGAGTCTTCAGAGACCCCTCTTGTGGTTGTGGACCCTCCACAGGTCCCTTCCAGATATGCAGCTCTTAGCTTCCAGGAGATGAGACAAATCTGTACATCCAGGAAGCTAAAACAGGGTTCTAACCCTACCATCCCATTTCTGATTGGTCTCTTAGAGACTTATGATGCCAGAAGAGCTTCTAACACAGGCCCTTCTAATCCAGATGGGAGCATGCCACCCTTAGAGGGAGCCCCTGGGGACCCTGACCTCAACCTCCATGGAACAGTTAGTGAAGGGGAGGAAGAGGATCAGGAGTTGTCAGGAGATGAGGCAGACAAGGGTCAGGTAGAAGTCAGTAGACTCACCAGGACCAACTTAAGCAGGCATGAGAATGGAACTGGGGCACCCCCAGGCCCACTCTCAGGCAGGCTTAACATTGGGAATGGACGAGTTAGGTCTCTCTCCAGAGGCTCTAACAGATCCATTCGAACCAATGGCTCTCAGGCCTCTTCTCACAGAGGGATGACATCCCCTCAGAGGAGCGAGCATGAAGCTAAAATGAGGGAAGTCAATCTGAGGATTGAAAGGGAAGAACTTGCCCTGGCCAATGAGAGACTTGCCTTTGCTAGAGAGCAGAAATTGAGTAGGGCAGACCCCACTGGTGGCAGCATTTTACCTAGAGAAAAGGACAGGAGTTTAGACACTAGACACCTGAGTAAGATAGTGCCCCCCTTTAAACAAGGGGATGACATCCACAAATGGATGACTGCTTTGGAGAGGGCCTGCACTGTCCAGTGCGTCCCCCAGAGTCAGCGGGCAGCTATTCTGTGGCTCTCCTTTGAAGGCAAAGGTAGAGATAAGCTCCTCACTACTAGAGCTGAAGATGCTAACAATTACCAAGTCCTGAAGAATACACTGATTGATGGGTTTGGCTTAACAACTGAGCAGTACAGGTTGCTGTTCAGAGACACCCAGAAAACACAGTCTCAGGATAGGGCTGACTTTGTTGATTGTGCCACTAAGGCTTTTGAAGGCTGGCTACTGGGAAGTAAGGTTACTGATTTCAAAGGATTGTACAATCTAATTATGAGAGAGCAAGTCTTAAATAATTGTCAGAACAAGTTATTGCACCTGGTAGACTCTGATCTGACCTCTCCACAAGAATTGGGTAAGAGAGCAGACAAATGGGTCAGAACCAGGGTTAGGCCTAAGAACCAGGGTGGTGACCAAAAGAAGGAATCAACCAAGCCTCAAGAGAAGGGTGGGAATAAATCTTCTGATCAAACCCCAGGGCCCCAAAACTCCTCTGAAAAGGGTGGGTCCCAAAACCCTTCCAATACCCAAAATAAACCTGATTGTCATACCTGCAAACAGGTGGGCCATTACAAAAGTGACAGCAGTTGCCCAAAGGACAACAACAATAAGGAGAACATACCCCCAGGTAAAACTTCCCAGCCTCTTGTTACTACTAGTAGATTTCCCCAGGTGGTGGGAGTGCCCCCAAGAATCTGGGTGCATTTACTTTAGGAGTTCCTGGGGACTCTGGCCTAACCAGGTCCCCAAACTTAGATACTCTTGTCTGTGAGACTGGCATGGGGTTTGCCAACTTCACAACTTGTCCCAACACTTTGTGCAAGTACAGACAGGAGCCCCTCATCAATGGTACAAAAGTTGAGGCCTACAGAGACACAGGGGCTAGCATCACTATGGTGGCTGAGAGCCTAGTCCCCTCAAGGCAACGTATACCTGGTGCCACATACCAGGTAACCAACATTGATGGAGTGCAGAGAGATCATCCCATAGCAGTGGTAAATCTCAGCTGGGAAGGTGTCACTGGTCACAAGAGCGTGGCAGTGACACCAAACTTGCCTGTAGATTGCCTACTGGGGAATGATTTAGAGATCTCAGCCTGGGCTGAGCTAGAGCAAGAAACCCATTTTAAAATGGTAAACTTCCATGGTAAGGTTAGTGGGGCAGTGATAGCCACAGCCCCAGTCCAAGATGTTCTCCCTGAACAGGTCAGGAGGGCTGTGCCAGCCACAGCCCTATCCCAGAAAGATGCCTTTCCTGCACAGGTCGGCAAGGCTGTGATGGTCACAGCCCATACCCAAACTGAGTCCCTTCCTGAAAAGGTTGGTGGAGTTGTGATGACCACAGCTCAAACTCAGACAGATAACAGTGTTGTGAAGCCTGAAACTATGGATCACTCCACTCAGACAGAGAGCATTGAGGAGGAAGAGAAATCTCCCTCCCACCAGACTTTAGGAACGGATCAGCCTCCTCAGGGAACTGATCTGACCCCTTGTGAAGAAACTGCCCCAGAGGTAGTCAGGCCTAGCCTGGCAGAACCCCTGATGTCAGTGGACCCTTCCAAGGTGGGACCCAGTCTGGAGCAGGTAACCTGCCCCTCTCTACCCTGCCTCAGTCAGCCCAGGGCTGTAGAGGTCAGGGAGGCCAGTGGTGGACCCCAAAGGGCCCCCTGTCCAAAAGAACTTCCCAATCAGATTTAGGGCACTGAAGCTAGTAGTCCTAGCCAAGTGAAAATAAAACAAACTCCTGAGGGATCCCCCTTAAACTTAGTTAGGGAACTCCCCCAGATGGACACTGTTGGGCACAGCCAAACCTGGGACCTAAAAGCCCCAAACCTGACCTGTCCCTCCAGTAAGCCAAACAGAGGGACTCAGCCTCTAGCTTTAGGTAGCCAGAGGTTGACCCTGAGAGCTCATAGCAACTCAGTCCTGGAAAGAAAGGCACATATGGTGGATAGTGATTGGAGGAAGTTGAGCCCAACCTTAGTGGATTCTCACTTCAGTACTCCATCCCAGCACCAGCCTTTTCCTTTGCCAAAACACACCACAGGTAGAGATTCCCTATGGTGGAGACCCTCAGATACCCTTAGGGTGAGGGATTGCTTAGTGGACCATGATATAGGGGGTAACCATGCCAGTGCATATGCTACCTCATATGGCCACTCAGGCAATATAGGCTTACCTGGTCAAGGATAGCCTTATCTCCTTTCGTTTGCGGGGGCGGGTGGGGGGTTGTGTAGGAAGGTGGATACCTGACTATGGTTGCCCCCAACTTCTTGCCCGGTGTTTTGCTGGTTGTCCGACTTAGTTGGCCTGGGGCCCTGCTATTCAGGACCCCAGGTCCATTGCTCTCTCTGTAAAATGGATTCCATGTACCTTAGGTACATATCTAATTGGATACTGAGTCACCTTATCAGCCCCTGTACAGTGTACCTTAGGTACCCAGGGCATAGGTGTACCCAGGGCCTACCAGGGGCTGCAGCATGTATTATGCCACCCCTGGCTGGCCATCTAAATCAAACACAACTGGCTGCATGACAGCTGGGGCAAGGTGGTGTAAACACCCTTTGCTTTAGATATAGTATTCCTATATCTAACCCTAAAAAGGACATATATATTCCTATCAGTCCCTCCTATGGCAGGCCTTATCAATCCTGAAGGCAGAGTGCTTGGAATTAGGTGAGATGGTGCTCTGGCATGAGCTGAGCCCGTTTGCAGCTTGCGGAACCAAGTCCTAATAGCTGTTCCATGATAACGCGTACCATATACATTTAAGTGCCTTATAATCCTCGCGGTTATTTGCCAACTTTGGTATCGCTTTATCAAAACATGTCGAGTAAGGTGTCATACGAATTGGAATACTAACCCCTCGCCAATTCTGGCGACGGGGTTAGCATTCCACCTTTCTAGTGGGACACAACATGTATGTAACTGTGAACCCCAGTTAAAGTTAACTCGAGCCTCAGCATCACAAAATGGATGCTGCCACCACAGACACAAGTCTGACCTCCTGCTGCTGGGAGTCCTTCCAGCGAGGAGAGCTTGGACAAAGGGTTTCCTGTCAGGGGCGGTGCTAGCACCATCCCAGACAGGGTTTTGTGTATCCCAGGTAGGCAGAGCTGAGAGGAAGGTGACTGCAAGTGGCACCCCGGTGCTCACTGTGCATATGCCGGCTTGAACCAGTTCCAGGGGCACACCAGCCCCTGAGCTGGGGAAAGTCCGGACAGGGGAGAGGGGTGTAACCCCCCCCCCTTCCTGGTCCCACCCATGGGCAGGACCTAGTCGCGTACCAGCCCCTTTCTTTAGAATAAAGGCAGGGCGGGGACCCTTCCAGATTAGATCATCTTTGAATCCTGAAACTACTTTCTACGAAAGGAACTCTCGACTTCTTCTCAAGATTTCTCCCTTGTGACTAAGGAGTAGTCACCCTGCATCCGCAGGCACCAACTAAGTATCTTGCAGTTTGCTGCACGTCCTTCCTTCGGAACCAGACCGACCAGCACGACGAGACCCGGACTCCCTGTACTCTGTGACCTCTACCTGCCTCTACAGAACAGCTGAGAACCGTGGGTGCGACGAGACCAGAGGAACCGGCTATCATCAGAACCTGCACGACACTGACCCAGCACGACCGCCGAGGGACCCTCGAGTGGGTGCACTGGGGTAAGAGAAGCCCCAACCCCAAGCAGCACGAGCACCGAAGTCCAGCCCCCCAGCATCCACCAGATCTGCGTGGGTCCCTTTTGCTTCTGTGTTGCTTGCCACGTTGTCCGGTCACTTGCCCGTTGGCTAGTGACCCTCCCGACGACGTCCTACGTTGTTTCACCACTGGTCTAGCTCCACTAGACTGGCCCTAGTCTCCTCTTGAAGGGGAACTTCCTCGGACCCTCCTGGTCCACTCCAGACGCCATTTTGTGTCGCCACATGGGCTTGCCTTAGCCAAGGCTTGTTGCCTCCTTCAACGGATCCAGCATCGCCAACAGCAGACATTCGACGTGGGACAGCTCGCAGACCTCCAGCCTGGTCGACGTCAGCGCCCTGGTCCGTGCACCCGCAGAATCCAGTGTCACCTCTTCACCTGGCTGAGTGACCTCGTCCGGTGCCATCCTGGTGCCCACCTAATCACTGGCTAGTGATTCAGAACTCGGTCCCCTCTGCTTACAGGTACCCTTCTTCACTGATCCATCCTTGGATCAGCCCGGAACATCTTCACTGGTCGCCTGCCAGCAACTTTCACTTCAGGCTCCTGGTTCGTCAACGAGGATTCCCGACGTCACTTGAACCCTATGCAGCCGCAGCCCCTGGGCTAGGTAAACCGAGTACCACGGTGCTCCAGCGTAGGACCACTCGCTAAGTGTCTAGATCCACTTTCGTTTTTGACCTACCTAGTCGGGTTCGCCCGAGAACACTAACTTTGCATTTACTAGCCTCCATAGACTTTGTCCCGCATTGCGTGTAAGAGTTTCCACTCTGCACACGAAGTTCCTAGGCCTCCTGCTTCTAATCTAAGGGTTCAGCATTGTAGGCCTAGCGGTTCTAAAGCCTCTGAGAATAGTTACTTACCTGCTAGTAATTCGCATTCCACTTCTATAGTAAATGGTTTGTCGTGCCCCTCGGGCATTTGTGTAAATTGTGCAACTTTCAGTATTTCTTCAGGAGTTTTGTATTGTGCTTAGCACCCTGTCCTCATAAAGAGTCCAGGGTTGTTGTGTTCTAAATAAATATCCTTTTATTTTCATAACAACTTGTGTGGTGTCCTTTCACTTGGTGTTCAAGGGATATATATGTGATGGTATAACAGCTGGCTTAACACGCCCTCTAGAGTTTAGCCTAAAGACTGCTCTTGTCCATGCTACTAGGATAGCTGGTCTATAAGGTTGACTTACAACCAATCATCAATAAGGGTTGTTTGGACTGATACAAAGTGCTCACTAGAATAGTGAACATTATATATCAGGCCAACTTCTCACATTGGTGAGCAGCGGTTGGGATTTGAGCTTGCTGTTGTTTTACCACACGTATCCTAAGAATATCATTTGAAAGATCACATAAGTACCAAGGTACATATAACTTAGCTTAGAATACTCTGAGTTCTACTGAACCAGCTGTTGTAGTGTAACAGGGCCTAGCACACCCTGACTACAACTCTAGCAAGGGATCAGTAGGCAAACAAATAGTGTAGGTAGGTGCATCACTTACACCACACTAGAAGCATGTCTAACCACGGAGAGTCTTCAGAGACCCCTCTTGTGGTTGTGGACCCTCCACAGGTCCCTTCCAGATATGCAGCTCTTAGCTTCCAGGAGATGAGACAAGTGTGTACCTCCAGGAAGCTAAAACAGGGTTCTAACCCTACCATCCCATTTCTGATTGGTCTCTTAGAGACTCATGATGCCAGAAGAGCTTCTAACACAGGCCCTTCTAAACCAGATGGGAGCAAGCCACCCTTAGAGGGACCCCTGGGGACCCTGACCTCAACCTCCATGGAACAGTTAGTGAAGGGGAGGAAGAGAATCAGGAATTGTCAGGAGATGAGGCAGACAAGGGTCAGGTAGAAGTTAGTAGACTCACCAGGTCCAACTTAAGCAGGCATGAGAATGGAACTGGGGCACCCCCAGTCCCACTCTCAGGCAGGCTTAACATTGGGAATGGACGAGTTAGGTCTCTCTCCAGAGGCTCTAACAGATCCATTCGAACCAATGGCTCTCAGGCCTCTTCTCACAGAGGGATGACATCCCCTCAGAGGAGAGAGCATGAAGCTAAAATGAGGGAAGTCAATCTGAGGATTGAAAGGGAAGAACTTGCCCTGGCCAAAGAGAGACTTGCCTTTGCTAGAGAGCAGAAATTGAGTGGGGCAGACCCCACTGGTGGCAGCATTTTACCTAGAGAAAAGGACAGGAGTTTAGACACTAGACACCTGAGTAAGATAGTGCCCCCCCGTTAAACAAGGGGATGACATCCACAAATGGATGACTGCTTTGGAGAGGGCCTGCACTGTTCAGTGCGTCCCCCAGAGTCAGTGGGCGGCTATTCTGTGGCTCTCCTTTGAAGGCAAAGGTAGAGATAAGCTCCTCACTACTAGAGCTGAGGATGCTAACAATTACCAAGTCCTGAAGAATACACTGATTGATGGGTTTGGCTTAACAACTGAGCAGTACAGGTTGCTGTTCAGAGACACCCAGAAAACTCAGTCTCAGGATTGGGCTGACTTTGTTGATTGTGCCACTAAGGCTCTTGAAGGCTGGCTACTGGGAAGTAAGGTTACTGATTTCAAAGGATTGTACAATCTAATTATGAGAGAGCAAGTCTTAAATAATTGTCAGAACCAGTTATTACACCAGCACCTGGTAGACTCTGATCTGACCTCTCCACAAGAATTGGGTAAGAGGGCAGACAAATGGGTCAGAACCAGGGTTTGGCCTAAGAACCAGGGTGGTGACCAACAGAAGGTTTAGCCTAAAGACTGCTCTTTTCCATGCTACTATGATAGCTGGTCTATAAGATTGACTTACAACCAATCATCAATAAGGGTTGTTTGGACTGATACAAAGTGCTCACTAGACTAGTGAACATTATATATCAGGTCAACTTCTCACAGTGGCCACAGTGGTCGTCCATAGGCATCCTGGTAGAGCCCTTGCAACTGGATCTAAGGTAGCTGAAAAATAGGCCCATGGCCGATGGTGACCTCCGAACATCTGGGTCAAGACAGCACATGCACAGCCGTCTGTTTCATGTACAAAAAGAAAAAATTGTTTGTAATAATCAGGAGTACCGAGGACTGAAGCAGTACACAGAGCCTTTTTTAAGTATTGGAAGGAATGTGCATGCTCTCTAGTCTATGGAAAGGAACTGTCTGATATGTCTTTAGTGGTGAGGGACAAGAAGAGGTTTGACCATGGCCGAAAAATTGGAAATCCACTGTCTACAGTATGAGGTTAGGCCTATGAAGGCTCGCACCTGCTTTTGTGTTCGTGGGGCCGTCATAGCATTGATAATGGCTACATGATCAGCAGTGAGCTGCCTTCCCTCCTTCGAGAGGAGATGACCTAAATAGGTCACCTTCTCTTGACAAAACGGAAGCTTTTTCAAAGAGACTATGTGATTATGGAGGGCATGGTGGCATAACAAACAGAGAGTAGATTCTTTATATGTTGGGGCAGAATTTGCAGCAATGAAGAGGTCATCTACATATTGTAATAGTGTGGAATTATCAGGGAGTTGCAAGGAATCTTTTTAGGGCTTGACTATAGATACTGGGGCTCTCGGTGAAGCCTTGAGGGGCGCGACAGTATCTAAAGCTCCGCCCACCAAGGGAGAAACCAAGAAAATGTCTGCTGTCAGGATGTATAGGAATGCTGAAAAAGGCATTCTTCAGGTCTATGAACCAACAGGGATCAGGACCTCGGGGAGGGTAAGCCTGCTGCAGAAGTGCCTTAGTCTTAAGATCCCTAACCTTCTTACTTTCCTTGTCTCTATCTTAATTTTCCCTATTTTCGTGATATTGTGCCACAGCCAAGATACCAGTCATCGTTTGGGCAGACCACGTACTTTCCACTTTCTTAAGCCTGGCGGAAATCTCAGGAAGCAAGTTGCTGACAAACGTATCGACAAACACTGGGCCAGAACCTGGGGTGCGGGGATTCAAACAACTATGTCCCTTGTATTCTGTCTCAAAACAGGTGAAGAAGTCAGCCACATTCTCATCTTTTCGCTGCCTATAGTCGTTTATTTTATCCCAGTTAATGACAGTTTCCAGTAAAAGTGTTTTCATAAACTTCATTATTTTACAGGGCAAAGTCAGGATGGCAGCTTCTGGTTTAGTCCCCCCTACCCTTGCTTCGTCCATAGCCTCTAGGTCAGCCCATTTACCTCCCACCGCCACTTCATGGTCAGTATGTCAAATTGTGTCCCAAATTTCAGTGGGGACAACTGTACCAAAAAGTAAATCTATATCCTGAAGAACGAGAGTACCTGCAGATATAATCTGACCTAATTCTCTGTAAAAGGCAGCCGGATTCTTCCGGGGATCTGGCACTTGTCCTTTTAACTGCATTACTTCTGACCTTTTCCAAGGAACATGAACCCAAAGTCTGCGCCAGTGTGCCTCAACAGCCCCTCGACCGTTATTTTGGGCATCGGTAAGTGCGCTAACAAAGACTGGGGCCGCCTATCTCATTGGCATAGCTGTTTCTAGGGGGGTGTTGGGAAAACCGGTCTGTGAGAAGTTGGCCTGATATGTAGTGTTTCCAATTCTGGAACCACTTGGTATCAGTCCAAACAAACCCCAAAGATGTCAGGTTGTAAGTCAACCTTGTTAGACAAGCTATCCTAGAGGTAGCATGGACTAAGCAGCCTTAAAGGCTTAACTTAAGAGGTCGTGTTAAGCGAGCTGTTTTACCACATACAATCCTGTAATCAAATGAAAGGACACCACACAAGTATATATTATAAAAATATATGTATTTATTTCTAAATTACTCCCCAGTACTCTTTATGAGGAAAGGGGCACAAGCGTTAAATCAAAAGCACAGTATAACATACAAAGTTGCACAATTTTGGATAAGGGCCGGTGGCCACTTAAACCATATACTAAAAAAGTGGTATAAGAGATACCAATCGAACAGTGGTTAGGCCTAGGGCCTAGAGATTCGCTGGGAGCAGTCAGGACTAGCAATGCTGAAGTCGGGAGTAGCCCACAGGAGACAGGTGCAGCACGGAAAGTGCGGCTTGCACTAATGCAATGTCAATGGTGCGTAAAAGTTACACAAAGTGAGTTAAAAGATACTTCCGCTGAACCTAGAGGAACAAAACTTTAGACACAGACCCTAGAGGTGTGTACCAGTGTGGGAACACCGGCGTTGCAATGTTACCTCACCCACAGGCCGTGGGTGCACAGGGTCGAAGTGGCGTCGGGTTTTGACACGCAGGCTCTTGGTGCTTGAAGCTGTTGCAGCTGCAGGCGATGTGAAGCAGAAGTGTCCGGTGCGATCCAAGGGTGGATCGAAGTAGAAAAGTACCTGAAAGCAGAGGGGACAGAGTCTGGGTCACTCAGCAGTGACCAGGGTGGAACCAGGACGGAACCAGGTAATGTCGGGCGCAATCAGGTGGTTGTCGATAGGCTTCTCTCCGCTGTCACGTGGGCTCTGGGGCATCTGCGATGTCCAGGAGCAGGTCACGATCTGTCCCACGTAGGCTCTCGCCGTCAGCACCGTCGGCTTCAAGATTGCAGCAAACAGCACTTGGCAAAAGCAATCCACGCGGAACCGGGAGATTGCTTATCACTCAAACCAGGAGGGTCAGAGTGGGGTCTCCTTTTCACAGGAGCTGGTGCAGATCTGGAGCAACCAGAAAAGCGAATCATATTCAAGTTTTCGTCGGCCCAGGGGCCACAAGCCAGCGGGCAAGTGACCGGGCCAACGCGTCGAGCCAACACAAGCAGAAGGGCCCCACGCAGCACTCGTCGAGTGTGGAGGGGGTAGCTTTGGTGTAAGTGGAGCTCGGGGTTGGGGCTTCCGGTCGCCTCCACTGGTCTCAGCTCTGCAGGGACTGTGGATCGGGCTGGGAGAAGGCAGGCAAGCTTGATCTCGTCGATCTCTGTCGCTCGAGTTCCGGCGGGAACTGCAACAAAGCAAGGGTCGAGGGCTGGATGGTGCCTGTTTGCACAGGGTGGTCACTCCTTGACCACAAGGGAGATTCTTCCGTCTTCTATGATGAATAGAATGTCGAAGGGTCCAGAATTCGTTTCTTATGTTTCTTCAGGATGATCTCAGTTGCATTGGCACTGCTCCCACTCTTATTCGAATCTGGTGGGCTGGACATCCTGCTAGGTCCCCTCCTATGGGTGGGACCCAGGAAGGGGGTGGTTACACCCCTTTCCTTTGATCCAGGCCACGCTGGGACAGGGGCTGGGAGGCCCCAGAACCGGTTTGGCCGGATTATGCAAGGGGCAGCCTTGTGCTCCCCAGGCAGTGTCTGGTTTCTTTGAAACCTCCCTACTACAATCCACTATCTCCTGTCTGGGGTGGTTTAACACCGCCCTGCGACAGGAAACCCTTTTTCCAGGCCACCATTTGCTGAGTTTCGGTCAGCAGCAGGAGGCCAGACCCGTGTCTGTGGCAGGGGCATCCATTTTGTGGATCTGAGGCTCATTTTAAATCAACCGCGTTTCAGTAAAGTAACATGTCTTATCCCTCTAGAAGGGTGGAATGCTACCCCCGTCGCCAGAACTGGCGAGGGGGTAGTATTCCAATTCGTATGACACCTTACACGACATGTTTTGATAAAGCCAAACCAAAGTTGCTATATAACCGCGAGGATTATAAGGCGCTTAAGAGTATATGGTATGGCATTATCCCGGATCAGCTTAGGGAGTTGTTCCCGACAGCTGCAGACAGGCTCAGCTCATGCCAGAGCTCCATCTCACATAAAACCACGCACTCTGCCTCCAGGATTGATGAGGCCTTCCATAGGAGTGGCTTACAGGCTATATATGTGTCCAGATATAGGTTTAGATATAGGTATACTATATCTAAGCAAGGGGTGATTACACCCACTTGCCCCAGCTGAGTGATCAGCCAGTTGTGTCAATTTAAGAACCAGCCAGGGGTGGCAAAAGCTATGCTTCAGCCCCTGGTAGGCCTTGGTGGCACCTATGCCCTGAGCACCTATAGTGCATAGTACAGGGGCTGACAAGGGGTCCATTTCCAACTGTGGTATGTACCTATAGCACATGTATTATAAATTTAGAGAGAGAACAGCAGGCTGGGGGTCTGATTAGCAGGCCCACAGCCTCAGTAAGTCGAAAACCAGTGAAGCAAAAAGCAAAAATTGGGGTGACCATAGGATAGCAGACCCTACTCTCCTACACAACCCCCCCCCCCCCCCCCCCAACGCAGGGACATTAAACTTAACCTTGACCAGATAAGTCTTCATGTTCTAAGTGGAAGTACCTTGAGAGACCATCTGCATTTCCATGGTCAGTCCCTGGGCGGTGCTCCACTGTAAAGTCCATACCCTGTAGGGAAATGGACCACCTGAGCAGTTTGGGATTTTCACCCTTCATCTGATTTAGCCACAAGAGGGGCTTATGGTCTGTCTGAATTAGGAAGTGAGTACCAAACAAGTATGGCCTCAACTTCTTCAGGGCCCAAACCACAGCAAAGGCCTCCCTCTCAATAGCTGACCAACGTTTCTCCCTGGGGGTCAGCCTTCTGCTAATGAAAGCAATGGGCTGGTCTTGACCATCTTGATTAAGTTGTGAAAGCACAGCTCCCACCCCCAACTCAGAAGCATCTGTCTGTACAATGAACTGTTTGGAGTAGTCAGGACTCTTCAGGATAGGTGCAGAGCACATGGCCTTCTTCAGGTCATCAAATGCCTTTTGACAGCTAACTGTCCACTGAACCTTTTTGGGCATCTTCTTGGATGTCAAGTCATTCAATGGTGTCACAATGGACCCATAGTTCTTTACAAATTTTCTGTAATACCCAGTCAGGCCCAAGAAGGCTCTGACTTGTGTCTGGGTAGTTGGAGGAGCCCAGTCCTGTATGGTCTGGATCTTGCTCTCCAGTGGTTGAACTTGACCCCCACCTACTAGGTGGCCCAAGTACACAACCTTGCTCTGCCCTATCTGGCACTTAGTAGCCTTGATAGTCAGGCCTGCCTTTTGCAGGGCCTTCAGAACCTTCTTCAGGTGGATCAGGTGATCCTCCCAGGTGGAGCTAAAGACAGCAATATCATCAAGATATGCTGCACAAAAGTCATCCAACCCAGCAAGGACTTGATTCACCAACCTTTGGAAGGTGGCAGGTGCATTCTTCAAACCAAAGGGCATTACCACAAATTGATAATGTCCACTAGGGGTAGAGAATGCTGTTTTGGCTTTTGACTCTTCAGCTAGTCTGATTTGCCAGTAGCCAGCTGTCAAATCAAATGTGCTCAGAAACTTGGCAGAAGCCAATTTATCAATGAGCTCATCTGCTCTTGGAATGGGATGAGCATCTGTCCTAGTGACAGCATTGAGACCTCTGTAGTCCACACAAAACCTCATTTCTCTCTTCCCATCTTTGGTATGAGGTTTTGGCACAAGGACCACTGGGCTAGCCCATGGGCTCTCTGATGGCTCAATCACTCCAAGCTCCAACATCTTTTGCACCTCAGCCTTTATACAATCCCTGACATGGTCAGGTTGCCTGTAGATCTTATTCTTCACAGGCAGACTGTTACCAGTGTCCATCTCATGGGTGCACCAATTAGTCTGGCTGGGTGTGAGTGAAAACATATGTCTGTGGGCCTGCAACACCTGTCTGCAGTCCACCTGTTGCTGCTCAGTGAGGCTGCCTGCCAAGGCTACTCCATCAACTGAACCATCATCAGGGTTCTGGGAAAGCAAGTCTGGGAGAGGGTCACTCTCTTCCTCCTGATCCCCATCTGTGGCCATGAGGAGACTCATGTCCTCCCTGTCAACAAATGCTTTCAAACGGTTTACATGGAGCACCCTGTGGGGGCTCCTAGGGGTGCCAAAGTCAACCATGTAGGTGACTTCTCCCTTCTTTTCAATGATAGGGTAGGGTCCAGTCCATTGGTCCTGGAGAGCTGCTGGCCCCACTGGGTCCAACACCCACACCTTCTGCCCTGGCTGGTACTCAACCAGAACAGCCTTTTGGTCATGCCAAGCTTTCTGTAATTCTTGACTGGCCTCAAGGTTTTTGGATGCTCTCTCCATGTATTCAGCCATCCTGGAGCGGAGACCAAGTACATAGTCCACAATGTCTAGTTTAGGCTTTTTGAGAGGTAACTCCCATCCTTCCTTCACCAAACTCAATGGACCCCTCACAGGGTGGCCAAACAAAAGTTCAAAAGGGCTGTAGCCAACCCCCTTCTGTGGGACCTCTCTGTAAGCAAAGAGCAAGCAGGGTAAAAGGATGTCCCATTTCCGCCTAAGCTTCTCTGGTAAACCTTTTATCATTCCCTTTAGGGTCTTGTTGAACCTTTCAACAAGCCCATTGCACTGTGGATGGTAGGGTGTGGTAAACTTATAGTTTACTCCACACTCTTTCCACATTGCTTTTAAGTATCCAGACATAAAGTTTGTACCTCTGTCTGAAAGAACCTCCTTTGGAAAGCCCACTCTTGAGAAAACTGCAATGAGGGCTTTTGCCACCACAGGAGCTGTGGTGGTCCTCAGGGGAATTGCCTCTGGGTACCTGGTGGCATGATCCACTACCACCAGTATGAACCTGTGCCCAGATGCTGTTGGAGGATCCATAGGACCCACAATGTCTATTCCAACTCTTTCAAAGGGTACCCCCACCACAGGTAGTGGTATCAGGGGGGCCTTTGTTGTGCCACCTGACTTACCACTGGCTTGGCAAGTGACACAGGAGCGACAAAACTCCTTGACATTTTCTGACATGTGAGGCCAGTGAAAGTGTGGAACAAGCCTGTCCCAAGTCTTATTCTGGCCTAAGTGTCCTGCAAGGGGAATATCATGGGCCAAGGTAAGAAGGAAACCCCTAAACTTCAAAGGTATGACCAACCTCCTGGTTGTGCCAGGCTTGGGGTCTCTAGCCTCTGAGTAAAGGAGTCCTTCATCCCAATACACTTTATGGGTACCTTGAGCATTCCCTGCAGCCTCAGCAGCAGCTTGCTGTCTGAGGGGTTCAAGTGAAGGGCAATCTAATTGGGCCTGCCCCAGGTCTGCCCTTGAGGGTCCCCCTGTCCCCAGAAACTCAACCTGATCAGGTTCAAGCTCCTCTGAGACAGTCTCCTCTTGGACTGCAGAATCAGTTTCCTGTGAAACTTGATCCTCAACCTGGGGCAAGTGGGAAGGCACAGCCTTAACCCTCTTGCTCCTTCTCTTGGGTTGTGGTTGGTCTATTGTTTCAAGATCCACCACTGGTTCAGGAAGGCACTTCTTAGCCTGAGACCTTGTCACTGCAAGGACATGAGCTGAAATCCCTAGCATTTCTGCATGAGTCCTGTACTCCACTTCTGACCAAACTGAGCTTTCAAGATCATTGCCTAACAGACAGTCTACTGGGAGGTCTGCACTCACAACAACTTTCTTTAGGCCATCTACCCCTCCCCAGGAGAAGTTCACAACAGCCACACTATGTGAAGTAGTGGAGTTGCTTGCATTGGTCACTAGGTAACTTTCACCTAGTACAATCTGACCAGGGTCCACAAAGTCAGGTGTCACCATAGTGACACTGGCACAAGTGTCCCTGTAGGCCTGAGACAGTTTCTCATTGATTAAGGGAGTCTGCCTATATTTGCCCAGGTTACTGGGGCTTACTGCAGTGGTCAAAGATAAGTCCACATCATATAGGAGAACTGCCTGTGTGGGGATTCTGACTAGGCCAGATTCCACCTCAGTACCCAGGGTCAACCCTACGAAACCCTTTGGCTGTGTACCACCACTGCTAACTGTACTAGGGGGTGCAGGTGCTTTAGGAGCTGCAGTGGTGGGGACTGGATTTTTCTTAGTGCATTCACTGCCCCAGTGTGAAACTGATTTGCAGGTATTACACCAAGGTTTCTTTGGGCCATCATTCATCTTTTTCTTGTTTCCATTTTGGGAACCCCCCTCCTTATTGCTAGTTTGGAGGCCTGAAGACTTCTGGTCCTTTTCTTTATCTTTCTGATTCCCACCCTTCTGGTCTGTTTTCTTCTGGTCACCTTGGTTCTGGTTTTTCTGCTTAATCCTTGTTCTGACCCATTTGTCTGCCTTCTTTCCCAATTCTTGGGGAGAGGTCAAATCAGAGTCAACAAGGTATTGATGCAACAGCTGGTTCTGACAGTTATTAAGGATCTGCTCTCTCATCATAAGATTGTACAATCCTGTATAGTCTGAAACTTTACTTCCCTGCAGCCAACCCTCCAGAGCCTTAGTGGCACAATCAACAAAATCAGTCCAGTCCTGAGTCTGTGCTTTTTGGGTGTCTCTGAACAACAACCTGTATTGCTCAGTGGTTAGGCATACCGTTCAATAAGAGCACTCTTCAGAACAGAGTAGTTTTTGGCATCCTCAGGTCTAACAGTGAGGAGCCTGTCCCTCCCTTTCTCAGAAAAGGAGTACCATAAAATTGCTGCCCACTGATCCTCAGGGACCTGCTGTACCATGCAGGCCCTCTCAAGAGCAGTCATCCATTTGTGGATGTCATCCCCTTCCTTGTAGGGGGCACAATTTTTGTCAGGTTTCTATTGTCATAGGCCCTGTCTTTTTCTTTAGGAACTTTGCTGCCACCAGTGGCATCTAAGCCACTCAATTTCTGCTCCCTTGCCAAGGTAAGTTTAGCTTGAGCCAAGGTAAGCTTAGCTTGAGCCAGGGCTACCTCCTCCCTCTCTATCTGGAGTTGGACAGCCCTCATTCTGGCCCTATGCTCTTTCCTCTGGGAGGGAGTCATCCCTCTCTGAGATTCTCTTGAGGCACTTGAAAGATGAGAGTCCCCTGATTGAGATCTCACCCTCCTGTTACCTGGGAGAATTTGGTTATGAGATCTGGAGTGGTGCTGGCCCTCTCCATTCCCATGTAGGTCTAGGTTGGCCTGGTTAAGCCTGGCAACCTGTACCTGGTTTCCCCTCTGATCCTGATCTTCAGGCTCTTCTACATCTGAGCCTTCCTCTTCCTCCTCCTCTTCTTCTTCATCTGGGAGATCCTCATTCTCAGGGGAGTTTATCCCCTCACCTGAATCTAAGGGAGCCTGACTCACCTTATCTAAGTCATCCTTTTCCAGGATAGCTATCAGGGAAGGAATAGTAGGGCCTCTGCCCTTTTTTTGCCCCCTGGCTGTGCACAAGGCACTCAGGTCTTTGTGGCTAAGGTTGTCATATCTGGAAGTTGCCTTGGTAAGGTCAACTGCTACAGGAGCAGACCCTGAGGCTCCACCTGTATCAGACATGACTGCTAGTGAGGTGTAAGTGATGCACTTACCTACACTGAGTGTTTTCCTACTGTACCTTGCTAGTGAGTTGTAGTCAGGGTGTGCTAATCCCTTTAATCTACAACTACTAAGTTCAGTAGAACTTAATATGCATAATATGCTTAATATGCTTTTGATTTATATGTACCTAAGGTACTTGATGTGATCTTTCAATTTGATGTAAAGATTGCAATGGTAAAACAAACAGCAAGCTCAAATCCGCACCGCTGCACACCAATGTGAGAAGTTGGCCTGATATGTAGTGTTTCCAATTCTGGAACCACTTGGTATCAGTCCAAACAAACCCCAAAGATGTCAGGTTGTAAGTCAACCTTGTTAGACAAGCTATCCTAGAGGTAGCATGGACTAAGCAGCCTTAAAGGCTTAACTTAAGAGGTCGTGTTAAGCGAGCTGTTTTACCACATACAATCCTGTAATCAAATGAAAGGACACCACACAAGTATATATTATAAAAATATATGTATTTATTTCTAAATTACTCCCCAGTACTCTTTATGAGGAAAGGGGCACAAGCGTTAAATCAAAAGCACAGTATAACATACAAAGTTGCACAATTTTGGATAAGGGCCGGTGGCCACTGAAACCATATACTAAAAAAGTGGTATAAGAGATACCAATCGAACAGTGGTTAGGCCTAGGGCCTAGAGATTCGCTGGGAGCAGTCAGGACTAGCAATGCTGAAGTCGGGAGTAGCCCACAGGAGACGGGTGCAGCACGGAAAGTGCGGCTTTCACCAATGGAATGTCAATGGTGCGTAAAAGTTACACAAAGTGAGTTAAAAGATACTTCCGCTGAACCTAGAGGAACAAAACTTTAGACACAGACCCTAAAGGTGTGTACCAGTGTGGGAACACCGGCGTTGCAATGTTACCTCACCCACAGGCCGTGGGTGCACAGGGTCGAAGTGGCGTCGGGTTTTGACACGCAGGCTCTTGGTGCTTGAAGCTGTTGCAGCTGCAGGTGATGTGAAGCAGAAGTGTCCGGTGCGATCCAAGGGTGGAGCGAAGTAGAAAAGTACCTGAAAGCAGAGGGGACAGAGTCTGGGTCACTCAGCAGTGACCAGGGTGGAACCAGGACGGAACCAGGCAATGTCGGGCGCAATCAGGTGGTTGTCGATAGGCTTCTCTCCGCTGTCACGGGGGCTCTGGGGCATCTGCGACGTCCAGGAGCAGGTCACGATCTGTCCCACGTAGGCTCTCGCCGTCAGCACCGTCGGCTTCAAGATTGCAGCAAACAGCACTTGGCAAAAGCAATCCACGCGGAACCGGGAGATTGCTTATCACTCGAACCAGGAGGATCAGAGTGGGGGCTCCTTTTCACAGGAGCTGGTGCAGATCTGGAGCAACCAGAAAAGCGAGTCGTATTCAAGTTTTCGTCGGCACAGGGGCCACAAGCCAGTGGGCAAGTGACCGGGCCAACGCGTCAAGCCAACACAAGCAGAAGGGCCCCACGCAGCACTCGTCGAGTGTGGAGGGGGTAGCTTTGGTGCAAGTGGAGCACGGGGTTGGGGCTTCTCAAACCCCGGTGTACAGCTTCGAGGGTCACTCGTGGGCTGCACGGTCAGCGTCTCGTGGCCTTTTCAAGATGGCGTGCCCCACGCTTCCGGTCGCCTCCACTGGTCTCAGCTCTGCAGGGACTGTGGATCGGGCTGGGAGAAGGCAGGCAAGCTTAATCTCGTCGATCTCTGTCGCTCGAGTTCCAGCGGGAACTGCAACAAAGCAAGGGTCGAGGGCTGGATGGTGCCTGTTTGCACAGGGTGGTCACTCCTTGACCACAAGGGAGATTCTTCCGTCTTCTATGATGAATAGAATGTCGAAGGGTCCAGAATTCGTTTCTTATGTTTCTTCAGGATGATCTCAGTTGCATTGGCACTGCTCCCACTCTTATTCGAATCTGGTGGGCTGGACATCCTGCTAGGTCCCCTCCTATGGGTGGGACCCAGGAAGGGGGTGGTTACACCCCTTTCCTTTGATCCAGGCCGCGCTGGGACAGGGGCTGGGAGGCCCCAGAACCGGTTTGGCCGGATTATGCAAGGGGCAGCCTTGTGCTCCCCAGGCAGTGTCAGGTTTCTTTGAAACCTCCCTACTACAATCCACTATCTCCTGTCTGGGGTGGTTTAACACCGCCCTGCGACAGGAAACCCTTTGTCCAGGCCACCATTTGCTGAGTTTCGGTCAGCAGCAGGAGGCCAGACCCGTGTCTGTGGCAGGGGCATCCATTTTGTGGATCTGAGGCTCATTTTAAATCAACCGCGTTTCAGTAAAGTAACATGTCTTATCCCTCTAGAAGGGTGGAATGCTACCCCCGTCGCCAGAACTGGCGAGGGGGTAGTATTCCAATTCGTATGACACCTTACACGACATGTTTTGATAAAGCCAAACCAAAGTTGCTATATAACCGCGAGGATTATAAGGCGCTTAAGAGTATATGGTATGGCATTATCCCGGATCAGCTTAGGGAGTTGTTCCCGACAGCTGCAGACAGGCTCAGCTCATGCCAGAGCTCCATCTCACATAAAACCACGCACTCTGCCTCCAGGATTGATGAGGCCTTCCATAGGAGTGGCTTACAGGCTATATATGTGTCCAGATATAGGTTTAGATATAGGTATACTATATCTAAGCAAGGGGTGATTACACCCACTTGCCCCAGCTGAGTGATCAGCCAGTTGTGTCAATTTAAGAACCAGCCAGGGGTGGCAAAAGCTATGCTTCAGCCCCTGGTAGGCCTTGGTGGCACCTATGCCCTGAGCACCTATAGTGCATAGTACAGGGGCTGACAAGGGGTCCATTTCCAACTGTGGTATGTACCTATAGCACATGTATTATAAATTTAGAGAGAGAACAGCAGGCTGGGGGTCTGATTAGCAGGCCCACAGCCTCAGTAAGTCGAAAACCAGTGAAGCAAAAAGCAAAAATTGGGGTGACCATAGGATAGCAGACCCTACTCTCCTACACGGTCCTATCACGAGAAGCCATTAAAACAGACATAGTGTCAAACATCTCCTCTCCCTGAACATCGCCTCTTTTTATTTGCGATCTAAGGTCCATTAATCCGGTTGGTATCTGTATAAGCGCATTCTCAAATCTTATCATGACCAGGGTACACATGTATTCAGCCCAGGTGGTCTGTTCCATAAACGTCCACTGGGAAAAGGTGGACCATACTTCTTTAAAGGCATAAATATTTCCGTTATTTATCCAACATTCACACTGTTGCTTCTGTAGGTCATTTTTTCGAAGGGACGAAAAGCTGACTGCAGAGTGCAAGGAGGCCAGCCAGGGGGAATTCAACAATTTATATAAATCCTGCTTAACGGTACACCACGGTGTTAAATTCAGTAAAATAAAGATGATGGGTCCTTGTTGTAATGTTCAAGTAGTATATTTATTCTTGACATTAGATAGAAGGTACAGCATTCAAGTAGGAATGTAATATGGTAAGAAACCCCACCGGGAGCAGATAACTTCCTGCTCAGCCTCGAGGTAACTGATAAATCCCTTGAATAGCAACAGGTGGAATCATGGATGACATCACAGAGACATGACATAGACAAGCAGACACTAACACTAAGGAGGGATAAAGAGAGAGGAAGAGCACAAAGAGAGAGGAAGAGCAGGATATAACACACGGGGAATCAGGAAAACGGCGTTTAGGGGTAAAGCCGCAGGGGTTGGGCGGATGGAGACTTTTTGTCCTTCCTCAAGCAAGGACAGGGTTAGCGGGCGTGGTCGGTGTCATAGGAAAAATCAGGAGGGATGGTGTGACAGGGAGAACAGTAAGAGGGGCAGTGGGGGCAGGAGTGGTCGGTGGCAGCGGGACATGCTGGGTGTGAGGCGTCAGGGCAGGGTACATTGGGGCATATGCAGGAGGGCTTTCTAGCATGGTATCAAGCAAAGAATCACCTTCTTCTCCCCCTTTCATGTGGCCCTTTCCTTTCTCCTCACAAGCTGGATAACATTGTTGTACCTGGGCCCCATGCTCCCTATCGGCTATTTCTACTGACTTTGTCATTCGATTTTGTAAATTTTCCCTGGCATGGTCGGCCATTGACATACGTTCCTGTTTCCTTTCTTGAGCCTTCTGCTTTCTAGCTCTCTGCTCTATCTCTTTCCTCCAAAATCGGACAGATTCAAACATAGACGGGTGCGTTTTTCATTTTATTAATTGTTCCTCTAAGTTGGTGAGAACTTGGGAATTAAAGGAGCCATAATATGGCCACTGTAATTCTGCGTTACTTTGTTTAGTATATTTTACCCAGAATGAGGAAAACATTATGGCAGAAGGGCCATGTTTAACATACATCGTATGGCCAGGGGTCCCTTCTGGAGGAAGCGAACAGCCGCCTCCAGCGGGGAGTCCTGTGTACACATACAATAACATAACCTCTTGAACTTACTACTGACTGGCATGCTTAAAAACAGATAACAGACACCAGCGGGTTTTAAAACTCATTTTGCTTGCTTGACTGTTGCAAAAGTCAATAACAGCAGAATCATACAGAACAGACACCAGCGGGTTTTTAATATTTACCTCCCTTGCTTGGCTTTGGCAAAAGTCATACAGTCTTGGTGGGTGATCAGTCCACCCTTACCTTACAGGGGTAGTTCTCTTCTGCAGACGTAGGGCTGTGTCCTGCTCCAAAAATTATTTGCTAGGCGACTCCAGCGAGAACGCGATCAAGTGGCCCAGACCGGGTGGGGAGGAACAGCAGGCGAGTGGTTCGGCTTACCGGATTGCAAGAACTCCTCGGGTAGGGTACCTCCGTCGGAGTCTCTCCGGGCACCCCCTCACATCCACCGGGTCTGACCTTCGTGCTCGTGGAGTCCCTGTTCGGGTGCCATTTGAAGAACCGGTTAAACCCACTTACTGGATCTTGGCGGCGGGGGAACCGCCCAAGTCTTCCATACCTTCCATACTTAGTAAAAGGAGACACAGGAGCCTTTGTCTGCAGGAGGAACCCATATTTATTCAATAGCCCGGGTTATGGAACAGAGTCCCAAGCTAGTCAGAGACAAGACAGAGGAGGTTGCTGCTTCACTCTGCAGCTTACTTTTTCATCCCAGTCTTTTGGCTGTTAGTCCATTGTTTAATCAGGGCAGTGTTTGCAGTTGATAACCAGATCCAGACGATGTTTGTAGATGGTGACCAGGTCAAGGCTTGGTACACAAATCATTGTTCCCTCGGCTTTGATCCATGCTCAGTCTTTCAGGTCATTGTTCAATTTCCCTGATCAAAGCCTGATCTTTCAAGTCGTTGTTTAATCACCCTGATGAAGGTCCAGCAGTCAGACCATTGTCCAGATAACCTGATCACGGTGTCAAGGATGTTTACCAGGCTGGGAGCAGGAGATGGAAAACAAATCATTTACTCAGGGTGTGAGTGTCTCATGGCTTCAGTTGAACTGCAAAGAACAGGGGGGGTTGAGTGTGCAACAGTTCCTGGGCAGAAATGCAGGCTGCAAGATGGTTTTTGTCATGTCAGTTAGAATATCCTCAAGCATCAGCAGAAATGACCAGGTGGGTCATGTGGAAGTGTTTGACACAAGATGGCAACGAAAAAGCAATGGAGTCCCGGTACAAATGATGCCGATCAGAAAAACACTTTTCCTCACATTGCCTACAAAACGAAGTCAGACCAATGAATGCACGGACATCTTTCTGAGTGGAAGGTAGTGGTGTGTCTAAAATTGCTCGAATGCGATAGTGCACGACCCTCCTTAGACAGAAGGTGACCTAAGTAGGTAACCTTCGGTCTACAATATTGTAATTTCTTCCGTGATACTTTATGGTTGTGTGCAGCAAGAAAAGAAAGTAGAGACAAAGTAAATTTTTCACACTGCTCAGGAGTATTGGCTGCCAACAAGATGTCGTCGACATATTGTATGAGAGCCACTCCTTTAGGCAAACTGAAAGAATCAAGCTGTCTATTCAATGCTTGACTATAAATACTCGAACTCTCAGTGTACCCTTGAGGAACTCTACAAAATCTGTATGATCGATTATTCAAAGTGAAACCAAACAATTATCGGCTATCAGGATGAATAGGAATCGAGAAGAAAGCATTCTTCAAATCAATCACAGAAAATGTAGTCGCTGTTGGAGGAACTAAGGCAAGCAATGTTGTTATGTCAGAAACCACAGGGTACTGCGGTACTAAAATCTTGTTAACTTCTCTCAAATCAATGATGAATCTGTAAATCCTAGTGTCAGTATCTTTTTTCAAAATGGGAAGAATCGTACTATTGCAAACATTGTAAGGAACTTCCACAACCCCCACTTTAATCAAACAAATCATGAACAATGTGTGTAAGTGCTTCTTCTCAAGAAATGTTATATTGAGGCAAGCGCGGCAATGAATCGCCCTCCTTGACACTAATATGCACTGGTGGAATAACCATTTACCCTACATCGGTGCCTAAAGTAGCCCACAAAGTACTAGGGAGGGAAGCTAATGTAATGTCCTCTTTAACCATACAGGATCTCTTAATCACAGGGTAGTTGTCATTCAAAATAACCCGTACTCCTTCTGGAGAATATCGTATCGTAGCCCTGAAATATTTGAGCATATCAAGACCCACAATATTATCTGGTGTGTTTGGAGAAAGCAAAAACGGACACGGAGCAGTAAACTTATCAACATGGAATGCAAGTGGTTGTGATAGTGGGCTAAGGGAAGGTGTTCCATTGAAACCTATCGATGTAATCGTTAAGCCAGACAGGGGAGCTCTTGGAACCAATTGTTTATATAAGGCGCTACGAGTAGCTCCTGTATCAACCAAAATCTGATCAGTAGAACCCAAAACATGTGCTGTAACATAGGGACCCTTATGATCTACTGGAGCTTCGACTGATTCCTTACCCCATCCTAGGCAATCCTATGCATCAGCAGAATCGTTTAAATCAGACGGCATATAATCAGACATTTGATACTGAGTTTGTCTATCAAAAGCGTTAAACCCATCCTGCCCACGTGTATTAGAATGAAGCCTAGCACGATCATTCGTGCTTCCTCTACGCCCTGGATATGCTGAACGATGTCTAATTTTTCCCCGACCACGTGGACACTGCTGAGCACGCAGCACTGGACAATCAGAAATCCAATGTCCAAATTTCTTGCAGTACGCACACTGGTCAACAGACAGATTCGAACGAGTATAGGAAGGAAAGTACGAACCATAAGATCCACGTCCACCTCTATCATTACCTCTAGAAGGCGGACCATAAGCCTGAGCCAACATAACCTTTGTTTTCAACTCTTTAGTCTTTTTATCCTCATTACTCTTTGCTTCTAATTCCTGGCGTTCATAATACTGAAACAAGAAGAATCCTACTACTAGTGTGGGGAGAAAAAAAGGGGAAGCACTCAGTGTTGTGTAAAATACCCCTCACACACCAACAGGCCCCTTGGTGTCATGCTTCATCATCGGGGTCTTCGCACCCCGCTAGAGGGATGCGGCACGCTGCGACCTACGACTACGTGGGAGCGTTGACAGGTGTTGACTATGTGTGGTGTGTGTTGACTGTGAGTGATAGGAGGATGAAATGTGAGTGGGAAACGTGGTGAAAAGTTTAAAAAGTACCTGGCTAGTGGGAAAAAGAAAAAACTTTATTTCGTACCCCTAGCTGGTGCTATTAAAAAGGTGTGCAGAAAAAGACGAGGTTGATTTGTCTTAATTACGGACAAAACCTCTGGTGTGCGTCAGTGCCCGTGGAGTAGGAATCCTACTTGGTACTCTACCTCCCTTCTTTGTTAAAAATAGTTCATAATACTGAGCCATAGTCAAAAGAGAAACCGGAGAAGAGGTAGTCCATGAACTCTCACTGGCCTTCAGGTGACTAGCTATTCCTGGCAAAAGGTTTGCAACATATTTATTGACAAACAGATGCCTACCTGTGTCATCTGTCAATGATTGGCCACTAAGATTGTGGAATGCCTCTTCAAAGTGTGTGAAGAAGTCAGAAACTGATTCATCTGCCTTCTGCTTGCAAGATACTAACACTGTCCAATCTTTCTTTTTCGGGGGAATAATTGTCTTTAACTTAAATATAATAGCTGCCGGAAGATCTAATATTAACTGACACTGTTTCTGTGCAGGTTCTCTTTCTTCATCTAATTGCTCTAAATCTTTCCATCAGCTTTAAGCACCGTTCTCCACGTATCAGGGGGTAATATCAATCCAAAAAACAAGTCTATATCGGGCAAAGTCATAGTACAAGAGCTAATGGCTCCCTCAACTTCCTCATAAAAAGCTGCTGGATTTTTCCGCAGATCAGGCAATGTAGTTTTAAGAGCCATGACATCTGCTCTATTCCAAGGAGTGTAAACCCAATCATAAATAAAATAACCCTTTGCATCTCTAGAAGTCTTATCATCACTTGTAACTGCTCCTTTAGGAGGAACATATAAAGGCGCGGCTTCCCGCATGGGTTTCACATATTTACAACATTCTTATCTGTTTCGGGAGTCAAAGCTCGTGCCATGTTAATCCGGGGTGTCTGTGCAGCTGCGTCTGCTGCCTTTTTCTCCTGTCGCAAACAGACTGCATCTACACGCAGTTTAACCAAACGTCTGATCGTGTCAGCCACCTGGGAGAAGACAAAAAGACCATCATGTAGTTGCTTACAATCATTTGCTACATCATCGGGCTCCATTTCTACCAAATGTTTCCTGAACCGTTCAATAAACTCTGCAGCAAATGTGTCGGTAAAATATATTTACTCCCGTTCCTGCCAACCTTTTATACTATCTAGAAGTTCAGAGGCAGTGATAGTACTACGAACGGCTTTAGGAGCAGCGTATCTAATGTCAGACGCATGCTCAGCAGATAACATCGAGCGAGTTTCTTGAGCTTTGTCCTGGTCTGTAGGAGAGTATTCATCCGACTCATCAGGAGCAGAAGGAAGAGTATACGGAGGTGGTCAACGATCTAATAAGAGGGAATCATCTTGGGGTTTATTAAGAATAGGATAAAGAGTTCTACGAACAGCGTATTGGCCATTTATCTGTAAATGACGCTCCCTATCTTCTCTCTCTTTAATTTCTTTCAGTTCCTTATTTTTCATTTCCAAAGCTTTTGAATGAATGTTCTTTTGCTGTTCTTTTTCAATCAAAGCTTGCTCACGCTTCATTCGCTCACGCGCTTCTTTCTCCCACATTCGCACACAGTCAAACATATCTTACCTAGCCTTTCGCTTAAACATTTGTTGTTCCACATACTGAATCTTTCGCAAATCAAATGACCCATGAATAGGCCAACGCAACTCAGAATCCTTACGAGTATCTTTATTCCATAACGTGCTGTACATTATAAAAGAAATACCATATTTAATATACATACCCCTATTAGGCGTCCCTTCCAGGGGAGCCGGTTGTGCTTCATCAAGTCTCAAACTGGTCCACTACAAAAGCAACACATCCTACGAAGAGTGCTAGAAACAGGCATGCCAAATATAGTGCAGAATATGCAGTATTATAACCAAAGTTGCACTTAAGGTACCTTTAGTACGATGTGCCGTTCAAATCAATTCAAATACAGAAAATTATCCTCATTACCTGCCTATATAAATTGCAATTTATATATTACATACATACAAATACAAATATTGGCCAATCATACAAATCAAAAGCCACAGTAAGTGTTACTAAACTACCTTACCAATCCAAGGCATCAAAAACCAACAGCAAGTGCCACAGAACGACTCTTACCAATCAAATGGTGTCCAGTTTCCAACTGCCAAGTTCTCAAATTGACCAAATGGTCACTGCACGGCGAATCAACAGAAGAGATCTCAGTCGAGGACCGGCACCACCTGGATGGTCAGATCAGAAAGAAAGGAAAAACTCCATAGTTGCCAAGACACGGGTCTCCTCAGGCAGCAATCGCATCCAAAGCGAGATTTCAATCCTTTGTTTCGACCACTCCTTTGGGCATCCGAGTCGCCGATGAGCCCCACGTGGGCACCCATTTGTGGTGGTGGGCCTCAGCAAGGCCTACCAGTGCTAGGGGTTCGCCCTTCTCTGCACAGAGTCCTCAGACCATAGAATAGAAGTTGGCACAGAAACTGGAATAGAAAATAGAAAATGTATTAAACCTCATGAGGTGGAACTACAGAGGGGCGTGGCCTGGAGCCGAAGATGGTGGACGTGTAGTTTTCAAGCTCCGTCCTTAACCCTAAATACTTGCAATCTATCCTGCAACCCCTACCTGCAACCCACCTGATTCCTGTGCCGGAGGCCCCCGGGGGTGTGCTGCGTGAAGCGGAGTGGTGTCTCTCCCCTCGGACCGCATCATATGAACATTGTGGCTGCGGCGCCTGTTGCGGCCTACGGGATGGTGAGAAGCCCCGGGCTCAAGTGAGTGGCCTACCCGACCTGCCCCCAGCTGCTATCGCGGTCCGATCGGGACCCCGGACTGGAAGCGCCCCCTAGACACCAGCCGAGGTAACGGAGTACGAAGAGGCGCCCTACCCTACCCGTGGCCCCGCTGCCTCCTTCTCCATTGCTTAGCCCCTGCCCGGCCGCCCTGCTGTGAGGCCCGCGGAGGACGCGGGAGCATTCCCGGACCGGCTCGCCGCCCGCCCGCAAAGCCAGCAGCACGCCTACCATCAACAGCGCTGGCAAGGACTGCGGGGCGGGCGATACAAGTCACCCAACACCGGCGCTGTGGGCCCGGCTTCCCCCGGACTTCATCGGGCACTACGGGTCGTGGGGCGGCCCGACTCTGAGGCGCATTTTCACCAGCGCCATCTTGTCTCCACGCCCGGGCCGGGACCGGACCCCAGGGTCTGGACTGTGAAATCTTGCTTGCCCCCTGGCTTACCGGTCGGCGGGCCGGGAGCGAGGACTCGACACGAGGTGGCGCGCAGCGAGGACCAGCGCACCTCGCAGCGAGAAGCGGACCCCGGATACCCGGGCTGCCGGCTCCGGCCCGCGGTGAGGGAGTGCGACATGCGCCTTGGCGCCCTGCCACAACGCTCCAGTCCTGTCGTCTGTCGCGCTCCTGGCTGGGATTCACGACTCGCCTACTGATAGCCTGGGCCCTACTGTCTCCCCCCGTCCGCCCCTGCAAAACCGGGGACACACCTGCCCGCAGGGCCCCCAGTGGAACACCGGCCCACCCAACAGCGGCGCCACGTTCAGCGAGCCTGCACAGTCCCTGCCAATCCTGGGGTCTACACTGCTGCCACCTTTATCCACCACAACTCGAACCCTCTGCAGCCACTGTCCGGCGTTCTAAGTGGAAACTTGAGTAGGCAGCGGCAGTCTGCTGTGCAGCGACCACTACAGTGCCACCCTGCTAACGAGATCCATGGGCAAACACAGGGGCAAGACTCATGACCAGGGCGCTACGGTAGACATGCAGTCCACGGGCTCCGAGGACCCACTGGCCTCCTCCAATGTGGACATCATTCCACCGACCGGAAAGGGGTCACAGGACGCCAAGTTGGACCTTATCCTCAATGAAATACGCGCGACGCGCGAAGCCCTGGAATCGCGCATAGACAATATGGCGACTGGCCTGTCCCTATTGAGGGCTGACCATAACAAGTTGGCGGAACGTGTCGCGGAGCAGAAGATAGCGCTGAGTGACCTCGTACCACAGCAGACTGAACACTCCACGAAGTTGGAAAGCATGGAGAAACAGCTTAAACAACTGTGGGATAGGGTGGACGATGCCGAAGGACGTGCCCGCCGCAATAACGTCCACATCCTGGGCATTCCGGAGAGAAGCGAGGGGAGGAACCCCACCCAGTTCGTGGAGGACTGGCTATGGAAACTAGTGGGCCAAGAAGACCTCACTGCCCTGTACAGTGTAGAACGGGCGCATAGGATGCCGCCGCGGCCCCCAAAACCGGGGGCACCTCCTCGTCCCCTGATCGCACGCCTCCTCCACTACAGAGATCGAGATACTGTCCTACAAGCGGCCAGGGAGAAAGCACCAATACGCTTTGAGGATAAGAACATATCGGTCTACCCTGATTTCACGCCCACTGTACAGCGCGCCAGGTCCACCTTCATGGGTGTGAAATGCAAATTAAGAGACAGGAATATGAAATATGCACTTCTGTTCCCCGCTCGGCTAAAAATACTGCACGACAATAAATCTCACTTCTTCGACTCGCCGGAAGAGGCGGAGGAATGGATGGAAGTCACTCTGACACCACCGACCTCACAGGACCCGTTTGAAGATCACCACAGCGACGACCACAGGGACCCTCCGGACCGACGGAACAACACTTTCAGCCCCGGGCATCACTCTTCCCACGGAACACCAGCGAAGGCGCACCCTCCTGGTAATCAGATGGAGGGCCACTCGTCATCATCACCGCGGCTGCGGCTAACAGAGGAGGCACTGGCCGCTCACGACGCGGAAGCAACCGGAGACAGACTCACCGTCCCCACCGACACCCACACGGAGGTATCCGGATCAGTAGACAGCTTGCCGCTATTTCCAAAGATCACAGCCCAGATGGCGGCGGAGTTCTGATCTGCTGCACGATTGATCCCCTCCGGGTGGTAACGTATAACTGATCCCCCCTTTTTCATATATGGTGTGTTGCATAGGGGGCCCACTCTGTCGAGGGCTATCATGCCCATGCAGGCCGTTCAGTGACAGTCGCCAGAGGCCTACCACCCCCGGTATGCACACAAACTTAACTGACTTGTGCCCATGTTGGGCACCATGGTTTGGCTCCCGGGGACGTTGGCTTGGGGACCTTCTTGTTAAGGGGTTACATGTTTGCAGGACACTCTCACCTTATAGCAAAGCAGAACTAACATGGGCACCCGGGTGTTTCACTTGGCCGCACCACACAGATAGTTATGGGGCCACTTAATAATTACCAATTGTGCACCTGGAACGTACGTGGCATGGGATCAGTACACAAACGTCATAGAATTTTGGCTCAACTCAACCGTAGGGGGACACAGATTGCTTGCCTGCAAGAGACACATTTGAACGCTGCTGAAAACGTGAAACTGCGCAAGAAATGGAGAGGGCAGCTCTTTGCTACCTCCTATTCTGCGTTCTCCAGAGGGGCGGCGATCTGGCTCCGCGGCTCTGTCCCCTTCCAGATGTTGGAGCAAAGAATCGATCAAGAGGGACGTTATGTATTTGTGCGGGGACTGTTGGACGGGGATGCTATTGTATTTGGGTGTGTGTACTCGCCGAACTCAAGTCAATCGGAGTTTTTGTTAACTGTGAACGGGGTACTTGCGGATTGGGCTGATCATCGCTGGTTAATTGGAGGTGATTTCAATGCTGTGCTTGATGTTACATTGGATAGGTCACATCCCCCTTTACAGGCTGCTGAGAGTAGAAAACAGGCAGACGCACTTACGAGGTGGGTGGAGGGCTGGGATCTGGCAGACGCATGGCGCAGCACACACTCACAGGAGAGGGAATATACTTTTTTCTCCCCACCTCACCAGCTTCACACCAGAATCGACCATGTTTTCTGCTCCCGCTCCCTCGCGGATTCAATTGTCCAGACCCAACACATGGGGAAAACTCTATCCGATCACAGCTCCGTAGAACTTACCTGGCAGTGGGGCAGGCGGCTGGCCCCCATCCCAACTTGGAGACTGTCTCCAGATCTCCTTGAAGACTCGGTATTCCGGTCCTCCCTGTCTGACACTATAGAAACCTACTTCTCCACAAATGTGAACACAGCCAGCACCCGGCAGATAGAATGGGACGCTTTCAAAGTTTGTCTGAGGGGGACAGCAATGACCGCTGGAGTGGGCAGGAAACGGGAGGTAATCAGTCAACTGAAGGAGGTGGAGAGCTCGCTAGCGTCCCTAGAGAATGAAGCAGCCGGCACAAATGCACCCTTCACACCACTGCAGGAGGCTCACATTAGACACGCAGAGCTGCTGGAAGACCTGAGGCTTCTAGACTATAGAGAATACACGAATAGGCAGCACACACAGGCAGATAGAGCCGGTCCCCTTCTAGCTCGCCTCCTACGAGATTCCCCAGTTAACCACCCTATCCTGAAAATCTTAGACCAGACAGGCAGCCCAACTACCACCCAAATTGGGATTAACACGGCGTTCAAGGACTATTACACCACGCTGTACAGCCCCCCACAGCCCCTATCCGAGATTGCATTCAAGGCCTTCACGAGGGGCCTAGACCTACCTCAACTCACTGACAAGCAAACCAAAGAACTGAAGCGTACCATTACAATAGCGGAAATCAGGCAGGCAATACAAGCTCTCCCGAAGGGCAAGGCCCCCGGAACAGATGGCCTACCGGCCGACTTTTATGCAACATTCATAGACCTCCTGGCCCCACGGTTGCACACTGTTTATTTGGAAGCTCTACGGACAGCCTCCCTACCACAATCGTCCATGCAGGCATTCATCACGTCCCTCTTAAAGCCTGCCAAAGACGTGCTACAGATGGCCGACTACAGACCCCTGTCCCTTCTCAACACTGACTCCAAGATTTTGAGCAAAGTGCTGGCGTCGAGGCTCGTGCAATACGTGCCACAGCTGATCCACCCGGATCAATGTGGTTTTGTACCGGGCCGCAACACGGCCATGAACCTCAGGCGCTTAGCCCAGCTTATGCTCGGAGACCGGGTGGACACGAGCTCCGAAGGCTGCATATCTCTGGATTTGAAGCAAGCGTTTGATTCCCTTAGGTGGGACTATATGTTTGCCACACTGTCAAAATTTGGGATACCACCCGAATTCCTCGCCTGGGTCAGATTGCTGTACACCATCCCCACAGCTAGAGTGCGCGCCTCCAACCACATATCAGCTCCCATAGCTATAGCACGGGGCACCAGGCAGGGCTGCCCGCTCTCCCCCCTCCTCTTTGTCCTTGCCCTCGAACCTATGCTCTGTAGACTTAGGTTGATGGTTGATGGCCCCCCGACATGGCATACAGACGCATGGGACGGCGCATATTGTGTCCGCTTACGCGGATGATATTATATTATATCTCCGAGACTTAAGGGGCGACTTGAGCCCTATTTCCCAGGTCTTTGAGGAGTCGGACTTTAGGACGATCTCTGGCCTCACCATAAGCGAAGTCCTATGGGTTCACCTTTGCAGCCACAGGCCTGAATACTCCCCTACCCTTCGCCCCCCACGAATTCCAGATGGCGGAAACCACTTTCCGATACCTTGGGATGCACATCTACAGGGAGGCTCACATGATGATTGACAGCAACCTTGGGAGGGCCATCAGAGCACTGAAATCGCAGATCCAATTCTGGCTAACACTGCCACTCTCAATACCCGGCAGAGCGGCAATATCTAAGATGGTGATGCTCCCCCGTCTCATCTACCACTTCACCAATTTACCGTTCCTGATCCCAGCAGCGACATTTAAGACACTTGACACTCTACTCACCGAACTTGTATGGGGACTCGGCCGCAGACGTATAGGTCTATCCAAACTGCAGCTCCCCTCTGACTCCGGTGGTATGGGCCTGCCGGACTTTAGAGCTTATAACTATGCGTGTCAGATACAATGGCTGGCCTTCTGGGTGGCGGGTCACAATCTTCAGGAGATCAATATGTCGGAGGATGAACATGAAAGGGGAGAATACACACATTACTTCTACCCAGCTCGGATATACCGAGAGATGCCCCGCCACTCCTCAGGCTGGTGATAACTTACTGGCGAAAGGCATTAAAGTACACGTCCCCCAAGACATCTTATGCCCCCACGATCCCGCTCTTGGGCATCCCGTTGGGCTCGGGAACACTCACGGCGAGCTCGCTAGCGCCCTGGCACGACGCAGGAGTATCGCATGTGGGTGACCTGTTTGCGGAGGGACACCTGTTGTCCTTTGAAGACTTTAGAGCTGCACATGGCGTTCCTAGAGGCTCATTCCTTTTGCACGCTGGCCTCCGCCATTATATAACACACAAGTGGTCATCTGAAGGCCAGGAGCCTGTTACAAACCCTCTAATCACGATGCACTACCTCATGGGCACGGGCGACCACCTGACCAAATGGCTCACTGCTAGCATCAAGATGGGGAGGGCACTCACACTGTCGCCACTCCGGGCGACATGGGAAGGAGATATTGGTAGGCCCCTGAGAGACAAAGAGTGGGAGCGTATACTTCAGTTTCCCAAAAAGGTAGCTAGGAACCCCAAGTTCAAGTTCATTCAATTGATGTTGCTGCATAGAGCCTACCTGACCCCGCACCGCATACATGTGATGTTCCCTGACGCGAAAAGCAACTGCCCCCGATGTGACACTGACGACGCATCACTGATACACATGCTGTGGCAATTCCCCAAGTTGGGGTATTACTGGACCACGGTCCATGAATCGCTTGAGAGGGCGGGTGCTCTGTCCCGATCACCTACACTAGAACACACACTGCTGGGGCTGGGACCCTCAACACGCACCAGAACCGTGGCGACACGTTTTTCAGACCTGGCCCTGTTGCTGGCGAAACGTGCCATCACGATGAGGTGGAAGTCACCCAAACCACCCAACCCTGAACTGTGGAAAGCGGAGGTAGTACGGTGGGGTAAGGCAGAGGGCGAGGCACTGCAGCGAGAGGAACGCAGCGGTCTGACGGGGATGGCGGGGATACACGTGACTCGCCGCTTGTAGAATAAATGTGTCCTGAACCAGTCTTTCATGCACCGTCACTGACTGTGGTGCACTACGATGGGGTACAGGGAAACCCAAACCATCGGCCATTTTACCTGTGTGTATAGATGAAGCTACATGTTGCAGTGCCATGGGTGACCCAGTTTGACAATACTTCAGTCATATGCACGTTGAGAGAGTGTCGGGAGGGATTGGATCGACCGGGGTTTGTTTAATTGATATGGTTGCGGTCATCAACAAAATGAAAAATCAAGATAACTATGTAATCATATGTTCTGAGCAGGCGCATGCATATACCACCCTGATTACTACTGAGCTCGAAGATGTATGTAACTGCTTTACTTACTATGCTAATAAACAGATTTTCAAAAAAAAAAAAAAAAGAGGTGGAACTACATTCACACAACACCCTTCTGTAATGTATGAAGTAGCACACCAATCTGAAGGAGCAGGGTCCTTTTATACCCACACAGGGGCTCAGAAGAAAGCGGTACAAGTACAAAATACAAGTTTTAGGTACATACATGGTCATATAGAAAACCTACAGTCAACAAGTGGGTGGAGCTAACAGTGGCTAATTATAGTAAACCCATCCTGACAGTTCCAAACTAGGAACAGCTGCATAGACAGCTGCAAGCTCAACTGGGCATGTGTGAGACAGGAAAGGCTAAACAAACCTTAACACGAAAAAAGCGATACCACCATCCCCTTTTGTATCGCTTTGTTCGCCCTAAGTTGGCAGGGAATGCTCAGACGTGAGTCCCTTGCTCACTTTGCCACTGGATTCAAGCTAGCCTGGCTGATGGCGGCTGAAATGCCAGAAACCTGTCCCAGGATGCTTGTTTCCTGTCCAGGGAAGACATGGCTTTGGCAGTTCGGGCTGGACTGTTCCCATGAGGCACAGGGTCAGACTGATTTGCATATGGCCATGTCTGAACTGGGGTGGCGGACTGAGCTAAAGAATGGTGATGGATTAAACCCAGATCAGTTGACTAGGGGTGAGTGTTTGATTTGCTCAAACGCTCCATCCACCATCCCCTTTTGTATCGCTTTGTTCACCCTAAGTTGGCGGGGTATGCTCAGAAGTGAGTTCCTTGCTCACTTTGCCACTGGATTCAAGCTAGCCTGGCTGATGACGGCTGAAATGCCAGAAACCGTTCCCAGGATGCTTGTTTGCGGTCCAGGTAAGACATGGCTTTGGCAGTTCGGGCTGGACTGTTCCCATGAGGCCCAGGGTCAGACTGATTTGCATATGGCCAAGTCTAAACTGGAGTGCCGGAGTGCGCTAAAGAATGGTGATGAATTAAAACCAGATCACTTGACTGGGGGTGAGTGTTTGATTTGCTCAAACGCTCCGTCCACCTCCCCTTTTGTATCGCGGTGGCCAGGAAGAAGTCAGATGATTGGAAGTGTCTCTGGGGTGCGTGGAAGGAGAGGTGACGTCGATGATGGTCTGACCAATAAGGTATTCTTCTGGGACAATGTGGGAACGTGCTGCTATTTGGAGGGAGGGACCTTTGGTGGATTGGCTGCTTTAAATGCCTCAGCAGATTATGGATTTCACACCTTTCCTTTAATGGATCCTTTCGAAAGGTGAGACCATGATGCCCATTCTAGGTATAGTTCTCCTTTATGTCAGCCTTCTCAGGGCCAGTTCTCAAACGCCTGCCTTTGACACTGAAGACAGAAGGGAACATTCAGGGATTTCAGGAATATTTTATCTGTGCTCTTTAGATTTACCTGGACAAAACTCTGACACATAATCCTGGAACATCGATGATCTACAAGGCGCTAGATAACTGAAGAATCTCCCTTGGAGTAAAGTATTTATTCCCCTGCTTGGCAGGCACCTACGACGCATCTGACCGGGTGGCATCTCTGAAGCTCCTGCCGGACTCCAAAGACTTTGCAACAGAGGAGGTGGGTTCCCAGACTTCTCAGAGGCCAACCCGAGCTCCCAGAAAAGCTGAGACCCTTAGCCCTCGTGGGACCGTGGAATCAGAACCCCTGGACACCGTGCACATTTGCAAGTGCATATTTTTCTTGGCGATCCTTGAGGCTGTGCTTTGGGCTACTTGTAGTCCAAGCCCCTAGCAGCGTTTCCACCACAAAGGACTGGCCTACACTCAGTGAGTGTCCCGTGGGCTGGTATTGTGTGATTCCTCTTGAGGTCCATTCGCGATCCCTGGTCCGTCGACTAATGGGTCCCTGTGAAGACAACTCTAACTTTCAAAGGGCTTCCCTGGTTGCTCCAGACATGCCCTGACTCTCCACCACTTGGGGAGTCGCCCGGACCTTGCTGGTCTGCACCAAAGCATCTTTTCTCTTCCTGCATGAGTTGCTGTTGCCAAGTTTTGTTGTGTTCAATCCGAGCACCGAAGTAGCAGCACTTGACATCCTTTGGGGGACAGCTCAAATCCAGCTCCTGATCATCGACGACGCCTCCTAGTCCTCGTGGCTACAGAGACAAGCTTCACCTCATCGCACCTGAAGCACCTGACATCAGTGGGCATTCATCTACCATGCCCCTGGTCACTGGCAAGTGGCCCAGACTCTGTCCCATCTGCTTTCAGGTTCTTCTGATCTTCGATCCAGGCTTGGATCCCTCCGGACAATTCTCTTCTTCCCGGCAGCAGCACTTTGCAGCAGGTCGCTATTGAAAATGACGACGCGACTCGACACCATTTGACACACATGCACCCAGCTGCGCTGGGTGAGGTAACTCGAGTACTCCGGTGATCCCGTGGGTGTTGGCCCAAAACCCTCCACAGTCTAAAGGGGTTTGCTCAAAGTCCTCTCCTAAGTGTCCTTAAACTGTAAATTTCAACTGTGACTTTCCCCATAAAAGCTAACGGAGCTCGCAGCTGTGTTCTCACACTGCACATGTCCCCCGTGGGTCCCTTGTGTCACTACCTTGGGTGGTTCCTTGGGGTGCCACTGATTCTACGGGCTCTAGGCACTGTGTCTAGTTAAGTCGTGGTTCTTATACCACTTTCTTAATATACGGTTTGGTCCCCCCCGCCCATGTATTTTGTGCTATTTACTGTTGTTTTAGAACTGTATTATTGTGTATCTTGGACTCTAATATAATAAAGATATTAGTAGTGAGTGTTTAGAAATAAATACATATATTTTATATATATCTTGTGTGGTTTTCCTCTCATTTGGTCATTCAGGAGGTTACAATGTGGTAAAACAAGCTGCTTTACACTCCTCCAAGACTTAGCCTGAAGGCTGCTCTCCACAGCTACCACTAGGATAGCTTTCAAATAAGGTTTTCTTTAACCTACCATCAATAAGGGTTGTTTGGACTGGTGCAAGGTGCCCACTAGACAGACCCTCCAGGATTTCGCGATGCGTGAAATAATCGCAAAATCAACAATCTAGCGCAATGACGGTGAAATGTACCTTTTTGGCTGCTAAAAACGACCTTCAGCAGACAGACAGAAAAATGGTGTAACTTTATTGGCCATACACGCACACATCACTATGTCTAGGTGGCACTGCACGGCCGTAATAGCTGCCTGCTTCCTTAATGCAGTTGAAAGAAAGTCGAGAGAAAATTAAAGTAGTGCTTCACCGGCAAAGTCTGTGAAGGCTGCTGTTGTATGGCGTTTTAGGATCTGAGTGCAATTTTTCCGATTCATGCCCTTATATAGGTACAATTCACATTGCCCTCATATAGGCATAGAAAACATACCCATATTTAGACATAGCCCATGCAGTCCAAATACAGGCATGGCTACTATCACCAGTTCCGAAAAGCCAAACGATTTCTTGGAAAATCGGCTGAGAGCAGTCAGGGACCTCCCCTTGCTTGAATATTGATTTGTCCAAGAACTCATGGTGTTTTCAAAGAACTACCATTCCCTTGGGGTTATTTTATGACGTTATTATGCCCAACTTTACGTCAAACTAGGCACCTTCAAGGTATAAATATGCCTTCACTTGCTCTAGCAAACACACAGTAGTTTGGAGCAGTTCGACTATCTACTTGCCCGACGCAGCTCGCTACAGCAAGTGCCGAAGGAAGCCGACCGTCCAGCTGATGCACTGATCGAGAAGCTGTCTTTTCTCTCGCTGAGAAATCCAGCTCCAGTGTTTCCAAGCTCCCCTTGCGGGGTGCTGGGAAATCGAGTCTGAGACAGAGATACCAGACCTCCTTCATTCTAAAACCAAGGTACAGAGCTGATTAGACCCTAAGAGAAATCTTGGATAGATTCTTGGCAAAGAGTACTAAACCTATACTACACCACACTTACTTCTGCCCTCATACTAGAATTAGATTAGGTACACCGGGGTAGGTGTATTTTTGAAGCACCAGTTGAGTACTTTTAGTCATTGTTATTTATGTATGTTATTTTATATGGCTTAGAAACCATACAATGCTCATACAGTATTATTTCATATTACTGTTTACGCTGTACGCATTATACTTTGCAACCTGTACTATGCTTGTAGCAGTTCATTTCTTCTGTATGAGAAAGAAGACTGTTCAATAAATCCTTTTATTGAAAACGCCCGTCTTTCTATTTCTCTACACCTCTGGTGAAATAAAGCATGCATGATTGACTGAGTGAAATACTTATCTATTGTTTCCACGACTCTAGAGATACATTTCTTACTCTTGGGAAACAAAGTTGTCATGTTTATGAGGTTGTCAGAAACTAATCCCTTCTTGTGAATTAGAGAAAGTTTCTAGTGACTTCTGAGCTAGCTGGCACTCACTATTAAGTTTAATATATTCGATAGAGACCTAGTCGACCTCAGTCCGACGTCAAATCTATACGATATATTATTCCAATGCGCAGAGCCTATTGGAAATATAGGAACTATACTACATGGCACCCAACGTTTGGTTGTTTTTGCATTTGTCACCCCGAGTGGGATGTGTATGCTCAGACGTGAGTTTCCTTGCTATCCACACCACTGGAGCCAAGCTATCCTGGCTGAAGACGGCTGATAGCCAGAAACCGGTCCTAGGATGCTTGATTCCGGTCCAGGAAAGACATGGCTTGGCAGTTCGGGCTGGACTGTTCCCATGAGGCACAGGATCAAGGCTGATTTGCATATGGCCATGTCTGAACTGGGGTGGTGTGGAGTGCAAAAAAACGATGGATTTAGGCCCAGATCTCTGTACTGGGGTGAATGTATGACATTGTTCTGCATTCTGTCCATCAATTGTTGTTTTTGCATTTGTCACCCCGAGTGGGATGGGTATGCTCAGACGTGAGTCTAAGCATGGGCAGAAAATCCGTTACGCTCGCGGATTTTGTGGATTTTCGGTAAATTCGCAATCCGCGAGATTCGCAAATTTCCCGCAAAATCCGCAAATTCGCACGCAGCGGATTTTTTTTCTTTGCGGTGTAAGTTCGCAATTGCGAACATGTAGGTGCGGCGGGCAGCAACAATCTCGCACTCGCGAAATTACAAAAATTGCAATTCTGCACAAGAAATCTACTAGCAAGCAGCATAGACCTTCTGAAAATGATGATTTTTATCAGAATAACTCCTCAGGTTGACATTTGCCTGCACTTTTTTGGATTTGAGGTCTTTTGATTTTCTTTAGATAACTTTTGGATTAGAAATCAACTTTCTCATATAAGCTTGGTGGGGCATTACAGTTGCTGTAATGCTGTTCTGCAGAAAAACGAGTTTTGCAAAAGTGAAAGCAGGTTCAAAAGTTCAAACTCATCATTAGTAACCGTTCCCTGTAGTGCTTCCTGACAAGGGCCCCTCCAGAGTTCAGTTGCTAGCTGCAACAATTGTATGACCCTGCTCTGACCCTCACAGCAGGCTCATAGAATAGCTACAAATAGGCCACAAAGGTCCTGGAAAAAAAATTGCACTGCAACAGAAAGCAAACTACAGATAAGGAAGCAGGTGCCAGACTGGAATTTTAAAACAGTGACACATTAATAAATCAACCCCAAATTAATTCATGTCAGTTGAAGCAGGCAGGTGTGCTTGCTTTTCCCCCCCATAATCTACAGTGATGATGAACCAGAGGGTGGCATAAGGCATTGATGTACCAGAGGGTGGCATTGGTGAAACAGAGGAGGCAGGGGTGAAACAGAGGGTGCTGGGAACCTGTGATGATGAACCAGACGTAGAAACAACATAATCGTGACCGTTGCGAGCCGACATGTAAGTTCGCAATTGCGAACTGTTACAAAACCCTCGCGAACTGTCAGAAATCCTTACGAACTGGCAGAAATCCTTGCGAACACCAAAAAAAAAAAACGCAAATTCCCAGTTCAGTTCCTAGTTGCAAGAATTGTATGACCCTGCTCTTACCCTCACAGCAGGCTCATAGAATAGCTACAAGTAGGCCACAAAGGTCCTGGAAAAAAAAATTGCACTGCAACAGAAAGCAAATTACAGATAAGGAAGCAGGTGCCAGACTGGAATTTTAAAACAGTGACACATTAATTAAGTATGGGCGGAAAATCCGTTTCGCTCGCGGATTTTGCGGATTTTCAGTAAATTCGCAATCCGCGAGATTCGCGAATCTCCCGCAAAATTTGCAAATCCGCGAGCAGCGGATTTTATGGCTTGCTCGCACTGTTTGCGTGAGTTCGCGGCTTCCCAGTACAACTTCGCGCCCCGCGAATAAGCGCTAAATTGCAGAAATACGATCTTAGCAAAACTGAAACTACTTACCAGGTTTAAAAGTTCAGGCTCATCATTAGTAGCCATTTCCTGTAGTGCTTCCTGAGGGGCCCCTCCAGAGTTCAGTTGCCTACTTGCAACTATTATGTGACCCTGCTCTGAACCTCAGAATAGTTACACATATGCCACAAAGGTCCTGAATTACAGCTAAGGGAGACAAGCAGGAGCCAGGCTGGAAGTTCAAATCCATTAACCAGCCCCTAATTCATTATTGTCAGTTGGGGCAGGGCAGGTGTTGTAACTAATTTTGCAACAATGAAAGCACTTAGCAAGTGCAAAAGATCACTAATCAGGAAGCACTAAGGAAGCAGGTGCCAGCTAAAAAAATATTCTGTGACACATTAATCAGCCCCAAATTAATTCAGGTCACTTGAGGCAGGGAAGGTGTGCTTTGCTTTGCCACAATATTGTACACTGACTGGACAACCAGAGGGTGCTGTGATGAAACAGAGGGTGGCATGGGTGGGCCAGAGGGTGGCATGAGTAGTCAGAGAGTGGCAGTGGTGACAGAGAGTGGCAGTGATGAAGAAGAGTGTCCCAAACAGGCTGGACACGTAGAAACAACAAGTTCGCAAAACTTGCGACCCGACAGGTAAGTTCGCGTTTGCGAAATTGTACAAAACCCTCGCGAACACAAAAAAAAAATCCGCAAATTCGCGAGAATTCGCGGATTTTGCGGATTGCGAGTTCGCAAATCCGCAAAATTCGCCCATGCTTAACATTAATAAATCAACCCCAAATTAATTCATGTCAGTTGAAGCAGGCATGTATGCTTGCTTTTTCCCCCCATAATCTACAGTGATGATGAACCAGAGGGTGGCATAAGGCATTGATGTACCAGAGGGTGGCATGGGTGAAACAGAGGGCGGCAGGGGTGAAACAGAGGGTGCTGGGAACCTGTGATGATGAACCAGACGTAGAAACAACATAATCGTGACCGTTGCGAGCCGACATGTAAGTTCGCAATTGCGAACTGTTACAAAACCCTCGCGAACTGTCAGAAATCCTTGCGAACTGGCAGAAATCCTTGCGAACACAAAAAAAAAAGATTGCGAGTTCGCAAATTCGCAAATTTCGCGAACGCCAGATTCGCTAAATTCGCCCATGCTTACGTGAGTCCCATGCTCTCCACACCACTGAAGTCAAGCTATTCTGGCTGAAGACGTCTGATAGCCAGAAACCGGTCCTAGGATGCTTGATTCCGGTCCAGGAAAGACATGGCTTGGCAGTTCGGGCTGGACTGTTCCCATGAGGCACAGGGTCAAGGCTGATTTGCATATGGCCATGTCTGAACTGGGGTGGTGTGGAGTGCAAAAAAACGATGGATTTAGGCCCAGATCTCTGTACTGGGGTGAATGTATGACATTGTTCTGCATTCTGTCCATCAATTGTTGTTTTTGCAACGTTTGGTAAGGCACTAATTTAACGCTAGATACTAGAGTAACTCTGTCGTGCTTTTTTCAGAGACCCCTTTTTTCACGTAAAATACTCCAATAGACGTCTGGAGTGGGTAAAAGGATAAAATATCCGCCATAACTGAGTAGGAGGAAAATCCTATGTATTCGTTTTTGGTTTGTTCAACGTTGAAGGATACAGTGTTCCAAAATATTGTGCACCTTATCTTTGTTTCCTTGAAACTTGCTTTGTAAGCTCTTAGTCAACAAAATGAGTGACGAGGAGACCGGTGTAACTGCAGTAACTGTAGCCCAACCAGGTTTAGACGTTACAGGTTTCCAAGAAACCGACCCAGATGCTGTAATCATCCCGGAAAATTTAAGGAAAGCCATCACTATAAAGCTTATAACAAATGGGCTATCATTAAGAGGTGGTAGGGTAATTTTTGTCATAGAGGCACATGAATATTGACAGACAGAGGTATTCTATTCATGGATTGTCTTCCCAGACGCAAATCCAGTAACACATGTGTTTCACTTCTACAAAGAAGGGGAACCTCCAACGGAATACACTCCTTTCGAGTATGTTGAAATTCCAATAATATACCAAGAGCATGCGCTCTGGTTTAAAGGTTCAGAAAAGGGGGTTTAAAGGTTCAGAAAAGCCCTGATCTTTGGACTGGGTAAGAGTGGTCTGCTTAATTCAGACACTCTGTTCATCACCACCCCCTTTTCTGAATCATTTTGTCCGCCATAAGCGTGGAAGGGTATACTCAGATGTGAGTCCCTTGCTCATTGCACCATCAGGATTCAAGCAAGCCGGGCCGACGACGGCTGAAATGCCAGAAACTGGTCCCCGGAAGCTTGTTTCCTTCCCAGTATAAGAATTGGCTTGGTAGTTTGGTTTGCCCTGTTCCCATCATGCACTGGGACATGAACAGACTAATTTGCATGTAGCCAGGTTCTGAGCTGGGATGGTGCAGTGAGCTAAAAAACGGTGATGGATCAAGCCCTGATCTTTGGACTGGGTAAGAGTGGTCTGCTTAATTCAGACACTCTGTTCATCACCACCCCCTTTTCTGAATCATTTTGTCTACCATAAGCGTGGAAGGGTATACTCAGATGTGAGTCCCTTGCTCATTGCACCATCAGGATTCAAGCAAGCCGGGCCGACGACGGCTGAAATGCCAGAAACCGGTCCCCGGAAGCTTGTTTCCTTCCCAGTATAAGAATTGGCTTGGTAGTTTGGTCTGCCCTGTTCCCATGATGCACTGGGCCAGGGACAGACTAATGTGCATATAGCCAGGTTCTGGGCAGGGATGGTGCAGTGAGCTAAATAACGGTGATGGATCAAGCCCTGATCTTTGGACTGGGTAAGAGTGGTCTGCTTAATTCAGACACTCTGTTCATCACCACCCCCTTTTCTGAATCGTTTTTGGCCACTATAGGGGTGGCAGGGTATACTCAGACATGAGTCCCTTGCTCACTGCACCATCAGGATTCAAGCCAGCCGGGCCGACGACGGCTGAAATGCCAGAAACCGGTCCCCGGAAGCTTGTCTCCTTTCTGGTTAAGAATTGGCTTGGTAGTTTGGTCTGCCCTGTTCCCATGATGCACTGGGCCAGGGACAGACTAATTTGCATAAAGCCAGGTTCTGAGCTGGGATGGTGCAGTGAGCTAAATAACGGTGATGGATCAAGCCCTGATCTTTGAACTGGGTAAGAGTTTTCTGCTTAATTCAGACACTCTGTTCATCACCACCCCCTTTTCTGAATCGTTTTTGGCCACTATAGGTGTGGCAGGGTATACTCAGACATGAGACCCTTGCTCACTGCACCATCAGGATTCAAGCAAGCCGGGCCGACGACGGCTGAAATGCCAGAAACCGGTCCCCGGAAGCTTGTCTCCTTTCTGGTGAAGAATTGGCTTGGTAGTTTGGTCTGCCCTGTTCCCATGATGCACTGGGCCAGGGACAGACTAATTTGCATATAGCCAGGTTCTGAGCTGGGATGGTGCAGTGAGCTAAATAACGGTGATGGATCAAGCCCTGATCTTTAGACTGGGTAAGAGTGGTCTGCTTAATTCAGACACTCTGTTCATCACCACCCCCTTTTCTGAATCATTTTTGGTCACTATAGGTGTGGCAGGGTATACTCAGACATGAGTCCCTTGCTCACTGCACCATCAGGATTCAAGCAAGCCGGGCCGACGACGGCTGAAATGCCAGAAACCGGTCCCCGGAAGCTTGTCTCCTTTCTGGTGAAGAATTGGCTTGGTAGTTTGGTCTGCCCTATTCCCATGATGCACTGGGCCAGGGACAGACTAATTTTCATATAGCCAGGTTCTGAGCTGGGATGGTGCAGTGAGCTAAATAACGGTGATGGATCAAGCCCTGATCTTTGGACTGGGTAAGAGTGGTCTGCTTAATTCAGACACTCTGTTCATCACCACCCCCTTTTCTGACAGGTTTAAAGGTGCCATACTACAACATAAAAATCACATTACCAGGCTCGGTCCACTAGGTAGACCAGGAGCAACATGGCCGGTACTAGCCAGCTATACACCACATCCTGCCATTGAAGAAATGTCAGGTGCTGAACTATTGGTTCAACTAAAACAACTAATCAAAATCCATAGATAATTGGATCAACATGTCATGCGGACTCTAACAGTCCAACCTCCTATAAGGATTCCACAACACATCCCTCACCAGGGGAACACAAATAAAATTACACCACAGACTATACAATCAGTCATTGGTAAATTACCCACAAAAAGGGAACAAATTCCATTCTGGATAGCTCAAAAGATTACTCAAATAGAGGCGGTATTTCCTGGTAGTACACCTCACGAGAAACACAGAATTCTAACAATCTGTTTACCAATGGGGATCACACCACACCTGGAGGATTGCGACACTTGGGGTACAGTATTTGCTGCAATCTACAGCATGGTGTTCCGTCTATGGCGGTAATATCAGACGTCCAGAAACAGATTCAAAATGAATAGGGGGCAGAACCTGCTTTAAATCTGGGTATGAAATTACTGAAGGATTTCAAACAGGTCTCAGCTATAATATCAGCTAATATTAAAGGTGAGGCAGCATCCGTGGCAATCCGCCAAAAATTAAGAGAATTTGATGTAACTGAGCAACCACATGAACTGGCCAGAATATTTGAAAAATCCTATGAAGAACTGGGTAGAGACAGTTTGGGTGGTAAACCAGTGAAACCCCAACTGACTGAAAGTCCTGAAAAGGTCTTTATAAAAAATACTCTCACTACTCCTAAAAAGAAGTGGGAGAACACTAAACAAACCCTTCCTAAAGAGAAGCGTTCTCAATCCAGAGGTAGGTCTCCTCAAAAGGAGTCCTCTGAAAAGAGGTATAACCTCAGAAACAGGGATAATTTGAGAAAACCTGATAGATATCAAGATACTGATATACTTCCTCTCGTACTTTTCAGACTTCCTCACAGAAATCGCAAAGAAGGGGATGGTCAGAACATAAAGAAGAACGCGTGAAGTCCAAAGACGATCAACACGTTCCAAAAAATAAGAAAGTCCAATTCACCAAGAAGAAGGTAGCAGGTCTAAAAATCAGACATGCCGAGGATCTTGAGGACACAACTCAAGAACGTGAAGTGGGCCCAGACAATGCTAGACAGCCCAGCAGAAGTCACCATAGCTCGCAAGATCTTGAAGGATCATCTGGAGACAGTGGACCTGAATGAGTGCATCCAAGTTGAAACTGCCGACACCAGGGTTAGTGTACCCCATAAGTTATATCAATTAACGCTCTGGATGGAGGGGGACATAACTAGGAAGATTAGAGCACCCTTTTTGGGAGAAGCTCTCTAAGGGTTATGATATTCTTCTGGCTGAACAAGACTGCCCACCAAAATTTGTAAGGGAGTGCCCACACGGCGAAGACATCATTATGCCAGCCTTCTCAAATCATATTGCACTTCATAATAAATATACATGTGCCAGAAAATGGGCTGTAGCCCAGGCTCCAGCATTATATAAAAATCATGTAGGATGGGATGAGGATTCTCCTCTCCATAAAATCCAGTTAAAAACTCAACCACCTGCACAAAGGCAGCATCCAGTACAGCAAGAAGCTAAAAACAGGTCAAGGAGATATTAGATCAACTTGAATACCAAGGGGTGATTGATAGATGCACCTCGTCCATGAACAATCCTTTGTTTCCTGTCTCCAAACCAGACAATACATATCGTCTAGTCTTGGACTACAGACATTTAAACTCTTGTTGCAAAACCTTTGCAGTATAAAATGCACACAGTGCAGCACTGATGAATAACATCGTGCGCAAAACAATATACAACCACATTAATATTTCTAACGGTTTCTTCTGTCAAAACATTGCACCAGAAAGCAGGTACTTGATAGCTTTCTCAATTATGGGGACACAGCGTAATTTTTGTCATCTCCCTCAGGGATTCAAGAATAGTCCAGGGTTATTTTCAGCCAGAGTAACAGATTTACTACAAACATATGGTGATGAGGCATTATCTTATGTCAACGACATCTATCTTACAGACGATGAATTGGATAGGCACTTGAAAAGAGTGAACACCATGATACTTGGCTTCGCATCTGAAGGGTATGAATTCAATTTCAAGAAATCACGAATTGACCATCTCAACGTCCTATTCTTAGGATACGAACTTTCAAGTGAAGGCAAAAGCCTGGCAGCAAACTTTTTAGAGAAGTGTGCGCTGCTTCAATCTCGATTCTAGGTTTCCTGAATTTCGGAAGACCTTACATTCTAAATTACGCAGAAAGTGTTAAACCTCTCTACGAATTAATCAAACCTGATTTCAAAACAACTAATTGGACTCAAAAACACACTGAAATTTTGCGTTCAGTCCAAACGGACATGTTGGCAACAACACACTTACAAACACGTGTAAACGTACGCAACCTTGTAATCCGAATCATTCCAGGAAGATGCGGATTCACGTACTTAACCTTTAATGAAGGTAAAAAAGTACCAATAGTTTATAAATCACACTTGTACACACAAGCTGAAATGAAAGTCACTTCTACAGAAAAAATACTAACAGCAGTTTAAACTGCAGTAGCAAAAGAGAGAGCCCTCGCACAGGGATAACGCATAATGGTTGTTACACCTTTACCCACCTTAGAGGCAGTGGCAAAAGCAAGAATTCCAAATGCTGAGGCTTTACATCCGAGATGGATACAATGGGTTAATTCTCTTGCTGCAACAGACGTTGAATACGTTTTTTGACCCCTATTTTTAAACTCAAGAATTTCTACAATACGAACAAGAATGTCCCCTGTCCACTGAGATTCTGCCTCTAAAACATTACGGATGTATAATTTATACAGATGGATCAGCACAACCCGCAATTGGGGGTAAACAAACTTATAGTGCTGCGTGCGTGATTGTTAAAGGTCACTGGCGCGATGGTAAATTCCGACCTATGGTGACAAACACGCAATCTCTAGGAGATTGTACAGCTCAGCGAGCTGAACTACAGGCATTCAAGATGGCGCTTGAAAATACTGATCGCGAATTCCCCACACTCATAGTGTGCGATTCCTATTATTGCGTCCAATCTTACAATTAATACTTGCAGAATTGGATTCGAAACGGTTTCAAAGATGCAAAAGTTGGCACAATCAAGCATAAATTGCTTTGGGAACAAGTAGTTCAATTACAGAAAGAACTATAAAAGACTCATGTGATCCATACACTGAGTCATCAGCGTGATGGCGTTCACGTTGAAGGGAATTCATTGGTTGATGAAGCCGCGAAGGCAGCTGTGCAAACGGCTTCTGTAGCTGCAATCACTCGTTCCAAAATGAAAATAGACAGCGAAATAATACAGGCTGTCACCGCTTCCAACAAAATCAGCGGTAAAATGTTACCGAAAGGTTTTCCACTCAAGTACTCATATATAACTTATGCAAATAATGTTCCGTTTGCTCGAATCCCTGGAGTGGGGGATAGAGTAATTCCAAACATGGAACATAGATTATGACTAATCTTAGCAGCACATGAAGGGCTTGCCTCTGCACATGCAGGTGTTTCCGCCACAGTGTCTTTATTAAAACAGAGATATTGGTGGCCGCGCATGAGGAAACAGACCCAAAAATATGTTTTGGAATGTGAAGTCTGCCAGAAGATGAAAGTCTCTACAGTGAAACGTCCTGCCCAGACGCCCCTTTTAATCTCAGATAAACCATTAGCATTCATTTAGCTGGACCACTGTTGTCCCCTACAGAGGGATGGCAACTATAAATATATCATGGTCGCAGTGGATTCATGCTCAAGATTCATTTGGATGTGGCCTCAGCGCTCGGCTGACGCCCGAACTGTTATAAAAGATTTGCGAGTCTTTATCGGCACATACGCAATCGGCACGCTACATTCTGACCAGGGTCCTGCGTTTATCTCCAAAGCTTACAAAGAGGCCATGGTCAATCTGGGCATTGCATTGCGGTATTCTAGTCCATTCCATCCTGAGGGAAATTCCATAGTGGAAAGACAAAAACAGGACATAAAGCAATCTATAACAGATAGGGTATTAGGCTCGGGTGACTGGTGGGTCAAACATCTAATAAGTGTCCAACGTAGTCTAAACAATCTGCCAAGAAGTTCTCTGGGTGGAATCACTCCATATGAAATCCTTTTTGGTACTAGAATGCTTGTCCAGGACCTTGATCGTCACACTTCAGTGGTAGAATAAAAACTCTTTGATATCAATGACCGTTTGGCTGTTTTGCAAGACTTAAATGAAACAAGAAGAAGTCTAAGCAACACATTGCAAAAGCCAACGACCACTGAAGAAAAAACACCTGTCCCAGCAAGGTCTGCCTGGATTCCAAAGATTGGGGATCTAGTCAGAGAAAAGATCGCGGACAAGAAGGAATTTGGGCCTTCTTACAGACAACCAGTACCTCTCCTAGCAGTCCACGGATCAAGAACAGTGTTACTGCCGCCCCTTGCTGGAAGAAAGGAGAACAGGTTTGTGTCTATCGACCTGGTAAAACCACATCATGTGGCCGATCATAATTAGTAGGCCATGTTGTCTCCAAAGATGTAGCAGACAACCAAATCTGGCTACTATCCAAGAGGTTCAAACTGAGAGACTCATCACCTTTGAAGAATCTGCAGTGTGAAAAGAAGGACTATGCAACAAAGCAATGGCACTTGTACCTCTTGAAACCCAAATAACAGTTAGTCAATATTCACCTGTCTACAATGATATAGCATCTGACTATACCTACATGACAAAGGATCCAGCAGTTCCAGTGATTTCAAGTAATCCTGATGCAATACCAACAATTGACAGAACTGCCTCTCTTCTATTTCATTAACTTTGATACGTTTTCCGAGGATCCCAGCGAGCCTGAAACAACGCCAGCTAAAAGAACTTTTGAAGAACAAGCAACAGAACTTTTTCAGCAACTTGAAAAAACTTATCTGGTTTCACCATGGGTTAAACTTTGGATTGTGCTAGGCGTTCTTTTCCTCCTACTTTGGCTATTTCTTGTATTAACTCTGGGAATGCTGATAAATTGGAGATATAGTAAAAGGAACACAGCAAGTAAGAACATCAACTTGCTCCTGAAGCCACACAAATCATCTCATCATGAACAAAGAGACTTGACATCAGTGAATGTTGGACAGGCCACATGAAAGGCCGCTCTCCCCCGGCCCGACCAGGCCCGAGCCCGGTCACGCAGGTACCACACACCACCATTGCACGTCCTCCGTCCCCTCAGGGACCCCTGCCCTCGAACATGTCGACCTCGCGGGCCCGATCCACTGCCGGCCCGCGCGCCCATCCTGGGGCGCCATCTTGGACACTCCACCACGAGGCCGCCTGGCCCCCGATCGACCTCAACCCTGGGCCTGGCCAGGCCTCGTACATCCCGGCACCACCATCCACCCAGGAGGTGAGCGGGCTACTTGGCAAGTCAATGGGAGAAAGAGGTGTCGATGGCTCTCCCCCGCCAAGTGCCGCTCGCCCATCGCCTCCCCGGGCGCTGGCTCCACCCCCCTGCTGGGTGTCTGGACTCCCTCATCCCGGACCTCCCGACCTCCAAGTGCGAGGGTCCGGACATCAAAGAACACCAGCCCTATAACTGGGGCAGCTCCAGAGCAGGAAGGCAGTTGTATCTTGGAGTCGAGAGACGCAAAGAAGAACTCATCCTAGACGGACTACTGGCGCTGCCGTAGCTCTGTCTTGTGCACCATCGTCTTGCCTGCTGGCGCTGCCGCAACCTTCGCAACCTTCATATCCTTCATCGTCGTCGGGACCTGCTGGCGTGGCCGCGGACCGTTTGTAACCATCATCTTCATCGGGACCTGCTGGCTCCGCCGCGGACCGTCGTTTCCTTCGTCCATCTCGGGACCTGCTGGCTCCGCCGCGGCCCGATCATCTAGAACACCGAGCTCGAGGATTGAGAGCTATTTCCACCTTTTTGGTAACAAGACTGTCCCGCTACCCTTTTCCCAAACCAGAGACCAGAATCGAGGGGACCCCTGAGTCCAGACCTCCTTGTACCATTTCATCGTAACTTAAAGAATTGCCTATAAAGTCTCGTTGAACTTTAACCTTGTGTGGTGTCCGTCTGTGGGGGGGGAAGTTACTTGTCTGTACGATCGCTGGAGACGGCTCTCCCCGGAGACCTCTCCCCTTATCCTCGGCCGACCCTCCCGGTCCGTCTAACATTGGTGGCCAGCGGCGCGATCCGAATCACCGCATAATCGTACAGAGAGTAGCTCACCCCACGACGAAATCACGATGACAACTAAAGAAAGCGGATCAACCGAGAAGTTCCAGATGGAGAAATTGGACGAGTACAGCCATCGTGAACTAAAACAATTCTGCATCGAACTAGGTATCGCTACCACCGGACTAAGTACCAAAGACGATTTTAAGCATGCCCTAGAATCTTGGGCAGAAACCGGGGCTGCCGGAACCCCCGATCAAAGCACCGCAGCAAAAACCACCACGGCCCCTGAAGAGCGAAGAACGGGTCTCTCGCAAGACGAGATCCAGGAAAGAGAAAAAACCCGACTACACGAGCTGGAAATGGCCCGACTCAAAATGGACGTTGAACTTAAGTTGGCCGAACAAAAAATCAACTTAGAGCACCTGCGTCTCCGAGAAGAAAGAGAGGAGAAACAGAGACAAAGGGAGCTCGAGGAAAAGAAACTGGCGTATGAACATGAGCGGAAACTAGCTGAGATCGACCTACGCAAGCAGAATAAAGAAGTAGGGGTGTCCGAGCAACCCCACACCCCAGGGGCAACAGAGAAAAAGGTACACATCCCCAAGGATGTCGTTCGAGAATACTTCCGAGAGGACGACATCCAGCAATGGTTTAAGGCCTATGAAATCGCTATGACTGCACACCGGATCGATAGAAGCGATTGGGGAGCCGGTCTATGGGGGAGATTCCTCAATGAGGGCCGCGACGCCCTGCTACAGCTCCCGGACCACCAAATGACCTCCTATGACCATATGAAAGCTGCACTCCTCACCCGCTATGGCCTCACACCCGAGATGTACCGTCAGAGGTTCCGAGACTGCACCCGCATCCCGGGTACAACTTGGGTGGACTATGTAAACTACTTTAGCCGAGCCTTCGAGGGCTGGATCAAAGGAAGCAAGGTCACAACCTACGAACAACTGTTCAATCTTATGGTATGGGAGCATCTGTCGAACAATTGCTTCATTGAACTCCGCCAGCACGTCCTCGACAGCAAGTTAACGGATCCCCGGCAGCTCGCCAAGGACGCGGAAGAGACAACGCCCCGGTTGCCCCCGCTACCAGCGCCAACCGGGGCAACACCCCGGCGCGACCGGGTTACCGAGCCAATGTTACGTGCCATCGATGCCAACGAGTCGGCCACTACGCAAACGACCCAAGCTGCCCCCAGTACCAGAGCCCAAGACCCCGCCAAGTAGCCGCTGCTGCTCTGGGGGAGGAACAGATCTCAGAGGAACAAGAGGAATATGAACAGGAACACCAAGAATGGGAGCCAGCCGCCATGGCTCTAGCCTGCTTAGGGGGGAGAGACATGGTCCCGCGGGTCCCCCTACCCGCTAACACCCAGAAGTACAGCCAATGGGTGAGCATCAATGGACGCCAGGCCGAAGCCCTTCGTGACACCGGGGCCAGTGTAACAGCCGTCCGCTGTCACCTGGTGACCCCAGAACAGTATCTACCGAACATTCTCTGCCCTGTACGTTCAGCCGATAACTCAGAAAGTCTGTGTCGGATGGCCTGCGTCCCCTTCGAATGGGGAGGGGTCTCCGGCATGTTGAAGGTAACGGTCCGAGACGATGCCCCCGTGGACTGCCTCCTGGGGAATGACCTTGAAAGCTCTCCGTGGGCAGCAGTAGAACGAAGAGAACACCTGGGGATGTTAGGCGTCCCGGACTGGGCGTGCGTCACCACCCGGTCCATGGCCGCCCGTGCCAACCACCGCCCAGAGGAACCCGAATGGCCGGCGCCACCGCCTCCGGTCGCCCCAGCCGAAACCACCGACCGTGACGTCCCCCCAGAACCAGCTCAACCTCCAGACCTCGCTAACCTCGACCAGTGGCCTCAAGAGGGGGGGCCCACGCAAGAACAATTTCGCCAAGAACAGAAGACCTGTCCCTCCCTCGAGGGACTCCGCCAGCAAGCGCTCGCCCAAAGCGCAGGGGATACCTCCGGAACTCACTGGGTCTACTGGGACAATGATCTGCTGTACAGTGAGCAAAGAATCGCGGAGCTGGGGGCCCGCCGAGTACTAGTGGTGCCCCTCCGTTTTAGAGACTTTCTGCTAAACCTGGCCCACGATGTCCCCCTGGCGGGACACCTGGGTCAAGATAAAACCTACAGTCGCCTGGTGACCCACTTCTTCTGGCCCAAAATGAGGAACGATGTACACCAGCATTGCCGATCTTGCCCCACGTGCCAAGCCAGTGGAAAGAGCGGCCGCAAACTAAAAGCCCCCCTGCAACCTTTTCCCGTGGTCACCACCCCGTTCGAGAGGGTCGGGATAGACATCGTGGGGCCCCTGGACCCGCGCACAAAACAAGGCCATCGATTCATCTTGGTGCTAGTGGACCACGCCACCCGCTACCCCGAGGCTGTTCCCCTGCGAACTGTGACAGCCCCGGTAGTCGGCCGGGCTCTAATGGGGATCTTCTCCCGTGTGGGCTTCCCCCGAGAAGTCGTCAGCGACAGAGGCACGAACTTTATTTCTAAATATATGAAGTCCCTCTGGCAACAGTGCGGGGTTACCTACCGATTCACGACCCCCTATCACCCTCAAGGAAACGGACTCGTTGAGCGGTTCAACCGCACGCTCAAAGGGATGATCGGGGGGTTGGAAGAGCCCCTCCGTCGCCAGTGGGATGTGCTGCTGCCGTGCCTCCTCTTCGCATATCGAGAGGTTCCCCAGAAGTCCCTGGGCTTCAGCCCGTTTGAACTGCTATATGGACACCCAGTGCGGGGGCCGCTCAGCCTAGTCAAGGAAGGCTGGGAGATGCCCCCTCTAAAGAACCCACCAGATGTCTTCCGGTACCTCCTAACCCTCCGCAACCAGACCCGGCGGTTCAGAGAGCTGGCAAAAGCCAACCTAGAGGCCAGCCAAGAGGACATGAAAAAGTGGTATGACCGGAATGCCTCATCCATCGAATTTGAACCTGGCCAACAGGTATGGGTGATGTCCCCCACCGAGCCCTGCGCCCTGCAAGACAAGTGGACGGGGCCCTTCAAAGTAGTCGAGCGCAAGGGTCCTGCCACCTATCTCATCGACATGGAATCTTCCCGGAACCCCCTCCGGGTCCTCCACGCTAACAGACTGAAACCCCACTTTGTGCGTACAGAACTCAGCCTCCTGATGGCCACAGACAATGGGGCTGAAGAAGACCCCGAGCCCCTCCCTGACCTCCTACGGACTCGGGAGAAAGACGGCTCCGTGGATGGGGTCCGACTCTCGGAGGCCCTCACCAGAGAGCAACGCCAGGAGTGTCGAGTCCTCCTGTCACAGTTCGCCAGCCTGTTCTCCCTCACCCCAGGTGTCACTTCCTGGTGTGTGCACGATGTGGACACGGGGGACAGCCCCCCTATCCGCCACCGGGCCTACCGCGTACCAGATCGGGTACGGGCCTGCATCCAGGAAGAGGTAGCAAAAATGCTCACGCTCGGGGTCATCGAGCCCTCAGACAGCCCCTGGGCCAGTCCTGTAGTACTGGTCCCCAAAGCGGCCGCCCCTGGCACCACACCGGAACTCCGGTTCTGCGTCGACTACCGGGGCTTGAATGCGGTCACCAGAACAGACGCACATCCCATCCCCCGGGCAGATGAACTAATCGACCGCATGGGAGCTGCCCGCTACCTCAGTATTTTCGACCTGACGGCGGGCTACTGGCAAATCGGCCTCATACCCCGGGCTCAAGAACGTTCTGCCTTTTCCACCCCCGATGGCCATTACCATTTCACGGTCATGCCCTTCGGCATGAAAAATGCCCCAGCAACATTTCAGCGGCTCGTCAATCAGGTCCTGGCGGGGCTCGAAGGGTTCAGCGCCGCCTACCTAGACGACATCGCTGTATACAGCCACCATTGGTCCGAGCACCTCCTCCACCTCCGAGCAGTGCTGCAAGCCCTTCAGCGAGCTGGCCTCACGATCAAGGCCAGCAAATGTCAAATTGGTCAAGGGTCTGTAACCTACCTCGGGCACCAGGTGGGAAGCGGCCTGGTGGCCCCTCTGCAGCTCAAAATTGCCGCCATCCAGTCCTGGCAGCCCCCCATCACCCAGACCGAGGTACGAGCCTTCCTGGGCCTCACGGGCTATTACCGAAGGTTCGTGAAAGACTATGGTACTATAGTGGGGCCCCTCACAGAACTCACGTCAAAGAATCAACCCAAGAAAGTCAACTGGACCCCAGAGTGTCAAACAGCATTCGAACAATTGAAAGCCGCCATGTGTTCCGCCCCTGTGCTCCAGGCCCCCGACTACAGTCGGGAGTTCGTCGTCCAGACGGATGCCTCCGACCATGGCATTGGGGCAGTCCTGTCTCAAGTGAACACCGAAGGCCTTGATCAGCCAGTGGCCTTCATCAGCAGGCGACTCCTACCACGAGAACAACGCTGGAGCACCATAGAGCGGGAGGCCTTCGCTGTGGTATGGGCCCTCAAGAAGCTCCGGCCCTACCTCTTTGGCACACACTTTCGGGTGCAGACCGACCACCGACCCCTGCAGTGGCTGATGCAGATGCGGGGGGAAAACCCGAAGTTACTACGTTGGTCCATCTCCCTGCAAGGGATGGACTTCACAGTTGAACACCGGCCTGGGCCAGATCACGCCAACGCGGATGGCCTGTCCCGGTTCTTCCGCCTCGACGAGGAGAGTCCCCAAGAGGATGGGTAACTCTCCCCGCCTTCAGCTGGGGGGGACGCATGTTGGACAGGCCACATGAAAGGCCGCTCTCCCCCGGCCCGACCAGGCCCGAGCCCGGTCACGCAGGTACCACACACCACCATTGCACGTCCTCCGTCCCCTCAGGGACCCCTGCCCTCGAACATGTCGACCTCGCGGGCCCGATCCACTGCCGGCCCACGCGCCCATCCTGGGGCGCCATCTTGGACACTCCACCACGAGGCCGCCTGGCCCCCGATCGACCTCAACCCTGGGCCTGGCCAGGCCTCGGACATCCCGGCACCGCCATCCACCCAGGAGGTGAGCGGGCTACTTGGCAAGTCAATGGGAGAAAGAGGTGTCGATGGCTCTCCCCCGCCAAGTGCCGCTCGCCCATCGCCTCCCCGGGCGCTGGCTCCACCCCCCTGCTGGGTGTCTGGACTCCCTCATCCCGGACCTCCCGACCTCCAAGTGCGAGGGTCCGGACATCAAAGAACACCAGCCCTATAACTGGGGCAGCTCCAGAGCAGGAAGGCAGTTGTATCTTGGAGTCGAGAGACGCAAAGAAGAACTCATCCTAGACGGACTACTGGCGCTGCCGTAGCTCTGTCTTGTGCACCATCGTCTTGCCTGCTGGCGCTGCCGCAACCTTCGCAACCTTCATATCCTTCATCATCGTCGGGACCTGCTGGCGTGGCCGCGGACCGTTTGTAACCATCATCTTCATCGGGACCTGCTGGCTCCGCCGCGGACCGTCGTTTCCTTCGTCCATCTCGGGACCTGCTGGCTCCGCCGCGGCCCGATCATCTAGAACGCCGAGCTCGAGGATTGAGAGCTATTTCCACCTTTTTGGTAACAAGACTGTCCCGCTACCCTTTTCCCAAACCAGAGACCAGAATCGAGGGGACCCCTGAGTCCAGACCTCCTTGTACCATTTCATCGTAACTTAAAGAATTGCCTATAAAGTCTCGTTGAACTTTAACCTTGTGTGGTGTCCGTCTGTGGGGGGGGGAAGTTACTTGTCTGTACGATCGCTGGAGACGGCTCTCCCCGGAGACCTCTCCCCTTATCCTCGGCCGACCCTCCCGGTCCGTCTAACAGTGAACATCACAGCCGTTCCTATACCTGGTGGTATAGCATAGGACAGACTGATTATGACATCTTTGGCCCTGCAGAGCTGTTGAAGATTCCACACCAATTCAAGGTTTCCTTGAGTGACTTTGTTTCACCCAGCACGTTTTCTGATGATTGGAACTTTGAGACTGTTAATAGTATGATGTCAGACTTAGAGATGTCTGCAAAATTTACAAAACATGAATACTTAGAAGGTTCAACAGATTATGAAAAAATGTATTGTTTTAATCATTATGGTCATCATTATTTGCACAAATCTGCAAACCCTAGAAATGTTTATACTTTCAACCAATGGGAACATTGTCCAACACCAACAAAAGGTAGCCCAAAAACATTCTATGAAATATTTCCATACTTCTCAGGTTTTAATGTCTCAAATCCAGAAACATTTTACTTTAAAAATGTTAATAAGACAGGAATGAAAAGTATGTTGACTAATACTAGCAAATGTATTCTGTGGCCTTTTATGCTCAGTTGTCCACATTAGGTTTAGACTTTTGGACAGACAACATTGAGACAAAAACTGTCTAGGGCACAAAAGACTGGCAGGTGCAGGGATTAGAAGCCTTATTTAGAGCCTGCATCATCCCTGAACAAATAATGTTTTAGAACGACACTGTGCACATACTGTCTTGGCCTAGCAAAGATAAAAGATTTAAACAAACCGTCCATACCTACACCTACACCTGATAGTAAAAACACTTCAGAGGGGATGGTCGACGTAAAAACAATTTTACTAAAAAACAGAACTGATCCTGATTGGAAAAATGGTTAATCTGGCCCACAGACACACACAACTGTCAAGATAGATTCCTGAACAAGACACAAGGTTTACATTCACTAGGCCAGATCCAAGAAAGGTCAAGAGACAACATCCAGGGATAGTAACAACATACAGTGTAGGAAAACTGTGCCTTGATGGGCTACAACAATCCACACTAACAGAGGTAAAATAACACTTATCTTTACTTAAAGATGGAGTTGATCTGAGGAACTTCTTACAAGGGCCTCTTAAACCGCGTCATAAACGTTTTATATACGCTGGTATATATGCCATTTATAATGAAGCTTGGAAAGCGACACAAGCAGACTGTAGAACGAATATGAGAAATTGATCTTATTAATTTAGATAAATCTCTCTCTGTAGTTGACAATGGGCTAAGTACTCTCTCATCTAGAATTTATTCCTTGGACAACATAGACATAATGGACAAGACGTACTCATGCTACAGCATGGACAGACACAATTACGTTCTATAATGCTATTAGGCTGGAAGTTACAAAACCTTTGTTCTGGCTATGTGCCATGGCGTCTAATCAACACCACATCATTGTTTTCTGAATTTAACATTACAGATAAACAAATCACTTTGTAACAAAGAGGAGCAGACTATACGGTGCTGAGCATTGAAAAACTGGAAAGATTACCATTAACTGTTTCTGAAAAACCAGCGACAGAATGGATAATACATGCGACAATCACTCTGCCGATGACGATTTTCCATTTTCAGTATTGTTTGAAACATATACCAGCAGGAGTATATGAAAGGTTGGGTAAAGAATACATCAAGTCAACCTGTCATTTACCATACACGCACAAATGTTGGAGTGGGGGAAAAGAAGTATTTCTTAGTGGTACAAACTGCAAAAGCGCACTAAGTAGTACACTTTTATGTCAGGGTATTCATTTTCATGGAGCCTGTGACGGTTCTTTGACCAACTTATCCTGCCACCTGCAAGGTTCTCCAGCTGCAGTGATAGATCCAATTTTTAGGCAACTTTCGAATGGAAGCTACATTATGTTGAATGATCACAGCTGCTGTGGCATGTTGCCAGGAATAGCCTATCTCGTAACTGTGTCAGCCAAGGTCACTTGTTGAATGAAAGTATTGTTTCCTAAAGCAAAGACAGACGGGGAGTCGCCTTTATGGCCTTCACTGAACATCTCTTCTATACGAATTGATACATTAAGCAAAATGAAAGCCATTCTTTTATAAAAAAACGGTGCCACTGACCTCGTTCAAAGAGACGTATGATCTGCAAGTTGCAAGGACTTCTGCAGAGATACAGGCCCTTTTATCGACAAACTGCCCTATACATTTCGTAGAAATGTTAGGTCGTATCTTAAACATGTCTGATACGAGTGGTATTGTACATGTATTTAAGACAGTTTTTACGGGACTGTTAGCACCTTTTGAAGCAGTCATCAGCATATTTCCAAACTTCGTGCACTCGGTGTGTGGCGGACTACCTCTCATTTTGGGACTCGTAGCAGGGATACTACTTTTGCTCCTTCTGCTCCGATATGGCAACCCAACTCACCAATGACACCCAGATCACAGTGGAGAACACTCTTCTGGCGATGAGGTGTCGTGAGCGCATAATCCAAATTTTGGGCTTGGCTTGTTTAAGAGATCTGAATACCACATGGTTTCCATCATTCAGAACAATCTGGCAAGATTGCATCTTACCTGATCTACGATAGATGCTGTGTGGAGAATAATGCGTGCTAGACATCTGTCTGACACAGTCCCATCAGTCATGCCAACGGAAGCTGATACTTTGCTTGGACCAGTAACGGCTCATGCACTGTGTTGTCCCCAGTGGCTACCAATCTTGATGACGGCATTCATTGAGGTCTCACAGATGCAAACTGCTGACGGTGAGATACGTGGATCTACAGGCACACAGGTACCATCTACAACGAACATTGCTAATGCGACTGACTCTGACGGTGATGCTTCTCATCGATGTACGATTGATCTGCTTAATGAGGTAGTCCAACTTTCACGTACAGTAGTAGACCAATTCTTTTCGAGCTTAGGAGATTTGATGTTTTCTCCAAACAATGACACTGACCTTCATTTTTCAAAACAAACTTCTAACTTCGGAACTCAATTTTTTTCTATGATCAGACTTTTTTCCAAATTTGTATATCCTTTCTGGCACAAAGTAATCTGCTTAAAGTAGAACTATTCATAGAGAACAAGAATTCTTTGGATACTTCCAAGAGACAATATTTGACCTTGTCCACAACTGAAATAATTTATATATTCTGCCATGGAATGGTCTCGACTTTTTCTTCTGTATTAAGAGCCATTTCATAAATGTAATTTCATGGTTCATTCGGATAGCATTTCCAATGTCGTACTATATGCTTTGAATGAAACCATTGCTTTTAAAATACGTACAGCACAAATGCTTATTTTTTTGTGTACAACCATTTTGAATGCATTTTATGTATTTTAGGTGGGATTTTTACACATCATGTTGGAGACGGGACCCTGGCCGGCCAAGACTCGCGTCGAGGTCAGTCAGGGATCACCATTTCTAAGGTCAGGGCAAGGGAGTCACACACCAAGGCAACCCCTACTCGCCCTCTAGGTAACGTGGCGCGAGCAGTCAAGGCTAAACTTGGAGGCGATGTAAGTTAAGTATTTGCGCACGCACCCCAGCAACAACAACCAAAGGCCCACCACAAAGGAAAACTCCACACAAGGTTATATGAAAAATAGCCTTTGTATTATAATAAATATACATCAGATAAAACACACATCTTGTTACACTGTGCCAACAGGCACGGGCGGAATTTACAAGGGATATTTGTACAGGACAGGGCCACTTGGACCACTGTCAAGGGTATCAGCACTTTTAGAAACAATACTTTCAGTAATAGCACTTTTAGAAGCAATACTTTCAGTAATAGCCATTGTAGCACACAATATAAAAGTAGAGCATACAACCAGTAATCACTGGTAACAGGACCTCACTAGCACCACCTGTACTAGGGAGAAAACAACCACCTACATGTCACACTACCTGTAGGGGTGTAAAAGCAAAACACATGATGCAGTAACATTCAGAGGTGTAAAATCAATAACAATTGCGCCAAACTCACAAGTCACCACCTGTGACTGTCCCGGTGTCCCAATGTCAGGGCCTAAACGTGGCAGTTGCCCACAAAGTGCTGGGCAACTGGAGCAGGGAAAGTTAGGGCAACGTTGGAGCCTCTCTGGGCTCAAAGAACCACCACTGTGGCACTGGTGAACCTCTCTCAGGCTCTCAAACAAATAAGGGTGCTTCTGAGCCTCTCAGGGCTCCAGCAACAAAAGGTGCAGCCTCGCTGGACTGGGGGGTCCCTCTCTCTGGGGACCCGGAGCAAAGACAAATGCCCTGCAAAAGCCTCGCAGGCTCACGAACGAAATGCCCCTCAGAACCTCTCTGGGCACGTCAACAATGCAGGCTGGAGCCTCTCTCAGGCTCGTCGAGCAAGGGCGTCGGCAATCGAGCCTCGCAAGGCTCGCCAACAGGAAATGCCCCCAGAGCCTCTCTCAGGCTCTCAACACGAGGGCGCGAGGTCGCGCTGCCGAGGGGGCGGGGGGGGGGCGGACACCGACAATGTGTCCCGGCGCCCCTCCCTCCAGAACGGCCACACTCACCGGCTGGTCTCCAGCGGAGGCGGGTCTCTCCCGCTGGTCCCGGGGCTCTCCTCTCCACTCGGGGAGCCTCGGGGATCCGGCCGGCAGCTTCTCTCCTCCCGGCTCAGCTATAGTGGCGGGACTTCCGGTCGGCCTCTCCTGGGCCGCGCTAGGATTGGGCGGACCCCCACCACTTCCGGGTCGCCGCGGGCAGCGCGGCGGCTTGCTTCGCAGGCAGGCAGGCGGGCTCCTATGATCCGAGGAGTGGGCTCCCTCGTGGATCAACAACACAACGGACCTGGGCAAAATAAACGCGGCAATGAGCGGGGTGGCACCCGCGCCTCCAACTCGCCACACGGGGCAGTCAGATGCCGGGTGGGCACCGGCTGTGCACACCCAGCGCTAGCAGCGCTAGTAACGAAGGGCAGGCGCTCCCAAGCGCCTCCAGGACAGAATGCAGCGCTCACAGCGCTATGGCCAAAATCCAGCACTTTCCAAGCGCTAGGCAGGCGACTTCAGCGCTCCCAGCGCTGAAGGGCAGAGAGCAGCGCTCTCAGGCTGCAGGCAAAGAATCCTCAGTGCTCCCCAGCACTGGAGGACAGGACAGGGCTCCAGCAGGGGCTGGAGGCAGGCAGGGGGGCAAGGCTGGGCCAGAGCCAGCACACTGGGTCTCCAGGCAGGGAGACTCCCCAAGTGGCGGTCCTCCTGGCCCCAGCAGCAGCAAAAGCCCCCTCTGGCAGGATCCAAAAGTAGAACACTTTCCAAGGGGACACAGCCCCTTCTTATACTAACAAATCCTTTGTTACAAGGTGCAGGGTGGGGGGAAAACCAGTCGCAGCTGGTTCTGGAGCACTCTTGATGGCCCAACCACCCATTTCATTCACTGGGGAGGCTAGGGTCGTTAGACACACCACAGGGGGGCGGAGCCAGCATTGTGTGGGGAAAACCCAGCCCATCCAGGACACAGGTACACTCCTCCCACACATCACTCATGCTAATCTCCCACTCACCACCGGGCAAACCCATCTAGACTTCCTGGAGCCTGGCATGCCAGCCAGCTCCAGCCAATCACGCTCCAGCACCCTCACTGCACACATATCTCAATGTCCAGAAGTAGCACTTCCCAACTAGACACACACATGCCGCAGACACCATCTCGCAGCATTCACTCTCACGAGTTTATACATACTAAACTCGAGCCTGCACTCCCCACGCATCAGGAACTACCAGGGACACACACATTCCCCATGCATTCCTATGGGAGGGCAGGCCAGCCATACTACACGCACGCACTTTCACTCTGGGACCCAGGGGAAAGTGCGCAGAGACCCAAAAATCACTAACACAGGGTCACACATAAGGCAAAAAGTCTAGGGGTGAAACTGCCCTAAGGGCCAAGTCCAACACATCATGATTTAGATATGTTTTAAAAATGCTTAGAAATTAGTAATGTCGAACATAATAAAGTGGAGTGGGTGCTGTCTGGCGTTTTAGGATCCAAGTGCAATTTTCCCGATTCATGCCCTTATATAGGTACACTTCACATTGCCCTAATATAGGCATAGAAATCATACCCATATTTAGACATAGCCCATGCAGTCCAAATACATGCATGGCTACTTCCACCAGTTCCGAAAAGCCACAACAATTTCTTGGTAAATCGGCTGAGAGCAGTCAGGGACCTCCCCTTGCTTGAATATTGATTTGTCCAAGAGCTCATGGAGTTTTCAAAGAACTACCATTTCCTTGGGGTTCTTTTATGACGTTATTACGCCCGACTTTATGTCAATCTAGGCACCTTCAAGGTATAAATATGCCTTCACTTGCTCTAGCAAACACAAAGTGGTTTGGAGCAGTTCGACTATCTACTTGCATGACGCAGCTCGCTACAGCAAGTGCCGAACGAAGCCGACCGTCCAGCTGATGCACTGATCGAGAAGCTGTCTTTTCTCTCGCTGAGAAATCCAGCTCCAGTGTTTCCAAGCTCCCCTTGCGGGGTGCTGGGAAATCGAGTCTGAAACAGAGATACCAGACCTCCTTCATTCTAAAACCAAGGTACAGAGCTGATTAGACCCTAAGAGAAATCTTGGATAGATTCTTGGCAAAGAACACTAAACCTATACTACACCACACTTACTTATGCCCTTGTACTAGACTTAGATTAGGTACACCGGGGTAGGTGTATTTTAGAAGCACCAGTTGAGTACTTTTAGTCATTGTTATTTATGTATGTTATTTTATATGGCTTAGAAACCATACAATGCTCATACAGTATTATTTCATATTACTGTTTACACTGTACGCATTATACTTTGCAACCTGTATTACAATTGTAGCAGTTCATTTCTTCTGTATGAGAAAGAAGACTCAATTAATCCTTTTATTGAAAACGCCCGTCTTTCTATTTCTCTACACCTCTGGTGAAACGAAGCATGCATGATTGACTGAGTGAAATACCTATCTATTGTTTCCACGACTCTAGAGATACATTTCTTACTCTTGGGAAACAAAGTTGTCATGTTTATGCGGTTGTCAGAAACGAATCCCTTCTTGTGAATTCGAGAAAGTTTCTAGTGACCTCTGAGCTAGCTGGCACTCACTATTAAGTTTAATATATTCGATAGAGACCTAGTCGACCTCAGTCCTACGTCAAATCTATAGGATATATTATTCCAATGCGCAGAGCCTATTGGGAATATAGGAACTACACTACACTACGAGTGCTCCGAGCGTTCGTGTTATTGGAAGAGTGTTAGAAATGAAGATTCCAGCACGTGAGCACAGGGAAAGGTCATAGCCAAGACGATCAGGTCTCACTCGTACAGTCTGCATGTTTCTTTAGAGTGGTGCTGGAAACGATGACTGGGCATTGCTCCAAGGGAATCTCATACCTTGCGGCTGATAAAGCTTCTGCCTGTGGAAGAGATCTGTTACCAGAGGCAGAGGTTCGGTGCGCTAGAAAAGGGGCATGAAAAGAACTAAAATCGTTCCTTCATGTCCATTGATTCTAGACCTCTGTCCTTTTTTATTTTTTATTTTACAGAGTTTAATATAGCGCGAACTTGATCAGAATCATGTATCCGAGTGCTTTACATAGCACCAGTTGCTTTACATGAGGACCTATTAATTTTTGTTAGGCGCGGGTAGATTAAGTGATTTGCCCAGAAGCACAGGATGTTCAGCATCATTACCGAGACTTGAACCTGGTTCCCAAGGTCCGAGGTCGAACGACCTAGCCGTTAGGCCAACCCCTCTCTCCTACTAGGAATAAACCATTTATGCCAGAAAATGTGCAGAAGCCAAATAGCGATAAGTATACCAAAAAATGAAACACACGCTAAAAAACAAAGCTGCATTTTAGAACCAGATTGGTAGAATATTTCGAGGCAATGTTACTGAATTTCCGGGTCATCATCTGAACTGTGCTGAAGATATTGGGCTTCAGGAGGAGGGTGATGGTTTCACTGTCTCTTTGCCTGAACTATTGATTCTGTATGCCATTTATCAGTGCACATTCTGGGGATTTACCTGGATTCCGCATGGTTTTTATGTCCTCTAGCAAGTCAGTCCTGTCTCCTTGGATTCATTAACTTCTCCTACGGATTCTCATTTTTCAACATCTGTCCCTGCACGGTCTGCTTAAGGGGAACTGTTTGGCTAATTCCCCACCTCCAACTTTGCCTAAATTTATGACTGCCACTGTTCCATTTTTCTTTTCTGCTTTGTCTTTTCACTGTTTTATGCACACTAAATTCACTTGGGCATTTCACTGCCACATTATGCGCTACTGTGCACCTTTCTGTTTCTGAATAATAATGATAAAATATACCATGAGAATGATTTGAATATGGAGCTTTGGTCTGTCCCTTTGGTATGTCTGTTGTGCTTGTTATATTTCCCGCTACTTGAAATCTGTCCCTTTGGTATGTCTGTTGTGCTTTGTTATATTTACCACTACTTGAAATCTGTCCCTTTGGTATGTCTGTTGTGCTTGTTATATTTCCAGCTACTTGAAATCTGTCCCTTTGGTATGTCTGTTGTGCTTGGTTATATTTCCCGCTACTTGAAATCTGTCCCTTTGGTATGTCTGATGTGCTTTGTTATATTTACCACTACTTGAAATCTATGCATTTTAACAGGAACAATTGGCACAGTTGGTTTATTCCTAAATAGCGATAAGTCTGGAACCAATTATCCCCCCCACCCCCATCCCCCCCACAAAAAAAAACTTGTGTGTCTTCTTGTATTAATAGGACCCAGGTGGGTTGCCCTGGTTTTTGTCTCTATGGAAAAGGGACACAGTTGCACAAAATGCTTCATGTATGGATCTATTTACTTCTCCTTCTGGGATAAAGACCAATAAAGGGCTGATGGCTCATTCAGTGCCTTTAAGGAGACCCTATTGTATCTACCGAGAGACCCCATAAAGCTTTCACGGACATGAAAAGAGCCCAGACCAAGCATGTGGGGGGGCAGGGAGTGTGAGAAAGTGCCATCTTTCTTGCATGGGTATGCCCCCACTTTTTTTCTGAATTGCTGATGTGCTTTGACTGAGTGTGCCCTGGGTTCCTGCCAACCAGGTATCCAGGGCCTGTGTTCTTTCCCTAAAGCTATGCTGAAAGGAAAGACCCAATTGGCATCTCAGGCCACCTGTCAGCCCCTAGTAAATGGAACCCTAGGTACCCAGGGCATGGTGACCAGAGAAGACCCCTGAGGGCTGCAGCACTTATTGTGCCACCCTCAGGAGCCCTGTACCCTGACAACCACACACTGCCTTTGCAGGGTGAGTGCCTAAGTACAGAACTAAAACAAGAGTCGACATGGCACACATCCCTGTGTGCCATGCCCACAGAACCCACTGCCCTGGCATACTTCAGTCACCCCTCTAGCAGGGTGCCCTACGCCAGAGGTGTGGGCACAGGTGCAGGAGCCCTGGGCCCCTACAGTACCCAGGGCCATTCCTGGGCACTGTAAGTGCAGTGATGCCATTAAGAGTATATGGTGCTGGGAGGTTGTCATTACGAACTCCACAGCACCATAATGGCTACACTGAAGACTGACAAGTTTGGTACCAAACTTCTCAGCCCATTTAACCCGCACTGATGCCAGTGTGGGATTTAATGTAAAGTGCACCAGAGGGCATCTTAGAGATGCCCTCTACAACCCGACCCTACAATCCACGTCTGGGCTGAGTGGCTGCAGAGGCTGCCACACAGCAGACATGTTGCTGGACCCCTGGGTGGAGAGCCCCCTGCTCTCCTGGGCCTGTAACAATGCACATCCTGGGTGAGGTGCTAGGTCTCCTCCCCCAGGATGGGCAGGGGGAAGCTTCAAAGGCTTCCCCAGACCATTTGCTGTACCCAGCAACTGGCCCCCACCAGTCCTAACCCCCACTCAGGCTGGAAGACTGGTGGGAAAAACTACATCAGGAAGGGGGGGTGCCACCCCTCAGGTGGAGGAGGCAAGGCACGACCCCGGGCTCCGGCCATCTTGTAGATGGGGAGCCCTGCCCAATCCCAGCTAGGCACCTGCCCTCCTCCCCCAGGAAAGGAGCAGGCTAGGCGGTGTACTCACCCCAGGACAGGGACCCATTGGTCCCTGTCCTTGCCCTACCTGTAACGCGCCTAAATTTAGTATTTAGGGGCTCCCTGAACCTTCCTTCCTCATATTCCGATACCAAAAAGAAGAAAGAAGATCAAGAAGAAGAAGACCCGCCGTGCAGCTGCTAACTACAGGACAACAACAACTGACTTGGCCCCAGCCCTACCGGCCTGTTGATCCTGGAACCTGCTCCTGCCTAAATCCTGGCGACTCCTGCGGACCGCAACCTTGGGACACCCAGAGTACCTGCCTGCCTTGACCCTCTTGAAGATTGGGACTCCAATCAGCAGAGGCTCTGCTGCAACAACCCCCCTGGTGCCAGCCAGGAAGCTCCGGACCAGCCCACTCTGCACCCGCCGAGCCCGTGCCGGGCCCAACCGAACCAAGACCACGAGGACGTCCCCCGGCGACTGGGACCCGAAGTCCAGTGCCCAAAGACCCTCCTCGATGAACCAGACGACGCCTGCAGACTCAGAACAAGGGGCCACCCCAACCGCGACCAGCTGAGGGAAAGCTTTTCCGATACCCAAAGACACCCCTGCACCCGGCGCCCTACAACCCCCTGCGCCTCCCTTTTGGGTACCTACCTGTGCTCCAAGATCCCAACTTACCTCTCGAAGTGCTGGTTGCCCCTGGATAGTCTCCGTCCCCGAGCCTGCAGCCTTTGTTCCTTTTTGACCTTTCTAATTGGATAACATTGAGCGCCCGACGGCTCAAAAGCACCCTGCACCCAGCCACCCGAGTGCCGCTGGCTGTGCCACCTTTGTCCTATCCTACTTCCCCCCTTGCCATGAGCAAGTGACCAGGAGCCCAGCTCCCACAGCCGCGTGGCCTGCTAGCCAGCAGCCACCAACCGAAGGCCCCCTTTCCCTCATTGGATATCATTAGGCCTACCTACCTCTGCACCCGGGCGCCCCTGTGCCGCTGGGATTGAACTAACTGTACTTACCTGACCCTGGGGACCCCTGAGTCTATGCCCAAAACCTTACTTCATCAACCAAGTACTCACCTGGAAACCGGTAATTCGCTTACCTGCCATTGGATAACATTGTCCCATTTTGACTCGAACATTTTTTAAGTGTGAAGTTTTGAAAACTGAAAATATTCATATATAATCAGCCAAAGTCCAAATTCCGAAGTACTCACCTGTGATCAGGGGAGAAGCCAGTACTGTACCTTTCAGCCAAGTACTGAACCGCAAAAGGAATCCCAAGCGGGTTTAGTAGTAATGTGTATTTTCTCCATAGGAACCCATTGTCTGCTTTTCTATGAAATTTCTTCAAAGTGTCTACTTTTGAAAACTGCAAATATTCTTTAAAATCACACGAAAAACTGAAACACAATTACCTACCTGTTTTAAGTCAAGACCTCAGTGCTAGCCTTAGGAGCCCAGTGCTGGATTACAAAAGTAACGCAATCGTACTTTACCTGCAACCTGAATTTTCTCCCATTGAATAACATTGTCAGATTTCCATTGAAAAGTTTCTGTGAACTTTTAAAACAGCTTTATATTCATGAAAATTCACTACAGTAACTAAAACGTTTTTGCTAATCTGGTTTCAGCTTAGACCCCAGGACTGAATCTAGGATCTAGTCCTGTAACTACCAAAGTCATCTATTTAGTAATCAACTGTACTTGTATGTAGAAAACCCATTGAGCTCAATGCTAGAGTGTGTTTCATGATTGTGTTGCTTACTACCAATACTGTATTCATTGTGTGCACAAACTTTATTGCTCCTTTGCAAAGTAATTACATGAGAGTACTCATAAAGAGAAAAGTATATTTTTATAACTGTTGGTTCTAAAAATAAAACAACTATTTCTGTGGATATAAAAACAATTGGCCTGGAGTTCAGTCCTTGAGTGTGTGAAGCCTTTTGCTGACTGAGTGTGTACAACAAATGCTTTACACTGTCCTCTGGTACTGTCTTACTGCTCGACCAAGCTACCACTTTGGAGAGTAAGGTCAGTTCTGACTTTAACCTCTGTTATACCTCTGGGGTTTGTGGACTCTATACACACTGTACTTCATTCTAGTCCAGTATATATAGAGCCAGTTTCTCACAGGAAGCCAGTGCACGCGACAAAAGAGGGGGTTGTATGAGTGCACCAAGGGAGCGAAAGGGGTCTGTATGACTGAAACCAGGGAGCGAAGGGGGCTGTGTGACTGAAACCAGGGAGCGAAGGGGGCTGTGTGACTGAAACCAGGGAGCGAAGGGGGCTGTGTGACTGAAACCAGGGAGCGAAGGGGGCTGTGGAGCGAAGGGGGCTGTGTGACTGAAACGAGGGAGCAAAGGGGCTGTGTGACTGAAACCAGGGAGCGAAGGGGGCTCTGTGACTGAAACCAGGGAGCAAAGGGGGCTGTGTGACTGAAACCAGGGAGTGAAGGGGGCTGTGTGACTGAAACCAGGGAGCGAAGGGGGCTGTGTGACTGAAACCAGGGAGCGAAGGGGGCTGTATGACTGAAACCAGGGAGCGAAGGGGGCTGTGCGACTGAAACCAGGGAGCGAAGGGGGCTGTATGACTGAAACCAGGGAGCGAAGGGGGCCGTGTGACTGTAACCAGGGAGCGAAGGGGGCTGTGTGACTGAAACCAGGGAGCGAAGGGGGCAGTCCCAGGGAGCGAAGGGGGCTGTGTGACTGAAACCAGGGAGCAAAGGGGGCTGTGTGACTGAAACCAGGGAGCGAAGGGGGCTGTGTGACTGAAACCAGGGAGCGAAGGGGGCTGTGTGACTGAAACCAGGGAGCGAAGGGGGCTGTGTGACTGAAACCAGGGAGCGAAGGGGGCTGTGTGAGTGAAACCAGGGAGCGAAGGGGGCTGTGTGACTGAAACCAGGGAGCGAAGGGGGCTGTGTGAGTGAAAGCAGAGAGTGGTGAAAGTGGTGTCCCGGCAGGGGTGCATGCATGGGCACTAGAACATCTCAGAGAGAAATACGGCCCTCTCCCATGAGGTTAGGATCGGAGCTATGCTTCCGTAGAGTTGGAGAAACGTTAAACATGCCTATTTCAAAGTGGAGTACTCTGGTAAAACAGGTTCCATGATTTAAGTCTGAAAAGGAATGATTACGGGTCAAATAAAGTGCTGCAATAATGCCGCACAATTTTCACTTTTATGCCGCTAAATTTCGATTTTAATGCCGCAAAATTTGCAAATCTATGCCGCAATATCATGGGGGGTCTATGTGGACATCATATGCCAGGCCAACGTCTCACTGGACTACAACAAGGTTTAATTTGCTTATTTACAGAACACAGTGTACAGCACAATAGGCTCTTCCCTATGGATTTTAAACTCCAGTGGTTGAATTGTAACGTTCTGCATGACCTGAGGCAACTTACCAAGGCCCATGGCAAGAGCTGGTTTTGGCTGCAGCAGGGTACCTCCTGGCAGGGACCCGGAAGTGGATGAGTTGTCCTTGAATTCCCATCCTGCAGGATCAGACGAGACCTGCGGATGCCTGGGCACTTCCTGTTCCTTCCCCAGGGGTTATGCAAAGAGCTGGAAGACAGAGTCACCCAGAAGGACAGCACTGTCATCTTCACCAGACTGCAGGAGGATGGATATTGGACAGTTGGAGGTGACGATTAGTGTTAACCAGTTACGTAAGTCTTCCTGGTAATGGGAGCCAAACCAGCATTAGAAACCATGGTTCGAGTGCAGACTATGGATGCTGAGGCTGGCTCCTCCCATTATTACTGCCGTCCTGTCACAGCGCCTGCGCTTGTGGATGAGGTCGGTAATAGGTGAACTATCTTTACACACTGGACTAGCAGAGCCTTTCCTGTCTTTACAGAAGTGGCTCCCGCAGAACTGGTCCTTCTTCCCAGCTCATTGAAACATCGCCCATCCCTATCAGGAGGTGCAGGGATACAAGTGACGTGGTTCTCTTGATCTTATATGGGCTGCTGATGCGATGACGCACTGTGGTTGCTGGTGACAGCATGGAGCACAATCCAGGGTCCTTTTTTTCCAGCTCGCAACCACCGCCTGGACTTTAGTTTTAGTTCTTGCCACATACGATTCAAGAAGAGCACTATTGGAGAAGCTTCCTTTCAAGTTGCATGTTTCAAGGGAGATTCTTAAGCTGAATTCACAGAGTCAGGTCAAGAAGTTTCTTGGGAAGAGTGGACTGAGGAGTTGCATGTAATTTTGATATTGAACGGGATATATGAAACTCTATACAATCTCTTGAGGACCGCATGTCGAGTGTCCATTGGAGTTTAGACAGCTCCTTGCTGATTGTATTACCCTGAAACCGGCCCTAGGATGCTTGTTTCCGGTCCAGGGAGGACCTGGCTTTGCAGTTCGGGCTGGACTGTTCCCATGAGGCACAGGGTCAAGACTGATTTGCATATGGCTGGGTCCAAACTGGGGTGGTGAAGTGAGCAAAACAACAATGGATTTAACCCAGATCGCTTGACTGGGGGTGAATGTTTGATTCATTCAGCATTCCGTCCATGATTTGTTGCTGCAGCACTTTTCGCCCTAAGTGGGATGGGTATGCCCAGATGTGGGTCTCTTGCTCGCTGTGCCACTGGATTCAAGCTAGCCTGGCTGATGAGGGGTGTTACTCCGAAACTGATCCCAGGATGATTGTTCTAAGTCCAGGGAGGGACCTGGATTGTTTAGTTTAGTTAAGTTTAATAGTTTATAGAGCGCTCACATCATCCTGGGTCATAGCGGCGCTGTCTAGATAGATGAGTAACCTGAAAGAAGAGAGGTAAGAAGTAGACTAGCCAATAGTTAAAACAAATACGCTTTCAGCTGTTTCCTAAAAACATTGTAGCTTGTAGTTTTCCGTAGTTCCAGCGGGAGTTGATTCCAGTATTTTGGTGCCAAGAATGAAAAGGCTCTGCCTCCCGTCCGGACCAGCCGGATACGAGGAATCTGAAGCTGATCGTGAGCCCTTGATCTAAGGTTCCTACTTGGAATGTATTTGTGTAATTTATTCAGTAAATACAAAGGGCCAGTTTCGTTAACTGCCTTGTACGTTAGGCAGCAGATCTTAAAAAATGATCTTTATTTTACTGTCAACCAATGCAACTCCTTCAAAAGCGGAGCTGAAGATGAGCCTGCCGGTTGGTTAAGGATCATTCTTGCTGCAGTATTCTACTCCACCTGAAGTTTGGCCAGAAGTGTCTCTCCGACTTCCGCCAGTAGAGCATTACCGTAATCCAAACGAATGGTGACCATTGCTTGTAATAGAGTTCTCTGATAGGGGACGGGAATGTAGGGTAATATTTTCCTCACAAGTCGGAGGGCATAGTAGCATGAGCTTGTCGTTGTGGAGACTTGGTCTTTCATGTTCAGGGCTCGATCAAGCTTTAACCCCAAACTTTTTACTGATCCTTTGGGCGATGGCGCGGATCCTAGATCCTGTGGCCACCAATCGTCTGACCTGACATCTGTTGCTTTTCCCAGCAACATCAGCTCAGTTTTATCCGGGTTTAACTGGAGACAGTTTGCTGTCATCCAGTCCGCGATGGTAAGCATACCTACGGCAAAAGGAGCTTTATCAAGAGCGGGGTTCAATCCAATGCTAAAGATAAGCTGTGTATCGTCTGCATAAGAGATGATTGCAAAGCCCAGTTGCTCCACAATCCTGGCCAATGGGGCCATATACATGTTAAAAAGGGTAGGGCTCAGACAGGAGCCCTGCGGACGCCTCTGCCCAGATAACTTCTTTTGGATGTGTAAGGACCCAAAATCACTGTTTGGAATCTCCCTGACAGGAAGTCATTTAGCCATTTAAGTGCCACCCCATTTATACCTGAGGCAACAAATCTCTCCGCCAGCCTAGAATGCGAGATGGTATCGAAGGCCACGGAGAGATCGAGTAGGATTAGGATTGCTGAACCCCCTGCATCGACAGTTAGTCTAAGCGAGTCTCACTGCCAGAATCGCAATCTCAGTACTAAACCCTGGCAGGAATCCTGATTGCGAAGGATCCAGGAGCTGGTTTTCCTCAAGGTAAGTACTGAGATGTCGATTAATAATCCCTTCCAGGATTTTACTCAAGAGTAGTAAAAGGGAAATCGGTCTATAATTTCCAAGTATAGAGGGGTCCGCCGCAGGCTTTTTCAAAATAGGGCGCACAAAAGCCTCCTTCCATATTGGTGGGATAGAACCAGTAAGTATTGACCAATTAAAGATGTCTGTGATCGATTGAACACAACTGGTTGCTAGGAGTGTCATTATCCTTGGAGGACAGGGATCCAAAGGTGACCCAGACTTGGCCGTAGCCAAGCCATTCATGACCTCCTCTGTCGTAATTACTGCAAAACTGCTCAAAGAGCATGCCACAGTTCGATCCAGCTTCTCTAACATATTAGGTCCTCCTACGTTGTACAGGGCTGATGGTGGAAAGTTCTCATACATTTTTGAGATTTTATTATGAAAGAAGTGTGCTAGTGAGTCACATAATTCGTGTGACACCACCGGGGCTTGTTGGACAGGCCACATGAAGGGCTTGCTCCCTCCCCGCATGACAGGGCCCGAGCCCCGGCCCTCCAGGTGTTACCCACAGAAGCAACCCGCACCCCGTCTCAAACGGGACTCCTGCCCCCGGACATCTCTGTGTCATGGGGCCGAATCCCTTCCAGCCCCCTCGGCCGGCCCGGCCGCCATCTTGGACAATGCACCACGAGGCCGCGTGGCCTCAGATCGACCCTAACCCTGGGCCTGGCCAGGCCCCGACATCCCGGCACCACCATCCACCCAGGAGGTGAACGGCCCACTTGGCAGGTCAATGGGAGAAAGAAGTGTCGATGGCTCTCCCCCGCCAGGTGCCGAACGCCCCCCAGCTCCCCCGGGCGCTGGCTCCACCCCCCTGCTGGGTGTCTGGACTCCCTCATCCCGGACCTCCCGACCTCCAAGTGCGAGGGTCCGGACATCAAAGGGCGCCAGACCTATAACTGGGGCAGCTCCAGAGCAGGAAGGCAGTTGTATCCTGGAGTCGAGAGACACTGCGAAGAACTCATCCTTGACGGACTACTGGCGCTGCCGTAGTCCTGCCTTGCGAACTATTGTCTTGCCTGCTGGCGCTGCCGCAACCTTCTGAATCCTTCATCCTCGTCGGGACCTGCTGGCGCTGCCGTGGACCGTTGTAACTACCACCTTCACCGGGACCTGCTGGCGCCGCCGCGGACCGTCGTCACCTTCGATCACCTCGGGACCTGCTGGCTCCGCCGCGGCCCGACCATCTAGAACGCCGAAGCTCGAGGATTGTGAGCTATCCATCATATCATCGCCTCTACCCGATTGGTAACAAGACTGTCCCGCTACCCCCTTCCCATCCAAGAGACTAGAATCGAGGGGACCCCTGAGTCCAGACCTTCTTGTACCATCCTGCCGTACTTAAAGATTGCTTATAAAGAACGTTAAACATTATCCTTGTGTGGTGTACATCTGTGGGGGGGAAGTTACTCGTCTGTACGATCGCTGGAGACGGCTCTCCCCGGAGACCTCTCCCCTTGTCCTCGGCCGACCCTCCCGGTCCGTCTAACATTGGTGGCCAGCGGCGCGATCCGAATCAACGCGTAATCGTACAGAGAGTAGCTCACCCCACGACGAAACCACAATGACAACCAAAGAAAGCGGATCCACCGAGAAATTCCAGATGGAGAAATTGGAAGAATACAGCCATCGTGAGTTGAAACAATTCTGCAGTGAACTAGGCATTGCTACCACCGGTCTGAGTACGAAAGACGATTTCAAACACGCCATTGAGTCGTGGGCAGAAACCGGGGGCGTCAGACCCCCGGACCAAAATGTTGCAGCCTCAGAGAGGAACACCACGGCTCCCGAGGAGCGAAGAACGGGTCTCTCGCAGGAAGAGATCCAAGAGAGAGAAAAAAACGGACTACATGAGTTTGAAATGGCCCGGCTCAAAATGGACGGTGAACTCAAATTAGCCGAACAAAAACTGAACCTAGAACATCTGCGGCGCCGAGAAGAACGGGAGGAAAAACAGAGACAAAGAGAACTCGAAGAAAAGAGACTAGCGTATGAACACGAGCGCAAGCTAGCAGAAATAGACTTACAAAAGCAGAACAAAGAACTGGGGGTGCCCGAGCAACCGCGCACCCCAGGAGCGATAGAAAAGAAAGTACACATCCCCAAGGATATCGTTCGAGAGTATTTCCGAGATGACGACATACAACAGTGGTTCAAGGCCTACGAGATCGCCATGACCTCCCACCAGATCGATCGAAGTGACTGGGGAGCCGGTCTATGGGGGAGGTTCGTCAATGAAGGCCGCAATGCCCTGTTGCAGCTCCCAGACCATCTGATGACCTCCTATGACCACATGAAAGCTGCCCTCCTCACCCGATATGGGCTCACACCCGAAATGTACCGCCAGAGGTTCCGAGACTGCACCCAGATCCCGGGTACAACTTGGGTGGAGTATGTAAACTATTTCAGCCGAGCCTTCGAGGGTTGGATCAAGGGAAGCCATGTAACGACCTACGAGCAACTTTTTAATCTCATGGTGTGGGAGCACCTCTCTAACAACTGCTTCGTCGAGCTCAGGCAGCACCTCCTCGACAGTAAATTGACTGACCCACGGCAGCTCGCCGCCGAGGCTGACCGGTGGGAGATCACCCGAGTAGGCCGGAGTGGGCCGCACGAACAGAACGGGAACAACCAAGGTCAGCACCGTCCCCGAGGAGGAGGAGGAGGAGGAGGCCAAGGACGAGGACGAGACACCGCCCCGGCCGCTCCCGCTGCCAGCACCCCACCCCCGGCCAACCGGGGCAACCCCCCGGTGCGCCCGGGGTACAGAGCCAATGTCACGTGTCACCGATGCCAGCGAGTCGGCCACTACGCAAATGACCCGAACTGTCCACAGAACCAGACTCCGAGACCCCGCCAGGTAGCTGCCGCCGCCCTGGGGGGAGAACGAATCTCCGAAGAACAAGAGGAATGCGAGCAAGAACAACAAGAGTGGGAACCGGCCGCCATGGTTCTAGCGTGCCTAGGGGGAAGAGACATGGTCCCGCGGGCTCCCCTACCCGCCAACACCAGGAAATATAGTCAGTGGGTAAACATTAATGGGCGCAGGGCCGAAGCCCTACGTGACACCGGGGCCAGTGTGACAGCCGTCCGCTGTCACCTGGTGACCCCAGAACAGATCCTGCCGAACATTCTCTGCCCTGTCCGTTCAGCCGACAATTCGGAGAGTCTATGTCGGATGGCCTGCGTCCCCTTCGAATGGGGGGGAGTCTCCGGCATGTTGAAGGTGACGGTCCGAGATGATGCCCCCGTGGACTGTCTTCTGGGGAACGATCTTGAAAGTTCCCCGTGGGCCGCCGTAGAGAGAAGAGAGCACCTGGGGATGTTGGGCCTCCCGGACTGGGTGTGCGTAACCACCCGGTCCATGGCTGCCCGTACCATCCCCCGACCCGAAGAACCTGAATGGCCAGCACCTCCTCTCCCGGTCGCTCCAGTAGAAGACACCGACCATGCTGACCCCCCAGAACAAACCCCCGAAGGGCTCGCTCAGCTCCAGGACCTTCCCGACCTGGCTCAGTGGCGTCAGGAAGGGGGGCCCACCCAGGAACAGTTCCGTCAAGAGCAGAAGACCTGTCCCTCCCTCGAGGGACTCCGCCAGCAAGCCCTCGCCCAGAGCGCAGGGGACACCTCCGGAGCCCATTGGATCTATTGGGACAACGACCTATTGTATAGTGAACAGAGAATCGCGGAGTTAGGGGCCAGTCGAGTGCTAGTGGTGCCCCTCCGCTTTAGAGACTTCTTGCTAAACTTGGCCCATGATGTCCCACTGGCTGGACACCTGGGTCAAGACAAAACCTACAGTCGCCTGGTAACCCACTTTTTCTGGCCCAAGATGAGAAACGACGTCCTCCACCACTGCCGGTCCTGCCCCACGTGCCAGGCCAGTCAGGAGGACATGAAGAAGTGGTACGATCAAAATGCCTCCTCCATCGAATTCGAACCTGGCCAACAAGTGTGGGTGATGTCCCCCACCGAACCATGTGCCTTACAGGACAAGTGGACGGGGCCCTTCAAAGTGGTCGAGCGCAAGAGCCCCGTCACCTATCTCATCGATATGGAATCTTCACGGAACCCCCTCCGGGTCCTCCACGCCAATAGACTCAAACCCCACTTTGTGCGCTCGGCGCTCAGCCTCCTGATGGCTACCGACAGCGGAGCAGAAGAAGACTCCGAGCCCCTCCCTGATCTCCTAAAGACCCGGGAGAAAGACGGTTCCGTGGACGGGGTCCGACTCTCAGAGGCCCTCATCCCGGAACAGCGCCAAGGCTGCCGGGACCTCCTGCTGCAGTTTGCAACCCTGTTTTCCCTCACCCCAGGGGTCACCCCCTGGTGCTTGCACGACGTGGATGATTGGTCGTAAGTCAACCTGTAGACCAGCTATCCTAGTAGCGTGGATACGAGCAGTCTAAGGCTAAAGACTCGAGAGGGCGTGTTAAGCCAGCTGTTTACCGCACATGTACCCCTTGAACACCAAGTGAAAGGACACCACACAAGTGTTATGAAAATAAACAGGATATTTATTAAGATTCACAACAGCCATGTACTCTTTATGAGGACAGGGTACTAAGCACAAACCAAATCTCTTAGGAAAATACTTCAAGTGCACAATTAAACAAGTGTCCGAGGACACGGAAAGTTTAGTGGTCTCGGGCGGACCCGATAAGGCAAGTCGGAAGCGAGGGACGCGGGACCCTAGAGTAAGGAGGCTATGCAGGCACCGAAATGCCGAAGTTACCTAGCCACGAGGGCTGCGGCTGCACAAGTCTTACAGGCGTCGGGGTCTTCGCTGACGAGCCAGGAGCCGGAAGAAAAAGGAGTTGCTGGCCGGCGACCAGTGATGATTAGTTCATAGAGATCCAAACCTGGATCAGAGATCGATGATACCTGAAAGCAGAGGGGACCAAGTTCGTACTACTAGCCAGTAGTCAGAGGGTACCAGGAAGGCACCGGGTGGCCGTCACCTCGACCAGGTGAGTGGGCGACGCTAGGCTCTGCAGTCTCACGGACCAGGAGGCGTTGTCGGCGACCAGGATGGAGGTGCGAGCTGTCCCACGAAGGATGATGCTGTCGGCGTCGCTGGGCCCAGGATTGGGGCAACAAGCCTTGGCAGATCTCAGGGCCACGTGATAGGCCTAAGATGGCGTCTTGAATGGACCAGGAGGGTCCGGGGTGCTCCTCTCGGAAAAGGGAGCAAGGGCCGGTCTGGAGCAACCAGACCAGCAGTGTTGTTTGTCGGCTGTCGTCAAGGAAGGGCACACGCCAGCGGCTAGTGACCAGACAACGTGCTGAGCAGCGAGCAGAAGGGCCCCACGCAGATCGTGGAGATGCTGGGAGACTGCACTTCGGTGCTGGAGCGGCTCAGGGTCGGGGCTTCTCGGACCCCAGAGCACTCACCAGAGAATTGCTTCGATGGTCGTGCTGGTTTAAGAAAGCGTGCAGGTTTTGATGATGGCCGGTCCCTCGAGGTCTCGTCGCACCCACAGATCACAGCTGAGCTGATGACGTGGGTAGAGGTCAGAGGTGCCAGGGAAGCCGGTTCTCGTCGAGCTGGGCCGTCGGATCCTTGAGGAAGGACTTGCAGCAAACCGCAGAGTTCTTAGATGGTGCCCGCTGATGCAGGGTGACTACTCCTTAGTCACAAGGGAGAAATCTTGAGAAGAGTCTTGAATGTCCTTTCGTGGAAAGTAGTTCTTGATTCAAAGATGATCTAATTTGGAAGGGTCCCCGCTCCGGCCTTTATCCTAAAGAAAGGGGTGGGTACATGACTAGGTCCTGCCCTAAGGGTGGGACCAGGAAGGGGGGTAGTTACACCCCTCTCCCCTGCCGGACTTTCCCCAGGCCAGGGCTGGCGCCCCTGGAACTGGTTCTGACCGGCGGATGCGTAGTGGGCACCGGGGTGCCACTCCGCAGTCACCTTCTCGCAAAAGCCCTACCTACCCAGAATACACAAACCCTGTCTGGGACGGTGCGAACACCGCCCTTGACAGGAAACCCTTTGTCCAAGCGCTCCTCGCTGGAAGGACTCCCAGCAGCAGGAGGTCAGACTCGTGTCTGTGGTGGCAGCATCCATTTTGTGGAGCTGAGGCTTCAGTTAACTTTAACCGGGGTTCACAGTTACGTACATGTCGTGTCCCTCTAGAAGGGCGGAATGCTAATCTCGTCGCCAGTATTGGTGAGAGGGCAGCATCCCGATTCGTATGACACCTTACTCGACATGCCTTGATAACGCGACACCGAAGTTACCGATGTGGTACGCGTTATCATGGAACAGCCATTGGGTCTTGATTCCGCAAGCTGCAACCGGGCTCGGCTCGGGCCAGAACCTAGTTCACACGAGCCCACGCACTCTGCCTTCAGGATTGTCAAGGCCTGCCATAGGAGTGACTGATAGGAACTCGGGTGTCCATTGTATGGTTAGATATAGAGCTACTATACCTAAAGCAAAGGGTGATTACACGACTTTGCCCCAGCTGTCATGCAGCCAGTTGTGTCAAATTTAGGAGGCCGGCCAGGGGTGGCATAATACATGCTGCAGCCCCTGGCGGCCCTGGGTACGCCTATGCCCTGAGTTACAGGGTCTGATAAGGTGGCCCAGTACCAATTGGTAAATGCACCTAGGGTACATTTCGTAATTTAGAAAGAGAACAGCCAGGCTGTGGGTCTGATTAGCAGGCCCACAGCCAGAGAAAGTCGTAAACCAGTGAAACAAAAGCAAAAAATCTGGGTGATCATAGGATTGCAGACCCTACTCTCCTACATGACCCCCCCCCAATTGTCGGAACAATAAGCTAACCTTGACCAGGTGAGTCTTCTTGTTCTAAGTGGAAATATCTGGAGAGCCCATCGGCATTGCCATGATCAGTACCAGGTCTATGTTCCACTGTGAAGTCCATCCCCTGTAGGGAAATGGACCACCTAAGCAGTTTGGGGTTTTCACCCTTCATCTGATTTAGCCACAAGAGGGGCTTATGGTCGGTCTGAATCTTGAAGTGAGTGCCAAACAAGTATGGCCTCAGCTTCTTCAGGGCCCAAACCACAGCAAAGGCCTCCCTCTCAATAGCTGACCAATTCTTCTCTCTAGGGGTCAGCCTTCTGCTTATAAAAGCAATGGGCTGGTCTTGACCATCAAAATTCAGTTGAGAAAGAACAGCTCCCACACCCAACTCAGAAGCGTCTGTTTGGACAATGAATGGTTTGGAGTAGTCTGGACTCTTAAGGATAGGCGCCGTGCACATGGCCTGCTTTAGGTCATCGAATGCTTTTTGACAGCTCGCTGTCCACTGAACCTTTTTTGGCATTTTCTTACTTGTCAGTTCATTTAATGGTGTCACGATGGAACCATAGTTCCTGACAAACTTTCGGTAGTATCCAGTCAGGCCCAAGAAAGCTCGAACCTGAGTCTGGGTTGTTGGAGGAGCCCAGTCCCTGATTGACTGTATTTTGCTCTCCAGTGGCTGAACCTGGCCTCCACCTACAAGGTGGCCCAGGTATACAACCTGTGTCTGCCCTATCTGGCACTTGGTGGCCTTGATAGTGAGGCCTGCTGCTTGGAGCGCCTCTAACACTTTCCGCAGGTGGACCAGGTGATCCTCCCAGGTGGAGCTAAAGACAGCAATATCGTCTAGATATGCCGCACAGAAGTCATCCAGCCCAGTAAGGACTTGATTCACCAACCTTTGGAAGGTGGCAGGTGCATTTTTCAGACCAAAGGGCATCACCACGAACTGATAATGCCCACCAGGGGTAGAAAATGCGGTCTTAGGCTTGGCGTCCTCAGCTAACCTGATTTGCCAGTACCCAGCTGTCAGGTCAAACGTACTTAAGTAGTTGGCCGAAGCCAATCTATCGATAAGCTCGTCTGCCCTTGGTATTGGGTGGGCGTCAGTCTTAGTGACTGCATTGAGACCCCTGTAGTCTACGCAGAACCTCATCTCTTTCTTACCGCCCGGGGTGTGAGGTTTCGGCACTAGAACTACGGGACTAGCCCAAGGGCTATCCGAGGGTTCAATGACTCCCAGCTCCAACATTTTCTGCACTTCACTCTTGATGCAGTCTCTAACGTGATCAGGCTGCCGGTAGATTTTACTCTTAACTGGCAAGCTGTCACCAGTGTCAACCTCATGGGTGCACCAATCGGTCTGACTGGGTGTTAGAGAGAACATATGTCTGAAAGACTGAAGAACCTGTTTACAGTCTTTCTGTTGATGTTCGGAGAGGCTGCCACAAAAGACAACACCATCTACCGATCCATCGTCAGGATTCTGAGTGAGCAGGTCGGGGAGAGGGTCACTCTCCTCCTCCTGTCCCTCATCTAGGGCCATGAGCAAACTCATGTCCTTCCTGTCGACATATGCCTTGAGCCTGTTGACATGAAGCACCCTGTGGGGGCTCCGGGGAGTTCCCAGGTCGACCAGGTAGGTGACCTCTCCCTTTTTCTCCAGGATGGTGTAGGGCCCGGACCATTTGTCCTTGAGTGCTGCGGGGGCCACTGGCTCCAACACCCACACCTTCTGTCCGGGCTGGTAAACAGTCAAGACAGCCTTTTGGTCATGCCAAGCTTTCTGGAGTTCTTGGCTGGCCTTAAGGTTTTCAGATGCCTTCTCCATGTATTCAGCCATCCGCGAGCGGAGGCCAAGCACATAGTCCACTATGTTGGCTGCAGGCTTTTTGAGAGGTCTCTCCCATCCTTCCTTCACCAAACACAGGGGTCCTCTTACAGGATGTCCGTACAAAAGTTCAAAAGGGCTGTAGCCAACCCCCTTCTGTGGGACTTCTCTGTAGGCGAACAAAAGGCAGGGAATCAGGACGTCCCATCTATGCCGAAGCTTTTCAGGTAGTCCATGAATCATCCCTTTCAGGGTCCTGTTGAATCTCTCAACAAGCCCATTGCATTGTGGATGATAGGGTGTAGTGAACTTGTAGTTGACACCACATTCCTTCCACATAGCAGTTAAGTAGCTCGACATAAAGTTTGCACCTCTGTCGGAGACGACCTCCTTAGGAAAGCCCACTCTGGAGAATACTCCAACTAGGGCTCTTACCACAACAGGTGCTGTAGTGGTCCTAAGGGGAATAGCTTCAGGGTACCTGGTGGCATGATCCACTACCACCAGTATAAACTTGTGCCCTGATGCTGTTGGTGGTTCCATGGGACCGACGATGTCAATCCCCACCCGTTCAAAGGGCACCCCCACCACAGGCATTGGTATAAGGGGGGCCTTTGTCGTGCCACCTGACTTACCACTGGCTTGGCAAGTGACACAGGAGCGGCAAAACTCCTTCGTATCTTCGTTCATATGAGGCCAGTGAAAGTGTGAGACGAGCCTGTCCCACGTCTTCGTCTGGCCTAAGTGACCTGCTAAGGGAATCTCGTGGGCCAAGGTAAGTAGGAAACCTCGCTGAGACAAGGGTACAACCAGCCTCCTGGTCATGCCAGGCTTGGGGTCTCTTGACTCAGTGTACAGGAGTCCATCTTCCCAGTATACCTTGTGGGTACCTGTGGCTTTCCCAGCAGCCTCAGCAGCAGCCTGCTGTCTGAGGGGTTCAAGAGAAGGGCAGTCTAACTAGTCCTTCCCCAGGTCTTCCCTTGAGGGTCCCCCTGAACCCAAGAATTCAACTTGATCAAGTTCGAACTCTCTAGGCTCAGTTTCCCTCAATTCCTGTAGGTCAGCCTCCTCTGAGACTTGATCCACGACCTGGGGCAAGGGGGAAGGCGCAGCCTTAACCCTACCGCTCTTTTTCTTGGGAGGTGTCTGGTCCGTTGTTCCAGGATCCAGCACCTGTTCAGTGGGGCATTTCCTGACCTGTGACCTGGTCACAGCGAACACATGTGCTGGCAAGCCTAACATTTCCATGTGAGTCCGGTGCTCCACTTCTGACCATTGTGATGACTCCAAATCATTGCCCAACAAACAATCCACTGGGAGGTCTGAACTAACTACAACCTTCTTTTGGCCAGTTACCCCTCCCCAGGAGAAAGCTACAATTGCCATACTGTGATTGGTAGTGACATTGCTTGCATTGGTCACCAGGAATTCTGTACCTGGCATGATCTGTCCAGGGTCCACAAAGTTAGGTGTCACCATGGTGACACTGGCACAAGTGTCCCTATAGGCCTGAGCCATTTTGCCATTTATGAAAGGTGTCTGTCTGTATTTGCCCAAAGCATTGGGACTTACGTCAGGGGACATATCCACATCCCCTGTACTGACAAGGACAGCCTGAGTGAGTGTACCAACTAAGTTGTCACGCCCCTCAGAACCCAGGGTTAACCCTACTAAACCCTTGGGAGGTGCACTACCACTGCTGGCTGTACTAGGGGGCACAGGTGCCTTAGGGGCTGCAGTGGCAGGAGTCTGCCCTCCTCCTTTCTTGGTGCACTCACTAAACCAGTGAGATTTACTTTTACAGTACTGGCACCATCTTTTGGATTGGCCTTCTTTCTTCTTTTGGGGAGCCTGACCCCCACCCTCTTTGGGTTGTTGGGGACCTGTCGAAGACTTCTGGTCATTTTGTTCCCCCTTAGAATCTTTACCCTTCTGGTCTGCTTTCTTCTGACCACCTTGATTCTGGCCCTGGTTCTGTTTAACTCTTGTACGAACCCATCTGTCTGCCGTCTTTCCCAATTCTTGGGGAGAGGTCAGATCTGAGTCGACAAGATGCTGATGCAACAACTGGTTCTGACAATTGTTTAAAATTTGTTCTCTCATCATCAAATTATACAATCCTTGGTAATCAGTAACCTTACTGCCCAGCAACCAGCCCTCAAAAGCCTTAGTGGCACAATCGACAAAGTCAGACCAATCTTGAGACTGTGTTTTCTGGGTATCCCTGAACAGCACCCTGTACTGCTCAGTGGTTAGGCCAAACCCTTCAATCAGTGTATTCTTCAAGACGTGGTAATTATTAGCATCCTCGACCCTTGTGGTGAGGAGCTTGTCTCTTCCTTTACCTTCAAAGGAGAGCCACAAGATAGCTGCCCACTGACTCGGGGGAACACCTTGCACAGTGCAGGCCCTCTCCAAAGCAGTAATCCATTTGTGGATGTCGTCCCCTTGTTTAAAGGGGGGCACTATCTTACCAAGGTGTTTTGTATCAAAACCCTTTTCCCTATTGCTAGGTACAATGCTGCCACCAGTGGGGACTGCCCCACTCAATTGTTGCTCTCTAGCAAAGGCGAGCCTTTCTTTGGCCAGGGCAAGTTCTTCCCTTTCGATCCTCAGATTAGCTGCCCTTTCCTTAGCTTCGTACACTCTCCGCTGAGGGGACGTCATCCCTCTCTGAGAAGAGTTGTGAGAGCCATTGGTTTGAAGGGATCTGCCAGAGTCTCTTGACAGAGATCTGGCTCGTCCATTCCCAATGTTAAGCTGACCTGATAGTGGCCCCAGGGGTCCCCCAGTACCACTGTCATGTTTGCTTAAGTTGGACCTGCTTAGTCTAAAGACTTCTACCTGTCCCTTATCTGCCTCATCCCCAGAGGGATCCTCATTCTCATCATCCTCTACATCTTCAGTCTCAGCTGAGAGGTGGATGAGGTCAGGATCGTCTCTGGTTCCCTCGAGGGGAGGCATGTCTCCTTCTGGATTAGAATGGCTAAGAAGCTTCTCAGCCTTTCTGGCATCATAAGTCTCTAGGAGACCAATCAGAAAGGAGGTAGTGGGGTTAGCCCCTTGCTTAATCCTCCTAGAGTTACATACTTGTCGTAACTCGCGGAAGCTAAGCACAGTATATCTTGAAGGGATGACCTGTGGAGGGTCAACTGACACAAGGGGAGACTCAGAGTTTCCTCCTTTGTCCGACATACTGTTTCTAGTGTGGTGTAAGTGATGCACCTACCTACACTATGTGTTTACCTACTGATCCCTTGCTAAGAGTTGCAGCCAAGGTGTGCTAAGCCTTGAGGAGCTGCAACAGCTGGTTCAGTAGAACTCAGAGTATTCTAAGCTTTAGTTATATGTACTAACAGTACTTATGTGATCTTTCAACAAGATATTCTTAGGATACGTGTGGTAAAACAACAGCAAGCTCAAATCCCAACCGCTGCTCACCAATGTGAGAAGTTGGCCCGATATGCAGCGTTCGCTATTCTAGCGACCGCTATGTATCGTTCCAAACGACCCTTATGATGATTGGTTGTAAGTCAACCTGTAGACCAGCTATCCTAGTAGCGTGGATACGAGCAGTCTAAGGCTAAAGACTCGAGAGGGCATGTTAAGCCAGCTGTTTACCGCACATGTACCCCTTGAACACCAAGTGAAAGGACACCACACAAGTGTTATGAAAATAAACAGGATATTTATTAAGATTCACAACAGCCCTGTACTCTTTATGAGGACAGGGTACTAAGCACAAACCAAATCTCTTAGGAAAATACTTCAAGTGCACAATTAAACAAGTGTCCGAGGACACGGAAAGTTTAGTGGTCTCGGGCGGACCAGATAAGGCAAGTCGGAAGCGAGGGACGCGGGACCCTAGAGTAAGGAGGCTATGCAGGCACCGAAATGCCGAAGTTACCTAGCCACGAGGGCTGCGGCTGCACAAGTCTTACAGGCGTCGGGGTCTTCGCTGACGAGCCAGGAGCCGGAAGAAAAAGGAGTTGCTGGCCGGCGACCAGTGATGATTAGTTCGTAGAGATCCAAACCTGGATCAGAGATCGATGATACCTGAAAGCAGAGGGGACCAAGTTCGTACTACTAGCCAGTAGTCAGAGGGTACCAGGAAGGCACCGGGTGGCCGTCACCTCGACCAGGTGAGTGGGCGACGCTAGGCTCTGCAGTCTCACGGACCAGGAGGCGTTGTCGGCGACCAGGATGGAGGTGCGAGCTGTCCCACGAAGGATGATGCTGTCGGCGTCGCTGGGCCCAGGATTGGGGCAACAAGCCTTGGCAGATCTCAGGGCCACGTGATAGGCCTAAGATGGCGTCTTGAATGGACCAGGAGGGTCCGGGGTGCTCCTCTCGGAAAAGGGAGCAAGGGCCGGTCTGGAGCAACCAGACCAGCAGTGTTGTTTGTCGGCTGTCGTCAAGGAAGGGCACACGCCAGCGGCTAGTGACCAGACAACGTGCTGAGCAGCGAGCAGAAGGGCCCCACGCAGATCGTGGAGATGCTGGGAGACTGCACTTCGGTGCTGGAGCGGCTCAGGGTCGGGGCTTCTCGGACCCCAGAGCACTCACCAGAGAATTGCTTCGATGGTCGTGCTGGTTTAAGAAAGCGTGCAGGTTTTGATGATGGCCGGTCCCTCGAGGTCTCGTCGCACCCACAGATCACAGCTGAGCTGATGACGTGGGTAGAGGTCAGAGGTGCCAGGGAAGCCGGTTCTCGTCGAGCTGGGCCGTCGGATCCTTGAGGAAGGACTTGCAGCAAACCGCAGAGTTCTTAGATGGTGCCCGCTGATGCAGGGTGACTACTCCTTAGTCACAAGGGAGAAATCTTGAGAAGAGTCTTGAATGTCCTTTCGTGGAAAGTAGTTCTTGATGCAAAGATGATCTAATTTGGAAGGGTCCCCGCTCCGGCCTTTATCCTAAAGAAAGGGGTGGGTACATGACTAGGTCCTGCCCTAAGGGTGGGACCAGGAAGGGGGGTAGTTACACCCCTCTCCCCTGCCGGACTTTCCCCAGGCCAGGGCTGGCGCCCCTGGAACTGGTTCTGACCGGCGGATGCGTAGTGGGCACCGGGGTGCCACTCCGCAGTCACCTTCTCGCAAAAGCCCTACCTACCCAGAATACACAAACCCTGTCTGGGACGGTGCGAACACCGCCCTTGACAGGAAACCCTTTGTCCAAGCGCTCCTCGCTGGAAGGACTCCCAGCAGCAGGAGGTCAGACTTGTGTCTGTGGTGGCAGCATCCATTTTGTGGAGCTGAGGCTTCAGTTAACTTTAACCGGGGTTCACAGTTACGTACATGTCATGTCCCTCTAGAAGGGCGGAATGCTAACCTCGTCGCCAGTATTGGTGAGAGGGCAGCATCCCGATTCGTATGACACCTTACTCGACATGCCTTGATAACGCGACACCGAAGTTACCGATGTGGTACGCGTTATCATGGAACAGCCATTGGGTCTTGATTCCGCAAGCTGCAACCGGGCTCGGCTCGGGCCAGAACCTAGTTCACACGAGCCCACGCACTCTGCCTTCAGGATTGTCAAGGCCTGCCATAGGAGTGACTGATAGGAACTCGGGTGTCCATTGTATGGTTAGATATAGAGCTACTATACCTAAAGCAAAGGGTGATTACACGACTTTGCCCCAGCTGTCATGCAGCCAGTTGTGTCAAATTTAGGAGGCCGGCCAGGGGTGGCATAATACATGCTGCAGCCCCTGGCGGCCCTGGGTACGCCTATGCCCTGAGTTACAGGGTCTGATAAGGTGGCCCAGTACCAATTGGTAAATGCACCTAGGGTACATTTCGTAATTTAGAAAGAGAACAGCCAGGCTGTGGGTCTGATTAGCAGGCCCACAGCCAGAGAAAGTCGTAAGCCAGTGAAACAAAAGCAAAAAATCTGGGTGATCATAGGATTGCAGACCCTACTCTCCTACACCTGGGTCAAGACAAAACCTACAGTCGCCTGGTAACCCACTTTTTCTGGCCCAAGATGAGAAACGACGTCCTCCACCACTGCCGGTCCTGCCCCACGTGCCAGGCCAGTCAGGAGGACATGAAGAAGTGGTACGATCAAAATGCCTCCTCCATCGAATTCGAACCTGGCCAACAAGTGTGGGTGATGTCCCCCACCGAACCATGTGCCTTACAGGACAAGTGGACGGGGCCCTTCAAAGTGGTCGAGCGCAAGAGCCCCGTCACCTATCTCATCGATATGGAATCTTCACGGAACCCCCTCCGGGTCCTCCACGCCAATAGACTCAAACCCCACTTTGTGCGCTCGGCGCTCAGCCTCCTGATGGCTACCGACAGCGGAGCAGAAGAAGACTCCGAGCCCCTCCCTGATCTCCTAAAGACCCGGGAGAAAGACGGTTCCGTGGACGGAGTCCGACTCTCAGAGGCCCTCATCCCGGAACAGCGCCAAGGCTGCCGGGACCTCTTGCTGCAGTTTGCAACCCTGTTTTCCCTCACCCCAGGGGTCACCCCCTGGTGCTTGCACGACGTGGACACTGGGGACAGTCCCCCTATCCAACATCGGGCGTACCGCATACCAGATCGGGTACGGGCCTGCATCCAAGAGGAGGTGTCTAAGATGCTCACGCTCGGGGTCATCGAGCCCTCAGACAGCCCCTGGGCCAGCCCAGTGGTACTGGTCCCCAAAGCTGCCGCCCCCGGCACCACTCCTGAGCTCCGATTCTGCGTCGACTACCGGGGCTTGAACGCTGTCACCAGAACCGACGCTCACCCCATCCCCCGAGCGGATGAACTGATCGACCGCATGGGAGCTGCTCGCTACCTCAGCATCTTCGACCTGACAGCGGGCTACTGGCAGATCGGTCTCACACCCCGGGCTCAAGAACGATCCGCCTTTTCCACCCCTGATGGCCACTACCACTTCAAGGTCATGCCATTCGGCATGAAGAATGCCCCAGCGACTTTTCAGCGCCTGGTGAACCAGGTCTTGGCGGGACTCGAGGAATTCAGCGCCGCCTACTTGGACGATATCGCTGTGTACAGCCGCCACTGGTCCGACCACCTCCACCACCTCCGAGAGGTCCTGCCGGCCCTCCAACGGGCCGGCCTCACGATCAAGGCCAGCAAATGCCAAATTGGTCAGGGGTCCGTGACCTATCTCGGACACCAGGTGGGAAGCGGTCTGGTGGCCCCTCTTCAACTCAAGATCGCTGCCATCCAGGCCTGGCAGCCCCCCATCACGCAGACCGAGGTCTGCGCCTTCTTGGGGCTCACAGGCTACTACCGGCGGTTCGTGAGGGACTATGGCAGCATTGTGGGGCCCCTCACGGAACTCACATCCAAAAACCACCCAAAGAAGGTCAACTGGACCCCAGACTGTCAAGCGGCCTTTGAGAAGCTGAAGGCCGCCATGTGCACTGCCCCTGTGCTCCAGGCCCCGACTACAGTCGGGAATTCATCGTCCAAACGGATGCCTCCGACCATGGCATTGGGGCAGTCCTCTCCCAGTTGAACCCCGAAGGACTTGACCAACCAGTGGCCTTCATCAGCAGACGTCTCCTGGCCCGAGAACAACGCTGGAGCACCATCGAGAGGGAGGCCTTCGCAGTGGTGTGGGCCCTCAAAAAGCTCCGGCCTTATCTCTTCGGTACCCACTTCCGGGTGCAGACAGATCATCGGCCCCTGCAGTGGCTAATGCAAATGCGGGGGGAAAACCCAAAACTATTGCGTTGGTCCATCTCCCTGCAGGGGATGGACTTCACAGTGGAACATCGACCGGGCCAAGTCCACGCCAACGCAGATGGCCTGTCACGCTTTTTCCGCCTCGACGAGGAGAGTCCCCAAGAGGATGGGTGACTCTCCCCGCCTTCAGCTGGGGGGGACGCATGTTGGACAGGCCACATGAAGGGCTTGCTCCCTCCCCGCATGACAGGGCCCGAGCCCCGGCCCTCCAGGTGTTACCCACAGAAGCAACCCGCACCCCGTCTCATACGGGACTCCTGCCCCCGGACATCTCTGTGTCATGGGGCCGAATCCCTTCCAGCCCCCTCGGCCGGCCCGGCCGCCATCTTGGACACTGCACCACGAGGCCGCGTGGCCTCAGATCGACCCTAACCCTGGGCCTGGCCAGGCCCCGACATCCCGGCACCACCATCCGCCCAGGAGGTGAACGGCCCACTTGGCAGGTCAATGGGAGAAAGAAGTGTCGATGGCTCTCCCCCGCCAGGTGCCGAACGCCCCCCAGCTCCCCCGGGCGCTGGCTCCACCCCCCTGCTGGGTGTCTGGACTCCCTCATCTCGGACCTCCCGACCTCCAAGTGCGAGGGTCCGGACATCAAAGGGCGCCAGACCTATAACTGGGGCAGCTCCAGAGCAGGAAGGCAGTTGTATCCTGGAGTCGAGAGACACTGCGAAGAACTCATCCTTGACGGACTACTGGCGCTGCTGTAGGCCTGCCTTGCGAACTATTGTCTTGCCTGCTGGCGCTGCCGCAACCTTCTGAATCCTTCATCCTCGTCGGGACCTGCTGGCGCTGCCGCGGACCGTTGTAACTACCACCTTCACCGGGACCTGCTGGCGCCGCCGCGGGCCGTCGTCACCTTCGATCACCTCGGGACCTGCTGGCTCCACCGCGGCCCGACCATCTAGAACGCCGAAGCTCGAGGATTGTGAGCTATCCATCATATCATCGCCTCTACCCGATTGGTAACAAGACTGTCCCGCTACCCCCTTCCCATCCAAGAGACTAGAATCGAGGGGACCCCTGAGTCCAGACCTCCTGTACCATCCTGCCGTACTTAAAGATTGCTTATAAAGAACGTTAAACCTTATCCTTGTGTGGTGTACATCTGTGGGGGGAAGTTACTCGTCTGTACGATCGCTGGAGACGGCTCTCCCCGGAGACCTCTCCCCTTGTCCTCGGCCGACCCTCCCGGTCCGTCTAACAGGGCTCGACTGCACACTTTAGGTGATACAAACTCCTGTACGATCCCAAACAATGCTTTGGAAGAGTTACTGGCGCTTTCAATCTGAGTAGTTATAAACTGCCGCCTAGCCCCTTTTAAGTTCAGGTGGTATTTGGCTAGAGCCTGTCTATAAGGTACTTTGTTTTCATTTGTCTTATTTAAGCGCCACCTTCTTTCCAGGCCTCTGCAGCTAGCTCTTTCTTTTTTTAATTCCATCGTATACCAAGGGGCAGATGCCCGCCTAGTCATACCACTCTGTTTCTGTGTAGGAATAATCGCATCCAGTGCTGTTTCCAAGGCGGAATTAAACACCTCCAATTTAGCGCCCACCTCTTCGATGTGTGTGATGGGACCCGGGGAGAGGACCTCAGCAAAGGATTCTACTGTGAGCTTTTGCCATTTCCTACTCTGCTTAAAGCTTGATAAGACAGAGCGGTTGGCTGAATATGGATCTAGCTGCTGCAAACTAATCTCAATCAAAAAATGATCCGTCCGAGGGAAGGGTTCCGGTACCTTACACTTAAGCTGGTCAATATTAGAAAAGACCAGATCCAGGTGGTGACCAGCTATGTGTGCAGCGCCTTCTACTCTTTGAGTTAGTCCCATCAGTTCAAAGGAGGATAAGAGTTTATTCACCTCTGGATCTATCCGCATTTCGGGCTGCACTGTTCCCATGAGGCTCAGGGTCAAGGCTGATTTGCATATGGCTGGGTTCAAAATGGGGTGGCATGGTGAGAAAAAGAATGATGGATTTAACCCAGATCTCTTGACTGGGGGTGAATGTTTGATTCATTCAGCATTCCGTCCATCATTTGTGCTGCAGCTATTTTCCCTTCATGCCTGCACATAAAGAGGTTAAATCTGTGATCACTGAAGACTCATGCCTTATCAGGGTGTTCGAAAGATTGTAGGGGTCTCAGTCCAGTGTTAACAGCACACAAAGGCAGTGAGAGACGGTGCAGGAAAGGGGGAGTGAAAGTGCAGGAAGAGAGTGTGTGAAGTGCCAAAAGTGAGTGACTGGCAGTAAAGGAGAGGAGTGAGAGATGGTGCAGGAAGGGGGAGTGAAAGTGCAGAGAGGGAGAGAGCGACAGGGTAGGAAGGGAGAGGTCGACTGTGTAGGAAGAGAGTGACAGTGCAGGAAAGGGGAGTGAAAGTGCAGGAAGAGAGTGTGTGAAGTGCCAAAAGTGAGTGACTGGCAGTAAAGGAGAGGAGTGAGAGACGGTGCAGGAAGGGGGAGTGAAAGTGCAGAGAGGGAGAGAGCGACAGGGTAGGAAGGGAGAGGTCGACTGTGTAGGAAGAGAGTGACAGTGCAGGAAAGGGGAGTGAAAGTGCAGGAAGAGACTGTCTGAAGTGCCAAAAGTGAGTGACTGGCAGTAAAGGAGAGGAGTGAGAGAGTGGCAGTGTGTCTCAACCCTGTTTTCCTCCAGCCTCTACAACCTCTGATCATGAAAACTCCAACCCTGCTGTCTATGACCTTATTGCGCGTGACACTGCCATGTCTGTCCATGCACCTCGTGTCTTGCTGTGATGTCCCTGTCCCACACTTCTTACCCCGGCCAAACCTTGTGTTTCCCCTGCTCCTACTGACATCAGTGCTATAGGTGTTGGAGGCTAACTCCTAAACTTTCTTCACCTCTCCTGTACAATTTTGCTTTGCTGGAGAGACTCTGCTCAATCACTGTTGGCTCAGATGTCAGTGAACCGTATGCTCTGAATCTACCACATTGCAGGGAGTGAGTATCAGTGCAGGGAGTGAGTGACAGTGCAGGGAGTGAGAAACAGTGCAGGGAGTGAGTAACAGTGCAGGGAGTGAAGACAGTGCCGGTAATGAGAGTCAGTGCAGGGGGGGAGTGACTGTCAGTGCAGGGGGGGAGTGACTGTCAGTGCAGGGAGGGAGTGGGTGTCAGTGCAGGGAGTGAGTCTCAGTGCAGGAAGGGAGTGACAATGCAGGGAGTGAGTGACAGTGCAGGGAGTGAGTGACTGTGCAGGGAGTGAGTGTCAGTGCAGGGAGGGAGTGAGTGTCAGTGCAGGGAGTGAGTGTCAGTGAAGGGAGTGAGTGACAGTGCAGGGAGTAAGTGACAGTGCAGGGAGTGAGTGACAGTGCAGGGAGTGAGAAACAGTGCAGGGAGTGAGTAACAGTGCAGGGAGTGAGTGACAGTGCCGGGAATGAGAGTCAGTGCAGGGGGGGAGTGACTGTCAGTGCAGGGAGGGAGTGGGTGTCAGTGCAGGGAGCGAGTCTCAGTGCAGGAAGGGAGTGACAATGCAGGGAGTGAGTGACAGTGCAGGGAGTGAGTGACAGTGCAGGGAGTGATTGACAGTGCAGGGAGTGAGTGACAGTGCAGGGAGTGAGTGACAGTGCCCGGAATGAGAGTCAGTGCAGGGAGTGAGTGTCAGTGCAGGGAGTAAGTGACAGTGCAGGGAGTGAGAAACAATGCAGGGAGTGAGTGTCAGTGCAGGGAGTCAGTGTCAGTGCAGGGAGCGAGTATCAGTGCAGGGAGTGAGTATCAGTGCAGGGAGTGAGTGTCAGTGCAGGGAGTGAGTGACAGTGCCGGGATTGAGAGTCAGTGCAGGGAGTGAGTGACAGTGCAGGGAGTGATAAACAGTGCAGGAGTGAAGATAGTGCCGGGAATGAGAGTCAGTGCAGGGGGGGTGACTGTCAGTGCAGGGAGGGAGTGACAGTGCAGGGAGTGAGTGTCAGTGCAGGGAGTGAGTGAGTGTCAGTGCAGGGAGTGAGTGTCAGTGCAGGGAGTGAGTGTCAGTGCAGAGAGTGAGTGTCAGTGCAGGGAGTTAGTGACAGTGCAGGGAGTGAGTGACAGTGTAGGGAGTGAGTGTCAGTGCAGGGAGTGAGTGAGTTACAGTGCAGGGAGTGAGTGAGTGTCAGTGCAGGGAGTGAGTGTCAGTGCAGGGGGTGAGTGTCAGTGCAGGGAGGGAGTGAGTGTCAGTGCAGGAAATGAGTGTCAGTGCAGGGAGTGAGTGTCAGTGCAGGGAGTGAGTGACAGTGCAGGGAGTGAGTGTCAGTGCAGGGAGTGAGTGTCAGTGCAGGGAGTGAGTGTCATTGCAGGGAATGAGAGTCAGTGCAGAGGGGAGTGAGTGTCAGTGCAGGGAGTGAGTGTCAGTGCAGGGAGGGAGTGAGTGTCAGTGCAGGGAGAGAGTGTCAGTGCAGGGAGGGAGTGAGTGTCAGTGCAGGGAGTGAGTGACCGTGCAGGGAGTGAGTGACAGTGCAGGGACTGAGTGTGAGTGCAGGAAGGGAGTGACAGTGCAGGGAGTGTCAGTGCAGGGAGTGAGTGTCAGTGCTGGGTGGGAGTGAGTGTCAGTGCAGGGAGTGAGTGACAGTGCAGGGAGTGAGTGTCAGTGCAGGGTGGGAGTGAGTGTCAGTGCAGGGAGTGAGTGCCGTGCAGGGAGTGAGTGAGTGTCAGTGCAGGGAGTGAGTGAGTGTCAGTGCAGGGAGTGAGTGTCAGTGCAGGGAGTGAGTGTCAGTGCAGGGAGTGAGTGACAGTGTAGGGAGTGAGTGTCAGTGGAGGGAGGGAGTGAGTGACAGTGCAGGGAGTGAGTGAGTGTCAGTGCAGGGAGTGAGTGTCAGTGCAGGGAGGGAGTGAGTGTCAGTGCAGGAAATGAGTGTTAGTGCAGGGAGTGAGTGTCAGTGCAGGGAGTGAGTGACAGTGCAGGGAGTGAGTGTCAGTGCAGGGAGTGAGTGTCAGTGCAGGGAGTGAGTGTCATTGCAGGGAGTGAGTGTCAGTGCAGGGACTGAGTGTCAGTGCAGGGAGTGAGTGTCATTGCAGGGAGTGAGTGTCAGTGCAGGGACTGAGTGTCAGTGCAGGGAGTGAGTGACAGTGCAGGGAGTGAGTGACAGTGCAGGGAGTGAGTGTCAGTGCAGGGAGTGAGTGACAGTGCAGGGTGGGAGTGAGTGTCAGTGCAGGGAGTGAGTGACAGTGCAGGGAGTGAGTGACAGTGCAGGGAGTAAGTGACAGTGCAGGGAGTGAGTGACAGTGCCGGGAATGAGAGTCAGTGCAGGGGGGAGTTAGTGTCAGAGCAGGGAGTGAGTGTCAGTGCAGGGAAGGAGTGAGTGTTAGTACAGGAAGGGAGGGAGTGTCAGTGCAGGGAGTGAGTGACAGTACAGGGAGTGAGTGACAGTGCAGGGAACGAGTGACAGTGCAGGGAATGAGTGACAGTGCAGGGAATGAGTCAGTGCAGGGGGGAGTGAGTGTCAGTGCAGGGAGTGAGTGTCAGTGCAGGGAAGGAGTGAGTGTCAGTGCAGGGAGTGAGTGACAGTGCAGGGAGTGAGTGACAGTGCGGGGAGTGAGTGACAGTGCAGGGAATGAGTCAGTGCAGGGGGGAGGGAGTGTCAGTGCAGGGAGTGAGTGTCAGTGCAGGGAGTGAGTGACAGTGCAGGGTGGGAGTGAGTGTCAGTGCAGGGAGTGAGTGACCGTGCAGGGAGTGAGTGTCATTGCAGGGAGTGAGTGTCATTGCAGGGAGTGAGTGTCAGTGCAGGGAGTGAGCGTCAATGCAGGTAGTGAGTGACAGTGCAGGGAGTGAGTGACAGTGCAGGGAGTGAGTGTCAGTGCAGGGAGTGAGTGTCAGTGCAGGGAGTGAGTGTGTGTCAGTGCAGGGAGTGAGTGACAGTGCAGGGAGTAAGTGACAGTGCAGGGAGTGAGTGACAGTGCCGGGAATGAGTCAGTGCAGGGGGGGAGTGAGTGTTAGTACAGGAAGGGAGGGAGTGTCAGTGCAGGGAGGGAGTGAGTGTCAGTGCAAGGAGTGAGTGTCAGTATAGGGAGTGAGTGTCAGTGAAGGAAAGGGAGGAAGTGTCAGTGCAGGGAGGGAGTGAGTTTCAGTGCAGGGAGTGAGTGTCAGTGCAGGGAAGGAGTGAGTGTGAGTGCAGGGAGTGAGTGTCAGTCCAGGGAGTGAGTGACAGTGCAGGGAGTGAATGACAGTTCAGGGAGTGAGTGACAGTGCAGGGAATGAGAGTCAGTGCAGGGGGGAGTGAGTGTCAGTGCAGGGAGTGAGTGTCAGTGCAGGGAGGGAGTGAGTGTCAGTGCAGGGAGTGAGTCTCAGTGCAGGAAGGGAGTGACAGTGCAGGGAGTGAGTGACAGTGCAGGGAATGAGTGTCAGTGCACGGAGTGAGTGACAGTGCAGGGAGTGAGTGACAGTGCAGGGAGTGAGTGTGAGTGCAGGATGGGAGTGACAGTGCAGGGAGTGTCAGTGCAGGGAGTGAGTGTCAGTGCAGGGTGTGAGTGAGTGTCAGCGCAGGGAGTGAGTGACAGTGAAGGGAGTGAGTGTCAGTGCAGGGTGGGAGTGAGTGTCAGTGCAGGTGGTGAGTGTCAGTGCAGGAAGTGAGTGTCAGTGCAGAGGGTGAGTGTCAGTGCAGGGGTGAGTGTCAGTGCAGGGGGTGAGTGTCAGTGCAGGTGGTGAGTGTCAGTGCAGAGGGTGAGTGTCAGTGCAGAGAGTGAGTGTCAGTGCAGGGGGTGAGTGTCAGTACAGGGAGTGAGTGTCAGTGTAGGGAGTGAGTGTCAGTGCAGGGTGGGAGTGAGTGACAGTGCAGGGAGTGAGTGACAGTGCATGAAGGGAGTGACAGTGCAGGGAGTGAGTGACAGTGCAGGGAGTGAGTGTGAGAGCAGGGAGTGAGTGTCAGTGCAGGGAGTCAGTGTCAGTGCAGGGAGGGAGTGACAGTGCAGGGAGGGAGTGACAGTGCAGGGAGGGGGTGACAGTGCAGGAAGGGAGTGACAGTGCAGGGAGTGAGTGACAGTGCAGGGATTGAGTGTGAGTACAGGAAGGGAGTGTCAGTGTAGAGAGTGAGTGACAGGGCAGGGAGTGAGTGTCAGGGCAGGGAGTGAGTGACAGTGCAGGGGTGAGTGACAGTGCAGGGAGTGAGTGTCAGTGCTGTGCAGGGAATGAGTGACAGTGCAGGGAGTGAGTGTGAGTGCAGGAAGGGAGTGTCAGTGCAGGGAGTGAGTGACAGGGCAGGGAGTGAGTGTCAGGGAGTGAGTCATGAGGCCCAGTCACTTCACACCCGGTCACCTTCACTCGTTCCAGACCCGGGCGAGGGAGTGATTCGCTCAGGGTCACTCACAGGTCTGTCAGCCGACGCCGGGACTCGACCCACAGACGGCAGCTCGGGCCGCTACGCCACATCGTCTTGAGTTTGTGTCTGGTGAGAAAGTCTATTTACCTTTTGAGTGTTTTATGCTTATTTAAGTGAAAATACTCGGTTTTATCGCCCTCGACCAGGACAGTCTGCGCATGTGCGGAGGAGCCGCGTCAAACCGCTTCCGGTGTTTTGGCTGTCTGCGCATGTGCGGAGGAGCGGTGTCCAGCCACTTGCGGTGTCTCGGCAGTCTGCGCATGTACCGTGTTTGACCGCACTGGGCGACGTTCATTGTGAGAACAAGGACGTCAGGGTCAGCAACGGCAGAGTCAGCATCAGCAGATCCCAACTTCACTTCCGGTCAATTCTCGCGTACGTCCCAATCAAGGTGAAACTTGTCTTCCGGGTCAAGGGCTACAGAGTCAGCACAGGCAGCACGTGCTGATACCTTCCGACTTCTTTCCGGGTCGGCTGACTGCAGAGGCGGAAGGACCCTCCCAGGGTGTCTGTGCAGCTATCTTCAGCTTCAGCCCGCCCCTCAGACTCCAAACCTGCCCCCCTCAGACTCCAAACCTACCCCCCTCAGACCCCAGATCTGCCCCTGCCCCCCCCCTCAAACCCCAAACCTGCCCCCCAGACTCCAAACCTGCACCCCCTCAGACCCCAGATCTGCCCCCCCTCAGAATCCAAACCTGCCCCCCCTCAGACCCCAAACCAGCTCCCCCTTAGACCCCAGATCTTCCCCTGCCCCCCTCAGACCCCAAACCTACCCCCCCCCCCTCAGACTCAAAACCTGCCCTCCCCCCACCCCCTCTCCAGGAGGAGGAGAGAGCCTACTATATAAAACATCTGTGCATACTGTGCTGCTTTTTAATGCTCTCTGGGAAATCCTGCGTGTTACTTTGCATTTCTCTGCACACAAAGGTATTTAACGCTTAATCTTTAAATTTGTGCACACTGCATTACTTTTAATACTGTATGAGAAATCTATGTGAACTGTACTACGTATTACTACACTGAGACATCTCTGCACACTGGACTGCTTTTTACTGCACTAAAAGCAGCATTCACAAAGCAAATATGTATGAATTCTGCACTGCTGTTTTAATACGCTATGAGAAATCTGTTCACTATGCTCTAATTGTTCCTGCACTATGAGAAAACTTTTTCTTATACACTATTAGAAATGTTTGCCCACTGTATTGCTTTTTACAACACTACGTGAAATATGTGCACATTGTACGTGTTTTTACTTAACTATAAGAAATATGTGCACATTGCATTGCTTTTCATGGCACTGTAAGGGATCTTTACAGCGTAAAGAGGTAATCTGTGCACAGGGCACTGCTTTTACCACACTATAAGAAATCTCTGTGCAATGTACTGCTTTTTACCACACTATGAGAAATCTTTGCACACTGTACTACTTTTACTACACTATGAGGACTATGTTCACAATGGACTGCTTTGTACTGCACTACAGGGGGGCATGCACAGTGAAAATGTGTACACTACACTGATGTTTACTACACTAGGAGAGATGCATTATCACTGCACTGCTTTATACTGCACTGTGAGAAATCTTTGCCACCACACTTCTTCACCTGCACATTTGAGGGAAATTTACATTCTCATTGTTGCTGATTTTTTTTATACCATGAGAGGTTGGACTCGCACACCCATCGACGCACAGGCAGTGCCTCGGTGTGTCTGGCCAGAAAGAGACACTTCCGCCTTCTACTCTGACAAGGAGAATGTTCACTTCTCCTGCTTTGCCGTGGTCAGCAGCCCCCTCCTTTCTTCCTCTTCTTCCTTCTCTCTGTCTCGCTCTTCCTCACTTGCTGAATGGAAGCGTGACTTCATGACATGGTTCTTACCCTCTCTTTTCCTTCATTTGTTCCCCTGTGAAAGGGATCCAAAAGAGAAAGAAACACTTTTGCTGGAATTGTAGTCTAGTTCTCAAATTTTTCTATTCCAAAGTGCAGCCTTGGAATGAAGAGAAAACAAGCATTTACAATGCAATGGTCTCGGCATTATTAAAGGTAGAGCTATTGGCATTGCTCACAACATTTTTTTTTAAAAAACATAAATAAATGGTATTGTCATTTACAATGGCAATAGGTGAGCATTAGAGAGTAGTAGAGAGTATTCGCGGACACAGAGCCACACACACAGAAAGCCACACACACACACACATAGCCCCCCCACACACACAGAGCCCCCCACACACACAGAGCCCCCCAACCACTCACACACACAGAACCCCCCTCCCCCACACACACACACAGAGCCAGACACACACACAGAGTCCCAGAGCCTCCACACCACTGGAGTCAAGCTAGCCGGGCTGATGAGAGGTGTTACCTCGAAACCGGTCCGGTCCTCGGATGCTTGATTCCGGTCTGGGAAAGATATGGCTGTGTAGTTCGGACTGGACTGTTCCCATGGGGCACAGGGTCAGAGCTGATTTGCATAAAGCCATTATCTAACCCAGGGTGGTGTGGAGTGCAAAAAACGATGGATTTAGGCCCAGATCCTTGTACTGGGGTGAATGTAAGACATTGATCTACATTCTGTCCATCAAATTGTTTTTTGTAATTTTCTCCCTGAGTGTACTGGGGTAGCTCAGACGTGGGTCCCAGAGCCTCCACACCACTGGAGTCAAGCTAGCCGGGCTGATGAGAGGTGTTACCTCGAAACCGGTCCGGTCCTCGGATGCTTGATTCCGGTCTGGGAAAGATATGGCTTTGTAGTTCGGACTGGACTGTTCCCATGGGGCACAGGGTCAGAGCTGATTTGCATAAAGCCATTATCTAACCCAGGGTGGTGTGGAGTGCAAAAAACGATGGATTTAGGCCCAGATCCTTGTACTGGGGTGAATGTTCGACATTGATCTACATTCTGTCCATCAAATTGTTTTTTGTAATGTTCTCCCTGAGTGTACTGGGGTAGCTCAGACGTGGGTCCCAGAGCCTCCACACCACTGGAGTCAAGCTAGCCGGGCTGATGAGAGGTGTTACCTCGAAACCGGTCCGGTCCTCGGATGCTTGATTCCGGTCTGGGAAAGATATGGCTGTGTAGTTCGGACTGGACTGTTCCCATGGGGCACAGGGTCAGAGCTGATTTGCATAAAGCCATTGTCTAACCCAGGGTGGTGTGGAGTGCAAAAAACGATGGATTTAGGCCCAGATCCTTGTACTGGGGTGAATGTAAGACATTGATCTACATTCTGTCCATCAAATTGTTTTTTGTAATTTTCTCCCTGAGTGTACTGGGGTAGCTCAGACGTGGGTCCCAGAGCCTCCACACCACTGGAGTCAAGCTAGCCGGGCTGATGAGAGGTGTTACCTCGAAACCGGTCCGGTCCTCGGATGCTTGATTCCGGTCTGGGAAAGATATGGCTTTGTAGTTCGGACTGGACTGTTCCCATGGGGCACAGGGTCAGAGCTGATTTGCATAAAGCCATTATCTAACCCAGGGTGGTGTGGAGTGCAAAAAACGATGGATTTAGGCCCAGATCCTTGTACTGGGGTGAATGTTCGACATTGATCTACATTCTGTCCATCAAATTGTTTTTTGTAATTTTCTCCCTGAGTGTACTGGGGTAGCTCAGACGTGGGTCCCAGAGCCTCCACACCACTGGAGTCAAGCTAGCCGGGCTGATGAGAGGTGTTACCTCGAAACCGGTCCGGTCCTCGGATGCTTGATTCCGGTCTGGGAAAGATATGGCTGTGTAGTTCGGACTGGACTGTTCCCATGGGCCACAGGGTCAGAGCTGATTTGCATAAAGCCATTATCTAACCCAGGGTGGTGTGGAGTGCAAAAAACGATGGATTTAGGCCCAGATCCTTGTACTGGGGTGAATGTAAGACATTGATCTACATTCTGTCCATCAAATTGTTTTTTGTAATTTTCTCCCTGTGTAAAGCCAATGGCATGTTTTATCTGGGATACGAATACAAACCAACCAAAGGTGTCAGGTTAGAAGAAAAAATATTTGTTCAAACTAAATATGCTTGTGTTTAGCTTTTCCACTTCTTTCTTAATAAAATAAATGACCCCTACTCAACTGGAAGTTAATTTATGTTTAAGGCATCTGACTCTGGCTTCAGAATCTGCCATTACTTTGATTTTAAATAATGGATGCCTATTATCAAAGCAGGCTTGCGAGTCTTAGAAAAATGAGAACTCTTTAATATATGGAAGTATATGAACTAAACACAGACCTCAGCACATTCATGAACCTGATAAGACATACAGCCATTCTGGAGGACACCAACAACCAAAAGTGGCATGTAAGGGGGCCACAAACAACAGCTCAGTCAACTTTAAAGATTTTTTATTTTTTTTTATTTTTATAAATAGGGATCTGATTCTTTTTTATTATGAGACGATGGTGAGCTTTACGTTTTTGCCTTGTGGGGTGAAGATGTCGACAACGAAAGTACAGTTAGATAATTTGAATACCCCATTATAAAAATAGGCAGAACTGAGCGGGGTTGTTGTAACATAAGGTCTAAATAACATCCCTACAGGCATATATGCCCAGTGAAATATTATTTCACGACACCGAATTAACTTTATTTCCTAAAGTTTTCCTATTCAGTGCTCATTTAGCAGCACTGTCAACGTACAGCGGGATCTTTCTTAAGTAGGCCAGGGGAAAGGGATGATGAATTAATGAACGGACCAGCCCTGCTAGAACATCATAGACACCATGTTACCGAAATCGCGACATTTCCTTACAGAAACGCCAGCCTCTGCTCCCCAGGCCGTGAGTTCCGCATTAAGGTACTATCAGCGGTTATAAACTGCTTCAGTCAGCAAGCCAGACTACAGTCACCATTTCTGCTGAAAAGGGGGGGGGGACACCTTTGCCTTGGGTCGCCGGCTCCTACTCTGCGGCAGACGCCTATCTCCGAAGCAGTTACACATTAAGCCGAGCGGCGGTGCCACAGCCAGGCCTCGCTCCCCCGCCTGGTCACCCTGCCTGGGCTGGCCCATAATGGCCGCCCTGGGCCTGGAGGCTGCGTGGCTGTCGCGGCGTTTCTATGGCAACCGGGCCCTAATTTAAAAAATGTGTGCTGCGCAGTCTGTATTCGGAGTCACTGGAGAGCGCGAGATATCTGGGAAATAAACTGCGCGCGCATGACACAGCCCCCTCTCATTCTGACAGGAGGAGCGGTTCAACAACCCCTCAGTACGCTGCGCGAGCCTCTGCAGGAGGCTGATGTGGCATAAAACAATGCATCGTTGCAGCTCTAATGACACATAATAACCTCCTGGCCTGCAGGCTGGCGAGGCAGCTCAGCGGGTCAATGCACCCATTTAAAAGAGGTCTGCGCAACCGGCATGTGAAAAATTAGAGGCCCAAGGGCCGACTCGCTCTTTCATTATTTTTAATGTAGATAAAACAAGTTAACGTCCGATCAATTTTACTGATCGAGTGTTTGATTTTGGACTTGCCTTACAAAACTGGGGAAAGTGCGTCTATATTTATGATCGCTATTTATTGGGCGAACATTTTTGTTTTGCTATCTGAAGCCATTTGACAACCAAACCGAGTAAGGCTACTGTGCTTCAGAGCGCTGTGGAGGCAGGGTCAGAGACGAGGACCAAAAAAACAAACAAATGAGTTAAATAACACCAACCATGTTTCTCTGAGGCGAGGAAAAAATGCCTCGTAGAAAGCACGGTCATTTTCCGATTTGGGGGCGTGGTTTTCTTTCTCTACTCTTCCCATTGGCTGGAAGGTAAAATTCCAGCCAATGGGAAGAGGAGAGAAAGAAAACAAGAAAGTAGCTTAAAAAACGCCCCCTAATCCGTAAAAGACGGGGCTTGAACCGAGTGACGCCCCTCTCCTACAATGGCTGGCCTCCGTTTAGGAAGCCAGCCAATGGAGAAGAGAGGCGGGTTCAAGCCCCTTGACTAAGAAACATTAAATCTCAGAGCTCCGCCTACACTGCTACGCAGTGAGACGCAGTCCTCGACCTAAAAAGGTTCAAAATAAGAAAAGTAACAAAGTAAAGCAAAAAAGAGGGGTCGCAAAGTGGCCAGATTGGTTTTATTCACACCTAAACACATTAGCGCCACTTCACGGAGTTTGCCAGTGAAACAGTACTTTCGTTTTCTCGTCTTTCTGTTGGTGCGTGGAGTGGAAAACGTTCAATGCAATCCTTATCGGCTGTTTTCCTTATTTTTGTTTATAAAATGTGTACCGCAGCTCTGTGTTCAGGGATGTGGTCTTTTTAAATCATACTGCTTAGGTTTTATAAGGCTATAAGCAATGGACATTGAACGGGTCTCTTCCGGGCCCTGTCCTTTGCTTTTCAGGCAAAACTCTCTTTGATTTCTAAATAGTGAGTGTAAAAGTGTTGAGGTAACCAGGTTGTTCCTGTTTAAAATTCACATGTGTTACTTAATCTTGCATTCCCTATAAGTGTTTGCTTTTCTAGGATGTTATTATTTTTTTTTCTTTCAACAGCATATTACTCTTGTCTGTTGCATAATTTGAAATGAGTCGCATCCAGGTGTTTATAGCGGGGCACAATTGGGTTGTAGCTGAAGGCACTGCAAGTTTTTCTCAGTGGGGCAGTGTGGTGTTCAGGGGGGGTGAGAGTTTGGCACTATGGCCAGAGATGCCGAATTTGGAACTGGGGAACCAGGTTCAGCTTTCATTACCAGACCACCAGACCATTCTCCTGAGGGAGCATATTCACATGCTAGACCTTAGAAGGCCCAGCTGGACCTTCAGAGCCCTGGTGTCTTGGCACCAGCAGGTGGACCCTATCAGTGGCAGGTGTGGGTTAACCATAAAGGTTACCACAATCCATACTGAAGTTCACCTCCAGTCTTGCAGGCAGGCCTACGGAGTAGCACACCCTATAGCGACAGTAACTTTGGCACTGAGATCAAAGGACCCTTGACGCCAGTACACCTCACCCATTGGTGCCTCCATGGGCCTTGTTTCAGCAGTAGTAGTGCAACACGTCAAAAATGGAAATTGCAGGATTTGCTCCAACACCAAACTAAGTTCGCAAACTTCACGGTCCATCTGCTGGGTACATCAAACGCTCTCTTTTCTACTTGAGCATATCTGTCTATTTGGGTAACATAGCTTAAAAACATTGCCAAAGTCAATAGCTCTGGCTAATCAGTTATAAGGTCCCAAAGGTTTATTTTCACTGTTTTATATAGAGCCAGCTCCACCCGAGGGTATCAGAGTGCTTTACATTTGCAAGGTTATAAACAAGAAAGCAACAATTGTTATGAGTGAAACAAATTATACAAGGTGGTCTGACATAGGAAAAAGAAAAATTTAGAGTACGTAGTGAGATGAGTGAGTAGAAGGTAGACGAAAACCAATTAAAAGAACAACAGACTTGGTAGGGTGTGAGAGAATATAGGAAAGCGAAGAGTGGAGGGATTGAGAAAAGAATGGGTTGGTAAGGGAGGAGAGAGGGGTGTGGAGGGTGTCAGAGGGAGTTGCCTGAGGAAGGAGGAGGGAAAGTAGTCAGAAAGGAGAGCAGGGAATTAATTTCTCCACTATTTAGTGAGAAAGTGTATTTTAAGGTCTCTTTTGAAGCTGGTGAGACCTATTGGCTATGCCAGTACTTGTTAATACATGTAAGTTACCCCTAAGGTATGCCCTGGATAGCCCCAAGAGCAGGGTGCAGAATTTTCAAAGTTGGGCATGTACTTTTATGATTTACGTGTCCTGGCAGTGAAAAGCTCTTACATTTGTTTTTTACTACAGCGCAGCCTGTCATCCCATAGGATAACATTGGAGTTGCCGTTTTACATTTTAGAAGTGTAATTTCCTAATGGTAAGAGATGTTTGGTTTACGTTTGGTGCCTCTGGAATCCTGAATTAAAATCCTAACTCATGTTGATGTCGAATTTTAAATTACAACTCTGAAAATGCCACTTTTAGAAAGTTACCTTACAAAATAATGGGGTTGCCCCATGTCGATCAGAACCTGGTTATTTAATTATATTGGCTGCAATGTGTTCAGTTGGGTGTTGCAATTGCTTAGCGTGAAAAGTTAGTTCTAGAATATGTCACCAATGTATGCAGAGCAATATGTGCCCTGGAAAATTAAGGAAACAAAATGCACAACGCAGATAGAGTGTGACCCTATCTGGGATGTGGAAATATTTTACAAATCTAGTTGTCCAAGGGACAATAAGCTACAGAAATCTACTAGCACTGCACATAAATCAATTTGCCTGGCCTACTTCATAAATCAAATATACGGGCTTCCAAAAAAATGTACCTCTTATGTGTAGTGCAGACTATGACAATATTGACTTTACACAGTGAAGCTTTCGCTTGAGGAAAAAAAGTTCTATAAAATAACATGGTGTCCACTGTACTGGAAAATCAGTATCATATATTTACACAGTGTACATTTTGCATAAGGTATTGCAAAGCAATAAAATACAGTACCCAGCATTTCAAACCCAAGCTGGTATTTACAAAACATCTGTGATCCAGCCGTAAGTCAGAAATGGACATAAATGTTTGAGTGTATCTCAAGTACAGCTCTGTTTTCTCCGGCAACGTGAAGGTTAGCTTTTCTAATAGATCAGGCAAGAGCAGGGGTGTGAGGAATCCTTTCTTAGGAGACAGTTCTGAAGATTTCATTTCAACTTACAGCAAAGTATCATCTCACAAGGTGTGCAGGGTTCTCATTTGAATGACTGTGACATTGCAACATATAATGGCCATATAGAAAACTCATTGGTGTACCCCAGCCTGACCTCACTGTGAGGCAAGCGGCGGGGTAGACAGGTTTATGACTGAGGTATTGCAGTCTTACTAGCATTCCCAAACAGAACTTACAGTGATACTTGGTGATGAGTTTATAGGATCTTCAACGAAGAAGACCTCATTTTTTTTACAGAGGCACAAAAAGGGCGATAAAACTACCCAAAGGAGAGTGCTACTTGAGAGTCATGGAGGGCTTGATTAGATCCCCGAGCCGTTTCCATCGCCTGTGCTAGCGAGGCACAACTGATACGAGAACAAGCGGTGTAGCAATGCTCAAATATGGAAGGGCTACACTCGTGATTAGCTGGTATCAGGGCTAAGGAAGGGAAACTCTTATCAATCTTGTATGTTCACAGCAGGCTTTTGTTGTTCCTTGGTACAAACTGTAAGGAATTCTGTGTTTGGAAATGTTTATATGCTTATGATACACCGCTGGATGAATCCTGCGTCATCATTATGAACAAGGTATCAGAAAAGAAGGCAGTGCCATCAAAACGGTTGTGGTTGGAGCCGCGAGGTTTCACTGCTAATGCTTACCACAGAGCTGTGATAGAATTAGACTTCGGCAGCAGCTTTACCACAATGGGCCATATGCATGAACACATTTTCCCATAGACACAGAATGGGCAAAACTCTTTGATGCATCTGGCCCAATGATCCATCTTGAGTGGCCAGCATTTGTCATAATAGTCGTCCTTCAGTGAGGGCCGTCTGCTTTGTAAGAAAATACAGATCAGGAAGACGGGGGGCCGGCCAGGAGACAGCTGGCTCTGGCACAGCAACAATACACTGCAGTGCTTCTGGACGAAGCCAGGCAGGCGTGGCTGGCTACGCGTAGTCGTATATACCAATGGGGCGATAAGTCCAACAAGATGCTGCATCGCTTATGCCAGGGCGTCATGCACGCCCAACCCCTGCCCCAGATAGTAGGACTGGATGGGGAGCCTCTATTGGAGTCGGCAGCGATGGCCGAAAGCTTTGCTACATATTATGAGGCCCTCTACACGCCACAGGAGTGTTTGGAAGCAGAGGTCGTACAACGTTTTATTGATGACCATCCACCTAGGGCCGTCTCAGACGAGGCACGCAACATATTAGACCGCCCCCTGACAGATGAGGAGCTAGCCACAGCGCTGTGTGAACTGAACCCGGGGAAAGCTCCAGGGCCAAATGGGTTCCTTAGTGAGTTCTTTCGACGCTTTGTGACCCAACTGAGCCCACATTTCCGCCCGGTTATAGAAGAAGCACGGAAGAATGGTTCGCTACCACCGGACTGGCGACATGCAGAGGTGGTGTTTTTTTTAAAGCCAGAGCGATCCCCTGAGAGTCACGCGTCCTACCGCCCGATATCCCTGCTCAATACTGAGGCCAAGATACTGGCTAAGGCCCTCGCCAATCGACTTAAGCCATACTTCACCGACCAGGTGCATCCGGACCAGGCCGGTTTCATGCCACAGCAGGCCACTCGTCATAATATACGACGGGCGCAGGTCGCGGTGTCGGCGTGGCGAAGGCTGGGGGAACAGGCGGCACTGTTTTAGCAGACATGGATAGGGCATTTGATTCTCTGAGCTGGAAGTATTTGTTCGCTTTGCTGGGGCGTCTGAACCTGGGCCCTCGTTTTTTGGCGTATGTGCGACTCCTATATGTGGACCTCACGGCAGCGGTGCGAGGGGGGGGGGGGATTTCCCGCTCCTTGCGACTCGAGCGTGGGACGAGGCAGGGTTGCCCCTTCTCTCCATATCTGTTCGCCCTTGCTATGGAGCCCCTTACGGCGTGGGTGCAGATAGACGCTCAGCTCAGGGGATTCCAGTGGGCAGTTGGTGTAATGGATAGAATAGCGCTATACGCCGACAATGTGTTATTTTTTCTCACTGACCTGGAGCGCTCGGGGCCCCGGCTCCTGCGAATCCTGCTAATTTTTGGTGAAACATATATCATTATACATGAATCCTAGGAAATCTACACTCTGGATCCTGGGCGGCCCGCAGCCCGTGGGGGACTGGGCGGGAGAGCTCCAGATAGCCACAGACGGCGTGAAATATTTGGGAGTGTTCCTGTCCGAGGACGCGACCGCTGTTATGGAGCGTAACATTACCCCGGTGTGGGAGCGCACCCGAGAAGACCTTAAGGTTTGGTCCAAAATGCCGCTTTCCATTCATGGTCGGTCGGCCATCTTTAAGATGGTGGCACTCCCACGTTTGATCTACCAACTGCAGAATCACCCAGTCCTGCTTGCGCAGAACTGGTTCAGGCGCCTTAATTCGGCGCTCAGCCAGTTCCTGTGGGAGGGGGGCGCGGCACGGGTTGCCCTGCGGACCTGCTTCCGGTCAACCTACACTGGGGGCCTGGCCACCTCGGATGTTCTATCCTATTCCCAGGCATCCCATCTATTGGTTTTGAACGACTGGTGGTATGCAGACAGAAATGACCCTGCCTACGCGGTAGAGAGGGCTTTGATGGGCACAGCGTCCGTCCACACACTACTCTACTGGGCGCCTCTCAGGAAATCTCTACCATCCATCACACAGGTGGTTTTTCAGGTTTGGAAGCAGACGCTACGTAGGATGGGTTGGTGGAACGTGCTAACCCAGGAGACCCCACTGTGGCACAATGGCCGACTACCTCAGTTGGACACATTGCTGGGCTTCCGGGGATGGGACGCGATCTGCATCTCTACCTTAGGAGACGTTATGTCGGGGGCGTGCTCAAGTCCTTTGCCGACCTGCGAGTAGAATTCGAGATGCCGAGAACTCAGTTCTATAAATATCTTCAATTCCGTCATGCTCTGACGCCATATATAGTGGGGTTGGATGACCTCCCAGAATTTAGCCCGATAGAGGCCAAAGTTTTTATGGGGGAGCAACCCGACAAGAAACTGTCCCGAATCTACCAAACCGTAGTACGACACTGCACCACCTATCTGCAGCACCTTAGAACAGCATGGGAACAAGATGTTGGTACTTGGATGAGGAGGACTGGGTGGAGGCACTGGAGAGCCCTAGGGGAGCTGCAATATCCACGTGCCTGCGACTCATACAATTTAGGTACCTACACCGCACATATTATACTAGGCAGCGCTTATTGAAGGCGGGTCTAATTGCGTCCCCGGATTGCCTTAGGTGTGGGACGGAGGTTGGAACGTTACTACATACAGTGTGGGAATGCAGGGCGTTGCAGAGATTCTGGACGGGGGTGCTCCGGTGTTTGGACGAAGTCCTGGCCTGGGTACTTCAAATAGACCCTAAATTGACTCTGCTACATGTTATGGCTGGGGTGGGAGGTAATAGGTACAAGCGCCATTTACTTCTACTGGGATTAACATTGGCGAAGAGGGATATTGCGCATTCGTGGAAAGCGTCCCAGGCTCCCTCACTAGTGGCATGAAAGAAGGGTATGGACTTCTGCATGGGGATGGAGCAGCCTGTCTTTGTGGCCAGGGGATGCCTGCGCAAACATTATAAGATTTGGAAAAGGTGGGCGGACTATCGCGGACTGGAACTAGACCCACCACCCGAGGACAGTACAGACCAGCCTCGGATTTAGCCGGACAATCTTGGCAATACTGTATATTTATCAGTGCATGTGATGTATTGTGCACTGAAGGTGCTTTACTTGAACAGAGCAGGCAGCAGCGCATAGGGTGGGTGGGAGTTGTGGGTGGTGGGGGGATGGGGAGGGGGGGGCAGTTTGATGTACAATTGATTTTCATTTTTTTTTCTTTTTCCATATTGTAACAAAAGAAAATGACTGCATTTGTGCTTAGTTTAATGATGATGGTGATTGACTCTGGGTGACAGAGCATTACAGAATATATGCTTATTATGCATTCAATAAAAATTTGTTTAAAAAAAAAGAAAATACAGATCACTGCCCAGAGTGTGTCCTGAACCATACATGTCAGACAAAAAACAAAGATTCCTCGCCATCAGAACATCAAATGTTTACCTATTACGGTTTAGAGTATGGTTTGGCCAAATTACTGCTCACTTACGGTGCAGAGGAGGAGAGGCCTGTCCAGGGGTGCAGAGGAGGAGAGGCGTGTCCAGAGGAGGGGCAAAGGGAGGCCTGTCCAGAGGAGGGGCAGAGGAGGAGAGGCCTGTCCAGGGGTGCAGAGGAGGTGAGGCCTGTCCAGGAGTGCAGAGGAGCTGAGGCCTGTCCAGGATGTGCGGAGGAGGTGAGGCCTGTCCCGGGGTGCAGAGGAGCTGAGGCCTGTCCAGGGGTGCAGAGGAGGTTAGGCCTGTCCAGGGGCGCAGAAGAGGTGAGGCCTGTCCAGGGGTACAGCGGAGGTGAGGTCTGTCCAGGGGGTGCAGAGGAGGTGAGCCCTGTTTAGGGGGTGCAGAGAAGGCAAGGCCTTTCCTGTCCAGAGGTGTGCAGAGGAGGTGAGGCCTGTCTGGTGTGGGTGGATGGCTTAGAGGAGGTGAGGCTGTGCAGGGAGTGTAGAGGACGTGAGGCCTGTCCAGGGAGTGGAGAGGAGTTGACGCCTGTACAGGGGGTGAAGAGGTGGTTAGGCATGTCCAGGGGGTGATGAGGAGGTGCGACGTGTCCAGAGGGGTGCAGAGGAGGTGAGACCTGACTAGGGGGTGCAGAGGTGAGGCCATTTCAGGTTTGCAGAGGAGGTGAGGCTTGTCCAAAGGGTGCAAAGGAGGTGAGGCATTTCCTTTAGGGGGGAGGGGTTGCAAAGGAGGTGAGGCCTGTCCAGGGGGAGGAGAGAAGGTGAGGTCTGTCCTGGGGAAGCAGGGAAGGTGAGGCCTGTCCAGGGCAAGCAGTGGAGGTGAAGCCTGTTCAGGGGGAGCAGAGGAGGTGAGGCCTGTCCATGGGTAGAAGAGGAGGTGAGGCCTGTCCTAAGGGCAGAGGAGGTGACCCTGTCTAGGGGTGCAAAGGAGGTGAGGCCTGTCCAGGGGTGCAGAGGATGTGAGGTCTGTCCTGAGGGGTGCAGAGGAGATGCCTCTCCAGCGGGAGCAGAGGAGGTGTGGCCTGTCCTGGGGTGCAGAGGAGGTGAGGCATATCCATGGGGTGCAGAGGAGGTTAGGCCTGTCCAGGGGGTCCAGAGTTGTTGAGGCCTGCCCAGGGGTGCAGAGGAGGTGAAGCCTGTCCTGGGGAGAAGAGAAGGTGAGCATGTCCAGGGGGAGAAGAGGAAGTGAGCCTGTCCAATGGGGTGCAGAGGAGGTGAGGCCTGTCCAGGGGGTGCAGGGGAGGCCTGTTGTCAAGGGTTGTGTTTAATCACAGTGCCAACACTCCCAGGAGCAGAACGATGACATTTTTCAAATTCCACCACTGGTTTTCCCACAGCCACCAACTGAAGAGTTAACTAGTGGCCGTGCGAACCCAGCCGGGAGAAAGGGGTATGGGACAGAGAAGAGACTGCCTGACCTTCGGGCTCTTCCACTCTACTTCTTCCTTTCTGCCGTACTGCATTTTATGCCGTTCTTACTCCCTCTCTATCTTCAAGCATGAGTGGAAATCGCTGTAACAGAAAAGCACACCATTACTAATTTGATTTTTGGACTGTGTACCCCCCTGGACTTCCTCTGGCACTTTGATTCATACTTACTGGGTCATTCTCATGGACTTCTTTACTCTTGTCCTGCCCGTCATTTTGCTGCTGTTCTCGGCCGCTTTTCTCTAGACCCTGACCCGCCATCTTGTCCATACCCTCGTCCTTTAACCCTTTGTCCCTTGTTTCCCCTTTGACGATCCTCTGATGTGCCTTTTCTCCATTCCCTTGTATCCCTCCCACCCTCCCTTGGTGCTGTGATTACGTCCCCCCTCCTTAATGAAACTCTGTTCTCCTGGTATTTTGGGTCTTGACCTGAGAAAATCTACTATTTGTATATTTATGTATATAGAGATAACTCTAACGACTAGTATATGTAGTAGACCTGTACTCTCTACCATTCCTATGTGACTCTTAGAGTATATCCATTCGTATCCCTTCCCTATGTATATAGAGATGACTCTAATCACTAGTATGTGCAGTAGACCTTTGTAGTCTATACCATTCCTGTGTGACTCTTAGAGTATATCCATTGGTATCCCTTCCTTATGTATATAGAGATAACTCTAACCACTAATATATGTAGTAGACCTTTGTAGTCTCTACCATTCCTATGTGACTCTTTGAGTATATGCATTCGTATCCCTTCCCTATGTATATAGAGATAACTCTAATCCCTAGTATATGCAGTAGACCTTTGTACTCTCTACCATTCCTATGTGACTCTTAGAGTATATCCATTCGTATCCCTTCCCTATGTATATAGAGATAACTCTAATCATTAGTATGTGCAGTAGACCTTTGTAGTCTCTACCATTCCTATGTGACTCTTAGAGTATATCCATTTGTATCTCTTCCTTGAGTGACTTGCAACTTCTACGTTTGCAGTTTTTTCTGTGTTTATCTCTTCCGTGTGTGACTCTACATCTTGTACATTTGCAATTTTTTTCTGTGTGTATCTTTTATAATGTAATGATGATACTTGTAAAGCGCACTGTTACCCCATCTCGGGGTGTCCTGGCGCTGAAGACCGCTGGGGAACCCGTCCTGGCTTTCCCTGTGAGATGGTCCCTTCTGGGTATCTCCAAGGTGAAACCAGGCATCCCCGGCGTATGTGGGGGGCGGTTGTAGAGATGAGGTAAGCTTAATGCCCAGAGTTGCCGAGTGTGATCCCTGGTTAGAGTAGGCACCGAGGCTAGAATTATCAAGTCCGTTGACCTAGGTCCACGACCCTGCCGCGTCGGGAATTGAACCCTGGTCCCGGGCTGTTCTCTGCTTCCGGGTCTGCCGCCTCTAACCAGTGAGCCACACCACTCCACTATGTAACTCATGTAATTCCAAGTCCTTATGTATCGCTACTGGTTCTTATGTAAAGAGCTCTGACACCTTCCGGTAATGTTCGCGCTATATAAAATCGCATTAAATATATATATATATATATATATGAAACAATCCCTGCTGCCTCTCGCCCGGAGCCCAATCCTGGAAACCGCTGCGCAGGAAGAAGAGAGGAGACCTCAAGTGCAGTGAGCAATATTCCTTTATTGTTCCCTCGAGGAAGCGGCACACCACAGCATGACGTTTCGGCCTACACAGAGGCCTTGATCACATGACGCACGCTGGGGAAGAGGCAATTTTTAAAGTGCTAGTGCTCAGTGGGATTACAATCCGATTGGTAGGTTTTGGCCACGTGTTGCACTACATCATAGACATGGACAACAGATTTTGGGCTACAGACATCTTTGGATAATCCCTGAATTAGCGCCATATTGCAACGGTCCACTCAATAATATTAAAGTGCAGGTGCAATTACATTTGTGTAAATAATATTCAACAAAGATCACTGGATCAATCCAGATGTAAAATCAATATCGTTGTGCAAAGTGCAATTTGTGTCATGAGGATCATACTCAATATATACACTATATACAATATACATCTTGTACAAAATCATGTATAACACCTAATTTCTGAACCAATAAATACAAAATATAAATTCATAAATAACGTATCATAAATACATAAATATATATGTTAAAACCATGACTGTACAGTATATTGCCAATAAATATACATATGAACACAACACCATTAATACGGGATGAGATCTATAGTGGACATGAATAATATCACAGCATAAATGCATTTAAACCATAGCACTAAGATCGCAGCATCCCATTGTTAATGCACAGATTTGTTTACACATGTGTTTACACTGAGCTGGAAAGTTTGGGGGCAGAGGAGATGTTGACCCCACCAAAGGAGGGGAGACCATCGCAGCCTCTGCCCTGCGAACCTTCCACTATGTTCCCGTATTGCCTGGTTGGACCATACCTTAACCCGGATGTACCTATATGACTAGTGAGAAATAAGAGAACAAAACTGTGCACTTTTTTATGTGAGAGTTTTTAAGTTTTTTTGTGGATATGTGATATTGTTTTTTCCAACTCTTTCTCTATAGAGCTTACTGGCTGGTTCTCTTTAATGTGAAAAAGCTCTTAGTACATCCAAGTGCAACCTAAGCCTAGGCTGCACTCCACATTTAAACCATCCGAACCTCTAAGCTATATGCTGTTTAAGACAAAAAAATCTTAATAACAAGACAGACAGATACACCAACATTATATGATTGGGAGCATAAGACTGCTCAACAGGGGAAGCAGATAACATTGCACGGCAGTATGTTATTGTCAAAGACACGTATAAAAGTCTTCCGTGGAATTCAACCCCCCCCCGGAGCTCGGCAATCCATTTCCAGTATATACCTGGTCTCTAATTTTCTCAAAGCCCCATCTCTATCTCCTCCTCTCCTGAGAGGACCAACACAGTCAATAGCATAGTAACGCAACAGGGAACTGTCGTTATTGTGGTGTTCCTTAAAGTGGCGGGCCACCGGGTATGCTGGATCACTTGTGTTGATGGCCCTGATGTGCTGGAGTATCCTCTTGTGCACCTGCAATTTGGTACTGCCAACATAACGCAGGGCACACGGACACTCCAGCACATACACCACATACTCACTTTTACACGTAAGCTGTTTTTTATTCTTGCGTGCAATGGAGGTGAAGGGGATTGCATATTCAGTTTTGTTCAATCCATGCTGGCAAGCCTTGCAGGATGAACACTTCCTAAAGCCTTTACTCTTCCCTAGCCAATTTTTGCTGGTAAGGACTTCTGGGCTAGATTTTACTAGGGCATTCTGCATGGAATATGCTCGTCTGTATGTGATGGATGGGGTATTAGATATTCTATCCCCTATCACTGGGTCACATTTCACCAAATTCCAATGTTTGGAAACTATTTTCCCCAGCGCTCCATGTTGCCTATTAAAGGCCCAAATCAATCTGACTGGTTGATCATTAGTGGTGGTAGACTTTTTATGGACTTTGGGCTGAAGGGCATGGTTACGTGGAATGGCATTAGCTTTAGTTATGGCCTTATCCACTACTGCGGCCTTATACCCCCTGGCCAGGAATCTGGTCCTACTGGCTTGCTGAGCAAGATTGCATTGGGCTTCTGTACTGCTCAATCGTCTTATACGCAACATTTCGCCATATGGAATGCTACGTATAAGGTGAGCTGGATGATGACTGCTGGCGTGGAGAATTGTATTTCCAGCCGTCTCCTTGCGATACAGCCTGGTTTCAAGATTTGCTGCTCCTGGTGTAACTGTCATGTCAAGGAAATGCACCTGATCCCTGCTGATGGTAGAGGTAAAGTTCAGGTTGTAATCATTCCTATTGATGAGGTCAACAAAGTGCTCAGCCTCTTGGCGGGTGCCCTTCCAGACTAGGAACACATCGTCTATATAACGATACCACCTAACAATAGATTGTCTGGAAATGTCAGCGTGCATGCCATAGAGGACCTGTCTCTCCCAGTAGCCCATGTGAAGACAGGCATAACTGGGAGAGAAACAGGCCCCCATGGCCACACCCCTGACCTGCTGGTAATATCTATTGTTAAACATGAAAAAATTGTGGTGTAAACAAAATGAAATCATAGAGAGTAGCATGCGATTGTGATCAGCCATGATTATTGGTCTCAGTCCTAGGTAGAATTCTATGGCTCGCAATCCGTCTTGATGATTAATACTAGTTTATAAAGACGTGACATCTAATGTAATGAGCCACAGATCCGTATCCCACTCTATGTCCTGTATCTTTCTTACAAAATCATTGGAATCTTGCACATAAGATGGTAACTCCTGAACAAATTCCTGCAAGAAAGAGTCCACATACACTGTTGTTTTCTCTAGTAAACCCCCACACGCTGCAATTATCGGTCTTCCCGGGGGTTTATGTGAATTCTTGTGGATCTTCGGGACTGGCATGACTGGATGGTTATTCTTTAGATATTTAAGTTCATCCATGCTCAGTAGGCCAAAGGACCTCCACCCCATAAGCAACGAGTGGAAATCTTCCTGAGCTTTTTTGACCAACGATATGTCACTGTGTCTGTAGCAGTTCAAATCTTTTTAGTGAATATATATATGTATATATGTATATATATATATATATATATATATATATATATATATATATATATATATATATATATATATATATATATATATATATATATATATATATATATATATATATATATATGAGGTACGTGGTGCTCCTTAGACAACTCACAGCATTCAGCCAATTAGAAGACACAGGAACCAGCAAGACCCGTAGTTTGGTGCAAATGTTTTTATTTTAGTATTTAGCCCAGCACCAGTCCGCCATGACGCGTTTCGGCTAGAGATAGCCTTGATCACATGACAACGTCACGAGGGCTGATCACCCTTTTTAAAGTGCAAAATGCCATCACATGGGTTAGAAACAGAAAAAATACTATTAATGTTTCTAAACTTTCCACAACAGATAATTACGGCGTGAATGCCCGTATACTACATTAGTCGCACAAATAGCAGCATATATTCATATTACAATAAATAAATTGATAAACCTCTGCACAATATTAGAGTTAAAAATGCATGTAAAATACAAGTGCATAATCAAGGCATGGGTAATAGAAACTTTTAAAATTCATATAAAAGTTAAAAGCCTATAAATAGTTATATACATATAAAATATAACTAAAATTTTAATTCATTTATCTACACAATTGATCCAGGTGTGCTGTATTGATCCCCTGAGTCAAATATAAAGTGCAATAATGCCCAAGTGGGCAAATCCCAAAGCCTGAGATGTATGCTCTGTATTGTGCAAAGTATGCTTAATGTGCATCATTAGCTGATGGCAAAAAAGTGCTACCAAGTGCATGATAATTAATAGAATCAAAATTAAAAAGATGTCAATTGGTCATGGAGGGAAAAAGGGATAAAGTTTGTTCCTACAGAATGTAAAATCCACAGTTTCAAAACGCAATGCAATTACTAGAAATTCAGTTATTAGTTCTTGACAACTCAAATCAAATCAAATTTACACGGATGACAGGCTCAGCAATTCTTTCATATATACATATATACATTCATAGATAGGTGTGGCAGTCCTCCCCTGTGTTAAGACCAAACGGTGCCTTGGTGTCTAAAAGGATTATATAGCGAGTCTCTAGTTTTCTTAAGAGGGACTCTCTATCACCGCCTCTCCTTTGGGGAGGAACACAATCTATCGCAAAATATTTCAGTAATGATGCATCCTTTCCATGGTTACTCTCGAAGTGCCTGGCCACTGGATAAGCTTGATCTGCGTGGGTAATCGCTCGCAGATGTTGAAGTATGCGCTTATGCACTTGAGGCCTAGTGCTACCAACATATCTTAGGCCGCACGGGCACTCCAAGACATACACAACAAATTCTGACTTGCAATTTAATTTTTGTTGGATTTTAATTGGAAAGGGTGAGAGAGGAGTGGATACCTCAATCCTACTGATGCCATGCTTACAAGCTTTGCAGCTTGAGCATCTTTTAAAGCCTTTACTGTCATTTAGCCATGTTCCTGAAACCACTTCAGGGCTGCTAGATACTATACTATCCTTCATAGAGTGTGCCTTACGATAGGTAATGCTGGGAATTTTACTGATATGTTGTCCTATCACAGGGTCACAGGAGACTAAAGACCAGTTATCTTTAATTATTTTGTGGATACATTTATGTTGTTTATTGTAAGCCATAATTAGTCTAGTCTCATTGTTTGTATTATCAGTAGCAGAGCTAATTTGTGCCCTTCCTGAGCCCAGGAGTGCAGTTCTATCAATCTTATTAGCTCTGATAGTGGCATTGTTTATCGTGTCTGTTTTGTAGCCTCGCTCTAGAAATCGAGCCCTACAAGCTGATTGTGCCCTCCGGCATTCATCCTCACTGCTGCAAATCCTTCTGACACGCAGCATCTCCCCATAAGGGATGCTGCGTATCAGATGTGCCGGATGGTGACTTCCAGCATGCAGCAGTGTGTTTCCCGCTGTAGGTTTGCGGAATAGTCTAGTATGCAGTATGTTATCATAAACATATAGTTCCACATCTAAGAATACAATGGATTCTCTGCTCAGGGTGTGTGTGAAATGTATATTCAGGTTATTGTTGTTCATTTCCTGTATAAAGAGGGTCACTTCTGACTCAGATCCATCCCATATAAAAACCAGGTCATCTATATACCTTAACCAGAGTTTAACTTTGGTGTTCATAACGGTGGCATATTGCTTACTCAGGACCTGCTCCTCCCAGTACCCCATGTGTAGACAGGCGTAACTGGGAGAGAAGCAGGCCCCCATTGCCACTCCCCTGGTCTGTATAAACAACTGATTAGCGAAAAGAAAGATGTTATTTTCAAGACAAATATTAATCATGTCCAGCAACATTTTGGAGTGATCATAGAAACACTGATTTCTTTTTTCCAAAAAGTGTTGCACAGCCCTCAAACCATCAATGTGGAATATGCTGGTATACAGCGAAGTTACATCCATCGATACAAGGACATAATTGGGGCTCCATATAAAGTCTTGAATCTTGCTCAACAAGTCACCAGTATCAAGAATGAAGGATGGCAGGTGCTTCACATACTCCTGGAGAAAAAAGTCAATGTATCTGCTCATGTTCTCCAGTAAGCTATTACAAGCAGATATTATGGGCCTGCCAGGGGGTTTTTGTATGTTCTTATGTACTTTAGGGATGAAATATATCACCGGAGTCACCGGATGGTCTTTTTTCAGGAACTTATATTCATCCATCGTAATGAGGCCCTTACTTCTCCAAGCTGATAATTTGAGGTAAATTTCGTTCCTAGAATTAGATGCCTCCTGCATGGAGATGCGACGATAACACTCCTTGTCGTTAAGTTGCTTGTGGGCTTCCTCTAAGTACATTGTACGTGGCCAAAGGACCACGTTGCCCCCCTTATCTGATTGTCTGATCACCAGATTCTTGTTGGCTTTCAGTTTTTTGATTAACATATGGTATTCTTTGTCTCTGTGGTCATATCTTTTGGTTTGATTTGCAGTTCTGATTTGTAGCTCCTTGAGTTGTGAGACAACACGATCGTGGAAGATATCTATATTATCTTTGAGCATGAGAGGACAAAATTTCGATTTCAATTTAAAATTGGTTGCACATGATGTTGGCAATGGTTCGCCCCCTAATGCCTCTTGACTCTCGGTACTGGGACCAAATTCATCTTGATGTAGTTCCAATAGTTCTTGCGTTAAGGCTGCGCCCAACACCGCAGTGTCTCCTTCACTGCCAGTTAGATTAGTTGTGGGAGCAGTCGCCTCACTGATATTTGCAAGATTACCACTGGAGCTAGTCCGGGATGCGAAGTGTTTCCGTAGCTTTAGCTTTCGGACAAACTTAAAGATGTCAATTTTTGTGGTTGCATAGTCAAAATTTGCCTTTGGACTATACGAAAGTCCCAACGAGAGTATAGAAACTTCATTAGGTGTTAGGTTCACATCTGAAAGATTAATAACCGCATTCGAGTTTGTTTGTGCAGTCTCTGGGGTAGCTGTTATTGTTGAGCTACCGGTGGTTTGTTCCACTGCTTTTTCGTGCGCTGTTTTCGCGGTTTGCCAATTACGTTTGCGGCGTTTGTTGCAGGCCCGCCTTTCTGCGCGTTTCCTATTTTTGCGCTGGCGCCGGCCGATTGTGTCCCAGAGCGGAGAGTGAGTTTTCGGTCCTGAGTTACCATCTCCATTTCTTGCCCTGGGGTAAATTTGCGAAACCCCGACATCTGTTGGCGTCTATTTTCCAATTCAGACTCACTCTCGTACTGTGAGCTCTCACCTGAAACAGAAGATACTTCCTCTTGTCGTGTTGTCATAATTGCATTTTTATCAGCCATAGAGGTGGTGGCAGTGTTTGGGAGTTCTTGGCCATGTCGCTGTTTGATTTTATCGTAACGCTTGGCAAACGTGAAGATTTGGCAATTCTCGTAGTCCAGCCGGTCGCGCTGGAATTTATATGCCTTCCTCTTCTTTATTATCTCTTCCTCACGTTTGAGCCTTACTGCCATTTCCTCTCTGTATTTAGTTAACTCGGCAGATGGGGGAAATTTGTCAATTTCAGCGTTAATGGCGTCAATTTCCTCCAGGAATTTGACCCTATCGCTCTCAGCGTATTGTATTAGGATCCCCATCAAGCGTTTGGAGTTTCCTAAGTTACACTGTGCCCAGTCGGTTAGCATCTGGGGGTCCGGTTTCTCATAAGACGGTGCTAATAAAATCCGCAGACCCCTTGGCACACGACCCACCTCTAAGTAACCTGCCAGCGATGTATGCTCCCACCACTTCGACTGCTCACTTTTGCTGCACTTTTCCAGTTTTTTGAAAAGTTCCTTAAGCCCGGGGCTCTGCTCCGGTGCAGCAATGGAACTGGGATGCATGACGGACTCCCCAGCCGGGGGGTCCGTAAACATACCCTTTGACGCCTCCATGCGCCCCCTTAACGTCTCCGCGGACATGGTGTTCTCGGGCAATAGAGTCAACAAGCACACTCACAAACGCGTCTCACCGGTAATCTGTTGAAAAGCGTTTCTGGAACTCCTCACAGGGAAATTCTGTAGTCCGTTTAGCAGCCGCTCCCGGTACTCGCTCAGCAGGCTCAGGATGTCCGGACCAACCGCCGCTGGTCTTGAAACTTCCGAACCACTTCCGGGTTTTCCTCACGAACGCGGCAGCATTCAGATCCAACGAACCCTGGGGCGTGGCAGCTTCTCCGGACACGGAGCTTTCGAAATTTCCTGAAAGGAAGGTTGCTTCACGCTGCAGCTTCGCCCAAAACCGAGGAGGGGTCTCGCAACAAGCCAGGGAAGCCTCCCAGCTACGATACGAGGTACGTGGTGCTCCTTAGACAACTCACAGCATTCAGCCGATTAGAAGACACAGGAAACAGCAAGACCCGTAGTTTGGTGCAAATGTTTTTATTTTAGTAGTTAGCCCAGCACCAGTCCGCCATGACGCGTTTCGACTAGAGATAGCCTTGATCACATGACAACGTCACGAGGGCTAATCACCCTTTTTAAAGTGCAAAATGCCATCACATGGGTTAGAAACAGAATATTAATGTTTCTAAACTTTCCACAACAGATAATTACGGCGTGAATGCCCGTATACTACATTAGTCGCACAAATAGCAGCATATATTCATATTACAATAAATAAATTGATAAACCTCTGCACAATATTAGAGTTAAAAATGCATGTAAAATACAAGTGCATAATCAAGGCATGGGTAATAGAAACTTTTAAAATTCATATAAAAGTTAAAAGCCTATAAATAGTTATATACATATAAAATATAACTAAAATTTTAATTCATTTATCTACACAATTGATCCAGGTGTGCTGTATTGATCCCCTGAGTCAAATATAAAGTGCAATAATGCCCAAGTGGGCAAATCCCAAAGCCTGAGATGTATGCTCTGTATTGTGCAAAGTATGCTTAATGTGCAACATTAGCTGATGGCAAAAAAGTGCTACCAAGTGCATGATAATTAATAGAATCAAAATTAAAAAGATGTCAATTGGTCATGGAGGGAAAAAGGGATAAAGTTTGTTCCTACAGAATGTAAAATCCACAGTTTCAAAACACAATGCAATTACTAGAAATTCAGTTATTAGTTCTTGACAACTCAAATCAAATCAAATCCTCTTGTGCACCTGCAATTTGGTACTGCCAACATAACGCAGGGCACACGGACACTCCAGCACATACACCACATACTCACTTTTACACGTAAGCTGTTTTTTAATCTTGCGTGCAATGGAGGTGAAGGGGATTGCATATTCAGTTTTGTTCAATCCATGCTGTCAAGCCTTGCAGCATGAACACTTCCTAAAGCCTTTACTCTTCCCTAGCCAATTTTTGCTGGTAAGGACTTCTGGGCTAGATTTTACTAGGGCATTCTGCATGGAATATGCTCGTCTGCATGTGATGGATGGGGTATTAGATATTCTATCCCCTATCACTGGGTCACATTTCACCAAATTCCAATGTTTGGAAACTATTTTCCCCAGCGCTCCATGTTGCCTATTAAAGGCCCAAATCAATCTGACTGGTTGATCATTAGTGGTGGTAGACTTTTTATGGACTTTGGGCTGAAGGGCATGGTTACGTGGAATGGCATTAGCTTTAGTTATGGCCTTATCCACTACTGCGGCCTTATACCCCCTGGCCAGGAATCTGGTCCTACTGGCTTGCTGAGCAAGATTGCATTGGGCTTCTGTACTGCTCAATCGTCTTATACGCAACATTTCGCCATACGGAATGCTACGTATAAGGTGAGCTGGATGATGACTGCTGGCGTGGAGAATTGTATTTCCAGCCGTCTCCTTGCGATACAGCCTGGTTTCAAGATTTGCTGCTCCTGGTGTAACTGTCATGTCAAGGAAATGCACCTGATCCCTGCTGATGGTAGAGGTAAAGTTCAGGTTGTAATCATTCCTATTGATGAGGTCAACAAAGTGCTCAGCCTCTTGGCGGGTGCCCTTCCAGACTAGGAACACATCGTCTATATAACGATACCACCTAACAATAGATTGTCTGGAAATGTCAGCGTGCGTGCCATAGAGGACCTGTCTCTCCCAGTAGCCCATGTGAAGACAGGCATAACTGGGAGAGAAACAGGCCCCCATGGCCACACCCCTGACCTGCTGGTAATATCTATTGTTAAACATGAAAAAATTGTGGTGTAAACAAAATGAAATCATAGAGAGTAGCATGCGATTGTGATCAGCCATGATTATTGGTCTCAGTCCTAGGTAGAATTCTATGGCTCGCAATCCGTCTTGATGATTAATACTAGTATATAAAGACGTGACATCTAATGTAATGAGCCACAGATCCGTATCCCACTCTATGTCCTGTATCTTTCTTACAAAATCATTGGAATCTTGCACATAAGATGGTAACTCCTGAACAAATTCCTGCAAGAAAGAGTCCACATACACTGTTGTTTTCTCTAGTAAACCCCCACACGCTGCAATTATCGGTCTTCCCGGGGGTTTATGTGAATTCTTGTGGATCTTCGGGACTGGCATGACTGGATGGTTATTCTTTAGATATTTAAGTTCATCCATGCTCAGTAGGCCAAAGGACCTCCACCCCATAAGCAACGAGTGGAAATCTTCCTGAGCTTTTTTGACCAACGATATGTCACTGTGTCTGTAGCAGTTCAAATCTTTTTAGTGAATATATATATGTATATATATATATATATATATATATATATATATATATATTCACTAAAAAAACCATAGGTTTTAGGCCTTATATAGTTAGGAATTAACATATAAAAAACCATTGAAATTCCTCCTATATAGTTAGCTGGACATTTTATTGACATAAAACCCAATGAAATTCCATATATAGTTAGTTGCAATAACTATATATCGCGCACCCGCAATCCACTGCTGATGATGTCACATATTACATCATTCATGACATGGTCAGTGACATCACTGATGACATCACTGATGACATCATCCAGTGACTGTGTGTTTCTGTAAAGTTTAAATATGTTTTACATATTGAAGAATGAGTGGATGTATAAGTGTGTGGATGAAGGATTTAGTAGGTGCGTGACTGACTGAGCGAGTGAGTGAATGAATGTGTCTTACTGAATGCATGGGTTAATGACTAAACTGTCTGAAAGTGTGCATCAATATGTCTGTTATTGTGCAAGCTGCTGCATGTGTTGATCAGTAGCTATATGAGTGGCTATATAGCTTATTGATTGGTTGCCCAAGTATTTGTATGGAAGACTGAGTGTGTGTGTAACTGGCTGGGAGGCGAGTGACTATGTGCAGATCAATGTGTACTTGTATCAGTAATTGCATAAGAGAGTAAGTATGTGTTAGTATATGTTTGGAAAAGTAAGGTGTTCTGTGTTTAACTGTATAGATGAGGAAATCGAAGTGTGATTGATTCTTTACAGGACTGACTAGGTGTGTGAGTAACTCCATGGATGAGTGGCAGTGTGTGAGTGTCTGCATAGGTGTATGAGTGCATATGACAGTGTTGTAAAAATGAGTGACTGTATGTACGAGTGATTGTATGGGTGAATGAGTGAATGTGTGCGTAGACGTAGGAATCAGTGAGTGCATATGTAGTAACTGGTATTGGTGTGTCATGATGTCATCAGTGATGTCATTTGAGATGTCATCAGTTATGTCATCAGTGATGTCATTTGAGATGTCATCAGTGATGTCATCAGTGATGTCACTGACCATGTCATGAATGATGTAATATGTTACATCATCAGCAGTGGATTGCGGGTGCGCGATATATAGTTATTGCAACTAACTATATATGGAATTTCATTGGGTTTTATGTCAATAAAATGTCCAGCTAACTATATAGGAGGAATTTCAATGGTTTTTTATATGTTAATTCCTAACTATATAAGGCCTAAAACCTATGGTTTTTTTTAGTGAATTTCATTGGTTTTTTTAAAGGCTAATTCCTAACTATATATAGTGTATAACCTTTGTTTTTTTCAGTGAATTTCATTGGTTTTTTAAATGCTAATATATATATATATATATATATATATATATATATATATATATATATATATATATATATATATATATATATATATATATATATATATATATATATATAGGAGGAATTTCAATGGTTTTTTATATGTTAATTCCTAACTATATAAGGCCTAAAACCTATGGTTTTTGACGAATCCCCCCCAAACTTTCAGGGACGGAGCGGAGCGGAGCGAGCCATCTTCTTTGAGAAATTTGCGAAGATTCATCAACCAGGGCCAAAGTTATTCCCAATAGAATGTTGGGGATTTCCTATGGTAAACCGTCCTAACTATATATACCTACTGGCGACCGCCAGTAGGTAATATATATATATACACATATATATATATATACACATATATATATTTATATATATATATATATATATATATATATATATACATATACATATACATATACATATACATATACATATACATACACACACACACACTACTTTGTGTCCAAACCATCAACTTGTCATTTTCAGTAAATACACTGTTCGTCCCTGTCTGGCTTTCCACCTAAAATAATTAGTAAATTTCCTCTGAAATGCCCACTTATTATTTTTGTAACATGGCAATTTTTACTGTTAAGACATCTTTTTGATTTTTAGTAAATAGATTTTGCCCCCATACACATTATTTTACAAAATACAATGCTGTTAAAATTATTTGCTTGTACATTTCAATAAATTTACTACTTTAGTACCCACAAACCAGCTTGTGATTTTCATGAAATACCCCTATTTTGTCACAGTATTCTGGCTTTTTATTTTTAGTTGGGTCACACTCATTCTGCCTCATTCACAAATATTGTAAATTTGCAGTTGGTCGTAAAGACATTAGCAACTCTGTAGACTCAATTTGTAATGCAGAAAGATGTTGCAGAATCTCAACAGTAGGTGCCACGCAGAGCTTCCATGCACTTTCGCTGCTCCGCTATTTTGAATAATGCCCTCATCAACAACCTTCAACAGTGGAATTCGAAGCAGAACGTTATGAATGGTCCTAGGCGATTTGCGTTAGGAATACACAAAATGCAATTCTGACAAAATTAAGAAGGAAAAGGCACAGACTTTTCACTACTGAAACCTATGCAGAAACAAACAAAAATATAAAAGTAATCCCGCAATTTCTGACTATTACTGAACCCTACCTGTTGATAACCGTAGGGTAAGAGAGAGTATGTACAGTCAAAGGTATGCCGAATTTCAGTATCGACGATAAAATGCATAAGGTTTAGGTTTTCGAAGGAGGTGTTACTATAACCTCAGCCATGAGCTGCATGGAACAAGACATGCAGCACTTCCAATGCATGTAATTACTGTTAGACCGTCCTTAAAAACACTTAAATATGACTTATTTTCTTTCTAAATACGGTTGGACCTATTCGCTAATATATTTTCGAATGTTAAAATAGGTTTCCTGCCGAATACAACATCTGCAAGGAATTCACAAAAAGATTCCTGGCAAGTTTAAAACTGCTTCACTACTGTGGATTTCCCTTCCCTTCAAGAATGTGGGGAAATCCCAGGCAAGGGGTGGGAAGTTGGTGTTAAAAGGTAGGGATAGCTTGTTCGTTTGTGACTGTGGCTGGAGTAACTGCTCTTTCAATATGGGAAAAGGAATGGATGTTTTGATATTTGTTGAGTGTAGTGGAATATGTTTTCTCTGCAGTTAAAAAGAAACGGGAAACACGAAAAAGAAACGTGTATTTGCGATATTAGCTCCATTCCTCCTATGTGGAAATCTTCCGAACGATGGGCCAATCCCAGCGCGGCCCTGAGGCGAGCCCCGCGATGACGTCAGAGCTCCTTGACAAATCGGAGCGCGGTTCCTTCGCCGGCCCCGCCCACAACCAGGCGGCGGCCATCTTAAGGCAGCTCGGGCGGCGGCGGTGATCTCGGGGGCCAAAACGAGGGGTGGGAACCCTCGAAATTAAAACAAAAACATTAAAATGAAAGAGACAAACCCCCCAAGACCCCCCCCCCCCAAAAAAAATCGCGAAAAATCGCGGGGTGCGTGCACGCGTTCGCGCTTATAGATATATAATTGATTTCTCTTTTAATTTTCTCAGGAACCACTGGAGGGATTTACACAATTTTACCAAAAGCGTGATCTGCATACCAGACACTACCATTTTGACAAGTTTGGTGTAATTCCCTTCAGCGGTTCAAGCTGTAGCTGAGTCTAAAGGTGCTATGGAAATTAACATGGGGAAAACACGTTTTGGGACCCCCCTTTTTTCTCAGCCCCCACTTGACGAATCGCCCCCCAAACTTTCAGGGAAGGAGCGGAGCGGAGCGAGCCATCTTCTTTGAGAAATTTGCGAAGATTCATCAACCAGGGCCAAAGTTATTCCCAATAGAATGTTGGGGATTTCCTATGGTAAACCGTCCTAACTATATATAATATTCACAGAAAAAACCATAGGTTATAGTGGATATATAGTTAGGAATTTGCATTTACAAAACCTTGAAAATTCAATGAAAAAACCATTGGTTTTAGGCCATATATAGTTAGGGATTTGCATTTACAAAACCTTATTTTACTCGCATAAAACCATTGAAATTCCATATATAGTTATAAGCGCTAACTATATATCGCGCACCCGCAATCCACTGCTGATGATGTCACATATTACATCATTCATGACATGGTTAGTGACATCACTGATGACATCACTGATGACATCTCAAATGACATCACTGATGACATCACTGATGACAACACCCAGTGACTGTATGTTTCTGTAAAGTTAAAATATCTCTTACATATTGAAGAATGAGTGGATATATAAGTGTCTGGATGAAGGATTTAGTAGGTGCATGACTGACTGTATGAGTGAGTGATTAAATGTGTCTCACTGAGTGCATGGGTTAGTGACTAAACAGTCTTAATTTGTGCATCATTATGTCTGTTGTTCTGTAAACTGTTGCATGTGTTGATAAGTAGCTATATGAGTAACTATATGGGTTATTGATTGGTTGCCCAAGTATTTGTATGGGATACTGAGTGTGTGTGTGGGTGGCTGGGAGGTGTGTGACTCTGTGCATAGATGTGTGAGCAGTTGATTCACTAGATGTATGGTTTCAAAAGTGCATGTGGAAACAGCTGTATGGGCGGTTGACTGTGTGCATGAGTGTATTGGTGAGTGAATGGATATCTCAGTGCTACATGTCAAAGTAAGTACATATGTAAAACACAGTACATGTGAGAGTTGACATATATAAATAACTGTGCATAAGAGCCAGTGAATGTGTGAATGGCTGTTTGGATCATTGTGAACTTGTATCAGGGATTGTATAAGAGAGTAAATATGTGTTAGTATATGTTTGAATGAGTAAAGTTTGTATAACTGTATATTTGAGGAAATGGAGGTGTGATTGATTCTTTGCATGACTGACTAGGTGTGTGAGTAACTCCATGGATGAGTGACAGTCTGTGAGTGTCTGTTTACACTGATTGTATCTAAGGTTATATTAGAGTCTGAAGAGGTTCATCGTATTATCACATGAATGATATCATCAGTGATGTTATCAGTCATGTCAAATGAGATGTTTTCAGTGATGTCATCAGTGATGTCATTTGAGATGTCATCAGTGATGTCATCAGTGATGTCACTAACCATGTCATGAATGATGTAATATGTGACATCATCAGCAGTGGATTGCGGGTGCGCGATATATAGTTAGCGCTTATAACTATATATGGAATTTCAATGGTTTTATGCGAGTAAAATAAGGTTTTGTAAATGCAAATCCCTAACTATATATGGCCTAAAACCAATGGTTTTTTCATTGAATTTTCAAGGTTTTGTAAATGCAAATTCCTAACTATATATCCACTATAACCTATGGTTTTTTCTGTGAATTTCATTGGTTTTTTAATAGCAAATATGAAAAGCTTTAAAATGTCAAGTACGTGATAGATAAAAACATTTTCGTATTTATGCACGCTGATGTGCTTTGAACGCTGCACCCCCCCCCTCCCCTCTTTTGTCTTAGTAGTACTCTCTCTTTGCAGATACTGAAGGGTAGTTAACGCAGGCCTTTCCCCCCGTTGTAATCCGTCGTGCCTGCTTGTCTCTCCATTTGATTGATTGTTGTCCAAGCATTTACTGTTTTAGAATTGGTTCTCTTTGGATCATTCTCTATTTACAAACAAGCACAAAGTCGCAATACTCTGTTTAGTCTTTGCAGATAGTGAAAAATCGTGTAAAAAAATAAAAGTAATCAAGCAAAATCAGTAGGCCACTAATTGGATCTCTTTTTGACCTCGCTAAAATAGAAATATTAGGAACAACCCTTCATGAGAAATACGAAAATAGTGAGATGAACAGAGCTCCACACCATGAGGGCTGCAAGACAGCTCGGCTCCATCACCCATCCCGCACAAAATAACGACAAACCCTATGCAAATATTAAAAATATAGACAACACACCAGCAAAGAAACAGGGTAAAACATTTTATTAAAAAACTATTTACATAACGTTGGTTTATAAGATGATGTCAGTAGTGGACCAATGTGTGAATAGGTCGAAAGCAGCACAAGGCTCCAAGATCCGGATGGCAAGCTCCTGGATGTTGGGTGCCATAGTTCAGAGTTCTGAGTTTCAGCCTTTTTCAATGCCTGTGCTTTGCTGAATCAAAATGGCGGCTTGACACAAAGCTGACTCAAGCGTTGCTACTGATGCTATGCAGACCAAAACTGGTTTTCAGTTTGTACATTTTTCTAGATTTTTCAATCCAAGTTTGGTTGACTTTGTAGAACGATGGCTTCAAATTTTCAACATACGGTGTGGTGGCGCTGACTGGGAGGGGGCGCTTCGCTCCTGCCCCCTCCCCAAGTAAGATTTTCATACGTGAAAGTACGTTAATGGTTTTGGTCCCTGAGTTGCTTCGATGTCACTGCCATTCTCAAATGGCATAAGTTCTGGATGTTGGGTGCCATAGTTAAGAGTTCTGAGCAGTGCTTGTAACACTGTCTGAAGCTTATTTCCACCTACTGCAGCTTCACTATTCTCAAAGTAAGTGAGTGTCGTTTGTGGACCTGACTGCATTAGAAAACAATGTGATATGTTACCTTCCTAAACAGCTTGACGGAGGCCCCTGAGGGGCGGTGTGATGGCCATGGACTCAGAGAAGACGCTTGGCTCCGACACCCTCCCCAAGTCTTATAGCACTGGTGTAGCCTGAGATCGCCCCCGACATAGGCGGCCGGCTCCCGGGGTCCGGCGGAACTTTTTGCCTTTTGATGACTCTTCAATTCTGAACCTTGTCCCATCCAGCTGAGTTGCGCCCACTCTTGCGGCTACAGCGTCTTGCCCACCATCCAGCTGAATTGCGCCCACTCTTGCGGTGCAGCGATAGGCGGCTGCCACAGGACTCTCAAAATGGCGGCCGGCTCTTCGGTTTTGGGCCTGGTCCACTAAAATGGCCCTGGGACACCTTTGAACTCGGACGCTTCCCTGATAGGGCTTGGGTTGGGTCCCATTCTCGAAAGCGTCCCCTCAGCCGTGAAGATTCTACAAAAGTCTTGGGGGCCTCCGACTCCCGCAGGCTTCTGGTGGGGAGCGGCTGCCATGATTGCTCGTGGAATGGCCACGACGGAGCTACGAGATGGTAGTGGTCTCATGCTGACGCCAGCTCTAGTCTGAAACATCCAGAAACACTGTAGACTACCAATTCGATCAGTTCCGGTAGCGCCCCAACATGACCCGGAAGAGAAGAACTTGCCCTCCCCTCTTTGACTGATGGTTCTTGTTGCCTGTCCCCTCTGTTCTCATTTAACAGAACTTTTTGGACTGCTGAAAGGGGTTGTGTTCCGAACGCTGGTTGGTGGAGACATTTTGACTATATTCTTGACCTACGTTGTCGCGTAATGCGTTATATGACACGCCGCGTTACCGCACCCGGAAGTGATCCGAGGCGCGGCGTGCAGCGCGTAACGTAAGCATAACAGGTCATGTGACTTGTTAATAAAACTTTTCATTGGTTCATTTTACTTTTGTTAATTTAATGATGAAAAGCTTGGTCATATGACCTAAAAATTACGCTTTTTATTGTTTTCGAAAGATATTTTTTTTTCAAACATAGGTTATAATATTCCAGGCTAATGTACTTTCCCGGAAAATTTACAACTGTCTTGCAAGTAAAATATATTCCTTTTTCGAGAAAAAGGGCGTTTCTTCCTTCCATGACGGAGCCGTTGAGTGAAAGATATTCGGCCTGCTGTCTTAGTCGCCGATACGCCCGATTATCAGATTCTTATCGATCACTTTATATTGCAGACATGAAAAACACAACTGCCCTTGACCATTTATCTTTACTGCGTTCCTACATATTATACCTTTTATCCGTCATGTAATTGGACTGCTTTATTTCACTTGCCTTTTACTGATTCGAAAACAGTGACTAAAAGTAAAAACTTTACCAATGTAAATACTACTACCGTGTTTTGTTTTAAAAACCTTTATTGTGAAAATGTCAGTATACAAATACGGGCCTATAACCACGTGGGCCGGCCACGGAGCAAACTGAAATCGTATATGATGAGGAGACATTTACACTGTAGAAGAACGTAACGAGCGGGCCATTAGGTTGCAAGAACAAAGGTGTCTAACAGTTGCGGAATCGGTGGACGTACATTTTGTAATTAAAATACGACAGGGCCACTTACAATAACATTTTCTAGATATACATTTGCGGGCAAGGAGTTACGAGTCCCATTTATACCGGCGCCATTTTGGGCGAGGCCGGGCAGGTCCAAGATATAGTCAAAATGTCTCCACCAACAATCGGCCAGACCAGAACCCCTTTCGGCCCTTTATGCTACAAGATGGTGTCTTCCATTCAGAAAATATTGTTGGCAGCATTTTGAAAGGAAACAGAAACAGCCGTTCTCCTAGTGAGTTTCACATTGTTACATTTAGGAAGAATGTTGAAGAGTAGTATGTGGAAAATCTGAAGCCATTTTTCTACAAACTCTCAATCAGACTTGGATGGAAAAAAAAAAAACCTGAAGAATGTACAAACTGAAAACCAATTTTTGTCTGTATAGCATCAACAGTAACGCTTGAGTCAGCTTTGTGTCAAGCCGCCATTTTCATTCAATCAATAGCGTCCCCCTGCACACATTCAGGGACCTGGTCGTGTCTTCAGATGAAACGGATTGTAGGAAAAGAAGCAGAAAGGAAAAGGAAAAAAGTTCCGCCGGACCTAGTGAAGCTGCAGCAGGTGCAAATAAGCTTCAGACAGTCTTACAAGCACTGCTCAGAACTCTCAACTGAGGCACTCAACATCCAGGACTTGCCATTCGGATCTTGGCGCCTTGTGCTGGTTCCGACCTATTCACACATCGGTCCACTACTGACATCACCTCATAAGCCAACGGGGCACCCCACGCCGACTTTCGGCGCAGCATTGTAGGATGGCCACACCAGTGCGGCAACTTGCTGGACACAACATCGGGGCCATCCAGATCTCGGCGCGTTCGACTCACTGTACCGCAAGAGTGACCGCAACTCAGCTGGAAACGCCATCTTTCGGCGCAGCATTGTAGGATGGCCACACCAGTGCTGCAATTTGCTGGACACCACCTCGGTGCCATCCGGATCTCGGCGCGTTCGAGTCACTGTACCGCAACAGTGACCGCAACTCAGCTGGACACGCCGTCTTTCGGCGCAGCATTGTAGGATGGCCACACCAGTGCGGAAATTTGCTGGACACCACCTCGGTGCCATCCGGATCTCGGCGCGTTCGAGTCACTGTACCGCAACAGTGACCGCAACTCAGCTGGACACGCCGTCTTTCGGCGCAGCATTGTAGGATGGCCACACCAGTGCGGCAATTTGCTGGACACCACCTCGGTGCCATCCGGATCTCGGCGCGTTCGAGTCACTGTACCGCAACAGTGACCGCAACTCAGCTGGACACGCCGTCTTTCGGCGCAGCATTGTAGGATGGCCACACCAGTGCGGAAATTTGCTGGACACCACCTCGGTGCCATCCGGATCTCGGCGCGTTCGAGTCACTGTACCGCAACAGTGACCGCAACTCAGCTGGACACGCCGTCTTTCGGCGCAGCATTGTAGGATGGCCACACCAGTGCGGCAATTTGCTGGACACCACCTCGGTGCCATCCGGATCTCGGTGCGTTGTGCTGCCTTCGGCCTATTCGCACATCGGTCCGCTACTGACGCCGCCTCACGTGCCAACGGATTTTCTACGCTTTTTGTAGCCCTATGCCGCAGAACAGGTCATGTGACTTGTTTATAAAACTTTTCATTGGTTCATTTTACTTTTGGTTTCCTAAAGATGGAAGGCTTGGTCATATGACCTAAAAATAACACTTTTCATTGGTTTAGAACATTTTTTTTCCCAAACGATGAAAGCCCCACCTTGTTTCTGGATCATTCAGACTGAAGCTGGCGTCAGCATGAGAGCACCACCATCTCGTGGCTCCGTCGTGGTCATTCCGCGAGCAATCATGGCAGCCGCTCCCCACCGGAAGCCTGCGGGAGTCGGGGGCCCCCAAGACTTTTGTAGAATCTTCACGGCTGAGGGGACGCTTTTCGAGAATGGGACCCAAGCCCTAGCAGGCAAGCGTCCGAGTGCCAAGGTGTCCCAGGGCCATTTCAGTGGACCAGGCCCAAAACCGAGGAGCCGTCCGCCATTTTAAGAGCCATGTGGCAGCCGCCTATCGCTGCACTGCAAGAGTGGGAGCAACTCAACAACATGGTGAGCGAGACGCTGTAGCCGCAAGAGCGGGCGCAACTCAGCTAGATGGCCGCCACCTGGGGAGGCCCGTTCACGCCGCCTCCCCCACCCCCGGGCCGCCGCACGCCAATTTTCGGAGCAGCATTGTAGGATACCAAAACCAGTGCGGCAGTTTACTGGACATCACCTGGGTGCCTGTCGTACATGTTGTGTCAGCCATGTGACACTGGACACAGTCCCATCAACATCTCAACGCGTTCTGCTGCCTTGGGACTATTCGCACAACAGACCGCTACTGACGAGGCCTCCCCCCGCACCACCCGGGACGCCCCACGCTGTTTTTCTGTGCTGCATTGTAGGATCCCAAAACCAGTGCGGCATCCAGGCGACATCACCTGGGTGCCGTCCAGAACTCTGCACGTTGTGCTGCCTTGGGACTATTCGCACAAAAGACAGCTTCTAACCATTGTTGCTTTTTGAGTTGAAAAATGTTTAAATGTTTTTAGTTTTTGTTCCGTTCATTATAGTTAATAGTTAATAAAGTTTTATAATCTTACTTTGTTGGAGTGTTATCTATTTTTTTTAAAACGGGTGAATGGGGCCTTGAATCGGGTTATTGTCATGTGTGGGCTTTGGAAGTGTGCTGCTGCAGGATCGGACATTTCAAACTCAAATGCACGTTCTTTTTCTTACCTTTCCGAAGCATGGAGCGCAATAGCAGGCAGAGAAAGGGTGATGCACGTGTTGAACACTACCTGACCTGGCAAGTTGCTGGCAGTGCCCCCCCGCCCGCTCCTGAAAGAGGGCACACACACACCGCCACCCCGAGTACTTCACAAATCTTTAAAAGACCATGCGCTTGTTCATGAGGCTTAAATGGTTTATCACCTCTTCTAGAACCCCTGCATCGACCCTCTGACGTTTCCTGGAAAAATTACCATGTAACACAATACCAAGCCCTGTCAGCTGAAACCCCCAAGGAATCGTGGGGCATATTATCAAGGGGGTTTATCTCCGCTTTTTTGGCTTTAAAAGCCATGAAAGCGGAGATAAAATTATCTCCCTATTACCAAGCTGTCGCTAACACCAGTTAGTGACAGCTAAAAGGAGATAGCGACCATCTTGGGCCCCGCTTTGCATGTCAGTGATACTTATCACTAATGACATGCAAAGTGGCGTGCCAAGATGTTAGCGACTGGAAACAGTCCCTAACATCGCTATCTTCTATTACCAACTTTTGGAGATATTCGCGCTAAGCGCGAATATCTCCAAAATATAACACCTGCCCTGAGCAGTTCTTAGCCATGTTATCCAATGGGAGGTGGATAACATGGCTAAGAGCATTTGCTCGATAATACATGAATATCGCTGACTTTTCTGCGATAATAGCAAGGTTTATCTGCGATAAAAATCGCCGATGTGCGGCGATAATTTTTGTCTCTAAACAAGTTAGAGACAAAAATTATCGCTAGTTGTTCGTAATATGCCCCCGGGTTTTTGCTTGCAGAAATCGGGAGGCGGGAGACTAGCACTGAAATCAGTAGTCACACGCCTGAATCGGGAGGGTTGGCATGTCTGAATTCTCTACAGCTGGGGCCATAAACTACATCCGCAGGGGTAGGTGATAGCCTGGGACCAGCCTGGCATCTAAAATGGCTGCCGTGCACGACAAAATTGTGGCATTGGAAAAAAGGCAAGATGGCGCAGCCGCTGGAAGAGATGTATCAACATATATCAGCCTCCTCAGCCACCCTCAGGAAACATAGGGGGTTAGGATACGTCTCCCGCACCCCCTTATACCTAGTAATTTAATTAACGAAGCACAAAATGGCGAATTCCCGTTTCGCTACCAGTTTGCGGCCCAGTTCGCGGCCCGTGAAGCGCTTCTACCGTGAAAAATCATTTTTTTTTTTATTTTCCCCACGGGACCCTTTAATAACCCCAACAACATTCCTAGGGGGTCAAGAGGGGGATACCTTGCCCCCTTTCATTAAATTCCCCCTTCGTTTTTCACCTCTTCTTCTCTCTCGATCCTACCGAGAGACAAGATGGCGGCCGCTCCGGACTGTCACGCAGCAAAAAAAAAAAAAGCTCACGCACAGCCGCTGGAAGAGATGTATCAACATATATCAGCCTCCTCAGCCACCCTCAGGAAACATAGGGGATTAGGATACGTCTCCCGCACCCCCTTATACCTAGTAATTTAATTAACGAAGCACAAAATGGCGAATTCCCGTTTCGCTACCAGTTTGCGGCCCAGTTCGCGGCCCGTGAAGCGCTTCTACCGTGAAAAATCATTTTTTTTTTTCATTTTCCCCACGGAACCCTTTAATAACGCCAACAACATTCCTAGGGGGTCAAGAGGGGGATACCTTGCCCCCTTTCATTAAATTCCCCCTTCGTTTTTCACCTCTTCTTCTCTCTCGATCCTACCGAGAGACAAGATGGCGGCCGCTCCGGACTGTTTAGAATGTTGACAGACACCGGAGAGCCAATCAGCTTTCTGCACGCAAAGTTCCGAAACGCGAAAAGTAAGCGGACCGGATCGCTGCCCGGAGCGCTGTTACAGATATATATCTTGATTTAAACGTTAATTTCTGAAAATCCACTGAAGCACATATATTGAGACCTAGCAAAGGCACATCGGGCTAACAGTCCCTACAATTTTGCCAAGTTTCGTGCAAATCCATTCAGTCGTTCGAGCTAAAAGTGAGTCCAACCGCCCTATGGAAAACTCAATGTAAAAAACGCGTTTTGGGACCCCCCTTTTTTCTCAGCCCCCCCTTGACGAAACCCCACCAAATTTTCAGGGGCTGCTCAGAAACAAAATGTGCCATTTTCCTGAAAATTTCAGCCGATTCCGTCCACAAACGCCAAAGTTATTAGACATAGAATTTTCAAAAGTCCCATAGACAAATAATCCTAACTATATATACCTACTGGCGAACGCCAGTAGGTAATATATATATATATATATCCTTACCCAGAGTGCCTATGGCATTTGCCCCTCTTCTATTCTTTAATATAAGTATTTTTTTCTTTGGTAACCTGCATGATAAACAACATTTTAGCACCCTTTAACTCTGTGAGTTAATTTATTCTTTTTCACTCATTCGTTCATTCACTCTCTGCCTTACTTTCTTATCTGAATTCTTCTTACTTCTCCCTTAGGAACCTTCTGGAGGCTCCGCTGTCAACCAAGCAACGAAGAAATCAGGAACTGAAGTATTCAATGGGTAAGTATTAATTCTTCTCTTTATATTTCTTTTTTCCTATTTACTTTAAATAGGTATTTATCTCTAGTTCTAAATTACCGAACTAACTAACCGACACACCGAAGCACTCTAACCTGCGCCTAAGCCTGGCATAAAACTGCACTATTTCTATCAAACTAGACTACAGAAAGAACATGACTAATCTCTGAAAATCAGTTGGTGAAGTGCCTAGGTTCTAAAATCAACCGACGCACTTCACAGCTAGTCTAGACCTTGCGCCTGTGTCCAGGAGCACAGGACTAGGCCGGCAACTTACACCGCTGTACTCCTTGTTGGTAGTACAGGGGAGAATGCCCGGTTCCGCGCTATAATCACCCGCGACATTTTGCGAGCGGGTGATCTTTGCAATGCTGGTTCAAAGGCAGATACCGCGAGACAAAGAAGAGCTTTGATTCCTTTTTCCTGCACCCTGACACCTGTCCAGGGGGTTCAGAAGAGGTGAGGCCTGTACTTGGCGGAGGAGGTGAGACCAGTTCAGGGAGTGCAGAGGAGTTGAGGCCTGTCCTGGGCTGGGGGTGCAGTGGCTGTGCAGCCTATCCAGGAGGGATGCAGACGAGGTGAAGCCTGTCAAGGGGGTGCAGAGGAGGTGAGGCCTGCCCAAGGGAGTGCAGAGGAGGTGAGTCCTGTCCAAGGGCGTACAAAGGCGGTGAGGCCTGTCCAGGCGAGTACAAAGGAGTTGAGGCCTGTCCTGGGCTGGGGGTGCAGTGGAGGTGAGGCCTCTCCAGGGGTGCCGAGGCGTGAGGCCTGTCCAAGGGGTGCAGAGGAAGTGAGGCCTGTCCATGGGGGTGCAGAGGAGATGAGGTGTGTGAAGGGGGCGCATAGGAGGGGAGGCCTGTCCAAGGGGTGCAGAGGAGGTGAGGCCTGTCCAGGGTGTGCAGAGGAGTTGAGGCCTGTCCAGGGAGGTGCAGAGGAGGTGAGGTGTGTACAGGGGGCGCAGTTGGGATGAGGCCTGTCCAGGGGAGTGCAGAGGAGGTGAGGCCTGTCCAGGAGTGAAGATGAAGTGATGCCTGTCCAGGGGGTGCAGAGGAAGCGATGCCTGTCCAGTGGGTGCAGAGGAGGTGAGGCATGTCCAGGGGGTACTGAGTAGGTAAAGCCTGTCCAGGGGGGTGCAGAAGAGGCGAGGCCCGTCTTGTCCTGGTGAGGGTGATGCAAAGGAGGGGAGGCCTATCCAGGGGTTACATTGGAGGTGAGGCCTGTCCAGGGGATACAGTGGAGGTGAGTCCTGTCCAATGGATTCAGAGGAGGTGTGGCCTATCCAGGGGTGCAGAGGAGGTGAGGCCTGTCCAGGGAGTACAGAGGAGGTGAGTCCTGTCCAGGGGGTGTAGAGGAGGTGAGGCCTGTCCAGGGGTGCAGAGGAGGTGAGGCCTGTCCAGGGGTGCAAATGAGGTGAGGCCTGTCCTGGGGTTACAGTGGAGGTGAGGCCTGTCCAAGGGGGTGAAGAGGAGATGAGGCCTGTCCAGGGGGTGCAGAGGAGGTGAATCCTGTCCAGGGGTGCAGAGGAGCTGAGGCTTGTCCAAGGGAATGCAGAGGAGGTGAAACCTGTCCTGCGCGGGTAGGAGGAGAGACCTGTCTTGTCCTAGTGGGGTGATGCAAAGGAGGTGAGGCCTGTCCTGTGTTGTTATGAAACCTGCCATGTTGGGGTAGGAGGAGAGGCCTGTCCTGGCTTGTCCTTTGGGTAGGAGGAGTGTGGAATGCCTCAGCCGCTGCTCTCACCGTCCAGAGATGCTCCTTTTCAGACATATAATTTTATTTTAAGAGCTCATAATCCGAGTTTTTGAAAAGTATCCGGAGTTATTATTGAGCCCCAGATGGCTCGTGACAAAGGCACACATCTCCTCCAAGCATGGAGTTTCTTTTTTAAACCACTGTCTTTAGTGAAGTAACAGATACTACAACCCCCAGATTGCACATATGTATTATATGAAAGTACAGGCATGAATATTCGGGGATCACTCTACAGAAATATTTGGTACCTCTCTGGGCATCGTGGCAGAGAAGAGTAGAACAGTTAATGTGCAAGGACTTTCATTCTCAACCTCTTTCTGCAGATTGTGAGTCCAGTGAGATCAGAGATAACGTGGATCTCTCTCAAGGAGATTTCACACAGTTTTATCTGTTTCAGGGAGAAATACAATGAAAAACTGGGGGTGCAAGTTCAGAGCCCCAGGCTCTGGTGTCCTCGGATCACTGTGCTGGCCCGTGCCTGGTCCTGCAAGAGAGAAAGGACCGGGTGTTTAGTCTGACCTCACAAAGGGAGCGAGAGCTGGCTCAGTATCCTGGTCCACCAGGCCCCCGGCTCAGCAGCCTGGTCCTCAACATACTTCGGCTAATGTCCTGGTCCTCACCAGCCTCTGGGTCACATCCTGGTCCACCAGGCGCCGGCTCACGTCCTGGTCCTCACAAGGCCCTGGCTCACATCCTAGTTCCCCAGGCCCCAGCTCACGTCCTGGTCCTCACAAGACCCTGGTTCATGGCCTGGCCACCAGGCCCTGGCTCACATCCTGGTCCCCACCAGGCCCCAGCTCACGTCCTGGCCCTCACTAGACTCCGGCTCACATCTCACAAGACTGGTTTCAGCCTATCTGGGCCTCGACCTTAGGGTGCTACTTGATTCCAGAGGTGTAGCGAGCATGGGACCCATATCTGGGCCCTGACTGTAGGCTGCAGCTTGATTCCAGCGGTGCAGCAAGCACGGGACCATGTCTGAGCCCTGACTGTAGGGTGCGGCTTGATTCCAGCGGTGCAGCGAGCAAGGGCCCCGCATATGGGCCCTGACTCTAGGGTGCAGCTTGATTTCAGCGCTGCAGCGAGCACGGTACCCACATCTATGCACACCTGTCGTATTTAGGAATAAGATAAATGATGGGTGGAATGTTTGAGTTTATCGCAGTTCTGGTAATTACTCTGGGACACATCCTTGCCCAACCTTCTTGTTCTTGCTGTCCATCTCACCTCAACGTGCAGCCATTCATAGTGTTTCACCCAACATTACTTCCAGATGTCTGCTCCAGTAGTCACAGCAGTTCTAACTCTAAGGATCGGCCTGTCTCTCTTCTCCTGATGTTCACCAAAGTAACTGAGGCCACGGTGAACAAGCAGCTCACCAAATACCTTGAGTCCCACCAACTTCTGCACAAAGTCCATCCAGGGCTCCCACAGAGCTCTCTGCAGTGACTGTGCTGGCTAAAGCCACGTCGGATATTAGAGACTGTAGCAGGGATCCTGTTCTCCTACAGAACTGTTCATAGAGACTTGGAATCTAGGATCCAGTCCTGGAGTTACAAAAGTAATCAATAAAGTAATCAGCTGCATTTATGTAGAAGAACACATTGAGGTCAATGCTATAGTGTGTTTAGAATTGTGTTGCCTACTGCAACCCCTGTACCTATTGTGTTTACAAAGTTTATTGCCTCTTTGTAAAGTAATTACCTGAGATCACTCATATTGAGAAAATTATATTTTGACACCTGTTGGTTCTAAAAATAAAACAACGATATCTTTTGATACAAAACAATTGGCCTGGAGTTCAGTCCTTGAGTGTGTGAAACCTTTTGCTGACTGAGTGTGTACAACAAATGCTTTACACTGTCCTCTTGAACTGCCTTACTGCTTGACCAAGCTAGCACTTTAGAGAGTAAGGTCAGCCCTGACTTTAACCTTTGTTATACCTCTGGGGATTGTGGATTCTATACACCCTGTACCTTACTTTGGTCCAGTATATATAGAGCCACTTTCTCACACGGACGGTATTCGCAGTGCTGCATCAGGTAAACCCAGACATGAAGTCAGCTGATGCCGATAAGGCATTTGACTCCCTGGAGTAGTCTTTTATGATCGAGACGTTTAGGCGGCTTGGTATGTCAGGGAGTTTGAGATCTCGTATGAAGCTGCTGGACACACAGCCTGTGGCCTGCGTTTACGTAAATGGGCTCAACTCCGATGCCCTTCAGATCGCCTGGGAGTTTGAGATCTCGTATGAAGCTGCTGGACACACAGCCTCTGGCCTGCGTTTACGTAAATGGGCTCAACTCCGATGCCGTTCAGATCGCCTGGGAGTTTGAGATCTCGTATGAAGCTGCTGGACACACAGCTTGTGGCCTGCATTTACGTAAATGGGCTCAACTCCGATGCCGTTCAGATCGCCTGGGAGTTTGAGATCCCGTATGAAGCTGCTGGACACACAGCCTGTGGCCTGCATTTACGTAAATGGGCTCAACTCCAATGCCGTTCAGATCGCCTGGGAGTTTGATATCTCATATGAAGCTGCTGGACACACAGCCTGTGGCCTGCATTACTTAAATGGGCTCAACTCCGATGCCGTTCAGATCGCCTGGGAGTTTGAGATCCCGTATGAAGCTGCTGGACACACAGCCTGTGGCCTGCATGTACGTAAATGGGCTCAACTCCGATGCCGTTCAGATCGCCTGGGCGTTTGAGATCTCGTATGAAGCTGCTGGACACACAGACTGTGGCCTGCATTACGTAAATGGGCTCAACTCCGATGCCGTTCAGATCGCCTGGGAGTTTGAGATCTCGTATGAAGCTGCTGGACACACAGCCTGTGGCCTGCGTTTACGTAAATGGGCTCAACTCCGATGCCGTTCAGATCGCCTGGGAGTTTGAGATCTCGTATGAAGCTGCTGGACACACAGCCTGTGGCCTGCGTTTACGTAAATGGGCTCAACTCCAATGCCGTTCAGATCGCCTGGGAGTTTGAGATCTCAAATGAAGCTGCTGGACACACAGCCTGTGGCCTGCGTTTACGTAAATGGGCTCAACTCCGATGCCGTTCAGATCGCCTGGGAGTTTGAGATCTCGTATGAAGCTGCTGGACACACAGCCTGTGGCCTGCGTTTACGTAAATGGGCTCAACTCCGATGCCGTTCAGATCGCCTGGGAGTTTGAGATCCCGAATAAAGCTGCTGGACACACAGCCTGTGGCCTGCATTTACGTAAATGGGCTCAACTCCGATGCTGTTTAGATCGCCTGGGAGTTTGAGATCCCGTATGAAGCTTCTGGACACACAGCCTGTGGCCTGCGTTTACATAAATAGGCTCAACTCCGATGCCGTTCAGATCGCCTGGGAGTTTGAGATCTCGTATGAAGCTGCTGGACACACAGCCTGTGGCCTGCGTTTACGTAAATGGGCTCAACTCCGATGCCGTTCAGATCGCCTGGGAGTTTGAGATCTCGTATGAAGCTGCTGGACACACAGCCTGTGGCCTGCATTACGTAAATTGGCTCAACTCCGATGACGTTCAGATTGCCTGGGAGTTTGAGATCTCCTATGAAGCTGCTGGACACACAGCCTGTGGGGTGCATTTACGTAAATGGGCTCAACTCCGATGCCGTTCAGATCGCCTGGGAGTTTGAGATCTCGTATGAAGCTGCTGGACACACAGCCTGTGGCCTGCATTACGTAAATGGGCTCAACTCCGATGCCGTTCAGATCGCCTGGGAGTTTGAGATCTCGTATGAAGCTGCTGGACACACAGCCTGTGGCCTGCATTCACGTAAATGGGCTCAACTCCGATGCCCTTCAGATCGCCAGGGAGTTTGATATCTCGTATGAAGCTGCTGGACACACAGCCTGTGGCCTGCGTTTACGTAAATGGCTCAACTCCGATGCCGTTCAGATCGCCTGGGAGTTTGAGATCTCGTATGAAGCTGCTGGACACACTGCCTGTGGCCTGCGTTTATGTAAATGGGCTCAACTCCGATGCTGTTCAGATCGCCTGGGAGTTTGAGATCTCAAATGAAGCTGCTGGACACACAGCCTGTGGCCTGCATTTACGTAAATGGGCTCAACTCCGATGCCGTTCAGATTGCCTGGGAGTTTGAGATCTCGTATGAAGCTGCTGGACACACAGCCTGTGGCCTGCGTTTACGTAAATGGGCTCAACTCCGATGCCGTTCAGATTGCCTGGGAGTTTGAGATCTCGTATGAAGCTGCTGGACACCCAGCCTGTGGCCTGCATTACGTAAATGGGCTCAACTCCGATGCTATTCAGATCGCCTGGGAGTTTAAGATCTCGTATGAAGCTGCTGGACACACAGCCTGTGGCCTGCATTACGTAAATGGGCTCAACTCCGATGCCGTTCAGATCGCCTGGGAGTTTGAGATCTCGTATGAAGCTGCCGGACACACAGCCTGTGGCCTGCATTACGTAAATGGGCTCAACTCCGATACCGTTCAGATCGCCTGGGAGTTTGAGATCTATGAAGCTGCTGGACACACAGCCTGTGGCCTGCATTACGTAAATGGGCTCAACTCCGATGCTGTTCAGATCGCCTGGGAGTTTGAGATCTCGTATGAAGCTGCTGGACACACGCCTATGGCCTGCGTTTACGTAAATGGGCTCAACTCCGATGCCCTTCAGATGGCCTGGGAGTTTGAGATCTCGTATGAAGCTGCTGGACACACAGCCTGTGGCCTGCGTTTACGTAAATGGGCTCAACTCCGATGCCCTTCAGATCGCCTGGGAGTTTGAGATCTCGTATGAAGCTGCGGGACACACAGCCTATGGCCTGCGTTTACGTGAATGGGCTCAACTCCGATGCCATTCAGATCGCCTGGGAGTTTGAGATCGTATGAAGCTGCTGGACACACAGCCTGTGGCCTGCATTCACGTAAATGGGCTCAACTCCGATGCCGTTCAGCTCGCCTGGGAGTTTGAGATCTCATATGAAGCTGCTGGACACACAGCCTGTGGCCTGCATTACGTAAATGGGCTCAACTCCGATGCCGTTCAGATTGCCTGGGAGTTTGAGATCTCGTATGAAGCTGCTGGACACACAGCCTGTGGCCTGCGTTTACGTAAATGGGCTCAATTCCGATGCCGTTCAGATCGCCTGGGAGTTTGAGATCTATGAAGCTGCTGGACACACAGACTGTGGCCTGCATTACGTAAATGGGCTCAACTCCGATGCCCTTCAGATCGCCTGGGAGTTTGAGATCTCGTATGAAGCTGCTGGACACACAGCCTGTGGCCTGCATTCACGTAAATGGGCTCAACTCCGATGCCGTTCAGATTGCCTGGGAGTTTGAGATCTCGTACGAAGCTGCTGGACACACAGCCTGTGGCCTGCGTTTACGTAAATGGGCTCAACTCAGATGTCGTTCAGATCGCCTGGGAGTTTGAGATCTCGTATGAAGCTGCTGGACACACAGCCTATGGCCTGCGTTTACGTAAATGGGCTCAACTCCGATGCCATTCAGATCGCCTGGGAGTTTGAGATCTATGAAGCTGCTGGACACACAGCCTATGGCCTGCGTTTACGTAAATGGGCTCAACTCCGATGCCGTTCAGATCGCCTGGGAGTTTGAGATCTCGTATGATGCTGCTGGACACAGCCTGTGGCCTGCATTTACGTAAATGGGCTCAACTCCGATGCCGTTCAGATCGCCTGGGGCACTGGGCTTAGTGTTATAATTTCTGATGTCTTTGTCTCAAACTGGAGGGTCAAAAATTTGAATCCTGGTTGGTGCACTATGAATAGTGACTTGTATATTTGTACAGTGCTGTGACGACCCTGCCTGTGAGAGACAGCACTTTGAATAGGAAAGCCAATAGTTTAAAGAAAAAATTAAACAAAATATAAAATAGGCTACACAAATTATAGGATGGGCTCTACAGAGTATAAGATCAGTCGAGCATAATTTGCAAAAAGAGAAAACATGTAAATTCTTACTGTGCTATCAGATGTTACATTTTTAGTAACCGCAATCATTCTGTAGCTAATTTTTTAAAGATTTCTAACGAAAATACTGCATTAAAGAAGTACTGATAACACCCTCACAGGAATCTTAAAAAGAATTACTCTTTGTCACCCTGAACCTACAGGTTTGTCGCTCCCTCGGGTGGTCTGCTCCATTGTCTGCACTCATCTAGTGCAGCTCGTGATCACCTAGGAGTTACAAGTTAGCCATGGCGGCTCCGGGCCATTGCTTACATTGATGGCCCCACCCAGGTCTCTGGCCCTCTGGACAGCTATCTAAACAGAGGCCATGCCCTTTTGAGAAGCTGGTGACCCCAGTGCTTCTTCGAACAGTTCTTTTATCGTGGCGCTTCATTTTAAGTGACCAACTCTCACCCCAATGGCCTCCTCAAATGGTGCGATGTTTGGGTGACATTCGTTCCGCGAAGTCCTGAAGCGTTCACAAAGCACAAGCCCGAAACCCATCAGCCTATATCTTTCAGGATCAAGACCTAACGAGAAGAACAAACGCAGAATTCAAATGTTTTGATAGAACAATGTCATAGTCACAGTTTGATGCACTGTAGTCGTTCACCGTATTAGCAGGTCTTTTGTAATTAGGCGCTCCTACCTGGAGATGGTGGGTATGTGGTCACTATTAATAAGGGGTTATTGTCCGCCATTGCAGATACACTGTCTACCTTGATACTTCGGCTTTTCCTTAACCTTTGTGTTGTTCTAAAAGTAACAGTAACCTTTATAAGGCAAGTTGGTAAGCTTTATAATGTTGTCTACCAGTTATCGCTTTATCCCCTTCTTGTAAAATATGCAAACCAAACTTGAAATAAGTACACTTTGTTGTGAGAATAGCTATTGTTGCTGCTGATTTCTTTTATTGCAGCACAGCAATGCCTCTATTATTAATCGAACATTGATTATTCGAATAGTATTGATTTAATTCCAGAGTGACTTTTGCACCATTAAGGCGATAAATAATACATTGGCCTCATATTTGTGCTGAATCAGTTTATCCTGTTAGAGTCCTGTCCTTCACACTAGATCCCACCAGCTATTACATGCTCACCTGCATCAGATTCTTCTAGTGCTTGGCCTGTGTTATTGCATTGTCTGCATCAGATTCTGATCGTGCCTGGTCCATGTTATTGCATTGTTTGCCTCAGATTCTCCTCGTGCCTGGCCCGTGATATTGCATTGTTTGCATCAGATTCTTCCAGTGCCTGGCCTGTGTTATTGTATTGTTTGTGCCAGATTCTCTTAGTGCCTGGCCTGTGTTATTGCATTGTTTGTGTGAGATTCTTCTAGTGCCTGGCCTGTGTTATTGCATTGTTTACATCAGATTCTCCTAGTGTCTGGCCGTGTTATTGCATTGTTTGCGTCAGATTCTCCCAACGCCTAGCCTGTGTTATTGCATTGTTTACTCCAGATTTTCCTTTGTGCCTGGCCTGTGTTTTGGCATTGTTTGCATCAGATTCTCCTATGCCTGGCCTGTGTTATTGCATTGTTTGCTTTAGATGCTCCTCGTGCCTGGCCTGTGTTATTAGCATTGTTTGCGTCAGATTCTCCCAACGCCTGGCCTGTGTTATTGCATTGTTTACATCAGATTCTCCATGTGCCTGGACTGTGTTATTGCATTGTTTGCATCATATTCACCTAGTGCCTGTCCAGTGTTATTGCAGTGTTTGCAGCAGATTCTCTTCAAGCCTGGCCTGTGGTATTGCATTGTTTACATCAGATTTTCCCAACACCTGGCCTGTTATTGCATTGTTTACATCAGATTCTCCTAGTGTCTGGCCCGTGTTATTGCATTGTTTGCGTCAGATTCTCCCAACCCCTGGTCTGTGTTATTGCATTGTTTATATCAGATTTTCCTTATGCCTGGCCTGTGTTATTGCATTGTTTGCAGCAGATTCTCCTCGTGCCTGGCCTGTGTTATTGCTTTGTTTGTGGGAGATTCTTCTAGTGCCTGGCCTGTGTTATTGCATTGTTTGCGTCAGAATCTCCTCGTGCCTGGCCTGTGTTATTAGCATTGTTTGCGTCAGATTCCCCCAACGCCTGGCCTGTGTTTTTGCATTGTTTACATCAGATTCTCCTTGTGCCTGGCCTCTGTTAATGCATTGTTTACATCAGATTCTCCTAGTGTCTGGCCCGTGTTGTTGCATTGTTTGCGTCAGATTCTCCCAACGCCTGGCCAGTGTTATTGCATAGTTTACACCAGATTTTCCTTGTGCCTGGCCTGTGTTATTGCATTGTTTGCGTCAGATTCTCCTCGTGCCTGGCCTGTGTTATTAGCATTGTTTGCATCAGATTCTCCCAACGCCTGGCCTGTGTTTTTGCATTGTTTACATCAGATTCTCCTTCCTGCCTGGCCTGTGTATTTGCATTGTTTACATCAGATTCTCCTCGTGCCTGGCCTGTGTTATTGCATTGTTTACATCAGATTTTCCCAACGCCTGGCCCGTGTTATTGCATTGTTTACATCAGATTTTCCTTGTGCCTGGACTGTGTTATTGCAGTGTTTGTGTCAGATTCACCTAGTACCTGGACTGTGTTATTGCATTGTTTGCATCAGATTCTCCTCAAGCCTGGCCTGTGTTATTGCATTGTTTACATCAGATTTTCCCAACACCTGGCCTGTTATTGCATTGTTTACATCAGATTTTCCTTGTGCCGGGCCGGTGTTTTTGTATTGTTTACATCAGCTGACCGAAGTCCTGACTGGAAGGAAGAACTGCACAAGGCGCGGCTGACGGAGGTCCTGCCTGGATGGAAGATCTGCCCAAGGGTCAGCTGACAGACGTCCTGCCTGGAAGGAAGATCTGCACAGGACGTAGCTGATGGAAGGTCTGCCTGGCGGTGACCTCAACTCAGTGTGAGACCCACAAATCACAAGATCCTTCAAGCCCAGCTAGCCACACTGGACGCAATGTACACCAAAGGCCTGATTTAGATTTCAGCGGATGGTTTATTCCATCACAAATGTGACAGGTATCCTGACCGCCCCATTAAAAATGCATTACATCCTGTGGCAATTATAATAAGGCAGACAGGATATCTGTCACGTTTTGATAATGCCTTGGTGTAGTTTGCAGAGTTTACCCCGCGGAACTCCATGAAGTGTCAGGGAAACTCCGTCGCACTCTGCAGACTTCTGCTAGTGGCAGAGTTTGTTAAGTTGCACTGCTCGTACAGATTTTTAGTGCCAGGAATTTAACCCCCGCTGTAAAATCAGCACGAACAGCACTACGCATCGTGCCAGTGGGCACTGCTGCTGTCTGCCGCTCTAATTGATATTCTAATCGAATGGCAGCTTCATCAACAAGAATGGCAGATTTTAACACTCGAGTTGTCTCGACCTGCCGTGACCTCCCGCAATGAGAAATCTCGCCAGGAGGAGGTCTAGCGTATTCTATTTTCTCACAAGCGCTCGTCACGGTACCGTTGGCGAACCGCTTGAGAAAAGAACTCCGTTCTACATGGAGTTTTTTGGACCAGTGGGCAACCTTCGCGAGCTCCGCCGGCAGAACGGAATTCTTCACCCACCCCTAGTTTTGAGGCAATAATCTGTTGGACAAACTCCTAACTAGGCCCTTTGTCTGCAATAAATGCTGTAGAAGAAGTGAGATCCATGGCCTTGTGAGTATGAGGCAATTATCTGACTTCTGATGAACCCCACAGAGTGAGTGCGCAGCCAGAGGGCAGTAGGGGGGGCTGAAGGACATGAAATTAGGTCAACTTGAATATGAGAAATATGGAAAGGTAGAAATGCTGCATCACCTGTGGATAACTGACACCTCCTCCCGCTCTTCCAAATGCCCATCTGGTCACAAATGGCATCCTGGGCCCCAAAAGGACAACGTCATGCCAGATGCCATGTAATGTTGGAAAAGGGGGGAAAAGAGTAATATGCACACATCTGATGCAGGGTTATATCAGGTAAATTATTGGTTGCGATGGATTCTCTATAAGTACTAAATGACTGATCTCATTGAATATTAAATTATACGAATCAACGTTTGTTTGCCTGATCTGCGCCTATAATGTAAAGGATGGGGCTTACATTGAACCCCTCGTTCTGTTTTACACAAAAGCCCCGGACGGAGCCGCATCTTACAGAACTTTATCTACTTTAGGAAGAACTAAAGACTTGCTTTTTAAAGTTGTCTTCCAGGGCCAGAACCAGGCTCTGTAAGCGGCACTAGTTTCAGGGAGATGGACAGATGCTATGGTGATAGGAGACCCCCCTCAGCTCACAATAATGTTCCAATCTTCCAAGTACAAAGAAACCAGAAATGCTTGAAACAAGGGAGCTGTTGAAAGTGTCAAAGGTGACCTGTGAACGGTGAGGTAAAGACAGGAGTTGGTATTTGAGATGATCTTGAATGAATCGGAAAGATTGAGAAAAAGTGTGTAAATGGAGTTACTTTTGTTGTATACTTCGTAAAGAGTTACTGGAAATTTGACAGCCCAGCCTGATCCAGCTCTTTTTCTAAACTCTATTGTTGTTTAAATGAAATCTTAACCATATGCGTCTATCTTAAGCTATACCTCTAGCACTTGGGTGCTCTGTGAGCGCCCTTACTTTGCTAAGTTACTGTGTAAACACTGGTAAATCACCTCCTTTTCAGACAGTAATTAGATGTCACCTGAGCAACAGAACTTTTAGTTAAATATCTGTGTATGATGAAATATTCCTTGCTAAGTTTCAAAAGCGATAAAGAAGAAGGGGGAGATTTACTAAGATTTTGCACTGTTTGCGTCACAAAAGTGGCACAAAATGGCGCAAAATCTTTTTTCCTAATTTACTTTCGAAATAACAATAAAGTAATGTGACACTGCGCATAGCATTGTTTCGCATTACTTTGTGCCATGGGACCTGCCAAGGGTGGTGCATGGGCGTTCCTGTTTAACCACAAAACAAGGTGCAAGGAAGGAGAAATGCTTTCATTTCTCCTTCCTTTTCTGACTCTGCATGTGTGCTGCACTGTGCAACAAGTATACAAAATGGTAAAAGCTTTCCCTCGTGTCGAGGCATAGTAATTTGTACAGGAAGGGTGTCCTTCCTGTACAAAACCGATGCTGGACTCACACACACACACCCTAGCGCTCTGGTGCTAAGGTGTGTGCATGGCGCAGGCCCTCTGTAATCAGTGCCGACGCAAGGGAAAGGGAAGGAGAAAGCCATATCTTTGAAAATATGGTGCTCTCCTGTTCTCTTCCTGTCGCGCCACGCAGCGTAGCCTCGCGGGGGAGGGCTGCGCTGCATTGTGTGGAGATTTGGTAAATCTCCCCTGAAATCTCTTTTACAACCAGTTAAACATTGTGAATTCTCATTCAATTATGTTTCCATTTAGTAATTTTAAATATCTTTACATCCAACAGAAAACAAGCCTTGAATGTATGAAATGAACATCAATAATGAAGCTAATGCGGTAAATCTTCAATAATAGCAGAAATAATGAGCTACAGTATTCAGGAAAACACCAGCGCAATCGGTGACAGGGTAACCTGCACACAAACTGACAGATCCCGGATGAAGTATCAAGGGCAGTTCAGTGATTGTAAGAGTCTGAGCTGTGCACCTCCACACCACAAGACGAAGAAATGACCTTAGGAAAATTAAGGCAACAACAATAACAAACCGCCTCCTGTATAAACAAGTGTCCAACACCAGCTTGGATCATCGGATTGGTATGATGTGATACCCACAGTGCTCTGTTTTATAAAATGATGACAAACCATCACTCCGTGCTCTAGGAGAATTGTAAACTCTTTCTGGCCAAACCACAGTAACCAGAGAAGAGCACAACAGAGCAGAGCCAGACAACTGACGGGTAAAGGAAAGAGGAGTTCTTGTATCTACAATACAACAGACTGTCCCGATTTGCACCGGTCAGAAGGAAGATACATCTTTACCCGCAAGTGTACATAGCCATTATCAAATCTAAAGGCACAATCGCCTACAAAGACACCTTCCACATATTAGGAGTGTGGCAAATTTTTGGTGGCTATCGCATTTTATTGTTAAAACAGAAATCAAAGGTGCAAAGTACTGCACACATATAAAGTGTGGGAGAAAAACACAAGTGCTTTATCAGCCATGTCGGCCCATCAGGAAATGCAGTCATGGGATGTAGACAAATATATACCCGACCCACAGACACTAACCAAGAAAGAAGAATCATACACATGCAGCAAGAGCTTTAGTTTAACATCACTACTCAAGCTTCATCAGCACACATACACAGGGGAAAAGCCATTCAAGTGCAGTGAATGTGTCAAGAGCTTTAGTAGGTTATCAGAACTGCAAATACACCAGCGAACACACACAGGGGAAAAGCCATTTAAGTGCATTGAATGTGGGAAGAGATTTAGTCAGTTATCAGTCCTAAAACGTCATCAACTAACACACACGGGGGAAAAACCGTATCATTGTGGTGAATGTGACAGTAGTTTTCGTGACTCTTCAGCATTAAGGGTTCATCAGCGAACTCACACAGGAGAAAAACCATTCAAGTGCAGTGAATGTGCAAAGTGCTTTAGTCGGTTATCACACCTTCAAATACATCAGCGAACACACACAGGGGAAAAACCATTCAAGTGCAATGAATGTGTAAAGAGCTTTAGTCAGTTATCAGACCTTGAAAGACATCAGCGAACACACACAGGGGAAAAACCATTCAAGTGCAGTGAATGTGCAAAGTGCTTTAGTCACTTATCAAGCCTCCAACAACATCAGAGAGCACACACAGGGGAAAAACCATTCACGTGCACTGAATGTGCAAAGTGCTTTAGTCTGTTATCACACCTTCAAAGACATCAGCGAACACACACCGGGGAAAAACCATTCAAGTGCAGTGAATGTTCAAAGTGCTTCAGTCGGTTATCACACCTTCAAAGACATCAGCGAACACACACAGGGGAAAAACCATTCAAGTGCAGTGAATGTGCAAAGTGCTTTAGTCACTTATCAACCCTCCAAAAACATCAGCGAATACACACAGGGGAAAAACCATTCAAGTGCAATGAATGTGCAAAGTGCTTTAGTCACTTATCAAGCCTCCAACAACATCAGAGAGCACACACAGGGGAAAAACCATTCAAGTGCACTGAATGTGCAAAGTGCTTTAGTCTGTTATCACACCTTCAAAGACATCAGCGAACACACACCGGAGAAAAACCATTCAAGTGCAGTGAATGTGCAAAGTGCTTTAGTCGGTTATCACACCTTCAAATACATCAGCGAACACACACAGGGGAAAAACCATTCAAGTGCAATGAATGTGTAAAGAGCTTTAGTCTGTTATCACACCTTCAAAGACATCAGCGAACACACACAGGGGGAAAACTATTCAAGTGCAATTAATGTGTAAAGAGCTTTAGTCAGTTATCAGACCTAAAAAGTCATCAGCGAACCCACACGGGGGAAAAACCCTATCATTGTAGTGAATGTGACAGTAGTGTTCGTGACTCTTCAGCATTAAGGTATCATCAGCGAACACACACAGGGGAAAAACCATTCAATTGCAATGATTATGGGAAGAGCATTAGTCAATTATCAGACCTGCAAAGACATCAGCACCCTGGTATAGGAACTTTGTCCTCTTTTTGCGAACAGATTTGGTTTAGGAGCATGGACACTGGGTCTTTATTGGCTCCTCGGCCCCCCCCTCTCTTTTGTTGAAACAATGAACGTATGACATGGGTCACTACTTTTAACACTAGGAGCAGTGACATTAAAAAAGTAATTAACAGCCATTGGCATCTAGTGGCGGATGAGGCAGGAATCCCTGATCCACTGATGCATGTATTCAAAAAAGGAAGAAGCATCAGGGATTATGTAGTCCAATCACTACTTCCAAGCAAACCTAAAGATACTCAGACCACTCTCTGGAATATTCCACCCGTTTTAGGCCACTTTAAATGCGGCACACGTAAAGCGTGCCCTTTAACGTTGGAGCTGAAACACTGCACACAAAATAACTATAAGCACACAATGAGCCAACACACCAATTGTAATTCGGTTGGTGTGATATATGCCATCTAATGCCCTTGTGGATTCATGTACTTAGGCCAAACCATACAAAGGGTGTAGAGCAGGATCCTGCAACACTGCAGCAGGATCCTTTGTGGGGTCCAGGGAGCTCCGATGGTTGAACATTTTTTGGAATTCGGCCACCCACCAGAAAGCCTGAGATGGTGGGTTCTTGAAAACGTCACTATGAATGTGAGGGGTGGCGATTTTGCAAGCACATTAAGTGTGCAAGAATGTGAATGGATGCACATACATGACACTGTCAATAGGGGCCTCAACGAGTATGAGGAAACCACAAGACAAATGGCAAGCTTGCATAATGGTTGACCTGGAATTTCCAAATTAAAATGTCTAGACATACATGCTAATCCTTTACCGTCAGGCAATATGGTAACTGCAATGCTTCTGTTTCACGACACTATTGACGTACTATATACATGGAATGTAATCCTTTTTGGTTTCTTTTGTATAATCTGATACAACCTAGTGCACTTATATGTGTATATATGTTTTATACATGGAATGTGATTCATTTCCAATTACCTGATGTAAATTGTGAAACACGAATGTGACTCATTTCTAATTAACTGATGTCTATTGTGAAACACATATGTTTGGCAATGGATTAGATAACGATATATGCACCTGTAATAATGATTTATGCTGTTGTTATTCATATTTGCACCTTGTTAAATATCACATTTCCCTACATTTTCTGTGCACTTAACACTGCCCGGGATGTTTTTAACAGTAACCTGACCGGATGATTTCTCCTTTCAATATGGTGACCGCTGACGTTTCCCGATCATTCACTGAAGAGTAGGGACTTTAATTTAGAGGAATGGCTACAACTATCTGAGTCCGATCTGAAAAAGGAGGGGCTATTTACAGCCAAAGACGACGTAGGCCTTGGACGTGATTCACCCTGTTTTTTAAGATGGTGGATGCGTTGTGGTTGCTAGGCAACCTACGTAGTATCCACGAACCGCAGTGACGTAGACGACTGCGCTGACAGGTTTCCTTATCTGCAGCGTGCACGTCGTTTCCTGTGTTCTGACATGAGTACATTTTTAATTACAGCCACATCGTTTTAAAATCTACTACCGGAGTAATGCAAGTGACTTTAATCATGGGTGAGTAACACTCGTATTTTTGGTATCAATGAAGCTGATAGAGAGAATGTTGGTCTATGTTGTGGTCGCTACAACATTTGCTGTTATGTCTTTTATGTATCATTCTAGGTTAAGCAATAGAAGATGCGTATACACTACTCAAACGCCGTGAATTAATTGATTGCCATGTATATATGGCTGGTTCTTAAGTGTACTACTCACACGCCGCAAATTAACATTGCGGTTTTGCATTCTGTTTAATAGTATCTTTCTAGAGTAATAATTGGCATATGTGTATGGCTGGTTTTTAATTTATGGCTATTTTTCCTCTGCATTCACAGTGCGGATGGAGCACATCTGAATTACTTAAGCCTTACCAAGCTGTGTGGTGCTGACTGATTACACACCAAGGGGCACACCATAGTTGGGTGAGTGCCGTTAATGCAACTTTTTGATGGTTGTTTGACACTAGATATGTGTCACTTGTGAAAATACTTAGCCCGGATATTTATTTGTTGTTGCAGGTGCCCACCTTTGGTGTCACTTTGTTTTCGTGCATATTGAGTTCCCACCCTTTCCCCCGTCCTGATGAAGACCCACTCTTGAGGAAGTCAGCAACCCTGTTTGTCTTAGGGTCGAAACGTCGACATATTCTCCTGGAGCCTGTACCTGTATTGCCCTTTTTTCCCACGTCCTTATCTCCAAAACATTGATTTGAATACGGAGGATATTTCAATCAATCACCAGCAAGAAAGAATTGCATTTTTTTGCTAAAATTAACATCGAGGGCAGACCCATGTCCACCAGTCCATGGGTTAAACGTGGTGTAAAGTACTCTACTGTATTTTATTTTTTCACGGACCTCTTTGGTCGCTTTCCCACACACAAGCACGTACTTTCTTTCTCATCTGTGCAGGTCCTTTGTGACAAATGAACCCCGTCTTGTAAATAATTGTGTTTTCTTACATTGTACAAAATTCAATGCTTTTTGTAAATGTATAGTGAATAAGAGAATCTACTAGCTTTTTGTCATGATCTCCTCGCCTCCCGGAGCGCATGAGAGCACCGCGAAGAAAGCACAAGCGGCGCGCTGGACCACATGTACCAGCATGCATAGCGCTAGGACGCTCACTGACCCGCCCATAAAGAGAATGGCCGATGGAGGAAAGGTGTCGGATATTTTGACTCCACGCCGTCCGTTGAGCTCCGCGTTTCCTGTAATCCTTGTGCGGAACCTGGTAGACGAGAAGCGGCTGCTCTCTCTACGCTGAAACCCTGCATTGCTCCGACGCTCACCACGGAGGTGAAAGCACTCTCTCAACACTGAAACTCTGCATTGCTTCGACGCTCACCACAGAGGTGAAAGCAGCGTCTTGGTCCAGTATCGCGGAAGCAGTTTCCCGCAACGTACAGACGCACACCGAGGAGGTGTTTCCGCGTCTGCAAAGATATTTTGGGCAATTGGTCAGAAGTTTAGACGCACACCAAGGGGGTGTCTGCAGCGTCTATGCCCTATACCCTTTGTTTATTAGGCACTAGACAAACGCAAGAGGAGCATTGTCCTGAGGTTCCTTTTTCCTGGGTAGAGCGGCAGCTCCCTAGTCAAGCAGCCTTAATTCCTGAGAGTGCCCGGCTGGGCATTCTTGTGTCCGCTTTTGCATTGGGGGATACGCCTTAGGCAATACAATGCACCATAGTGGTTACAGCTTTCAAACGGCATTTTCGGCCGTTACTCAGCACGGTGCCCTACGTTGGCGGATAACGGGACCGGTATTCATGCGGAGGACGGTTGGAACGCACAAGACTTGCGTAGCTGCCTGCTTATGGGTATCGTTATAACTTTCCTTATTGTTTGTGTTCAAGACTGAAATACTGCCGCGAATTAGCGGATTTTTATTTTGTTCTTTTTGCCTTATTATTTACAATCCTCAGACTAAATAAAGCCGTATTCTCGGATTACCTGTGTATCTCCCTATTTTGTACTTTGTTAGTGTCTTTATACAACCCCGAGACGTTAGGAAGGTTACACTTTTGGAGAAAATTTCTTTTGTTTCAGGTGTGTTTTCTTGCTTCAACAAAGTATCTCGGGTGAACATAGTGTTTTCTTGTTATGAATCGTAATGGATTTAATCAGATGGTGATAAAAAGTGAAGTGTATGAATATTTAACTTAAGTCATCAGGCTGCGAAGATAGTTATATGAACTGAACAATAATATTCATGAATCATGTTCCTTACTCTTCAGTCAAACGGGTTTGTCTCTATGGAGCTGCCTTCCCTAGAATTGTTTCGACTAATAATGGTCTTTAGTGGTAGCACAAGAAATTAGGTTACATTTAGTCTCTTACTTCGAGTAAGAACCAAAACTATGACGAGGCTTGAAACGCCAAGGAATCAGCTCTCTCTGCCTCTCTCAGCCCTCACTAGGGGGCATCCACTCTGTCCCAAGTGAAGGCTGGATCACTCACAGCGTGAGCGTACTCACCACCAAAGAGCTCAGCTGAAGAAACGTTGGCCAACAAACTCCGTCAACAAAACTGAGTAATCCAGTTTAACGCGGGAGCTCAGGAAAGAAGGGCTTACTCCGATCGTTTCCTGGAATAGTAATTGTAAGTGAGAGCACTGTTCCAGTCCTTGTCAGTGAGGTTGTTCTTGTTTTTACGGGCTGGTCTGGTGGGGGTGTGTGTGTTGGACCAGGATGCTGAACTTGATGCGGGCCTGGTCTGTCCAGGAGACTGGTGAGGGCTCCTCGAATCTGATGTTGTTAAAGGTGGTGAAAATAGGATTCAGGAGGTGTCCAGCGACTTGGTTTGGTCCCTGTACTCTTTGGGTTAGACCCATGTTTGCAAAGTCTTATTTTTAGTTGGAGTTGTCTTAGCCTTCCAGATAGAACTTCTCATCTCCGAGTTGGATGATATTGCTAGTGTCCAGGGCTAGTGGTGTGACGATGTCCGTTATGGAGCCAATGAAGTTTGTGTGCGGTCCAGGTGGTCTGCAGATGAAAATGCCGCTTAGGGTGAAGTTGGCTGTGATGTTGTGTCTTTGGAGGTGGTGCCGCTAATGGAGTTCTTGTGGATGATGGTGATTCCGTCTCTGAGCTTGTGAAGTCTGTCTTTCCTGGTGATCTTACACCTGGGGGGGAGGTGGCTGTGGAGATGCCAGGTGCCGATGCAGGGTTCAGCCAGGTTTCCGTGAGGAAAAGTAGGTCAGTGTTTTGTTGTGCAGAAGGTCCCAGATCTCTGTGGCTTGGTGAGTGAGTGAGTGGATGTTGATGAACTTGCATTTGAGTGCGGAGTGTTGTGTGACTAGTTGGGAGACTGTGTGTGCGAGAGAGTGGGATGTTGGTTGCTGCTGGTGCGGATGCGGTGAGTGTTGGGTGTGGGTAAGTGCATGAAAACTTGCAGGAAGCGCAAGAGAACGCTCCCTCGATGTTGTGTGGGGCAGTGAGGCACCAGCATGTGGAAGGGTGGCTGGGATTGAGGTTGCGGAGGGTCGCAGTAGGTAGTAGTGAGAGTGGAGGGACCAGGGTTCCTGTCACTGGGCATCGTCCATACATGGATGGGCGCAGACTGACTTGCCTTTGGCATGCCTTCAGGGCATATGGCCATGTCTGAACTGGGGTGGCGGAGTTAGCTAAAGAATGATGATGGAATAAACTCAGATCACTTTACTGGGGCTGAGTGCTTGCAATGTTCAACACTCCGTCCATCATCCCCTTTGGTATCGCTTTGTTGGCCCTAAGTTGGCAGGGTATGCCCAGACGTGGGTCCCGTGCTCACTTTGCCACTGAATTCAAGCTAGCCTGGCTGAAGACGGCTGATTAGCTAGAAACCGGTCCCAGGATGCTTGCTTCCGGTCCAGGGAAGACATGGCTTGGCAGTTCGGGCTTGACTGTTCCCATGAGGCACAGGGTCAGACTGATTTGCATATGGCCATGTCTGCACTGAGGTGGCAGAGTGAGCTAAAGAATGATGATGGACAATGGGCAGATGCATAAGATCCCCTCCCCCTTTGAACTTACATTAGGGAAAGAAACCAGTGGCTGTCGGTGGCATCAGTTGCATGACAGCTACTGCAAGACAGTCCGGCTCAAGACCATCTTTAGTGTTTTTAAAGCATGGAGTGCTTCACGGAGAGCATGTGGCATTGGTAGATTATCATTCCACACACCCTTAAATAATAATTTTACTCTCCCAGAAGTATTTAGAGACACTTGTAAGGGAAAATGCAAGAGAGCGGGAGTAAATAGAATTGTCTGTTCCTTTTCTCCCACTGGTCTTCGATCCTTCGAAGAACTGAAAGAAGATTTTACTTTGAATTGGTGGGATTTTTTAAAATGTCTACAAATTAGAGATTTTCTTGCACGGAAAGGAGGGGGACAGGCTAAATTTGGGAAAGTTTAAATTATTGAAAGGATAATCCAAAATAAAGTAAGCAGCCATCCCGGATGATATGGACAAACCTCCAAAAAATGAAAGGTGAAGGTAGGAGTGTCCGACGAGACATTTTTTATGCTCATGAGTTATTGCATACGGTTTTGATATCTGCTAGGTTACAAGCACAGTTTTATAAAACGTGTTTCTTCTTGTATGATACACCTGACAAAATCTCGAAATGGGGTTGAGGGAAGGGAACATGTTGTCCTTGCTGTGCAGTCTGTAATGCAGAGAGTGTTGAAAGCATTCCCACCCAGGGGCTGATTCTGATGCAGGTTGGAAAGCATTCCCACCCAGGGCCTGATTCTGATGCGGGTTGGAAAGCATTCCCACCCAGGGCCTGATTCTGATGCGGTTAGGAAAGCATTCCCACCCAGGGCCTGATTCTGATGCGGGTTGGAAGGCATTCCCACCCAGGGCCTGATTCTGATGCGGTTAGGAACATGTGCTCCCAATGAAGTCAATGGGAGTCCAACCAAATCGTATCTGGAGGCATCCGGATGCATTGTACTTGGTCGGTCGGACTCTACAGATCCAAGTGGGTCGGAAATCACCCGCATCAGAATCAGCCCCTGAGTGTGTAATCCTGCTCGGGACTTTTGAGACTAATCGGCGTAGGGCAGGGCATGAACTGATTTTTATTTATATGGCGGTTTTACGAATGTGTATTGCGGCTGCCTGGGTGGATGCTAATGCACCGACTTTTCAACAAAGGCTTGGTAGGTCGTTAGCAATGTCTAGAAGCAGCCATATATGGGCGAAAAGGGAGGAATCAGCGTAATAAAGGTATGAAATCTGGGACCCTCCACGTGTCTGGGTTCAAACTCAAAGTGAAGATTGAAGATGGAGTAAGAATTTGCACTTTATTGAAGCTGCACAAATCACATTAGGATAAATCTTTTTTTCCGGGATTATTTTAGTGTTTTGTAGTAAATTCTATTGTCATTCGAAATTTGAGATGGAAGCAGTTTATTGCCTTACATGAAATAATGTAAAGAACTTTGGGAAGTAGGTGATGTATTAACTCTTACTCATGTCTGCGTGGGGGAGGGGTGGGGTGAAAAATGCAAAAGGATTATAGATTATAGATTCACCTGGTCAAGTGACGCTATTCCATACATTAAAGGGGCTGAAAGATGGAAATGGATCAGGACATTCCCCTCATTCCCTCATTCTGAGGATGAACACGTGCCTCGTGTGTAGCGCCTCGATTCTGGGGAGTGGGATTAAAGCGCCTCGGTCCGAGCCACAGTCCTGCCCCCGGGGGGGCGCCTCTGGGCAGGTCCAGGGGAGCAGTGTCTCTCTTCGGGGCCTGTGCACAGCGCCCCGAGGCTCAGGGCGGAGTCAAAGGCGCTGGATGGGGTGGAATGAACTCAGGGCTCCTCTGTCCTTAATGAGAATCCTTCACTGAGAGGCCTGTCCAGAGGAGGGGCAGAGGAGGTGAGGCCTGTCCAGAGGAGGGGCAGAGGAGGTGAGGCCTGTCCAGAGGAGGTGAGGCCTGTCCATGGGTGCAGAGGGGGAGAGGCCTGTCCAGGGGAGCAGTGTCTCTCTTCGGGGCCTGTGCATAGCGCCCCGAGGCTCAGGGCGAAGTCAGAGGTGCTGGATGGGGTGGAAGGAACTCTGGGCTCCTCTGTCCTTAATGAGAATCCTTCACCGAGAGGCCTGTCCGGAGGAGGGGCAGAGGAGGAGAGGCCTGTCCAGGGGTGCAGAGGAGGAGAGGCCTGTCCAGGGGAGGTGAGGCCTGTCCAGGGGAGGGGCAGAGGAGGAGAGGCCTGTCCAGGGGGCAGAGGAGGTGAGGCCTGTCCAGAGGAGGGGCAGAGGAGGTGAGGCCTGTCCAGAGGTGCAGAGGAGAGAGGTCTGTCCAGGGGAGCAGAGGAGGAGAGGCTTGTCCAGGGGTGCAGAGGAAGGGATGCCTGTCCAGGGGTGCACAGGAGGAGAGGCCTGTCCAGGAGTGCAGTGTTGGTGAGGCCTGTCCAGGGGTGCAGAGGAGAGAGGCCTGTCCAGGGGAGCAGAGGAGGAGAGGCCTGTCCAGAGGAGGGGCAGAGGAGGAGAGGGCTGTCCAGGGGGGAGAGGAGGAGAGGCCTGTCCAGGGGGAGAGGAGGTGAGGCCTGGCCAGAGAAGGGACAGAGGAGGAGAGGCCTGTCCATGGGTGCAGAGGAGGTGAGGCCTGTCCGGGGTTGCAGAGGAGGAGAGGCCTGTCCAGGGGTGCAGAGGAGGAGAGTCCTGTCCAGGGGTGCAGAGGAGGTGAGTTCTGTCCAGGGGTGCAGAGGAGGTGAGGCCTGTCCAGGGGAGCAGTGTCTCTCTTCGGGCCTGTGCATAGCGCCCGAGGCCCAGGGCGGAGTCAGAGGCGCTGGATGGGGTGATATGAACTCTGAGCTCCTCTGTCCTTAATGAGAATTCTTCACTGAGAGGCCTGTCTAGAGGAGGGGCAGAGGAGGAGAGGCCTGTCCAGGAGTGCAGAGGAGGTGAGACCTGTCCAGAGGAGGGGCAGAGGAGGAGAGGCCTGTCCAGAGGAGGGGCAGAGGAGGAGAGGCTTGTCCAGGGGTGCCGAAAGGGAAAGGACTGCCCAGAGGTGGGGCAGAGGAGGAGAGGCCTGTCCAGGGGTGCAGAGATGGGGAGCCCTGTCCCGGGGGGCAGAGGAGGCGAGGCCTGTCCAGGGGGTCAGAGGATGCGAGGCCTGTCCAGGGGAGCAGTGTCTCTCTTCGGGGCCTGTGAATACGCCCGAGGCCCAGTGCAGAGTCAGAGGCGCTGTATGGGGTGGAAAGAACTCTGGGCTCCTCTGTCCTTCATGAGAATCCTTCACCGAGAGGCCTGTCCAGAGGAGGAGAGGCCTGTCCAGGGGTGCAGAGGAGGAGAGGCCTGTCAAGGAGTGCAGAGGAGGTGAGGCCTACTGAGAGGAGGGGCAGAGGAGGAGAGGCCTGTCCAGAGGAGGAGAGGAGGAAAGGCCTGTCCAGGGGTGCAGAGGAGATGAGGCCTGCCCAGAGGAGGTGTAGGGGAGGTGAGGCCTGTCCAGGGGTGCAGAGGAGGTGAGGCCTGTCCAGAGGAGGAGAGGACTGTCCAGGGGTGCAGAGGAGGTGAGTCCTGTCCAGGGGTGCAGAGGAGGATAGGCCTGTCCAGGAACAGAGGAGGTGAGGTCTGTCCAGGGGTGCAGAAGAGGAAAGGCCTGTCCAGATGAGTAGAGGAGGAGAGGCCTGTCCAGGGGTGCAGCGGAGGTGAGGCCTGTCCAGGGGTGCAGAGGAGGTGAGGTTTGTCCAGGGGTGTAGAGGAGGTGAGGTTTGTCCAGGGGTGCAGAGGAGGTGAGGCCTGTCCAGGGTTGCAGAGGAGGTGAGGCCTGTCCAGGGGTGCAGAGGAGGTTAGGCCTGTCCAGGGGTACAGAAGAGGTGAGGCCTGTCCGGGGGTCAGAGGAGGTGAGGTTTGTCCAGGGGTGCATAGGAGGTGAGGTTTGTCCAGGGGTGCATAGGAGGTGAGGTTTGTCCAGGGGTGCAGAGGAGGTGAGGCCTGTCCAGGGGTGCAGAGGAGGTGAGGTTTGTCCAGGGGTGCATAGGAGGTGAGGTTTGTCCAGGGGTGCAGAGGAGGTGAGGCCTGTCCAGGGATGCAGAGGAGGTGATGCCTGTCCAGGGGTGCAGAGGAGGTTAGGCCTGTCCAGGGGTACAGAAGAGGTGAGGCCTGTCCGGGGGTCAGAGGAGGAGAGGCCTGTCTAGGGGTCAGAGGAGGAGAGGAGGTGAGGCCTGTCCAGGGGTGCAGAGGAGGCGAGGCCTGTACAGGGGTGCAGAGGAGGTGAGGCCTGTCCACTGGGCAGAGAAGGTGAGGACTGTCCAGGGGTGCAGAGGAGGAGAGGCCTGTCCAGAGGAGGAGAGGAGAAGAGGCCTTGCTTTGTCTCTGATCGAATATTTGTAATCACCTAAGTACTCATAAACAACACCAAATTTATAGCACAAATTTGGTTTAATATTGATAGTATTACACATATATATCTATCTGTAAATGTAAATGTACATGTATTTATATAGCGCAAATCGCCCACATCGCAGGCATCTATGCGCTTGCTTAGGGAACCCGTCCTGGTATTCCCCTGTGAGATAGCCCCGGCAGGGTATCCACAAGGTGAAAGCTAGGCATCCCTCCGCGAGGGGCCGTTGTGGAGATTAAGCAAGCTATTGCCCAGAGTCGCAGAGTGTGAACCCGTGAGTCGAGTAGGCACCGGAGCGAGAATTATCGAGACCGTGGAATTATTGAGCCCAACCCCCGTCGAGGCGGGGAATTGAACCCTGGTCCAGGGCTGATCTCAGCTTCCGGGTCTGCCGCCTCTAACCCCTGAGCCACACTTCTCCACATGTGTCTAATATGTGTCTTTTACACTATGGCGCGATACCATCTTTGTAGTACTATCCTAGAACTAATATTGTGAGCCTATAGGTTCATTTAGCCAGTATACATGACACCATTATGTGTGGAATCACCACGCGCCCGATGCGCCGCCTCGTCTGTGTAGTTTTAGATTCTGAACTAATAGCGCATGCGTGTTGCCCTATAAATATCTCCCCGTAGCATAGCAACGCGTCTGATATGACTACTCGCCAGTCATCACGTCACCATTCCATCAGATACTATGGTTCTGATAGTAAGGTGCGACATCATTTACGTAGGTCGTCTATAGAACTTACACTCTGTGCCCACCGGCTCATTTAATTATTATACACGATACCATCATCACCATGCACCCGATGCGCCGCCTCGTCCGTGTAGTTCTACATATTGAACTACCAGCGCATGCGTGTTGCCCCACGAATTCTCCCCGTACCATAGCAACGCGTCTGCTATCTCTACCCGGCTGCCACCACGCCCCCATCCCATTCGACACACCGGCTCATAATTGAAAGTTAAGGGTGAGAGACAGAGATATATATATAGCGTTAAACAACTAGGCTTCAGTTCCTTTGGTTCGATCGACGACGCAGGACATCCGGAACCCCATAACATTACGATGCACCATTCTGCTTCGGTATGTAGCAGTTTTTAGCTTAGGAAGCGTATCACTATAAGCGCAATTTAAACTAGCTTTCAACGGCACTGACACTCTTTTATCTTCTGGTGTTGTTGTACCAACCCGGGTTCCTTTTTGTTCAATTAGATTTGCGATTGCTCCGAGGCCCCACGCTAATAAAGAAGGATACATGGCATCATAAGAACCCCAATTATACTCGGACGCTCGACATCTAGAAGGTATGCGGCGCTATTTAACCTTAGAACTTCAATAATAGCACTTTATAGAAAGCCACTTGTCAACATATAATTGCATAGGCTTTCCTTTAAATAAACCCCTTTTAATAACCATTCCCCTCTTTATCTGTGCAACATCTTTAGACTACCAGCGAATGGGGCTCCGTTTTCCGCTTACCCTCAAGTAAAGAGTCGACAGATACCAAGGCAACATTGGATTGTCATCAAATGCTTCTTTTATCTCTTTACTGGGTAACAACCACCTATTAAGAAGGTAAATATCCTATAATGCTACGTAGGATATTATCCTACCATATGCTCTATCTCTCCCCTTTAACGGCAAGCATTACACATATATTCTTTTTTATTACAGTGTTGTATATTCACGGATATATATTCGATACCTCTGATAGCAATCCGAGAACAGTACAAATACTGGATAATATGGACCACAGCAAGGTACATATATTGGGATCCTCTCTAACATGTTGGCATATATTGACCTAAATAAAAACCTTGCCCTAGAATAGCTATCCTTCCCCTACTTGTGTTTAGCCTAAGAAAAATTAGGTCAACATAGACTCCAATTTGCAATAGAGAGTCGGCTATTAAAACAATTGTTTTATATTAAACTGCCTATCAACATCTACATATCTGCCTGCATAATGGCTGTATTTTTTTCATTCAGTGATGTGTTGAACATGATTCCATCCAGCTGATATTACTATCATACGACAGGCATCAAAATAGGTGTACTCCTTTCTATCTGTGTAAGTAATTACTATCAATCCATGTGTCAGTATAACATAGCTATAATTATAGGCTTACTTTTATCTGGGGCAATAAGACCACAATCAATATTACATCCAAATGGTATATACCAGTGTAACAACTATGCATGTCTTTCTCTTTCATCCCCTTATGCTTCTACTTCTTTTCTTGTTTTTCTCTGGCTATAAGTTCTTTCTATATCGCTCTTTCAGGACATGCCTTTTGTAAATTTCTGGCATTATGAGGACACAGAGCTGTTCGATGTAATATGGAATAAAAATCATGGTTGAAACTATGTCAGGCTAAAAATGTGCAGGGATATTTGGCATTATATGGAATACAAACTTAGCTTTCAACTACCTCGAGCTTAAAATGTCCAGCAAAATGGTCATCAGTTCTAGATAAAGGATAAAGGAAATAAAATGTTTTTCTGAAAATAAGCACCTGCTCTGTGAAATAACACAGTAAACACTAAATGAACTTGAGTTGAGGCAATTTCTGTCTAGTATATATGTATATAAATTAGACCTAGGCCCAAGATTCCTTTTATGTATATACAATTATAGTGAGATATCAATTTTGTATTACTTTATGTGACATGCTTCTTTATATGTTTTTCAGTGTTATATGTTTTTGTCCTATTGCAAATGACGGACTCCTGAAGAAGGCAAATGCCGAAACGCGCGTAGAGTCTCCATCCACCGCTTTGCTTACTCGACTAGCCCGAATTATCACCATAGTCATTTGTGTTGTTTTTCTATTCCTCCCCCCTCTTCTTCTGTGTTTGATTATGTTTAGATATTTCTCTGGAATCACAAAATGTATGTTATTGATTTTTTAATGGTTAATAGGTATTTTTATAAAAGAAAATCTTAACAAAAATGAAGAAAATATTTAAATAAATTACAAATACTATTTTGAATATAAAAAGTATCCCTGGTTTCTATTAATTTTGCTTACATGTCACAATACTCATTCTATGTATTTATAGTTGTCCTTGGGTTTCTTGGCTTAATGACCATGTTCACTACTGTTCTTTCTTTCAAAAAAGAGGAGAAGAGGCCTGTCCAGGGGTCAGAGGAGGTGAGGCCTGTACAGGGGTCAGAGGAGGTGAGGTCTGTCCTGAGGAGGTGAGGCCTGTCCAGGGGTGCAGTGGAGGTGAGACCTGTCCAGGGGTGCAGTTCAAGTTCAAGTTCAGAAATTTGTATAGCGCACTACTCACCCAGAGGGTCTCAAGGCGCTTGAGGGAGGGGGGGGGGGTACTTTACTTATCAAATATCCAAGTTTTTAGTTGTTTTCTGAAGGAGAGGTGGTTCTGTGTAAGGCGGAGTTCGGTGGGGAGAGAATTCCAGGTCTTGGCCGCTAAGTAGGAGAAGGATCTTCCCCCCATGGTGGATCTTTGGATGCGTGGAATAGCGGCGAGGGCTTGATTGGACGATCGTAGTTGGCGGGTGGGGGTGTAAAAGGACAGGCGCGTGTTGAGGCATTCGGGTCCTAGGTTGTAGAGGGCTTTGTGTGCGTGGGTGAGGAGACGGAACGTTATTCTTTTGTTGACGGGGAGCCAGTGGAGGTTTTTTAGGTGACCGGAAATGTGAGCATGGCGGGGGATGTCTAGGATGAGTCTGGCTCAGGCGTTCTGCATGCGTTGGAGTTTTTTCTGTAGTTTGGCTGTCGTTCCGGCGTAAAGGGTGTTTCCATAGTCCAGTCGGCTTGTGACCAGTGCATGGGTGATCGTCTTTCTTGTTTCGGTGGGGATCCAACTGAAGATTTTTTTGAGCATACGTAGAATGTTGAAGCATGATGATGAGAGGGCGTTCACTTGTCTGGTCATCGAGAGGGAGGAGTCCAGGATGAAGCCCAGGTTACGTGCATGGTCCGTTGGTATGGGTGCGTTTCCGAGGGCCGGTGGCCACCATGAGTCGTCCCAGGCAGAGGGGGATGATCCTAAGATGAGGACTTCCGTTTTGTCCGAGTTCAGTTTTAAACGGCTGTTCTTCATCCACTCGGCTACTTCTTTCATCCCTTCGTGTAGGTTGGTTTTAGCGGTGTTTGGGTCTTTGGTGAGGGAGAGGATCAGCTGGGTGTCGTCTGCGTAGGAGATGATGTTGAGGTTGTGTTGGCGTGCTATGGATGCGAGGGGACTCATGTATACGTTGAAGAGGGTTGGACTGAGTGATTATCCTTGTGGTACGCCGCAGATGACTTCGGTGGCCTCTGATCTAAAAGGGTTGAGGCGGACTCTCTGGGTTCTTCCGGCGAGGAACGAGATGATCCAGTCCAATGCTTTTCCTTGTATTCCGACGTTGTTGAGGCGTTGTATAAGGGTGCTATGACAGACTGTGTCGAAGGCTGCGGAGAGGTCAAGTAGTGGGAAGACTGAATAAATGATGGACCCTACCTGAGATAAGCACCTGACTACTCTACCCCCATGAGCTATCCTTGCCCTTAAGTTTAATTGAAGGGGTTGTGTGCACACTGAATGGCACCCATCAACACCGTGCCTATTCCCTAGGGAATTACAATGCAAAACAAACAACAGCAAAGGTGCACCACAAAAAATGAATCAGTTGGTATAAACGATATTAAAGTAACCATCAGAAGAAAATTCCTCAGAGATATTTAGAGTTCTTCTTTCAATCTTTATTTTTCAATCAGTATAAAAGCACAAACAGCCGACGCGTTTCGTCCCAACATGGGACTTCTTCAGGGCTTATGAATTGGTTGGACGTCGCATGTGGGAGTAAACTTGTGAAGCAGCGTGGTCCTGGGGTAACCTTCCAGGCTTGTGTGATCCTGTTCTCTATTATATTGCTCCGAGGCTGAGTATTTAATTAGGTTTCTAGGTATAAGCTTTTCTTGGTTGACAGATGAAGCAGTATCTATAAAATATATAGGTGATGTAAGTGATCATATCACCTTGCTCATACAGGGAACTCAGTACGTTTGCTGAGTCTGAGAAAGAACTGGTTTGGGACTGGGGGTCCTATTCGTCCATTGGGAGAGGGAGTGGGCACTGTGTCCCAGTAGGCCGTTCTTAATATATCGGCCGGCACCCATCCACAGCCCTCGACCCGGAAGAACACCCGTGGCGACGACGAGAGGTCAAGTAGTATGAGGGCAGCTGTTTCTCCGTTGTCCAGTAGAGTTTGAATGTCGTCTGTTGCTGCGATGAGGGCGGTCTCGGTGCTATGTTTGGCTCAGAAGCCGGACTGTGAAGGGTCGAGGGATTTGTTGGATTCGAGGAAGGTGGCGAGCTGACTGTTGACGGCTTTCTCAATGACTTTGGCAGGGAATGGGAGGAGCGAAATGGGGCGGTAGTTCTTAAGTTCAGTGGGGTCTGCATGGGGTTTTTTCAGGAGGGCGCTGAGTTCGGCATGTTTCCAGCTTTCCGGGAAGGTAGCGGAGTTGAGGGAGCAGTTGATGACGTCTCGGAGATGGGGAGCGATAATGGAGTCTGCTTTGTTGAAAATGTGGTGGGGACATGGGTCGGTTGGCGATCCTGAGTGGATGGAGTTCATCAGGCGGATGGTGTCTTCAGTGGTGATTGGGGCCCAGGCGCAAAGGTTGTTGGAGGGGGGTTTTAGTTCAGAGGTGGGTGGGGTGGAATGATCTCCAAAGCTGTTATGTATGTCAGAGATTTTGTTGTGGAAGAACGAGGCTAGAGAGTCGCTGAGGTTTTGGGAGGGAGTGATGTCGTTGGTGCCGGCGGTGGGGTTGGTAAACTCTTTGACTATGTTGAATATTTTTTTTTTTTTTTTTTGGTGCAAGACGTTTATTGAGTACTGTCAAGGATACACAGCGTTATGCCTACAACCCTGAGGCTGGCCGCTGTTGGTGCAAATCAGCAGGAGAAGAAAAGACAATCAAAAATCAGCATACGCATTTCTGTATAGATAGCACATCAACTCATTGACAAGCACAAACGTAATATAAGCATATCAGTTCGTCTCACATTTTTTACATTTTTTAGTAACCTATACATGTGTGATAACCCAGTCACATAGAGGGAGAGGCAAGTGCGCCAGCATGATGGCATGTCTACATCCATAGTCGGCATGAAATAAGAAAGAGAAAAGAGAAGCAAAAAAAGACCGTGCAGTACATGGAATGAGGTTCACAAGTAGGTTGTACTAAGTCATCATGCCTCATGAGATGACCAGAGGAACCCCTACGGCCAAGGCAAAGGGCAGTTAGCACTATAACGCTACCCACTGAGGTAGTGGAACAAGTGGGAAATTGGAGGGGTCCACCGGTTGGGGTATGGGGACTGGGGCTTTCTATAACATTAGTAACTGAACTCACAGCAGCTTGATACATCCCCACATCCTCCCACGTCTAGTGAACATCAAAGCAACTTCCCAGCAATCCAAACTTAATCATCGTCAGCCATCGGAGATTCCGCTATCAAATAGCAGTGCAGTGGGGCCCATATGTCAGTGGGCCTGGAAGTGGGAGGCAACAGTTCAGAGTAAGTATGTAATTGTTCTTGGCAGTACACCATGTCTCGCATCCAGTCCTTGAATTTGGGTGCCGTTCCCCTTCCCCATTTGCAGGCTACTCTATGCTTGTCCAATAGCATGGCCATCGCCACATATTTGCGGTGGGCTGCCTGGAGTGGTTCAACATAGCCCAGCAGTGCCAGTAACGGAGACGGCTCCACTGCCACATTTATCATCTTGGAGAGTGCCTGAAAGACCTGATCCCAATAGTGGTATACCTGATCACACCCCCATTCAAGGTGCAGGAAATCAGCCCCTGGAGCCCCACACCTGTCACAAGTGTCAGTAGACCATAGCTGGAATCTGTGCAGATGCGCAGGTGTATAATATAATCTGTGAATGAATTTATAGTGAATGATCCTATATCTACTGCTGGATGAAATGCGTTCAGTTTGCTGCAGACAAAATGCCCATTGTTTGTCAGTAAGGGCTATGGCTAGTTCCTGGTCCCACCTCTCCCTAGCAGGCAACTCAGCGTATTCCATATTGACACGGATCGACCTATACAGCGTGGACACAAGCCTGTTGGGGTTATCGAGTTGAAGTATGTGTTGTAGAGGGAGAAGTACAGGAGGTTCGTGTGGGAAATCAGGTGTAACTGCCTGCAAACCATGCCGGAGCCTTATATAGTAAAATACCTCTAGTGGCGTCGGTTGTATCCCTTCATAGAGTTGGTCTTTGGTACGGAAAGTGCCATCTCTGTACAAATCGCCCCATGTTCGAACATGGATTTTTGTCAATAACTTTTGAAAGCCAGCTTCCTGTAGTAGCGGCAATTGCGGGTGGTACGTCAAGGGAAGTAGTGGGGCGTATATCAGCTGTAAATCAAGTTTCGAACTAATATGATTCCATGCCGTCACTGTGCTGAGGAGCGTGTTTGGGGTTTTATCTCTACCTTCTACTGGGGAGTAGAGCGCTCCTTCGATCGGTGTCGGGTGCGCTAGCCAATGTTCAGCCTCCAGCTGGGGCATGTATCTAGGTTGTCGTACCCAGAAATAGGCGAAGTGGGCCTGGGCAGCTCGGTAATAGAGTTCGAAATCCGGAACCCCAAAACCACCTTGCGAGTAGGGCCTGATAAGGACTTCCCATTTAAGCCTGGGCGTTTTCCCACCCCAGACCAGCTTGAGCAATTCCGAGCGCAGCAGCTTAAAAAAATATGCTCCGGGATGAAATGGTATGTTCAGAAATAAATACAGAAGCTGAGGGAGTATCACCATCTTAACTAGTGAGGCCCTCCCTGCCATGGACAAGGGAAGGGTTATCCACCTGGAGATATTATCACTGATTTTATCCATCACCGTGCCATAATTGGCACAAATAAGCGCCTCCCTATCCTTTTCTATATGTATACCCAGGTATTTGAAATCCCCCTCGCACCAGGTAAGTGGATATTCCAGTGGAATTTTACGTGTCGAGGCAGTGAGTGGAAAAATGCATGACTTGCTCCAGTTAATCTGCACTCCAGAGAGAGCCCCAAACCGGATGAATTCTCTAAGTATGGGGTGCAGATTCTCACCCGGGTGGCGAACATAGAGTGTAATATCATCTGCGTACATTGAAATGAGAATCTGCCTTTGAAAGCACCGCAATGCACGATCCCGTTGTTGTTGACGTAGTTTAGCTGCGAGGGGTTCCGTGGATATGGCAAACAGAAGCGGGGACAGCGGGCATCCTTGCCTAGTCCCCCTGGAGACAGGGAATTCAGGGGACAGCTGCCCGTTAATAAGTACTCTGGCTACAACTATTATTATTATTATTATTATTATTGGACATTTATTAAGCGCCTGGTTACGCCACTGGCGTGTCCCCGCGCTATGACAAGTGAAGTGGCTGTCCCCCCTCCTCCCACAAAAGCTATCTGCTGAAAAGGTGCGTTTTAAGTTTTTTTCTGAACTGGACTTCGGAAGGTTCGAGTCGAAGTTCCAGCGGAAGATTATTCCAGCGCTTGGGAGCAAGGTATCTGAAGGATCTACCTCCCATACGAGCTTTGAATACTCTTGGGACTTTTAACAGCCCGGTCTGAGAGGACCGAAGACTGTATACACGATGTGGGCTATGCAAAATAGCGTTACGCTATAATCAGGAAATGCGGCAAGTTTAAATAATCAAAACGGAGCGCAATCAGTAATGGGAGCAATAGCAAAGCAGAGCACAATAGCGTATGTAATGGGAGCAATTGCGGTGAAGCGCTACGATACCAGCTGGAGCCAGGGAGCGTGGGGAGCGACCGCTTCTGAAGGAGTCAGGACGGTCACAGCGCTGTGGTCTGCGAGACCGTCCTTAACTTTTCTGTGGGAGGGAGGGTCAGCTGAGAGGCGGGAGCGGGGTGGAGAGGCGGGCTGGGAGGCACAACAACAAGATGGCAGCAAAAGGAAAGCAAACAGGACGAGATTGGGGTGGGCATAGGCGCAGGCACAATCAGGCACAGATTAAATGAGTAAACAATGCGAACCTGCAAAAGCGCTACGATGACCAATATGCACACAATCCAATATACGCGATGTCGGCTATGCAAAATAGCGTTACGCTATAATCAGGCAATGCGGCAAGTTTAAATAATCAAAACGGAGCGCAATCAGTAATGGGAGCAATAGCAAAGCAGAGCACAATAGCGTATGTAATGGGAGCAATTGCGGTGAAGCGCTAGGAGGTGAGGCCTGTCCAGACGAGCAGTGTCTCTCTTCAGGGCCTGTGCATAGCGCCCCTGGGCTCGGGGCAGAGTCAGAGGTGCTGTATGGGGTAGAATGAACTCTGGGCTCCTCTGTCCTTAAAGAGAATCCTTCACCGAGAGGCCTGTCAAGAGGAGGGGCAAAGGAGGTAAGGCCTGTCCAGGGTTGCAGAGGGGGAGAGGCCTGTCCAGGGTGCAGCAGAAGCGAGGCCTGTCCAGAGGTGCAGAGCAGGTGAGGCCTGTCTAGGAGTGCAGAGGAGGTGAGTCCTGTCCAAGGGGGTGCAGAGGAGATGAGTCCTGTCCAAAGGGGTGCATAGGAGGTGAGGCCTGTCCAGGGGGTGCAGAGGAGGTGAGGCCTGTTGTCAAGGGTTGTGTTTACTGACAGTGCCGACACTCCCAGGAGCAGAATGAGGAGATTTTTCAAATTCCACCACTGGTTAGCCACCAACTGAAGAGTTAACTAGTGGCCGTGCGAACCCAGCCGGGGGAAAGGGGAATGTTACAGAGAAGAGACTGTCTGACCTTCTGGCTCTTCCACTCTACTCTTCCTTTCTGCCTTACTCCGTTTTATTCCTTTCTTACTCCCTCTCTATCTTCAAGTATGAGTGGAAATCACTGTAAAAGAAAAACACACCATTACTAATTTCCTTCAATTCCTTCTCCACTTTCTTACTCTCTCTCTCTCTCTATTTCCTCACCCAGAGTGCCTATGGCTTTTGCTTCTCATCTATTCTTCAATATAAGTATTTTATTCTTTGGTAACCTGCATTATAAACAACATGTTAGCACCCTTTAACTCTGTGAGTTCATTTATTCTTTTTCACTCTCTGCCTTCTTCTTACTTCTCCCTTAGAAACCTTCTGGAGCCTCCGGCGTCAACCAAGCAACGAAGAAATCAGGAACTGAAGTATTCAATGGTTAAGTGTTAATTTTTCTCTTTATATTTCTTTTTTCCTATTTACTTTAAATTAGTATTTCACTCTAGTTCTAAATTACCGAACTAACTAACCAACGCACCGAAGCGCTCTAACCTGCGCCTAAGCCTGGCATAAAATTGTACTATTTCTATCTAACTAGACTACAAAAAGAACGTGACTAATCTCTGAAAATCGTTGATGAAGTGCCTTGGTTCTAAAATCAACTGGCGCACTTCACAGCAGGTCTAGACCTCACGCCCATGTCCAAGAACTCAGGACTAGACCGGCAACTTCCACCGTGGTCCTCCCTGTTGGTAGTACAGGGGAGAATGCCCGGTTCCGAGCTATAATGACCGCAACCTTTTGCGAGCGGGTGATCTTTGCAATGCCGGTTCAATGGCAGATACTGCGAGACAAAGAAGAGCTTTGATTCCTTTTTCCTGCACCCTGACACCTGTCCAGGGAGTGCAGAAGAGGTGAGGCCTGTACTGTGCTGAGGAGGTGAGACCTGTTCAGGGGGTGCAGAGGAGTTGAGGCCTGTCCTGGGCCGGGGGTGCAGTGGAGGTGCGGCCTATCCAGGAGGTCTATGCCGAGGAATTGAAGGGCAGTGTGTCGCTGGCGTCTATAAGTGATGCCGTCATATCAGTCCCCCGTAAGCCTGGAAGAAACCCTGTAAGTGTACATCTTATTGCCCCCTGCCACTGCGTAACAGTGATAATAAATTCCTGCCTGAGGTGATGCGACTCGGCTATCCCTCCTACTAGAGAAAATAGTCTCCCCTGTACAGTTGCTGTACGTAAATCCACAGCGGTTCATCTACGGACGGCATTCACAGTATTTGCAGTGCTGCATCAGGTAAACCCAATCATGAAGTCAGCTGATGCCGATAAGGCGTTTGACTCCCTGGAGTAGCCTTTTATGATCGAGATGGATGTGTAGGCGGCTTGGTATGTCAGGGAGATTGAGATCATGTATGAAGCTGCTGGACACACAGCCTATGGCCTGCGTTGACGTAAATGGGCTCAACTCAGACGCTATTCAGATCGCCTGGGGCACTGGGCTTAGTGTTATAATTTCTGATGTCTGCGTCTCAAACTGGAGGGTCGCTAATTTGAATTCTGGTTGGCGCACCAGGGAATAGTGACTTGTATATTTTTACAGTGCTGTGACGTCTGCCCGTGAGAGACAGCACTTTGAATAGGAAAGCCAATATTTTGAAGAAAGAATTTACCAAAATATAAAATACGCTACACAAATTATAGGATGGGCTGTTCAGAGCATAAGATCAGGCAAGCATAATTTGCAAAAAGTGAAAACGTGTAAATTCTTACTGTGCTATCAGGTGTTACATTTTTAGAAACCGCAATCATACTGTAGCTAGTGTTAACCTTTTTTTAAGGTTTCCATGAAAATACTGCATTAAAGAAGTACTGATAACACCATCACAGTAATCTTAAAAAGAATTATATCAGCATATGTAAGGATTGGCGTTGCTAGGATATGGAGTAATGAGGCAAAGTCACAAATGACAGGTGCAGGATTACTGGGGTTTTATTGTGTACAAAGAGGTATCAAAGTCTGTAAGTCTGCGTGTAGCTCCTTCTTCTTTCCTAACAGGACTTCCAAGGTAGGTGTCACGTGGGAGGTCTTCACACTCGTAGGGGCGTTTCACGGAAATAGAAAGAGAGAAAGAATACGCCAAATTACTGGACTGAACTACATATCTGATATCCGTGAGGGGCGGGGAAAAGGACCTGAGGGGGATCACCAGGGACCATCACTGTTTGCCGTGCTTCCCTAAATGTGAGGCATTCTAGGCGCTCCTGTCCCGTGTCCACCCAGCCGCCCCCTACCCGTTCCCTCCCTCTGAATGAAAGAGCCCCCGTATGCGCGCCCGTACCTTGCGGTGCCACACTTCTCCAGGTGAAGTGTGGCTGAGCGGAGCGTGGTCCCGTTGGCCTCCCGGCTGTAGTGCTGGCGGTCTACCCTCGGGTCCTGCTCCGGTCTCCCACAGCAATTCGGCTCCGGTTTCCTTCCGTCCAGCGGCGAAGACGTCCGATGCTTCCTGCTCTGCTCCAGCGTTCGCGTCTTTCCGCTCGAGATCTCGCGCTATCAGCGCCGTCGAAAGCGAGGATTGGACATCTGGGGATGACGTCACTGTCGAAGGTCCCGCCTCCGGGAAAACCCAGGCAGCCGTAGAGGGGTTGCGGACATCCTGTGCGTGCCGAGGCGGAAAGGAAGAGGGACAAGCATCAGCGTCAGAGTCGTGGCAGGTAGGGACCCCCTGACACATTTCCCCCCCAGGATTTCCCCGATTGGGGGAAAGAGGGAACCGGGACAGGAAGTCAGCGTTGCCCTGGTCAAGAACCTTACGATGACGGACCTCGATTTGGAAGGGTTGGAGAGCGAGGAACCACCTAAGGATGCGGTCGTTGTGGCCACGGTTTTGTTGCAGCCACGTCAGAGGAACATGGTCCGTATACAGGACAAAAGGACGTCCCTCCAGATAATATCGGAGCTTGTCCACACTCCAGCGGACAGCCAAACATTCCTTTTCAATCGTGGAGTATGCCTGTTCTCTGGGGAATAATTTTCGGCTGATAAAAAGAATCGGTCTTTCCAACCCGTCTGAGTCCTCTTGGGAAAGAACCGCCCCAATACCCACCCCAGAGGCATCAGTCTGGAGAATGAAAGGTTTCTTATAGTTTGGTGAGACTAAGATGGGCGAGGTGGTAAGGACAGTCTGCAGTGCTTGAAAAGCTTTGGTTCTTTAGGACCTGGGGCTGGTAACCTAGGGGATGACTGAGATTTCTTTAACAAGTCTGTGAGGGGACTGGCTATGTCTGCAAAATGTGGAATAAACCTCCTGTAGTACCCCACTAAGCCTAAGAAAGCCCTCAACTCTCTTTTGGTTTTGGGATAGGGAAGTTCTAGGATAGCCTTCACTTTCTCTGTCTGTGGTTCTATAAGGCCATTTCCTAAAACATAACCTAGGTATTTAACCTTTTTGAAGGCAACTCTGGTTTTCTTGGCATTAATGTGAAAGCCTGTGGTTCTTAGGCTAAAGAGGATCTTCTCAAGATGCTCTTTGTGGTCTTCCCACGTCTTACTAAAGACGACAATATCATCCAAGTAAGCGGAAGAGTATTGTCGGTGGGAAGATAAGACTGTGTCCATTGCCCTTTGGAATGTGGCCGGGGCCCCATGTAAGCCAAAAGGAAGAACAGTGAATTGATAATGGCCTGAGGGGGTAGAGAAAGCTGTTTTCTCTGGGTCTGCTGGGTTTAGCGGAATCTGCCAATACCCCTTGGTGAGGTCAATAGTCGTGATATATTGGGCCTCACCAAGACGTTCCAGCAGTTCATCCACGCGAGGTATTGAATAGGCATCCTGTTTTGAAACCCTATTGACAGCTCTAAAGTCGATGCAAAACCGGATACTACCGTCTGGTTTGGGAACAAGTACAACCGGAGAACACCAGTTACTGTATGAGGGTACAATCACTCCGGAACGTAACATCTGGTTGATCTCCTCCTGAAAAGCGTGTCTTCTGGCCTCAGGGACCCTATAGGGTTTCTGTTTCACTACGGTTCCGGGTGGAGTGGGAATGGAATGAACCGCTATGTTGGTTCTTCCGGGTTGGTCAGAAAAAACATCCTTATAACGGAGAAGAAGAGACAAGATTTCTTCTCGTTGAGCCTCCGTTATGTCTGGGTTCAGGGGGTGCAGAGGAGTTGAGGCCTGTCCTGGCCCGGGGGTGCAGTGGAGGTGCGGCCTATCCAGGAGGTCTATGCCGAGGAATTGAAGGGCAGTGTGTCGCTGGCGTCTATAAGTGATGCCGTCATATCAGTGCCCCGTAAGCCTGGAAGAAACCCTGTAAGTGTACATCTTATTGCCCCCTGCCACTGCGTAACAGTGATAATAAATTCCTGCCTGAGGTGATGTGACTCGGCTATCCCTCCTACTAGAGAAAATAGTCTCCCCTGTACAGTTGCTGTACGTAAATCCACAGCGGTTCATCTACGGACGGCATTCACAGTATTTGCAGTGCTGCATCAGGTAAACCCAATCATGAAGTCAGCTGATGCCGATAAGGCGTTTGACTCCCTGGAGTAGCCTTTTATGATCGAGATGGATGTGTAGGCGGCTTGGTATGTCAGGGAGATTGAGATCATGTATGAAGCTGCTGGACACACAGCCTATGGCCTGCGTTGACGTAAATGGGCTCAACTCAGACGCTATTCAGATCGCCTGGGGCACTGGGCTTAGTGTTATAATTTCTGATGTCTGCGTCTCAAACTGGAGGGTCGCTAATTTGAATCCTGGTTGGTGCACCAGGGAATAGTGACTTGTATATTTTTACAGTGCTGTGACGTCTGCCCGTGAGAGACAGCACTTTGAATAGGAAAGCCAATATTTTGAAGAAAGAATTTACCAAAATATAAAATAGGCTACACAAATTATAGGATGGGCTGTTCAGAGCATAAGATCAGGCAAGCATAATTTGCAAAAAGTGAAAACGTGTAAATTCTTACTGTGCTATCAGGTGTTACATTTTTAGAAACCGCAATCATACTGTAGCTAGTGTTAACCTTTTTTTAAGGTTTCCATGAAAATACTGCATTAAAGAAGTACTGATAACACCATCACAGTAATCTTAAAAAGAATTATATCAGCATATGTAAGGATTGGCGTTGCTAGGATATGGAGTAATGAGGCAAAGTCACAAATGACAGGTGCAGGATTACTGGGGTTTTATTGTGTACAAAGAGGTATCAAAGTCTGTAAGTCTGCGTGTAACTCGTTCTTCTTTCCTAACAGGACTTCCAAGGTAGGTGTCACGTGGGAGGTCTTCACACTTGTAGAGGCGTTTCACGGAAATAGAAAGAGAGAAAGAATACGCCAAATTACTGGACTGAACTACATATCTGATATCCGTGAGGGGCGGGGAAAAGGACCTGAGGGGGATCACCAGGGACCATCACTGTTTGCCGTGCTTCCCTAAATGTGAGGCATTCTAGGCGCTCCTGTCCCGTGTCCACCCAGCCACCCCCTACCCGTTCCCTCCCTCTGAATGAAAGAGCCCCCGTATGCGCGTCCGTAGCTTGCGGTGCCACACTTCTCCAGGTGAAGTGTGGCTGGGCGGAGCGTGGTCCCGTTGGCCTCCCGGCTGTAGTGCTGGCGGTCTACCCTCGGGTCCTGCTCTGGTCTCCCACAGCAATTCGGCTCCGGTTTCCTTCCGTCCAGCGGCGAAGACGTCCGATGCTTCCTGCTCTGCTCCAGCGTTCGGGTCTTTCCGCTCGTGATCTCGCGCTATCAGCGCCGCCGAAAGCGAGGATTGGACATCTGGGGATGACGTCACTGTCGAAGGTCCCGCCTCCGGGAAAACCCAGGCGGCCGTAGAGGGGTTGCGGACATCCTGTGCGTGCCGAGGCGGAAAGGAAGAGGGACAAGCATCAGCGTCAGTCGTGGCAGGTAGGGACCCCCTGACACATTTCCCCCCCAGGATTTCCCCGATTGGGGGAAAGAGGGAACCGGGACAGGAAGTCAGCGTTGCCCTGGTCAAGAACCTTACGATGACGGACCTCGATTTGGAAGGGTTGGAGAGCGAGGAACCACCTAAGGATGCGGTCGTTGTGGCCACGGTTTTGTTGCAGCCACGTCAGAGGAACATGGTCCGTATACAGGACAAAAGGACGTCCCTCCAGATAATATCGGAGCTTGTCCACACTCCAGCGGACAGCCAAACATTCCTTTTCAATCGTGGAGTATGCCTGTTCTCTGGGGAATAATTTTCGGCTGATAAAAAGAATCGGTCTTTCCAACCCGTCTGAGTCCTCTTGGGAAAGAACCGCCCCAATACCCACCCCAGAGGCATCAGTCTGGAGAATGAAAGGTTTCTTATAGTTTGGTGAGACTAAGATGGGCGAGGTGGTAAGGACAGTCTGCAGTGCTTGAAAAGCTTTGGTTTCTTTAGGACCTGGGGCTGGTAACCTAGGGGGTGACTGAGATTTCTTTAACAAGTCTGTGAGGGGACTGGCTATGTCTGCAAAATGTGGAATAAACCTCCTGTAGTACCCCACTAAGCCTAAGAAAGCCCTCAACTCTCTTTTGGTTTTGGGATAGGGAAGTTCTAGGATAGCCTTCACTTTCTCTGTCTGTGGTTCTATAAGGCCATTTCCTAAAACATAACCTAGGTATTTAACCTTTTTGAAGGCAACTCTGGTTTTCTTGGCATTAATGTGAAAGCCTGTGGTTCTTAGGCTAAAGAGGATCTTCTCAAGATGCTCTTTGTGGTCTTCCCACTTCTTACTAAAGACGACAATATCATCCAAGTAAGCGGAAGAGTATTGTCGGTGGGAAGATAAGACTGTGTCCATTGCCCTTTGGAAACGGGCCGGGGCCCCGTGTAAGCCAAAAGGAAGAACAGTGAATTGATAATGGCCTGAGGGGGTAGAGAAAGCTGTTTTCTCTGGGTCTGCTGGGTTTAGCGGAATCTGCCAATACCCCTTGGTGAGGTCAATAGTCGTGATATATTGGGCCTCACCAAGACGTTCCAGCAGTTCATCCACGTGAGGTATTGAATAGGCATCCTGTTTTGAAACCCTATTGACAGCTCTAAAGTCGATGCAAAACCGGATACTACCGTCTGGTTTGGGAACAAGTACAACCGGAGAACACCAGTTACTGTATGAGGGTACAATCACTCCGGAACGTAACATCTGGTTGATCTCCACCTGAAAAGCGTGTCTTCTGGCCTCAGGGTCCCTATAGGGTTTCTGTTTCACTACGGTTCCGGGTGGAGTGGGAATGGAATGAACCGCTATGTTGGTTCTTCCGGGTTGGTCAGAAAAAACATCCTTATAACGGAGAAGAAGAGACAAGATTTCTTCTCGTTGAGCCTCCGTTATGTCTGGGTTGATAGGAGTGTCATGAACAGTATGAGGTACAGGTGTAACGGTTTGTACCAGTTGTGGAGGTTTCCCCAGCCACTTTTTTAGCAGGTTAATGTGGTACATTTGAGTCTTATTCCCTTTCACACGTAGGATGTAGGTGGTCTTTCCTATTTTTCGGAGAACCTTAAAAGGTCCTTGCCACTCTTTTCTGAGTTTGTGTGTAGAGGACGGCAATAACACTAAAGCCCAGTCTCCCACATCCAGTTCCCTCCATTTTTTCCCTTTATCATAGAACGTCTTTTGTTTCTTCTGGGCTATGGCGAGATGATCATGGGCCATTGTCCTCAGTTTGTGGAGCCTAGTCTGCAGTTGTCGTGTATAGTCCAAGAGGGCCTCCGCCTCTTGGGCCCCCTCCTTTTGCCAACTGTCCTTTGTGATCTCCAGAAGTGTCCTTGGAGCACGACCAAACAGTAGTTCAAAAGGAGAGGTACCTAGACTAGCTTGTTTTTGGCTTTGGAGGACAAAAAGGGCCAGGGGTAACAACTGGTCCCAATTCTTGCCATATCCAGACAAAAGCTTCTTCAGAGTGAGCTTTAGGCTACCATTATATCTTTCAACTAGGCCATCCGTCTGGGGATGATATACAGAGGTTTTAATGTGCCTGATTCTTAGTTGTTTACACACTTGGGCCATCAAACGGGAAACAAACCGGGTTCCTTGATCCGTAATGATTTCACGAGGAAAGCCCATTCTAGAAAAGACCTCCACTAACTTCTGAGCGATGACTCTAGAAGTAGCTGCGCGGAGGGGGAATGCTTCGGGATAACGAGTGGCATAATCCACTAAGACCAGGGCATACAAATATCCTCTTGTAGATTTCGGTAATGGACCTATAAGGTCTATTCCAATCCGATCAAACGGTTTCCCGATGATGGGTAGTGGATTCAGAGGAACTGGTGGGGGAACATAAGGATTTCTACGCTGACAAATTTGACACTCCTGACAATAACGTTGTATCTGTGCGTATACTCCGGGCCAGAAGAAGTGTTTTAAGATGGCCTGCCCTGTCTTTTCTGCCCCTGAGTGGCCTGCGAGTAAAGGAGCGTGTGCAAAAAAGAGTATCTGATCTCTGAAGGCGACAGGTACTAAGAGTTGTGGTATGTCATTGGGCTTAGCTAATCTGTACAATAACCCGTTTTTCTCCAGAAAGGTGGGAAATGTCCTCTGCAGAGGATCCTGACCAGAACGGGCGATTTGCCAAGCATTGGTAAGCGTGGCGTCATTCAACTGTGCTGTTCTAAAGTGTGTGTCTCTAGCCCAGGGTTCAGGAACAAGTAATGCGTTGTGTGGATCAGTTTATAAGGCATCCGTTAGTAGAGCAGAAAACCCTGGGTTATCTGTTCCAATGATCACGGTTTCCGGTAGAGAAGGCAGGACTCCTACCACTACTTCAGTTATAGTGCCTGCAGCGGTACATAGACTAACGGTAGCTAGTGGGTACTCCCTAGCGTCCCCATGAAAACAGCGTATGTGCACTGTTTTCCCGGCCATTAGACACGAGGGGGGTACCAGTTCCTGTCGCACTACAGAATGTCTACACCCAGAGTCCAGTAAGGCCCTCACTACTTTCCCTTGTATGGTCACACTCACATAAAAGACCGGTCCTGTTTCTTCTGCAAACAAAAGTGAAAATGGAGCGTAACTGACGTCCATGGGCTCGTCATCTTTCTCTTTTGGTTTTTTTCTGCAAAACCTCGCTATGTGTCCCCATTCACCGCAGTCATAGCATTGAGGACCAGGATTGGGTTGTACCTCAGGTTTGGGAAAGCGTGACCGTGAGGGTTCAATTGGGGGTTTTGGATACTTCTTTTCGATCTTTCCTGGTAATGGTTTCAGAGGTTTTTCTGGTTCTTTAATAGGAGGACATCCTTGGGCGCGGGCATAAGAAGTGGCCATTTCAATGGTGTGTTCCAGAGTCAGCCCTGCGTGTTGTTTCAACCAACGCTGCGTGCCATAGGGGAGTGCCTCGAGAAACTGCTCGAGGTATATTTTATTCATCACATCGTCTATGTTCCCGTCCTGTGGTTTTAGCCAAAGGTCAGCGGCTGCCTTCAATTTGTAGAACAGAGTCTTAGGGAGATCCCCAGGTGTTCCACGTTCCTGCCGGAATTTGAGCCTGTGGGTCTCTTCATCCACACCCAATCGGTCCAAGATATATTTCTTTACAACGGCATAAACAGAGGTGCTGTCTCTGTTGATCATTTGATAAGCAGATTGGGCTTCACCTGTTAACAGAGGTGCAAGGTAAAATGGCCACCTATCCTCAGGCCAAGCGCTGGCCCTAGCAGCCCTCTCAAAATTGAGAAAGAAATCCAAAGGGTCGTCTCCTGGGGTGAACTTCTGTAGAGGGACAACAGTACCTGGGGCATTTGTTCTACCTTGTCCCAACAGAGTCATAAGTTGGTTCTGACCCTCAGCCAATTTCAATAGGCTATCTGCCTGAGTTTGTATGGCGATGGAAAACGCCGTGCGGTCAGCGTCGGCCTGCGTAGAAGTTTGGCCTATTGCCCACTCGAGCTTGTCCTGGCCCTCTTTCATTTGCTGTATCAGGGCTTCCATCTTGTATCAGAGGACGGTTCACAGGGATCCGAGTCACGGCACCACTTGTAAGGATTAGCGTTGCTAGGATATGGAGTAATGAGGCAAAGTCACAAATGACAGGTGCAGGATTACTGGGGTTTTATTGTGTACAAAGAGGTATCAAAGTCTGTAAGTCTGCGTGTAGCTCTTTCTTCTTTCCTAACAGGACTTCCAAGGTAGGTGTCACGTGGGAGGTCTTCACACTCGTAGGGGCGTTTCACGGAAATAGAAAGAGAGAAAGAATACGCCAAATTACTGGACTGAACTACATATCTGATATCCGTGAGGGGCGGGGAAAAGGACGTGAGGGGGATCACCAGGGATCATCACCGTTTGCCGTGCTTCCCTAAATGTGAGGCATTCTAGGCGCTCCTGTCCCGTGTCCACCCAGCCGCCCCCTACCCGTTCCCTCCCTCTGAATGAAAGAGCCCCCGTATGCGCGCCCGTACCTTGCGGTGCCACACTTCTCCAGGTGAAGTGTGGCTGGGTGGAGCGTGGTCCCGTTGGCCTCCCGGCTGTAGTGCTGGCGGTCTACCCTCGGGTCCTGCTCCGGTCTCCCACAGCAATTCGGCTCCGGTTTCCTTCCGTCCAGCGGCGAAGACGTCCGATGCTTCCTGCTCTGCTCCAGCGTTCGCGTCCTTCCGCTCGAGATCTCACGCTATCAGCGCCGTCGAAAGCGAGGATTGGACATCTGGGGATGATGTCACTGTCGAAGGTCCCGCCTCCGGGAAAACCCAGGCGGCCGTAGAGGGGTTGCGGACATCCTGTGCGTGCCGAGGTGGAAAGGAAGAGGGACAAGCATCAGAGTCGTGGCAGGTAGGGACCCCCTGACATCATACTATGATTCTTTGCCACCACCAAACAAGCAAACTGACCCAGAAGTTACAAGTTAGCCATGGCGGCTCCGGGCCATTGCTTACATTGATGGCCCCCCCCAGGTCTCTGGCCCTCTGGACAGCTATCTAAACAGTGCTTCTTTGAACAGTTCATTTACTGTGGCGCTCCATTTTAAGCGACCAACTCTCACCCCAATGGCCTCCTCAACATGGTGCGATGTTTGGGTGACATTCGTTCCGCAAATTTCTGAAGCGTGCATAAAGCACAAGCCCGAAATCCATCAGCCTACATCTTCCAGGATCAACACCTAACGAGAAGAACAAACGCAGAATTCAAATGTTTTGATAGACCAATGTCATAGTCACAGTTTGAGGCGCTGTAGTCGTTCACCGTATGAGCAGGTCTTTTATAATTAGGCGATCCTACCTGGAGACGGTTGTTATGTGGTCACTATTAATAAGGGTTTATTGTCCGCCATTGCGGATACACTGTCGACCTTGATACTTCTGCTTTTCCTTAACCTATGTGTTGTTCTAAAAGTACCAGTAACCTTTATAAGGCAAGTTGGTAAGCTTTATAATGTTGTCTATCAGTTGTCGTTGTCGCGTTATCCCCTTCTTGTAAAATATGCAAACCAAACTTGAAATAAGTGCACTTTGTTGTGAGAATAGCTATTGTTGCCACTGATTTCTTTTCTTGCAGCACAGCAATGCCTCTTTTATAAATCGAACATTGATTATTTGAATAGTATTGATTTCATTCCAGAGTGACTTTTGCACCATTAAGGCGATAAATAATACGTTGACCTCATATTTGAGTTGGATCAGTTTATCCTGTTAGAGTCCTGTCCTTCGTCGCCATTTTCTAGTGAGTGGCCTAGTCTCTAGAGGATCATAGGGCTCTCCCCCTCCCTTTGCTTCGACAGTGTTTGCCTTTAGAGATGCTGATATGCAGTGCGGAGACCTGCAGTTAGGCAGCTCTGAACGAGTAAATGAAATCCATGCTGGTGGTCTGAGCTGGGAACGTGCCTTTCATGTTTATTTCTTCCCTCCAGACTCCTTGGAGGTACATACATTGTCAGATAAGGGGACAGAGGCCCAGCAAGTGTAGGATTTGCCTAGTATTAAACACTTTAAGTCTGATGAACACAGGCCTACTTTTTCCAAAGGTTAGGTCATGAGAGTGGGCGCTGTGTAACCCTCCCCCCACCAAAGGCAATGTCTATGTGGTAATCAAACTCTCATGTCATCGGTAGGCTAAGGGTAAGATTTATTCACCACTCATTTATTCAACACTCCTGGCAACGCATCAACAACATTCCAGGAGCCGCTGGAGGGAATCTTTAGTTAAAGGAGCATCACCACAGTCTGTACCCATTTTTCAAAGCACAGTTTTACTCACAACTTTAGGATGGCTGTAAATACCCCCGGTCTTGGACATAAATGGGGGTAGAGGCATAAATTTACTTAGTGATTCCTGAAGCTTACTATTTCACAAACCTGTATAGTGGCCCTGTCGAGAAATAACATTTGGTGTCTATTTCCAGCATCTTTAGGTATAGTGGTAAATCCGGGATTAGATGTTATGTTTCTCCTTGGCCCCTCCTAGGATGTTTGGTCTGTGTGTAAAGGCGCTTTCTTGATCTGGATTCATGTGAGGTGCAGAGCCCATTTCAGGTGTCTCCCTTGTATCTATGCAGCCTCTAAAGTGTGTGCTGTTCCATAACGTTAGTGATACTCTGCATTTTCTCCTCTCACTGCATGCCCCGCCACTGCTATTTAGAGTCACTCCTCGTATTGAAATTCTTTGTAAAGCAGATGACCCTTGTAGGGAAGATTATATACTCTCTGACACCCCTTGGTACGTAATATCCCATACCTGGCCCAAAAAAAAAATAATTACTCTGCATGATTTACTATATGGCAATACTTCCTTAAAATATTGCTCATTTTGCCCATGCTTCAGTCCATATGAAACTAGTCTTTGCCCTCCCACCCTCTTGTCAACACAGTACACTAGATACCTCCAGGTATTACATGCTCACTTGCATCAGATTCTCGTAGCGCCTGGCCTGTGTTCTTGCATTGTTTGCATCAAATTCTCCTAGTGTCTGGCCTGTGTTATTGCATTGTTTGCATCAGATTCTCATAGTGGTTGGCCATTGTTATTGCATTGTTTGCATCAGATTCTCTTGGTTCCTGGCCCGTGTTATTGCATTGTTTGCCTCAGATTCTCTTGGTGCCTGGCCTGTGTTATTGCATTGTTTTTGTCAGATTCTCCTAGTCCCAGGCTCATGTTATTGCATTGTTTATGTCTGATTCTTCTAGTGCCTGGCCTGTGTTACTGCATTGTTTGTTTCAGATTCTCCTAGCGCCTGGCCCGTGTTATTGCATTGTTTGCGTCAGATTCTTCCAGTGCCTGGACTGTGTTATTGCATTGTTTTCATCAATCCTAGTGCTTGACCTGTGTTATTGCATTGTTTGTGCCAGATTCTCCTAGTGCCTAGTCTGTGTTATTGCATTATTTGCGTCAATCCAAGTGCCTGGCCCGTGTTATTGCATTGTTTGCATCAGATTCTCCTTGTGCCTGACCTATGTTATTGCATTGTTTGCATCAGATTCTCATAGTGCCTCGCCTGTGTTATTGCATTATTTGCGTCAATCCAAGTGACTGGTCCGTGTTATTGCATTGTTTGCATCAGATTCTCCTAGTACCTGGCCTGTGTTATTGCATTGTTTGAATCAGATTCTCTTTGAGTCTGGCCTGTGTTATCGCATTGTTTGCATCAGATTCCCATAGTGCCTTGCCCGTGTTATTGCATTGTTTGTGTCAGATTCTCCTACTGATTGGCCCGTGTTATTGCATTATTTGCTTCAACCCTAGTGCCTGGCCTGTGTTATTGCATTGTTTGTGTCAGATTCTCCTACTGCTTGGCCTGTGTTATTGCATTATTTGCGTCAATCCAAGTGCCTGGCCCGTGTTATTGCATTGTTTGCATCATATTCTTCTAGTGCTTGGCCCGTGTTATTGCATTGTTTGCATCAGATTCTCCTCGTGCCTGGCCTGTGTTATTGCATTGTTTGCATCATATTCTTCTAGTTCTTGGCCCGTGTTATTGCATTATTTTCATCAATCCTAGTGCCTGGCCCGTGTTATTGCATTATTTGCTTCAATCCAAGAGCCTGTTCCGTGCTATTGCATTGTTTGTGTCAGATTCTCCTAGTACCTGATCTGTGTTATTGCATTGTTTGCATCAGATTCTCATTGTGCCTGGACTGTGTTATTGCATTGTTTGCATCAGATTCTTCTAGTGCCTGGCTCGTGTTATTGCATTGTTTGCATCAGATTCTCTTGGTGCCTGGCCTGTGTTATTGCATTATTTGCATCAGATTCTTCTGGTGCCTCGCAGGTGTTATTGCATTGTTTCCATCAGATTCTCTTGGTGCCTGGCCCGTGTTATTGCATTGTTTGCATCAGATTCTTCTAGTGCCTGGCCAGTGTTATTGCATTGTGTCCACCAGATTCTTCTAGTCCCTTTCCCATGTTATTGCATTGTTTGCGTCAGATTCTCCTAGTGCCTCACCCATGTTATTGCCTTATTTGCTTCAACCCTACTGCCTGGCCCATGTTATTTCATTGTTTGCATCAGATTCCCCTAGTACCTGGTCTGTTTTATTGCACTGTTTGCATCAGATTCTCATAGTGCCTGTTCTGTGTTATTGCATTGTTTGCGTCAGATTCTCACAGTGATTGGCCAGGGTTATTGCATTGTTTGCTTAAGATTCTCCCAGTGCCTGGCCTGTGTTATTGCATTGTTTGCATCAGATTATCTTGGTGCCTGGCCCGTGTTATTGCATTGTTTGCATCAGATTCTTCTAGTGCCTGGCCTGTGTTATTGCATTGTTTGCATCAGATTTTTCTAGTACCTGCCCTGTGTTATTGCATTGCTCGCATCAGATTCTCAAGGTGGTTGGCCCGTGTTATTGCATTGTTTGCATCAGATTCTCTTGGTGCCTGGCTCGTGTTATTGCATTGTTTACATCAATCCTACTGCCTGGCCTGTGTTATTCCATTGTTTGCGTCTAGTGCCCGGCCTGTGCTATTGCATTGTTTGCATTAGATTCTTCTAGTGCCTGGTCTGTGTTATCGAATTTAGAAAAAACAACTATGCCCCTGCACTATAAACAATCAATGAGTAAATAGTAATGGTATAAGTTTGTTTTGGAATGCAATGAAGGTATTAGGACAAATCTAAACATTTAGTGACTCTCCGAGAATGAGTAAATATGAATGGAGATACATAGGTGGAGAAACAGTCTTTTCTTGGTGTAGTCACTTCTGTTTATTGTTCCATTTCAATAGCCAACATGTGTTTCATCGCAGGGAACAAACTGCGAATCTTCAGGGCTTAATTGAAACATCTATTGGACTAGATACATTCCACCCGGATGTCTAATCCTGAATCCTTTTATGATAATGAGTATAGGGGAGATGGCCGGTCAGTGTATAGACTCTGTTGAGTGTCCTCGTAGGGAAAAGAAAGTTCGTATTTGCAAAAGCCCAGTCCGGGCATTACGTGGAAACCTGAATTTGGAATTCCAAATTCATATTCTGGCTGTGCGAGATCTCGTTACTTTCCGAGTCAGGTGAAAACCGGAAGGAGAAACAGGTTCGTGGATGGGCGGGTGCGCCGTTAACTCCACGAAGGAAGTTCACCTTATCTGTGTAGATCTCCCTCTCTAATTTCCCGGCGCCGTGTATCGAGAACGGACCAATTGGCTATTGAAATGGTACCTTTTATCCCAATCCGGTTCATCTGACTGCAAGGACACTGCCCTCTTCCTGCAGTGTCGTGTGGCGTTTTAGGCTCCGAGTGAATTTTCCCGATTCATGCCCTTATATAGGTACGTTTCACATTGCCCTTAGATAGGCATAGAAATCAAGTCCTTATTTAGACATATCCCATGCAGACCAAATACAGGCATGGCTACTTCCACCCGTACCAAACATCACAACGATTTCTTGGAAAATCGGCTTAAGCTGTTAGGGAACTTCCCCTTGCTCGAATATTGATTTGTCCAAGAACTCATGTACTTTGCAAAGAACAACTATTCCCTAGGGGTTCTTTCCTGATGTTATTATGCCCGACTTTAGGTCAAACTATGGCATTCCTAGACACCTTCGAGGTATAAATATATCTCCACTTGCTCTAGCAAGACACAGTGGTTGGGAGCAGTTTGACTATCTACTTGCCCGACCGAGCTTGCAACAGCAAGTGCCAACGAAACCAACCCTCCAGCTGACGCACTGATCAGGAAGCTGTCTCTTTTCCTGCCGAGAATCCAGCTCCAGTGTTTCCAAGCTCCCCTTGCGGGGGTTGGGAAATCGAGTCCCGAGACAGAGATACCAGGCCTCCTTCATTCTAACTAAGGTATGGAGCTGATTAGAACCTAGAGAAATCTTGGATAGATTCTTGGCAAAGAAATCTAAACCTAGTCTACACAATACTTACGTCTTCCCTTGTACTAGACTTAGGTGTGGTACATCGGTGTAGGCTTATTTTAGAAGCACCAGTTGAATATATTTTAGCCTGTGTATTTATGTATTTCTTTTTATATGGCTTAGAAACCATACCATGCTCTTACAGTATTATTTTATAATACTATTATTAAAAAAAAATATATTATTTAAAATTTTATATAGCGTGCAGTTATCCTAGGGCATCCCAGCGCTGTACGCATTATACTTTGCAGTCTGCTTAACGATTGTAGCAGTTCACTTTTCTTGTATGAGAAAGAAGACTGTTCAATAAACCTTTTTATTGAAAACGCCTGTCTCTCTTTTTCTCCACAAACTCTGTTGAAACGAAGCATTCACGATTGACTGAGTGAAATACTAATCTATTGTTTCCGCGACTCTAAAGATATATTTCTTATTCTTGGGAAACAAACTTGCCATGTTTATGCGGTTGTCACAAACTAATCCCTTCTTGTGAATTCGAGAAAGTTTCTAGTAACCTCTGAGCTAGCTGGCACTCACTATTACGTTTAGTATATTCGATAGAGACTTAGTCGACCTTAGTCCTATGTCTAATCTATAGGATGTATTATTCCAAAGCGCAGAGCCTATTGGGAATATAGGAACTACACTACATGGCACCCAACATTTGGTAAGGTACTCATTTAACGCTAGATACTAAAGTAACTCAGTTGTGCTTTTTTCAGAGACCCCTTTTTTCTGTAAAATACTCCAATAGACGTCTGGAGTGGGTAAAAGGATAAAATATCCGCCACAACTGAGTAGTACGAAAAAATCCTATGTATTAGTTTTTGGTTTGTTCAACATTGAAGGATACAGTATTCCAAAATATTGTGCACTTTATCTTTGTTTCCTTGAACCTTGCTCTGCAAACTTTCAGACAACAAAAATGTCAGTTAACGGCGACAACACTGCAATTGGTGGAGCTGCAGTAAAGCCAGCAGCTTTTGACGTAACAGGCTTTAATGAAGCCGACGATGATGGTATAATCATCCCAGAAAATTTAAGGAAAGCCATCACTATAAAACTTATAACAAATGGCCTATCATCAAGAGGTGGTAGGTTCATTTTTTGTAATTGAGGCACATGAATATCGTCAGACAGAGGTATTCTATTCATGGAATATCCTCCCTGAAGCAAATCCAGTATCACATGTGTTTCACTTCTACAAAGAGGAACCTCCGACGGAATACGTTCCTTTCGAGGATATTGAAATTCAACTAACTTACCAAGAGCATGCACTCTGGTTTAAAGGCGCCCTAAAACATATAAATCACATTACCAGGCTCGGTCCACTAGGTAGACCAGGAGCAATATGGCCGGTATTATCCAGCTATACACCACATTCTGCCATTGAGGAAATGTCAGGTGCACAACTATTAGTTCAACTAAAAGAACTAATCAAAATCCATAAACAATTGGTTCAATATGTCATGCGGACTCTAACAATCCAACCTCCTATAAGGATTCCACAACACACCCCTCACTAGGATAACAAAAATAAAATTACACCACAGACTATACAACCAGTCATTGGTGAATTACCTGTAAAAAGGGAACACATTCCATTCTGGATAGCTCAAAAGTTTACTCAAATAGAGGCAGTATTTCCTGGTAGTACACCTCGTGAGAAACACAGAATTCTAACAATCTGTTTACCAATGGGGATCGAACCACACCTGGAGGACTGTGACACTTGGGGTACAGTCTTTGCTGCAATCTACACTAAAACACATGGTGTTCCGTCTATGGCGGTAATACCAGACGTCCTGAAACAGAATCAAAATGAATACGGGGCAGAGCCTGCTTTAACTTTAGGTATGAAATTACCCAAAGATTTCAAACAGGTCTCAACAATAATATTAGCTAATATTAGAGCTGAAGCAGCATCCGTGGCGATCTGCCAAAAGTTATGGGAATTTGATGTAACAGAGGAACCACAAGAACTGGCCAGAATAATTGAAAAATCCTATGAAGAACTAGGTAGTGACAGTTTGGGTGGTAAACCAGTGAAACCTCAACTGACTGAAAGTCCTGAAAAGGCCCTTATTAAAAACACTCTTATTATTCCCAAAAAGAAGTGGGAGAACACTAAACAAACGCCTAAGGAGAAGCGTTCTCGATCCAGAGGTAGGTCTCCTCAAAAGGAGCCCTCTGAAAGGAGGTTCAACCTTAGGAATAGGGATAATTTGAGAAAACCTGATCGATATCAAGATACTGATACACTTTCCTCTCGTACCTTTCAGACTTCATCACAGAAATTCAAAAGAAGAGTTCTGTCAGAACAAAAGGAAGAACACGTGAAGTCCAAAGACGATCAACATGTTCAGAAAAATAAGAAAACTCAATTCACCAAAAAGAAGGTAGCAGGTCTAAAAATCAGACATGCCGAGGATCTTGAGGACACAACTCAAGAACGAGGAATGGACTCAAACGATGTTGGACAGTGCAGCAGAAGTCACCATAGCTCGCAAGATCTTGAAGGATCATCTGAGATAGTGGACTTGATTGAGTACATCCAAGTTGAAACTGCCGATACCAGGGCTAGTGTCCCACACAAGTTATATGAAGTAACACTCCGGATGGAGGGGGACATAACTAGAAAAATAAGAGCACTCTTTTGGGAGAAGCTCTCTCAGGGTTATGACATTCTTCTATCTGAACAAGACTGGCCACCTGAATTTGTCAGGGAGTGTCCACATGGCGAAGAAATAATTATGCCAGCCTTCTCCAACCATATTCCAATTCATAAAAAATATATATATGCCATAAAATGGGCAGTGGCCCAGGCTCCAGCATTATAGAAAAATAACGCAGGATGGGATGAGGATTCTCCTCACCATAAATTCCAATTGAAAAATCAACCAACTGCACAAAGGCAGTATCCAGTTAACCCCTTCCATGCTGGGCCGATTCTGCTCCTGTGCTGCAGATTTCAGCGCGGGTGCGGTCATGACGGCCCCCAGCCGTCATCAGCACACAAGCACTGTAGTGTATGACGGCTGGGGGCCATCATCAGCATGGAAGGGGTTAAGCAAGAAGCTAAAAAACAGGTCAGGGAGATCTTAGATCAACTTGAATACCAAGGGGTGATTGAAACATGCACCTCGTCAATGAACAATCCTTTGCTTCCTGTCTCCAAACCAGACAATACATTTTGTCTAGTTTTGGATTACAGACATTTCAACTCTTGCTGTAAAACTTTTGCAGTATAAAATGCACACAGTGCAGCACTAATGAATAACATTGTGCGTAAAAAATATAAAACCACATTAGATAATTCAAACGGTTTCTTCTGTCAAAACATTGCACCAGAAAGTAGGTACTTGACCGCTTTCTCAATTATGGGGACACAGTGTCACTTCTGTCGTCTTCCACAGGGATTCAAGAATAGTCCAGGGTTATTTTCAGTCAGAGTAACAGATTTAGTACAAACATATGATGACGAAGCTCTATCATATGTCAATGACATCTATCTTACAGACGAAGACTTGGACAGGCACTTGAACAGGGTGAACACCATAATATTGGGCTTCGCCTCTGAAGGGTACAAATTAAATTTCAAGACATCGAGAATTGCCCCCTTAAACATCCTTTTTCTAGGATATGCGTTATCAAGTGAAGGCAAAAGCCTGACAGAGAAATGTGTGCTGCCCCAACCTCCAAAAACGCTGAAAAACTTAGAGTCGATTCTAGGTTTCCTAAATTTCGGAAGAACTTACATTCTAAATAACACAGAAAGGGTTAAACCTCTCTACGAATTAATCAAACCTGATTTTAAAACAATTAATTGAACTCAAAAACACACAGAAATGTTGCATTCAGTCCAAATGGACATGTTGGCAGTAACACACGTACAAACTCGCGTAAACGCACGCAACTTTGAAGGAGAAAAAGTACCAATAGCTTATAAATCACATCTGTTCTGACAGCGGTTCAAACTGTAGTAGCAAAAGAGAGAGCCCTCGCACAGGGTAAGCGCATAATGGTCGTTACTCCTGTACGTGTCTTAGAGGCAGTAACAAAGGCGAGCATTCCAAATGCTAAAGCCTTATATCCAAGATGGACACAATGGTTTAATTCTCTTGCTGCAACAGACATTGAATACGTTTTTAAAAACACAAGAATTTCTACAATATGAACAAGAATGCCCTCTGCCTACTGATATTCTGCCTCTAGAACAGTATGAATGTATCATTTATACTGATGGATCAGCACAGCCCGTTATTGGGGGTAAACAAGCTCATAGTGCTGCATGCACGATCGTTAAAGGTCGCTGGCGAGATGGCAAATTCCGACCTATGGACACTAAAACTCAATCTCTTGGAGATTGTACAGCTCAGCGAGCTGACCTACAAGCATTCAAGATGTTGCTTGAAAATACTGATCGCGAATTCCCCACACTCATAGTGTGCGATTTCTATTACTGCGTCCAATCTAACAATGAATACTTGCAGACTGGGTTCAAAACGGTTTCAAAGATGCAAAAGGTGGCACAATTAAGCATAAGTTGGTTTGGGAACAGGTAGTTCAGTTACCACAAGAACTACAAAAGACTCACGTGATATATGCACTGAGTCATCAACGTGATGGTGTTCACGTTGCAGGGAATTCATTAGCTGATGAAGCTGCGAAGGCAGCTGTGCAAACGGCTTCCGTAGCTGCAATCACTCGTTCAAAAACTAAAATAGACGCAAAATAATGCTAGCTGTCAATGCCACAAGCAAAGGCAACGGTGCATTGTTACCTCAAAACTATCCACTCAAATACTCATACATAATTGATGCAAACTCCGTTCCTTTTGCTTGAATTCCTGCAGTGGGGGATAAAGTAATTCCAAACAGGAAACGTAGAGTAGCTTTTATTTATTTATTTTATTTTTAAGGTTTTATATAGCGCGAACAAGACTCTTGCGAGTATCAGAGTGCTTTACATGACAAGTAGAAAGATATATAGCATATATTACGATATAGTGAACCAGGAAATAAGTAAGTAATACATACATCTAGATCAAGAGAAGGCAGTGCAAGGTAGTGCAAAACAGCAAAGATAAACAGGACGAATATAAGCGAAGAGAAGCAAGTAATATAGTATAGTGAATAGTACATAGAGTTCACGTGGATTGAGCCATGAGGATAGCTTTCACTTCTCTTTTGAAGGAAGCAGAGGCAGGGTTCATTCTAGTTTCACTGGGCAGAGCGTTCCATATCCTTGAAGCCATACCGGATAAGGACCGGTTATACGTTTTTTTCTTGGCAAATTGTTGAGGTTGTACGAGAAGAGTCTTGGCACTCCTGGAAGCTCTGCTGCCCGCTGAGAGCACCAGTTTCTGAGCTATTGTGGGGCATTGTGGTTGAGAGCCTTGTGTGTCATACAAGCGATTTTTAAATGAATTCTGGCTTCAAACGGTAGCCAGTTGAGGACTCTCAGGTCTGGGGATATGTGGGCGTTTCTCTCTGAACCTGTGAAGAGTCTCGCAGCAGAATTGATCGTGGCTCTTAGGGGGGCTGTCGATGACCTTGGGAGTCCTCATAAGGTTACTGCTCCGTATTCCAAGCGGGGGATAACTAAGGCTTGAACTCCTGTTTTGAAATCGAAGGCGGGCAGATACGGTTTTAGTTTTCACTGGGTGGAAGTTGGCTCCCTTTGTTGAGGCACTGATGTGTTTCAGCATCTTGAGGTTATTGACCAGCGTTACCCCTAGAGATTTTGCTGAGACGAGTATGAGCAGTTGTCCATTGAGAGCTGTTAGGTGCTCCATCCAGTCTGTGCTAGTTTGAGTTTTTTGGGGGGGAGCGATTACAAGGAATTACGTTTTGAGGGAGTGAAATGAAATGAAAATGAAATGAAATATAATTTGTAAACGCGCTACTATGCCCAGTGGGCGTCAAGGCGCCTAACTCAAAATTAGCTGCGGGCAGACAGAGACAGGAGCTCACTGATAGGCTTTGGTAAAACACCAAGTTTTCAGAGCTTTCTTGAAAAGATCAAGTGAGGGCTGTTGTTTGATCTCCAAGGGAAGAGTGTTCCAGAGTTGAGGTGCAAGAATGGAGAAGGCCTTGCTTCCCCATCGTGCCGTCCTAGCTCGAGGGACTACCAATTGATTAAGCTCTGACGAGCGAAGGCATCTGAGTGGAACATACCTAGAGAGCAAAGAGCCTAGGGCATCAGTCGGGCCTGCCTTCAAGGCATTATATGTCAAACAAAGAAGTTTAAAAGAGACTCTGAATGGGATAGGCAGCCAATGGAGATTCTTCCTTGCCGAGGTCGCAGAGGACATCCACGGCAAGGCCAGAACGAAGCGCGCCGCGGCATTTTGCACAACCTGCAGGCGTTGGAGAAGGCCCTTGTTGGCCCCGGCGTAGAGTGAATTACAATAATCCAGCCTTGAGCCAACGAGGGCGATCACAACCTGTTTTCGTGCCTGTGGTGAAAGATAGTACGCGATTCTTTTCAGGATCCTAATGACACCCCAACAGGTGGCCACCGTTCTGTTCACCTGCAATTCCATAGAGAGCCGAGTGTCGAAGATGACGCCTAGGTTCCTGGCAGATAGTGTGGGAGTGGGGCAGATGCCTAAAGATGAGGGCCACCACTCATCTGACCACAGTTCCTGGTCTTTGCCAAAGACCAGGACCTCCGTTTTGTCTCCGTTCAACTTCAATGAGTTGAGAATCATCCAGTCTGCAACAAGTTGCATACAGGACTTGAAGTTGAACGCGGTGACATTCACGGAGTGGGTCAGGGACACCATGATCTGCGTGTCGTCGGCATACGACACTACCTCCATCCCCTGAGATCTTACCAGTCTTGCAAGGGGGGCCACGTAGATGTTGAACAGGGTCGGACTCCATGCCGACCCCTGTGGCACCCCACATTGCAACGACTTAACAGGGGAGAGGTGATCCCCAAGCATCACTCGCTGCTCTCGCTGATGAAGAAAGGAATTCAGGAGACTCAAGGCCGGTCCTGCTACCCCTGCCTCCCTTAACCTAGATGTTAAAGTACCGGGAGACAGGGTATCAAATGCTGCTGTAAGATCCAGCAGAACTAGCACGGTAGTCTGTCCCAAATCGACTTTCCGACGGATGTTATCCGCGACTTTCGTCAATGCAGACTCTGTGCTGTGTAGCTTTCGAAAGCCATGTTGGGACCCGTCCAAGAATCCTGAAGCATCCAGAAAGCTGGAAAGATGGTAGTTCAGATGGGCCTCCAACATTTTGGCAGGGGCCGGCAAAAGGGATATAGGTCTGAAGTTCTTCAATAGACCGGGGTCAAGGGTAGGCTTTTTAAGGAGAGGTTTAACGGTCCGCCGGGAGCGTTTAACGCTACTCAGCAGCAGTCGCTTCTCACCACCCTCACCAATATGGCTACCTCTCACAACAACCTGATTGTTTTGGGCGACTTTAACCTTTGGCCCAACGGCAGTCTCGACTCCGCCCTCAACAATCTCCTAGTCTCTTGTGAAGGAATGAAACTCTCCCAGCTAGTGAACAAACCCACACACGCAGCAGGGCACCAGCTAGACTTAATCTTTTCCTCCCCCCAGCTAGCTCTTCTGAGCGACATTCTACCAATGTGCTGGACTGATCATGCTCTGATCAAATTTCATATAGTAGGTAGCAGGTCTGGCAGACCGGCATTCCACGGTCATATACCTCCGTACAGAGACTGGAAGGCCCTGGACAAACTCAGACTGAATGGCCCAGTGTTTGAAGTAGAAGACAGTTTCTCCATTACGCAATCAGTGGAGGCCAACTATCTATCCCTTTGCTCAAGGATTTCCAGCACCTCGGAACGCCTCGTCCCTCTGAAAAAGGGTAAACCCCAGAGACGAGCACCGGCCCCCTGGTTTGATGACTCCTTAAGAGCTCTCAAACTAGCATGCAGACATGCTGAGAGAAAATGGAGGCAGGGTTACTCTGACACTCATAAAACCCTCTGGAAAACACACCTCCGGGAGTATAAAACTGCCATCGCCCTAAACAAAGCCAAACATTATTGCTCCATCATAACTAATGCCACGAACAGTTCAAAGAGTATTTTTCAAATACTCAAAAATCTGACCAACCCGGACTGTGTTACCTCTACACAGCCTCCCACCCAAGCCCTCTGCGACAATCTTGCAGTGTTTTTTATCAATAAAATAAACACCATTATTCACAACCTGAAAACACCCCCCTCCTCAGAAACTTCTAACTTGCTGAGACCAGACACCAGCCCGCGGAACTTGTCGCTCCCTGGCTCTGTCCTTCTGGCTAGACTGGGGGAATTCCCTCCGATCCCGGCCGTCGAGTTTGAAAGACTTGCGCTTGGTATCACCTCGGGCTCCCCACTTGACCCCCTACCTCCAAAAATATGGAAAAATTTTGGTATGGAACTTTTTGACACCATGCGCCTAATATGCAATCAGTCCTTGCAGAGTGGCTTTGTTCCAACCCCTTGGAAACAGGCACTAATCACTCCTCTTTTAAAGAAACCCTCCCTGAGCCCAGACTGTCTTTCCAATTACCGACCCATCTCTCTGCTGCCTTTCCCAGCGAAGGTCGCCGAGCGTTGGGTCAGTTCATGCCTGTCCACCCACCTGGAACAAAATAACCTTCTTGATGATCACCAGTTCGGGTTCCGTCCTGCCCACGGCACAGAAACAGCAGTTTTAACTGCCATGGAGGATCTTCGAATGCGTGCAGACAGGGGCCAGCCAGTGGCACTGATACTGCTGGACCTGTCTGCCGCATTCGACACGGTCAACCATGCTAGGCTGCTGCAGAGACTTAGGGAAGTGGGAGTGGAAGGCACTGCATTGCTTTGGTTTCATTCCTATCTTCGGGACAGAAGACAGGCTGTCTCTCTTCCCCCTTTTCAATCCGCCTTTGCAACAGTACCCCAGGGAGTCCCTCAGGGCTCCTCCATCAGTCCCATCCTCTTTAATGTATATCTCATCCCGCTAATCAAATTGATCCAATCCTTTGGGGTCAAAACAATAAATTACGCGGATGATACACAGCTTATTCTCTCATGGGAAGGTGAAGATGCCATTCCTTTTTCAACCTTCCACGACTGCTTAAGAGAGACGGCTGGATGGCTACATAGTAATTCCCTCCAGTTCAACTCCGCGAAAACGGAGGTCCTGTTCTGTTCAGGCACTAAGATACCCCGTCAGTTTCCGAAGGAATTCTGGCCCCCGGAGTTCAGAGACAAACCTCTGCCAGTTCCTTCGGTGCGCAACCTGGGAGCCATGCTGAACAACACATTAAGTATGGAGACTCATGTGACAAAAACCGTGGGGATCTGCACTGCCCTGCTCCGATCACTGCGGAAAATCATGCCTCTTCTCCCGGCACAAGCCAGGGCGTCGATAGTCAGGTGCACGATACTCAGTCGCCTTGACTATTGCAACGCCCTGCTCCTGGAGTCTCCAGTCACGACACTGGACCGACTACAGCGAATTCAATCTGCCGCCGCCAAGCTGGCTCTTGGCTGGACGAGAAGGGCCTCAGCCACAGCAGCTCTGGCTGAGCTACACTGGCTACCCCTAAAACAAAGAGTGGCATTCAAGTCCCTCTGCATTGTCTTTAAGGCTCTGCACGGACTTGGACCTAAACCTCTGCAAGCCCTGTTCCGGTGGTACACTCCTGCCAGAGACCTACGTTCATCTTCTGCTTGTCTGGTAAAGGTACCCAGATTCAACAGAACTAGAACAGGGGGCAGATCATTCAGTGTAGCTGCGGCCAAGCTGTGGAACAGCCTGCCCACTGACATACGTCAGACATCACAGCTTCTTCTCTTCAGGAGACGCATTAAGACATGGCTCTTCCCCAAATAAACTGCCCGTCTGACTGTTCTTCCGGTTTACCGTTAACAGAGTAATTTCCAGCGCCAGGAAGCCTGCAAGGTGTCAGTTCGCGCTTTACAAATTCTCAAAAAAAAAAAAAAAAAACAATGGCCCTCTTCCATGCCACTGGGAAGATACCTTGCTCCAGAGCTCCATTCATGATTTCCAACAATGGAGGAAGAATGATATCCCTACAGTCCTTTAGTATTCTCAAAGGGACTGGATCCAGAGGGGAGGCAGATTTCGTTTTGTCTAATAGGAGGTTGAGACCCTCCAATGAGAGCAGGGGAAATTGGTTCAAAACTTGGGGAGAACCCGCATCCCAGGATTCCAGATGTTTAACTCGAGAGAGGTCTTCCTCACTGAGAGTGTTCCTCTGTGATTGAAGAGCCACATAGATGTCATCTATTTTTTTATAGAAGAAATCAGAGATGTTATTACATAGCTCCTGTGAAGCAACCACGGGATCGGGAACCTGGAGTGTGCATAAGGAGTCAACGATCTTGAAAAGCTCTTTAGAAGACGTGAGAGAACAGGTTAAGTTGGTGAAATATTCCTGTTTCTCCTTGATGACCCTATTTTTGTAAACTCGTAACAGGTCCTTGTAGACTTCTCGATCTCTGGGATCCCAAGACTTGCGCCAACATCGCTCCTTCCTTCTACATTTTTGCCTGAGGAGTCTCAATTCTTCAGTGAACCAAGGGGCTGTCGGCTTCTGCCGCGCCACAAGTTTGAGTGAGGCAGGCGCTAACTCATCAACTGCTTTGGTGATGGAGTCAGCGAGTTCTAGAGCCGTCTCATCAACCATCCGCTGGGATGTAATATTAGTGCTACGAATAAAGGGGGCCAAGGCCTCACTCGTAAAATTCTTAAAGCTTCTTTTGAGACATTTCTTGATAGTCCCCACCTTGACCTCCGAACTGGGCATGTCCAAAGACAAGGGAATGGCTAGATGATCAGACCAGACTATCGGCACAGGAACGCCGACAGTTAATCTGGGATCATTAGAGAATATCCCATCAAGGATGTGGCCAGCCTTGTGAGTAGGATGGATCACTCTTTGGACAAAATCACATGATTCCAATGAGTTGACTAAGGAAGAGGTATCCTTAGAAGCCAAGTCCTCTAGATGGAAATTCGTGTCACCTAGGATGGTAAAGTGAGACCTGCCAAAATATGGTTCCAGAATTCTGAAAAGCTCCGAGCAGAAATTAGTTCTAGATCCTGGGTGTCTGTATAAAAGAATTCCGGTGAAGGAGCTCGAGGGGGCATTCACAATACAAAAGTATAGGGCCTCAAAAGCGTCCGAAGGAGTCGATAGAGATTTTATAGTGCAGGAGAGTGCGGACTTGAAAAGGATGGCCAGTCCACCTCCTCTGCGGCGTACTCTATCCAGCCTCTGTAAGGCATAACCCTCAGGAATAGCCAGCAGGAGGTCGTGACCGGAAGAGTCAGAGGCCCAGGTCTCAGTGATGAAGACCCAGTCAGGTTGTCTAGTGCTAACAAAGTCATGAAAGTCTATATTATGTTTTATCAGAGAGCGCGCATTAATAAGAAAGCCCTGCTTGGGTTGGGAGATAGGCAAACCAGGGAGAGGGGGAGCAGGCTTCCAGGAGGCCTGTGAAGAGAAATTAAAAACAGTTTTACACGAAGGGCAAGACCTCGCCCGCCGTAGGACGTCAGGAGGGAGCCGATGGTGGCATAGACTCACCGGGGGTCTAAGAGATACCAGGTCACGAGACAGTACCTCACTAACGGACAAGGCTGACATCACAGGCTCCAGCCCGTCCTGCAGCCCGTCCTCAGCGCGGACGGGCGCAGACGGGCTGAACTCAGGCGTAACTCCGACGTCAATCAGGCGTCCCCGCTGCGCGTAACCGCTGCGCGTCTGCATGACTCACTTATGTACACGCCTAGCGTCCTTCTGACGACTAGAGCGTGCAGCCTACCTTCTAGCGCCAAAAAACGGCACCATATACATCCAAGATGGCGCTACCAGGAAGGATTACGCCGGGAAGCGGACCCGCCCAACAGCGGTGGAAATCCCAAAAGTTAGAGTGCAAGTGAGGGCCAGGGGGTATTAAGAACAGGGGAAAATGCCAAACAGAAACAAAGAAATAAAAACCAGGTGAGTTTTAAAATCGAGCAGTTAATTTTCAAGTGGTTTTCGGCCAGCCAGAATTGGGTTTTTTGTAGTGTGGAGTTGAGTGATTTGATGTCTTCCAGAGAGTGAATTTTGATGTAAATGTGGGTTTGTCAGCATACATGTGGAAGTGTATTTTGGAGAGGCTTGAGAAGATCAGTGAGGGGGTCCATGAAACGGTTGAATAGGGTGGGAAAGAGGGAGGAGCCTTGAGGAACTCCCAAAGTGTCAGATGAGGGGAAGGACAGGGATTGGTTGACCTTGAATCTTTGGGATCTGTTTTGGAGGAAAGAGGCGAACTAGTTATTACACTTCCAGACAAACCCATTCAAGAGATTCAGCAGGTTGTCGTGTTACACAAAGCACATTTGGGAGAGGGTCTGATACATCAGGGGATCTTTGAATCTATACTAGACTTAAAAGAGACGTACTGGTGACCAGGGATGAATGGTCACATTCACACGTTTGTAATTAACTGCCAAAACTGCAACAGAGATCACCGCAGAGATCGCCGCCAGATACCAGACTACAGTGTAGCCAGCTCAGTACTGACACCATTGTTAGCATTAGACCATCTACATGCAGACTTCCCAATGGACGAATGCGGTCCCACAACTATTAGGACAGATTCATTTGGATGTGGTCTCAGCGCTCGGCTGACACTCAAACTGTTATGAAAGATTTGCGAGTCTTTATCGGCACATACGCAGTCGGCACGCTACATTCTGACCAGGGTTCTGCGTTTAGCTCAAAAGCTTACAAGGAGGCCATGGCCAATCTGGGCGTTGCATTGCTGTATTCTAGTCCATTCCACCCTGAAGGAATTTCGGTAGTGGAAAGAAAAAAACGGGACATAAAGCAATCTATAACAGCTAGGGTATTAGGCTCGGGTGACGGGTGGCTCAAACATCTAATAGGTGTCTAACGTAGTCTTAACAATCTGTCAAGAAGTTCTCTAGGGGGAATCACTCCATATGAAATCCTTTTTGGAACTAGAATGATTGTTGAGGACCTCGATTGTCACACTTCAGTGGTAGAACAAAAACCCTTTAATATCAAAGATCGTTTTGCGGTTTTGCAGGACTTCCATGAAATAAGGAAAAGCCAAAGCAACGTGTTACTGAAGCCAACGACCACTGAAGAAAAACCACCCGTCCCAGCAAGGCCTGCCTGGATTCCAAAGATTGGGGATCCAGTAAGAGGAAAGATCACGGACAAGACGGAATTTGGGCCTTCTTACAGACAACCAGTACCTGTCCTAGCAGTCCACGGTTTAAAAACAGTTTTACTAACGCCCTTTGCTGTTAAAAAGGAGAACAGGTTTGTGTCCATCGACCTGGTCAAACCACATCATGTGGCCGATCATAAGTAGTAGGCCAAGTGGACTCCAGATGCCCGAATCTGGCTACTATCCAAGAGGTTCAAACTGAGAGACTCATCACCTTTGAGAAATCTGCAGAGCGAAAAAAAGGACTATGCAATAAAGCAATGGAACTTGTACCTCTTGAGACCCAAAAAGCAGTTCGTCAAGAAACACCTGTCTACAATGAAATAGCATCTGACTATACAAATATGACAAGTGATCAAGGGGTTCCAGCGATTTCCACGAATCCTGATGCAATTCCTACAATTGACAGAACTGCCTCTGGCTATTTCATTAACTTTGATACGTTTTCCGGGGATCCCAGTGAACCTGAAACAACGCCAGTAAAGAGAACTTTTAAAGAACTAGCAACAGACCTTTTGCATCAATTGGAAAAGACTTATCTGTTTTCACCATGGATTGAACTTTGGATTGTGTTGGGTGCACTGTTTCTTCTACTTTGTTTGACTCTTGTATTTACCTTGGGAATAGTAACAACTGGAAGATATGTTAAAAAGGACACAGTAAGTAAGAACATCAACTTTCTCCTCAAACCACACAAATCATCTCATCGTGAACAAAGAGACTTGTTATTAGTGAACATCACAGCCGTTCCTATACCAGGTGGTATACCTGGGACAGAACTGATTATGACATCCTTGGTCCTGCAGAGCTGTTGAAGATTCCACACCAATTCAAGGTTTCCTTGAGTGACTGTGTTTCATCTAGTACCTTTTCTGATGATTGGGACTTTGAGACTGTTAATAATATGATGTCAGACTTTGAAATGTCTGCAAAATGTACGAATCATGAATACTTAGAAGGTTCATCGGATTACAAACAAATGTATTGTTATAATCACTCTGGTCATCATTTCTTGCATAAATCTGCAAATCCTAGAAATGTATTAACTTATAACCAATGGGAACATTGTCCTAAGCCACCAAAGAGTAGCTCAAATACATTTCATTTTATAACTAATTTCCGTACTTTTCAGGTTTTAATGTTTCAAATCCAGAAAAATGTTACTTTAAAAATGTTAATAAGACAGGAATGAAAAGTATGCTGACTAATACTCAGCAAATAAAGTGTTTGAATGACACTGTTCAACAGACATCTTGTCTTGGGTTAGCCAAGATAAAAGATTTAAACAATACGTCCATACCTACACCGACACCTGATAGTAAAAACACTACAGAAGGGGTGGTCGACGTACAAACAATTTTTCTTCAAAACAGAACAGATCCTACTTGGAAAAAAATGGTTAATCTGGTCCACAGACACAAACAACTGTCAAGATAGATTGCTGAAAAAGACACAAGGGCTCACATTCACTAGGCCAGATCCAAGATATATCCAGAGATAACATCCAGGGATAGTAACCTCATACAGTGTGGGGAAACTGCGCCTTGAGTGGCTACACAAATCTACCCTAAAGGAAGTAAAACAACACTTATCTTTACTTAAAGATGGCATTGATATAAGGGACTTCTTACAAGGACCTACTAAACCGCGTCATAAACATTTCATATACGCCGGTATCTATGCTGCCTATAATGAAGCATGGAAGATTACGCAAGCAGAGACTGCAGAACTTATACAAGAAATTGATTGTATTATCTCAGAGAAATCTCTCTCTGTAGTTGACAATGGGTTAATGACTCGGTCATCCAGTTTATATTCTTTGGACTGCATACTATCCTCTGCCATTGACATAATGGAACAGGACTTGGTCATGTTGCAACATGGTCAATCACAATTGCGTTCTATCATGCTATTGGGCTGCACATTGCAAAACCTTCGTTCAGGCTATATGCCTTGGAGTCTAATCAACACCACGTCATTGTTTTCTGAATTTGACCTTAGAGATAAACAAATCACACTGGCACAGAGGGGAGCAGACTATACGGTGCTGAGCATTGAAAAACTGGAAAGATTGCCATTAACTGTTTCTGATAAACCAGCGACAGAATGGATAATGCACGGTACAATCACTCTGCCTATGACGATTTTCCATTTTCAGTATTGCTTGATTTGATTTGATGTATCTATTTCTAAAGCGCACGAATGCCCGGAGGCGTCTTGGCGCTATGACATGTCCGTAGTCCTGAACTGGTCTTAGGTTTATGCAGTGAACAACCATGTTTTAATTTGCTTTCTGAACAAGTCCAAAGATGGGCTGTTTTTTATATCTAATGGTAGTTGATTCCATGTCCTTGCTGCGTGGACGAAGAAACTTCTTCCCCCCCAGTTCGCTCGTTTGAACTTGGGTATTGCTATCAGTTTTTGTTGGCCAGATCTAAGTAGTCTGGATGGTTCGTATTTCCTCAACTGCGTCTTTATGAAAAGAGGTCCTTTGCCCTTCAGGGCCTTATAGGTCAAACATAGCGATTTAAATTTGACTCTTTTGGCGACTGGAAGCCAATGAAGTGATGCTAATTTATGGCTGACGGACTGAAACTTTGGTATGTCCAGGATCAGTCTTGCTACAGCATTTTGAAGGCGCTGCATCTTATCTATGATTTTTATTCTGGCTCCTGTATACAGTGCATTTTTCGTAGTCCAGGCGGGATAATGCTAGAGCTGTGACTACCGTTTTACGTGCATCTTGGGGCAAATATGGTAGTATTTTTTTATCATTTTTAGTATTAGCCAAAAAGAAGATGCCAGTTTGTTTACTTGGGCTTCGTATGCTAGCTTGGTGTCTATCATGAATCCCAAATCTTTCACCTTCTCCGAGGGGTCTGGGCATGTTCCCAGCTTGTCAGGCCACCAGTCTGGGGACCAGATGTCTGCATTACCTCCCAAAAACATCACCTCACTCTTTTCTCCATTGAGTTTAAGGCAATTTTGTTGCATCCAATGACTAACTTTTAACATGCAGTGTTGGAATTTGTCGGCTGTTACCTTTGTGTCTTTATCTATGGATATGACGATTTGGGTATCGTCTGCGTACGAGATTGGCGTGAAGCCATTTTCCCTTATTACTTCTGCAAGGGGGGCCACGTACAAGTTAAAAAGCGTTGGGCTTAATGATGAGCCCTGCGGGACACCACATGGTACCTCAAAGGAGTCTAATTTTGAGTTTCCTAGTTCCACTGTAAACTTTCTATCCTTCAGGTATGATGTGATGAGATTGCATGTCGATTCGCTTGCTCTAGCTTCTCTAATGCGGTTTATTAGAATCTCGTGGCTGACCGTGTCGAAGGCCGCCGAGAGATCCAACAATACCAAGTTCTTCAACTGCCGTGAGGAGACCTGTCTCTGTGCCGTGCCCTTCACGGAATCCGAATTGGGAATGGTCAAGCCAATTATTGTCCAATAGATATCGTGATAGCTGTTTATTTAGTAGTTTCTCTAATACTTTTGCGGCAAAAGGGATCCTAGCTATGGGTCTATAGTTGCTAGGGACCTCACAATCCAAGTTGGGTTTCTTCAGGAGTGTCTGATCGATATAGTTTTCCAATCGTTTGGAAATGTGTTAGTGTCTAAAATTATAGCAAACAGTTTTTGTAGTACCAGTCCTATTTGCTCTGAACAGCTTTGCATCACCTTAGGTGGACAAGGGTCTAAGGGTCTGCCCGAGTTAGTTACCATTATTTCTTTGCTAATTTGTTGGTAGGGCCCAATGAAAAGATGGTGGGCAGATGGATGGATTGGTTGGTTTTACAGCAATAATGGGGTCTTGAGTAGTTTTTTCTGCTTGATTATTTTTAAACAGCTCATAGACTGATGACACTTTACTTACAAAGAAGTGGCCTAGTGTGTTGCAGAAGTCAGATGATATATCCTCAGGGTTATTATTTTCAATTTTAGCAAGTTTTTTGACTACTGCAAATAGGTCTTTGCTTGAGTTTTTTGATGCATTTATTTTCTGTACAAAGAATTTGCTTTTTTCTGCCCTAGTCATATTTTTGTAAGTAGCCAGTTCATTTTTATAGTCTTTTCTTAGTTTGGGGTCATAATGCGTTCTCCACTTTTTCTCTGCTCTTCTGCAGGTCTGTTTTTGTGTCTTCAAGGCGTCTGAGTACCAGGGTTGCGAAGGGGATTTTCTTTTAAATGTCACTCTTTTTTGGGGTACTGAAGTCTGGATTGCTGTTTTAAGCCAGTCATTAAATTGCGTACAGGCTGTGTTACAGTCGCTATCCAGAATTGGGTATGAAGACTTCAATGTCTCTACCAGCATGTGGGAGTTGACTTTAGACCAGTCAGGGTAGGTGGCTCTTTTTTGACTTTCGTTTGGTTTTCTCAGCTCCTCTGTAATTTTTAGTTGGAAAGAGACCAATTTATGATCTGTCCAGGCGATTGGGTGGACTTCCACCTTCATTAATTTTTGACATGAAGTAAAAATACCATCTAGTGTATGTCCAGCTACATGCGTGTCTAGATGGACTTTTTGATCTAGGTCAAAATTGGCCATTGCATCTTTAAAGGCATTTACCTTGGGGTCTGAGGCTTTCTCAAGATGTAGGTTGAAATCTCCCAGAATTGTATAGTCTGGGTTCGTTACACTAGATTCTAGGAATGGGCTTAATGATTCAATGAGCGGTCTTTTGGCATTTGGAGGTCTATAAATTAGTAGTCCATTAAAAGTGTAGTTGTTAGTGATCTGGATTTGGAATGTCATAGTCTCACAGTCAGCATGACTTCCTTTTTCAGAGCTCTTGACTCTGAAATTTTCTTTAGCTATAATCGCTAATCTTCCTCCCTGTTTCATTTTTCTGTCTGCTCTGAAAAACGAATATCTTTCAGGTATTGCCAAAGATATGTCGGCGTCTGATGCCTCGTCTGCCCAGGTTTCAGTTATAAATAGTACATCAATTTCTCGATTTTCAATCATGTATGCAATATGGGTACTGTGTTTAACCATTGATCTAGCATTTATTAGCCCTGCCTTGATCGTAAGGTTCTTGATATTCTCTATGTTACATTGTGTTTGAACTTTGTTGATATTTTTTATTGATGTGAATTCAAAAGTATGAGGGCAGCAGGGGCATTGCTTACCTTCTTCCTTTAGGTCTATTGGTGGGCATGTTGCGCTATGTCTTAATGTCAGAATCTCCTGTGATGAGTATTTCCTAGGCTCGGTCTCTGTGTCTTTTTGGGCAGGGGGTCGGTCCCTGGGCTCTGTCCTGGCTCGGACGGGCGCTGACGGGCTTGCCTTAAGCGTGCCTTTGGCGCGCAAACGGCGCTCCCGCTGCTCTCGTCCGCTCCGCTTCCGGTGGCAACACATGATGTAGGCGTAGTAGGGGTGTGTGGCCTAATTAGTGGGCGTGTCCGAGGTCTCCCCTGGAGTGGCGTGTCAAGGATCGATGCAGCCGGCGCTTTGAAACGCTGCCCGGACTGATTTAGGTAGGCTTTAAGTACTGCACAGAGTATCTAACACACAAATATTCAACAATTAGTTAAAAAGGTTTTAAAAAAGATAGCGACGTTGCTCGTGGCGATGCCAGTGGAGTTTAGGACAAATCTGTGTGAGCGCTGATTTCTCGCGCTTAAATGTGATGCTCGGTGGGCGTGGCCTAATTAGTGGGCGTGTCCGAGGTCTCGCCTGGAGTGGCGTGTCAAGGATCGATGCAGCCGGCGCTTTGAAATGCTGCCCGGACTGATTTAGGTAGGCTTTAAGTACTGCACAGAGTATCTAACACACAAATATTCAACAATTAGTTAAAAAGGTTTTAAAAAGATAGCGACGTTGCTCGTGGCGATGCTAGTGGAGTTTAGGACAAATCTTAAATGCTTAAAACATATACCAGCAGGCCAATATGAAAGGTTGAGTAAAGAATACATCAAGACATCCTGGGATTTACCTTACACACACAGATGTTGGAGTGGGGGGAAAGTAGTGTTTCTCAATGGTACAAATTGGGAAAACGCACTAAGCGGTTCACTCATGTGTCGGGATATTAATTTATACAGGGCATGCGATGGTTCCACAAATAACTTATCCTGCCACCTGCAAGGTTCACCAGCTGCGGTGATTGATCCAATTTTTAAGTAACTTTCTAATGGAAGTTATATTGCGTTGAATGATCACAGCTGCTGCTGCATGTTGCCAGGAATAGCCTATCTCCTAACTGTGTATCAACAACAGAAGAGTGTTCTTGTTCTGGTTAAGGTGGAAAGAAGCACAGAGCACAAGAAAACAACAAAGCCCAATAGGTTTGTTAGGAAAGCCCTCACTCACCGACCTGGTCGGTGACTTGCTTCATCATCGGGCCCCACCGGGTGTGACCGAATGCCACCCCGGTGTGCTGCGACGCCAGAATTACTGCGGAGCTGGTTTGGTGATGGGAGGGCTATGTGAAAAATTACGTGAATAGTGTCAAGTGGTGAGATTAAAATTGGCCTTGTATGTGTCAAAAATTTAATTTTAATCAAAGACCATCAAGGGCAAGGTTAAAAAATGTGTTGGTGAGTAGGGCCAACTAAATGGATGGTCCTACTCCCACTAGCATTAAGTGAACAAGTGAATGGTCAACATGGACATGTTTCAGCCGGTGTGGTATCATTAACCTGGCATTCGTCAGGACCTATGGTGTAAAACCTCGGCGGTATGGGCACTCTAAGGCCCACCCAACCAGAGGACTTGAAAGTTAAAAAGTCTGTGAAGTGCAAAAAAACGGGGGGGCGGGCTTCACCACCCGAAGGTAGGACGCACACACCTCCAGCCTCTAAATTTTAGAGACCAAAAATAAAAAGCACTTCACCAGGGTAGACAATCCACCCCATAGACCGCGGGAGGGAGGGGACGGCGCATTTGGCACATCGCCCACGGCGTCCGTCTCCTGCCGGTAAGCCTAATCGCCCTCAGGACCGGGTCTCGTTGATCGACGAGACCCGGTCCTGAGGGCGATTAGGCTTACCGGCAGGAGACGGACGCCGTGGGCGATGTGCCAAATGCGCCGTCCCCTCCCTCCCGCGGTCTATGGGGTGGATTGTCTACCCTGGTGAAGTGCTTTTTATTTTTGGTCTCTAAAATTTAGAGGCTGGAGGTGTGTGCGTCCTACCTTCGGGTGGTGAAGCCCGCCCCCCCGTTTTTTTGCACTTCACAGACTTTTTAACTTTCAAGTCCTCTGGTTGGGTGGGCCTTAGAGTGCCCATACCGCCGAGGTTTTACACCATAGGTCCTGACGAATGCCAGGTTAATGATACCACACCGGCTGAAACATGTCCATGTTGACCATTCACTTGTTCACTTAATGCTAGTGGGAGTAGGACCATCCATTTAGTTGGCCCTACTCACCAACACATTTTTTAACCTTGCCCTTGATGGTCTTTGATTAAAATTAAATTTTTGACACATACAAGGCCAATTTTAATCTCACCACTTGACACTATTCACGTAATTTTTCACATAGCCCTCCCATCACCAAACCAGCTCCGCAGTAATTCTGGCGTCGCAGCACACCGGGGTGGCATTCGGTCACACCCGGTGGGGCCCGATGATGAAGCAAGTCACCGACCAGGTCGGTGAGTGAGGGCTTTCCTAACAAACCTATTGGGCTTTGTTGTTTTCTTGTGCTCTGTGCTTCTTTCCACCTTAACCAGAACAAGAACACTCTTCTGTTGTTGATACATATCATATTTTGGGGACTAAGAGTGTTCGCGACTCTCCCTCTCTCTCTTGTTGTTTGTAAGTATCTCCTAACTGTGTCAGCCAGGGTCACTTGCTGTATGCAAGTATTGTTTCCTAAAACAAAGACAGACGGGGAGTTGCCATTATGGCCTTGACTGGACATCTCTTCTATACGAATTGATACTTTAGGCAGACTGAAAGCCATTCTTTTACAAAAAAACTGTGCCACTGACCTCGGCCAAAGAGACGTATAATCTGCAAGTTGCAAGGACTTCTGCAGAGATACATGCCCTTTTAACAACAAACTGCCCTAAACATTTCTCGGAAATGTTAAGTCATATCTTAAACATGTCTGATATGAGTGGTATTGTACATGTATTTAAGACAGTTTTTTCGGGACTGTTAGCACCTTTTCAAGCAGTCCTAGGCATATTTCCAAACTTCGTGCACTCAGTGTTTGGCAGACTGCCTCTCATTTTGGGGCTCGCAGCAGGGATACTATTTTTGCTCCTTCTGCTCCGATATGGCAAGCTATCTCACCAATGACGCCCAGATCACCTTGGAGAACACTCTTCTGGCGATGAGGTGTCGTGAGCGCATAATCAAAATTTTGAGATTAACTTGTTTAAGAGAATTGAATACCACATGGTTTCTAGCATTCAGACCAATATGGCAAGATTGCATCTTACCTGTTCTATGATGCCTGCTATGTGGAGAGAAATGCGTGCTAGACATCTGTTTGACACTCCCATCACTCATGCCAACGGACGTTGATACTTTGCTTGGACCAGTAACGGCTCATGCACTGTGTTGTCTCCAGCGGCTACCAATCCTGATGACGGCATTCATTGAGATCTCACAGACGCAACATGCTAATGGTGAGGTACGAGGAACAACAGGCGCACAGGTACCATCTACTTCGAAAATTGCTAATGTGACTGACGCTGACGTTGATGGTTCACATCTATATGCGGTTAATCTGCTTAATGAGGTTTTCCAGATTTCACCTACGATGGTAGACAAATTCTTTACAGACTTAGAAGACTTGATGTTTTCTCCTAGCCCTAACACTGACTTTAGATTTGGCACGCAGTGTTCTGAGAGACTCTGAATTCAACCTTCATTTTGCAAAACAAAGTTCTAACTTTAGGACTTTATTTTTCCTATGATTAATTTTTGTTTTTCCAAATTCTTATTTTTTCATTTTTTGGCACCAAGTAATCTGCTTAAAGTAGAACTATTCATAGAGTACTAGATTTCTGTGATAGACTTCCAAGAGAAAATAATTGACCTTGTCCTCATACAAACAGTTCATATAATCTGCTCGACTTCTTTTCTGTATTGAAGAGCCATTTCATAAATGTATTTTTGTGATTCATTCGGATAGCATTTTCAAATGTCAAAAATATATGCTTTGAATGAAACATTGCTTTGAAATGCATACAGCACAAATGCTCTTTTTCATGTACAGTCAATGCGTTTTTGTGTATTTTGGGTGGGTTTTAAAGCATCATGTTTAGATATGTTTTTATGTGATTAGAACTTAGTAATGTCATACATAATAAAGTGTAGTGGGTGTTGTGTGGCGTTTTAGGCTCCAAGTGAATTTTCCCGATTCATGCCCTTTTATAGGTACAATTCACATTGCCCTTATATAGGCATAGAAATCAATCCCCCTATTTAGACATACCCCATGCAGACCAAATACAGGCATGGTTACTACGACCCATACGAAACATCACAACGATTTCTTGGAAAATCGGCTTAAGCAGTTAGGGAACTTTCCCTTGCTCGAATATTGATTTGTTCAAGAACTCATGTACTTTGCAAAGAACAACTATTCCCTAGGGGTTCTTTCCTGACGTTATTATGTCCGACTTTATGTCAAACTATGGCATTCCTAGACACCTTCAAGGTGTAAATATACCGCCACTTGCTCTAGCGAGACACAGTGGTTCGGAGCAGTTCGACTATCTACTTGCCCGACGGAGCTCGCTACAGCAAGTGCCGACGGAGGCCAACCCTCCAGCTGACGCACTGATCAGGAAGCTATCTCTTCTCCTGCCGAGAATCCAGCTCCAGTGTTTCCAAGCTCCCCTTGCGGGGTGTAGGGAAATTGATTTCCGAGACAGAGATACCAGACCTCCTTCATTCTAACTAAGGTATGAAGCTGATTAGAACCTAGAGAAACTTAGAAAGATGCTTGGCAAAGAAAATGAAACCTATGCTACACAATACTTACTTCTTCCCTCGTACTAGACTTAGGTTAGGTACATCGAAGTAGGCGTATTTGAGAAGCACCAGTTGAGTATTTTAGCCTGTGTCTTTATGTATGTATTTTTAAATGGCTTAGAAACCATGCAATGCTCTTACAGTATTATTTTATAATACTATTCTCACTGTACGCATTATACTTTGCAGTCTGCTTAACAATTGTAGCAGTTCACTTCTCTTGTATGAGAAAGAAGACTGTTCAAAAAACCTTTTTATTGAAAATGCCCGTCTTTCTATTTCTCTACAAACTCTGTTAAAACGAAGCATGCACGATTGACTGAATGAAATATGTATCTATTGTTTCCGCCACTCTAGAGATATGTTTCTTATTCTTAGAAAACAAAGTTGTCATGTTTATGAGGTTGTCAGAAGCTAATCCCTTCTTGTGAATTCGAGAAAGTTTCTAGTGACCTCTGAGCTAGCTGGCACTCAATATTAAGTTTAGTATATTCGATAGAGGTTTAGTCGACCTCAGTCCTACGTCTATTCTATAGGATATATTATTCCAATGCACAGAGCCTGTAGGGAATATAGAAACTACGCTACAGCAGTAGCAATCTACTTCCCATTTATGAAGCAACAGACAGCACAGCATGTCTGCCAGAGATGTCGTAGGGTCAGAAACAGTACATAAGTAAGTAGGTATGATGGAAACTAACTGATGAGTAAGATTTTAAATGAAGAAGCTGCTGTGATAGACGGCAAAACATCCATGTCAAAACATCAGCAGTAGGACAATGGTTTATGGAATGATAATGGTAGATTTATATACACGTCTGTGCAGTGCGTGTCACTTAATGTTCTTTTCCCCACTCTCATGAGATGGTTTTACAAGGCAACTCTGAGCTCACTGAGTGTGGAGCTTCCACAAATCCCAGAGACAGGCCGTTTCAAAGACGGTAACAGAGAAGGTTGAAAGATCTGAGTTTTGATCCTGGCAGATTGACTGGTGATCCCTGAGGGGGTGTAGTTGGTCTGTGTGTTGCCACGGCTTTCCAGTGGGTGTAAGAAAATGTCAGCAATTTGTAGAGGGCACTCTTTTGGGTGAGAACCACCCAGCTTCATGCACTATGGACTAGAGGGTTTGTGTCTGCGCAGGATATGTTACATTCTGATAGCAAAATGGAGGACCTTGTCCATAGCGGATAGATGTTACCAAGGATTAACATCTTCAGTTACGACAGATAGAGAAAATCCATTTACCTCGAGGTGCTTGAAAAGCTTTCTGCACTCTGCTGGTGCAGGCAGGATGTTTATTCTCTAGTTGGAATTTGCCTGGGGATGTTCAGATAAAGTGGGTGAATCAAACCTTGGAGCAGCACTGGTAGCGTTGACTCTTGGAGTCTTGCAGTGTGTGCTGGATGCGGTAAAACTGTCTCAATGCTCTACGGAGCTCAGAAAATCCAGACTCTCCTTCATCTCAGAGATCGACCTCTGTGGCTTGACCAGTTGAACTGCAATAAAAAAGATGACCTGGACCAGTTCTACCTCTCCCGACCTTTGAACTGATCATTGAGGAACGAAGCCCTGCCTGGAAGGAAGATCTGCACAAGACACAGCTGACAGAAGTACCACCTGGAAGGAAGATCTGCACAAGGCACAGCTGACAGAAGTACACCCTGGAAGGAAGATCTGCATATTGTACAGCTGTCAGAAGCCCTGCCTGGAAGGAAGATCTGCACAAGGTGCAGCTGATAGAAGCCTCCGCCTGGAATGAAGATCTGCACAGGGCACAGCTGACGGAAGGTGTGCCTGGTGGTGACCTCAAAGCAGTGAGAGACCCACAAACCACAAGATCCTTGAGGCCCAGCTAGCCAGACTGGACGCAATGTACACCAGAGGCCTGATTTAGATTTCAGCGGATTGTTTATTCCATCACAAATGTGACAGGTATCCTGCCCGACCCATTAAAAATGTATTACATCCTGTGGCAATTATAATAAGGCAGGCAGGATATCTGTCACATTTTATAATGCCTTGGTCTAGTTTGCAGAGTTTTACTCAGCGGAACTCCACGAAATGCCAGGGAAACTCCACCGCATTCTGCAGACTTCTGCTTGAGGCAGAGTTTGTTAAGTTGCGCTGCTCTCTCTGATTTTTAGTGCCAGGAGTTTAACCCCCACTGTAAAATCAGCACAAACAGCACTACGCGTCGTTTCAGAGGGCGATGCTGCTTTCTGCCGCTCTAATCTATACTACTATTATAAAGCAAGAACTGGGAACCTTTGAGGCGGGTAAACTCGGGAACCACAGCGCCAATCCAAACACCCAATGTATCTTTGAAAACGTCAGGGCAAGCAGATGGACATAGGCTATATAATAAAAAAATATATATGTTAGAAGGGCAAAGTAATTTATGAGGAAAAGTAGTCCCTTAGAAGTAGCGCCAGCTAACGACGTGCGTGCTGACATCACAGGGGACCGCCGAAGCCGGAAGCAACACCCTGCGAGGAACGGACAGGAGAAAGGAAGCGACACCCTCCAGACTTCCTCCCACTAGAAGAAACGAGCACCCAACAAAAATCTCTCGACGATAACAAAAAGCAAGTTAACTTATGTTTTCTCGAAGTCGTAATTACTAGGCCAGCTGCGGGACTTTGTGAACCATTCGTTTATTTGTTTATTGGTTTCATTCACATGGCGCGTCCATGCTTTGCACGAGACCTGGTGCAGCCCACTTCATTAAGACGGGGACAGACGTTATTTCACGCGAATATCTTCAAAATTCTCAGCAGCTGCCCGCGCTGTCACAACACCCGGCCCACCTCCGGAAAGCCATACTGTGTGCCCTTCACCAAGCGTATAATAACGTGCAGGAAGCCGTGCGTTCTCCCCCATTGGATTCGGAGCCAGCGCTGTGCTGGGCACGCAGAGGCAAACGTGAGCCATTGTTAAGTTTCTTTGCCATTCCTTCTTTTAAAATATAAAATAAACATTACACCTGAGTTTTTCGAGTGGAGAAGTGACAGTGGCGCTGACTTATGGTTTATATGCTTTTTAGTTACAAAAGGTGTTGGGAGCAGTTGTTGTTTACATTACAGAATTGCATTTATTTATTGGCATGACACATTTTTAAAGAAAATCACGCACAAGCAATGTTGCACCTTAATCGGATTCAACAGATGTGCAATTTGTTTAAAAAACAACATTTTTTTTTCAATCCTTGCAAATATAAAACATGCTTTAAGAGGCTGAAAAAAGATACTGCATAAAATGTATCACTTTGCAGTAAATATTTAAGTGTGAAGAGCAACATTTTGTTCACTTGATGGTAAAGTGATAGATCGCACCAACTTGAATAGGCACACCATAGCGTCAATTTCACACCTAGCGGGCGTGACCTGAGCTCAGAAACGGATGTCTCTTCAGAGGACACCCATCCACCTGACTGTATAAGTGACTGTATAGTAAGGGACAACCTATGTGATGTGGCATTCAGAAAACACTTTCAATGTGAAGACGTCCTGGCAAAGACATCAATCAAGCCAGGCAGCGACCATAGTCTCTTTAATGCATGCAATCATTTAGGGTTAGGGGGGTCATAGTTCAAATTGCCTTTTCTGTTACCCTTGGCTTTACCTGCTTACCTGCACTAGCCGGCATTGACACAGATCAAATGTTTAAGCTCTTCATCACTCATTGGCATATAATTTCCTTTTTTTGCATCCCAAACTCTCTCCGGTTACAAAAGCCTACAGAGTGGAGCGGGTAGCAAAGTGACGTGGGCAGGTACCAAACGGGCCATTACTGGAGGAAAAAGTGACGTGGGCAGGGACGTGGGCAGGTTACAAAAGCGTACAAAGTAAACATAGACTGGGCATTACAGGAGGAAAAAGTGACGTGGCCAGGTACCAACTGGGCCATTACAGGAGGAAAAAGTGACGTGGGCAGTGGCGTGGGCAGGTTACAAAAGCGTACAAAGTTAACATAGAGCCATAATACTGCACAACGCCAGGGCGGGCGGGGGCCCTAAGCCATGATTGTTCCCGGACAACGTCGGGACGGGCTGCTAGTTGATATTCTAATCGAATGGCAGCTTCATCAACGAGAATGGCAGATTTTAACACTCGAGTGGTCGCGACCTGCCGTGACCTCCCGCAATGAGAAATCTCGCCAGGAGGAGGTCTATCCTGTTATATTTTCTCACAAGCGCTCGCCACCTTACCGGTGGCGAACCGCCTGAGAAAATAATTCTGTTCTGCATGGAGTTTTTTGGACCAACTCAGCACTCTTGGGCAAAACTTTGCGAGGTCTGCCAGCAGAGCTGAATTCTTCACCCACCCCTAGTCTTGAGGCAATAATCTGTTGGACAAACTCCTAACTAGGCCCTTTGTCTGCAATAAGTGCTGTAGAAGATGTGAAATCCATGGCCTTGTGAGTATGAGGCAGTTATCTGACTTCTGATGAACCCCACAGAGTGAGTGTGCAGCCAGAGAGCAGTAGGGGGGTCAAAGTACAGGAAATTAGGTAAACTTGAATATGAGAAATATGGAAAGGTATAAATGCAGCATCACCTGTGGATAACTGACACCTCCTCCCACTCTTCAAAATGCCCATCCGGTCACAAATGGCATCCTGGGCCCCAAAAGGACAACATCATGCCAGATGCCATGTAATGTTGGAAAAGGTGGTAAAAAGAGTAATAGGCACACATCTGCTGCAGGGATATGTCAGGTAAATTATTGGTTGTGATGGATTCTCTATAAGTAGTAAATGACTGATATCGTTGAATATTAAATTATATGACTCAACATTTGTTTGACATATCTGCGCCTATAATGTACAGGACGGGCCTTACAGTGAACCCCTTGTTCTGTTTTACACAAAAGAAGGAGCTGCATCTTACAGAACTTTATCTAACTTAGGAAGAACTAAAGACTTGCTTTTTAAAGTTATCTTCCATGGCCAGAACCAGGCTCTGTAAGCTACACTAGTTTCAGGGAGACGGACAGATGATATGGCGATATGAAACACCCCTCAACTCACGATAATGTTCCAATCTTCCAGGTTAGTAGAAACCAGAAATGCTTGAACCAAGGGAGCTGTTGAAAGTGTCAAAGGTGACTTATGAACAGCGAGGTAAAGACAGGAGTTGGTATTTGAGATGATCTTAAGTAAATCGGAAAGAATGAGAAAAAGTGTGTAAATGGAGTTACTTTTGTGGTATACTTCGTAAAGAGTTACTGGAAATTTTACAGCCCAGCCTGACCCTTCTCTTTTTCTAAACTCTATTGTTGTTTAAATGAAATCTTGACCATATGCGTCTATCTTAAGCTATACCTCAAGCACTTGGGTGCTCCGTGAGTGCCCTTACTTTGCTCAGTTACTCTGTAAACATTGGTAAATCACCTCTTTTCCAGACATTAATAAAATGTCACCTGATCAACAGAACATTTAGTTAAATATCTGTGTATGATGAAATATTCCTTGCTAAGTTTCAAAAGCGATAAAGAAGAAGGGGGAGCTTTACTAAGATTTTGCACTGTGTTTGCATCACAAAAGAGGCACAAAATGGCGCAAAATCTTTTTTCCTAATTTACTTTCCAGCGCTTAACTTGTTTAGCAATGGAAATAACGTTAAAGTAATGTAAGACTGCGCATAGCATTGTTTGGCATTACTTTGTGCCATGGGGGCCTGCCAAGGTTGTTGAATGGGTGTTCTCGTGCAACAACAAAACTAGGTGCAAGGAAGGAGAAATGCTTTCATTTCTTCTTCCTTTTCTGACTTTGCATGTGTGCTGCACTGTGCAACACGTATGCAAAATGGGAAAAGCTTTCCCTCGTGTCGAGGCATGGTAATTTGTACAGGAAGGGTGTCCTTCCTGTACAAAACCCATGCTGGTCTCACAGACTCACGCACCCTAGTGCTCTGGTGCTAAGGTGTGTGCATGGCGCAAGCCCTCTGTAATCAGTGCCGGCGCAAGGGAAAGGAAAGGAAAGAGCCATATCTCTGAAAATATGATGCTCTCCTGTTCCCTTCCTGTCGCGCCACGCAACGTAGCCTCGCGGGGGTAGGGCTGCGCTGCATTGTGTCTTTTACAACCAGTTAAACATTGTGAATTCTCATTCCATTATATTTCCATTTAGTAATTTTAAATATCTTTACATCAACAGAAAACAAGCCTTGAATTTGTGAAATGACCATCAATAATGAAGCGAAGGCTGTAACTCTTCAATAATAGCAGAAATAATGAGCTCCAGTACTCAGGAAAACATCAGCGCAGTCGGCGACAGAGGAACCTGCACTCAAACTGACAGATTCCGGGTGAAGGATCAAGGGCAGTTCAGAGATTGTAAGAGGCTGAGCTGTGCACCTCCACGCCACAAGACGAAGAAATGACCTTACTAAAATTAAGGCAACAACAATAACAAACCGCCTCCTGTATAAACAAGTGTCCAACACCAGCTTTGATCATCAGATCGGTATGATGTGATTACCGCAGTGCTCTGTTTTCTAAGATGATTATAAGCCATCATTCCGTACTCTAGGTGAATTCTAAACTCTTTCTCGCCGAACCACAGTAACCAGAGAAGAGCACAACAGAGCGGAGCCAGACAACTGACGGGTAAAGGAAAGAGGAGTTCTTATATCTACAATACAACAGACTGTCCCAATTTGCACCGGCCAGAAGGAAGATACTTCTTTACCTGCAAGCGTGCATTGCCATAATCCAATCTAAAGGCACAATTGCCTACAAAGACACCTTCTACATATTAGGAGTGTGGTAAATATTAGGTGGCTATCGCATTTTATTGTTAAAACAGAAATCAAACGTGGAAAATACTGCACACATATAAAGTGTGTGAGAAAAAGCCAATTGTTTTATCAGACATGTCGGCCCATCAGGAAATGCAGTCATGGGATATAGACAAATATATACCCGACCCACAGACACTAACCAAGAAAGAGGAATCATACACATACAAAAAGAGCTTTAGTTTGTCATCACTACGCAAGCTTCATCAGCAAACCAACACAGGAGAAAAAAAATTCAAGTGCAGTGAATGTGTAAAGAGCTTTGGTCAGTTATCAGTCCTACAGATACATCAGCTTACACACATGGGGGAAAAGCCATATCATTGCAGTGAATGTGCAAAGTGCTTTAGTCACTTATCAAACCTCCAACAACATCAGCGAATACACACAGGGGAAAAACCATTCAAGTGCAGTAAATGTGCAAAGTGCTTTAGTCAGTTATCACAACTTCAAAGACATCAGCGAATGCACACAGGGGAAAAACCATTCAAGTGCAGTAAATGTGCAAAGTGCTTTAGTCAGTTATCATACCTTCAAAGACATCAGCGAACACACACGGGGGAAAAGCCATTCAAGTGCAGTGAATGTCCAAAGTGCTTTAGTCTGTTATCACACCTTCAAACACATCAACGAACACATACGGGGGAAAAACCGTTCAAGTGCACTGAATGTGCAAAGTGCTTTAGTCAGTTATCACACCTTCAAAAACATCAGCGAATACACACAGGGGAAAAACCATTCAAATGCAATGAATGTGGGAAGAGCTTTAGTCAGATGTCAGACCGAATACGTCATCAGCGAACACACACGGGGGAAAAACCTTATCATTGTAGTGAATGTGACAGTAGTTTTCGCGACTCTTCAGCATTAAGGTATCATCAGCGAACACACACAGGGGAAAAACCATTCAAGTGCAGTGAATGTGCAAAGTGCTTTAGTCAATTATCAAACCTTCAAAAACATCAGCAAATACACACAGGGGTAAAACCATTCAAATGCAATGAATGTGGGAAGACCTTTAGTTATATATCAGAACGAAATTGTCATAATCGAACACACACAGGGGAAAAACCATTCAAGTGCAGTGAATGTGGGAAGAGCTTTAGTCGGATATCAGCCTGAAAAAGTCATCAGCGAACACACACGGGGGAAAAACCTTATCATTGTAGTGAATGTGACAGTAGTTTTCGCGACTCTTCAGCATTAAGGAAGCATCAGCGAACACACACAGGGGAAAAACCATTCAAGTGCAGTGAATGTGCAAAGTGCTTTAGTTACTTATCAAACCTTCAAAATCATCAGCGAATACACACAGGGGAAAAACCATTCAAGTGTAATGAATGCGGGAAGAGCTTTAGTTGGATATCAGACCGAAAACGTCATCAGCGAACACACACGGGGGGAAAAACCTTATCATTGAAGTGAATGTGACAGTAGTTTTCACGACTCTTCAGCATTAAGGTATCATCGGGGAACACACACAGGGAAAAAAACATTCAAGTTCAGTGAATGTGCAAAGTGCTTTAATCACTTATCACACCTTCAAACACATCAGCGAATACACACAGGGGAAAAACCATTCAAGTGCAGTAAATGTGCAAAGTGCTTTAGTCAGTTATCACAACTTCAAAGACATCAGCGAATACACACAGGGGAAAAACCATTCAAGTGCAGTAAATGTGCAAAGTGCTTTAGTCAGTTATCACACCATCAAAGACATCAGCAAACACACACGGGGGAAAAACCGTTCAAGTGCAGTGAATGTGCAAAGTGCTTTAGTCTGTTATCACACCTTCAACGTCATAATCGAACACACACGGGGGAAAAACCATTCAAGTGCAGTGAATGTGCAAAGTGCTTTAGTCAGTTATCACACCTTCAAAGACATCAGCGAACACACAGTTGGGCAGAAGGATAAATCTTTATTGAGAATTTGGTTGTGTGTATCAGTAAGGTTTGTAGTAGACAGATTGATCACCAGGTTATTAGTTAGGGTTTCGCCGTGTACAGTTCCTTCTTTCTTGCTCTGGTTTGAACTCCTATTGTACTTGGTTTTGGTGTCCCCAGGTTTGGAGGTCTGGTGTGATTGTCTTGGACATTACCTAGTCGATGTTGTTGAACTTGTTCCTGAAAATTTACTTGTGGACGAGTATTGCAAGTTGTTGGTAGTTCTTCTACTGAGCCAACTTCCGATGAGGTAGGGGTTTGATTTGTGGTGCTGGTATTACTGTTTGATGTTGAGGTGTTAATGTTGTCATATTTTTGTGCGAAGGTATAGACCCTTCCGTAGTCATTCAAGTCTTGTCTAAATTTGTGATTTTTCCTTTGGATTATGTCCTCTTCATATTCATCCAAGATTTTGTTTAGGATATCATAGTTTTTCATTGTAATATCACTCCAATTTGCTTCCTCAATTCGTTTGGATAAAGTATCAACCTCAGATTTGTTTTTTTCAAATTTTTCTTGCGCTATATCTATTAGCTGTCTTAGCATGTTATTGGAGGCTGTGTGAAGATTTTCTTCCCAAAGTTGTAATTTTTCAGGAGCCGTGGTCTCTATTGGAGGAAAGATAAGAATTCGTAATCCACGAGGGATAAGATTGTGTTCCAGATATTTTTTGAGTGATGCTCCTTCCCACCATTTGGAGGTTTCTTTTTTGGCTACTTTCTCCAATGCTTGAAATATACTTTTAGCTGATAATAAATTAGTTGAGCTCGATGTTTTGCTAATGGCAGCGCCCGAGGGGTCAAATGCTTCTTCTAATCTATTGTTTTGTCTTTCGCGTCGATTTATATAGGTGGACATTTTGGATTAGGATCTTTTTATGCACCAAACAGTAACAATACCTATTTCAATTTCATTTGAAAATTCTGTGTGTTTCTTCAGTTTTCGTCGTTGTCTATAATTAAAAAAAAGATGGTTTCCCAAACTTAATTATGTAGATAAAATAACTCATTGATTACTGGGAATGTTTAAAGAGCTTTAGTCAGTTTTCAACTCACGAATACCTCAAAAAACACACACAGGGGGAAAGCCACTCAAGTGCAAAGTCATCACACTTACAAAATCATCAGTGAACACAGGGGAAAAAACATTCAACTGCAGTGAATGTATGAAGAGCTTTAGTCGATTATCAAACCTCCAAACAACTCAGCGGACACACAGGGGGGATAAACCCTATCATTGCGGTGAATGTAACAGCAGTTTTTGCTTCTCTTCAATATTAAGGTATCATCAGCGAACTCTCACTGGAGAAAAACCATTCAAGTGCAATGAATGTGGGAAGAGCTTTAGTCAATTATCAGACCTACAAACACATCAGAGAATACACACAGGGAAAAAACTATATGGTTGCTGTGAATGTTTGAAGAGCTTTAGTCAGTTATCAATGCTACAAAAACATCAACAAACACACACAGGGGGAAAGCCACTCAAGTGCAATGAATGTGAGAAGAGCTTTTGTCGACGATTAGAGCTACAAAGTCATCAGTGAACACACAGGGGGAAAACATAGAAGGGCACTGAAAGTGAGAAGGGCGTTTGTCAATTTTCGATCCCACACAGCCCTCAGTGAATACACTCCTTCATTTAACTCACATGGAAATAATCCTAGAGATACAGAGATTCCGGAAAGAACTTAAGAACATCAAAAATAATATTGACCCTTCTGAAGACATAGAAAAGAGTAAAACAGTGCAGTTATTGTGAGAGGAATGAATTATGGAAAAAGATAAAATTCAAATTATGTAGGACATTGAAATACCAGATGATAAAAGACCCGAATAGCAGTAAAGAAGAAAATCAGATAATAGTATTTGCAGAATTATAAAAGTGTTTGTTTCCAGTGATTGTTCACTTTCGTACACATAGCAAAGTGACATTATGTACCAGAATACACAGTGGAAGACAAGCACAATGTGGATTAAAAGAAAAGAAACATTGTTGATTTTTATTTGGCGAAGAAGAGATACAAAGGAAAATATTTAATCGCCCCTGACCACACTACCTGTAAAAGCAACACTGAACAATACTGGGACTAACAGCGGTATTTTCAGCTAACTTGTCGGATTAGTGATAAAACCTATAAACCCAACACACTCAGAGTGGACATGTTGTCAGGGCTCTGGAGATGGAAGCTTCATTGGTAAAATGTATGTACTACTATTAACAAATGTTACTGCAGCATATGCAATGAAATAAAGCGAAGCACAGGTGTTCAAGAAAAAAACTATCTTTAGATATAAAAGAGCATATACCTTGTTTTTAAGTAACGTTTGCTGCATCTTTTACACACTGTTATCTGTTGATGGATCAGCTCATGCCTTGCGTCTGCTTACTAAGTGGGACCCGTGGCTCCTCTCCGACTTGGCTCTCCCTATTCATTTTGAGACTTGCCAAACTCTACTTTGTACCAGAATTGAGCCATTGTAAGCAGTCGACTCTGTTTAAGAATATGGTGAAATAGCGAAATTCCACATCAAAAGCATATATGTGCCAGGATAATCAGTTGCACTCCCAGCAACTCGTCTTCCACACTTGATTGCCCCTTGTCCTCAAATGTTCTGAAGGATTTGTCGTATGAATGCCAGAAGTGGCAGTGACATTCATGAAGCTAAAGATAACAGGAGTGTGTGGGAGATAGAGAGGGGGAGAGATAAAGAGAGTGAGAGTGACAAAGAAAGGGGGAGAAAAAGAACGAATTGGAAGGAGGGGTAACAGTACTTTATTTGTACTCATCGAAAAATAGAAGAAGCAGCTGAATACAAGCCAATGTGTGACATCACCAGAGAAATGGGCTGAACACCTATGAGATAATGTTTATTTTTAATACCTATAGACGAATGTCATGCCAATGAACAGGGCACAAGTAAGGAAAATAGTGAAGGAGCCCATTATCATATGCAAATCACAGTGACGTCACATGTAGTAACATCGCAAGAAGTGATGTCAGGCTCTTATAATAATTTTCATGTGAAAGGTGACGGCCTGTTTTAAAAACAAGTAACAAGAAACATAAAATAATGTAAAAATAAGTTTTTGGTTTCAGTTTTTTACATCATGTGTTTTGCCGACTATTAGTTTGTAACTAAACTCGGAAATGACTGAAAGTTTAAATAAAATGGGCTTTTAATTTGCGCTTGTTTCCTGACGTTATTCTTTATCCAGCCCCTAAACCCCAAAGTGTTTCACATTTACACTGTATTAAGCAATAGAAGGACTAATTCTGTCAAGTTCTCTGTTCCTCTCTTGCGCCACTCACACAAACAAACACTCAGAGGCCTGTGTCTGCAGTGCTGGGGCACAAAGTAACAATTACCAGTTGCAGGCTAAGGAGCTAGGTGGAACTGAGTCCCGTTTCTAGATGATAGTGGGGGGACCCCTTCAAACTGTGGCTACCCTCCGCCTTGTGCCCTGCTGATAAAGCAATAGTGAATTTGAATAATTTATGATGAATTGAAAGGAGAGAAAGAGAAGAACAGAGCAGGGTGCAGGACATATTAAAGAAAATGAAAAAAAAGAGACACAAGACTTTAACCTGTTCTGTGTTCTAGCACTTTACGTAAACAAGTTGTGCTGTGCGTTGTGAGCAGGCTGTCACGCCCTTTGTATGTAAATGAGCTTCGGTGACCAGACACCCCAGGCTCCCATCTCTTCTAGCGCGGATGATAATGTGAGCACTGTAAGGTAATCACAAACTAGGACTAAATTGAGAAACAATTGGCTTCCAGGTCACACAGCTGTTGTTATGTAGTTCTTTAATAATTCTTTTTCATTTACTTTAATTTGCAGCATTCCTCCAGGCTACTTTTTCTCAGTATTACACTTCAGGTCGCTCATTTGTCGGCATGGGTTTTGTCCTCACACTAGTCTAGGACAGGCCTTCTCAAGGTAGAAGGCGCTGTAATAGGAATAATAAATCAGACATATATGAAATTGTATGTAAACAAATGTGTGCCTTTCAGTTATCAGGCACCACCAGACTCACATTTACACTTGTAATTGAGCACCAGACTAAAGTGACTCCTCCCTATATAGGTATGTGTCATCAGTAATCAGGCTGATGGTTCAGCTGATGGCACAGCAAATACAGTTTCTGGGATTGTGCGCATTGGCCTAAAATTTAATTGCTGAAGTTGCACGCAGTTTCGCTGATGCGCACAGTTAATAAGGCTTGTGGATATTGTGCACTGTAAGCAGATCACTGAAGTTCACCCTTAAGTAGTAACTAGGTCAAAACATAGTACGTGGGGCGTGGCCGGGTGCCAGCGAAGATGGCCGCCTGACTCGGGAGCTCCGTGGAGCCGAGCCTTCATCCCTCATAAATCCGCTCAATATCCGGAGAATCCTACACTCCATATGCGGCGCTGAATCGGTGCTAGGAAGGGGCACCGACTGATCCGTCTCCGGCCGTGCTGCCTGCAGCGGAAGCCGAGTTACGTCCCTGTGGTCTGGGGCCGGCTGCTGGCAGGAAGCGCTGAAGCTGCACGAGTGGCCTGAGGTCTCGGGCAAGGGCCCGGCTCGGCGGTCTAGTTGGGCGGTTACGGAGCTCGTCTCGGCCTGAGGGGAGCCATCTGGTCTGCATCGTGTGGCCCAAAAGTGTAGCGCCGCCAGTTTGGGACTACCACACGCTGTCCTACATCGAGGCTGGCTGCAGGCACCAGTGGTTGGGAAGGTTTGGAGGCGGACCGGAGGACACCTCAGGAAAGCAACCGGGGCTGCGTGGGTCCCGGTTCAAAGACAGTAAGCTAGACGCGGAATCCGACTGTCGGTGAGGCAGTGGGCGGGTGGACGGGCCCAGCACAGCAGGGGCGCACATCAGCGCAGGGGTCCCTGGCTGAAGAGGAGACGGACTGCTGGAGAATCGAGAAGGCGGGACGGAGCAGCCGTGGCGGTGATTTGGCCCCCATGAGTGAACCCTCTCCTGGAAGGCAGGGATGACCATCACATGCGTGGGGGCAGATAACGTGCGACCCCCCCCTCGGGCAGGACAGGAGGCGGGCTGCGGAGAAGGGACGCCTGCGGCCTGCATACACGAGACGGAGCTGCGGCCAGCGGGACAGGGCTGTGTGCGGCAGCGAAACGTGCCACCTGCTGGGGTGCAGGGAAGAGCATAGCGGAGGGAGCGCTTCACAGCCTTGGGCCTGGACCGGTGGAGTGGAGGCCTGCCTGGTGATTTGAAGGCCTGAGCTGCGGGAACCCTAGGGGTGTGCCGAATATCAACAGTGGCTGCAGATGCCATTCTTGGATGGACCGGGGCGTGTTGCGTGCCACAGACTGACCGCGTGGGATTATATCCAACATAAGGCCCTAATACAATACAGCGACGCAATCAAACAAACTGGACAAATACACGGTCCAGATGGGGACGCCACAAGCGGAGAACGCTGCAGGTGACCAATCAGGCGCGAAAGAACCATCGCTAGTCTCAATCATGGCAGCCATACAGTCACTTGGCGCCAACTTAGAGGCGAAAATAGACAAGGTCTCCATCGAAGTAAATCTCCTCCGGGTTGACCTCGGGAAAACATCGGAGAAGATGAAAGCCAACGAGGCCGACATCAAGGTGCTACAGAAGTCAACCAAGGCACTGGAACAACGTGTCAACGACCTAGTGCCCCAACACTGCCAAGTGGCGTTGCGGCTGGAAGACCAAGAAGGGAGGGCCCGCAGAAGCAATATACGCGTCGTAAGCGTACCGGAGGATTTGGAGGGGCCCAGTGTGGAACTTTTCCTGAAAGACCTGATCCTCAATCACTTGAAGCCTAAACGCCTTTCCAACATATTCACCGTGGAAAGCGCGCACTGTGCACCTATCCCTAAACCCAAACCAGGGGCGCCGACCAGGACCATTATTGCAAAAATCCTGAACTATAGGGATAAAGATGCCATCTTGCAAGCAGCTAGACAGGCCGGGGACCTCCGCTACGACAATGCCACGATTCGTTTTTTTCCGGACTTTACCCTTCAGGTACAACGAGAGAGGCGCTCCTTTATAGACGTGAAGGCAGCGCTGAGGGAGAGAGGCATCAAATACATGATGTTTTTTCTTGCCAAGCTCAAGGTTCTTGCTGGAGGCAAATCTTTATTCTTTACCTCGCCTGCGGACGTGCAGGACTGGATTGACCGGAAGATGTCGACGGCTTGGGATCAGGCCAGAGGTGGGAGTTGGAGAGACGCACAGGCTACGTTGCCAGAGTCTGTGGCCGGCAGGTCGGACGTTGATGGACAGAGTCAGAGCTCGTGGAGGTCGAGGTCTGCAAGTCCTCGTTGGGGGATGCTTCGAGAGGCGACTGAACATTGAGGGCGACAGACCCGCAACTGTGGACCTCTGCTTACTGTAATGTACCAAGGGTTTGTGGTTTGGGTGTGGGTCATGATTTTTTGAAGGACTTCTGGTTGGGGAGAGGGAGAGACGATGTTGTATGATACAGGGAGGAGGGCCATGCTATTGTTGGCGGCTGTGCTGAAGATCCCCCCTCTCTTTTCTAACTCCGTGACCCAAGTGAGCCTGCGAGGGGCTGCCTTCTCGTCCAAAGGAGTGTAATGCAGACTGAAAATGAATGACTCTTTAGATATGGAGTGTAGGTTTTTCATGGTACACTGTTACAGTTTACGGGGTGGGCATGGGTGGCGGCTGGAGCTAGAGCCGGCGCACACCCCACTTGCACAAGGTTCATCTGTTTGGAAAAGGGGGTTGTTTTTCTGTTTTATTATTCTCCCAATTCCAGGTTGGGTAACAGGCAAAAGGCGCTCTGCTAATTGGGGATATGGGTAGTTCGAGACCTACGGAGCAGGGAAGCAGGGTTGGGGGGGTTGCATTTGTTGGGGGGGAGGGACGAGAGTGAGGGGGGAGAGACAGGGACGGTTGCACATTGGATGGGGAGGGCCGAGGTTGTTAGCAGCACACCACGGCAGGGCACATATTCTGACACAGCAACATAGGACACACAGGAGAGCACTGGTTAGCTACAGGGTCCATGGCTATGAAGTGGGATAGGAGTCTTAAACTAATTAGCTGGAACGTCACTAGTATGGGGACAAACTCAAACGGTGTATCGTGCTGCTCTTTGTGAAGAAACACTTGCCAGACGTAGTCTTAATGCAGGAGATGCACCTGAGGGGGAACACATGCCAGGCACTAAACAGATGGGGATACACACTAACGGCACATGCCGGTTTCACTTCGGGGTCTCGAGGGATAGGTATTTTGGTGTGACGCACCTTTCCCATGGTGGTGGAGGTGGATCCCATGAGGCGCTTTGTGGCTATTTCTGGAAAATGGGAGGCCCGTAGACTCATCCTAGTGTCGGTCTATATCCCTCCAGGCCTCCAGACACAATCCTATAGTGACCTGGGAGAGCTCATACTGTCCCTCCCGGAAGGCCTCCTGCTGCTGGGTGGTGACTTCAATGCGGTGGTCTGGGGCAGATAGACAGGCAACCCGTGAGAGATATCGGGTGGGGCAGCGGTGACTCCCCAATCTCCTGGAGGCGTTCGGACTGGTCGATCTATGGCGCCTCCTGCACCCGACACAAAAACAGTACACTTTCCTGTCAGGTCCAAACCACACTTTTTCGCGCCTAGATTACCTCCTGGCACCAATGCACCAGGACATGACGATACGTGAAGTCACCCACCTGGCAAGGGGCATCTCGGATCACTCCCCTCTCTGGGTGCATCTTACGCTAGGCGACTGGCAGGTTAGCTGTGTCGCTCCCATTGTCGCATGGCATTTGAAGGGTGAAGCTATACAGAAGAACGTTACCCAGGTGATCGATCGCTACTTTGATGAAAACTCGGGGGTGGTCCTATGGGAGGCCTTCAAGATGGTGGTAAGGGGAGAAGCACTCTAGGCAATAGTGGGACGCCACAAGGAACATGAGACACAACTGCAGACTCTGGAGTCTGAGTTGCATACCATTGAGGACACTGCGCACTGCACTGGGAGCCTAGACACGATACACCGGCTCCAATTGAAGGCCACAGAGTACAGGGACTTTGCTACAGACGCAGCCAGGACATTGGCGAGGGACAGAGAAGGGAGGCTTTATGATCAGGAGATAACTTATAGCGTGGTTGGATAGGAAGCAACAGGCTCAGAAGGTGGTCGCTGAGTTGCAGATGGCTACGGGAACGGTTCTAACGGACCCACAAGATATAGTCAGGTAGTTTGCGTCATACTATCAACAAGTTTACGCTCGGAGATCCGCAATGACGGAAAGTGATTCGGCGGCCTTCTTGGAGGACATTGTCCTCCCATCCCTCTCCGAGGACAAAAAAGAGACTCTAGAAGCACCCCTGGTGGTGGAAGAAATAGTGAAGGCCATCAATGAACTTCGCCCTGGGAAGGCCCTAGGGCCCAATGGGCTACCTGTGGAGCTCTATAAGCTCAAACCAAACGGCCTGGGTGAGCACCTCAAGCGGGTGTTTGAGGAAAGTAGGGAGCTAGGTAGTCTGCCCCATGACCAGCGGATAGCCACAATCCTGGCAATCCCCAAGGTGGGGAAGCCTAAAGAGTTCTGTGCCTCCTATAGACCGATATCATTGCTCAACGTGGAACCAAAACTCCTGGCCAAGGTTTTGGGCAACAGGATCAGACTGGTCCTTTATACACTGGTGCATCCAGACCAATCAAGCTTTATGCCTCACCGCAATACAGCGTTGAATCTACGACGTCTCCATGGGGTGCTGGGCTGCTGCCACCGGCTACGCAGAGAGGCAGTGGTGGTGTCATTAGATGCGGCCATGGCTTTCGATACCCTAGAGTGGCCGTACATGATCACAGTACTTCGAAAGATGGGGTTCGGCCCTAGCTTCATTAGCTGGGTACAGCTCCTTTATGCAGATCCGTTAGCTCAGGTCGTGGTCAACAGCAAACTTTCAGAGGCCTTCAGTTTAGGGAGGGGGGCACGACAGGGATGCCCCCTCTGACCCCTGCTATTTGCTTTGGCCCTTGAATCATTGGCAGCGTGGGTGAGGCAGACCCCCTCACTGCAGGGGATACGATGGGCAGACGGCTAGGAGGATAGGATCTCGCTTTACGCTTACGACATCCTCCTGTACATCGCAAAGCCACAAGAGTCCCTAGCGGCAGCAATAGACATTTTTCCGGAGGTTTGGGGAGTACTCTGGTTACACTATTAACTGGGGGAAATCTCTCATTTATGTTTTGCGTGGACCCCCCCCAGCTTACACCTGCCGATTGCCCGATCCAAATAGCCAGTGACGTGTTCACATACCTAGACATTTACATATCCAACGACCGTGCTGCATGGTACGAGCAAAACCTTTTGCCTCCCCTGCGGCAGCTCCAAAGAGACGTAGCGGTCTGGAAGAACCTCCCACTATCGCTACTAGACCGGGGCGCCCTATTTAGAATGATGGCGCTGCCAAGATTCCTTTATGTCCTCCAAAATCGCCCGGACCTAGTCCCGAATAAATACTTTGCCGCTTTGAGGCAACCCAAAGGGACCTTCTCTGGACGGGTACGCCCCGCATCTCCCTCCAGAAGCTAACTCTGGGCTGGTTTGATGGAGGGATAGCATTATCTGACATCAGGAAATATTACTGGGCGGCGCATCTGTCGGTCATCAATCAGGGGACATACTGTGCAGGTAATGACCCTGGGTACGAGATGGACGAATCGCTCCTTCCAGGGGGGAACTTCGAGGCGGCTCTTTACTCCAGACAGGGAAGGTACCGATTTACGGGGCCGACCAAACACTCTGTCCAGCTGTGGCACATAGTTCAGAAGAAACTGGGCTGGGTGGGCAAACTTACCCAGGCAACCCCACTGTGGACCTCTGAGAGGCTAGGCACACTTAGCAGCACGAAGGGCTTTAGGAACTGGGACTTAATAGGCATTTCTCGGGTCAAGGACTTATGGGGCCCGCGGGAGTGCTCACATTTGACACCCTTCAACGCACATATGATCTGGCTCAGACAGAACACTTCCAATACATGCAAGTCCGACATGCACTACAGGCCAATATTCCTCCTGGGACGCAGCTCCCAGAGTCCTCGCCACTAGAAGACAGACTGCTAGATGGCCACCTCCCGGAAAAGGCCATATCGCTCACATACAAAAAACTCATTAACCATACCCCTGACCCACTGTGGGCCCTTAAAGAGAAGTGGGAGGCAGACGGACTGGAAATTGACGACGAAGAATGGCGTGAGGCGCTAGCATCCCTAAAAGAGATAGCAATACCAGCCAAGTTGCGACTCATTCAATTAAAAGTCCTACACAGAGTGTATATTTCTGGTACCCGGCTGGTCCTGATGGGCCGCAGCGATGACGGACTCTGCCGAAGACGGTGTGGGGAGGTGGGAACCTTTCTACACATATTGTGGGAATGCCGGGAGGTGCAAGTTTACTGGGCACAGGTGCTTGATTGTATGAGAGATGTGTGGGGGTGAAATTGCAGCCTGAAGTGAAGAGGTGCCTCTATAACATCTGGGAACCCTCTGACTTTCCTGCAAAGGGCAAAATATGGGCCACGCTGGGTCTGGCAATAGCAAAAAGAAACATCGCAAGACTATGGGGTGCGGCCACACCACCAACACTGGGGGCCTGGCAGAAAGATATGGACTGGAATATGGTGCAGGAAAAGACGGTATACGTGTCTAGAGGCTGTCCGAGGAAATGGGTTGCTGTATTGGCTAAATGAAATGAGTACAGAGGCAACATCTGTGAACCCCCCATGATCAGGACTGTTGTCCAGTTAATTGATTAATGTATAGAAGAATGAATGAACTGGATCTACTTTCATGATGCTTATTGAAACGGCAAACTATTTAATCCATGTGTCTTCCTGGAAATGTACTATTGCTAATGATAATATGCTAATACGTGCTTGTGCTGTGGTGATTATGATCTTTCTTTATTTTGAAAATAAAAAGAATTTTAAAAAAAAACATAGTACGTACATCATACATAATGTCACTGCCCCTCCCTTCTTGTTGGCATCTCCAGGAGTTCCTTCTATCTCGTGGCTGAAGTGAAAAAGGTTTTCACACATTATGCTCGTGTCTGTGGCATTTCCCTAAGCGCAGAGAGGAAAGCCTCATGGTTAATGCATTGTTTGGGCTCTGAGGGACAAGAATTCTTTGAACACCTTCCTGAACTCTCTGATAGTGACTCTGCCATTATTAATGAATACGAGATCTGCTTCAAAAAGTTGGACTTGGAGGGAGGAGCCAAGATGGCGGACGGACAGGACGTCTGAGCTCCCGGCTCCGCAGCCCGTCTGCTGTTTACATGACATCCTGATCTTTAATCCTGCCTACGGCGCGAGCAAATGTAACCACGAATGCGCTGACACTTACCGCATTCCTCCGATGTCCCCGCGGGCTTTTTTGGTCGAGGATTCATAGAGTTTGCCGACTTTGGACTTTGCCCACGCACTCTGGCCCGACCACCGCGGATCACGTACGGTGAGACGACCTGGGGCAGGACCGGCGTCTGGGGAAATGTTACCGGCTGTGGAGTGGGCGGCTTGGCGGAGCCCCCTTAGCGACGGAGAGGATACCTGTATGGTTGGGTCCGAGCTGTCGATATTTCCTTTGCCATGCTACCAGCGGTCATAGCGGTACCCATTTTAGAGCGCCTACCACCCGCATTGCTATACAGCCGAGGGCTCTCACATCGTGCGAGCCCCGTATTGTGAGCAGTATCTCTTCTTGCTTTAACTGCTATTCCTCCGCGCTATGGAGTCGCCCTCCCCCCTCCGATGTGGGCTGACTGCAGAGATGGTGACGGCGCCGGTCTACCTCGCCGAAACAACGGAAGTCTCCATATCCCTGACGCAAACTGCCCTGCCTACTGTTGAGCTGGAGGGTACTTCGGTGGCGCCTTTGCACACTGCTGCCATGCTGAAGCGGGGAACAGACCTGACCTATGGTGATATCCTTCTAGCCCTGGAAGATTTGAGGGCGACACGGTGGCAAAACACTCGAGAACTGGAGCGGAAGATTGATGACGCTATGCCATCCAGGGAACTACTGCGGTTGTCTGACCCCCCAATGCCTCTCATTTCCTTCGAGGCGGATACAAAGTGGCGACAGGGGGATACTGTGGAACGTCCTCTCCCTGGCTACAGTGTCGAGTGTTCTTTTAATGACAAAGCTGCAGTTACAAAGTTCCCTTCCACTCTAAAAGCTGAGACTCTGCCTCTGCAAGTGTTGCCACGGCTTCCTCAACATCGCCGGAGTGTGTGCCGTTCTGTGGGGAAAAATGTGTTGGTCACTTTAGACGTGGTGATGGTCGGTGATTGGGAACTCTCGCTTCCTCTTCCTCTGCTTCTTCTATGCCAGGAGCGGCCATCTTGCCCCTTTGTTCTGCCTGAAGTACACTCCCAGCGGTGGCCATGCTTGGAGGGGTTTCAGCGTTCAGGTCAGGGCTGATGTTGCCTCCCTTGAAGATCCTGCCTGACCGCCTGGCATGACCCGGACTAGAATACTGGTCGATGTATTTGATGTGCTACATGCGTGTAATTCGCTATTGTAGATTGCGGGGGTGGATATGCGATTTCCTTTAGTGTGCTGTACGTAATGGCGGGCGGGGACTAGGTTGGGACTGCTTTTTATCTGCTTTATTCGCACATTTGGAACTGAGTCTCCCCATCTGCTGCTTTGCTTGCTACTTCAGTTGTGCTGATGATACTTAGGGTGGGGGATGCTTACGGGGCTGGTGGGGACCGGGAGTATGTTAAACTTTCCTCCTCCTACCTTTTCTGGGAGTCGGAGACTGGGATGTACTTTCCCACTCTCCAGACTCTCTTTCCCACTTGGGGTCTTTTGGGGCGACAGGCATGCCTATTGGGGGGGGGTGGGCCGTGGCCTTCCGCTGGTATGCAGGGTGGGGGGATGGGATGTGTTCTATGTTTTTCTTTGTCTCTATGGCCCTCTTTCTCTTTCTTTCTCTCCTCTTCTTCGGTTTCTTTCTCTTCTATGTTTCTTTGTTTCTTTGGGGTCGGGGTTCAGTGTTAGTAGGGAGTTTATTGTGTTCTATCATTCTGTGGCATAGCGTTTGCTCTTAGTTCCCGGATGGTGGCCGCCTGTTTCCTTACAAATGCCTTCTCTATCACGCCTCCTTCTGGGTGCTCCGTGAACGGTGATGTCTATCCTGGTCAGTGATCAGCTTCGACTCTTTTCGTAGTTTACTACATTGTACTCGACAAAATCATAAAATTAAACCTTTTCCTATCCTGACATTATTGTTATATGTTCTACACGATACTTTCCACTCAGAGATGGCTTTGACGGCGTTCTGCCCTATTGGTTTTTTCTTTTATCCTTTTCTAATATGTCATAGCGGCCGGCCCCGAGGGGTTGTAGGCAGACGCTGTGTATTGTGCTTTTTACAAAATAAAGGTTTTAAAAAAAAAAAAAGTTGGACTTGCACCACCTCCCCAAAGTGAGTACTGTCCTTGAACCATATCTTTTTGGGAGAAGGATTCAAAGGCAGGATGAGTCAGTCAAACAGTACATCACTACCTTGCGCAAATTGGCTTCCACATGCAATTTTGGTGCATCTTAGAGGAGCAGTTAAGATATCAGTTCACGTTGGGATGTGCCCTCGACAAAACGAGAGACGCCCTGTGGCAAAAAGAAAAGCCATTGCTTCAAGAAGTGCTGACCATAGCCAAAAGTCACTATTATTCAAGAGCGTGTGTTGATATTATACGCAAAGACATTTCAGGTGAAAAAAGGAGAACATTGATGTCAAGGTGCTGGTGGATAGATTTGTTGAACCCAAATCGAGCACCACTTCAAAACCCTTTAACACAAAAAAAATTCAGGTGAAGTACTTCAGGTGTTACAACCCTGGCCATATGGCCCACTTTAAAGACCGCCCAGGCTGGAAGGCCATGTGAAAAACTTGTGAGAGAAAAGGTCACGTCTCAAAAAGCTTCAGAACGGGCAACAAGCATAAAAAAGTCATGGAAGTTGAACTTTATGAAGAAGAATTGGAAGGAATCAATATTCCCCACAGGGATGCTAGTGATGGCCCTCAGTAGCTAGTTTTGATGAATGATGCTCCAGTGAGCATGCTGTTCGACTCTGTGGCCAAGATAACTCTAGTCCCAAAAACATTTTATGAGCGTAATTTGCTGGGCAAAGTCACCCTGTTGAAGCCAGACTTTAGACTGATAGGTTAAGGTGGGGTGACTATTGAGTTTCTGGGTTATTTCTGGGGCATGATTGACTTAAAAGGGAGAGCCTTGCCTGGTAAAATCTATGTCTTGATGAAAGGGGATTCGCTCATAAGTTGGTTCCATCAGCATGATCTACATATCTGCCTTGATCACAATGAGATCTGTCTGCATAATTACCACCAGTTAGGGTTGTTAGTAATGCTAATCGAGACTGGATCAAGGAATTCCTGAAGTCTTTGCTGGTGAGCTGGGTGTGTCTCAAAAACTATGTATATCGGAGAAAGGTCAAATCTAATGCTGTTCCAAAAACAGCTAAGGTTAGGAATGCACCTCTGTTAGTAATGGACTGCATAAAAGTTGAATAAGACAATCTCTTAGCCAAGTGCATCATTCAAGAAGTTGAAGCAACGGAGTGGGTCTCTCCTGTTGTTATGGCCCGCAAGTCAATGGGGAAGCCAGGCTCTGTGTCGGCTCGAGGGAGCTCAACAAAGCAGTTATTGTTGATCATTACCCTTTACCCAACATAACTAAAATGCTGGATTCTCTTGAGGGACAAGTGGTCCTTAGCATATAGGAATAAGAAAAGACAGAAATACTGTATAGACCACAATGGGCTACTATATGGTTCTCAATTCCTTGTCCAGCCGGGCAAGGAATGTTTATTGATTTGATAGATTGTTGGATTTAGAAATACAACACATAACCCAAAACAGTAGGGTTATAGTAGGGCACAGTCCTGTGCCGTACGTGGGGAAAAAAAGGAAAGTAGGTGAAAGAAATATCAGGCAAACATGGTGTATGATTGACAAATTTCAACATTGATCCTTTCATGCATTTAGCGGTGTCTTGTAATTAATCATAGATGTTCTCATTACGTTTTTGTTGAATTTGAACAAAACATTGTTAATGCACAATAAAAATGATGGCACATATGTGTTTCCCCAAATAAATAAGCTCTAAGTCAAATATTTATGTTCTCCACCCTTTTGGTAGCAGTATTTGTTTTGCCTTCATCATATATGAATCTTACAAGAAAGCATAGGTTGTTTTTTAGCTTTAGGAGAAGAACTGAAGAAAAATTAGAGTTTATAAGCCTCATGGATATTTAGTCTGTTTTTTCAGTTTTATGGCGAGGTACTGAAAGCATCATATTGAAAAAGAAGGACTGAGATCAGACTATACTTGTATTAATAAACATGTGTCAAAACAGGAGAAACGAGGATATTTAGACTGTTCTTTTCAGTTCTATGACAAGATACTGAAAGCATCATATTAAAGAATAAGGACTGAGATTAGACTGTACTTGTATTAATGAACATACATAATAACAGGAGAAATGAGGATATATTGGTAAGATGTCAAAAATATCCTGTTCAACAAATAGAGCGTGATTACACTTATGCGCCCCATCAGTATCCCGTTGTTAAAGAGCCAATCCTGGGCAAAATAAGAACAGTTGGGTCTGCTCTAAAGATAGGTTAGACGAGTGGGAGGGTAGAGACCGGCATTTAGGCAGCTTATGCTTTCGTGTGACCGGTCAAGATCGCGAGTGCACACAAGACTTACTTACTTGGAGTTAAGTCTCCTTCATTCGTAATATCCTTCAGCAAAGTGCCGTACGTAATGGAGGTCCCGTGGCGAATTCTGATGCCGCCGACTGGTTTATTAACCCGAGTTTCCGACGTGAACCGGAAAGAAAAATAGTGGCTTGGAAATACTCGAGCCACCGAAACACTACAAAACGCAAGTGACGATTTCTACATTTGCGGACAAAACAGTGTTCATACAACTTATGGCATAGATCTAAATGTCGATACTATTTGGTTTCCCGAAATCCTGGAAATGACCCGGAAGATAAAAATAGCTTGTCTTAGTCAACATCAGGTACCGAAAACGGACTGATGCTATCAGTCTCGGAGTTTGGCGGCCATATTGGAAGGATATTGTGACCCAGTAAAATCGGTGTGTTTGCTAAGGAAAAGAAGCTGTAAATGAAAGAGCAAAAAAACACATAGAGGCAGTCCAAGCTTCTAGTGTCGACGAGGCAGCCTCTATTCTGTGAATTTCAGATACCCCTAGTGATCAATTACGTTTGCAATTAAACTAGAGAGCCTTCATATTGCTAATACTAGGCGGGTGGTTAAAGGCATAGCGGTGTTATTTGTGACTTGTTTATATAGACCTCATTATTATAGGTGAGACATAGATTGATGGAAATACTACATGTGGACTTAAACAGTATCCGGGCAAATTAGGGTACTGTTGTTGCTAGGTGATATTGGTTTCCTTCTTTTTAACTCTTTTGTTACACAATTTGTAACAGAGAGTCCATGTTTTACCATATTGTCTCACAGGACGTATGTTAGTACTCTTTTAGAGCCAGTGATGCCACTCGTGTACCTGATTACGGCCCTTTTCCACTGTCTCCATGCCTATGTTCAAGGCACTCTCCTCTCTTCATAGGTGTGATTCCAGGCTCCCACTCAGTTTGTGCTGTTTCAATTTTTTCAAACCTACAAAGGAAAACGTAAGTTGGTGGCAATGATTTTTCAGGAAATGGCCAACCAAAGGTTGTCGTGTATCTGTTTTATGTATATTCCGATAATGTTCTTGAATACGAGTCTTCAAAGGTCGGGTTGTGCTTCCAATATACTTTTGCCCACATGGACATGTGATAAGGTACACCACATTGGTGCTTTCACAGTTGATGAAATCGATGATTTTGTGTTTTTGGTCATTGATTAGTACTTCTTTTGTTTTAGATTTGCCCAATATGAAAATTGAGCAATTGGTACAGGTAAAAAATCCACTTGGTTGCTGCAAGAAAGTCATTGGTTTTTGCTTAATCTCCAGAAAAGATGGAGAACATCTCTCAGATTTTTACTCCTAGAGAAACCCAATTGCGGTTTATCATGTAAAGCACAGGTTATGGTCAGATTATCCTTCAAGAGATGCCAGAGTTTGTTCAAGGTTTTACGAATATGATGCTGTCCATTGTTGTATTGAGTATTGAAACAAATTACTTATTTGCAGTCTTTAATCCGATTGTTATGTAGTAGTGTATGTCTTTCAGTATCCAAGAATTGTTTTTGAGCTTTAGTTAAGACATGTTCTTTGTATCCTCTTTGTCTCAAACGTTGTGTTATTTTATCCGAGTGAATTTGATATTCTTCGTTTGAGCTACAATTCATCCGTGCCCGTCTGTATTCACCTCCTGGGATGTTCGTGATTGTATATGCAGGATGGCCGCCTGAGGCATGGAGAATGGAATTAGCCAAGTGGGTTTTCTATGTATTTTTGTATACAGTTTATTGTCTGCAATGTAGATTGATAAGTCCAAGTATTCTATTTCAGTTTTTGAGATGTTATATGTGATATTCATTCCCCACTGATTTAGTGTCAGAGAGTTGATGAAAGTTCTGAGATTTTTTTTCTGTTCCTTGCCATATTAGCAGAATATCATCTATGTATCTCCCCCACATTATTATGTTGTTGGTGATATCCTCAGATCTTTCTTTCCAAAGCCAGTGTTGCTCAACCACTCCCATCAGGAGGCAGGCATACGGAGGTACAAATTTAGCCCCCATTGCCATGCCCTGGAGTTGTAGGTAGAAATTGCCATTGAAAAGAAAATAGTTATTGAAGAGGCAGAATTCCAGCAAATCGAGGATCATTTTGTTTCGTGCTGTCAGGTGAGCAGATCGTGTCTGTAAGAATTTTCTTGTTGTGGATAATCCGTCAAAGTGTTTAATTGACGTATACAGACTAGTGATGTCGATTGCTGTGAGTATGTAATCTTCTTGCCAAACTATGTTTTCCAATTTTTGCAGTACATCCTTTGTATCCTTGATGAAGGATGGAAGAGCCTTCATCAGGGGTTGTAATTCTGCATCAATAAATGCTCTCACATTTGAGCAGATTGAATCAATGCCTACAATGATGGGTCTTCCTTTAGGTATTATTCTTGGCTTATGCACCTTTGACAGGAGATACAGAGTTGGAATAGTTGGATTGTTGATATACAGAAGGTGTTTTTCTTCTATACTTAGGAGATCTTTTGTGTACCATACATCGGGAAGTGCAAGTAGTTTTTCCTGAATGTTTTGAGTGGGATTATGATCCAATTTTTGATAACAGGTTACATCTTCCAGTTTTCGATGGGCTTCCAATAAATAATCTGATATATTGAGATAACAACGTTTCCACCTTTATCCACTTCTTTTATTATTAAGTTTACATCTTTTTTTAGCTCCATCAAGGCTTCTTTTTCTTTTGCAGAGATGTTTTTGTGACATATTTCTGTTTGGACTGATATTTTTGGAATTCCTTATCAAGATCCTGAGTTAGGTTCTAGAAGAACATGTCAATTGAGATGCCGGATGGTAATGTTGGTGTAAATTTAGATTTTTTCTTAAGCGGATTTGGTTTTGAGTGAAAGATGTCTATTCCCAACTCTTCTGCGTTTGTGGTTAGTGATTCTAAGTTGTCTGGTGCTATGTCAGTAGACAGTTGTAGCAAAAGGTTGCTGTTCTCCAGGTCTTGTGCAGACAATTCACTTGTTTGTTGGCCATTGTTGGGTGTGGTAGAACGTCTTAGATTGTCAATGAAAAAAGAATGCAGTTTCAATTTCCTTGTGAATTTGAAAAGGTCAATCTTTGTTTGAGCAAGGTCCCATTGGGCAGTTGGGCAGAAGGATAATCCTTTATTGAGAACTTGGTTGTGTGTATCAGTAAGGTATGTAGTAGACATATTGATCACCAGGTTATTAGTTGGGTTTCGCCGTGTACAGTTCCTTCTTTCTTGCTCTGGTTTGAACTCCTATTGTACTTGGATTTGGTGTCCCCAGGTTTGGAGGTCTGGTGTGATAGTCGTGGACATTCCCTAGTCTATATCGTTGAACTTCTTCCTGAAAATTTACTTGTGGACGAGTATTGCAAGTTGTTGGTAGTTCTTCTACTGAGCCAACTTCCGATGAGGTAGGGGTTTGATTTGTGGTGCTGGTATTACTGTTTGATGTTGAGGTGTTAATGTTGTCATATTTTTGTGTGAAGGTATAGACCCGTCCCTAGTCATTCAAGTCTTGTCTAAATTTGTGATTTTTCCTTTGGATTATGTCCTCTTCATATTCATCCAAGATTTTGTTTAGGATATCATAGTTTTTCATTGTAATATCACCCCAATTTGCTTCCTCAATTCGTTTGGATAAAGTATCAACCTCTGATTTGTTTTTTTCAAATTCTTCTTGCTCTATATCTATTAGCTGTCTTAGCATGTTATTGGAGGCTGTGTGTAGATTTTCTTCCCAAAGTTGTAATTTTTCAGGAGCCGTGGTCTCTATTGGAGGAAAGATGGAAAGGGGCGACCATTCGGTCCCCCCGAACGTATGGCAGAGTACCACGATCCCCCCGGGAAGCCATCTTGGGCGGGAGGCGAGTCTCGGCTGGTATGCCCGAAGCGGCGTAGCCGGGGCGCGCTTTTTCCCGCCCTGGAGTGGGCTGGCCTAGACACTGACGCGGCCGGCCACGCCCTTCGGGGCAGGCAGGGGCGGGTTTACTCCCGCCCTGAAGACGGATAAAAGGAGCAACAAGCCAAGAAAGCATCCTCTTGTTCCTGTGCTCTGAAGCTGCACCTCCTCGCTGCACGTGAGCTCGAGACGGAACGAAGAGCCAATTTTGAGCGTGGTAATCTTTCTTTTTTGTCTTGCAGATATCCTGTCGGAGAATGCCTAAGAAGGGTGGAAAGCGAATGACTACCGAGCAGATGCTGCGGGTACTCATGAAGGAGATGACCGAGCTAAAGAAGCGGGTGGCGGAGAGAGAGGGGGAAGGGGGACCGAAACGTCCCTTGGCAGGAGCAGCTCCGGGAGGAAAAGGCAAGAGGCCCAGGAGGGGAGCAGCTGGGGGAGACGTTCCGGTTCCCTGTACCCCGCTCGAAGAGCCAACTCCAGTGCCGGTAGAGGGGAATCCGATTCCCGTAGTGGTCACCCCCGTGTCCGGGGACGATATGCCGCCCGAGCTGGCAGCTCAATTAGCAGCGTGGTTGGGGAAAGATGGCGAGGGCACCACGGCTGACGATGCACGGGTACTGATGAAGCAATTGCGCGAAACGAAGGAGGCGGCGAAAACATCTTCGCCAGTTATCACGCCGGTTGCGATTGTAGAAAAACCGCCAGGAGCAGGTTCAGCTACAGATACAGCTTCCGGTTCAGGTAAGCGGCCGTTGCCGATGGCAAGGGATGAGTCTGCACCTTCTCGAAGGGAGAGGGTGGGTCAACATGTTCCTCTGGCTATTAAGGAAAAGATATGGGCAAACGAGTATGTGAACATATTTTCATTGCTTACTGATCATTATGAGATGGAGCATGTTCGGAGCCAAAAGGAGCTCATGCATCCGGGTGTGTGGCGCGCAAAGATGGCCACCTTTAAAGTTGATGAAAACATTGGCAATTGGGGCAAGGCGTGGGGAATTTTTACATCCATTGTGGGCGAACGTAGACCCGAGTTGCTGTCCGAATTGCCGATATACCAGACACGGATTATGGAATATTCCGTAGCATATGGGGGAAATCAGTGGTTTTGTTACGATAATCTGTTTAGGAAAGCAAAAGAACACGATAAGAACTTGACTTGGGATTGTTATGATGCTGTTTCATGGTCAAAAATGGAGAGTACTGGTATGTTAAAGGTACCACTGGTAGGGAGCAGCGGGGGTGATTCCTCCCGCCAAAATGCCGGGGCGCCCTTTCGATCAGGTTCAGGTAGCGAGTACCATTCGAGGCCGAACGGCAACACAGGTAAAAGGGGGGTTTGTTGGAACTTCAACAGGGGAAAATGTACGAGGCCCCAGGGGTCATGCAAATTTCGTCACGAATGTGGAGGGTGTGGACAGCCATCCCATCCGGAGTCCATGTGCAGAGCCAGAACGGGTGATAACGGGGGTAAAGGAGGCGCCAAACAGGTCTGAAATAGTCCGAGGGGCGCCTTTACCTACTCCGGTTGATACCATGGCAATGATTCCTTGGCTCAGCGAATACCCGGATCATGCTTCCGCTGGGGTGCTGCGGAACGGGTTTTCATATGGTTTCCGCATCCCAGTGGGGGACTTTCAGGGTGTAAGACAATGTAAGAATCAAATATCGGTCTTGAAACATACGACCGTGGTACGGGAAAAGATTGGGAAGGAGGTTACTCGGGGGCGAGTGGCCGGTCCATTTGATGAGCCACCATGTGCTAACTTTGTTTGTTCTCCTCTGGGGGTGGTCCCTAAAAAAGACCCGGGTGAGTTCCGACTGATACATAATTTATCAGCCCCACGTGGTCGGTCTGTGAATGATGCAATAGACCAGGATGTATGTTCGGTGCGGTACGCATCTTTCGATGAGGCCGTCGCCATGTTGAATCGCCTAGGGCCCGGGGCGCTGATGGCGAAGTCAGATATCGAGTCAGCGTTCCGGTTGCTCCCGGTACACCCAGACGATCAGCGTCTCCTTGGCTTCATGTTTCAGGGTCACTATTACATGGATAGATGTATGCCAATGGGTTGCTCTATTTCTTGTGCCTACTTCGAAAAGTTCAGTTGTTTCCTGCAATGGGTCTTCACAAAGAAGACGGGTTTTCAACATGTCATGCATTATCTTGATGACTTTTTGTTTCTGGGGGCGGCCGGGGTTCCGGAATGTGGTCAGGCTTTGAATGACTTTTGTATATTAATGAGGCATTTTGGTGTGCCATTGGCACCAGGTAAGACCGTGGGACCCTCGACTTGCCTCGAGTTCCTGGGGATCGAGCTCGACTCTGTGGAAGGTTGTTTTAGGTTGCCTGAAGAGGTGGTAGTAAGATTCAGGGCAGCCCTGGAAGCTTGTATTAGGGAGTCTAAGGTTAGGCTGCATCAGTTACAACAATTGGTGGGACAGCTGAATTTTGCTCTGAGAGTCATGCCGATGGCCTGCCCCTTTTCCCGCTCGATCTCTCAAGCCATGGTCGGCCTGAAGGAGGGTCATCATCGCACGAGGTTATCGGCAGAGGTTCGTCAGGACATGCGCATTTGGTTGGCATTCCTGGCGGATTTCAATGGTCGAATTGTGTGGAACAAACCGGCGGTGTCCTCCGAGGAGCTGGGGCTGTGGACGGATTCGGCGGGGAGCACTGGTTTTGGTGCCATATTTGGCACACGATGGTCGGCCCAAAAGTGGCCGTTATGGTGGCATGAGTGTGGACTGACAAGTAACATTGCCTTTTTGGAACTGTTTCCAATTCTTGTGGCCCTAAAAACTTGGCCTGAGGGGTTTAAGGATCACTCTGTGGTGTTTTGGTCTGACAACATGACCGTGGTTGAGTGTATCAACAGCCAGGCAGCACGATGCAAATGGATTCTGAGATTACTCAAGGAAATTGTGTTATTATGTATGCAGTTGAACGTACTATTCAAAGCGAGACATGTGCCAGGGGTAATGAATAAGGCGGCTGATGCGCTCTCTCGTTTTCGTATGCAGGCCTTCTGGGGTTTTCTGCCCACAGCGGACCCGGTGGCGGCACCCTTTCCCGAAGCTCTCTGGTCTCTCGGTGCCCCGAATTACAGAACCTCGTGGGAGAGAGTTTAGCACCCAGGACAAGGAAGGCATACCAAGGGGCGTTCCAATCCTACTTGGCCTTTGTGGGGGATGCTAGGAGGGAGCTTTGGGGTCAGGAAGAATTAGTGGTGGATTTTCTGCTGTCTTTACATCAGGCAGGCAAATCAGTGGCTACGGCCCAGAGGCATAGGGCCGCCATTTCCTTTATGGCGAGGGCTCATGGGATCCAGGACCCGACTGCGTCTTTTATTGTGCAAAAAGCGCTACGTGGGTGGCAACGCCTTGAGGGTCGCAGAGTAGATGAAAGGCGCCCGATAGGTCTGGATAGGTTGGCTCTGTTGTTATCTGTACTTCCTGCAACTTGTTCATCCCAGTATGAAACGGTATTATTCCGAGCCGCTTTTGTGCTAGCATTTCATGGGGCTATGCGGGTAAGCGAACTAGTGGCAAAGAACAAGCAGGATACCATGGGGGGACTGTGCCGAGAGCACGTTCAGGTCAGGGGGGAGACAATGATTGTCTCGTTTGTCAGGTCCAAGACCGACCAGGGTGCGATTGGGGACTGCACAGTCATACAAAGGATTCCCGGGTCTTCCATGTGCCCGGTTGTATGCGTAGAGGAATATTTGACGCAAAGGGTGGCATCATGGGGGGGGACCTTGTTGAGACACGCTGACGCCACCCCACTGACGAGGTTTCAGCTTCAGCGGGTGCTTGCGATGTCAATTTCGGCCGCGGGCTTGAACCCCGGCGAATTTGGGACCCATTCCTTTCGGATAGGTGCTGCTACAGAGGCTACAGCCAGGGGTCTGAATGTTGATCAAGTAAAACGTGTGGGGCGTTGGTCCTCAAACTGTTATAAGAGGTATGTGCGGTTGCACATGTTGTGAAGCTATAATGATGTACTCACGCTTCTTGTCTTTGTTTGATTTCAGTTGCGCAAGCCTACGAGGCGGGGCGGACTGGGCAGTCGACCCGACACCGGGGGGCCAGCGGTCAGACATCACCGGCTGTGAAAAAGGAGGTGTGGGTCGTGGGCCACTCATACGTGAGGCGTGCCGCGGACGTATTCAATGCAGGTGACATGATTCACGTGGCTGGGGAATACGGGTACAGGGTGTCCTTCTACGGAAAGGGCGGGCTCTGTATTGACCAGTTTCAATCATTTTTTGAGGGTTTGTTAGGGCGGATGAGGTCACCGCCGTCTGTAGTCATAGTACATCTTGGGGGTAATGATTTGGTGACCACTGGTAGACGACTTCTTCTTGAGGCGATGCTTTCCACGGTAAGTTGGTTAGCGAGAAGAGTTCCAGGGTGCACAATTGCATGGTCCCATATGATCCCACGGAAAGTGTGGCGGGGGGCTCTTTCGGTTTCTGCTCTGAATCATTCAGTAAGGAAGATTAATAATAAAGTGAGTAGATTGTTCCGTTCAAATACACTGCATTCTATTTCGCATGGTTGTATTAAAGGGGACAGTATGTATTTGGGGGATGGTGTTCATTTATCCCGGATGGGGAATGAGTTACTCATAGGAGACCTGATAGCTTGGCTAAAGACTTTATGACATGACCTTTAGGCAGGAGTGTTGTGGGGGGGTCCGGATAGCCGGTCAACTATCCGACCTGTGGCGGTAAGGTCATGATCGGTGAGCAGTAATTGGAAGATCCCTAGGGGTGGGCGTCACCCATTACGGATGGGAGCGCTCGAGGGAGGTGGCCATTGGCCCCTCAACGGGGGGCGGTCCCGTCTAAGGATGGGCCGCCGAAAGGTAAGGAAAGGCGGTCAAGGCCCCTTCCTTGGGAGGAGGGGCTACAGCCCCCTCCTTGGGAATTTCCTGGGGCCAGGTCATCTGCGACGGCAGATGTGGTAAGATGTGTGGGGTTTGGGAGGGGGTCTACGCTACCTTCTAGATACCTCACACGAGTCCTCGGACGACCTTTAAATGGCGTCGAGTTTATTGGGGCCCCCGTCAAAGTCAAGGGAAATTGGTAAATGCACTTGAGGTATGCCTCTGTGCGGTCGCCCCTCACAAGTGAGGGGGATATGTCTGGTTTAGGGATCTTGACACCGGTTATGACCTTGCCGTTGGCCCTTAAACGTTAGGATGTACAATTTCAATTTAAAGTTTGTAGGATGTTAGATCGGCTAGGAGAACCTTTGTATTAGAGAATATGTTAAGGTTAGCCAAACATCGCAAATGTGGAAATGAAATTGTACATTAATATGAAACTGTTATTTTAACGTTTTAATTTTGTTTCATATTTTAATAAATACGGCCGGGAGGGTCACTCCCTCCCGTCTTCCAAAAAGTCCAGAACGTTTCCAGTTTCCCATCATTGGGGATTGTGTTGAGAGGGGGTGGCGGGTATCTCGGCCATATAAGAATTCGTAATCCACGAGGGATAAGATTGTGTTCCAGATATTTTTTGAGTGATGCTCCTTCCCACCATTTGGAGGTTTCTTTTTGTGGTTACTTTCTCCAATGCTTGAATTGTACTTTTAGCTGATAATAAATTAGTTGAGCTCGATGTTTTGCTAATGGCAGCGCGAGGGGTCAAATGCTTCTTTTAATCTATTGTTTCGTCTTTCGCGTCGATTTGTATAGGTGGACATTTTGGATTGGGATCTTTTTATGCACCAATGCTTTGTTTTCTGGCAAATGTCGATTTATTGATGTAGGCTAATCATTTGATATCTTATGATATGGTCCTGGATAATCCGTAATTAAAATTTTCGACAAAAATTATAGGTCCAAGGATTCCAGGCCTATATCTGTTTTCACAATGTTTATAGAGGCAAGGGAATCATACTCAAAGCTCTGGATCCTATGAGCTTCAAAATTGCAAAGTTTTGAGGAAAGTATGAGTATGTCTTCCAGTTCTGTAGATGTATTCATTTGAGGCTAAATCCTTTCTCCTTGGGTGCACAGTGCCGTTCAGACGTAAAAAATTCATTCCATTTTCATTAAAGTTTTTCCAAACAAGTCCTTTATTGATTCAAGATTGAACACAAACAGCCGACACGTGTTTCGCCCTGTGTGGCGAGTGGCGCCAGGGCTTTCTCAAGGCTGTAAATAAAAATAAAGTGTATTTTATCAAAAGATTTCTCTGTAGTTTGAGTGACCCCAAGAGAGCAGAAGTAAAGAAACCAAAGAGTGCAGAGGAATAAGTAGAGCAAGGGGAGTCTTCAACTTGCAGATTTTTAAAGAACATTTTTATATTTTTTGATTGGATTAAAATACCAAAGCAAAGCTTCTAAACTAAGTTCAGAGTTTCCTTAGTGAAGAATATAACTAAGTAACATATGTGTATATGTCAGAAAAGGTAGGGGGAAGGGGTGATAAGGAAGAAGAAAAAGAAGAAGAGTGAAAATTCCAATATAAAAAGTGGTATTTACATGTAATAGTTAGTAATCAGATATTATAGATCATGGAGACAATTGCATCATTTTGAACTATTATACCACATTCCAGGTGATGCATTCAATCTGATATAAGGGACCCTATTTTGCCTTACAAGAATAGATAGAAGTGAGATTTTAGAAAAGGGAATATGAAAACACCCACAATGTCTGTGCAAGGGATACCATTGAGCTTTTACAGAAACAGTAACAATGCCTATTTCAATTTCATGTGAAAATTCTGTGTTTCTTCAGTTTTCGTCGTTGTGTATAATTAAAAAAAAGATTTTTTCCCAAACTTAATTATGTAGATAAAATAACTCATTGATTGCTGGGAATGTTTGAAGAGCTTTAGTCAGTTTTCAACTCACAAATACATCAACAAACACACACAGTGGGAAAGCCACTCAAGTGCAAAGTCATCACACCTACAAAATCATCAGTGAATACAGGGGAAAAAACCATTCAACTACAGTGAATGTGTGAAGAGCTTTAGTCGATTATCAAACCTCCAACCAACTCAGCGGACACACAGGGGGAAAAAACCCTATCATTGCGGTGAATGTGACAGCAGTTTTCGCTTCTCTTCAATATTAAGGTATCATCAGCGAACTCACACTGGAGAAAAACCATTCAAGTGCAATGAATGTGGGAAGAGCTTTAATCAATTATCAGACCTACAAACACATCAGAGAATACACACAGGGAAAAAAACTATATGATTGCTGTGAATGTTTGAAGAGCTTTAGTCAGTTATCAATGCTACGAAAACATCAACAAACACACACAGGGGGAAAGCCACTCAAGTGCAATGAATGTGGGAAGAGCTTTAGTCAACGATTAGAGCTACAACGTCATCAGTGAACACACAGGGGGAAAACATAGAAGGGCACTGAAAGTGAGAAGGGCTTTTGTCAATTTTCGATCCCAAACAGCCCTCAGTGAATACACTCCTTCATTTAACTCACATGGAAATAATCCTAGAGATGCAGAGATTCCGGAAAGAACTTAAGAACATCAAAAATAATATTGACCCTTCTGAAGACATAGAAAAGAGCAAAACAGTGCAGTTATTGTGAGAGGAATGAATTATGGAAAAAGATAAAATTCAAATTATGTAGGACATTGAAATACCAGATGATAAAAGACCCGAATAGCAGTAAAGAAGACAATCAGATAACAGTATTTGCAGAATTATAAAAGTGTTTGTTTCCAGTGATTGTTCACTTTCGTACACATAGCAAAGTGACATGATGCACCAGAATACACAGTGGGAGACAAGCACAATGTGGATTAAAAGAAAAGAAACATTGTTGATTTTTATTTGGCGAAGAAGATATACAAAGGAAAATATTCAATCGCCCCTGACCACACTACCTGTAAAAGCAACACTGAACAATACTGGGACTAACAGTGGTATTTTCAACTAACTTGTCGGATTAGTGATAAAACCTATAAACCCAACACACCCAGAGTGGACATGTTGTCAGGGCTTTGGAGATGGAAGCTTCATTGGTAAAATGCATGTACTACTATTAACAAATGCAACTGCAGTATATGTAATGAAATAAAGCGAAGCATAGGTGTTCAAGAAAAAAACTATTTTTAGATATAAAAGAGCATATACCTTGTTTTTAAGTACCGTTTGCTGCATCTTTTACACACTGTTATCAGTTGATGGATCAGCTCGTGCCTTGCGCCTGCGTACTAAGTGGGACCCGTGGCTCCTCTCCGACTGGGCTCTCCCTATTCATTTTGAGACTTGCCAAACTCTACTTTGTACCAGAATTGAGCCATTGGAAGCAGCAGACTCTGTTTGAAGAATGTGGTGAAATAGCGAAATCCCACATCAAAAGCATATATGTGTCAGGACAATCAGTTGCACTCCCAGCAACTCATCTTCCACACTTGATTGTCCCTTGTCCTCAAATGTTCTGAAGGATTTGTCGTATGAATGCCAGAAGTGGCAGTGACATTCACACAGGAGTGTGTGGGAGATAGAGAGGGGGAGATATAAAGAGAGTGAGAGTGACAAAGAAAGGAGGAGAAAAAGAACGAATTGGAAGGAGGGGGAACGGTACGTTATTTGTACTCATCTACAAATAGAAGAAGCAGCTGAATACATGCCAATGTGTGACATCACCAGAGAAATGGGCTGAAGACCTATGAGTTTAATGTTTATTTTTAATACCTATAGACCCATGTCATGCCAATGAACAGGGCACAAGTAAGGAAAATAGTGAAGGAGCCCATTATCATATGCAAATCACAGTGACGTCACATGTAGTGACATCACAAGAAGTGATGTCAGGCCCTTATAATAATTTTCACGTGGAAGGTTGACGGCCTGTTTTAAAAACAGTAAACAAGAAAAATAAAATAATGTAAAAATACGTTTTTGGTTTCAGTTTTTTACATCATGTGTTTTGCCCACTATTAGTTTGTAACTAAACTCGGAAATGACTAAAAGTGTAAATAAAATGTGCTTTTAATTTGCGCTTGTTTCCTGACCTTATTCTTTATCCAGCCCTCTCTTGCGCCACTCACACAAACAAACACTCAGAGGACTGTGTCTGCAGTGCTGGGGCACAAAGTAACAATTACCAGTTGCAGGCTAAGAAGCTAGGTGGAACTGAGTCCCGTTTCTAGATGATAGTGGGGGGACCCCTTCAAACTGTGGCCACCCTCCAACTTGTGCCCTGCTGATAAAGCAATAGTGAATTTGAATAATTTATGATGAATTGAAATGAGAGAAAGAGAAGAACAGAGCAAGGTGCAGGACATATTAAAGAAAATGAAAAAAAGAGACACAAGATTTTAACCTGTTATGTGTACTAGCACTTTACGTAAACAGGTTGTGCTGTGCGTTGTGAGCAGGCTGTCACGCCCTTTGTATGTAAATGAGCTTCTATGACCAGACACCCCAGGATCCCATCTCTTCTAGCGCGGATGATAATGTGAGCACTGTAAGGTAATCACAAACTATGACTAAATTGAGAAACAATTGGCTTCCAGGTCACACAGCTGTTGTTATGTAGTTCTTTATTAATTCTTTTTCATGTACTTTAATTTGCAGCATTCCTCCAGGCTACTTTTTCTCAGTATTACACTTCAGGTCGCTCATTTGTCGGCATGAGTTTTGTCCTCACACTAGTCTAGGACAGGCCATCTCAAGGTAGAAGGCGCTGTAATAGGAATAATAGATCAGACATATATGAAATTGTATGTAAACAAATGTGTGCCTTTCAGTTATCAGGCACCACCAGACTCACATTTACACTTGTAATTGAGCACCAGACTAAAGTGACTCCTCCCTGTATAAGTATGTGCCATCAGTAATCGGGCTGATGGTTCCGCTGATGGCACAGCAAATACAGTTTCTGGGATTGTGCGCATTGGCCTAAATTTTAATCGCTGAAGTTGCACTCAGTTTCGCTTATGCGCACAGTTAATAAAAAAACCCATTATAAAACCGCTTCTAAAGAAACCACATCTGGATAAGGACGAACCTAAAAGCTACCGACCTATAGCCAACTTACCAGTCTTGGCCAAAATAGCCGAAAAAGCTATGAATAAACAACTCTCTGCTTTTTTGGAACAACATCATTTACTTGATGAAACTCAGTTTGGGTTCCGCCAATGTCATGGGACAGAGACAGCTTTGATTAAAGCAGCTAACGACATCAGACTCATCCGTGACACTGGGGGTACAGCGGTCCTGATACTACTTGATCTATCTGCAGCCTTCGACACGGTCGATCATACCACCCTGATTGACCGTGTCGAAGGCCTGGGTGTACAAGGGACTGCCAGCAAACTTCTGGCCTCCTTTTTGGCTGATAGAACTCAGGTAGTTACAACGGAACCATTTCATTCGTCTACCATGTCACTGCCATGTGGAGTACCTCAGGGCTCATCAGGGCTGATGGTTCCGCTGATGGCACAGCAAATACAGTTTCTGGGATTGTGCGCATTGGCCTAAATTTTAATCGCTGAAGTTGCACTCAGTTTCGCTTATGCGCACAGTTAATAAAAAAAACCATTATAAAACCGCTTCTAAAGAAACCACATCTGGATAAGGACGAACCTAAAAGCTACCGACCTATAGCCAACTTACCAGTCTTGGCCAAAATAGCCGAAAAAGCTATGAATAAACAACTCTCTGCTTTTTTGGAACAACATCATTTACTTGATGAAACTCAGTTTGGGTTCCGCCAATGTCATGGGACAGAGACAGCTTTGATTAAAGCAGCTGACGACATCAGACTCATCCGTGACACTGGGGGTACAGCGGTCCTGATACTACTTGATCTATCTGCAGCCTTCGAGACGGTCGATCATACCACCCTGATTGACCGTGTCGAAGGCCTGGGTGTACAAGGGACTGCCAGCAAACTTCTGGCCTCCTTTTTGGCTGATAGAACTCAGGTAGTTACAACGGAACCATTTCATTCGTCTACCATGTCACTGCCATGTGGAGTACCTCAGGGCTCATCCCTAAGCCCAACACTTTTTAACATCTACGTGTCGGGCTTAGCCAATGTCATTCGGGCTTATGGGATGAGCCTTACGTCCTACGCAGATGACACCCAGTTGGTTCTAGCCATCAAGAACAATGGCTATAAAGTGGCAGATGACCTCAAATCTGGCATGATAGCAATAGGGAGTTGGATGGCTTCCAATTGCTTAAAGTTAAACTCCGATAAAACGGAGGTAGTCATCTTTGGACCATTAACACCTGAGTGGTCATCCAATTGGTGGCCTTCCTCCTTAGGCTCTCCCCCCGAGCCTGTCAGCAAAGTGAGGAATTTGGGAGTCATCTTTGATGACCGCCTTACGTTCCACCCACATGCCAACCAGATTACCTCTTCAGCCTTTTACAAACTGAAGCTTATCAAAAAAATTCTCCCTTTTCTACCTGATAAAGCTGGTAAAACTCTTGTCACCTCTCTTGTGCTGTCCACCTTGGATTATTGCAATGCCCTGTTCCTCAATGCACAGGAAGGAGTCTTGAACAAATTGCAAATAATACAAAACTCTGCTGCGAGGCTTTTGGGAAATATCCCTAAACATCACTCTGCCTCTAAAACCATCAAAGAGCTGCATTGGTTATCCATTAAAAACAGGATAAAGTTCAAGACCCTGTGCATTGTGTATAAAGCGTTGCATAACCAAGGACCGGAGTGATAAAGGGGTAGACCCTTAGAACTCCAGGACCTGGGTCCAAATGTCAATACAAAAAAACAGTGGTCCTGGTTCTGGTATGACTTATATACTGTGTCAAGTGTCTAACACATCAAAATAACACTCACCACAAATTCATTTGTCATACGTTAAATCACATTAATATATATACATTAAACCAAGTAAATGTTTTGTATGCATTTATTTATGCATAGTTCATATTGACGCAATCTTGTTTTTGCGAGCTTTGAGCTTGTATCAAATAAAGTGAATAACACATAAACACTAGAATGCAATTGTATAGTCATTACATTTCAATGTGCTCTCAGAAGAAAGGGAAGGGAAAGTGTGCAAGTTGTGAGGGACCGGGTAAAGATGGTGTGACTGGTTAAGAACATCACGTTAAAATCAAGATGCCTTTACAATCAGTATGTACATGGTTCCAAAACTGCATCTAACATAGGTTTAAACTAATTAATTTCTTTGTATCCTATGTTGTGCTCGAGTGGCGTAGTCTACGCTTCGACCCCCGAAATACGCTGAAAGGGTAACTGCTGCCTCATGTTGGGGTCTTCATCAGGACTGTGAGATATGAGAGCCTACGAAAATAGTAAGGGAATCAATTACCTGTTGTAGACCGGTGAGTGTACTAAGTTTAGTAGGTATTAGGTAAAGAGAAATTATTTACATACATCATCGAGACGGTAGATATCTGTGCCGTCTGGGAATGGGCCGGGTAGTGCTCCTGGGAAATCTGTTAAGAGATTAATGGAGACTGAGATTCAGTCGCTAGCTAGACCGAGCTGCTAGGTAGAGAAAGCTCATGGCTGAAAGGGGAACCTACTTGGGGACTGCTCCTTACAGGTACAGATAAGTTGCTCCAGGCTTACGTCCTGTTGGTCATGGTTCTTGGGCGCGCTGTGTGGGAAAGATATTCAAAAATGAATAACCACACAGATTGTTGACTGTGGTATATTCATAGAGAAGACAATTCACTGCCGAAATAATGCGCTCTGGGGCGCTAGATCTTGTGATATAGAAATAGAGCAAATTACTGTCAGAGAGCTCACATAAAATCTGTGAGTCCTATGCGCTTTAACGCGCTGAGCAGTAATGCAAAATAGATTACAGGGACTGAGAATGGAATCATTGTCTGGCGCAGACACAATCCAAGTGTATCGTCTGGTGTTGGAATTAGTTAAAAGTAAACGGGTCTCGTTGAACATGCACGCTAATGGGTAATGGGACGACGTTTGTAGATATTCCCTTTCCCACGCAGGACGCGTTAGAAGAACACGGCGCCTTAAGCCCTATCTCTGTAGTGATTGGCCCTTTGCAGACGAGCCCCCAACCTGACTAACACTCAGCGGCTGCACCGCGAGTTGTTCAGTCCCAGCCCAGAACCCCAGAGGTCGGGCATCGGACGGCACGCTCGAAGAAAGTCTTCCTGACAACCCAGCTCGAGAAATGCTTTACCCATTAGCGTGCATGTTCAACGAGACCCGTTTACTTTTAACTAATTCCAACACCAGACGATACACTTGGATTGTGTCTGCGCCAGACAATGATTCCATTCTCAGTCCCTGTAATCTATTTTGCATTACTGCTCAGCGCGTTAAAGCGCATAGGACTCACAGATTTTATGTGAGCTCTCTGACAGTAATTTGCTCTATTTCTATATCACAAGATCTAGCACCCCAGAGCGCATTATTTCGGCAGTGAATTGTCTTCTCTATGAATATACCACAGTCAACAATCCGTGTGGTTATTCATTTTTGAATATCTTTCCCACACAGCGCGCCCAAGAACCATGACCAACAGGACGTAAGCCTGGAGCAACTTATCTGTACCTGTAAGGAGCAGTCCCCAAGTAAGTTCCCCTTTCAGCCATGAGCTTTCTCTACCTAGCAGCTCGGTCTAGCTAGCGACTGAATCTCAGTCTCCATTAATCTTTTAACAGATTTCCCAGGAGCACTACCCGGCCCATTCCCAGACGGCACAGATATCTACCGTCGCGATGATGTATGTAAATAATTTCTCTTTACCTAATACCTACTAAACTTAGTACACTCACCGGTCTACAACAGGTAATTGATTCCCTTACTATTTTCGTAGGCTCTCATATCTCACAGTCCTGATGAAGACCCCAACATGAGGCAGCAGTTACCCTTTCAGCGTATTTCGGGGGTCGAAACGTAGACTACGCCACTCGAGCACAACATAGGATACAAAGAAATTAATTAGTTTAAACATATGTTAGATGCAGTTTTGGAACCATGTACATACTGATTGTAAAGGCATCTTGATTTTAACGTGATGTTCTTAACCAGTCACACCACCTTTACCCGGTCCCTCACAACTTGCACACTTTCCCTTCCCTTTCTTCTGAGAGCACATTGAAATGTAATGACTATACAATTGCATTCTAGTGTTTATGTGTTATTCACTTTATTTGATACAAGCTCAAAGCTCGCAAAAACAAGATTGCGTCAATATGAACTATGCATAAATAAATGCATACAAAACATTTACTTGGTTTAATGTATATATATTAATGTGATTTAACGTATGACAAATGAATTTGTGGTGAGTGTTATTTTGATGTGTTAGACACTTGACACAGTATATAAGTCATACCAGAACCAGGACCACTGTTTTTTTGTATTGGCTTAACCAAGGACCAGCACATCTCATCCGCAACCTGATTCCTTATCATCCGCTCAGAACACTACGTTAATCTTGTTCAGGAGATCTTGTGATACCCCGCACAAAAACGGTCTCATGGGGCGAAAGAAGATTCCTGGTATCAGCCCCTAAGTTGTGGAACACTCTGCCACCAATGATTAAAGCCAGTCAATCCTTATGGTCTTTTCGTAAACAACTTAAGACCTGGCTCTTTAATCAATAAATCATCCATAGTTCCTTCAGGGTAAATATTCAGATACTCAGCGCCGAGACGCCCACGGGCCATTGCATGCGCTTTACAAATATCAAAAATAAATAAATAAATAAATAAGGCTTTTGGATATTGTGCACTGTAAGCAGAGCACTGAAGTTCACCCTTAAGTAGTAACTAGGTCAAAACATAATACGTGGGGCGTGGCCGGGTGCCAGCGAAGATGGCCGCCTGACTCTGGAGCTCAGTGGAGCCGAGCCTTCATCCCGCATAAATCCGCTCAATAGCCGGAGAATCCTACACTCCATATGCGGCGCTGAATCGGCGCTAGGAAGGGGCACCGACTGATCCATCTCCGGCCACGCTGCCTGCAGCGGAAGCCGAGTTACGTCCCTGTGGTCTGGGGCCGGCTGCCGGCGGGAAGCGCTGAAGTGGCGCAAGTGGCCTGAGGTCTCAGGCAAGGGCACGGAACGGCGGCCTAGTTGGGCGGTTACGGAGCTCGACTCGGCCTGAGGGGAGCCATCTGGTCTGCATCGGGTGGCCCAAAAGTGTAGCGCCGCCAGTTTGGGACTACCACACGCTGTCCTACATTGAGGCTGGCTGTAGGCACCAGTGGTTGGGAAGGTTTGGAGGCGGACCGGAGGACACCTCAGGAAAGCAACCGAGGCTGCGTGGGTCCCGGTTCAAAGACAGTAAGCTAGACGCGGAATCCGACTGTCGGTGAGGCAGTGGGCGGCTGGATGGGCACAGCACAACAGGGGCGCACATTAGCGTAGGGGCCCCCGGCAGAAGAGGAGACTCGAGAAAGCGGGACGGAGAGGCCGCGGCGGTGATTTGGCCCCCATGAGTGAACCTTCTCCCGGAAGGCAGGGGTGACCATCACATGCGTGGGGGCAGATAACATGCAACACCCCCCCGGGCAGGACAGGAGGCGGGCTGCAGAGAAGGGACGCCTGCAGCCTGCATACACGAGACGGAGCAGCGGCCAGCAGGACAGGGCTGTGTGCGGCAGCGAAACGTGCCACCTGCTGGGGTGCGGCGAAGAGCATAGCGGAGGGAGCGCTTCACAGCCTTGGGCCTGGACCGGTGGAGTGGAGGCCTGCCTGGTGATTTGAAGGCCTGAGCTGCGGGAACCCTAGGGGTGTGCCGAATATCAACAGTGGCTGCAGATGCCATTCTTGGATGGACCGGGCGTGTTGCGTGCCACAGACTGACCGCATGGGATTATAGCCAACATGAGGCCCAAATACAATACAGCGACGCAATCAAACAAACTGGACAAATACACGGTCCAGATGGGGACGCCACAAGCGGAGAACGCTGCAGGTGACCACTCAGGTGCGAAAGAACCGTCGCTGGCCTCCATCATGGCAGCCATACAGTCACTTGGCGCCAACTTAGAGGCAAAAATTGACAAGGTCTCCATCGAAGTAAATCTCCTCCGGGTCGACCTCTGGAAAACATCGGAGAAGACGAATGCCAACGAGGCCGACATCAAGGTTTTACAGAAGTCAACCAAGGCACTGGAACAAAATGTCAACGACCTAGTGCACCAACACTGCCAAGTGGCGTTGCGGCAGGAAGACCGAGAAGGGAGGGCCCGCAGAAGCAATATACGCGTCGTAGGCGTACCGGAGGATTTGGAGGGGCCCAGTGTGGAACTTTTCCTGAAAGACCTGATCCTCAATCATTCGAAGCCTAAACACCTCTCCAACATATTCACCGTGGAAAAGGGCGCACTGTGCACCTATCCCTAAACCTAAACCAGGGGCTCCGCCCAGGACCATTATTGCAAAAATCCTATAGGGATCGAGACGCCATCTTGCAAGCAGCTAGACAGGCCGGGGACCTCCGCTACGACAACGCCGCGATTCGTTTTTTTCCGGACTTTACCCTTTAGGTACAACGAGAGAGGCACTCCTTTGTAGGCGTAAAGGCAGCGCTGAGGGAGAGAGGCATCAAATACATGATGTTTTTTCCTGCCAAGCTCAAGGTTCTTGCTAAAGGCAAATCTTTATTCTTTACCTCGCCTGCGGACGTGCAGGACTGGATTGACCGGAAGATGTCAACGGCTTGGGATCAGGCTAGAGGTGGGAGTTGGAGAGATGCACAGGCCAGAGTCTGTGGCTGGCAGGTCGGACGTTGATGGACAGAGTCAGCGCTCGTGGAGGTCGAGGTCTGCAAGTCCTCGTTGGGGGACGCTTCGAGAGGCGACTGAACATTGAGGGCGACGGACCCACAACTGTGGACCTCTGCTTACTGTAATGTACCGAGGGTTTGTGGTTTGGGTGTGGGTCATGATTTTTCAAAGGAATTCTGGTTGGGGGGGAGGGAGAGACAATGGTGTATGATACGGGGAGGAGGGCTGAAGATCCCTCCCTCTCTTTTCCAACTCCGTGACCCAAGTGAGCCCGCGAGGGGCTGCCTTCTTATCCAAAGGAGTGTAATGCAGACTGAAAATGAATGACTCTTTAGATACATGGAGTGTAGGTTTTTCATGGTACACTGTTACAGTTTACGGGGTGGGCATGGGTGGCGGCTGGAGCTGGAGCCGGCGCACACCCCACTTGCACAAGGTTCATCTGTTGGGAAAAGGGGGTTGTTTTTCTGTTTTATTATTCTCCCGATTCCAGGTTGGGTAACGTGCAAAAGGTGCTCTGCTAATTGGGGGTGTGGGTAGTTTGAGACCTACAGAGCAGGGAAGCAGCTTTGGGGGGTTGCATTTGTTTGAGGGAGGGACGAGAGTGAGGGGGGAGAGACAGGGACGGTTGCACATTGGAGGGGGAGGGGCGAGGTTGTTAGCAGCACACCACGGCAGGGCACATATTCTGAAACAGCAACATAGGACACACAGGAGAGCACTGGTTAGCTACAGGGCCATGGCTATGAATTAGGATAGGAGTCTTAAACTAATTAGCTGGAACGTCAATGGTATGGGGACAAACTGAAATGGTGTATCTTGCTACAGTTTGTGAAGAAACACTTGCCAGACGTAGTCTTAATGCAGGAGATGCACCTGAGGGGGAACACATGCCAGGCACTAAACAGATGGGGATACACACTAGCGGCACATGCCGGTTTCACTTCGGGGTCTCCTGGGGTAGGTATTTTAGTGCAACGCACCTTTCCCATGGTGGTGGAGGTGGATCCCATGAGGTGCTTTGTGGCTATTTCTGGGAAATGGGAGGGCCGTAGACTCACCCTAGTTTCGGTCTATATCCCTCCAGGCCCCCAGACACAATCCTATAGTGACCTGGGAGAGCTCGTACTGTCCCTCCCGGAAGGCCTCCTTCTGCTGGGTGGTGACTTCAACGCGGTGGTCTCGGGCAGATAGACAGGCAACCGGTGAGAGATATCGGGTGGGGCAGCGGTGGCTCCCCAATCTCCTGGAGGCGTTCGGACTGGTCGATCTATGGCGCCTCCTGCACCCGACACAAAAACAGTACACTTTCCTGTCAGGTCCACACCATACTTTTTCGCGCCTAGATTACCTCCTGGCACCAATGCACCAGGACATGGGGATACGCGAAGTCACCCACCTGGCAAGGGGCATCTCGGATCACTCCCCTCTCTAGGCGCATCTTACTCTAGGCGACCGGCAGGTTAGCTGTGTCGCTCCCATTGCCGCGTGGCATTTGAAGGGTGAAGCTATACAGTAGAACGTTACCCAGGTGATCGATCGCTACTTTGATGAAAACTCGGGGTCTGTGGACTCGGGGGTGGTCCTATGGGAGGCCTTCAAGACGGTGGTAAGGGGAGAAGCACTCTCAGCAATAGCGGAACGCCACAAGGAACATGAGATACAACTGCAGACTCTGGAGTCTGAGTTGCATACCCTTGAGGACACTGCGCACTGCACTGGGAGCCTAGACACGATACACCGGCTCCAATTGAAGGCCACAGAGTACAGGGACCTTGCTACAGACGTAGCCAGGACATTGGCGAGGGACAGAGAAGGGAGGCTCTATGATCAAGGAGATAAGGCGGGCAAACTTATAGCGTGGTTGGATAGGAAGCAACAAGCTCAGAAGGTGGTCGCTAAGTTGCAGATGGCTACGGGAACGGTTCTAACGGACCCGCAAGATATAGTCAGGGAGTTCGCGTCATACTATCAACAAGTTTACGCTCGGAGATCCGCAATGACGGAAAGTGATTTGGCGGCCTTCTTCGAGGACATTGTCCTCCCATCCCTCTCCGAGGACGAAAAAGAGACTCTAGAAGCACCCCTGGTGGTGGAAGAACTAGTGAAGGCCATCAATGAACTTCGCCCTGGGAAGGCCCTAGGGCCCAATGGGCTACCTGTGGAGCTCTATAAGATCAAACCAAACGGCCTGGTTGAGCACCTCAAGCGGATGTTCGAGGAAAGTAGGGAGCTAGGTAGTCTGCCCCATGACCAGTGGATAGCCACAATCCTGGCAATCCCCAAGGTGGGGAAGCCTAAAGAGTTCTGTGCCTCCTATAGGCCGATATCATTGCTCAACGTGGAACCAAAACTCCTGGCCAAGGTTTTGGGCAACAGGATCAGACTGGTCCTCCATACACTGGTGCACCCAGACCAATCGGGCTTTATGCCTCACCGCAATACAGCGTTGAATCTACGACGTCTCCATGGGGTGCTGGGCTACTGCCACCGGCTACGCAGAGAGGCAGTGGTGGTGTCATTAGATGCAGCCATGGCTTTCGATATCCTAGAGTGGCCGTACATAATGACAGTACTTCGAAAGTTGGGGTTTGGCCTTAGCTTCCTTAGCTGGGTACAGCTCCTTTATGCAGATCCGTTAGCTCAGGTCGTGGTCAACAACAAACTTTCAGAGGCCTTCAGTTTAGGGAGGGGGGCACGACAGGGATGCCCCCTCTCACCCCTGCTATTTGCTTTGGCCCTTGAACCATTGGCAACGTGGGTGAGGCAGACCCCCTCACTGCAGGGGATACGATGGGCAGACGGCTAGGAGGATAGGATCTCGCTTTATGCGGACGACATCCTCCTGTACCTCACGAAGCCACAAGAGTCCCTAGCGGCAGCACTAGACATTTTCCGGAGGTTTGGGGAGTACTCTGGTTACACTATTAACTGGGGGAAATCTCTCATTTATGTTTTGCGCGGACCCCCCCCCCGCAGACACCTGCCGTTTGCCCGATCTAAATAGGCAGTGACGTGTTCACATACCTAGGCATTTACATATCCAAAGATCTTGCTGCACGGTACGAGCGAAACCTTTTGCCTCCCCTGCGGCAGCTCCAAAGAGACGTAGCGGTCTGGAAGAACCTCCTACTACCGCTACTAGGCCAGGCCGCCATATTTAGAATGATGGCGCTGCCAAGATTCCTTTATGTCCTCCTGAATCACCCGGACCTAGTCCCGAATAAATACTTTGCCGCTTTGAGGCAACCCAAAGGACCTTCTCTGGGCGGATACGCCCCGCATCTCCCTCCAGAAGCTAACTCTGGGCTGGTTTGATGGGGGATAGCATTACCTGACATCAGGAAATATTACTGGGTGGCGCATCTATCGGCCATCAATCAGGGGACATACTGTGCAGGTAATGACCCTGGGTACGAGTTGGACAAATGGCTCCTTCCAGGGGGGAACTTCGAGGCGGCTCTTTACTCCAGACAGGGAAGGTACCGATTGACGGGGCCGACCAAACACTCTGTCCAGCTGTGGCACATAGTTCAGAAGAAACTGGGCTGGGTGGGCAAACTTACCCAGGCAACCCCACTGTGGGCCTCCGAGAGGCTAGGCACCCTTAGCCGCACAAAGGGCTTTAGGAACTGGGACTTAATAGGCATTCCTCGGGTCAAGGACTTATGGGGCCCCACGGAAGTGCTCACATTTGACTCCCTTCAACGCACATATGATCTGGCTCAGACAGAACACTTCCAATACATGCAAGTCCGACATGCGCTACAGGCCAATATTCCTCCTGGGACGCAGCTCCCAGAATCCTCGCCACTAGAGGACAGACTGCTAGATGCCCACCTCCCGGAAAAGGCCATATAGCTCACATACAAAAAACTCATTAACCATACCCCAGACCAATAAAGGTACTACATCACCAGAAATAGTTTGGGATACTTTCAAATGTGGGGTTCGGGGTGAAACACTTAGTTATTCATTGAATAAACAAAAAGAGACCCGAAGCCAGGTAACTTCTGAACTTAAAAATCTTAGAGCTTTAGAGATTCAACTTATGCAGCTATGTAAGCAAGGGTTATCTACGGAAATCATTACAAAGAAACTAATAGCTCTAAAAAATACGATTTACCAACGATATGCTATGAAATTTGCACAACAAATCTCTGCATTTAGGACAGAGTTATACGAAGTGGGTGAAAATTCGGGCAAAATTCTGGCAAAGAGGGCAAGGCAGAAGGCAGCTTTTGCTAGTATCAATTAAATAGACAACCATTTAGGGATAACAGTCAGCAAAGTGGAAGATATTCTGAGAGTTTTTAGAGATTTCTATTCCCAATTGTATACGGATGAAGTTCGTCCTGAGTGCTTAGACCAGATCAATCAATTTGTCGATCCAGTATTGAATACTATTCTATCTATTGAAGAGAAGGAGAAACTAGATTTGCCATTTACTTGGGAGGAGATTGAACTCTCTTTAATGTCCCTAGCCTCAGGAAAAGCTGCTGGACCTGACGCCATTCCGTTAGAATTTTATAAACATTTTAGGAATGTATTAAAAACAGAATTATTGGATTTATGTTTAAATGCACAGCAAGGTAACTCCCCTCAATCTTGGCACGATTCTATTATTACGGTGTTTCTTAAAAAAGGTAAACCTCCTTTATTGCCCTCATCGTTTCGCCCTATTTCACTTATAAATTCTGATAGCAAAATCTTCTCTAAAATCCTAGCGGGTAGACTTTCTAATATTATTTCCCCTTTAGTCTCTAAATACCAACATGGGTTTATCCCAGCTAGAGACACCGCTGATCACATTCGACGTGTGATTTCTTTTTTGGATTGGTCCCAAGCAACTCGGTCTAATATTGGACTCGTATTTTTAGATGCTGAAAAAGCTTTTGACCGGGTTGCTTGGGATTATCTTTGGGAAATTTTGCTTAGGAAGGGATTAGGTCAGGGGATTGTTAAAGCCTTGAAAACTTTATATATTACCCCAAAAGCATATATTCGAATTAATGGACAATTATCTTCACCTTTATTAATTTCTAGAGGTACCCGTCAAGGATGTCCCTGCTCTCCTTTACTTTTTGCTTTTTATATTGATCCCTTAATTAATCGTTTTTTTGGGGAAATCGATATTAAACCCATACATTTAGCCAATACTAACTGCCGAGTGCTTGCTTATGCCGAAGACATTGTGATTTCCACTACAGACGTTCAAACAGCTTTACCCATTATTGATCAAATTGCTAAACAGTTCGGATATTTTTCGGGCTACAAACTTAATTTAGAAAAGACCCAAGTTTTGTGCTCCAGAGAAAACCCACCAGCTAATATTCCCACTACTTTAGAAGTTACTTATTTAGGAATTAAAATCTCGCTACCTATAGAAAAGATTCCAGAGAGTAACTTAAACCCTATCATCACTCAAATCAACATTCTATTACAGCGTCTTGATCATCTGCGATTGTCCCTCTTTGGCCGTTCCAATATCTTAAAAATGCTGGTTCTACCGAAGGTTTTATATTTATTTCGCACAATTCCTCTGGATTTCCCACTACATTCTCTCAAAATCTTAGAAAGAACCACATTTCGCTTCCTTTGGGGCTACAAACGCCATAGAAAAGCTGCTAAAAAAATGATTCTTAGTAAGGAATGTGGCGGCTGGAATGTACCGTATTTTCTTTTTTATTACTTTTCTGCTGTCTTACAATATATTGGTCCTCTCATTTTGGGTGAAAGAACTGAACTTGCAGAATGCCAGACCCCATCAATCTATCAAATGCTTCTGGGCGAGAAAGTTAAGGGCAGCTTTCTGAGAATAGTAGAACCCTGTTACTACAAAAAAACTAAATACAAGACTTTGAAATCTGCTTTTGGAGTCTGGCAGAAAATTCGAAAACATATTAAACTAGCGAAATTAAATTTCTACACTCCTCTTATATCAACGGAGCTATTTCCAGAGGTTTTTTTTTATTTAACTATGCACAGGTGGCAGCAGAAAGGAATAAAGCACTTGGGTGATTTATTTTGTAATGGGCAAATGATTTCGTTTCAGGATCTAATGACCAACTTTTCCGTGGGAAGAAACGACTTTTTTAAATACCTACAACTTCGTAGTTTCCTACAGGGCCACCCCGCTATTCCACCGATTAAAAATTCTTTATTAGAGCTTTTACAAAGAAAACCTCGAATAGGTCCTATGTATTTAAGCCTAATGCAGGAATTTGGTGATGATCTAGGTCAATGCCAGACTAAATGGGCCAACAGTCTAGGCATAATAGTTGTTGATATTTTATTGTCAAGAAGAATGGCTGCAGAATGTCTTATAACCGGGATGATGAAATCCCAACACTTTATGTGTATTCACAACCTTTATTATACTCCTAAAAAAGTAGTTAAATGGAGTACGTCGGCAGGTACGAATTGTAGCCGATGTGGATTGTATGCAGCTGATGAATTGCATATGTTTTTTTTTTGTCCTAAATTATCATCGTTGTTTCAACAAATTGAAATTTTTTTGTCTATTATTTTGAAATGTAATATAAAGGTGACTAATGAATTAGTACTGCTTGGTATAGATCATACTACTACTCGGCCTAGACCAATCTCTTATTTTCTTTTTCTGTGTATGGCCGCAATTAGATCTTGTATTACCAAAGAATGGATTAGCCAGGATCCCCCTACGTTCTTTAGGTGGAAGGAAAAATTATTACTTATGTTTAATATGGAATCGGCTATCTATAAGCTCAAGGGGGTAAAAAAAAGAATCATGGGGGAAAAAATATAGGCACCAATTGCCGAGTGGATTTGATTTAACTCTATGTATTTTATAGTCGCTATTCCAATCTGTTTTCTGCCAAAATTTTTGTCATATAACTTGCTTTTTCTTGTAGACAATCTGCTTTTTTTTTATCTACATGTTTTTTTGTGTATGTTGTTTAGTATAATGCCTTGCTGTATTTCCTTGCAATAAAACAATAAAATAAAAAAAATTTAAAAAAAAAAGCATACCCCAGACCCACTGTGGGCCCTTAAAGAGAAGTGGTAGGCAGACGGACTGGAATTTGACGACGAAGAATGGCGCGAGGCGCTAGCGTCCCCAAAAGAGATAGCAATACCAGCCAAGTTGCAACTTAAAAGTCCTACACAGAGTGCATATTTCTGGTACCCGGCTGGTCCTAATGGGCCGCAGCGATGATGGACTCTGCCGAAGACGGTGTGGGGAGGTGGGAACCTTTCTACACATATTGTGGGAATGCCGGGAGGTGCAAGTTTACTGGGCACAGGTGCTTGATTGTATGAGAGATGTGTGGGGGTGGAATTGCAGCCTGAAGCGAAGAGGTGCCTCCTTAACATCTGGGAACCCTCTGACCTCCCTGCAAAGGGCAAAATATGGGCCACGCTGGGTCTGGCAATAGCAAAAAGAAACATCGCAAGACTATGGGGTGCGGCCACACCACCAACACTGGGGGCCTGGCAGAAAGATATGGACTGGAATATGGTGCAGGAAAAGACGGTATACGTGTCTAGAGGCTGTCCGAGGAAATGGGTTGCTGTATGGGCTAAATGAAATGAGTACAGAGCAACATCTGTGAACCCCCGATGATCAGGACTGTTGACGAGTTAATTGATTAATGTATAGAAGAATGTATGAACTGGACCTACTTTCATGATGCTTATTGAAACGTCAAACTATTTAATCCATGTGTCTTCCTGGAAATGTACTATTGCTAATGATAATATGCTAATACGTGCTTGTGCTGTGGTGATTATGATCTTTCTTTATTTTGAAAATAAAAAGAATAAAAAAAAAACCCATAGTACGTACATCATGCATAATGTCACTGCCCCTCCCTTCTTATTGACATCTCCAGGAGTTCCTTCTCTCTCATGGCTGAAGTGAAAGAAGGTTTTCACACATTATGCTCATGTCTGTGGCATTTCCTTAAGCGCAGAGAGGAAAGCCTAATTGTTAATGCATTGTTTGGGCTCTGAGGGACAAGAATTCTTTGAACACCTTCCTGAACTCTCTGATAGTGACTCTGCCATTCTTAATGAATACGAGTTCTGCTTCAAAAAGTTGGACTTGCACCACCTCCTCAAAGTGAGTACTGTCCTTGAACCATATCTTTTTGGGAGAAGGATGCAAAGGCAGGATGAGTCAGTCAAACAGTACATCACTACCTTGCACAAATTGGCTTCCACGTGCAATTTTGGTGCAGCTTAGAGGAGCAGTTAAGATATCAGTTCATGTTGGGATGCGCCCTCGACAAAACGAGAGATGCCCTGTGGAAAAAAGAAGCCATTGCTTCAAGAAGTGCTGACCATAGCCAAAAGTCACTAGCATTCAAGAGTGTGTGTTGATATTATACGCAAAGACAGTTCAGGTGAAAAAAGGAGAACATTGATGTCAAGGTGCTGGTGGATAGATTTGTTGAACACAAATCGAGCACCACTTTAAAACCCTTTAACACAAAAAAATTTCAGGTGAAGTTCTTCAGGTGTGGCAACCCTGGCCATATGGTTAACTTTAAAGACTGCCCAGGCTGGAAGGCCATGTGAAAAACTTGTGAGAGAAAAGGTCACGTCTCAAAAAGCTGCAGAACGGGCAACAAGCATAAAAAAGTCATGGAAGTTGAACTTTATGAAGAAGAATTGGAAGGAATCAATATTCACCCAGTCACAGGGAACGCTAGTGATGGCCCTCAGGAGCTAGTTTTGATGAATGATGCTCCAATGAGCATGCTGTTCGACTCTGGGGCCAAGATAACTCTAGTCCCAAAAACATTTTATGAGCGTAATTTGCTGGGCCAATTCACCCTGTTGAAGCCAGACATTAGACTGATAGGTTAAAGTGGGGTGACTATTGAGTTGCTGGGTTATTTCCGGGGCATGATTTACTTAAAAGGGAGAGTCATCCCTGGTAAAATCTATGTCTCGATGAAAGGGGATTCGCTCATAAGTTGGTTCCATCAGCATGATCTACATATCTGCCTTGATCACAATGAGATCTGTCTGCATAAAAGAATTACCACCAGTTAGGGTTGTTAGTAATGCTAATCGAGACTGGATCAAGGAATTCTCTGAAGCCTTTGCTGGTGAGCTGGGTGTGTCTCAAAAACTATGTACATCGGATAAAGGTCAAATCTAATGCTGTTCCAAAAACAGCTAAGGTTAGGAATGCACCTCTGTTAGTAAGGGACTGCATAAAAGTTGAATTAGACAATCTCTTAGCCAAGTGCATCATTCAAGAAGTTGAAGCAACGGAGTGGGTCTCTCCTGTTGTTATGGCCCGCAAGCCAATGGGGAAGCCAGGCTCTGTGTCGGCTCGAGGGAGCTCAACAAAGCAGTTATTGTTGATCATTATCCTTTGCCCAACATAACTAAAATGCTGGATTCTCTTGAGGGGGCAAGGCATTTTTCATCCTTGGACTTGACCTCCGCCAATTGTGAAAAACAGCGAATCTCCTGAGACCACCGATGCTGCCCGGCGCTGGGGGATGATAGCGAGGTCGTGGTGACACATAGGTCACCAGCAGAGTACGAAATGGCCGTGATGTCTAAAATGGTTCCAGCTTACGCGCACGTAAAGGCCCTCGCTAAACAAGATGGCGCAGGCAATGTTCATGTTTGTCGTTTTACTTTCTACAGTCCTCCCTTTGAACATAACTTAGCCAGCTTGCTAGTATATTTCAATGTCCATAATGTCCTCTATCTCTTTATCGTTCATTACTCTCATGTTCGTGAGTTTAGTGTCCATAGTCTTAGGGTGCAAACAGTTTAGACAAAGAGAACACAAAAGTGGTATACAATGTATCAATAAACAACAAAGGTACCAGAGGGTCTCAGATTAATGTGCCCATAAATAAAGAAAACCAACCGAGAACTCACCCGTACCCCCAGGTTATGTCACAGAGAGCTCTCCATGGATGAGGAAAAATGCCCATCAGTCACCATTCGGATCCGTCCTTCATCATTTGGGATTTTATCAGTACCACCCGTCAGAGGTTATTAGTACTCTCCTCGGAGGTCAACCCGGTGGTAGGGGGTATCCTCAATGAGTATAAGAGACGACAGTGTGGTATACCACTCGATGTAGGTGAGTGGCAGAAAAAGTGGGACTGGGGTGTGCAGTGCAAAAGAAGGTGTAAAAGGAAGAAACCAAGAAAAGTGTGTTTAAAATTGGTTTAGAAAAAGCACTAGACAAAGATTTATTCCAGTTGTGCTTAACATACCAATGTTAAAAACAGTGCACCCGCAAACTATCTGTTTATGTAGACAGCCTCAGGTCAATATGGTCGACTAGTTTCAGCAATTAAAGGACTATTTTTGTCATTGCTTTCTTCAGGACCAGAATTAAAACAAATGCTACTACACCAGGTGAAAAAGTAAATCACAAGCAAAAAGTGACACCAAAGAAACATAAACAAGTGCACTCGGTCACCTGAATGCTCCGGGTGCCCTTACAGTCTGTGCAAATCACTCGATCTGTAAGGTTGGCTGGCCTCACCCCACCTGGCAGAGGCTCGGGGGAAAATGAAGCACCGCTCTAACCGTTGGTACTCCTGGCCGGCGTCCTGGCCGTCTGGGGAGGTGTGACATAACCTGGGGGTAAGGGTGAGTTCTCGGTTGGTTTTCTTTATTTATGGGCACATTAATCTGAGACCCTCTGGTACCTTTGTTGTTTATTAGTTCTGTTGGGGATAGTACCCATAGCCTGGTCTTTAAACTTCCCCTAGGTCCTCCTCAACCGTATTGTTTTGTGGTATACAATGTATCCCCAAACAACAGCCACATATTGCTAATATTGGAACCAAGAGGATCATTATTATTTTCCAGCCCCATTCTTTCAAAGTGCCCCAAAACCAGCTTCCAAGTGTCCAAGTCTCTGATTCCGGATGGATTTCTGACACCAGCCTGTGGAGATGTTCAATTGCTTTGAAAACAGAAGGTGAGTTGTCAGGGACATAAGTACAGCAAATGGCACCGATGATGCGGCATGTTCCTCCACGGTCCGCTAGTACCACATCTAGAACAATGTGGTTCTGTAAAGCCACCAGGTGGACCGCCTGATGCTCAGCAGTGTTGTTGGTAAGTACACCAGAAAAAAGGGCTTTGAGTATACAGGATATATGGGCGCTCAAGCAATATTAACGTAATAGATTTTTTTCATAAGTAATGGTGCCAGCAGGGAAGAGAGACCCACAGAACCCCTCAATTTAAGTTGAAACAGATCACACCTATAACATGAACACAAAGTCCTGCGCACTCCAACAACGTATATACAACAATGTGATAATACACAAAATCGGAAAGAAATCTGTCCAAAGTCGGTTCTTGGAGTTTCATGTGTATCCCCTTTTATTTGGTCATCAGATCATTGATAATTCACAGCCAGCCAACACATATTTCGTTGTAGGACTGTACACACACAGTTGTAGTAACTGTGTGTGTACAGTCCTACAACGAAACACGTGTCGGCTGGCTGTGAATTATCAATGATCTGTTGACCAAATAAAAGGGGATACACATGAAACTCCAAGAACCGACTTTGGACAGATTTCTTTCCGATTTTGTGTATTATCACATTGTTGTATATATGTTGTTTGAGTGCGCAGGACTTTGTGTTAGTGTTGTTGGTAAAGATGCCAGCTGTGACATTTAAGGCTGTTTCAATTGCTTGAGATAGGTGCCTGATGGCTCGGCTGTTTGCCATCGGACCCCATAGTGGGACGAGTCCTTTTGCTGCCTCGAGGAATTGTGATGCGGCAGAGTCCGCTTGATCTGTGTCTTTGGAACGCCTTTTTCGATCGTGTTCTGCAGGTGCTGTGTAGGTTGGAGGCAGAACAAAGGCAATGTAGCATGTGCCCCCCCAGCATATTGGGAACCAGGTGTAGGCTTTGGTACCACAGATGAAGTACATGTTGGGTGATGCAACAAATGTAGGGGGCTCAGCAGTGTTCAGAGTTCTTGTTATTTGACATGGTCTGTAACCCATGATCTTTGTCCCGTGGCCTTCAATGCAGACAAGGCCAGAGACGTTTACCACGGATAGGGCCACTGTCAGAGTTGCGGAAGTTCTTTTCTTCAGATAGGAAAAGGTAGGTCTGGCTGGGTTGTTGAACACTTGCATTTCTACTTGCTCTTTGGAGGGGATGTTCATTGGGAAGGTTGCATTGGAGGTTTGAGGGCAAAAGGGAGCGGTCGTTCTTCCTGTTTTGTTCAGCCAGAACTCGTAGAATTGTTTGATTGTCTCATTGGAGGTGGCATTGTCTTTGTAACTCTCTTGTAGGAGCATTAACCAGGCGAGCCAGGATCCATGAACAGAAAAGGGTGAAGGGATGAAAGGAATGGAATGTTCAGTGGCATGAGGTAACAGCCCACAGACCCAACAGTTGGTGGCATTTGCGGCAAGATTGTGCTGGTGCAATAGCTGTACGAAAGAATTATTCCAGAATTCTTTGCGTCGTTCTCGGAGACATGGTGACAGTGACACCAGATAGTGTTCTTTCTTTGTGGTTGGTTGCATAGTGGGTGACATTGTCCTGTAAGCATGAGCACTCTCTTCAACGACCCAGACTGTGACCATTAGCAAGAGACAGGTGAGAGATGCTGCTACAAGTGCGATTTTCTTTGAGCTGTGCAATTTGGCAGTTTTGGAGTCTTAGTGGTTGTTCTTCGGACATCCGGGTTCTTCCATCATCTTCAAGGGGCTCAATAACTGGCAGGACCACATACTTTTGTCTAGTGCTTTTTCTGGTAGCATTTGTAGATTTTAGTTACCGATCCGAGACCTTTGACTCAGTTAGTGGCCTGCTCATCGAAGTGCCCTCCTTTTGTCAATCTCAAGTTGTACCCTTTCTTGGATGGTACGGTGGAGTCAGGAAACTCTGCCAGTTCAAGTGTCTCTGTTTCTGGGTAGCAACTGTGGGCCGGTCAATCTTTGGTCAGCAGTTCTTCTTGTACGTCCACTTCTTCGTGGGTAGCCAGTGTTGGAGATACCTTCTTACAATGATGAGCGTGCAGCCAGTTTCTTTTTCCTTCCACTCGAAGGGCAGTTCGGGTGGTGATCAATACTTGCCAGGGGCCCGTCCACCCTGGTTCCAGACTCTTTGTCCTCTGAAAATTTCTTGTCAGCACGAAATCTCCAAACTTGATATCATGTCCCGGGCCACTGTAAACGTCTGGTATGGCTTGCTGCACCTGTTGGTGGATATGTGTTAGTTCATTCGTCAATTAATACAAATAATTGGACATTAGTATGTCCGGGACATCATTAATGGAGGTTAGTTTTGGTGCCGCCCAAATGTTCATAGGCCGGCTGAAGACCACCTCATACGGGGTCAGGCGGTGTTTGGTTGGGGTGGAGCGCATTGATAGCAATGCCAATGGGAGTGCGTCGGGCCATTTCAACCCGGTTGTGGCGACTATCTTTGCAAGTTTCAGTTTTAGTGTGGCGTTGTGTCTTTCTACCAGGCCCGCTGACTGGGGGATGGAAGACGGCATGGAACTTTTGCTTTACCCCCAACCCCTTCAGTATGTTCTGTATGACTCCTGCTATGAAGTGGGGGCCATTTTCGCTCTATAAAATTCTACAAAGGCCATATCGGGGGAAGAACTCCTTCAGTAACACCTTTGCAGTAGCTAAGGCGGTGTTGTTGCGGGTGGGGTATGCCTCCACCCATTTGCTGAAGACGCACACAATCACTAGAACATATTTTAGACCATGGCACCTCTCTAGTTGGATGTAATCCGTTTGGAGGACTTCAAAGGGATGGTCAGTGACTCCAAACCCTCCCCGTGGTACTACTGTCCCTTTCCCTGGGTTGTGTTGCTGGCAGACTATGCATTGTTGCACTAGGTGTTTTGCCGATTCTGCTATCTTTCGTTATGCCATACTCTGGTTATTAGTTTGGTCATGGGGGCAGATCCTATGTGCGCAGGTAAATGTGCCATGGTCAATATGGTGATCAGATAGGCATTGGGTAGCAGCCATTTGTTTCCGTCTTTTGTCCTCCAGCAGCCTTCCTCGTCTTTTAGTCCCACCCGTGCCCACTCGGTCAGTTCTTCTTGTGTGCCTGTCGTTTGTATGTCCCTTACAGTTGTTCTAGCGTAAGTCCATTGTTCAGCTTGTGACTTGGTCACGTACATTCGTGTTGTGGTTCTGTCCTTGGCTGTGGCTCGGGCAGTAACGTCGGCTAGTGCATTTCCCTGTCCAATGAGATCAGTCACTTTCTTATGTGCTTGGCATTTAATCACTGCTAGCTGCTTGGGGAGGAGGACTGCTTCTGTCAAGGCGGAGACTAGATCTCCATGCAGGATGGGTGTGCCGTGTGAAGTCAGGAACCTTCTTTCTCTCCACAGGAGCCCAAAATGGTGAACCACCCCGAAGGCGTATTGACTGTCGGTGTAGATGTTTACTGCCGTGCCAGCTGCTAAAATGAGGCTAAAGTTTGGCAACCATTGTGGACAGAATGAGGTGAGACCTATCAAAGAGTGGCCTTGTTTCTGATTTTTGGGAACGGGAGTGTCTAGTATTGTCTGGATCCTGTCGGGTGTGAGTTTCCTCACTTCTTTCGATAAGAGGTGACCTAAATAGGTTACCTGTGGTTCGCAGAACTGCAATTTCTTTTGGGAAACCTTGAGACCATTTTCTGCAAGGAAATGTAGTAGTTGGATGGTGGCCGTGAAGACTATTAGTGTGGTGTCTGCTGCTAGAAGGATATCGTCTATATATTGTGTCAACGCCACCCCGTCTGGCAATTGTACGGCATCCAACTGTCTTTTGAGCACCTGGCTATAGATGCTTGTGCTCTCTGTGTTCCCCTGGGGTTCTCTACAAAATCTATATGAGCGGGATCTTAGGGTAAATACGAAAAGGTAGCATCTGTCTTGGTGAATAGGTATAGAGAAGAAGGCATTTTTGAGATCGATGACGGTGAAAGTGGTAGCAGTGGACAGAATTAGGGTCAGGATGGTGGTGATGTCAGAAACTACTGGGTACTGTGGCACTTCAATTTTGTTTATCTCCCGCAGGTCGATAATAAAGCGGTAGGCTTTCCCATCTCCCTCTCCCTGTCTCTTTATGATCGGTAAAATAGGACTGTTACAAACATTGCTCACTACCTCTTCTACTACACCTGCCTCTACCAGTGAGTATATGATTTTGGTCAGTGCTTTCTCACCCTCTGGCGATATCTTGTACTGCGGTACTTTCGGTAAAGTTGCATCTTGTCGTATTGTCACGTGTACTGGGTCAATCATCGTCCTACGTCTGAATCAGCTCTGGCCCACAGATGTGATGGCAAAATGTCCAGTAGGGATGTGCCTGTCTTGGAAATGGGATACATGTGTTGGGAAGGATTATCTCTCGGGTGTTGGTGGTTGTCATATAAGATGACCCGTACCCCATCCGGTGAACATCTGATAGTTGCACGGAAATGTTTCAACAGATCGAGACCCATAATGGCGTCTGGGGTGTTGGAAGAGAGAAGGAATGTTGTGTCGATAATATTGGTCAAAGGGATGGTGGAGGGCATACCGTCAAATCCTATTGAAGTCACATGTGAGCCAGACAAAGGTGCCCTTGGAATCAGTCGTTTGGATAGTGCACTACGTGTTGCTCCTGTGTCTACCAAAAATGGCGACTCTGTGCCCAGAACCTTTGCGGTAACATAAGGGCATTGCTGATCAACATGGAGCTCGACTGGATCCCTCCCTTGCCCTTGGCTGTCCTACGCAAAGTCGTATGTGTTGTCATAATCTGACTGTTGGTATTGATTCTGTCTGGGATGATCAAATGCGTTCGCTCTTCCTGGCCTTTCCACGCTAGCTTCATTTGTGTAACCTCTCCCACGTCCGCTTCATTTCTGTCCGCTTACTATTTCCCTCACCCCTCTGACCCTACCGATTCCTAGCAGAATCGGGCATTTGGATTTTCAGTGTCTGTACTCCTTACAAAACGCGCAGTGATCCTGTCCTAAATCTTGACGTCCTGTATATGGCGTCGATGAACTACATCTGGGCGGCTGCGTCCTAGGGGTATTCTGCTGGTATCCTCCCTTATATTGCTCCATTCCTGTATTCACCCCTTGAAGCTGCGCTATCATTACCCTTTCCTTCAAGCCCTTCTTTTTCTTTTCTGTAGCCCTATCAATTTAATTTTTTTGGTGTTCATAGTACTGGGCCATCTGGAGGATGGCCGCTGGTTTCGCAGGTCTGCAGCTTCTGCGATACTTCCGGTAGCAGTCCCTTAACATAATTCTGTACAAACAAGTGGTGTCCGGTTGCAGTGGACATGTCTTGTCCGCTGTAATTGGAGAACACTGTTTCGAATCTGGAGAAATACTCCGAGACATCCTCTTGTGGTTTCTGGCGGCACGCGATTACAATGGACCAGTCGATCTTTTTCTCCGGGATCATAGTTTTTACTTGTGAGAGTGTGATAACAGAGACGCACAATGAAGTGTCACTTGTGGTTTTCGACATAGGGGTTGCATATGTCGGTTATATACTCTTCGGTCTCTTTCCTATCTACAAGTGTTTTAACTATTTTATCGATGCCTGCTTGTTCGTTTTTACTTAATCGTGGGATCCTCGGCAACCCTTTCTCTTTTGATTCAACTCCTACTGACGCATCTTTTGATGAGGCATTAGGCACAAGAGACTCGGTCGGTGCAGAGGCTATGGGGACCAAGCAATGGTGCTGCCTTCGACTATGTTTTGGGATTCATGACGTTGTACTACAGGATGAATGGGGGCATAAGGAGGTGACATGTAGATGATCGGAGGACCTAATAACAAATCGTCATCTACTTTTTGTTTCGTTTGTATCTCGGGGTAAAGAGTCAATGGCGTTCGAACAGGGTATTGACCTGAAATCATTGACTCTTGTTCCTTTCATTCAGTTTCTCTTTCTTTTATGTCTTCTTCTAACTTTTTACAAGCTTCGTGAGCTGATTTTCGCATCTCTCTATCAAATCTGGCGTTGTTTCTTTTCTTTCGTTGGGCTGCTTCTTTCTGCCACAAACCAAAACTGTCAAGCATGGCTGGCGTAGTTTTCTTTTTGTGAAGAGCTATTTCTAGCGGCTCTGTTTTATCGGGGTTGAAAGATCCCGTCAGTGGCCACTGATTTTTCCGGTCCTTCCTAGTGCGTTTATGCCATAGTTTACTATAAGCTACAGTGGCTAATCCATATTTTACGTACATGTCCTTATTAGGGGTGCCTTCTGGCGGTGCCGGATGACTAACCTCTAATAAACGGTCCGGTCCAAAACAACTACCAAACAATCTAGAGAAAACAGGCATGACGTATTAAAGGTCAAAGCGAATATCTCAAACAATCAATGTTAGGCAAAAAGCCCGCACTACCTGTCCTTCGCTGTCTGCAAAGAGAGAGAATATTCCTTCTTCTCTGTTGTTTGCAAGCAGGGAATGTCTCAAATAACTTTAAAGGGGAATACTAGTATTCGATCAAACTATTCAAACAATCAATCAATCAAATAAATTGAAACCGATTTTTCACGACCTTACCCGGACCGTATGGACAGGTCTTCGTCTTCCCCTTCCAGTGCCCGTTTGTCCTCTTACTCCATTAATCAGTGCGGCATTCCTGTAAGGTCCCAGTCAGGACCGCAGGTCACTCGAGAGAGGTCAGTTCGGAATCGATGAAGTTCAGTTGATCGGCAGCCAGACGAGGGTCTCTTTTAGGCAGATATACCCCAATCTTTAGATGTTCACTCCGTCGTTAGGACCTCTCTACCGGACCCACGTGTCGCTGATGGGCCCCGACGTTGGTGCGCCAATTGTGAAAAGCAGCGAATCTCCTGAGACCACCGATGCTGCCCCGGCGCATAACACCTTTTATTCACCTTATAGATATCTATCAAAATAACGAGGCGGGCGCTGGCAACTGAAAGGCAAGAAACAGGTTTATTACTCCAGAGATGAACACATCAACTCAGACTCCGGGATGTCGTCGGGAGGTGCTCTAACTGCATCCACGTGGTTTGGTCTTTTATACAAATTGCACCAGTTTATTAGCATGGTAAAACATTCTTGGAATCCCCGCCTCAGGCAGGTTCTCACATAAACCCAGCAGCAATCGTCCCCCCACCCAGATCTAACAGATGATCGTTATCTCGCAGCTGGACATTCTGACAGGATCTAAAAACACGTGGGATTGGTCAGATCTAAGGGTTCATGTCATTGATGAAATCAGGCCCCTTTGTCAGTGAAACAAGCCCTGCCGTGTGTGGGTAATGAACCATGTCCACAGGGGTCTGTTAGTGCCTGGGATCGGCTTGAGTAGCCAGGTGCAGTGAAGGAGGTTATCAAAAGGGCTTGCCCGTTCATGGAGGATGAAAGGACAAACGGGTTTGGTACGGGAAGTGACTCTGGGGCTTTGTCATGATGACAAGGTTTTACAACCCCAGTACATTTGTTCAAGCTTGGTCAGAGCACTGGGGGATGATAGCGAGGTCGGGTTGACACATAGGTGACCAGGAAGGTACAAAATGGCCGCGATGTCTAAAATGGTTGCAGCTTACACGCTCGCAGAGGCCATCGCTAAAAAAGATGGCACAGGCAATGCTCATGTTTGTCGATTGAAGCCCAGGCCGGGCTTCAATCAATCAATCAATCATAGCATTTGTAACACGCACTACATACCCGTGAGGGTCTCAAGGCAATAAGGGGTGTGCTGCTACTGTTCGAAGAGCCAGGTTTTGAGGAGTTTCCTGAAGTTTAGAATGTCTTCCGTCTGCCGTAGGCGGATGGGGAGGGTGTTCCACATCTTGGCGGCGAGGTGGGAGAATGATCTGCCACCGGCGGTCATTCTTCGAATGCAGGGGACGGTGGCGAGGGCGTGGTCTGCGGAGTGGGGATGGTGGGCGGGATTGTAGAGGCTGAGCCGTCTGTAGAGGTACGCTGGTCCAGTGTCATGGAGTGCCTTGTGTGCGTGGGTGAGGAGCTTAAAGGTTATTCTCTTGTTGATGGGGAGCCAGTGCATGTCTTTCAGCTGGGGTGTGATGTGGCCGCGACGGGAGATGTCGAGGATCAGGCATGCTGAGGCGTTCTGGATGCATTGGAGTCATTTCAGGAGTTTGGCTGGGGCTCCTGGGTAGAGTGCGTTGCCGTAGTCCAGTCTGCTGCTGACGAGGGCCTGGGAGACCGTCCTTCTAGTTTTGGTGGGGGGCCACTTGAAGATCCTGCGAAGCATGCGGAGAGTGTTCAAGCAGGAGGAGACATCGTTGACCTGCTTTGTCATGGAGAGTGTGGAGTCAAGGATGACCCCTAGCTTTCGTGCGTGGTTGGTGGGTGTAGGGGGGGCTCCTAGTGCCGTTGGCCACCAGGAGTCATTCCAGGCCGAGGGGGTGGAGCCGAGGATGAGGACCTCCGTCTTGTCCGAGTTCAGCTTCAGTCGGCTGTTCCTCATCCAGTCGGCGATGGCCTTCATTCCTTCGTGGAGGTTGGTTTTGGAGGTGTGGGGGTCTTTGGTGAGCGAGAAGATCAGCTGGTTGTCGTCGGCGTTGGAGATGATGTTTAGGTCGGTGGCTTCGGAGCGGAAGGGGGGAGGCTGACGCTCTGGGTTGTCCCGGAGAGGAAGGAGGTGATCCAGTCCAGGGCCTTCTCTTGAATTACAGCATTGTGGAGGTGTGCTCTTAGTGTGCGGTGGCAGACTGTGTCAAAAGCGGCTGACAGGTCCAGGAGGATGAGGGCTGCGGTCTCTCCGTTGTCGAGCATGTTCCTGATGTCGTCGGTGGTGGCGATGAGGGCAGTTTCGATGCTGTGGTTGCTGCCGAACCCTGACTGGGATGGGTCCAGGATGTTGTTCTCTTCAAGGAAGCTGGTCAGTTGTATGTTGACAGCCTTTTTGATGACCTTCTCCGGGAACGGGAGCAGGGAGATGGGCCAAAAGTTCTTGAGGTCCTAGGGGTCCGCCTTGGGTTTCTTTAGTAAGGAATTGATCTCTGCGTGCTTCCAGCTCTCTAGGAAGGTCGCTGTCTCGAAGGAGATGTTGATGGTTTTCCGGAAGTGGGGTGCAATGGGGCTGCTGGCTTTCTTCTAGATGTGGTGTGGGCAGGGGTCTTCCGGGAATCCGGAGTGGACGGTGTTCATGATCTTGATGGTGTCGTTGTCGTTGATGTTGTCTAGGCGCGCAGGCGGTTGACACGTCCAGGAGGATGATGGCCGCGTTTTCTCAGTTGTCGAGCATGATATCGTCGGTGGCGGTGATGAGGGCAGTTTCGGTGCTGTGGTTGCTCGGAACCCTGACTGGGATGGGTCCAGGATGTTGTTCTCTTCCAGGAAGCTGGTCAGTTGTATGTTGACAGCCTTTTCGATGACCTTCTCTGGGAATGGGAGCAGGGAGATGGGCCGGAAGTTCTTGAGGTCCTTGGGGTCCGTCTTGGGTTTCTTTAGTAGGGCGTTGATCTCTGCATGCTTCCAGCTCTCCGGGAAGGTCGCTGTCTCGAAGGAGATGTTGATGGTTTCCCGGAGGTGGGGTGCGATGGTGCTGCTGGCTTTGTTGTAGATGTGCTGTGGGCAGGGGTCTTCTGGGGATCCGGAGTGGACGGTGTTCATAATCTTGATGGTGTCGTTGTCGTTGATGTTGTCTAGGTGCGCAGGGGGTTGATGCGGGTGGTGGTCATGGGAGCCGTGGTGTAGGCTGTTGCCGGGGTGGTGACGGCATCGAAGGTGTTGTGGATGTCTTCATTCCTCTTCAGAACATTCAGAACATTCACTCCTGTTCCCAGGACTGGACCTCCTGTGTATCACCCTTTGGTACCTATAGATTTCTAAGAATGCCTTTCGGATTGATTTCTGCAGCTACAGTTTTTCAGAGGGCGATGAAGGGCATTCTTGCAGGCCTTCAGGATGTCAAGGTGTACCCAGATGATGTGCTTATCTTTGGTGTGGATCTTGAGAGCATGATGGGAGGCTGAGGTCAGTATTGAAGAAGTTACGTGATGCTGACCTCACCCTTAGGGCTGACCAGTGCAAATTTGATGTCAAAGACTTAAAGTACCTAGGGCATTTTGTGTTTGCTGCAGGCATCAAACCCAGACTCATTGGTAAACACCCTTTGTAATTTGCGCACCCCTTTAAACAAAGAAGAGTTTGTAAAGTTTCTGGGCATGGCTGAATTTTATCACAAATTTGTTCTGAACTTTGCAGGGAAAACCGCCAGTTTGAGGTCTCTCCTCGAGAAGGGAAGCACATTTGTTTGGTCCAAGGGCTGTGAGGAAGAGTTTGAGTGCATTAAGAAACAGCTGAATAAAACACCTTGTCTAGGAGGTTTTGGCCCCACAAAGGTAACTTATCTCATGATTGATGCCAGATCAAAGGAGTTAGGGGCAGTTCTTTCGCAGAAGGTTGATATGGAGGATAAAATGATTATTTTCATCTCTAGGCCCTTGAGGGGTGCTGAATGCAACTATTCTGTTGTGGAAAAAGAAGCTCTGGGTGCTTTCTGGGCGGTGCCAAGCTGAGAAAGGTTTTGTGGGGGAAAAGATTCAGAATTCTTACTGACTATAAACCTCTTAGGGAGGTCTTCTCCAAGAAAGGCATTGACTTTGTCTCCCATGGGATACGGAAGTGGGTTGTGGCTCCACAGGTCTGGCAGGCTTTCTGTCAAGACTCGGGTGTGGAGTGTGAAACGACAGTTGATGTTGAGTGGTTTGGAGGTGAAGAACTGGAGGAAGAAATTAATGTGTGTGTGATTATTGAAGGGTTGATTTCCGAGAGAGAGTGCAGGGATCATCACATGATCGATTTAGACTTGGTGGAAAGTCCTAACCATGGTCACAGGTGGTTGATGTTAGAAGAAGGACTGTGAAGAGGTCCTCAAAGGCTTTTGGCGAGTGAGGGAAGATCTGACAGTGGAGGATGGTCTCCTCATGCGTGGTAGTAAGTTGGTTGCATCCCTTGAAGTAAGGGATAAGCTAGTAATGAATGCTCACACCTCGCACATTGGCATTGACATGACAAAGGAAAGGATAAGGGAAGCATATCGGTGCGCTGCCATGGATGTACATGTAGAGAGGTTGGTGCGTTAATGTGCTGAATGTGTGTGTTGTGACATGATATTGAAGTCCAGGACGCAACCCATGTTTTTAAGAGAACAGGCTACTGGTCCTTTTAGTCTCAAAATCCCTATTTGCGTAATGCTTCCTGTCACATGATGTCATAAGTATGTTAGGTTAGCATTGCGTGGCTAAATAGATACGATTCGCATTTCATGTTGTACAACTCACTTAGCTATCTGAGTAATGAGTAGGCCCCTATGTATACTTGTGACTCCATTTGCTTTTGAAGTTCCTATTAGGTTGCTTTAACTAGGCCCGAAGTAGGCCGCAAAATGTTCACGTTGCTTGCTTCAGCAAAATACTGCATTTCGTTATTGTTTTCTGCCTGCCTTTCCAAGGCCGCTTTCTGATGTACTAATGAATAAGACATTCTGTGTGTAATGTTTATCTGTAGGGAGGTTTCTGCTCCCACGTTAAGGAGATCCTGAGACCCAGCACCATGGCCTTGAACCCCTGATAGTGTGCCCATCTGGCAAGGTGTTAGCTCATCCTACTGTGCCCGCATTTTTCCATGTTCAGCCTGAGCTGTTAGTTTTCCATTGAGGGCGTGGTTGGGGGTTTCTTGGAGGGATAATTGTGCATTACTAACCGTTAGGGGTCAGTCCCTCGGCGAACACCACAGGGTGTGGGTCAGACTGGGCTTGCTCTGCAGAGATATGTTAATAAAGTTTGTTTGCATTCTCCACTGTCTGACCAACTCTTCATTTGGGAAGGCATAGTAGGTGGTTGTGTATATAACCAGTTGGGCCCTTAGTGACCCTGTCCTTCAGTTGGTGGCTGAACAGGGACCCCACACATTTGTGGCCCCCTCACCCATCAGCTGGTCGCAGGGGTCAGGGTGGTGTCTGGTCTGTTGGGTGGATTGTGGCCCCACATCTGAAGACCGAGCTTGGTTCTCGCAGCTGCCCCGCCCTTCAGATCGGGTGGATCCGTGGCTAGTGGTCACCAGCTGGGATCCTGAGAAGGCGAACCCTGGATTTGACTGTTTGGTCCGGAGATTTGTCAGTGGAGAATAATTTGCCTCACTCTGAGTGCGCCAGATGAGTGGTTTGGTTCTTTGGTTCTTTGTCCTTTGGTTCTTTGGAAGTGGTGCCACATTTGAACGACACTGGCCTGTGGACAGTGCCTGGTAACGGTCTTCGTACCGTCTTGAACGACACCAGCCGACGGGCTGAGTGCCTTGAACGGCAGTCTGTGGATGACCCAAAGGTGTGATGATAGTGTGCGAAAGTGACCTGTTCTGGCATGGAGAGTTTAATTTTTGAACGCCGTTTGCTTGCTTGGAGGTGTTTGTAACAGATTGCTCATTAGTAACGGAATTTTGAAGTGTCTTGGTGGGTCTGCGGACCCTTGAGGGACACAGAGTGCTTGTGAGTGGTCTACAGGGCCAACTGGTAATTGGCTTCTTGAAAAGGTCCGGGACCATTTGCAGACAATCTGCCAGGCCAACTGGGAATTCGGTCCGCGCTTGAAAATGTCTGGGTTAGAACCTGTCCTCTTGAACTTGGAATAGTCTTTGGATTGTGGAGTATGGTTTTTGAACAGTGGGGGTCTTTTTAAAGTGGTGATGCCTTATTTTAGTAAATGTATGTGTTTTGGATGCCAATGCTGTTTTTCTGATGCCCGATTGGAAGAGAGCCAGCCTGCACCTCCGGAGGGTACGCCAAATTTTGACATATACATCAAACATGGTATTGGTCCTAATATGTTTAGCACGCTGTGGCATAAGTATACGAGAGACAATGCCAACCTGCAATGGCAACTTACTGGCTCATTTGATGAACAAAAATTGGGTTTCTTGCAAGATAAATTGTTTGCTAAGAAAAGCAGGCAGTCAATGTTTGATTCGGTAAGAGTGTGACAGAAGGAAGCAAAACAAAAACGTATGAGAGCAGAAAAGGAGGAAAGGAAGTAACAGTAGCAAAGAATTACGCAGAAAGTAGTGGCATGTGAGAGAGGGAAGATAAAGTAAGGAATAGAATGTGCCGACAGGAAGTTTCGTTTGCAAACTGACAAATGTTATATTACTATGGAAGAAAAGGACGATTTTCTTGAAGAAATATTGGATTCTTGTCCGCCACCCCTTATGCCCCTGACAAATTTATCCAATAGTCCAGACATCTTCGTCCGCAACCTCTGGGTCTGCCCCCTCCGGCTCCCCTGTACCTAGCTCTGTTGCGTCAGCTCCGAGTGCGCTCGCCCTCTCCCCGCCTTGTCACGTGGGAAGGGTGGGAGCGCTCGGTTCTCTTGTTTTGCCTACTATCTTGTCTGATGATGCTGCCTCAGCCGCTACTATCCCTTTCACCCCTGTAGTGCTATCCCCTCATGCCATGGTACCTGTCTTCGCATCTGCTCTTTCTTCTTTGAATGGGACACCCCATACATTGCCAAATGTGGATACGCCTGTGCGTGGAATGTTTGAGGGGGATTGGACAGCAGCACGCCATCGTATAGAGAAGGTGCTGTTACGTTCTGCTGTCGGTACTGAAGTAAAGACGATGGTGGTGAATCAAGTGGCCCTGTGGGGTGGGAATGCGATTTATACTGTGGAAGACATGTGGAGTGTGATGAAAGATTATGAGCCATTTTTGCAGCAACTTGCTCTTAAGCACATGCCGACCACATTGATAGCATTATGAGAACAAGTTTACAGGGGTGTCGCACCACAAGCTATTTATGACATACAGGACAGGGTGTATGCTACTGCTATGGCCCCAGGTGAAGTTTTTAGTAATGTGAGGATATTAGTAAGTGATCGAGAACGGCTGCCTCCAGAGGTTCCAACAGGAGGGACGCTGCACCCTATGAGGGAAGCTCATCCCATATCATCCCGAAGTACCTGAGCTGAGTGATTCCCAAACACAGTAATTAGACAGTGGGTGGACGCTTGATTTCAATAACAATGGATATATATACTCCTTCGAAGAGGAATGAGGTCCTATCTTTAAAGAGCCGGTTGCCTGATCCTAGCCTCCTCCACAATAATGACGTTAGCTGACACAGAGTTATTTTTTAGACTGTTGGTACTGGTAGATACCTGGCAACAGGTATATACGCAGGATCATGCGCTGGAACTGGGGGGACATGGGACGAAATAAAGGTGTGGGACAAGGAGTGCAAGCCCGGTGACAAGTAAAAAACAGAGTTGATGGCATTGCGGGTAGGATTATAACGTACATGCACTACCTTATCCCGCTGAGGAAGGTGGACTGGGATAAGTTGACTGCATGTCGTCAGAAAAAGGATGAGAGCATATCAGATTACTTTACTATGTTTGAGGGGGTGTTTATGGATTTGATAATATATTTAACCCCTTCGATGCTCATGAAGTAACGGTTCCGTCATGAGCGTCGGTTGGCCTGTGCTCATGACGGAACCGTTCCGTCATGAGCCCGTTGGCTCATTAGAACCTTCAGCACAGCGCGAAAATTCGCACCACGCTGAAGGTGATAATGTCTTGATAATATGCTCCATAGAGACAATGAGGATAAGGAGAAAGTGGAGAAAAAGACAAAGGATTTAAAGACAAGGGTGTTGCTGCAGCAGATTGCGAGGTAGGGGTTAGGGGCTAGTCCAGAGACCACCTCCCTCAAACAGTCACAGGGCTGGTAGAGGTGGTGGTTCCGGCTCACCCATTGGGTACAACCAGTGTGCGTACTGTAATAAAGATGGGCATTGGCGGAATGAGTGCCTGGAATTGGGGCAGAACAACGCAGCACCGAGAGGCCGCGGGTTTTGAGGAAGAGAAGGAGGAGGAGGTGGTGGCCGGTAACAGATGGAGTCAGAGAATGCTTCAGGATATAGACAGAGTGGGATTTATTTTGATGCCCCTGAGAGCAGACAGTACTATAATGAGGACTACGATATGGATGAGGTGACGGGGCTGTCTCACAACTAGGGCAGCCAACGACAGAGCAAGGGACCAGTTCCGTTGCCTGTCGATCAGTGCGGACCTTATATCACGGCTGATTTGCAGGGCGCCATAGAGAAATGTTTGTTTGATATGGGAGCTATGAATAGATCTGTTTCCTGTACACTGCTCTCTGTCTGGGCAAAATAATATTTCGGTTGGGTTTTCAGGTGTGCTAGTTGTCAGCCCCATTTCTAAACTGCTTGCTTTGACTTTCGGTCCTTTTACTCTCTACTCACCATTTTTATTGACAATGAATGGTGGTGAAACTGTAATGGGACTAGATCTGTTAAAAAGGTTGCACGCAGCAATGTCTTGCTCTCCAGATGGCGTCTTTATGACAGTTGGGCCTAGATGGCCCCTACAAAACAATGTCTTTCACAAGGGGTGCCACAACCAGGAAATTACCTTTGTTTGCGGGCTGTTAGAAGACTTCTGCTGTCTGTCCGCCCAGCTCAACTGCTACCTTTCGCGACACCCGCTTCGCGGATGCCGCTCAACTACTCCCTGAGCCCCTCCCTTCCTGGTGTGAGCAGCTCCGCAGTCGGCGGAGAGCACACGCGCTCCCAGCACAGGACGGGCCAGGTCGAGCACTCAGGAGATAGAGTCCAGCGCGTGGAGCCTACCGGGGGACTGCGAGGACCAGCATCCTCAGCGTCACACAGCTGGTGCCTCTTCCCCCGGCGGCCACGCCCCCAGCCTCCAGCTTTATCAGCGTTTGTGAACTTTGGCTGAGTGGGTGCCACAACCAGGAAATTACCTTTGTTTGCGGGCTGTTAGAAGACTTCTGCTGTCTGTACGCCCAGCTCTACTGCTACCTTTCGCGACACCCGCTCAGCTACTCCCTGAGCCCCTCCTTTCCTGGTGTTAGACAATCTGCAGAGGCCATCTGGGCGCTAAAAACTAACACCTCTGAGGTGTTTGTAGTGAGTATAGCTAAGTACCTGGGGTGGGCTTGGATCATCAGGTCAAAACACCTGACAAATTCTTGATAGTGTCCTCTGCCGCCCCACTATAAGGTTACTTCTATTTCTGCTGTAAACATACGACTGCACCATAAGCACCCTATATTTGGAATGGTTTTTTATTAAATGTTTGCGATTAGAATGTATTTGCTAAACCTTTATGTTAATATCAGGTTTCTCATTTAAGATGTTTAATACTTTTTTAACTTATTTTAATAATTTCTGGTTTAGTTTAGTATTGTATAGTCTACCTTAGTTTAATTCATTTTAATCTGATTTTTTTATTAGTGTTGCACTGTATTGTCTATAAAATCGAATTTAGCTGTTGCTGTAGTGACATTTTAACCAATAAGAATTACAATTGTATAAGGATCAGATTACCTAAAAACAAGTAATTTATTTATGTGTTACAATGTGTCTTTTATGATTTATTTTTAAATCAAAATAAAGAGTTGAAACCTTTCACAAGGTGCGCCCCTTCCAATAGAATTTGACGGTGTCCCACATACGCTGTGGGCCACAGGAGACACAGATGAGGGGCTGCTCCAGATCCCACCAGTGTCTATAAATATGAAGGATAATGTTAAACTGCCCCGTATTCCCCAGTGTAAGATTTCCCAAGCAGGAGAAAAGGCCCTATTGCAGATTATACAGGATTTGATTAAGACTGGAGTAGTGGAAGAGACAGTGTCTAATGTATGCATTAGCCATAATCTTCCCATTCTTAAATAGGCCCCTTCGGACTCTTCTGGTGTCCAATCAGATATGTACCGCTTTGTGATTGACCTGAGACAGGTTAATAAAATTGTGATCCCTCAGTATCCTGCGGTTCCAACTGCAATATTGACAATGATTCCCCCCTCGGCAAAATCATTTTCTGTTATCGATTTAAAGAATGCTTTTTTCAGCATCCAAATACATCCAGACAGCAGGTCGCTTTTCAGCTTTGCTATAGCTGGTCGAAGTTTTAGATTATGTTGTGCTCCACAAGGCTATACAGAAAGCCCTAGTATTTATAGTCATGCTTTAAAAGCCCAATTGGATTCACTGGAATTTGCTTCTGGTAATGTTTTGTTCCAGTATGTTGATGACCTCATAGCATCAGACACTGAGGAGGGCTGCAAAGAGGCCACGGTTAAATTATTGCATCATTTGGCATGCCACGGACACAAGTTGTCCCTTTCGAATTTTCAGTATTATCGACAGGGGGTCACCTACTTAGGTCACCTACTGTTGACAGAGGGTCACAGACTAACAACTGAACGTATTGCTGCTATTAACAGTATGGCTGTTCCTAGGACCCAACGTGAGGTACGCATGTCTATAGGGATAACATTGTATTGTCGCCACTGAATCCAAATTATTCCTTACTAACGAACCCCTTCTTTAGTTTAGTTTAGTTTTGCATTTCTAGCGCGCAACAGCTACCCACAAAGGGTTTCCCGGCGTGAATTTGTGAAAAAATTAATGTAGGGCTAAGGTCAGGGGGAATGTCTAGATGTTGAATAACCAGATTTTTAAAGCTTTACAAAATTTCATGTAGTTAATCTCATTGCATACCGGGAAAGGCAAGGAATTCCATAGCCGAGCCCCTAGATAGGAGAAAGATTTGCCGCCCATACGAGAGAGCTTGAATTTAGGGATGACAAACTTTTTTTTTTGATGTGGAAGAGCGGAGAGTGCGGGACGGGCAGTAAGGGTGAACGAACGAGTGGAGATATTTTGGGGCCGAGCCAGTATTAATTTTATGCATAAAACAGAGTGCTTTAAATTTGATTTGGTTTTCGACCCTAAGCCAGTGAAGGTCACGAAGGTATCGGGTAGTGGGAGTGGCTCTGGGGATTTTATATTGCAATCTAGCAGCAGAATTATGGATAAACTGCAGTCTTCAGATGGTTGCTTTTTTTTTGCCTAGGTAGAGTACATTGCCATAGTCAATCCTGGAAGTAATCAAGGCATTGACTGCGGTTTTCTGAGTAGACTCAGGTAGCATCCAGCAGATCTTCTTTAGCCACTTTAAGATTGCAAAACACGTGGCTGAAGTTTTACAGCTTGCTGGTGCATATTGAGGGAGTCATCAATGACGATGACTAAGTTGCGCGCCTGTGAGACAGGGGTGGGCAGCGTGCCCATTTCCTTGGGCCAATGTTGGGGGCCCCATAGGTTTTTATTTTTACCGAGAATAATGACTTCGGTTTTTTCCCCATTTAATTTGAGGAAATAATCCTGCATCCATCCTGCTATTTTAGTAAGACCTATTTTGAGTGTGGAGGGAGTATCAGTATTCTCAGAAGAGAGGGAAAAGATCAACTGGGAGTCGTCGGCATATGAATACATCAATAGGCCTGAGTCCTTCACCACCTTTGCTAAGGGGCTCATATATAGATTGAACAATAGTGGGCTGAGTATGGAGCCCTGAGGTACACCATGTTCAAAGACACGAGTGTTGGAGCTGGCGTATTGAGAGAAAACTTGGAAAGTACGTTCCGTCAGAAAGGAGATGAGCCAGTTGAGTGCCCAATCGCAGATACCTTGCACCGGCAGTGTGTTAATTAATACAGTGTGGGATACCGTATCAAATGCGGCACTTAAGTCCAGGAGTATAAGAGCCACAGTCTTTCCTTTATCTAGCAAGCAGCGAATGTTCTCTGTGACTCCTAATAGAGTGGTTTCGGTACAGAATCCAGCTCTGAAACCTGATTGACAGGGGGGTAGCAAGTCTTGGGCAGTGACAAATTCGGTGAGAGTTTGATGAATATGTTTTTCTAAAATCTTGGAAAACACCGGTAGCAGAGAAATGGGCCAACTTTTGGAAGGTTGATTAGAGTCAGTTTCAGCTTTCTTAAGCAGGGGATGGATCATAGCATGTTTCCATTCAGCTGGTACAGTATCTTCCTGTAGAAAGGTGTTGAGCAGGTCTGTTATAATGTCAAGGGACCGAGGATTAAGCTTTTTGAGTATGGAGCAGGGTAGGGGGTTGTTTGGAGATTCAGATTTAATAGTAATAAGTAGTTCGGTTAGAGCCTTGGTATTTAGTCTGGGCCAACAATCTAACATACTTCTGGGGTTCTGAGGGGAATGTAAGTCAGAGTTATTAATGTAGTTGTGGGTGGAAGAAGCCAGTGAAGAAGTTTCTAATGGAGGGCAATTACCCTGTGCTACTGCAATTACTTGATAGATTTTATCCACTTTTTGTATGAAAAAAGTGGCTAATGTGCCACATTGCTGTTTGTTTAAGTCCGGTGGTATAGCTAATTTTTAGATCCAGCCAGTTCTTTCACCATCTTGAACAGTGTTTTGGAGCGGTTAAGAGCCTCCGAGAATGTGACGCACACATGGTCGGCTCGTGCCTTATTACAGAGGATATGATATTTGGCTAATTTACTTTTGAATAATTTTTTTGCTTCAGATGAGTAGCTTTTTCTCCATTTACGTCCAAACGTTTGGCATTCAGATTTTTCTTGTTTTAGTAGTTTCGTGAACCATGGGGCCGGAGGTCGCTGGCTCTTACGTTTTAATTTGGTCAGAGGTAGACAAGAATCAATTGCCGTCAGAAGCCAGTTCTGTACTGCCGTAGATAGAGAATGTATAGATTGCTTTGAACAAGGAAGATGGGAGTTTAAAAAGATGTTCAGTGTTTCAGTGTATATTTTTTTCCAATTCCGAATTAGCTTGGGTTGATCAGAAAAAACCTGGGGCTTCTGCATGGCTACTTGAAGTGAAAACCTAATCGGAAAATGATCTGACCAGCAAATAAGCAGTACGGGAAGAACCTTAATTGTCTTGAGGTTAGAGAAAATGGGGTCAAGCAGGTGACCTGCCGTATTAGTAGGTCCAGAATTCAGTAGGTTTAGATTTAGGGAGGCTAGATCGAAGATGAACTCCGATGTTGTTGTACTAGTTAGATTTTCTAAATGTAAGTTAACGTCCCCAATAAGGGAGAAATTGGCAGCCTTCATCACTAAAAGGCTTATTATTTCCGGGAGGGCAGTTGCCCATACTGGATGAAAGGATGAAATCACAATTATACTCTTTCTTAAAAATGATAGCAATCCCGCCTCCCATTTTATTAATGCGATCGATCCTTTCTATAGCATAATGATCAGGCACAGCCACCGCAATATCCGGGCCAGAGCTTTCCTGTAGCCAGGTTTCTGTGAGAAAGAGGGCGTCAGGTTTTTCATCCATTAGTAAATCAAGGATCTCAAATTTGTGTTTAGATAAAGACCTGCAGTTTAAGCTAAGAAAAGAGAATGTTTTACATTGAGATTGGCATTGGTCGCTCTTGATGTTCTCCCCATTCATGGTAAAGCCGCAATTTAGACAGGGTAAAATTTCGCCCTCCAAGTGTAGCTTTCCACATTCCGGTGTGAGTGGGTTCTTTAGAGCCCAGAGATGCTCGGAATTGTACCTGAAAGATAGATGATGGCTATTATGGGAGGGGTGCACGGCCAGGGTCTCTACTTCTACTTGCTTATTAGCAAAGTTAGTATCTGAGGGAGTAGAACCAGGGTATCTGGCCCTGGGCCCGGTCCAGGCGCTGACGGGGGCAGACGGGCTTGCCTTTGGCGCGCTTTCAGAGCACCAGTGGCGCGTCCGCTGCGCATCCTGGATCTGGTGTAGATTTAAGGCCTCGGGCGACTACGAGCTCCGCCGGGGCTGTGCGCTGATTGGCTCGCAATCAGCCAATCAGCAAGGGTTACAGCCAAAATTCCCCAATGGTGGCCACCACGCGAACAAACAGCGTGTGAGCCGAGGGGCAAGTGCAAAGGAAGTAGGTGCAATTATAAGTGCAATTTAAAAGTATTTTAAAAGATATTTCTAGCGATTGTCCCCCCAATAAATTCCCTTCAGTAATTTCAACAAAGAGCAGCACAGACTGACGTGTCGCCCTTTTCAGGCCTCGGGAGACTACGAGCTCCCCGGGGCTGTGCGCTGATTGGCTTGCAATCAGCCAATCAGCGAGGGTTACAGCCAAAATTCCCCAATGGTGGCTGCCACGCGAACAAACAGCGTGTGAACCGAGGGGCAAGTGCAAAGGAAGTAGGTGCAATCGTAAGTGCAATTTAAAAGTATTTTAAAAGATATTTCTAGCGATTGTTCCCCAAACAAATTCCCTTCAGTAATTTCAACAAAGAGCAGCACAGACTGACGTGTCGACCTTTTCAGGCCTCGGGATACAACGAGCTCCGCTGGGGCTGTGCGCTGATTGGCTCGCAATCAACCAATCAGCGAGGGTTGCAGCTGAAATTCCCCAATGGTGGCCGCCACGCGAACAAACAGCGTGTGAGCCGAGGGGCAAGTGCATAGGAAGTAGGTGCAATCGTAAGTGCAATTTAAAAGTATTTTAAAAGATATTTCTAGCGATTGTCCCCCCCAACAAATTCCCTTCAGGAATTTCAACAAAGAGCAGCACAGACTGACGTGTCGCCCTTTTCAGGCCTCTGGAGACTACGAGCTCTGCAGGGGCTGTGCGCTGATTGGCTCGCAATCAGCCAATCAGCTAGGGTTACAGACGAAATTCCTCAATGGTGGCCGCCACGTGAACAAACAGCGTGTGAGCCGAGAGACAAGTGCAAAGGAAGTAGGTGCAATCGTAAGTGTAATTTAAAAGTATTTTAAAATATATTTCTAGCGATAGTCCCCCCAACAAATTCCCTTCAGTAATTTCAACAAAGAGCCACCTGACCACCAAGGATGTGCATGAACCTCTGCCTTGGACACCTGAATGTCAGCATGCTTTTGAACATAATAAAAGTTGCGCTTTGCTCAGCTCCTGTGCTTGGCACCCCTGATTATCAAAAGCCCGTTGTGCTCTATGTGCATGAGACGGATGGTTGCACGATTTCTGTGTTAACACAGGGTTTCGGTGGTAAGCAGAGACCCTGTACGTATTTCTCGGCCATGTTGGATAATGTTGCCAGAGCACTCCTGAGCTGCCTGAGAGCTACAGCGGCTGTTGCAGTTTCTATCAGACAATCGGGAGGGCTCGTTCTTGATACTGATCTCACAGTAATGGTACCTCATGCTGTGGATACACTTTTGAATAAGACAAAGAACCAGCACCTTACTAGTGCACATCTTACTGGATATGAATTGACTTTGTTTACACAGCATATTACCATCAAACGATGTGCTACTTTGAACCCAGCCAAGTTACTAACCCTCCCTTCAGAAGAAAAGGACAATGACGTCCATGATTGTTTGTTTCAGACTGAGGAGGAAACAAAGTGATGGTTAGACCTGACTGATGTTCCCTTATCTGAACCCCAAGGGGAACTGTATGTTGATGGCTCGTGCTTCAAGCTGCCAGATGGCACCACTACTGCAGCCTATGCAGTATGCAACCGCAACACTGCATTCCGTAGTTGAGACATCCTGCATCCCACTCAAATCGGCCCAAGCTGCAGAATTAGTTGCGCTTCTAAGGGCTTGTGAGCTGAGTGAGGAACTGGCTGTTAATGTTTATACAGACAGCAAGTACGCCTTTGGGGTGGCCCGTAACTTTGGGCGCCTCTGGGCGGAGAGAGGTTTCCTAACATCGCATGGACAGTGGATACAGAATACCCCGTTGATACAAAGATTGCTGTCCGCTTTGGCGCTCCCTGATAAGTTAGCAATAATAAAGTGTTGTGCTTACAAACCCATTACAGATGATGTGGGGAGGGGCAATGCGTTTGCGGACCAAGTTGCCAAGGATACAGCAAGATCAAAAATGACTTAGGTGATTGTAGCTGGTCCCGCTAGGTTGGTTCCAGATACTGGCATGTTTGAGGATACACTGGACAATGTCAGAGAATTTCAAGGCGGGGCTACTGTAGACAAATTCGCAGTATGGGAGGAGAGGACAGGCCGATTGGACGAAAATGAGCGTTGGATTGATTTGTCAAGAAAGCAGCGATGGTTACTTCCTATGCGCTTCCTGTTGTTACAATGGCCCATGGTCCAGCTCATATTAGCAGTAAAGGAATATGTAAATTGTTAGACCCTATATGGCAAAATGATAATATTAGCAAGGTAGCTCAGCACCTAGTGAAGACCTATATTATTTGTTTGAAGCACAATTCATGAAAAGGCATTCCTACGCCCACTGGTAACTTTGCCCCACCTTCCTTCCAATTCGAGGACCTTCAAATGGATTATATTGAAATGGAACGAGTCAATAATTTGAAGTACGTGTTAGTGGTGGTCTGCGCAATCAGTAAATGGATCGAGGCCTACCGTACTAAAGAGAATACAGCTGTGGCGAAGGCCCCTTTAAAGGAGTACTTCCCACGCTACAGATTGCCCCGCGTGATCTGGAGTGATAACGGAATTCACTTTAATGCTAAAGTGATTGAATTGGAGTGCAAGGGTTTACAGATTACACAGAAGTGTCATGCAGCGAACCACCCCCAGACAGCAAGCCTGGTTGAAAAGTACAATGGTACTCAAACTGAAACTGACAAAGATTCAAGAAAGGACAAGATTGTGATGGTCAGATGCGCTTCCCCTAAGCACTGTTTTCTACTAGAGCAACTGCACATTCCCAAGTAGGATTGTCGCCCTATGAAGTGGTTTTCGAGCACCCTGCTAATATCTGAGACATTCCAAGACCCAAGCATTATTTTCTGAGATAGAGTATCCCTTGCTTCTAGATTCTTTATATGAGTTATCTAAAGATCTCCGTTCTCTTCACCAACAGGTGCATGCCACATTGCGACCAGTACCAGATGGGCCCGGGCACTGCATACAGCCCAGTGATTATGTCATGATCAAGAATTTTCAGAGGAAGAACAGTCTGGAACCGTGGTGGAAAGGCCACTGATGGTCTTGTTTGCCACCCGCTCCTCAGTTAATGTGTAAGTAAGGAAGCACTGAGTGCACCGAAGCCACGTAAAGAGAGTGCCACTCTCAGTTCCATATGACCTCTGAGTCAGCGACGGTATTCCTGATCAAGAATATGGGCAGGTGCCCCGATTTGTTCCTCTCTCTAATGCTCTATTAAGGGGGGTGCAGACGGATGAGAAGAGTGACACAGTCCTGCTTAAAGCAGTTCCTCAGGAGATAAGGGCTGCCTCAGATCACTCTGCCCCCAAAGCGCCTGTTTCAGAGCCCAGATATTTGCCTGACCTGAGTTCCTACCCCTCTTTGCTGTTGACACAGTGCCAAGTGTAACCAGGTATAACTTACGGCCCCAGAAGAACGGGACAACAGCTGAACAGTTTAGGAGCTAGGGAAGGACTTGAATTTAGGGCCCAGGTGCTGTGCCTAAGGTGCCTGTTAGAGTAGAACAAACATCATTGGTGCACTGTGTGTGAACACTGGACAGGATTCGTTGAGGGTATCCTCCAAGGAGGGAGGGGTGTCCTATCCTGCAAGAAGAGACTTTTGGGTTCAGAATACGAACTCAGCGAGCAGCTCCAACGCCAGTGCTCAACAGCACCTACGCCTGATGAGCAATCCTTATAGTACGTATAGGTTGTTTGAAGTTTTATTGAAGTTTTATTGAAAATGCTCCCTTGTGGCCGTCTAATTATGAGAGAGGAACAGCCCCTGATGGTTCTACCACCTAGACAGAATGGTAATGGGTGGTCCGGGTGGTCAACAGGAAGTAAGGTAGTGGTGGTAGTGTTTATCCTCATGGTGATGAAAACGCTGTTCAGGGTGGTTTGGTATTTGGAGGAACAGCATCCGTTGCATATTTTATGGTTCAAATGTCTTTATTGATTTTTAAACACATAAGCATATCCATATACAATTGGCTAGTGCCAGGCAATATCTATGCAATACAACTGGACAGTGTCAATTGAGGGCACGAGCCCAGCTTCAGACAGAATCAGTTTGTTGCATGTATATGGAAGGAAACAATAATAAGCAGAATAAGGAACAAAACAACCCCTTTCCCTAGAAATCCCCCTCTCCCGTGGTCCAGTGTCCCTTATCTTTCACCGACCCCCTCTCCTTCCTCCCTGCCACACTAACCCCCTGAAGACCCATTTAGCAATCCATCTTCCGTGGTTCTGTAAGACGTAGCAATCTAAGATATCGTGGGCATGTTACTTTGCGAAACTCTGTCGCCAAGAGCGACAGAAATGGGTGCCAAAGCTCATCATAGGTAGATCCCTCTCCCGCCATCGTAAGGGTCAACTTCTCCATTCCAAAGACATGCTACAGTCGATGAAGCCAACCCGCGAAGGAGGGTATGTTGGGAGTGCACCAATGTGTAAGTATATTTTGTACCGCTGAGCCTAAAGCAATAGCTATCTGTCTGCCTCTATGGGAATTTAGCGGGTAAGTTAGGGGGTTAGGAAGACACAAGAGCACATAAACTGGAAAGCGTGGAATTTCTGTCTCAAAATGCTTATCCACTTCCGCCAGCACCTGAGTCCAGTAAGGTTGGATATGTACGCATTCCACAACAAGTGCACCAGAGTGCCTACTTGACCACAGCCACGCCAGCAGTTCTTCTCTCGTTGGCGATCCAGTGCATGTAGCCTCTCCGGAGTATAGTACCAATTTGCCACTACTTTTGTGAAGGTCTCCGTCAATCCCATATTGTATGCAGAACATCGAGCCCGGTAGTATATCCCCTCCCACACTTTGTGGCTGAGCGTCCTGCCAAGTTCCCTCTCCCATCTTTCTCTGCCAGGACTTTACGTGTGTGTCCGGTGCATATTTTAGTGGGAACTACCCCATCCCCATCTGAGCATATGTTTGTTTCATTAGCACCGCATAAGGAGAGACACTGACAGACCTATGTTGATAATGCATTTATTCAAATGCTTCATCAGGTGCACAGTACCACTAATACCATAAATTGTTGGGTGATTTGCTAGTCTCTTTGCCCCTATCATATTTAGGTAGTTACAAGGCCTAGTTCCAGTTGCTTTCCATGGTGTATATGCATTATTATGGCAATGTTATGAAAATGGGAGAGGATGATTATGAAGCAGTGCTGGAGTATATAGTGATACACCAGGGTTATATGCCTGGGAAGGATGGTAAGGAGGATACTCTGCATCCCGAAGCCTGTAGGAATTTGTTCACAGCTAACAAGACTGTGACGTGGTTGCAAGGTGAGATGTTAGACTTCAGGGGGTTCAATGTTACTGAGTATTTCAAATGTTTCCAAGAACTAAACATTACAGAAGACCAAGCCATGCCCGTACCAGTGATCAATGCCTCGGCCAGTTTTTGTGTCGAAGGTTCAGGGAATGTACCAGTGGGGCAGTGCGTTTGTAGTAACACCTATAGGTTGAATATAAGTAGTAGCCCGCCTTTGCTTACACCTCCAAATGTATATTTCATCTGTAGAGACAGAGCTTATACTTAGCTTCTTAGGGGCTGGTCTGGTTGTTGCTATGTCTCTTTCCTCTTGCCTCCCATCTACATTTCCCCGCCCAGTTATCACAAACATAGCAAGTGACAGTGAAGAGATTTCCATGTCTACAGAGTTAAAAGAGTGATTGATTCAGATGAGATCGATCAGACAGATACTTCTCTCCAGCAATTTACGGACATAATGAAGGGCATTATACTGTTCTGGGGTCCCATATTCAATAGCCGCAATATACGTCGCTTGACCAGAGTAGTTGAGGGAGTGATTAACACTACTGCGAGTACATTGACTAATATCACATTTGAGCTTCAGGCTACAAAGCTTGTTGCTCTTCAAAATAGGATGGTTTTAGATGTCATACTAGCTGATGGGGTGAAGCTTGCTGCATCATCGGCAGTAGTTGCTGTGTTTTCATTCCTGATTCTACCCCTACAGTATACTCAGAAATACAGAATTCCTTCAGAAATACATGAGGATAATGGTTCATGGTCCATATCAGGGTGGTTCTGGGACCTGCTGACATCATGGGGTTGGAAGATACTCCTTGTCCTGATAGTTATCACAGACGTCATCTTCACATGTTGCCTTTGTATTATCTTCATTCCAGCATGCAGTACCTATTGTATGAGCAAAATAATATCTGCTCCGAAAATACCAGGACGTGAAGCAAAGGCTTCATCTATGATGATGCAAGAAGTTCAGGATCTGATGCTGATTGATAAAGGCATCTTCAAAAACTAGTATTATTGATGCGTTCAAGAGTGCTGTATTCCTCTGTTATATCCTGAGTGTTATATCCTGTGTGTGCCTATTGCTTCCCTCACCTCGGCCACCCCCTTAGTATTGTGAAGATCCTACCTGATGGCAATTAAAGCATTTTTTAGCCACTTATGCTAAAAGGAGGATCTGTTAGACTTGAAATCCCCATTTGCGTAATGCTTCCCGTCACATAACATCATAAGTATTTTAGGTTAGCATTGCGTGGCTAAATAGATACAATTTGCATTTCATGTTGTACAACCCACTGAGCTATCTGAGTAATGAGTGACCCCTATGTATACTTGTAACTCCATTAGCTTTTTGCAGCATTTGCAGTTCCTATTAGGTTGCTTTAACTAGGCCTGAAGTAGGCCGCAAAATGTTCACATTGCTTGCCTTAGCAGAATACTGCAGTTCATTATTATTTTATGTCTGCCTTTCCAAGGCTGCTTTCTGATGTACTAATGAATAAGCCTTTCTGTGTGTATGTTCATCTGTAGGGAGGTTTCTGCTCCAACGTTAAGACCAGTGATGGGTTGTAAGAATGGCCTCAGACCAGTCATGGTGAATATTCCTGATAACTGGAGGGATTAATGATATGGGAAGAAAGGTGTAGTGAAGCGGAAAACTCCACCTCAACCGAAATGTGTCCCCCAACATTTCCCATAGTGTAAACTTGAGGCCGTACAATTGTAGACAATGGGCGTTATCACAAGTTGTAAATTTGTCAACCTGGGGGGTCCCACAGGGCTAACATGTTCTGCACCAGAATCCAAAAGGAGATGCCGCTTGTGGTCGGCAAGATGATGCCAACTCAGGCTGAGAGCTGACCAGATGATTGGCACCTAGCCAGGTCACATGCTGGTGCACGTAGAACCCAGAAACTGGCATTTTGCGCCGCCGGAACTTCACTTTTTTGATGTTCCAGTGGCGCAATGTGTCACTGCATATTTATAAGGCGACGTAAAGCCACTGTACGTGGCTTTTTTCATGGCCTTATAAATACGTGCTCCTTTCACGCAGAACACTGCATGAAACGGGCATTCCATGGGTGTTGCTATGGGTGTTCCAACACAACACTCATGAAACCTGACACATTCCCAGATTTACAAGAAATTGTGAACCTGGGAATACATCAGACTCTAACGCCACTCCAGGGGTGGCGTTAGGGACGTGCAACAAGGAGAATTTCTCCTCGTGCTTTCCTTTTTCTTTTTGTGCTGCATTCTGCAGCACATATAGAAAAAGGAAATCGCCTCTTGTGATTTACTTTGTGCAGGAAGGTCTCCCTTCCTTCACAAAATGCAGGCACCCTTGCATTGCACCATGGTGAAAGGCTGCCTGCATTGGTGCATGGCAGCCCATTGTGCGCCTGCGCTGGGGACAAGGACAGGAATGCGCGGTATCACATAGATACGGCACATTCCTGCCCTTTTGTTCTAGCGTAGAGCAGTGCAGCGGGATTCCTTGTGGTGCGGCCCAACCCAAAACCTCATAAATGAGGCCCAGAGTCTATGTGCTTCCTGACGGAGGAGGAGAGACCTGCAGCAGGACGGCGTTGGATCGACTGAATACAGTCAAGCATGAACTAGAAAAAGAAGAGATCACATTCTTTGGCCACATTTACACCGACACAAGATGTTTGGAAGAAAGAGCCAGACCACCCGTAGGAGCATGAGACCACCATGAGCCAGACCACCTGTAGGATCTTGAGACCACCATGAGCCAGACCACCCGTAGGATCATGAGACCACCATGAGCAGACCACCCGTAGGATCATGAGACCACCATGAGCCAGACCAGATTACCCCCCACCCATAGGATCATGAGACCACCATGAGCCAGACCAGATTACCCCCCACCCATAGGATCATGAGACCACCATGAGCCAGACCAGATTACCCCCCACCCATAGGATCATGAGACCACCATGAGCCAGACCAGATTACCCCCTACCCGTAGGATCATGAGAACACCCTGAGCCAGACCAGATTACCCCCCACCCATAGGATTCTGAGACCACCATGAGCCAGACCAGATTACCCCCCTTCCCGTAGGATCATGAGACCACCATGAGCCAGGCCAGATTACCTCCCACCTGTAGGATCATGAGACCACCATGAGCCAGGCCAGATTACCCCCCCTCCTGTAAGCTCACCAGACCACCATAGCATTTGAGCAAGAAGCAACAGCTAAGACGCAGATATTCGCTGTATCAGAAGTCCACAGTGATGGGTCGAGGAGATGCGGTCATGGAGTGACTTGCGCGTATTCTCTTCCTTTGGCATTCTCTTTTTTGTGTTTTCTATCCTTTCATTCTTCTCCTTCCTGCCTGTTTTTGTTCTTCCCCTGACCCCGCCCAATTGCCCTAAATTCTTTCATTTATCAACCAAGGGGTAAGATGTTGATTAAAGCTTAATTTGAGCCAGTGGTCCCAGGTGGGGCCCATCTGCACTATCGTTTTGGAGGCCGGCACTTATTTTCCCTCATCAGACTTTGACCCATAACGAGGGAGTGAAAAACACACGAGCGGGAAGAAAGAGGAAGAGAAAGATGAAAAAAGTGCCAAAGCAAGAATGCAGGGACCTACAGGAGTGAGATAAAGATGCAGAGAGTGTCAAGGGTGGACTAAAGAGCCAAGAGGTTGAATCAAGAGTGAGATAAAGGTGCCTAGTTTGTCTGGGGGTGTATTAAAGAGTGTCTGGGGGTGGATAAAGAGCCACGAGGTGGAATCAAGAGTGATATAAAGGAGCCGAGAGTGTCTTGCGGTGGATTAAAGAGCCATGAGGTAGAATCAAGAGTGAGATAAAGGAGCCGAGAGTGTCTGTGGGTGGATTAAAGAGCCATGAATCAAGAGTGAGATAAAGGAGCGACCCTTGACCCTGATCCAGGCAGGTCGCTCCCCACGCCGCACAGCTCTACCTGTCTGTGCCCATGTCCCTGATCTCACTGCTGCTGCGAGTTCAAGATCCTCCTCCACCCACAGTCTCCCTCCTGCGCCTCATCCCTGTTTGCCCAGTGGTGAGCCGTAAGTATCTGTGTGTTCGCTCTGTTCCTTTTTCCCTGTATTTGTCTGCTGTTGTGTTACTTTTTGCGGTATCTGTTACCCACTGTTGTATTACTTTTTTGTATTCTGCTGCTGTATTATTTTGTGCCCACTGTTGTATTCCTTTTCTTTGTATTCTTTGCTTCTGTCCCCATTTTTCGCTCTGTAGCTCTCCAGCATTCCAGCCTTCCTCTCCCCTTCCCGCCGATGCGTCCCCTGCTACTCCCTCCCACCTCTCCTTCTAATGGCGGCCGTACCGAAAGCACGCCAAATGCAAACCTGCCTGCGCTCGTCCGCGCCTGGACGCACCCAGCGCCAGACCACCTGGCCACCCCGAACGCCACTACAACACCAGCACCCTACAGGCACTCAACACCGGCCGATTATACACCTGCTTCCTGGCCACCCCAAAGCGCACCCAAGGATCCTTCTCCTGCCGGAGCTGCAGCTTCACCAGCCTTCAATACGCCACCACCTCAGATGCATACTACTCAACACCCGCTTTACCCGCAAGCACACCATTGAACTCTGGGACCTACCCGACTCATTCTCTCCGGACAATACCTTCCTGACGGAGACCTGGACGAACCCCTCCCCTTCACCCGACATCGCCATAGCCATACCGGACGGCTACAAGATCACCCGCAGGGACCGTACCAACAGAGAAGGAGGAGGAATCACCATCATCCACAGGAACACCCTCAGAGTCTTGACCAGCACCTACGACACTCTCAGCGCCGCCGAACACCAGCACTTCCAGATCCACATCGACCCTAATACCACCATCAGAGGAACCCTCGTCTACAGACCCCCCCGGCCACAGTGCAGTGACTCCATCCCCGACTTCGTCAGCACGCACGCCCTTGCATCCACGGACTACATCCGCCTCGAAGACCTGAACTTCCACCTCAACAGCAGCTCTACCACCCTGCTCGACAACCTCGACAACCTCGGACTCAAACAGCTAGTCACGACTTCCACCCACTGCGCCGGACACATGCTCAACAGCATCTTCTCCACCAGCAACTATGCCACCTTCAACCACACCACCAAACTCCACTGAACCGACCACCGCTGCATCCACTTCACCTTCAAGAAACCCACCATGCACCACCACACACAACTGACCCCATGCTGCAGCTGGAGCAAAAGTCACCAAAGACTAGCTAATCGCCACCCTTGCCCGAAACCCACCAACTGACACCACCAACACCATACTAAACAAAACACAATGGTTCAGCACTCCACAGTGAATAATAATGAGCCAATACATTTTGAAGAATTTTTCCTTATTCCTTATTTTTCCTAATACAGAGAATGATTGACCGTTCCAAAATGGCGTCTATAAATCGGACTTAGTTACACGATCATTTCCCTTTGTATACAACGGACATGCCTTGATTCCTAACTTAGAAAGGTACTTAATCTTGATGAACCGTTCCCTTTAACCTCTTTAAAAGACATCTATTTTGTGTGCCTTAATCGTACTACATGTATATATGTCGACTTCAAGATGGCGACTCTAATCGAGTGGTCTCTTTACCACTTGGAAGTTGATCAATCACAGCTGAGTGCAAATTGCGGGATATTTAAACCCGCGATTCTGAGATGAGTGTGTATCGACTTTTCCTGAAAGCGGTGACGTGTGAAGGATGATGACACTATTTTTAAGTAAGTGAGGACCTTAAGGGTGGGGATGTATTTTGACTTAAAACAGGCTCCACTTATAGTAGACTAGCCTTTACCTTTGCCATGAGCATTATATATTACGAAATAGAACCAATCTTGGGAGCACTTTGCTTCATTGTTGGGTGTCCCTATTGCTTTGGAATCCAACGGTCCTGTTTAAATAGCTACTTTCTTTGGTACGCTATTTTTTATCTAGAATTGTCTTTAACCTGCATTTATGTGCAGGCTCGGGGTTACAAATTAGAACCGATGTCACCACGAACAGAGCTTGCTTCACAGCAAAGCGATATGTCTTGGAACACAACTCTGTTAACACTGAGTGTTCCCACTGATTTGGACCACTTTTATAAGTGTTTGTTTGAGCACGGGCTTCTTATATTTTATGATCGTTTTGTAAGTTGTGGCCATTCTGGAATTGAAAACATGACCGGTGAAATACTAGTTGAGGGCGGTGCGAATTGGTGCACCGGGGGGATCTCCTGGAGCTTGGTTGCCCGTGTTTTGATGCGGGTCTGCCGGCGGCTGTGGAGCACGTAATATGCTCTGTGGCCGCTGGTGGGACCCTTGTTTGATCGCGGGTTTCTTGGGCTCTTGGGACTGTCCGTGGATGCTCGAAGGAGCAGTGCACCCTACATCTGGTATTTCCTGATACTTATCATTACGTGATGGGTAACAACACACGTTTGGTGGCTCAGTCCTTCTCTATGCTTTTAACATAAATATGTGTAGGACGTATAATGCAAACAACGTCTATACACGACTTCAATTATTTATCCTTTTACAAAGGGGGATTACAAGCGCCACAATGACTGGTTGAGAAACCTTGAACAATCCAAGGAACCCGTTGTTGCTAAACATATTGAAGCAAATAATCGAAGAACGTACAAATAACATATTGACAAGGTATGTAGAAACCTTAATGTTGAATACTGGGACAATCATAATGTCCATAAAATATCAGTATGAGTAAGAAGAACATTCCTCTCTATACACTAGGTGACCATCCCTGCACACTTTTGCGTCTCTGAACCATTACATCCGTGAATGCACCTATTGGTCGTTAAAATCAACAGTTGACGTCTATTCACTACCTTTGGTAAGCAACGTAGAAAATTCTAGGATCAGCTCCTACCCATTGGAAATGTAAAGTCAAAGAAATATGTAAATAGGCTCTCTTTCTCTCCTTCTGTTAAATTTTGAAATATCACTGTGCTCTGATGTGTTTTGTAAAACGAATATGAACATGTAAGGAAATCCGTCTAGTAGGTGACTCTAGTCCGCTGACAAAGCCAAAGTCTCATTTTTTAACTTGTACTAAGTAATCATGTATTTTGAAGTCATGGTGTATTGAAGTATTTTTATTTGTAAATAGTGGTTTGTGATATGTATATTTCTGTATATTTAATTTTGTAGCCCTGAAGAAGTCCTTTGGACAAAATGCGTTGGCTACGCTTTGCATGAAGAAATAAGATTAAAATAATTTTTTAAGCCCTACTGAACGGATTCTTCAAAATTTATTGGCTCATTATTATTCACTGTGGAGTGCTGAACCATTGTGTTTTGTTGTGAAATTTGGGGTGAATGCCCTGGGAAGCCTAGGGGTATGTGGCTTCAGGTTCTTGGCACCCATACTCATTGTACATAAGAGACCAAATTGTAAATAGGTGTGGTCATATTGCCTTGTACCCTTGATGCTTTTCTGTTGTTTAAACCGACACCAATACTGCTACCCGCAACCTCAGGCAATGGACCGACGACTGTGCCAACACTCTCGCCCCGATCAAGAAACCCTCAAACAGATGCACCAACAGAAAAGCCATCTGGTTCACTGCCGACCTCCAGGCATCCAAGCAGACCTGTTGAAGGGTCGAGATGAAGTGGCACCTCGAACAGACACCGGACAGCAATGCAGCCCAAAAGAGTGCCATCCGCAGACACCACCAACTCATTCGAACTGGCAAAAGGACTTCTTTCAAGGACCGCTTTACAACAATGCACACAACAGCAAAGAGCTCTTCAACATCATGAAGGAACTCTCCAACCCCAGCTTCAACTCCAACAACATCCTGACAACATCGTGCCATCGCATGACCTATGCGACTCCCTAGCCACCTTCTTCCACTGTAAGATCGCAGACATCCACAACAGCTTCAACAACCAGGCCCCCCCAACAGCCACCGACACCTCTGACTCACCGCCCCCCCAGCCACACCAACCAACTGCTCTCCTGTACCCATGTCAATGACGACAACACCATCAAAATCATGAACACCATCCACTCGTGCTTACCATCAGACCCCTGCCCGCACCACATCTTCAACAAAGCAAGCTTCACCATTGCACCCCATCTCTGCCAGATCATCAACAACACCTTCGAGACCGCCACCTTAACGGAGAGCTGAGGGCACGCTGAGATAAACGCCCTACTCAAGAAATCCAAGGCGAACCACAAGGACCTCAAATACTTCCGGCCCATCTCCCTACTCCCGTTCCCAGCAAAAGTCATTGTGAAGATTGTCAACAGGCAACTGACCCTCTTCCTCGAGGAGAACAACATCCTGGACCCATCCCAATCCGGATTCCGCAGCAACCACAGCAACTAAACTGCCTTCATCGCCGCCACCAATGACATCAGGAACCTGCTGGACAACGGAGAAACCGCGGCCCTCATCCTCCTGGACCTTTTGGCCGACTTCAACACTGTCTGCCACCACACCCTATGCACACGCCTCCACAACACAGGGATCCGCAACAAAGCCCTGGACTGGACAATCTCCTCCCTCACTGGCAGAACTCAGAGTGTCCGCCTCCCTCCGTTCCGATCAAAAGCCACCAATATAATCTGCGACGTACCCAAGGATCCTCCCTCAGCCCGACACTCTTCAACATCTACATGGCACCTCTCACCCACATAGCCCGATCGCATGACCTCAACATCATCTCATATGCTGACAACACCCAGCTGATCATCTCCCTCACCAAGGCCCCCACCACCGCTAAAACCAACCTCCACGAAGGAATGAAGGCCGTCACCGAATGAATGAAGAACAGCCGCCTGAAACTGAACTTGGACAAGACGGCTGCACCCTGTCCGCCCGGGACGACGCCTGATGGACGGCCACACTGGGAGCTTCATCGACTCCCATTGACCACGTGAGCAATCTGGGGTCCATCCTGGACTCATCGCTGTCAATGACCCAGCAAGTCAACACCGTATCCTCCTCCTGCTTCAACACCCTCCGCATGCTCCGCAAGTTCTACAGATGGATCCGCACCGAAACGAGAAGGACAGTCACCCAGGCCCTCGTCACCAGCAGGCAGGACTACGCCAACGCCCTCTACGCAGGAACCTCAGCCAAACTCCAGAAACAACTACAACGCATACAGAATGCCTCTGCACGCCTCAGCCTCGACATCCCCCGCCACAGCCACATCACATCCCACCTGAGAGACCTGTACTGGCTCCCCGTCAACAAGAGGATCACCTTCAAGCTCCTCATCCACGCATACAAGGCACTCCACAACACCGGACCAGCGTACCTCTACAGACGACTCAGCTTCTACACCCCGAACTGCCAGCTGCGCTCCGCTGACCTTGCCCTCGCCCTCGCCACCGTCTCTGTGTGGGTGAAATACCCCCTCTGTCCTCACACCCCATCCACTGAGTGAGAGACCCCTGTTTGGGTGAAATACCCCCTCCATCCTCAGACCCCATCCACTGAGTGAGAGAACCCTGTGTGGGTGAAATACCCCCTCCATCAGACCCCATCCACTGAGTGAGAGACCCCTGAGTGGGTGAAATACCCCCTCCATCCTCAGACCACATCCACTGAGTGAGAGATCCCTGTGTGAGTGAAATATCCCCTCCATCAGACTACATCACTGAGTGAGTGGCCCCTGTGCGTGTGAAATACCCCCTCCATCAGACCCCATCCACTGAGTGAGAGACCCCTGAGTGGGTGAAATACCCCCTCCATCCTCAGACCCCATCCACTGAGTGAGAGATCCCTGTGTGAGTGAAATATCCCCTCCATCAGACCCCATCCACTGAGTGAGAGACCCCTGAGTGGGTGAAATACCCCCTCCATCCTCAGACCCCATCCACTGAGTGAGAGATCCCTGTGTGGACGAAATACCCCCTCCATCAGACCCCATCTACTGAGTGAGAGGCCCCTGTGCGTGTGAAATACCCAATATCCTCAGACCCCATCCACTGAGTCAGAGACCCCTGTGTGGGTGATATACCCCCTCCGTCCTCGGACCCCATCCACTGAGTGAGAGACCCCTGTGTGGGTGAAATACCCCCTCCATCAGACCCCATCCACTGAGTGAGGGACCCCTGTGTGGGTGAAATACCCCCTCCATTCTCGGACCCCATCCACTGAGTGAGAGACCCCTGTGTGGGTGAAATACCCCCTTGGTCCTCAGACCCCATCCACTGAGTGAGAGACCCCTGTGTGGGTGAAATACCCCTCCATCCTCAGACCCCATCTACTGAGTCAGAGACCCCTATGTGGGTGAAATAGCCCCTCCGTCCTCAGACACCGTCCACTGAGTGAGAGACCCCTGTGTGGGTGAAATATCCCTTCCATCAGACCCCATCCACTGAGTGAGAGACCCCTGTGTGGGTGAAATACCCCCTCCATCAGACCCCATCCACTGAGTGAGAGACCCTCGTGTGGGTGAAATACCCCCTCCATCAGACCCCATCCACTGAGTGAGAGACCCCTGTGTGGGTGAAATACCCCCTTCATCCTCAGACCCCCATCCACTGAGTGAGGGACCCCGTGTGGGTGAAATACCCCCTCCATCAGACCCCATCCACTGAGTGAGAGACCCCTGTGCGGGTGAAATACCCCCTCCATCCTCAGACCCCATCTACTGAGTCAGAGACCCCTGTGTGGGTGAAATACCCCCTCCGTCCTCAGACACCGTCCACTGAGTGAGGGACCCCTGTGTGGGTGAAATACCCCCTCCATCCTCAGACCCCATCCACTGAGTGAGAGACCCCTGTTTGGGTGAAATACCCCCTCCATCCTCAGACCCCATCCACTGAGTGAGAGAACCCTGTTTGGGTGAAATACACCCTCCATCAGACCCCATCCACTGAGTGAGAGACCCCTGAGTGGGTGAAATACCCCTCCATCCTCAGACCCCATCCACTGAGTGAGAGGTCCCTGTGTGAGTGAAATATCCCCTCCATCAGACTACATCACTGAGTGAGAGATCCCTGTGTGGACGAAATACCCCCTCCATTAGACCCCATCCACTGGGTGAGAGGCCCCTGTGTGTGTGAAATACCCCCTATCCTCAGACCCCATCCACTGAGTCAGAGACCCCTGTGTGGGTGATATACCCCCTCCGTCCTCAGACCCCATCCACTGAGTGAGAGACCCCTGTGTTGGTGAAATACCCCCTCCATCAGACCCTTCCACTGAGTGAGGGACCCCTGTGTGGGTGAAATACCCCCTCCATTCTCGGACCCCATCCACTGAGTGAGAGACCCCTGTGTGGGTGGAATACCCCCTTGGTCCTCAGACCCCATCCACTGAGTGAGAGACCCCTGTGTGGGTGAAATACCCCTCCATCCTCAGACCCCATCTACTGAGTCAGAGACCCCTATGTGGGTGAAATACCCCCTCCGTCCTCAGACACCGTCCACTGAGTGAGAGACTCCTGTGTGGGTGAAATATCCCTTCCATCAGACCCCATCCACTGAGTGAGAGACCCCTGTGTGGGTGAAATACCCCCTCCATCAGACCCCATCCACTGAGTGAGAGACCCCTGTGTGGGTGAAATACCCTCTCCATCCTCAGACCCCCATCCACTGAGTGAGGGACCCCCGTGTGGGTGAAATACCCCCTCCATCAGACCCCATCCACTGAGTGAGAGACCCCTGTGCGGGTGAAATACCCCCTCCATCCTCAGACCCCATCTACTGAGTCAGAGACCCCTGTGTGGGTGAAATACCCCCTCCATCCTCAGACCCCATCTACTGAGTCAGAGACCCCTGTGTGGGTGAAATACCCCCTCCGTCCTCAGACACCGTCCACTGAGTGAGGGACCCCTGTGTGGGTGAAATACCCCCTCCATCCTCGGACCCCATCCACTGAGTGAGAGACCCCTGTGTGGGTGATATACCCTCTCCATCAGACCCCATCCACTGAGTGAGAGACCCTGTGTGGGTGAAATACCCTCTCCATCAGACCCCATCCACTGAGTGAGAGACCCCTGTGTGGGTGATATACCCCCTCTGTCCCCAGACCCCATCCACAGAGTGAGAGACCCCTGTGTGGGTAAAATACCCCTCCAATCCTCAACCCCTTCCACTGAGTGAGACACCCTTTGTGGGTGAAATACCCTCTCCATCAGACCCCATCCACTGAGTGAGAGACCCCTGTGTGGGTGATATACCCCCTCTGTCCCCAGACCCCATCCATTGAGTGAGAGACCCCTGTGTGGGTGATATACCCCCTCTGTCCCCAGACCCCATCCATTGAGTGAGAGACCCCTGTGTGGGTGAAATACCCCTCCAATCCTCAGACCCCATCCACTGAGTGAGAGACCCCTGTTTGGGTGAAATACCCCCTCCATCCTCAGACCCCATCCACTGAGTGAGAGAACCCTGTTTGGGTGAAATACCCCCTCCATCAGACCCCATCCACTGAGTGAGAGACCCCTGAGTGGGTGAAATACCCCCTCCATCAGACCCCATCCACTGAGTGAGAGACCCCTGTGTGGGTGATATACCCCCTCTGTCCCCAGACCCCATCCATTGAGTGAGAGACCCCTGTGTGGGTGATATACCCCCTCTGTCCCCAGACCCCATCCATTGAGTGAGAGACCCCTGTGTGGGTGATATACCCCCTCCATCCTCAGACCCCATCCACTGAGTGAGAGAACCCTGTTTGGGTGAAATACCCCCTCCATCAGACCCCATCCACTGAGTGAGAGACCCCTGAGTGGGTGAAATACCCCCTCCATCAGACCCCATCCACTGAGTGAGAGACCCCTGTGTGGGTGATATACCCCCTCTGTCCCCAGACCCCATCCTTTGAGTGAGAGACCCCTGTGTGGGTGATATACCCCCTCTGTCCCCAGACCCCATCCATTGAGTGAGAGACCCCTGTGTGGGTGATATACCCCCTCTGTCCCCAGACCCCATCCACTGAGTGAGAGACCCCTGTGTGGGTGAAATACCCCTCCAATCCTCAGACCCCATTCACTGAGTGAGAGACCCCTGTGCGGGTCACACCGGATGGTTCTGTGTTATGACTTTATTGTGACTACAAGTTGCTTCTTTCCTTGTTTTATGAGTGAGCCCCTGAAGGGGGAGGTGGACAAGAAAGCAGCAGAGAAATGCAAACCCTGATGTGGTGCAAAGCAACGGAGAGAGTTGATTGTCGGGAGGTACTCATTGCGGCGAGGTCCTGCCCGTACAATTGCTGCTCCTCGAGAGGTATCAGTTTTATTCAAAGTGAACTTTACATTTTATTAATAGCGCTAGCGCGCTGCCAGTGCTGCCGTTCCTAATACTTTCAGTGCCAGTTTGTGACCTGAGTTGTTTGTACTAAATAGTAAAAGGTTGTGCTGCTTATCCACAGCGAAACCCTCTTCTACGCAGTCCCGGCTATGTTTTTGCTTACTGGAGTGGCATCGTTCAATAAGAATGGAAAATATCTTCAATTTGTAGCGTCCTTAAAAAGTAAAAATGTCTTTAATTGCAAATTGTCCTTGATTTATGTGTGGTACGACGTTCCAGTCGTGTGCTCTCTTTCATCATGTAACGAGCGTGTGTGACAGAGCTTTTTTTATTTTACAAGACATGCGAATACATTGTAGATGTCTTATTCCATTGTTGTAAAGACAGAGGCCTCATTTGTCACAATTGTCTAAGCTATTCAGCTAAGTTGTGCCACTGTAGCTTTGTTTTTAGACTGAATTAATCTATTCAGTAAACCTTGTTAGAGTTTCTTGTTCCTCAAATGTGGGTAATTTCTGATATTTATCTGTTTCCCTAATCTTCATTACTTGATTTTGCCCGCCGCAAGTCAGTGTCACTCATAGTCATTGAAATGTCACTCATAATTTCACTGAAATTATGAAAATGTCACACACAGCAATCTGAAACCTTGGCAGCTATGGTTTGAGGGTTCACGGCCCTGTCCAATATAAAAAATCACCCCCAGGAACAGGAACATTGGAAACGCTGCTCAGTCTCATTGCAGCAGCTGTGTCTACATTGCACACATTGAATGAAATACAAGTCGTCATTTAAATTCACTCATGAATGTCATGTCTGCTCCTTTGCAGGCGCCAATGCTTGTTTGCCATACAAGACCCTGTCATGGACTGTGTGTGTCCACACCTCTGTGACATTTAAAAACCCAGCTCTTTACAGTCACCAAAGCTTGTTTCCCTGCTGGAGGCGGTGGTTCTGTCAGTGGCCACAAGAGGGCGCTCCTTGCCTGCTGATGAAACACTGAGCTGCAAATTGCGTGAAAGGGAGAAGGGTTTCCTCTTCCGGGTCAGAGGCGGCAGAGACAGCACCAGCAGCGGTGGCAACATCACTTCCAGCCTCTCCGTGTGTGTCCAGCCTGCTGCAGAGGAGGAAGGAGCCCTGTCTGTCTGTGTTTGCAGTTACCTCCATCTTCAGACCCCCATCAGACCCCAGATCTGCCCCCCAGGAGGAGGAGAGAGCCAGGACAGGTTTCTGCTCAGGTAGGAGAGCTGCCAACTCACTCACTCACTTGGTTGCAATGTATGAATCCATGGATCAGATTCCCCCCCCTTCCAGGTGTGCAGAGGAGGAGAGGCCTGTCCAGGAGTGCAGAGGAGGAGAGGCCTGCCCAGGGGTGCAGAGGAGGAGAGGCCTGTCCAGGGGTGCAGTGGAAGAGAGGTCTGTCCAGGGGTCCGAGGAGGTGAGGCCTGTCTAAGGGAGAGGCAGAAGAGGTGAGTCCTGTCCAGGGGTGCAGAGGAGGTGAGGCCTGTCCAGGGGTGCAGAGGAGGGGAGGCCTGTCCAGGGAAGGGGCAGAGGAGGTGAGGTCTGTCCAGGCGTGCAGAGGAGGCGAGGCCTGTCCAGGGGTGCAGATGAGGGGAGGCCTGTCCAGGGATGGGGCAGAGGAGGTGAGGTCTGTCCAGGCGTGCAGAGGAGGCGAGGCCTCTCCAGGGGTGCAGAGGAGGTGAGGCCTGTCCAGAGGTGCAGAGGTGGGGAGGCCTGTCCAGGGGGTGCAGAGGAGGAGAGGCCTGTCCAGGGAAGGGGCAGAGGAGGTGAGGCCTGTCCAGGGGGGGCAGAGGAGGGGAAGCCTGTCCAGGGGTTGCAGGGGAGGAGAGGCCTGTCCAGGGGTGCGGAGGAGGAGAGACCTGTCCAGGGGTACAGAGGAGGAGAGGCCTGTCCAGGGGTGCAGAGGAGGTGAGGCCTGTCCAGGGGTACAGAGGAGGTGAGGCCTGTCCAGGGGTGTGGAGGAGGAGAGACCTGTCCAGGGGAGCAGAGGAGGAGAGGCCTGTCCATGGGTGCAGAGGAGGAGAGACCTGTCCAGAGGTGCAGAGGAGGTGAGGCCTGTCCAGGGGTGAAGAGGAGGAGAGGCCTGTCCATGGGTGCAGAGGAGGTGAGGCCTGTCCAGGGGTGCAGAGGAGGAGAGGCCTGTCCAGGGGTACAGAGGAGGAGAGGCCTGTCCAAGGGTGCAGAGGAGGTGAGGCCTGTCCAGGGGTGCAAAGGAGGGGAGGCCTGTCCAGGGGTGTAGAGGAAGTTAGGCCTGTCCAGAGGTGTGAGGAGTAGGTGAGACCTGTCCATGGGTGCAGAGGAGGAGAGGCCTGTCCAGGGGTGCAGAGGAGGAGAGGCCTGTCCAGAGGAGTGCAGAGGAGGCGAGGCCTGTCCAGGGGTGCAGCGGAGGTGAGGCCTGTCCAGGGGTGCACAGGAGGAGAGGCCTGTCCAGGGGTGCTGAGGAGGAGAGGCCTGTCCAGAGGAGTGCAGAGGAGGCGAGGCCTGTCCAGGGGTGCAGAGGAGAAAAGGCCTGTCCAGGGGAGCAGTTTCTCTCTTCGGGGCCTGTGCATAGCGCCCCGAGGCTCAGGGCGGAGTCAGAGGCGCTGTATGGGGTGGAATGAACTCTGGGCTCCTTTGTCCTTAATGAGAATCCTTCACCGAGAGGCCTGTCCAGGGGTGCAGCAGAGGTGAGGCCTGTCCAGGGGTACAGAGGAGGAGAGGCCTGTCCAGGGGTGCTGAGGAGGAGAGGCCTGTCCAGGGGTACAGAGGAGGTGAGGCCTGTCCAGGGGTGCAGAGGAGGTTAGGCCTGTCCAGGGGTGCAGAGGAGGAGAGGCCTGTCCAGAGGTGCAGAGGAGGTGAGACCTGTCCAGGGGGCAGAGGAGGTGAGGCCTTTTCAGAGGCGTTAGGAGGAGGTGAGGCCTGTCCAGGGATGCAGAGGAGGTGAGGCCTGTCCAGTGAGTGCAGAGGAGCTAAGACCTATCCAGGGGAGCAGAGGAGGTGAGGCCTGCCCAGGGATGCGTGCAGAGAAGGAGAGGCCTGTCCAGGCATGCCGAGGAGGAGAGGCTTGTCCAGGGGTGCAGAGGATGCGAGGCCTGTCCAGGGGTGCAGAGGAGGCGAGGCCTGTCCAGGGGTGCAGAGGAGGAAAGGCCTGTCCAGGGGAGTGCAGAGGAGGCGAGGCCATTCCAAGGGTGCAGAGGAGGTGAGGGCTGTCCAGGGGTGCAGAGGACGTGAGGCCTGTCCAGGGGTGCAGAGGAGGCGAGGCCTGTCCAGGGGTACAGAGGAGGAGAGGCCTGTCCAGGGGTGCTGAGGAGGAGAATCCTGTCCAGGGGTGCAGAGGAGGTAAGGCCTGTCCAGGGGGTGCAGAGGAGGAGAGGCCTGTCCAGAGGAGTGCAGAGGAGGCAAGGCCAGTCCTGGGGTGCAGAGGAGGAGAGGCCTGTCCAGGGGTGCAGAGGAGGTGAGGCCTGTCCAGGGGTGCACAGGAGGAGAGGCCTGTCCAGGGGTGCTGAGGAGGAGAGGCCTGTCCAGAGGAGTGCAGAGGAGGCGAGGCCTGTCCAGGGGTGCAGAGGAGAAAAGGCCTGTCCAGGGGAGCAGTTTCTCTCTTCGGGGCCTGTGCATAGCGCCCCGAGGCTCAGGGCGGAGTCAGAGGCGCTGTATGGGGTGGAATGAACTCTGGGCTCCTTTGTCCTTAATGAGAATCCTTCACCGAGAGGCCTGTCCAGGGGTGCATCAGAGGTGAGGCCTGTCCAGGGGTGCAGAGGAGGAAAGGCCTGTCCAGGGGTGCTGAGGAGGAGAGGCCTGTCCAGGGGTACAGAGGAGGTGAGGCCTGTCCAGGGGTGCAGAGGAGGTTAGGCCTGTCCAGGGGTGCAGAGGAGGAGAGGCCTGTACAGGGGTGCAGAGGAGGTGAGACCTGTCCAGGGGGCAGAGGAGGTGAGGCCTTTCCAGAGGCGTTAGGAGGAGGTGAGGCCTGTCCAGGGGTGCAGAGGAGGTGAGGCCTGTCCAGTGAGTGCAGAGGAGCTAAGACCTTTCCAGGGGAGCAGAGGAGGTGAGGCCTGTCCAGGGATGCGTGCAGAGAAGGAGAGGCCTGTCCAGGGATGCCGAGGAGGAGAGGCTTGTCCAGGGGTGCAGAGGATGCGAGGCCTGTCCAGGGGTGCAGAGGAGGCGAGGCCTGTCCAGGGGTGCAGAGGAGGAAAGGCCTGTCCAGGGGAGTGCAGAGGAGGCGAGGCCATTCCAGGGGTGCAGAGGAGGTGAGGGCTGTCCAGGGGTGCAGAGGAGGTGAGGCCTGTCCAGGGGTGCAGAGGAGGCGAGGCCTGTCCAGGGGTACAGAGGAGGCGAGGCCTGTCCAGGGGTGCTGAGGAGGAGAATCCTGTCCAGGGGTGCAGAGGAGGTAAGGCCTGTCCAGGGGGTGCAGAGGAGGAGAGGCCTGTCCAGAGGAGTGCAGAGGAGGCAAGGCCAGTCCTGGGGTGCAGAGGAGGAGAGGCCTGTCCAAGGGTGCAGAGGAGGTGAGGCCTCTCCAGGGGTGCAGAGGAGGTGAGGCCTATCCAGGGGGTGCAGAGGAGGTGAGGTCTGTCCAAGGGGTGCAGAGGAGGAGAGGCCTGTCCAGAGGAGTGCAGAGGAGGCAAGGCCAGTCCTGGAGAGCAGAGGATGAGAGGCCTGTCCAGGGGTGCAGAGGAGGCGAGGCTTGTCCAGGGGAGGAGAGGAGGTGAGGCCTGTCCAGGGGTGCAGAGGAGATGAGGTCTGTCCAGGGGTGCAGAAGAGGTGAGGCCTGCCCAGGGGTGCAGAGGAGGAGAGGCCTGTCCAGAGGAGGTGAGGCCTGTCCAGGGGTGCAGAGGAGGTGAGGCCTGTCCAGGGGTGCAGAGGAGGTGAGGCCTGTCTAGGGGTGCAGAGGAGGTGAGGCTTGTCCAGGGGGAGGAGAGGATCTGAGGCCTGTCGAGGGATGCCGAGGAGGTGAGGCTTGTCCAGGGTTGCAGAGGAGCTGAGGTCTGTCCAGGGGTGCAGAGGAGGTGAGGCCTGTCCAGGGGTGCAGAGGAGGTGAGGCCTGTCCAGGGGTGCAGAGGAGCTGAGGCCGGTCCAGGGGTGCAGAGGAGGCGAGGCTTGTCCAGGGGGAGGAGAGGAGGTGACGCCTGTCCAGTGGTGCAAAGGAGGGGAGGCCTTTCCAGGGTTGCAGAGGAGGTGAGGCCTGTTCAGAGGGGTGCAGAGGTGAGGCCTGTCCAGGGGTGCAGAGGAGGTGAGGCCTGTCCAGGGGTGCAGAGGAGGTGAAGCCTGTCCAGGGGTATAGAGGAGGGGAGGCCTGTCCTGGGATGCAGAGGAGGTGAGGTCTGTCCAGGGGTGCAGAGGAGGTGATGGCTGTCCAGTGGTGCAGAGGAGGGGAGGCCTGTCCAGGGGTGCAGAGGAGGTGAGGTCTGCCCAGAGGTGTAGTCATAGAGCCCTGTCCTGGTTTGTCAGATGGGTTCTGTGCGTTTAGACAACATAGACTATAGGATTGGTGTCAGACTGATTCTGGACTCTTCTATCTGGTATGTTGGCGTGTATACCAGCTAGCTCACAGTACCAATGGGAACTCCTCTTACCAAGGAGGGAAGAGTTTCTGGCAACTATCAAACATGACAACTCTGACCCTCTCAGATAGATACACAGAATAAACGGTTGGGATGTTTTCAATATGTATTTTATGAACAGTCGTTATTCTAGTGTAAAATTGATGTGCTGAGACAATCAAAAGACAGTACAGGATATACATAACTAGAAGCACTAGAAACGTAAAAGGATGATAGATTTCTACCATTCTGCTAAAATAATGAATGCATACCAGCATATAAAATACATTACAGTAAAATGCGCACTCCTACGATGTAATCCTAGCTAGATGTACCTAAGTGTACCAAGCATGTATGTAGGTGTTAAGCCAAGAATCCTCCTAGGATAAGTCAAACCCCATCACCTGAATTGAGAGAGTGTGGGACCCCCGTTCTGGTCTCGAACTGGACAACCCGCAGTTCCGTCTGGAGCTTGGGAGATGCAGACCGGCAAATGCTTCGTTGGTGCCTGCCAAGCAGAGGAGTTACTCCTTGACCCCAAGGGAGATTTCTTCAGTCCTCTAGTCTTGAGTAGAGCGTTGAAGTTCCAGGATTCAGTTGCAGAGTTTCCTTCAGGGATATCTAAAGTCCTGTTGCCAGGGGTTCCTTACTTATACCTAAGAAAGGGTTTGGAAAGAGGGATGGCTACACCCATTTCCTTTGTCCAGTTTCGTGCCAGAGCAGGGGCTGGTTGCCCCTGCAACTGGTTTGAGCTGGACTATGCACAGGGACACCAAATGTGCCCCCAGTGCAGACTTTAAAACACTCCTGGAGTGTAACCACCCAGCCCTAATCCACCAAGGCCTGTCTGGGAGGTGGTTATGCCTCCCTGTGACAGGAAACCTATTGTCCAGGCCTCCCCTGCCGGAGTTTCGGCCAGCAGCAGGAGGCCAGACTTGTGTCTGTGGCTGCAGCATCCATTTTGTGATGCCATAGCTCTTAAAACTGGTTACCGGGTAGACCGGTGTGTAAATGTCTCTCCCTCGAGAAGGGTGGAATTCTACCCCCACCGCCAGGACTGGCGGGGAGTAAGATTCCAAAGTGTTTGACACCAAACACATGTTTCCGTGCAGCCATCCCAAAGTTAGCATTTACCGCGAGGATATAATACAAAGTATATGGTCAGGCTGCATCACAGAACAGCCCCAGAGAATGGCCCCTCAAGGAAAGATGGGAGCAAGAGGTGGGCGCGCTCGACGAGCACGAATGGAATGAGGCACTGGCTTCCCCCAGGGAAGCGGGCATATCGGCCAGGATGAGGCTAGTTCAGCTCAAAGTCCTCCACAGAACATACTACACTAGAACACTGCTACACCGCATACACCGAACCCCAAATCCCTTTTGCTTGCGAGGCTGCGGGGAGGAGGGCACCTTCTTCCATACATTCTGGGATTGCCCACGCATACACAACTATTGGCGTCAGGTCCTGCGCACTATATCCCAGGTGCTGGAGGTCTCGGTGCTGTAGGAGCCACAACGGTGCCTCCTCAATGTATGGGAACCAACAGATTTGTCCCGGTACGGCCGCCTTTGGGTGACACTGGGAATGATGGTGGCGAAGCGGGACATTGCGCAGCGTTGGGGGGTGGCGGACCTCCCGACAACATCACAATGGTGCACAAACATGGACAGGACGATGGTTACGGAAAGGGCAGTGTACCTAAGTCGGGCCTGTCCTGGCAAGTGGAACAAAGTCTGGTCCCCATGGAACACCTACCGGGGCGACATCTGCAACCCACTGCCAGAAGATGACCCACTGGACTCGGATGATGATGATGGGTTGGAGTGAGGGTGGTTGGCTGTGGGGTGGGGTCCTTCAAGAGGGGTTGGGGGAGGCAATATTTTCTTTACGCCCTAAGTTACTTCCAGGATGAAAAAGGCTCTGTCATATCCCAGGTATACTCCCGTAACTATCTAGCAATGTACGTTGTCAATGATCGCACTGTGATTTCCCGATGTTTGGTTGTTCTTTTAGTTCGTTAAAAAAAAAGAAAATGATAACCTCAATTACTCTGTATGGAACATTTGCTACTGTCCTTCATTCACTATTCTGGCGACCCTTATTGAAATGACTTCTTCAACATGTGCTGTCAAGGTTAGCGGCAGATAAACAACACAAGAGAAGAAAACACAAGCCACTAACCTTTAGGGGTCTAGCCAGCAGGGACCACGGAGAGAAGATAGTCCTCCCTATACCCGATAACACTGACCCTCTCCGGTGGAGGTACGCACCGGAGACAGGTAGTCCTCCAGGTAAAGGGAAGGGGAGTTGCGCCGGGAAGGTTGTTGTGAAGACACCCCTCAAGATCTGGTCTATGGCCACGGAGGACTTCAAGGCACAACAACGTCTGTAAATGCAAGAACACGGGTTAGTAGTGCTCTGAGGATAAGGGATACAAGCAAACATATACAAGTATAAACAAGGGATTCACTTACGGTTGATAACCGCTTGATTTGTCCCCAAAGTCGGGAAAGGACGAGGACTCGGATTCAAGCTGTAAACGGGTTCTGTTTAAGTCACAGTTAGCTACACAAACTGTGTAGAAAGGCGATTTCCCCTTCGAGTAGTTATATTCACTATCGAAAAGGATATCGTTCGGAAGAGAGAGGTGAAGAGAGATATACCAGACAATCATCGTTGGCATCAATTACCTACTCTCAGAAAGCACGGCCGTGCTAAATAATAAGGAGACCAGATCTCTACTTACTAGAATATCCAAAGTATATCGACGTCCAAAGCGGGAAGGCAAGCGTCCGCGCACCCGTTGCTCTCGGCGTCCAAAGCGGGAAGGCAAGCGTCCGCGCACCCGTTGCTCTCGGCGTCCAAAGCGGGAAGGCAAGCGTCCGCGCACCCGTTGCTCTCGGCGTCCAAAGCGGGAAGGCAAGTGTCCGCGCATTCACAGTTCTCAGAAGGCTAGGTCCATACACGATCAGGTAACCGGAAGGATTGACAAGCAGCTTGGAATTGTGACGGAAGTGTTTTTATACTCTCTCAGGGGGCGGAGACTGTTTCGTCTCGCCCGGAGTTTTCTGGGAGATGTAGTGCTGCCGCGGTATTTCCTTACTCGAGCTTTCCAGCTCGTCACAATCACGACAGAACCCCCTCTCGAGGATCGCCGCCCCGACGGTCGACCCGGCTTCCCTGGATACAGCTGATGAAATTGAGAGACTAAGTCGGGGCAGTGTAAATTCTGCTCGGGTTCCCATGTCCTTTCCTCTACCCCAAATCCCTTCCAGCCTACCAGATACTGCACCCTACCCCTATGGATCCGGGAATCCAACAACTCTTCCACCTCATATTCCTCCAGTCCTTCTACCAATACTGGTGCAGGATGGACGGGCAATCTAGTGTCCAGATGACAGGGTAGGAGTAGAGAGACGTGAAACACCGGATGAATTCTCCAGTTCTGGGGAATGGACAGCTTTAAGGCCACAGGGTTGATGACCTCCTCAACACTATAGGGACCTATATACCTAGGTTTGAGTTTGTTAATTCCCCGGAGATGAATGTTTTTTGTGGAAAGCCATACCTTATCCCCCACCTGGTAGACCGGTTCTGGAGTGCGTTTCTTGTCGGCGTAACGCTTCTGTGTCGCTTGAGCTTCAGCCAAGTGATGTTTTGCGTCTATTTGAATGGCCTGGAGATGAGCATGATGTTCCTGTATACTGGGTAGATTGGTCTTAACAGGCCATTCGAAGGGAAGAATGTTCGGATGGTACCCAAGCAGACAAAAGAAGGGAGAACATCCCAGTGTAGAGTGGTCAGAGTTATTGTAGGTGCATTCTGCTAACCACAAGAGGGTGACCCAATCCGTCGAGTTCTGCAATGTAAAGCAACGTAGATATTGTTCGAGGGTGTGGTTGAGCCTCTCTGTTTTGCCATCTGTCTGAGGGTGGTAACTCGTGGAAAGCCTTGCATCTATGGCCAAGGAATCGCAAAGGGCCTTCCAAAAACGTGAAGTAAACTGAGACCCTCTGTCGGTGATGAATACTCTGGGGATGCCATGGGCTCGGATGAGGTGTTGCAATATAATCATGGCCAGTTCGGCTGAAGTAGGCAGACCCTCCAGCGGTACAAAGTGTCCCATTTTAGTCAAGTGATCGACTATCACCAGTACCGTAGTCTTTCCCTGACACAGAGGCATCTCGACTATAAAATCCATTGAGACCGTATGCCAGGGTGCAGGAGGAATGGGAATGGAGCGTAACAGCCCCGAAGGTTTGTTGTGTTTTGCTTTTCCTTGCGTGCATACTGAACAGTTCCGTATGTATTTCTTAACATCGTTTCGGAAGGTCGGCCACCAAAATGAACGTTCTATGGTAGCTATAGTTTTATATACTCCCCAATGTCCCCCCAACACAGAATCATGTGCCCAATTGAGTACCTGCATTTGCAACCCAGGGTCCGGCACATATAAGGCATGTCGGTAGTACAGGAGGTCGTCTTTTTGTGTTCTCATTTGAGGATCTTCCGTTAACCAAGCCTGGACATCGATCTCTGTTACTGCCACTCTGGTATCCTCGAGGAAATCACTGGATGTGAGCAAGGCGATGGTGTTTTCTGGGAAGAATTTCTCAGGAAGGATGGTTGTTGGTTCCACAGGAATGTCCGAAAGGGGTTCTTGCGTGTCTTGATTCCTTGAGAGGGCATCGGCTTTTCCGTTTTGTGGGCCTGGCCGATATTTGATGACGAAATCATAATCTGAGAAGAATAGAGTCCATCTCAACTGCCTGGGGGTCAGCGCTTTTGCAGTCTTTAAGAACAGTAAGTTCCGATGGTCCGTGTAGATCTCGATGGTATGTCTTGCCCCCAGTAGGTAATGTCTCCATTCCTCACACCCTCTCTTAATTGCCAGCAACTCTTTGTCAGTGATCGAATAGTTGATTTCGCTTGGACTGAGTTTTTTGGAGTAGAATGCTACTGGATGGATTTGTCCCGTTTCCGGGTGGCGTTGCGAAAGTACCCCTCCCAATGCGTACTGCGAAGCATCTGTTTCTAAGATGAAAGGAAGTTGTGCATCAGGATGTCTCAAGATAGGGGCCTTGGTAAAGCTATCCTTTAGAATGCAGAAGGAGTGTTCTGCCTCCTCCCCCCACTTGAAGGGAACGTTTTTCTTTAACAGATGGGAACGTTTTTCTTTAACAGATGGGAAATGGGGTGGATGATTTTAGAAAAGTCTTTGATGAAACGCCGGTAATAATTTGCGAAACCAAGGAAGCTTTGCACCGACTTCACGTCTTGAGGAGTTTTCCAACTTGTGATGGCTTCCACCTTTCCACTCTCCATCTGAAACCCATTGGCGTTTATCACATACCCCAAAAATGAGACTTCTGTGGCATGGAAGAGGCATTTTTCTAGTTTTGCGAACAACTGGTTTTGGTGTAGACGACTCAACACTTCTTTGACATGGTGTTCGTGTTCCTGGAGAGTACTGGAATATACCAGGATATCGTCTATGTATACCATGCATATGGTATCCAGTAGGCCCCTGAGCACCTCGTCCATAAAGAATTGGAAGGCCGCAGGAGCGTTGCATAACCCGAAGGGCATTACATTGTACTCAAATAGGCCGAACTTCGTGCGGAACGCGGTCTTCCATTCATCCCCCTTTTTCACCCTCACCAGATGGTAGGCCCCTCTCAGATCTAATTTGGTGAAGTAACGAGCTCCCTTTATTTGGTCCATCATGACAGGAATCAGAGGAAGGGGATATCTATTTTTCACTGTGATGTTGTTCAGTGCTCTGTAGTCGATGCAGGGACGTAATTCTGCGCAGTCTTTCTTCGGGATGAAGAAGAGGGGAGACGAAGCAGGGGAAGTGGAATGACTGATGAATCCCGTAGCAAGATTCTCCTCAATGTAGTTCTGTAAATAGAGGTTCTCATGTTCCGTCAGGGCATACACCCTGCTACAAGGAATAGAGGCACCGGGGAGGAGTTCGATGCAACAATCATATACCCTGTGCGGGGGCAACCCGGTGGCCTTGTGTTTGTCGAACAGAGAACGATATTCGTTATATATTTCTGGTAGTTTTGTCGTACTGCAGAGAGGTGTTTCGGAGCAAGCCACAGCCAAGTGTCTAAGACTGGGTCGTTCTTCATTGTTTTCTTCTTCGACAGGGGTATAGCAATGTTCCATGCAATAGGGGGAGTTTAAGGTGACGGTACGAGCTGACCAACACACTACTGGATCATGTAACGTAAGCCAGGGCATGCCTAGGATCATACGAAACTGAGGAGCGGCTATCAAATCGAATTGTATAAACTCCCTATGTTCTCCGTGCTGCATTCTCAAAGGGAGCGTATGTTTAACCACCGGCCCAGAAGACAAAATGGAGCCATCCACTGCCTTTACTTGTTCAGGTTCTGTCTTCTCTTCCCATGGTATCCCCAAGGAATCGGCGTAGTCAATATCCATGTAGTTTCCTGTGGCCCCCGAATCCAATAATGCATCCATCCGAATGTAGTTATCTTGGGTAGTCCACAGAGAGATAGGCAAATTCATGTGTGCCACAGCAGGCATCATCGTATTGGCGAGTAAGTTGGAGATCCTTGTTGGTTGTTGGTCCATCCCAGAGATCTCAGTCGGGGTTGGACGTTCTAGTTTTCAGCCGTCTCACGGGATCCAAGGGCTGCAGTAGTCTTTGGTCCCAGGGTTTTGTCCGTAAGTGGGGTCCGGGCTCGACATTCTCGTACAAAATGGCCCCCTTTCCCACAATACATACATAGTTTCATCTTTCTTCGTCGCTCTCTTTCCTCAGACGTTAGAGGACCTCGAATACCCCCAATCTGCATGGGTTCCACGTTATCGGAGCTTTTGGTGTGATCTTCGGAGGGGAGCTTGAATCTCGGATACCATCCGCGTCCATCACCTCTGTTTCGATCTCCTTTCCTTTCCAGGAGCCGATGGTCCAATTGTACAGTGAGGTCGATGAGTTCTTCGCATGTAGCGGGTAATTGGACTACCTGTGACAGTACATCTTTCAGTTCGCCCCGAAGGCCCTGGTAGAACAACGAGGTCCTATTTTCTTGCGGCCAGTCAGTTTCGGCTAAGAGTCGATTAAATGAGGTGATGTACGCCAGTAGATCTTGTGACCCTTGTCGCAACGTCAGAAGTTCCTTGTCTAACGACAACATATGTGTTTTGCGATCGAAGAGTTTCCTTAAGGCTGTACAAAAGTCTGGGAATCGATGTAGAACGGGATCGTTCTTTTCCATCAACGGAATAGTCCAGCTCGCCGCATTCCCTCCCATGTAAGACATCATAAATGCGGTCTTTGCGGCATCATCTTGAAACACGGCTGGTTTGCATAAGAAGTGGAGACAACACTGGTTTAAAAAGGTCTCAAACTTCTTAGGATCTCCGTAAAACCTCTCTGGGGCAGCCAAAGGTATTCCTGTATTCTGGATGACGTGCACTGTAGGAGTGTGGTCTGTGGAGGATGAAGGTACGGCATGGGGATTAAAGAACCCCCCCCCCTGAAGCTATTGGGGTCGATGGCTGGGATAGGGTTTGCCCAGGAGGAGGAAGCGTAGCTTCTCTAATATAGGACCCACCCCCGGGATTTCTGCGGGACATACCAGCGACTTCACTACGCATGGTATTCATGTCTTTTCTGAGCTCTTGATTTTCCACTCGGGAAGCATGTACTTCTTGTTGGAGTACACTAAATCCCTCAAGCAACGAGGTCAAGGCAGCATTAGTATCCATGGCCCAGGCTGGTCTTTTTCCTTGGGCTTGTCAATCTGTCAATCAATCAATCAATCAATGACACTTGTAGAGCGCGCTACATACCCGTAGGGTCTCAAGGCGCTGGGTCAAGGTTAGCGGCAGATAAACAACACAAGAGAAGAAAACACAAGCCACTAACCTTTAGGGGTCTAGCCAGCAGGGACCACGGAGAGAAGATAGTCCTCCCTATACCCGATAACACTGACCCTCTCCGGTGGAGGTACGCACCGGAGACAGGTAGTCCTCCAGGTAAAGGGAAGGGGAGTTGCGCCGGGAAGGTTGTTGTGAAGACACCCCTCAAGATCTGGTCTATGGCCACGGAGGACTTCAAGGCACAACAACGTCTGTAAATGCAAGAACACGGGTTAGTAGTGCTCTGAGGATAAGGGATACAAGCAAACATATACAAGTATAAACAAGGGATTCACTTACGGTTGATAACCGCTTGATTTGTCCCCAAAGTCGGGAAAGGACGAGGACTCGGATTCAAGCTGTAAACGGGTTCTGTTTAAGTCACAGTTAGCTACACAAACTGTGTAGAAAGGCGATTTCCCCTTCGAGTAGTTATAGTCACTATCGAAAAGGATATCGTTCGGAAGAGAGAGGTGAAGAGAGATATACCAGACAATACTCGTTGGCATCAATTACCTACTCTCAGAAAGCACGGCCGTGCTAAATAATAAGGAGACCAGATCTCTACTTACTAGAATATCCAAAGTATATCGACGTCCAAAGCGGGAAGGCAAGCGTCCGCGCACCCGTTGCTCTCGGCGTCCAAAGCGGGAAGGCAAGCGTCCGCGCACCCGTTGCTCTCGGCGTCCAAAGCGGGAAGGCAAGCATCCGCGCACCCGTTGCTCTCGGCGTCCAAAGCGGGAAGGCAAGCGTCCGCGCATTCACAGTTCTCAGAAGGCTAGGTCCATACACGATCAGGTAACCGGAAGGATTGACAAGCAGCTTGGAATTGTGACGGAAGTGTTTTTATACTCTCTCAGGGGGCGGAGACTGTTTCGTCTCGCCCCGGAGTTTTCTGGGAGATGTAGTGCTGCCGCGGTATTTCCTTACTCGAGCTTTCCAGCTCGTCACAATCACGACAGTGCACTGCATTTACTTAAGGCTGTCGTTCTGATGTGAAACTCACATTTAGCGGCCGGCCCTTCGGGGTTGTAGGCGACATGCTATGTAAAGATGTGAAGGTATAATAAAGGTTTTCGAAAAAAACAAAAAAAAAAGTCGATATAGGTAACCTATATCTCAGTAAGGGGTGCATGTCATTTTGGAAGGCTTCTCAGGGGTGGCATAATACATGCTGCTGCCCCTGGTAGGCCTCTGGGGTACCTATGCCCTTAGTACCTAGTGTACCATGTACTAGGGACTCAAAAGGGTATCCCAGTAACCAAACTGGAGTATATCCATAGTACATGGAATCAATTTTAGGGAGAAGGCAGACCAGGCCCCTGCTCATGTCCTGGTCTTCACAAGCCCCTGACTAACATCCAGGTCCTCACCAGGCCAAGCCTTAGAGGGAGATCAATCGGTTGTTGGCCCACAATGCCACCTCAAACAGGAAGCACCATATGCAAATCAGCTTTAGACTCCTTCCAATAGAAGCAGTCCAGCCTGAAGAGCCAATCCAGATCCTTTCTGAACCGGAACAGAAGCAACCCAAGACCGGTTTGAGCCTATCTGGGCCTTGACTGTAGGGTGCGGCTTGATTCCAGAGGTGCAGCGAGCACTGAACCCACATCTGGGTCCTGACTGTAGGGTGCGTCTTCATTCCAGCATTGCAGCGAGCACGGGACCCACATCTGGGCACACCTGGCATATTTATGAATACGGAAAATGATGGGTGGAACGTTTGAGTTCATCTCTGCCACTGGTAATTACTCTGGGACACATCCAAGCCCAACCTTCTTGTTCTTGCCCTCTGTTGCGCCTCAGCATGCAGCCGATTTAAGATCCACAAAGGCAGCATAAAGGCTACCCTTGTTTAAGACCACAGTCTTCCAGTAGAGCATAATAAAAGGAAATACCTGATCAATGGTACTAGTACACACCATGAAGCCTGCCTGTGGAGGAGATAAGCTATCTGTCTCTCCCACCCAATCCTGCAGTTTGTTCAAAACTAGACGCTCAATTATCTTTTGGAGTGAGTCTATCAGGCTGATAAGCCCGTAGTTGCCTGGCAGGGATTTATCCCCCTTTTTAAAAATGGGGATAATCTCCGCCCCTTTCCACGAATCAGTAACTGGGGCACTCTGCGCAATTGCATTAGCCACCATCGCGTTGCAGTGGCACCATTTAGATTTTTCATACAGAAATATGTCCGGCAGAATGCCATCTGGGCCCGGTGCTTTACCTCCTGTTACTTCCCCCAGGGCCAGATTAACTTCAGCATCTTCAAAAACTGTGCCTGTGTTGTACCGGCACGAGGGCTTCTCTTCCGTCCCTTCCCCTGAGCTACGTGCATATTGAGGCTTAAAGTGAGTGACCCAATGTTCCTGTGAAATGTGGTTTTGCGGCTGGGTTGGCAGACCACCCCTGTCCCACTTAGCTATGTTCCAAAACTGTTTGGGATTTTTGTTTACGCATGCTAATTTGAGTTCCTGCCATCTATCCTCATCCCAGGATTTTTTTGCCTTAACTTGTGCTCTTCGGTAATTATACCTTAGTTGCCTTACAGCACTGGGATTTCACTCTTTTATTGCAGCTCCTAGTTGTCTACGCACCTCTTTACACATTCCATATTGAACCACTGTGGGCCTTTCCTAGGATAGACTCCCTTGGCCTTATGGCATCTAATGAAATAAGTGCGTAGCTTGGCAAAAAAGCTAACATGGGTACCGATCACCGGGTCAAGAGCAGCTGAGTTTAGCATGCATACTTCCAACTCTGAAATCGCCCCTTCAACGTCTAGGGATATTGAAGCTAAAGCTTCGGGGTGCTTGAGTATATTTGCCCATTTTAGGCGTCTCATGTCGTTTGATGGAACCACATCCTTGTGAGCAAATTACTCTCTGATCGCGTGTGTTCCTGTTGTGGTAACAAATCAAGAGTTGCACACAGGGGGTTGTGGTCACTCTCTGGCCGCTCTCTTACTACCATATCCCTTAAGGGATGCCACAGTCGCAGATTGATTAATAAGTAGTCTATGCGACTAGCACAATTGCGATTGTTGAAAGTATTTGCTCCATGCCTATCGGATGTGGATCTGACATTCGCCACCCGTGGTCCCTTCTCTAGATAAGTGGCATTTTGGATTGCCACGTCAGACCATTTTTTAATTGGTGGCAGTTCTAACTTTAAGATCCCCCTTTGCTCATCAGCATCTGCAATAAAATCACAACATTGTATTATATTGTATTGTAATTGCATTTGTATAGCGCTTACTACCCCTGACGAGGCGTCAAAGCGCTTTTTCGGCGAGTAGCAAGCTACTCCGAGACCTATTGAGGATTAGTGTTGAATTAGTATAGTAAAACATGCAAGTACCTTTTAAGTGGTGGATATGTTAGTCAGTTATTTGGATTCGGAAGGATAGCAGAAGGATAGAAGAGGAAAGAAGGTTTGTATTTATATAGCGCTTCTAACCCCTGATGGGGGTGTTGAAGCGCTTTTTTGGCGGGTAGCATGCTATTCCGGAAACCCATAAAGGATTAGTGTTGAAAATTAGTATAGTCAAATATGAAGTAATTTGAGTGGTGGATATGTTAGTCAGTTATTTGGATTGGGAAGGGTTGGGGAGAGGTAAAAAAGGAAAAAAGGTTTGCATATATATAGCGCTTGTAAGCATGATGAGGTGTTGAAATGCTTTGATGGCCAGTAGCACGCTACTCTGGAACCCATAAAGGATTAGTGGTGAATTAATATGTTGGAATATGGAATTAAAGAAGTGAACATGTTAGTCTGTTATTTTGATTGAAAAGGATAGTGGAGGGATAGAAGAGTGAAGGATTTCTTTTTTTAGGTCATAGCAGTAGGAGGAGGCTTTTGGATGAGTAAAAAGTGTTTTTGGAGGGGAAGAGTCAGAGGGGAGAGTTTAGAAAGGTTTCTTTTGGGGGATCGGTATAGTAAAAGAGGTGTCTGTTGATACAAGGTGAGATAGAGTAGGAGAGAGGATTATTTTGTGAAACATAGTAGTGGTATGGATTTTGGGATAAAACAGAGTGGGTGTAGAGGATATATTGATAGATGTATAGGGTGAGACATAGGGTAGTGAATTGGAAAGAGTAGTAGAAAGAAGTTTGAAATGAGTCAGAAAGTTGGGCTAGAAGATATATTGAGAGAAGTATAGGCTGAGAAATAGGGTAGTGCATTGGATATGCTAAATTAGAAGAAAGTGATAAATGTATAGATACAGAAGTAAATTGAAAGTATATAGATGCATAAAGGAGGTAAGTATATGCATATTAAAGATATTGATAGAGGTACAGGTTGAGAAATAGGGTAGTGCATTGGATATGCTTTTTAAGGAGAAAAGTAACAGACCCATAGATCCAAGTACATGGAGGTGCATAGATGCACAATGGAAGCAAGTACATGTAGACCAAAGATGATTTTTGTCTTTTTTGTTGTTTTTATAACAACATAATTATTGTACATGTTTATACAAAGCAATACACAAAGATAGGCACATATCTATAGTGAAAATAAATGCATATATACAGAGTGACAAATACATAGGGTGGGTATTAATGAATGGTAAAATGGACAGCATTCCTTGCCCTGGTCCCGGCCAGTCTCGAACAGGCTCAAACAGGCACTAACCCATGTCCTCTCCACCCTTAGCTTCAACGCCCAAGCGGAGATGCCCTAAGCCTTGGCCGTTTATAGCCCTAGTAGTCAGGTGACCCCTTCAGCCAATGCGAACCCTAGCCCAAACACTATCCAATCACAACATGAGCCCTAAAATCTAGAACCAATTGGGGAGCCGGACTTTACAGCCAATCTTGGCCCTAGTCCAAGCACCCAATCAGTTTCAAAAACCCTGATCTCTACGTCCAATAGAGGCCCTAGCCCTACCAGTAGTCTCAACCCTAGTCCAAGCAACAAATGGCACAGGAAGCCCAATAATAATAATAATAATAATAATAAAGTATCTTATAGAGCGCGCGGCTACCCCCGAAGGGGGTGTCCCGGCGCTATGCGGATACAAGGATAAGGGCAGTTATCGAGAAGGACTAGGGAAGGTTAAATAGCCATGTTTTTATTAGCTTACGGAAGCTAAGTTACGAGGGCACCTTCCTGATTTGAAGGGGTAGGCATTCCAGAGGGTGGTCATTTTGACTACAAAGGAGCGTCCACCTATTCTGTCTTTAGAGAAACGGAGTGTGAAAAGGAGTTCCAGATGGTTGGATCTAAGGTTTCTTGTCTGGCGGGATATGTAGATGCGTTTTTTCAGGTATAGGGGGCTGTTGCCTTTTATTGCTCTGTAGGCAATGGTAAGAGCTTTAAATTCTGTGTGCCCCTTCACTGGCAGCCAATGAAGGCTGCGTAAGTGGGGGGGAAATATGATGCCTGAGTGGGATGTTTTTTATAAGCCTTGCTGCTGCATTCTAGACAATTTGCTGCTTCCTGTATAAGTAGTCGGGCAGGCCCAGATATAGACTGTTGGCATAGTCCAATTGTGATGTAACCAAGGCATGTACAATTGTTTTCCTGCATTAAATGGGTAGAAAGTGGAGAAATGTGTGCAGTGCTTTGAGTTTCAGGAAGCAGATGGAGGAGACATGACCAATTAGAGATTTGCAGGATAGAGTATTGTCAATCTTGAAACCCAAGTTTCTAGCAGAGGAGACTGGGCGGGGGGAGGGTCAAGTACCGAAGGCCACCAGAGATCGGATCTAGGAGGGGTGGGTTGATTAAAAAAGAGGACTTTGGTCTTGTCAGTATTGAGCCGTAAACAGTTGGTGGTCATCCAGATGGAAATGTCTGTAAGACAATGTTTAAATTTAGAGAAAGCTTCCTCTGAATGGTCTGTAAAGGAGAACATCAGCTGAGTGTCATCAGCGTATGAGATGACACCCACCTCATGCTGTTCGATGAGTGAGGCAAGGGGAGCAAGATAGACATTAAACAGGGTGGGGCTGAGAGCAGAGCCCTGGGGGTCTCCACATATCAACGGCCGCGAGGAAGAGATATATGGTCGTAGCTTAACTTTTTGGACACATCCTTCAAGAAAGGATTGAAACCATGCAAGTACTGTACCAGTAATCCCTAGCTGTTTAAGTCTATTAAGCAGAGTCTTGTGGGCCACCGTGTCAAACGCTGCTGACAGATTGAGCAGCACCAGCATTGAACAGCAGGCCTTGTCCATGGATTCTCGGATGGCTTCTGTTACTTCCAAGAGTGCTGTTTCGGTGCTGTAGCCAGCTCTGAAACCGGACTGGGTGTCATGCAACAGTTTATTGGTTTCCAGGAAAATTTGATAATCTCTTTTGTACCTCGTTTTCAAGGATCTTAGCTGGGGCAGGCAAAAGTGATATGGGTCTGAATTTTTTTTAAATGGAGGGGTCTGTGTTTTCTTTCTTTAAAATGGGTTGTATAAGGGCGGTTTTCCATATATCCGGATAGATGCCGGTCTCTAATGAGGCATTCCAAAGCCTGTTTAGTGGAGAGTTGAGAAGATGGGCTAGTTCTTTGAATTGTTTAGCCGGGAGAGGATCTAAGGGAGAGCCGGATTTAATTTGTTGTAGGAGATTAATGTGTCACAGCTAATAGGATCAAAGGCTGACCATGTGGCTGAGTGAGCAGGAGGAGGATGTGGCAGGGTCTCCTTCACTGTAAAAGAGGCATAGATGTCCTCAATTTTTTCCTGGAAAAAACTAGATATATTTTCACAGAGGCTCTCTGAGGGCGTGATGTTGCTTTTCATGGATTCAGGTCTCATGAAGTTTGGAACAATTTTAAAAACTTCCCTAGAAGAGTTTCTGGCTGTGTTTATTTTTGCGGCCATATAGTCTTTTATGGCTATGTATTTTAATTAGTGAAAACGCTTCACTGCTATTCTATAATTTTGGCTTCAGTACCATAGTTCTTTCGCCATGATCGTTCGAGTCGCTTGCATTTACTTTTTTCGGCTTGGAGCTGTTGCGCAAACCAAGGCGCTGACAGTATTTGTCTGGCTGATTTAGTAGTCTTCATGGGGGCAATAGTATCTAAGGCTGAGGTAATCCACTAATTGAAGCTTACAGCATCTTTATTAGGAACGCCTATAAGTATCAATGGGGAGTTAAGAAGTGGGCCCATAGTTTCGGAAGAAACATTCCGCCACTTCCGTCTGACTTCCTGTTTATTGTCCTTAAAGTCCTGGTTTATCTTGAGAGTGATGTTGAATGGGACCAGGAAGTGATCAGACCAAGTTAGGGGGATAGGTTTTTCTACCACAAGAGTGGGTATATTCGTGAAGACTAAGTCTAGTGTGTGGCCGGCTGAATCCCTACTTACAATAGAAAGCCTAACCCTACTCTTAGTCCTACACCTAGTCCAGCAACCAATCACACCAGAAGCCCTAATCGCTACTTCCAATTAAAGGCCTAATCCTAGCCCTAGTGCCACCCTAGTCCCAACAACCAATAACACAGGTAGCCCTAGTCCCTACATCCAATAGAAATCCTAACACTAGCCCCAACCCTACATTGATTGAATCACAGACCCAGAAACCAATCAGAGCCCTCAAATACCCAACCAATGAGGACACTAACCCTAAACCAATAGAAACACCAGATACAACCACCAATCAGTGTACACATGTACCAAACATTATCAGACTATATTAGGTCCCAGATACCTCAGACAAGGTTTGCTGGCCAGGTAGTTGGAAGCTGCTCCTCTATTCAGAAATCTCCTAGGAGACAGACAGGCTCAATCCACACTTTGTACTTCTGCAGGTAAGGCCCTAACAAACTTGTCCTCTAACAACACTATTTGTATAAAACTGTACTCCCTCTCCTGGCCAAAAAACAAAGTGCACAGTCCCTATTAAACACAGTTTAAACATCTTACGGCAGATTATTGCTGTCTCATGGGGGAAGGGGGGCTGGTTTCACTTACTTGTTAACACAAAATGGTCACTGGGGGTGCACTGCTTAACATGCTGGTCTTAGCACAGAGCAAAGGAGACATTTGGAGGGGAAAACTGATAGTCACGGGGAATGAGAAGCATAAACTACAGAATTTGGACTGCAAATCCCACAATTCAACAGGCTAAATGCTTCCAGTCACAGGCAGGAAAAACCACAAGCATTGAGGGACACCTGGTTCACAAGCACCCTCACAGACATACTGGATCTGCCTATGTCAAGAAGATCGGTCACAAGACACTAAAGAACACTAAAAGATGACATGCCAAAAATTATTTTGATGGTGGGGGGGGGGGGGGGGAATGAGGAAGGGACTATAGTTGTAATTCACAGATACAAGTGGGACACTGCCCTCAAACATGTTATGATTTCACTGCATTAATGGCACGCTCAAAATGATACACAGGACTGACCCAGGAAAGACAAACATGTAGCGAAAACATGCATTGGCATGGGCTATGTTCGTCTATACAGTATGGTCATGTCCACCGATAATGAAGTACTGGGTGAACGCATCTGACTGTATTTGGACCTCTAGATGCGAGTACTCGATTATGTGGGAATCGTGAATGCAGTGCAGTAGTGTGTATGTGATGTGAGTTAAAATTGACCAATGGAAAGCAACATTATTTATTTGCGCCTCTCAGAGATCAAGACATAAAAACAGTGCAAAACTACAGTCTTAAACAAATAACTGTCTAGATGTGAAGGGTCAACATGTTTCAGCAATTAATGGATAACTTGTCCTATGCCTTCATCAGGACCTTAAGTATTGCTACTGCAAGTGAGTGTTATAAATACACAATATATAACATGTGTAAAGAGTTGGAACTGATACAACCTCTTTACCTGTAAATAAGGATAACAGTTCCTCTGTAAATAACAATTTCCCGTCTTTTGAGAGGACAAGACCTCGCATCACCTGGTCACGGATCAGGACATAGGAGGCACCACTCCGCTTTTGAAACCGCCAGAGGTACCGACGGAGAGCAGTAGCAATACTTAAGGTCCTGACGAAGGCGTAGGATAAGTTATCCATTAATTGGGCAATGGTGCCCGCTTGTTTGCATTTGCAGCAGGCCCTGCACGCTCCCACTTCAAGAACAGCCGCCGCCCCACACAGCACTTGCAGGACACGCATGCTGTGCAGGGCGGCAGCCGCTCCCAAAGAGAAATCCTGCATGGCGATGCAAATACAAACAAGCGGCGTCCCACGAGTGCTGTGTGGACTGCATTTCAAATAAGCGACAGGCATTATTAAAGTGGAAGGGCGCATGGCACGCTGCTGCAAATACAAAGAAGAAGGACGCCAATGCTGTGCACTTTGTCGTGCCTGCTTTAGCAAGACTTGAATTAATATGTCAGAAGTTGGCCTGGCATATTCTGTCCACTATTCTTGTACCTTGCACCAGTCCAAACGACCCTTATTGATGATATGTTACAGACAACCTTTATTGAAAGCTATCCTTGTGGTAGCTATGGAGAGCAGCCTTCAGGCTAAGTCTTGGAGGAATGTGAAGCAGCTCGTTTTACCAGTCGATAATCTCGTGAAGTACCAAATGAAAGGAGAACCACACAAGGGATATATATAAAATATATGTATTTATTCTAAACACATCTCTCTAGTCTCTTTATGAGGCTAGAGGCAAAAGTACATACAGAAAACTTAATAGCACACAGTAAATTAACACAATATATGTTGAGCCCTAGGGGTGTACCAAACCATATATCAATAAAGTGGTATAAGAACCACAACTTTGATAGACACAAGGCCTAGAGCCTGTAAAAGTGCTGGGCCTACCAGGAACCACCCAAGGTAGTGACGCAGGGGACCCACAGGGGACACGTGCAGTGTCTGAACACAGCCACGGATCGCCGTTAACTTCAATGGGGAATGTCGCGGTTGGAAATTTAAAGAAAAGGGACATTTAGAGGAGGACTTTGAGCAAACCCCTTTAGACTTAAGGGGTTCTAGAGCCAACACCCACAGGAGCAATGAAGTACTCGAGTTACCTCACCCAGGGAAGCCGGGTGCATAGGTATCTTTAGGTGTCGGGAATCGTCGCTGTTTCCAATGGCGATCTGCTGCAAAGTGCTACTGCAGTCGAAGTGGAAAGTGTCCGCAGTGATCCAAGCCTGGATCGAAGATGAGAAGAACCTGAAAGTAGAGGGGACAGAGTGGGTCACTAGCCAGTGACCAGGGGCACGATAGGCAGATACCCACCGATGTTGGGTGATTTTAGGTGAAGGAGGTGAAGTTTGACTCTTCAGCCACGAGGACCAGACAGCGTCAACGACAACCAAGAGCTAGATTTTGCTGCCCCATGAAGGATGTCGAGTGCTGCGGTATCGGTGCCTGGATTGGACCCACCAAGCTGCGCCAACAGCAACCCACGCAGAAAGGAGAAAGATACTTCGGTGCGGGCCAGCAAGGTCCGAGGGACTCACCACTTGGTGGGGAGTCAGGGCACATCTAAAGCAATCAGAGAAGCCTAAGGAAAATCAGAGTTGACTTCACAGGGACCCACCAGTCAACGGACTAGGGATCGCAAAGGAGCCTCGAGTGGAAATGCAAGAATCGGGCCCACGGAACACTCATGGAGTGTGGGCCCACAATCTTCAGTGCAGATGGTGCTCGGGGCTAGGGCTACAAGTAACCTAATTAAACAACAGGGGGTGGTGATGGACAGAGTTTCTGAATTAAGCAGAATACTCTCACCCAGTCAAGAGATCAGGGCTTAATCCAACACCGTTTTTTAGCTCACTGCACTATCCCAGCTCAGAACTCTTGACTGGGTGAGAGTATTCTGCTTAATTCAGAAACTCTGTCCATCACCACCCCCTGTTGTTTAATTTTTTTGTTCACCATAAGCGTGGAAGGGTATACTCAGACGTGAGTCCCTTGCTCATTGCACCATCAGGATTCAAGCAAGCCGGGCCGAAGACGGCTGAAATGCCAGAAACCGGTCCCCGGTAGCTTGTTTCCTTCCCAGTGAAAAAATTGGCTTGGTAGTTTGGTTTGCCCTGTTCCCATGATGCACTGGGCCAGGGACAGACTAATTTGCATATAGCCAAGTTCTGAGCTGGGATGGTGCAGTGAGCTAAAAAACGGTGTTGGATTAAGCCCTGATCTCTTGACTGGGTGAGAGTATTCTGCTTAATTCAGAAACTCTGTCCATCACCACCCCCTGTTGTTTAATTACAGGTAACCTAAAGCACGACTTCAAGAGATGTCGAGAAGTCAATGCACTTGCAAATGTGCACGGTGTCTACGCATTCCGGATCCACGTCACTCACGAGGGTTGCAGGTCTCAGCTTTGCTGGGGACTCGGGTCAACCTCTGAGAAGTCTGGAAATCGTCTTCCTGGGCTGCAGATACTTCGGAGTCCGTCGGGAGCTTCGGAGATGCAAACCGGCAAATGCTTCGTTGGTGCCTGCCAAGCAGGGGAGTCACTCCTTGACCCCAAGGGAGATTTCTTCAGTCCTCTAGTCTTGAGTAGAGCATCGAAGTTCCAGGATTCAGTTGCAGAGTTTCGTCCAGGGCTATCTAAAGTCCTGTTGCCAGGGGTTCCTTACTTATACGTAAGAAAGGGGTTGGACTAACTCTGGTGACCCACCTAAGGGAGGGTTTGGTAAGAGGGGTGGCTACACCCATTTCCTTTGTCCAGTTCCTTGCCAGAGCAGGGGCTCGTAGCCCCGTGCAACCGGTTTGAACTGGACTATGCACAGGGACACCAAATGTGCCCCCAGTACAGACTTCAAAGCACTCCTGGAGTGCACCCACCCAGCCCTAATTCCCTAAGGCCTGTCTGGGAGGTGGTTACACCTCCCTGTGACAGGAAACCTATTATCCAGGCCTCCCCTGCCGGAATTTCGGTCAGCAGCAGGAGGCCAGACTTGTGTCCGTGGCTGCAGCATCCATTTTGTGATGCCAGGGCTCTTCAAACTGGTTATCGGGTAGACCGGTGTGTACATGTCTCTCCCTCTAAAAGGGTGGAATTCTACCCCCGCCGCCAGGACTGGCGGGGGGTAGGATACCAAAGTGTTTGACACCAAACACAACATGTTTCCGTGCAGCCATCCCAAAGTTAGCATTTACCGCGAGGATATAATTCACTTAAAAGTATATGGTTGGGCTGCATCACAGAACAGCTCCAGAGAATAGGTTCTGAGGCTACAGAGGGGCTCTGCTCATGCATAGGCACCCTCTCACATGAAATCAAGCACCCTGCCTTCAGGATTGATAAGGCCTGCCATAGGAGTGACTGATAGGTCTCTATGTGAAGTGATTTAAGGTAGATATATGTAACCTATATCTACACAGCCTGGGTAAGGTGGTGCATGCACCACCTTACCCAGGCTGCGCCACCAGTCCTGTGGTGTAATTTTGGAAGGCTTCCCAGGGATGGCATAATGCATGCTGCAGCCCCTGGTAGGCCTCTGGGGTACCTATGCCCTTAGTACCTATTGTACCATATACTAGGGACTCACAAGGGTACCCCAGTAACCAAACTGGAGTGTACCTATTGTACATGGAATCCATTTTAGGGAGAAAGCAGATAGGCTGGGGTCCTGAATAGCAGGATCCCAGCCAAACTAAGTCGAAAACCAGCAAAACACCTGGAAAAAAGTGGGGGCAACCATGCAGTCAGATGACACCTTCTTACAACAATGTTCAAGAGTGAGGGGCTCAAAAGTCACATTAAAATCCCCCGCGATCAGAATGTTTGAACCACAGGAGTGTAGATCTAATAAGTCGTCCAAAACCGCTATAACGTCCAACTTCTTCCCCTTTGAGCCCCTGGCATAAACGTTAGAAACGTCCACAACCCCTTGTTGGCCCCACTTCAACCTGATCGCACCGATATCATTACTCTGTGTTTCAAGGACCTCCATATTAAAACCGCCAGCTTGGCGCACCTAGATTACCAATCCCCCTGAGGGTCGACCCTTACCCACACATGTTTCAGGGGTATAGTCATTTAAGTAACCTAAACAGTATAGGGGGTCTATTGCCCAGGTTTCTTGAAAACAACAGACATCAAACTGATCAATAAAAGCGAACCAATCAGGGGAGACGGTCTTCGTCTTCAATCCTGCTACATTGCAGGATAACATGGATGTCCCATGGGTAGCAGGTGAATGTAGCCGCTGTCCGCTTGTAACATCAATAAGTGCATCATTTGGGCCTGATACTCGTACAGGTAAGGAGTGTGCTTCCCGAGAGGCAGTAGCCTCCCTTCCTGGATGAAGACAAGGAAGTTGAGTACCAGCTAAGGGTAAGAGAGGGTATTCCTTAATCATATGGGGAGCAAAAAGACCATATAGTTTGTTCTGGGTATTACAAAGCAGTCAATCATTATGCTCAAGAGAGGAAACGCCTCTAAACCCAGAGAGTGTATTTTCTAGTGTTTGGTGGCACGCACTGCTTGGTAAGAACCGTCTCAATTGGATCGAGGAACCTTCTGGGGACAAGTACGATATTCCAGGGAAAGAAGATTTTCCGCAACTTCAACCTCATTCAGTGTAAGCTCAATACAATCTAGTGATTGGGTTCGGGAGGTAAGTCTGGAAGCCCTTTAGATGTCTTCGCGAATTACAGAGCTAATTATTCGGTCCTGGAGGGTGCTGGAACCACTACACGTGGCATGGCTGTAGGGGCTAGCTTGCATAAAGATGCCAACTTGGGAGCTTTACCTACAGTGGGTATCTCCCACTCTGGATAAACCACCTGAGGAGATGTAGAGTCAGTGGGTACAGGGCGAGAGGGACAGGAAGGGTCCTTATTCAATAGCTGATTTACCAGGGAAATAAGACCCTCAAGCATGGTTCCGATATCCTCAACCTCTAGTCTGAAAGTATTAATGAGGCTAAGTATTTCTTGGGGAACATTGGTAGATCTACAATCTGGTTCTAGGATACATGTCTCGGGATGCTGTGTTTGATGAGGGGGGTGACACCTAGGCCTTGTTTCGGTGTCCTCCTCCAGCAACTCCACCAGTGGTAGAAACCTATTAGTGTACGGGATTTCCGACCCTGTCTTCTGTATGTCACTCCCAGATGATGTATTTGAGGATTGGCTATCACTTCCAGCATCTAGGTTTCTCTCACCGCCTATGTCTGGGCACCCTTTTTAGGTCAAGCCTAGAGCAGCGCATGCGCTGCTCTAGGAAAACGACCTTTTGGAATTGCTGTCGACTTTTCTCGCCCTTGTGCGTGAGAAAAGGCCTACCGCTTTCGGTCACGAGCGGCAGCGCGCAGTGTGCCATCTGTTTTGTGTCAGTTTTCACATCAGCGCACGCGCACCACTCGCAATAGACTCGCAACAGCAATGTCTGGTAAGTGAGACCTAAAAAGGAAAGTGCCCCACTTCAAACATCTACAACTTTCACTTTTCTGTACTGTAAATCAATTAAAATTGTATATTTGAACTGTAGGGATACATTGTAAGGGAGTATTTGGTTGATACTGATTTTTACTTTATTAGTGGTTTTTATAGCGTACTAAACAAATAGCTGAACTTTTGAAATGTAATTCACTAAAAGGGCAACCTAAGCCAGAGTCTCATAGGAAAACAAACATAACAGGACAGTGTCTGAAGTGCTGATGGAAGAGGCTATCCACAGCCTTCTGTCAATAGAAATGGGGCAGGACAGTGAGTCGGCGTTCATCCTCTGGTGGCCAATCATTCTTTTACTAATTTACCCTTATCACTTTGTCTGGTGGAGGGTGATTTTTGCTTGCCCTTTCCTCCTGTCCTGCTTGCTGGATTGACAAACTTGGAAGTGATGGTCCGGGCATCATTAGGCCATCAAGTATTTCAGAGCTTCTTCCTCTGATGTTGCTCATAAGCCCAGAGCATGGAATAAGATCAGGCCCTGGTGGCAGCCAATGTGCTTCATTCCTTTCTCTTTTTAGAAAAATTTTTGTTGCCAGTCACATCCTTTGTTTTCGTCCTAGAGGTGTTTCTTATTCACTATTTTCAAAGTCAGTAGAGTGTGACAGAAAAAGTTGCTTCAAGCACACCTTCACAGCTCGTTTGATCATCAGAGTAATATGCACCATTATGTTCAGGGATATCTCATGTTGTTCCCTACTTAAATGAAAGTATCAAACAGTGATGTGCAAAGGGGAATAAATGAAGGAGTATTCTTACTGGATCACTGACGCTGTTGGTTTTTAAACTATCCACTGGTACCCTGTCAACCATGACACAGTGGATGTGCGTTGACCTTTGAAACCATGTGCGCATGCGCTGCTCTAGAAAAACAACCCCTTGGAATCGCTCTGGAAGCGTGTGAAAAGGCCTACGGCTTGCGGTTACGAGCAGCGGCGCGCAGTGTGCCATCTGTTTTGTGTCAGATTTCACACGAGCGGGACACTGCAGCTTCTAAAAGTTCTGAGTTTGCTCCTGAAACTGATGCTCAAGGGGCGATCTTTCTTACCCTGGTTTCACCCTTTCTTCCACCCTGTTCCTTAAACCTGCTCTTCTGTGTTCCTTATAATGTTCTATTATTTCTTCCCATCTCTTGTCCTTTATTCGAACTAAGCCCCCCTCTCTCTCTAGTTCTCACGTTTACTAATTAGACGCATTTGGTTTGATTTCACTGTAAATCGAGTCAAATTATTCGATTCAGTCACTGTGCCGCAGCAGAAGGAGTCACACACCAGAGTTAGTATTCTGTAAAAACACAGTCAGTTCAGTAAATGAAATAAACCCAACATTGCTGCCGCATCGCGTCCTTGACGAGACCCCTTGCCTTGCCCACTGGAGAGTGACAGCTTGCAAATCCCTGCACGGTAATTGCCCACTGCATTTTGAGTACTGTAGGGGTGCCCGCATAGATCACCTGGGCTATTGCTTCTACACTGCTGTGGGCCACTTAGGTGCCATCCTTATGCCCTCCACGTCTTGATTGGGCTGCGCGACGGACCAGCATATCTGGCCTGGCCTATCACGCAGGTGCGGCTCACCTGAAGCCTGGTGCGCTTGAAAGGTGCAAACTGGGCTTTCTATATTGAGAGCGCTTTGGAGCCGGTCATTATTGTTGGAGCTGGGGTTGACTGCTGGAGGCTTGCGCTGACCCTCTTGGCCTGCGGTGCATGTCCTGCACTCTCCTCATACTTGTGTGCGTATCCAAGGCTACTGCGGGTGCCAGCCGAGTTTAACCTTACTGGCCCTGCGAGACCTGCACTGCACTACTGGGGACTCCATTGCTACCTGCCTCACCGGGACACATTTTGCTTATTGTCCCGCTGGTTTCTTCTGTCTACTGATATCGTTATTGCACCTCACATAGCTGTGACTGGCTAAGCCTCCCTGCATATACATATACGGCTTCCCCACCCTCAGTGCTGATGTTTTGCGCTGGCTGTACCTGGCCTGGACCCCTCTTCACATTGCTTGCACGGAGACCCTGTTGTTTTGCGCTGTGCTAGGACACAATTATTGCCGCTACAGGGAGTGATTGTGCTAAAACAGCCATGGGAAAGCCAGATAACAAACAATCTAAGTTATCCTTCGACTCTGCGGCCCCCCATAGAAAGGACTGAAAAGTGCGTCGGACACGGGAGAACCCCACGGCGCTGCGACATCTGGTGCGGGTTCTGCCTCGGCGCCAGCGGATAAGCATCAACTGATGCAGGAGATGCGACAAGGGATTGCCACCATAGTGGATAAGGTAGATCGGATCTCCTCTAGGATGGACGCCATCGCGCAGAAAATAGATGTTCATGAGGAACGCATCACCGAAGCGGAGAGGCGTATCTCCACCACTGAAGACACCACAGCTTCTCACAAGGCGCAACTCTCCAGAATGGACAATGTCCTTAGAGTTATTGCGGCTAAGAACGAGGAATTGGAAGCCCGAAACCGTCAAAATAACATTCGCGTGGAGGGCGTGCCGGAGTCCACCAACACAGGGCGCATGGAGGAGTACGTGGAGCGGTTGCTTCTGGTGGCTGTGGGTCCTGCCGCATTCTCCAAGCAATATATCGTAGAAAGAGCGCATCGCTCATTAGGCCCACAGCCCAAACCTGGAGCTCCCCCGCGACCCATCATTGCGCGGCTTCTCAACTACCGAGATCGAGACACAGCACTGAGGCAGCACGCACCAACCGCACCTAATCATATGAGGGGGTCAACTTCTCTATTTACCCAGATTTCACGCCGGTGGTGCAAGAACAACGTCGTAAATTCCTTGATGTCAAACGGAAACTGCGAGACCTGCAAATTGATTATGCTTTGTTGTACCCAGCCAAGCTACGGGTGACTCACCAAGCCAAGCAACATTTTTTTACAACCCCACAACAAGTGAACGATTTTCTGAAAACTCTGCGCCATGCGCGCTCCGGTCACAGGGGTGCTGACGGTATACCGCAGGAAGATGCCCAATCGCTGACTGGAGATGGCTAATCTACGGGCTCGATCGACTTGGTGCCTTGTTGATCTGCTGCTGCCATCCTCAGACTGGTGAACTGCTTTCCGTCACAATGTACACTGCTGTCGATCTGATGCGCAGTGGACGAGTGTTGGTATGCTGGTGGTACTATACTTCAGGCACCACCCCCCCTCCTTGACCGTGCCCGCCTCAGGCCGTACAGGACGAAGGGCGCGGTTGTGGGGAGTGGCTCTGTGCCTCCCTTGATGACCCCCATAGGGTGTACCTCCGGGGATATGTTTGCCCCGTTGCAGCTGTTAGGATGGTTACTCATTGGTGTGGGAGGTAGGTGGGACGAGATTTCTGGCAAGTTTGGGTTGCTTCAGTGGGAGGCGGGTGGGTTGGGACCAATGTGAACAGGGAGCAATTTTATCACCTCCGCATTGTTTCTATTCAAATGCTTGACATGCTTTACTTTAATATGGTGATGGCGATCCCTAGGCGGGGCAAGTTGAGAGGGATGTTTACAAGTTGGAGTATGTTATTAACTGACCAAAATTTCAAGGTGTTCTTGCGTTTGATTCTGACAGGATATTATGCGGATTGTTTGCGGGAATGTTCTCTCGCACGGCATTGTGTACACACGAGCATTATTCCACGGGCCTCTATTGGCATGTATATTCATTCACGACCCGGACTGACAACCCTTTGGCTCCTAGCGCATCGATTGCTAATTTTTGAAACATTGCCTCTCCATGGGTGACGCTGATTTAAAGGTTTTAACGTGGAATGTGCGGGGGTTGGGAGACCCTAGGAAGCTACGTCACACACTATCATACTTAGATCGTCACTCGGTGCACATCGCCCTTCTCCAGGAAACCCACCTCAAGGCACACACATCCCACACTTTTGCTTCCCGATGGGCAATACACACGGTGTTCTCATCCTACTCTACTTATGCTAGGGGTACAGCGATACTTGTGAAAAGAGGTACACCCTTTGCCATGACCGGGGTGAGAGTGGATAGCCAGGGGCGATATTGTATGATGTGGGGTAGATTGGGGCACATGGCTATGACACTGGTATGCTGCTACGGCCCCAACGTTGATGACCCGCACTTTTTCACAGAGCTGTGGGCAACAGTCGTGGGGACAGGTCCTCAACACATTATTTGGGGAGGTGACTTCAACACTACTCTAGACCCTACAGTTGATAGGTCTCTTCCTTCTCCGCACCATTACACTAAGGCAAGGGAGGCACTATCATCGGTGCTCACTGAATATAGTCTAGTAGACGCTTGGAGGCATTTAAACGCGGGCTCCAGGGAAGGTACACACTTCACGGCACAGGCACACTCTTGACAACGGCTTGACTACATATTTTTGACACCGCAGCTTTCTACTTCACTTACTAAAGCACTGCATCTCCCCAGGACGTACTCTGACCACTCGCCCGTGAAACTCACGTTACGCTCAGCTGAGCTAGGCCCCCCCACAACTGCATGGCGGATGCAACCTACGATGCTGCTTGCAGGGTATTCCAGGAAGAATTACGCTGTGAATGCCTAGATTTTTTTCAGAGAAATAAAGACTCGGTCGCTGACGTTGAAACCATTAGGGACGCGTTTAAAGTAACTTTGAGAGGGCTGTGCATTGCCAAAGGCTCCGGAGTTCTAAGGAGTATCTTGACACGTTTGAGGTTGCTTGAGGCAGATCTTACACGCCTTGAGGCGTCATTGGCTAGGAACGCTGACAATGCTACCCTTTTGACTATCCGCGAAAAGGTCTCTGAATATACTGACGAGGCTGCCAGAGAAACGAAATTTAGAGACAAATACTAGGCCGCTAGGCGCTATGGCGAGGGCGAGAGGCCAGGTAAGGCCTTGGCTGCGACAATGAAACTGGCCAAAACACCTAATATCATCCTAGAACTCGAGGACCCAACCGGGGAAGTGTGTATAGACACGGCTCGGATCCTCAATATCTTTGTGGAGCACTATAGCTCATTGTATACCTCCACTAGAACTGGTAGTCTATGCTTGCAAGACTATCTGGCTGACGTTTCCCTTGGGTGGCTTAGTGATGCACAAAGAGCGTTCTTAAGTGCCCCTTTTGAGGTGGATGAAGTGCGTGATGCTATCATGAGCATGCAGTCCGGGAAAGCTACGGGACTAGACGGAATCCCAATAGAGTTTTACAAGACTTACATAGACTTTATGGCCCCTGTGCTGAAGGAGGTATACGAAGACGCTCTTGAGGTTGGCCACTTACCACCCACTATGCGTGTGGCGCTTATAACATCACTGCTAAAGCCCGGGAAACCTGCGACTAAGTGTGACTCTTATCGGCCCCTCTCCCTCCTGAACTGTGATGTGAAAATTCTTGCAAAACTTATAGCGACCCGCATCAGCCTTTTGCTCCCAGCCCTAATCTTGCCTGACCAATGTGGTTTTGTACCTGGCAGGGCCACTTCGCATAATTTGCGTACCTTTTTTCTGTCCTTGATTCGGTCCACGAGGACCTACCTATGGCTGCCGTATTTCTCGATGCCACTAAGGCCTTTGATTCCCTGGAATGGGACTATGTATTCCGTGTACTTGAGAGGATGGGTTTTCCAGCGATATTCATCTCATGGATTCGGCTCCTGTATGAACGACCGGTAGCTAGAGTTCTTATTAATGGCAAACTCTCTTCGGAATTCCCGGTTACCAGGGGAACTAGACAGGGGTGCCCCCTGTCGCCGCTTCTATTTGCCATAGCGACAGAGCCCCTGGCTGCAAAATTGCGGCAACATCACAAAGACAAGGGACTGCGTTGTTTTCAGCGTCAACTGCTGATATCAATGTATGCGGACGACATCACCTTATATGTGCGTAATCCGTACGACAATTTAAACCCCATCCTCAGAGAGTTTATACGATTCGGCAGACTCTCTGGAATTCAAATTAATTGGGTTAAGTCGTGCATATTCCCACTCACGGCGTCCACGGTTAAGTTCGGGCTTGACTACCCTATTGCTTGGTGCGAAGGAGACTTTAAATATCTAGGCATCAGCATTGAGAAGAATAGGGATGAATTAATTAGAGCTAACTATGGCACAGCTATGATGCGCATCACTGATATCATAACGAGATGGATCACGTTACCCCTTTCTTTAGCTGGTAGGACGTCCTTAATTAAAATGGTGATTCTCCCCCAGTTATTATACCTTTTTTTGAATATCCCATTCTACCCTGGCAGATATTTCTTCCAGCAACTTCGGACGGAACTCATTAGACTTGTGTGGGGAGGGAAGTCGCCTCGCCTAAAGTGGGAAACCTTGATTAGGCCCTATGCTCAGGTTGGGTTTGGTGTACCGGATTTTGAATTGTATTACCAAGCAGCTTAAGCCCATTATGCCTACTTCTGGGTGCACCAACCTCGTTATATGCCCCAACTAGCTGAGGAACACTGGCTGGCCCACACTATTCCCATAGAAGGAACACTCTTCGCCCTGGTACCAGGCAGAGATAAGACACTTACGACAGTAATGAGCACAGTCACATCGTGGTCTCGTCTTACTGCTAAGATGGAGGCAGAAATGCTATATGCACCCCTGCTGCCTTTGGTTTACCACCCGAGATTGCCCCTGCTACAAGAAGCTGGTTTTCGCAAACTGCTATCTAAACTACACGTCACAACATGGGGGGACCTATATCATAATGGCATATTCCGATCTATGGATCACCTATATGAGAGCATACAACCGACCCCGCTAGATGTCTTCCTATACATCAGACTGCGTCAGGGTCTCAAAGCCCTCACACCTGACTTCCCAAACGAGCCCCGACATTCCCTCCACTGCAGCTCTTACTTCAAAATGACACCCCTTTTAAACTTGTATCTACGCTCCATAGATCAGTACACACACACATAGACTACCCAACTTTGGCTGCTAAGCTGAGATGGGATCAGGAATTAGACACTCCGCTAACGGACGAACAATGGGGATTCTGTTTCCAGCAGACGGAGCGCATTTCTGCCAGCAGCAGGTTTAGGATCCTCCATTATAAATACATACACCGACTATATTACACCCCGGTTAGAATGCATAGATTCCAACTTCGTGCTACTGACACCTGTGATAGATGCAACGCCCCAGGGGCTGATTTTCTACATTTAGCGTGGGGATGCGGGGAGGTGCAGCGGTGCTGGGGTCAAGTATTCGCAGCTTTATCTAAAATGATTCATGTTGAACTGGACCCCTCTCCTGTCTTAGCTTTGTTGGGATATGTGGAGCCCCTGCAAGCAACATCCCGCAAATTTATTGCCCTAGCCCTCTTGATGGCCAAACGTAGAGTGGCGTGCCGATGGGGCAGAGGCAGGGCACCTAAGTTCAAGGATTGGCTTCACGATCTTACATACTGCCAGGAACAGCTTCATGCATACTCTGAACTGCTGCCACTTGCCTCACGGCCCAGGGACATATGGGCCCCACTACAATGCTACTTAGCTCAGGTGCATGATGGCGCCTCAGCTGAGACAACAACCTGAAGCTTTCCACTGGTGCGCTGAGGTGTAAGCGGGGATTGACCATGTGAGTCTTATTGGTTGCATGAGACCCCGCAATGCCCTTTTCCCAGGCAATTGTAACTACATACCGCAGAGGCGGATGCTGCTCTCACTGTTCTACTGGGGTGTGTGACCTGGGGGGGAATGCAACAGGCATCACCCATTGGATCTGTTCACTGATGTCAAGTCCCCATTGGGGGCAATGAGTTCTTGATATGAGAAATTGGAATATATTATGCGCAACTATCACATATACTGCCGGACTAATTGCTGTTCTTCAGATAATTCCTTTTTGTTTACAACGTTCTATGATATGAGCCAACTGATACATGCCTGCTCTGTGGATTGTGACCTGTGTACGCATCAATGCTCTCTTTAACAATGTAATGTACCTGAAAATGTCAAAATAAAGTTTATAAGAAAAAAAGGTAAAGGAAAGTCCATGAGTGATCGGAGGGGTGTCTGGGTTCAGGGAACAGAACAGAAGTCTATTGTTACTGCATTGTCATGTAGTGTTATTTTTTAAGGTGACTTGTGTTCTGCACTATGCTAAACTCGAGCAGAATTAAGGGTGTTGTCCCCAGATCTTGGGTGCATGCATAGATGGAGTCCGCTTTGGGGTATCACGATAATTACCACATAATTATATGCTACATAATTACACTGCAATAAATGCAACATCCACTCCAAATAATAGCACTTAGTGCCACATGATTACATGCCACATAATTACACGCTACATGATTACACTCTGCTGAATAAAACATACACTCCCCACAATACCACTCAGTGCCACATAATTATATGCTACATATTTACACTGCACTCAATGCAACATACACTCCAAATACCACTCAGTGCCACATAATTATATGCTACATAATAACACTTCACTCAATGCAACATACACTCCAAATAATAGCACTCAGTGCCACTTAATTACACACCACATAACCACACTCTACTGAATGCAACATTCACTCCACACAATACCACTCAGTGCCACATAATTATATGCTACATAATTACACTGCACTTAATGCAACATACACTCCAAATATTACCACTCAATGCCACATAATTACACGCCACATATTTACTCTACTGAATACAACATACACTCCCCATAATACCACTCACTGCCACATAATACCACTCAGTGTCATATAATTACATACCACATACTTACACTCCACTCAATGCAACATACATACACTCCACATAATACCACAAAGTGCCACATAATTATTTGATACATAATTACACTGCACTCAATGCAACATACACTCCAAATAATACCACTCAGTGCCACTTAATTACACGCAACATACTTACACTCCACTCAATGCAACATAAATACACTCCACATAATACCACTCAGTGCCACATTATTATATGTTACATATTTACACTGCACTCAATGCAGCACACACTCCAAATACCACTCAGTGCCACATAATTACACACCACATAATTACACTCTACTGAATGCAACATACACTCCACACAATACCACTCACTGCCACATAATTATATGCTACGTAGTTACACTGCACTCAATGCAACATACACTCCAAATAATACCACTCAGTGCCACATAATTACACACCACATAATTACACTCTACTAAATGCAACATACACCCCACACAATACCACTCAGTGCCACATAACGATTTGCTACATGATCACACTGTACTCAATGCAACACACAATCCAAATAATACCACTCAGTGCCACATAATTACACTCTACTGAATGCAACATTCACTCCACACAATACCACTCAGTGCCACATAATTATATGCTACATAATTACACTGCACTTAATGCAACATACACTCCAAATATTACCACTCAATGCCACATAATTACACGCCACATATTTACTCTACTGAATACAACATACACTCCCCATAATACCACTCACTGCCACATAATACCACTCAGTGTCATATAATTACATACCACATACTTACACTCCACTCAATGCAACATACATACACTCCACATAATACCACAAAGTGCCACATAATTATTTGATACATAATTACACTGCACTCAATGCAACATGCACTCCAAATAATACCACTCGGTGCCACATAATTACACTTTACTGAATAAAACATACACTCCCCATAATACCACTCAGTGCCACATAATTATACGGCACATAATTACACTTTACTCTATGCAACATAAATACTATCCACATAATACCACTCAGTGCCATAATAACATGCCTCATATTTATACTCTACTCAATGCAACATTTATACACTCCACATAATACCACACAGTGCCACATACTTATATGCTACAAATTAAATTGCACTCAATGCAACATATGCTTCAAATAATACCAGTCAGTGCTACATAATTACACACCTCATAATTACACTACTGAATCCAACATGCACTCCAAACAATACCACTCAGTGCCACATAATTATATGCTACATAATTACACTGCACTCAATGCAACATACACTCCAATTAATGCCACAAAATTACACTCCACTGAATACAACATACACTCCCCATAATACCACTCATTGCCACATAATTACACGCCCATGATTACACTACTCAATGCAACATAAATACACTCCACATACCACTCAGTACCACATAATTACAAGCCACATAATTGCACTCTACTCAATGCAACATAAATACACTCCACATACCACTCAGTACCACATAATTACAAGCCACATAATTGCACTCTACTCAATGCAACATAAATACACTCCACATATTACCACTCAGTGCCACATAATTACACGCCACATAATAACAATCTACTCAATGCAACATAAATACACTCCATATAATATGACTCGGTGCCACATAATTACACGACATAATAACACTACTCAATGCAACATAAATACACTCCATATAATACCACTCAGTGCCAGATAATTACACGCCATATAATTGCACTGTACTCAATGCATCATAAATACACTCCACATAAATGTACTCTATACCACATACCGCCAGTCAACATAAATGCACTCCACACCATGACACAATTTTCCTAAGCATAATTTCACTCAACACCACAGTTCCAGGCCACACATTTCAACTCCACATTTCTAAAACACACTGCTTAATTACACACCAAAACACATGTTTCAACTCCACAATCCACAACGTACCTCCAATCCACACCATATATTGTCACCACCTGGCACTAATCATCATTCACCACCACCATTTTGTATCAGCGCATCAGCGCATCACCTAATCATCACATCAGTCTGCCCTTGGAATCTGGCATCTGTTGATTCTCCCCTAGTGTCCGTCCGCTGCTCGTGTTCTAATTAAATTACTGTTTTCCAACATACACTCCCCCGTTATTTGTCCCTCTTTCCCATAACATTTTTTTATAACAAACAAGCATGAGAACAGGCAGGAAAACGTTGCGAGAACTCAGGGGGCGTGACCGGGCACTCAGGGGGCGTAGCCGGGGACTCAGAGGGCGTGGCCGGGCGAGATGGCCGAGCAGACGTGACCTGCTTCGGCTCCCGGTCGTGCTGCGCTTCTGAAGCTCCTTTTACGGCGATCCTGGGTGGAGCGGAGCTCCGGGATCCTCCACGAGCCGGCAAAATATAGGGGCACAGTTTGGTGGGCTCCTACAGTGTCCTCGAAGCCCCGTTAACTTGCTTTTTCCCCTTCCAGTCGGCGCCGGGTCTCCGGAGGCAAGTTGGCGGCTGGCACGACCGGTGAGTGGTGACGGCGGCGGTGGCGGCGGCTGATTGTCAGCTCGACGGCGGTATGCCTTCTCCCTTGTGAGCGGAGGGGGCCCGGAGGTATGCTGGGGCGTCCTGTGCAGTTTTGAGCCCACTCGTGGACGTGGTGCACAATCCACCACTTGCCTGACCCTAAGATGGCGGCCGGCGGGACATCCAGCACCTACATGCTACTTCAACAGTAATCTGAATCCCTCCAGCGCCCTTGCGGGGGTTTTATGCGGCATACGTTGGTGATCTGGAGGAAGTGTGACCCCTGTGAGGTTCCGTGAATTCTGGACCCGTTTCATAAACATCATCGTATCATGACGATTTTGGTATCAGCAGACCGAAAATGGCGAGTATAATATATACGAGTGCTTTCGTCATGTTCGAGTGACGAGATCACCATGTAAATGTAAATGTACAGGAATTTGTGGTTGCCCTCACATAGGCCGATAACTAAGGCCGAACGAGTCTTTGGGACACGTACACCTTTAGCTGACTTCTGTGTGACCTGGGCAAGCTGAATCCGTTGCCCGAAGCAAAACCTGTTAGGCCAGTTCCTTTCCCAGCAGCTGGTCGAGATTGAGGATCAAGGCACAGCCTACCATAAACCCATTATTGCACACAACTATGGCTAATTTTACTCACACCTGTCTCTGCTCCTTTCTTTATGGCCTGTTTACGATGAGGAGGTGCCCGTTTTTATTAGGGGTCCGTCCGTTTATCTGATGAAGAGTGTTGGGTCTTGCCGATTAAATGATGGTGGGCTGGACAATGAAATGTGGGTTCGTCATGCAATGCTTTTGTCGTGTACACATGGGATTGGTCAACTGTAAATAAGGAATGTTTGCCTGAAGCACAATATTTGGTATATAAGGGATGACTTGCTTTGTAAGTTTGAGCAGTCTCCTATGAATATACAGCCATTGTACTTCGTGGACCTCTGTTACTGGTTGCAGCCAGTAAATTGATCTTTGACGTCACCAAGAAGTTGCTGCGTTTCTGTAACTCTGAGACAGGTGAATCCGGAAATTTCGGGTGTGTCCCCTGGCACCGCTGGGTTCTAAATAACCTGGTTTTCCATTTGGCGCCCAACGTGGAGCGATTTCAGCTGTACCGGTCCAAAGCCTGATGATCGTGAGGAGCTTCGTGTGAAAATTCTGGAGGAAGGCCTGCCACTTCATCGACCCCTGTATGTCGTCGTGGTCCGAAAGTCTTTGCTGCGAGGTTCCCCGCTTTTCGACGGCTACGAAGGACTGCTGCCCTGACTATCACCCTGTCTTGGAGCCTTAGACGATTTGTAGAGCGAGACGATAGACGGGTCTTCTGGTGACGTCATCGATACCTCAGTTAAGTATGAGTGGAGCGTCTCCCAGTCCTTAGTTTATTCCTTAGTTTTGAGTATCCCCTTGGGATATTTGATTTGGAACTTGCAAGTACCATAGCCGAGGGACTCGTGTATTCACGAGACTATCGTATTCGATAATCCTTTGAAGTTTGAAGCTAGACTAGTGAGCGAAGATGCCTGGTCTTAGCAGACTTGGAAATTTGTTTTGTTGTGGTCTAAATAGGGATTCCCGATTGGAGGACTCTTGTCCGGTTCCTCCAATTGGAACTCCATTATATGAGCACTATGTGAAGCACAGCGTGGACCCTATCGCGTATAATGAAGTATGGGTTAGGTACACTAGGAAAGATGGTGTCCTAAAATGGCCCCAATATGGTAGTTTTGACGCAGAAGTGCTAGATAATTTAGAGGTTAAACTGTTTAAGAGGAAAGCCCGGCCGGCGATGTTTGACTCTTTCAGCTTATGGCGAAAGTAAGCCAAACAGTAGAAAATTGAATTAGCGAAGAGAAATAAGAGAGAAAGCGGTATCTCGATAATGCAAGCTGCTATGCAGTTTAAAGATAATGAAGAAGAACAGGCGAGTGAGCAGTTGCACAGGCAACGTAAAATGGTGATTGATAAATGCTATCCAGCTTTGCTGCTTCTTCAGCAAGATGCAGCGAAGGAACTTGAGAAAGATCCTTTAATGTCGCATTTGTTGAGTCCGACACCCCCTTATGCGCAGAGTGCTACAGCAACTCCGCAACCTTTAGTTGTGCAACCTCCAGTTGTGCAGCCTCCTGTTATTCTACAGCCACCAGCACCTCTTCAGTTGGCCCCTACTCCTCTGGTCCAGCCTTCTCAAGGGCCACTGACTTTGCTACCTGCTCCGCCTTTAATTCCTGCACATTTTTAACCTGTTCTTGCTACCTCCCCTACTACTGCTCCTACGTTGTCCTTTTCTCAGTCCGCTTTATCTCCTGTTCTGTTGACCTTTCCTTCTGTTCAACAGATAATGACCAACACTGTTACTAGTCTTTTGTCTCCTTTCTTTGGGTCGCATAGTACGACCCCTGAATCAGAGCGTAAACAGGTGCGTAGCCAAGTTCCTGATTCCCGAGAGAGAGAAATATTGGATCGTTTGGCGCGTAAATGGGTTACTACTCCTTTAAGATATGATGTAGAGTCTGTTACGGATGTCTTCCGTCAATGGGAAGCACCGAAGCAGAGATATGTTTTCGATAAAGTGTGTACTTTCCTTCGTGAAGAATGGAAAGATGATGACGTGGGACAGGCTCCGTCTGAGTTGTTCTATATACAGTCTGAGTTTGCGAAGGGAACTATTGTGGGTCCCGATGTTGAAAAAGCAGTTGCAACGTTGCTGTCGTTTAGGAGTGAGTCTCCTTCTTAGTTGCTGTTTGAGCCTGACCCTTCTGTTAGGAGGAAGGTGCGACAATATCCAATGAGAGAAGTTCCTCCGGTATGGAAAGAGGCCATTCAGGCTGATGCTTTTAATAATATTGTAGCTGCACCAGCCCATTTTCAACGTGTTTGGGTACATGTTCCATGGAAGCGAGCTGAAGTTTTGGCTCTTAAGCAGACTTTACCTGATCCTCGTAAAAATCCTGCAGGGTATTATAAGGAATTATCACAGACTGCAGATTCATGTATTATGAATTTTGCCGATATAGACATGTTGTTTGGGAATGTTGTTCCACAGCCTTTATGGGGATTGATTTGTCATACAGATCATGCGCAAGAGTTGGGTGATTCATGGGTTAATATTGCTGCTGCAAATGATAGACAAGTAGGTGGTGCTAAACCTGAGCCTTTGGTAGCAGACCTCCCTGGTAAAATCGTTACTTACATGAAGACTTTCATGCCTGCGATGTGTGTAAATTGGGATACGTTGTCTGCATGTAAGCAGAAGAAAGAGGAAACTGTGTCTGACTTCTTCACTAGGTTTGAAGAGACGTTTATCGACCATAGTGGTCAAGACATGAGGACAGAAGGTGGTCAACGGTTGTTTGTTGACAAGTTTGTGCACAATTTGCTTCCCGAGTTGTGTAAGAAATTGAAAGATTCAGAGAGTTCTTGGGCCGTTTCCTCTTCAGCACAGATACTGGCTACTGCGCAGCACTACGAAAATAGGGATAAGGACGAGAAGGATATAGCAGACAAGAAGACTAAAGAGTTGAAGACCTTGGTACTTTTACAGCAAGCGTATCCGCCCCGTAATAACCAGCGTGATTATCAGCAGCCTCAGCAGTTTCAGAGAAACTCGCAAAGGTTCGAGTCTCCTCAACAGCGTTTTCTGGTTGGCCCCAATCAGTGTTCATATTGTAAGGAAGAGGGTCATTTCAAGTATAGTTGCCCTATTTTGTTACAGCATATGAATGGTGTTTCTAGCGCAAGAGGTCGTGGTGTTCAGCAAGCTCCTAGAGGTAGGGGACGTGGGAATTTCCCCCAGAACGCGCGTTCCCTTCCCCCACAGAACTCGATGAATAGTTTTGATCAGCAGAATGGTGCATCTGGTAGGACGACTCAGTACTATGCTGACAACTACTATATCGAAGGTGAGAATGTAGACGATAATGATTGCTAGGACAGCCATGGACAAAGAGAGGGAGTTGCTTCAGTTCCAGTAGATCAGAGTGGACCTTATGTTGAAGTGATTACATCAGGTGTGTCAGAGCCTTTTCTGTCGGATACTGGTGCTATGAAGAGTTCTATTATGCACTCTAAACTCCCTGGCGCACCACGTTTCAGTAGGTTTTTCTGGCGCCCCAGTTAGAAACCCAATTTCTAATCCTTTGTCCCTTTCTGTTGGACCTCTTGAATTCGAAGCTCCCCTTATTCTGACGACAGGTTGTGGTGAGAACTTGTTGGGATTTGATCTGTTGAAAAGATTGTATGCAACACTGTATTGTTCTCCTTCGGGAGCACAACTTACACTAGGTAAGAAAGTGGTCTCTCCGATGTATTTGTCGAAGGATAAACTTCCGACAGAATTGTCCTCTCTTCCTGATATTCTTAGGGCGACTGGTCCTAACGATGTGGGTCTCTTGGAGATTCTGCCATATGTTGTGACGTTAAAAGCAAGCGTTAAAATGCCACGCATTCCCCAATATAGGATCTCTAGTGATGGTGAAAGAGCGTTATTAGCGATCATTTATGATTTGATTGAGAAAGATGTAGTTGAAGAAACAAGAGGTAACGTTTGCAATAGTCCTGTTCTGCCTGTTCTGAAACGTACTGACTCTTCTCAGCCACCTGTTTACAGGTTTGTGATTGATCTTAGAGAGGTGAATAAAATAGTTGTGCCACAGTTTCCAGTTGTTCCGGATATCACTGCCTTATTGACTATGATTCCAGCTTCGGCCACTTGGTTCTTGGTGATTAATTTGAAGAATGCCTTCTTCAGCATCCCGATTGCCAAGGAGAGTAGGGATATCTTTGGCTTCTGTTTAGGAGGACGAAGCTTCCGGTTCAAACGCGCTCCTCAAGGCTATTGTGAGAGTCCGTCAATCTATAGTCAGGCTTTTAAAACACAACTTGATACGATTGTCTTACCTGATGGCGCTGCTCTTCTTCAGTACGTCGACGATTTGTTAGTTGCTGCCGATACAGAGGAAATTTGTAAGAAAGCTACTTTTTCATTGCTGCGTCATTTGTCTGATTTCCATCACAGGGTGTCTCCTTCAAAGTTACAGTATTGTCGACAAGAAGTGACCTACTTAGGTCATCTCTTATCGAAGGAGGGAAGAAGATTGACCCCAGAGAGAATTCAAGCGATTGCGAAAATGAGTGTGCCAATTACACAGAGAGAAGTGCGTGCCTTTTTGGTATTACGTCATATTGCAGGCAATGGATAGCACATTTTTCTCTGCTGGCCAAACCACTGGTGGTACAAAAGCGGATGGTGGTGATGGACGGAGCATCTGAATCAATCAAACACTCACATCCAGTCAAAAGATCTGGGTTTAATCCATCACCATTCTTTAGCCCACTCTGCCACTACAGTTCAGACATGGCTATATGCAAATCAGTCTGACCCTCTGCCTCATGGGAACAGTCCAGCCCGAACTGCCAAGCCATGTCTTCCCTGGACCGGAATCAAGCTTCCGAGGACCGGTTTCTGGCATTCCAGCCGTCTTCAGCCCGGCTTGCTTGAATCCAGTGGTAAAGTGAGCAAGGGACTCACGTCTGAGCATACCCTGCCACACTTATGGCAGCCAAAAGCGGTACAAAAGGGGGTGGCATTGACCTGTAAAGACACACCGAATCCCCTCCCGTGGTCCAAAGATTGTCAGAAACGTTTTTCCGAATTGCGTGATGCATTGTGTTCGGCTCCTGTGTTGGGTACCCCGACTACAGTAAGCCTTTCACACTCTATGTCCCTGAGAGAGAGGGATGTGCATTGTCAGTGTTGACACAGTCTTTTGGGGACAAGCAACGTCCATGTGCGTATTTCTCATCGACTTTGGATCCGGTAGCTAGGGCGTTGCCGAGTTGTTTGAGAGCCACAGCTGCAGCAGCTGTTTCTATTCGACTGTCTGCTGGTTTGGTGATGAATAATACGCTGATCGTGATGGTTCCACATGCAGTGGATACATTGCTTAACAGGACCAAGACACAGCACTTAACTAGTGCTCGATTGTCGGGTTATGAGCTGACACTTCTAGCGAGTCATGTGCACATTAAGAGATGCAATACGCTGAATCCAGCCACGTTATTGCCGATTTCAATAGAGACAGATGTTGGTGAACAGCATGATTGCTTTCTCAGGACAGAGGAAGAAACGAAAGGGAGACTAGATCTTAGGGACACTCCTCTCGCTGAATGTGATGGTACCTTATGGGTGGATGGTTCGTGCTTCAAGCTTCCGAATGGTGATACGACTGCGGCATATGCTGTTACTACTTTGCATAAGATTGTTGAAAATGCACGTATCCCACATAATTCAGCCCAAGCAGCAGAGTTGATTGCACTTACGAGAGCATGTGTGTTGTCGAAAGGAAAGAAAGTGACCATACATACTGATAGCCAGTATGCGTTTGGTGTGGCCCATAGTTATGGACGTTTGTGGAAGGAGTGTGGGTTCCTTACATCACACGGGACAAAGATACAGCATGGTCAATTGGTGAATGAGCTCCTGGAGTCACTTACCTTGCCGTTGCAAGTTGCGATCATGAAATGCAGTGCACACCTGAAGGTTACCGATGATGTTGGTCGTGGTAATGCGTTTGCAGACGAAGTTGCGAAAGACTTGGCAAGGGATGTGATGAGTCGAATGTATGTTGCGGGTCCGGTTAGATGGGTTCCGGATAGAGGAATGTGTGAGGATACGATAGAGAGTGTAAAGTCGATTCAAGCTGTGGTTACCGAGAAAGAGTTGAGTGTGTGGAGAGAGAGTACGGGTAAATTGGATGCGAATGGTTGTTGGGTTGAGTTGTCAGAGCATCAGCGATGGTTGCTACCTGTGCTTGCAGTGGTTCCGATGGCGCATGGAATGGCTCATATCAGTGTGAATGGGATTTGTAAGTTGTTGGCTCCAGTATGGCAAAATGCTGGAATTCCTAAGTGTGCAGGGAATGTGGTTAAGAATTGTATGGTTTGTCTGAGGTACAATCCTGGTAAGGGAACTCCAACTCCAGCTGGTCATTTTGCTCCTCCGACGTACCCGTTCGAGGTTTTGCAGCTAGATTTCATTTACATGGAGAGATGCAACAACCTGAAATATGTACTCGTGGTTGTTTGTGCCTTTTCGAGATGGGTAGAAGCATATCCCCTGAAAGATAACACTGCCTTATCCACAGCTAAAGCACTTGTCAAAGAGTTTTTCCCTAGATTTGGTTTGCCGAGAATGGTCTGGAGTGATAATGGAATGAATTTGTGGGTCAAGTGATGAAGAAAGTATGTGAAGGGCTAGGAATCCATCAAAAGTGTCATGCTGCAAATCACCCCCAATCAGCTGGACTAGTGGAGTGCTATAATGGCACGCTAAAACTAAAACTGGCCAAGATACAAGCGAGCTCTGGTCTTAAATGGCCTGATGCTTTGCCTTTAGTACTTTTGTCGACAAGAATGACTGTACATTCACGAGTGGGACTTAGTCCGTATGAAATCGTGTTTGGTCGCCCGGCCAACATATGGGGAGTGCAGAGGCAGATAAAATTCAGCGAGATTGAAACTTTGCCTCAGGCTTCTGAAGATCCAGGACACGTCATTGATCCTGGTTCATGGGTTCTAATCAAGAATTTTCAGTGGACAAAGAACGATCAGCCCTGCTGGATCGGCCCCTATTTAGTCCTGTTATCAACGAGATCTGCGGTACGAGTGTAAGGAAAAAAGAACTGGATCCACGGCGTACACTGTAAGAGGGTCCCTTTGCCTCTGCCGTACGACCGGTGGGTCCAGGAGGGTATTGCAGATTCTGAAACTGAGACTGTGCCTCGTTTTGTGCCTTTCAGCGATGCACGTTTAATGGGGACAAATTCTGAGCGTGAAAGCGACGATCTTCTGCAAGAAGCTGTGCCATCTTCAGTTCGATTGGACACTACTGAACCTGACCTGTTGTTTTGTGATGAGACATTACCAAAGAAAAGCCATTATAATTTGAGGTCGAGAACTATGGACAAATAAATAAGAATTCCTTTTCCCTGCTATTTTTGAAAGTGCAGCTCTCTCATCTGAGAAACTATTTTGATTTTTGTTTTTCGAACCACCATCCGGGTTCAGCTGTAGGGTTGCGGCGTCAAGTCTTTGGAGTGCAAGCCGAAGACACAAGGTCGACGGTTCTGGTTGGTCCTTGGGAGTTCCCTGGACTGACAAGCGCATTCCTTAGCACGGAACACCCTACCTCCGCGAGCAGCAAGGTTAGAGGATGGAGTTTTTCGAGATGGAAAGACCTGCCAAAGAAATGGATTTTAGAGGCAAAATGTGTACAATGATGACTAGAAAACGTTTTCTGATATTATGCTTTTTTATGTTGCTTAGCGTAATGATGTTTTTAATAGGATATGTTTTATTCTCTTTTCTAGTGACGTTTACACCCACTACACAGCCCATGCCTCCTTCTACTGTTTTCTCACATTCTTTTTTAAAATTTTTAAAACCTTTATTCGAAAAAAGTGCACACAGCTATTCAGCCTGACATCCCGGAGGCAAGGCCGCATAACGGATCAGGGGAACAATAGTGCAAGAATCAATGCAGCAGCACAATGAAGGTTGATTTTACGTTTTTATAAGGAACAGAGAGAAAAAGAAGAAAAAGGAGCGCCTGATAGGGCGCAAGGAGATAGGCAATGGAGTACATGAAATCAGTGAGGCATTATTGGGGGGCAGGGGGGAGCATAGGGAACACAAGTATGAAAACAGGATAAAAGGTCAGGAGCGAGGAGGGGAGGGAGGAAAACACAGGATAAAATTCACAGCGTATTGCAGTTGGTGTCGCAGGCTACGGCGGCAAATGTTCCTCCAGCGAGACAGGTTCCAGTGGTATGCAGATGTCTCCCCTGTACGTATTCCAGGCCCCCCACAACTTCTGCCACTTTTTGGGTTTACCCCTGGCAACATAGACCGTCTTCTCCCTGAACATACACCAATCCATATTGGCTTTCCACTGCACAACCTTGGGAGCTACTGAAGCTCCCCACTTCTGAGCGATATCACGTTTAGCCACCATGTTGCCAAGTGTCACCCATTGCGTCTGAGCCACGTTGTGGTCCGTCGGGTCCCAGATGTTGAGGAGGCACCTCCTGGCCTCCGCATTAACCGCTACCCCAGTCACCTCACCCATTATCAGATGTACATGTCTCCAGTAAGAGGCTATGGCGGGGCATTCCCAGAGGATGTGCATAAAACTGGCCAGGGCACCACAGCCGCGGCGACAAAGCCCATCGACCGAGTAGCCCATATGCACAAGTCGGGGGCCAGTCACGTAAACCCTGTGCAGGATCTTAAGCTGCACCAATCTGAGACGGGAAGAGACGGCAACCTCCTTGGGGGAGGACACCGCACTCTGCCAGTCTTCGTCATCGATTTCCAACCCATCACGCACCCACTGGTCCCTCACGCCCAGAAGGAGGTCGGTACGAAAGTTTATAAGCTTCTTATAGGACAGGGAAATGGCGCTGTCCGGCATATGGCCGTCCAGCACCCTATCTTCCAACGGGGAGCTCTCTGGGATCGCTCCCTCCTCCGGCCTAGCAGAAAGCAATACGTGGCGTAACTGGGCATATCGGAAAAATTCCGAGGCACCTAACTGATATTCATCCTGTAGCTGGGGAAATGTCTTAATCTCGCCTCTTGACAACATATCCTCCACCCTGGAGATGCCTATGAGGACCCACTTATCGAAGCCCTTGGTGTGCCACAACTTGCCCAGGATATCCGAGTCGTATAATGGGGTCAGCCTGGTCAGTTTACCTTTCCAGCCCTGCGCCTTGGTAATCGCCCTCCAAATATGGACCACTGTTTTCGTTGGACCCGACATCCGCCCATCTAGAGACCTCGAGTAGAGCGCCCTATAGTAATTCCCACCACCCAGGAGCCACCTATCCATGGCGTATCCAGGGTTGTTTTCCAGACCATAAAGACCGTGATTAATGGCCGCTAACTTGGAGGCCCAATAGTATCTGCGCACATCCGGCAACGCTATACCCCCATCATACCACGGAAGCGTAAGCTTCGTGATCGCGATGCGGGTCCGGCCATCCCAAAGCAAGGCACGTTGAAGGCCCTCGATCTCCCGGAAATACCGGGCGGGGACCGGATCCTGAGTATTCTGCAGGGCATAAAGGAACCTGGGCAAGGACATCATTTTAAATAATGCCGCGCGTCCAAGCAGAGAGAGCGGAAGTTTGCGCCAACCCTCCACATCTCGCCGGAGGCGGAGAAGAGGGGGAAGCAGATTATGTTCATAGCGCGCCTTCGCATTACTGGAGATATAAATCCCCAAGTACTTGAAGCCCCAGTTGGCCACCTGGATGCCGCAGCCCCTAGGGAGGCGCGGTGTTCCCCCTTTCAGTACATACAAATATGACTTGGCCCAGTTGATAACAAGGCCAGAGTACCGGCCAAAAAGCCTAAGTATATCACAGGCCACGATAAGGGATGTGCAGGGGGAAGTGAGGTAAAGCAGAATATCGTCCACGTAGAGGGAGACTCTGTCCCCGAAGCCAGGGGCCCATCGAATACCATGTAGATCCGGATGAGTCCGCAACAAGGCCGCGAGTGGCTCGAGCGCGAGTGCGAACAGAAGAGGTGACAATGGACAACCCTGTTTGGTGCCCCTGTGAAGGGCAAATGTAGCCGAAACACGGCCATTAACGGTAATATTAGCCAACGGTTCAGCGTACAGGAGCTTAACCCATCCCACAAACACCGGGCCAAAACCGAGCTTCGCCAACACTGCCCACAGGTAGTTCCACTCGAGGGAGTCAAAAGCCATCGTGGCATCCAAAGACGCCAGGACAGCCGGCTCCTCAAGGGTATGGGCCCTGGCCAGGGCACCATGTAGCCTACGCCAGTTAAGGGCAGTGTTGCGGTGTGGAATAAAGCCCGATTGGTCCGGGTGCACTAAGTCGCCGATAACACCAACCAGACGATTGGCGAGCATCTTGGCGAGAATCTTAGGCTCAGCGTTCATGAGGGGGATGGGACGGTACGACCGGCACAAATCCCTTGGCTTCCCTTCCTTATGGATGACTACAATGGTGGCCAACCTCTGGTCAAGGGGAAGCAGACCATTCTCCCGTGCCTTCAGGAACATATTGCGCAGGTGTGGGGACACCACATCCGGCCTGATCTTGTACAATTCAACAGGGATACCGTTAGGACCAGGCGCTTTGCCCGATCGCAGTGAGCGGATCGCAAGTGCGACCTCATCCACGGAAACGTCCCTGTCCAGGTCGGCACGTTCTACATCCGACAAGCACGGGAGATCGATATTAGAAAGGAAGGCGACCGAATCGGTCTCAGACCGGTCCGAGACAGAAGAGTAGACCCCTCGGAAGTAATCCGCAAAGGACTCAGCAATGGCACTCGGGTCTGTGACCACCACTCCGTCCTCCCCCAATATCTCGGGTACAACACGGCTGGCCCTCTCCCTCCTGTCTAGCCAGGCCAGCAACTTCCCAGCCTTGTCGCCGACGTCGTAAATCCGGCCCTGCTGTTCTTTAGCCAGGACAAGGGCGGCATTAGTAGCGAGGTCGCGGTACTCGGACTGTTTAAGGGAAAGATCATGTAAGAGAGCAGGATCGGGCTCCGCCTCCAACCGGGAGTCCATCTCCAAAATCTCTGCCTCGATGCGCACCAAATCGGCATCTCTAACTCTACGGGCTTCCGCTATAAGAGCAAAGGCCTCGCCCCTCAAAACTGTCTTAAATGCCTCCCATAAAGTGGCGGCTGATGTGACCGACCCCTCATTTTCAGTGAAATAGAGATCGATGGCCTTGGCCAGGAGACTACGAGTTTTGTGGTTGCGGAAGCACCACGGGTTGACGACCACCGGTCGTTCCGACATAAAAATATCAAAGTCGAAAGAGACCCACAGCGGGGAATGATCAGAAATAGCCCGTGCCAAATAATGGGCCTCGGAAACCGCAAGCGTGTGAGCCGCCAGGGTAAGAACGTAGTCGATTCTAGAAAGACTACCGTGGGCGCCAGAGTGGAAGGAATAGTGACTTTGAGTGGGATGCAGCAGTCGCCAGCTGTCGACCAACCCCAGCGTCTCAAGGAAGGTGGGCAGCCACAATTGGGAGCTACGGAGGTCTCTAGGCGGATGTCGGTCCAAGGAACCGGAGCAAACCGAGTTAAAGTCACCCCCCACAATCAACAACCCAGCGGGCAAATTCAAAATGGCGCCACCAAGGTCCTGGAAAGTGCTAGTCTGTAGGCCCGGGGAAACGTAGACTGAAAGTAATGTCAGGGCACGCCCTCCCCATCGACCCGCTACGGCGGCATACCGCCCCCTCTCATCATCACAGTAGCGTCAATCTCAAACGGGAGGGACGTACGCACTAGAACACCCGCCCCGAGATCCCGAAGAGAACCCTGAATGGGCCACCATTTTAAACCCTTTTCGGTTAAGCGCTTTACATGTATTGCCAACCAAGTGCGTCTCCTGCAAAAGAACAATGTCCGGCATATGTCGTTTAAGCAACTGAAGCACAATCCCTCTCTTAATACGGTCACCCAAGCCGTTGACATTCCAACTGAGAACTTGCAATTTCCTACCCCCCATCATCATGGCCCAGGTCCCACCCAACCCCAAAAAGCCTCAACAACAAGTGGAGCAGAACAGTACATACAACCCATTGCCAAAGAGTCAGAAAAAGAGAAAAACGAAAGAACAAACGAACATCCCCACCACCACCCCCCACCCTGCACCCCTGCAGCAGACTAAAAAGCCCCCCCAACCAGCAGTGTGCCTGTCGCCCCATAAACTAACCTACAAAAAAGACCCTGGAGGAGTGAGGAATCCCCGCAATCCCCTCCCGCCACCCTCCATGTAGAAAACAGAAGAAACAGAAAATGGAAAAGCCTTGGCATTAGCAGTCACAGACATCAAGAACACCAACCGCCTGAGTTGGAACAACAGAACCTAGTCCTGGAGATCAAGGCCCCCTTAGCGCTTGGACGCCTCAGGGCAGCTACCCGCGCTTTAGAAATCCGAATTCATTCATTCATTCATTCAGTAGCGCCTCCGGAGTGTTCATCATGCTCATCTCGACGTTGCAGCAAAGTGTCCAGCCAGTCGCTTGCCGACTCGGGCATGTCGAAGAACAGGGCTCGGCCCTCGTACTCGATCCGCAGTTTAGCAGGGAACAGCATTGAGTACTTGAAACCCATTTCCCTAAGGCGCCGTTTCACCCAGCAAAATTCTGACGCTGTCTCTGAACGGCCCTGGTGAAGTCCGGGTAGAAGTGCACTTCAGCGTTCTGGAATTTAAGTGGCCCATGCCTCCTGGAAGCTTGAAGGATCACATTCCGATCTCTAAAGTTGAAGAGCCGGGCGATGATGGGTCGAGGTGCGACACCCGACTTCGGAGGGCCGCCAGGTATCCTATGAGCCCGTTCCACAGAGAAAAAGTTACTCAGTCCAACCGGTGAAAAGATGTGTCTGTATCAAGTCCTCCACAAAAAGGTTCACAGCCGCCTCTTCCGCTCCCTCCGGTACACCAATGATGCGGACGTTCTGTCGCCTTGCACGCCCTTCAAAATCTTCCAGCCGCCTAGAGAATTGGTCGTTGACCGACCGTAGGGCCCGGACCTCCGTTTGCAGGTCTGAGACATCGGTAGTCAGGCTGGGAGTCTTAATATCAAGGGATTTCACCCGATCATTGGTTTTGCCCAAGTCGGCCCTGATCAGGTTGAGGTCAATGGCCAGGGTGTCCACCTTATGTGTCAGGACCTCATGTTGTTTCTGCATCTCAGTCCTGATGCCCGCGATGGCCCCCATGATGTCGCTCAAAGTGGGTTCCGAGCCGTCAGGCGAGCCCGTGCGTAGAGAGTCTTTAGAAGGAGCCACCACAGAAGGCGATGTCCTTTGCTGGGCATAACGGTCGATCTTATTCGACTGTGGCTGAGTCGACCTCCGAACGCCTCTGTTCGCCGTCCTGTCGGGGTCCCCTCTGCCGGCCATGATGGATCCGAGGAGAACAAAGGGCTACCCAGCCCAGACAAAGGGGGCAGATGCGTAGGACCGAGGCGAAGTCAGCACACAAGCCAGGCCAACAGCTGCCGACTCCGCAGCTACGAGCACTCCGCCAGGAAGGATCGAAGGTTCTCGCTTCGCATTCCAATCATGCGGCGCGTCGTCACGATCCTCAGCCACCCATGAGACAATGGGGCATCCCTGGCACAAAGTTCAGCACGACGTAGCTTCGGCTAGGAACAACGGATATAGAGGCGGAAAGCAGTTCCCGCGTCTGCGACCTTTCACCAATCGAAATCCACTATTGTGGAACAGGATAGCCTGCAGGATATTTGCGGAGGGTCGGAGGGTCCGCGGAGCTCCGAGCTTACGCGGCCATCTTGCTCGCCCGCGAAGCTCCTCCCGTTGTTTTCTCACATTCTTTTCACCCTCTGCCTGAACATGAGTCCGTTAGAAGATTAGAGTTTGTCAATAACTCCTTCGTTCAGCTTCTGCACCAACACCAATTAGTAGTGAACACAACAAACTGTTGGGTGTGTGGTCTTATGCCTCATACTACTGATAAAGGTATTCCTTACCTAGTCCTGCCATTCAGCTATAATGGTTCTGTGTGGGCATACAGAACGATGTTCATCTATGCTCGTGAAGTCCACCCTCTACGTTCTGTGAAAGACAACCCAAAGAATAGTGCTCTAGTTAAGGGTATAGTAGATATGATTAGAGGAGCTACTTCCTATGAGACTATCCCGAGAGATGAGACACTGGCGTATATTGGATGGAACGTAACCGGATATGGAGTTAGTCTAAGTGAGAACCAGCGAGCGAAAAGATCTTCCACGATTTGGATCGTACACCATCAGGGTCATTACTGTCTGCAAGGTAATTGCAAGAATCCAAGAGCTCAGTTAGGGAAGAGTATCTGCACTGAGACGTATGTCTTTGCATCCCAGACTTCCCCTTCGTTCCTAGCAGCTAAGGGTACCTATTTTGTCTGTTACGATAGAGCATACACATGGTTGCCCCCTGATTTCTCGGGCACATGTTTTGTTTCGTTGCTGCTGCCTGCCACCTATACAGCTGCAGCAGATTACCACAAGACAAGAGTTGTTAGAGGTGTCTTCAGTAAGGAAGATACTGCAGGACAAGAATTAGGGGATTTCTTGAAGGGTTTTCTGCCGTTTTGGGGACCTATGGTTAACAGCAGGATCATACAGCAATTGACGAGAGTGGTGGAGTCCACCGTAGTTGAAACTACCGGTGCCCTTAGTAACTTGACTGCTGAGCTCCAGTCGGATCGTCTTATGACTCTCCAGAACAGGTTTGCGTTAGACGTCATACTTGCAGATCGAGGTGGGGTATGTAAAGTGATCCAATCAAGTTGCTATGTTTTCATTCCAGACAATGCTCCGACAGTGTACCAGGCCATTTCCAAACTGCATAAAATCTCCGAATCGATACACGTGGATAAGGGAGATTGGTCGTTGATGGGATGGTTTTGGGAACTGTTATCTACGTGGGGATGGAAGATTCTGATGATCATTGGGATGATCTTAGCCATCCTTGTCCTGTTCTGTCTTTGTGTACAGTGTGCTCCTGCTATATGTGGCCTCTGTGCTACATCGTGTGTAAGGAAACCTGTATCGAGAGACGTGCTAAGTACTAGGATGATGCTACAGCAACATCTCAATGATTTTATGAATATCGACCTGGACTCAGATTAGCGTGAGTGTAGGTCATTGTCTATATAAGGGCAAAAGGAGTGTCTGAGGTTCCGTGAATTCTGGACCCGTTTCATAAACATCATCGTATCATGATGATTTTGGTATCAGCAGACCGAAAATGGCGAGTATAATATATACAAGTGTTTTCGTCATGTTCGAGTGACGAGATCACCATGAAATCAGAGATTCCGTTCTGAACCCTCGGGTTCGTCATGCAATGCTTTTGTCGTGTACACATGGGATTGGTCAACTGTAAATAAGGAATGTTTGCCTGAAGCACAATATTTGGTATATAAGGGATGACTTGCTTTGTAAGTTTGAGCAGTCTCCTACGAATATAGAGCCATTGTACTTCGTGGACCTCTGTTACTGGTTGCAGCCAATAAATTGATCTTTGACGTCACCAAGAAGTTGCCGCGTTTCTGTAACTCTGAGACAGGTGAATCTGGAGATTTCGGGTGTGTCCCCTGGCACCGCTGGGTCCTAAATAACCTGGTTCTCCACCTGCTGCCCTATGCTCCCTGGAGGCCCTCACGTATAGCGCCCCGACTACACCACACCAGTCCTGACCTTAAGATGGCGACCTGCGGGACACCCTGACATGGAGTCGCGGCATGAGGTGAGCTGATTCCCTCCGACGGTCTGGGCAGGGCCGGTCACTGCACCGCAGGTGTCACAAGCTACGGGGTGAGCTCCTACTGGCCGTAGGCCTAAGGGACGGCTCGTGGGGACTTCGCGACCTTGGCTGGTGCGTGGCAACAGGAACGGTTGCGCTACTCTGCTGCTGCTTCTACGGCCACGAGCTTGGTGAGGCCCCTTACCCACAGCTCTACGGTTCGGGCCACTCCTGAATTTTACGCTTGCGGTGTTGGCCCCCCTGGCGCGCCCTGGATTACCTGACGGTGTGACACTACTCCCCTATGCCGCCGAAGAAAGGCACGACAAAGGGTACAGGCAAGCTTTCGGACTTCTTCGCGACTGCGGGTACTAGGCCGCTCTACGGGGAACCACGGAAAAACCTACCATGGCCCTCTCTAAGGCTGATCTTCAGTCTATGCTCAAAGACTTCAAAACTGAACTGCATAGGGAACTTGGCCAAGATGTCAAATCCTCTATTGATCAGCTACGCTCGGACCTGACGGAGCGCTTGACCTCCCTTCAGCGAGATGTGGACTCCGTGGGCACCAGGGTCCTCGACCTGGAGTCACAGCACCAGGAGCATAAGCGAATGGCGACGGAGTGCCAGGAAGACGTCTGCTCTCTTAAAGAACAACTCCTGCAGACACCGCTGAAAACGGAGGACCTGGAAAACCGCGCTCGGCGGGAGAACATCCACGTTAAGGACCTGGAGGAAGCAGCGGAAGGGCCGGACCTGGAGGTGTTTATAGAAGGCCTTCTCTCGGAGATCCTGCACCCCAAAATACTCAAAATCAAGCTCGACAGGGTTCATAGGGTGGGCCCCCCCAGAGGGGTGAACGAAAGAAACCGCGTGACATCTTGGCAAAGTTCCACTCTTATAAAACTAAGGAAGCGGTTTTGCAAGCGGCCAGGGCAAAGGATACCATTTCCTTTCAGAACTTTACATGTGCCATATTTCAAGATGTCGCTCCCTCCTCTCTGGCACGAAGGCAGTCCATGCGGCCGGTTACCACCAAGCTCCAGGAGGAGGGGGTCAAGTACCGCTGGACATACCCTTTCGGCCTCAGCTTTGAGCTTCATAACAAAAGGCATCATGTTATCGACCTGAAGGACGGCCTGCACATCCTTGGGCTACCTGAGGAGGTGGGGAACTCCGCCGCTGAGGGGGCACGAGCTGCAGCTAGAGTGACGACCCCCTCTACGGCCTGGTCGAAGAACTCCAGGAAAGGGAAGCACTGACGTCCAATGGGACTATGGAGGTGGCCTGCTTCATTTCTGAAGGCAACGAATGGAAGGGTGTTCCTTGCCCAGGCAGAGGATCTTGGACTTCTTCCTTCTCCTGGCCGGCTCCCGATGGGTCTACCTAGAGTTCATGCTAGGAGTGGACGCTGGACCGCAACGATATATGGGATGAACTGTGAATGATACTACCCAGGATCTTTCTGCTGTAATCTTGTTACGGCGCTACGTGGGCTGGGACCCAGGACCCGTTGTCCCCCTTTGATCTATGCGGGGGCTGCTTTTCCCCCATTGCTACGGTCTCATGATGGATATTGCTTAATGTTTAGTGTTTTAGTTTTGTTGGGGTTGTTTGGGGAAGGGTTGGGGGTGGGGGGGTGCTGGTGGTGGCTATTTTCTATTGTTCCTACACGGCGAGGTACTGACGGGGATCACCGGTGATGTAGGAGGGACGACGAGAGGGGCAGGCGAAGGCCTGTATAGAGGGGGGATCTTTGACACCTTACATTGCTTGAGTTCTTACCAGCTTATAGGGGGTGGAAGGGGGTTCGCCAGCATACTCAGTGTGTTGGGAGTGCAGATGAGATATTTAATGAGAGAGTGTATAGGTCCTGCCTTGCAATGCCTATCACTGTAGCCACATGGACTGTTAAATGGCTCAATTCCCCCCAAAAGTGACAGAAAGTCTGGAAGTATATCCTTGACCATCACCTTGACGTAGTAGCCCTACAGGAGACTCACTTATTTAGGTCTGAGGATTCCCGTTTGAAACACAAGCAGTACCCTCTCATATATAAGTCCTCTGCAACTACCAAGCAAAAAGTGGTGGCCCTCTTGTTTCGCTCTACTGCCCAATTTCAGCCCCTGGACGTTCAGAGCGACAGGGAAGGTGGATGGCTCATGGTTAAGGGGCTACTGAAGGGGAAATTGTGTACTTTCGTGATGCTCTACGCCCCCTACAAGGATGGCTCATGGTTAAGGGGCGACTGAAGGGGAAATTGTAAACTTTCTTGAGGCTCCTCGCCCCCAACAAGATGGGCTTTCTGCACACCCTCCTGGATAAGGTGACTGACTTTGCCGAGGGACCACTATTTCTTCTGGGGGACTTCAACTTAGTATGGCATCCAGACCTTGATAGCACGCACACACAACGCTCTGACATGGGTTTATTCTCCACTGATACCCAGGGGTGGATTTTAGACCTAGTCCTCTTGGACACTTGGGGCGCCCTCTATCCCCAGACCTGAGACTACACCTTCTTCTCCCATGTTCGCCACTCGTATTCTAGACTGGACCACATCTTTGCAATTTTAGAAAAGGTATTGGAGTCCCTGTCTTTGCTGTGGTTGGCTAGATACACTAAACCATATCTCCTAAGTAGGGTTTGAGGTTGGAAATAGAAGTGATTCTCTATAACCTTGTGACAAATGAATACCAAAGGCAAATGAATAACAAAAGCAGGGCAAAGTAGACAAAGAACATAGGATCACTTAGGATCAATAACACTAAGCAAACAATATTTATCGAAAAATAAAGCATAAAATGTATTCACCTCCCGAACGGGTTACAATCTAAAACATATTAAATAAAAACAATTAGTAAAAACCACCAACAGTGGTAATGTAATACATCTATATGCAGTCAAGGATTAAACAGTCATGTACAGTCAAGAGTGAAACAGTTGACGCGGCGTTTTGGTGCTTTGTTTGATCTTCACACCTTCTTCAGGACATTTACAACAATTGACTTGGTATCTGAGAAATTAAAATAAAAGTAATTTAATACTACTTGTCTACACCTGAGGATAAATATTGCTCCTACTTTGCTATTTGAATATCTGCTTTATAAACATGATATGATGACCTATTACTATACAAGTTTTTGGTCACCTGGAAAACCACCCTTGGGAAGTTTCAACACCTAGACGTTACATTAGCTCTCATAATCAAATTTCTATTCTTTGCACTTTAACCTTGTGACCTATTACTATATAGACTATTGGTCAACAGGAAAAACCACCAGTGGGAAGTATAAACACATGGTCGCTGTCTGCGTTCTCATCATTAGAATGTCTCAATTACATTACCAAAGAGTATCATCATGTACATCTAGAATTTACTCTTGGCCCACAGCTTGGACTCTATGTATATAGATGAATTATTGGTCGTACCTGTGTTACTATTGGGAAGAGCATATCAATTCTTTTCCACTGTGTTAATGGCTTCTCAGCAATTTTACTATCACTGGAGCTATGTACAGGTAATAAACACATAAATGTTTCTTAGTAGTCTATTCTACTATTGTGGTAATATCCTTATGGCTATGGCGAATATTATACTTTAATAGGTTACCTTCAATGCAAATGAACGAATATTCTGTGTGCACGGAGGGGCCACCGTTGATAATGGGGATAGTTCCATAGATACTTATGGATCTGAATAAACAAGAATTTGTCTAAGTTGTCTGGATGGCAGTTTATTGAGAAAGTGTTGTCTATTCACAAAATTTTACCGGCAACCTCTACTAACTTGTTGTTATTTCAGGTTCGTCATAGTGCTTTCTAAAATTGATGATCTTTGCCGATACAAGGCTTCTCTTGTTAAATTTGAAGAGAGAATCTGTGAGTCTATGATAAAAAAGAATATAGAGGGAAAGTGATGTAACTATATTCTTTCTGCTCCAAATGAATGTCTCTCTACTCATCTTTCAGTTAATATTATGCGTCAAACTATTATGCTTCGTTTGCACCAATTATATAAAGATGATCTTTTAATATTATCTCAAGGTATATCTAAATTACGATAAACATCGGATAAGGAAACGTTGTTATACCTTTCCTGAGTAATCTAGAAGATATAAATAGGATTATCCCCGTGAAGATTCAATGAGCTTTCCCAAGGATTAGAGACGACCTATAGGTCAGGTTTGTTAACTACTAATAAGCGCTGGGATTTACGCTATCTATCTAAAGCCCAATCGACAGAGTATCTGCCTACCTTATGAAGAAAATACGGCCTCCCTGCTCCTCCGTGCTCTCGTATGTGCTGACGTCTTCGTGATGATTCGAGGTCTGCACTGAGAACTTTATGACGGCGTCTTTATACTGACGCTTCTACTCTTAACCCGGAAGTGGTAAATCGAACTTGTTTCCCTGCAATTGTTGTTGCCGCTTATTAAATAAAGGGATAAGCCTGCGAATTGGGCTCTTTATTCACAATCTATATCTTGGTATTTTACGGGATTAACATGTACTTTTATATCGAAAGACGTACCAAGTTACTGCAGGGAAAAAAGTTCGATTTACCTCTTCCGGGTTAAGAGTAGAAGCGTCAGTATAAAGACGCCGTCATAAAGTTCTCAGTGCAGACCTCGAATCATCACGAAGACGTCAGCACATACGAGAGCACGGAGGAGCAGGGAGGCTGTATTTTCTTCATAAGGTAGGGAGATACTCTGTCGATTGGGCTTTAGATAGATAGCGTAAATCCCAGCTCTTATTAGTAGTTAACAAACCTGACCTATAGGTCGTCTCTAATCCTTGGGAAAGCTCATTGAATCTTCACGGGGATAATCCTATTTATAGCTTCTAGATTACTCAGGAAAGGTATAACGACGTTTCCTTATCCGATGTTTTTTTTTTTTAAACCTTTATTTGGAGACAAGCAGGTACAAGGGAAGTGTACATTCAAAAACATACATTCACATTCGGCCATTACAGCGGTACGTCAGTGCCTAGAAAGCATACAAAAAATAAATAAATAAGGAGACACAAGGAAGTACAGGGCAGGACATCAGTCAACCCAAGGAGCAACAGCGAAATGTGCAAGAGATAGTAAAATACAATGATCCAGCATGGGCAGGCAAGCCAATAAGACAATGCAATATGAATACAGTACATTAGCGGAGAACACATGAGCCAGAGGGGACACAAGTATGAGGAGCACTGGGTAGAGGGGTGCCGCGTAGGGATACAATCTGGATTCCCGATAAACTACCTGTCCGAAGGGAGACTCCCACCCCCACAACAACTCACAGGAAAAGGAGACAGTCAGCCCCCCCCCCGATATCGGAAGAACAGCAGGTGTTGTGTAAACTCCCAGCCCATCCCGTTGTCATCAGCCTATCCCCTCACGGTCCTCAAGTTCAGAATCAGAGTCCCGCGCCGCCCTGGTCAGGAGGTACACCTGGAGCGGGCTCCAAAAATCCTTTGGTCTGCATCGAACAGGCATCAAGTCAGAATAGATACTGTACTGATCCTGACAGTAAATGAGGTCAGTCACCCAGTCTTGAAAGCGCGGCACCCTACCACGACCCCAGCAACAAGCAACCCTACGCTTAGCCAACAACAGGGCCACGTCAACAAATCTACGGTGAGAGGCAGGTACGTCTTTAGAAAAGCCAAGTAACATCACCAAGGGGTCAAACGCCACCCCCTCCTCCGCCATAACCTGCAGGGCTTCATGAACCTGAGTCCAATATACCAAAACCCCCGCACAGCTCCAAGCCAAATGCAAAAAATCAGCGCCTTCCGCTCGACACCTAGCACACCTGTCATCCTCCGCCAAATGAAACCGCAGTTTCCTCGCCGGGGTATAGTAGTACCTCTGAACAAACTTGTAATGGATAATTTTAAGGCGACAACTAGAAGAAACATTGGCCGTGAGCCCGCAACAATATTTCCACTGCTCGTCTGTAATAGGAGCACCCAATTCGGCAACCCACTGCTCGCGCACCCGATTGGTCGGGACCGATCGCTGTCGGCGAATAGCCCCGTATAACTTCGACACCAGGTGTCGCCCATCTGAAACCAGCAGCACATGGAGGGGGAGGGTTACCCCAGGCTCCGAAGGGTAGTCCGGTAGCAGAGCCCGCATGCCCTGCCGCAGGCGGACAAAGTAGAACAGGTCTAGAGGGGAGCAAGCAGCCGAACCGAAGAAATGAGCCTGCGTGCGGAAGGCACCTTCATGAAACAAGTCGCCCCACGTAAGGATACCTAGCCGCTTACACATTCGCTGAAACCCCGCCTCCAATAACAGCGACAGATCCGGATGATAAGACAGAGGCAAGGCCGGCGAGTAGAGAAAGGAAACGTCTAGCAAACGAGCCATCCGCTTCCAAGCATCCACCGTGCATGTCACCGTCGTGCGGGGCGTTTCCACATCTGACACCTTGCCCAAAACCATCCCCTCCAGTGGGAGCGGGTGGGCGACCCAGTGCTCAGCAGCAATCTGGGGCATGAATGGCGTGGGGCGCATCCAATGATAGGCATAATGCGCCTGAGCGCTGAGATAATAGAGTTCAAAATCAGGGACGTCGAAACCGCCATCAGCGTAAGGCAACGTAAGGGTGGCCCAGGCCACACGTGGCTGCTTGCCCCCCCAGAACAACCGCAGAAGCTCAGAACGAAGACTACGAAAGAAATAAGCACCAGGATGATATGGGAGGTTTTGAAAGAGATAAAGAAAGCGGGGCAGAACCACCATCTTGATAAGAGACGCCCTGCCGGCCATGGAGAGAGGTAAAGACATCCATCTGGTGACATCATCCGCCAGTTTAGTAATGGCCACACCATAGTTGAGCCGAACCGCGTCTCCCCTATCCAAGGATACAACAATACCGAGATACCGCAACTCCGAGTCACACCATTCCAAAGGGTAGTCAAGGGGAAACCTGGCCACCGCAGCCGTGAGGGGGAAAAATTGAGATTTCCGCCAGTTGATATGAACCCCGGATACACCTCCAAAAGCGACCAGCTCCCGCAGGAGCGAATTAAGGTTGTTCTCAGGGTCCTTGACATAGAGTGTGACGTCATCGGCGTATAAAGAAATGCCGACCTGCCGCTGAAGACAATGAAAGGCGCTCTGCTGATGAAACTGACGTATCCTACAGGCTAGCGGCTCAATGGCGATAGCAAACAAGAGGGGTGAGAGGGGGCAACCCTGTCGGGTCCCTCTCGTGAGAGGGAACGAGGGGGACAGCACCCCATTCACTACTACCCTCGCCATCGGATCAGTGTATAAAAGCTTAACCCAAGAGATGAAAATCCTGGGGAACCCCATCCGACAAAGAACATCAATAAGGTAGCCCCATTCGACAGAGTCAAACGCCTTAGTGGCATCGAGAAAGATAGCGGCAACCGGGACAGTGGGATCGATGGTCGACACAAGCGAAAACAAGGTGCGAAGATTGTGAGAGGTGGCGCGACCGGGCACAAATCCCGATTGATCAGGCAACACGATAACGGGCATGAGTTCGGCTAATCTCACCGCCAAGGCCTTCGCGAGAATTTTAACATCGCAGTTGAGCAATGAGAGGGGCCTGTAGGAGCCCACATCCAGTGGATCCTTACCCGGCTTGAGCAGCGACGTGATGGCGACCTCACGCATGGAGCCCGGTAGGCGTCCCTCCTCCAGAGACTCCTCAAACACCTCACGGAGCACAGGGGCCATGATGTCAATATAACACTTATAAAATTCAGCAGGAAGGCCATCCAGCCCGGCGGCCTTCCCATTAGAAAGAGACATGATGGCATTCCTGACCTCCTCCACCTCCAGGGGCCTGCCTAAGAACTCCCGATGACCATCCGATAGCCAACAAAGCGCCAACTCATCAAGGAAACCACCGTATCGAGTCTCACCCGTCTGCTGTGTCGTGTAAAGGTGTGCATAGTGGTCAATAAAAGTGCGCTGAATCTCCAAAGTGTCTCGACAGCGAGTGCCATCCGGAGACACCAATTCCAACACGTCCGACCCATGCCTAGGATGTCTAGTAAGGGCAGCGAGGACCTTACCGGGCCGCTCCCCTTCGCAATATCGCCTCGCCGTCCAGTATTTCCCCCTGTGCTTAGCCTCTCGAGCAGCCTCCTCCTCATACTCAGAGAGCTTAGTGCGGAACTGTGCCAAAAGATCGGGGTCCGAAGTCGCCTGCATCCTGCGCTCCAAGTCCCGCAAGTCAGCCTCCAACCTCTCGAGGGTCCGAACAATCAGACGGAGTACTCCACAACTTTTAGAAATAGTGACACCCCGGATCGTGACCTTGAACGCCTCCCAAATGACCTCAATACTCTCCACAGAGCCCTTGTTTCTAGGGAAGAACGCCTCCACCTCCGCACCGAGTTCCTCCTTGAACACCGGGTCAAGCAGAGCACTCGGAAACAAACGCCAGGGCGGGCGCGGCCTGTGTAACCCGGGGACGGACAAATCAACCTTCACCGGACAGTGGTCTGAATACGTCCTAGCTAAATGTGTGGCCCCCCTTAGGCCAGCCATCAACCCTCTAGAGAGAAATACATAGTCCAGTCTTGCCCATGAACGAGCATGTGTGGTGTAATGGGTGCCCTCCCTAGTGGCAGGGTGGGTGTACCTCCAGCTGTCAACCATTCCAGCCTCCTCCACTATCCCCCGAAGCACATCCCTAGCCTGTACATTGTACTGAGGGCTACCCTCCGATCTGTCCAACTGGGCCTGAAATGCAAAATTGACGTCCCCCCCCCACACAATGTGAGTAGCATCCACAGCAAGAACATGACCCCACAGAGTGACAAAAAAGATTGGTGTATCAACATTGGGAGCATAGCAATTAACAAACAGTATAGTGTTCTGCCCAAGCCGTCCCCACAGCAGCCCATAGCGCCCCTCAGGGTCCCCCATAGATCCAAGTTCCTGAAATGCAAGCGACCTCTTAACAAGTGTGACAACCCCACGAGCATAAGAAGAGTATGAAGCAAACCCCCTGGCCGCAGCCCACCTTCCCCCGAAAGTGGGGGAGGGAGCAGGGCGCAGATGCGACTCCTGGAGAAAAGCAACATGAATAGCATGCCTGTCCAAGTACTGTATCACATTGCGACACTTCCTGGCGTCATTAAGGCCCCGTACATTCCAGGACAGAATTGAGATCTGATCTACACCAGCAGTTGACATCACATAACGTAAGGGCCCCACAGGACCCTATAACCAAATACAGGGCATCCAACTACCAGCAACAGCCAATGATAGGTCCACGCCCCAGGGCACGGACCGGCCTCCACATACACTCCATACATTTCCCAGTCATCTCCAAAACAACCAAACAAGAACACAACAACTCCCCCCCAGTCGACCCATCCACGCAGCAAGCGCTCAGGACAGACTACGCGCCACACGCCGCCAAGCCATTCCACACGTCCCACACCTCGCATACGCGCTACGCGCGCAGAGTGCGCCCCGGCACGTGGCAGCCTAAAATGGCGTCCAGCGCACTCGGGCCCAAAATGGACGGGAGCACGGAACCCAGAACCCGTCCCGTAAGATAGGAAAGTGGAACAGCCCGGATAGCGGGCGCAACGACATTTCCGTGCACTCAAACAACAGTAGCAGCTACCAAAGCGAACCAAAAGTCCCAGGCAAACAGACATGGACAGCGTCACCCCCCCCCCATCCACCCACCTGACTCCACCCCAACCATCAGGCCACATACACCCTCCCCCCCCATTCCTCAACACACAACCAGTCAACCAACATAGGACTAGAATCCAAACAAAAGGTAAACATGGGGCACACCCTCCGGGGAACCTTCCAGAGGTGCACGACGCCACTCCCTCACGCCACGCCAGTGTCCGCGCCAACGAGTATCAGGCGGCCCCAGGCGCAGCGCGGGGGGGTGGGTGCCCAGAGCGCGACATCCCATAACACCATCCTGCGGTGCCATCCCGACCCCACATAAACAGCAAAACGCACTCACTCATCGTAATACAGACACAACCCACGCATCAGCGAAAAAATCAAAAACGGACAATAGCTAGGCCGCAAATACTGAGAAGGCAGCCAGCAGATCTCAACACAGAAGTTACGTGTCCACAATACTACAAGAACCGGGAAAAAAAAGAGACAAAGTCCAAAGTCACCAGAATCAGACGACCTCCTCCTCAGCAGCCGAATGTTCACCCTCCGGATCCCGATCGTCACCACGATCCGCAGCAGCGCGCTCGCGCTGGAGGCGTTTCGCAAAGTCCTCAGCATGCTGTGGGTTGGTGAAAAAATGTTGTTTAGCCTGATGCGTCACCCTAAGTTTAGCCGGATAAAGCAAGGCGTAGTCCACTTGAAGGTCCCGAAGCTTCCTTTTCACCCCCAAGAACTTCCGACGCTGGTCCTGCACCATCGGTGTGAAGTCGGGGTACATGGTAAAAGACACCCCTTCGAAGGAGAGAGCCCTGTTAGTGCGGGCAGCCTGAAGAGCAGCGTCTCGATCACGATAGTTCAAGAGGCGCGCGATGATGGGACGCGGTGCAGCCCCAGGGGCCGGACGAGGTCCCAACGTCCGATGCGCTCTCTCGACGATGAACTGGGACGAGAAAACTTCCGTCCCGATGGCGCCCACCAGTAGCCTCTCCACATAAGTCTCCATTTTGCCCACATTCGTGGACTCCGGCACACCTACAATGCGCACGTTGTTGCGCCTACTCCTCGCCTCCAACTCCTCGTTCTTGGCGGCAATAACACGCAAGATATTGTCCATTCTCGCCAGCTGGGTGGTATGGGTGGCCGCCGTGTCATCATGGTCCGAAATGCGCTGCTCTGCCGCCGTCAAGCGCTCCTCATGCACGTCCAATTTCTGAACGACCGCATCCATGCGCGACGATATCTTGTCCACTTTGTCCACTATAGTGGCGAACCCCTGCCTCATCTCCTGCATCATTTGGGCGAAGTCCGGCGGAGGTGGATGCGGGACACTCTCAACGACATTCGGGGGGGGGACCGCGAAGCCCCAGCTTCCTGGAGCGAACGCGCCCCACGCCTGGCCCCTCCAGAGTCAAAGGACAGTTTGGACTGTTTAGTGTCCGGCTTCCCCATAACGGTGGTACAGAAGGGAAACGAGGCAAATGGGAGTCAGGATACAGTTCGGGCAAGGGACCCGGCCAAACAGTAAGCAGCTCAAATCGTGGGGGCACGAGCAGGCCAGCACGCCCCGCCACTCCCACCGATGAGTAAAGGCCGTCGCCGTTCCCAGCCCAAGGGGGGCAAACCCTCAATATCCAAGTATTAAATCCGTTGCACCTTCGTGGGCGATGGTATCGGGGCAGGCAGATGGGAGAGCCGAGAGATAAGTCCGTCAACAAGGGAGAGCCAAGCGTCTCGCCCGGCCAGCGACCGAACCTGGCGGAGAAGGGCGGAGCTAGGCCTACACCCCACGTGCAGAGCCCCGGACTGGCATGAACAGTGACGCCGGGCAAGAGGGCATCAGACTTCCAGAGCGCGAGTCGGAGAAACTCGGGACCCTCGTAACTTCGGCCAGCAACCTCCGAATGGCTTAGGAGTTGGACCGTGGGTGGACAGCCGATATCCCAACCGAACCGTGGGGTCAGTTCAGGGCGCAGCGATGGTAATCAGGATATCTAGGCGGATAATAGCTCCGGGCAGCGGGAGCCTCACGACAGTGCGGCCATTCCGCAGTGCGCCCTCTAGCGCCCCCTCCTTATCCGATGTTTATCGTAATTTAGATATACCTTGAGATAATATTAAAAGATCATCTTTATATAATTGGTGCAAACGAAGCATAATAGTTTGACGCATAATATTAACTGAAAGATGAGTAGAGAGACATTCATTTGGAGCAGCAAGAATATAGTTACATCACTTTCCCTCTATATTCTTTTTTATCATAGACTCACAGATTCTCTCTTCAAATTTAACAAGAGAAGCTTTGTATCGGCAAAGATCATCAATTTTAGAAAGCACTATGACGAACCTGAAATAACAACAGGTTAGTAGAGGTTGCCGGTAAAATTTTGTGAATAGACAACACTTTCTCAATAAACTGACATCCAGACAACTTAGACAAATTCTTGTTTATCCAGTTCCATAAGTATCTAAGGAACTATCCCCATTATCAACGGTGGTCCCTCCGTGCACACAGAATATTCGTTCATTTGCATTGAAGGTAACCTATTAAAGTATAATATTCGCCATAGCCATAAGGATATTACCACAATAGTAGAATAGACTACTAAGAAACATTTATGTGTTTATTTCCTGTACATAGCTCCATTGATAGTAAAATTCTGAGAAGCCATTAACACAGTGGAAAAGAATTGATATGCTCTTCCCAATAGTAACACAGGTACGACCAATAATTCATCTATATACATAGAGTCCAAGCTGTGGGCCAAGAGTAAATTCTAGATGTACATGATGATACTCTTTGGTAATGTAATTGAGACATTCTAACGATGAGAACGCAGACAGTGACCATGTGTTTATACTTCCCACTGGTGGTTTTTCCTGTTGACCAATAGTCTATATAGTAATAGGTCACAAGGTTAAAGTACAAAGAATATAAATTTGATTATGAAAGCTAATGTAACGTCTAGGTGTTGAAACTTCCCAAGGGTGGTTTTCCAGGTGACCAAAAACTTGTATAGTAATAGGTCATCATATCATGTTTATATAGCAGATATTCAAATAGCAAAGTAGGAGCAATATTTATCCTCAGGTGTAGACAAGTAGTATTAAATTACTTTTATTTTAATTTCTCAGATACCAAGTCAATTGTTGTAAATGTCCTGAAGAAGGTGTGAAGATCAAACAGAGCACCGAAACGCCGCGTCGACTGTTTCACTCTTGACTGTACATGACTGTTTAATCCTTGACTGCATATAGATGAAGTAGTGTGGCTCACTGGTTAGAGGCGGCAGACCCGAGAGCAGAGGACGGCCCGGGACCAGGGTTCGATTCCCGGCGCGGCAGGTTTCTGGACCAGGGTCAGCGGACTCGATAATTCTCTCGACTCGGTGCCCACTCTGATCAGTGATCACACTCGGCAACTCTGGGTATTAGCTTGCCTCATCTTCACTAACGGCCCCACCAGACCGCCGGGGATGCCTGGTCTCACCCTGGAGATACCCATTAAGGGACGCCAGGAAGGGTTTCGCAGCGGTCGAAGCGCCTTGGGACCCTACGGGTAAGTAGTGCGCTATATAAATGCCAATACATTTACATTTACATTTACATGTATTACATTACCACTGTTGGTGGTTTTTACTAATTGTTTTTTAATATGTTTTAGATTGTAACCCGTTCGGGAGGTGAATACATTTTATGCTTTATTTTTCGATAAATATTGTTTGCTTAGTGTTATTGATCCCAAGTGATCCTATGTTCTTTGTCTACTTTGCCCTGCTTTTGTTATTCATTTGCCTTTGGTATTCATTTGTCATAAGGTTATAGAGAATCACTCCTATTTCCAACCTTAAACCCTACTTAGGAGATATGGTTTAGTGTATCTAGCCAACCACAGCAAAGACAGGGACTCCAATACCTTTTCTAACGTTAAGATCCCCCTCCCTGTCATATATCCCAGGGGACCCTCCTTCTTTATTGTATAGCCACATCTTTGCAAGCCAGTCCCTTCAGGGCAGTTTTCAGGAAGCTTAGATCTTCCCCATAGCTGTTTCCGACCACGGCATGTACTCAGTATGCCTCTCTTGGTTGGGTAATGCTCTTTCACTGACTCGGTGGTACTTTCCAGCCTCGATTGTGCGAGATAAAGAATCGTGTAACCAATTGAGGGAGTCTTTTAGGGAATTTTTTCTCTTGAACAAGCCGGAGGACACTTCCGACTATATCACATGGGATTCCTCCAAGGCCGTATTGCGAGGCAAATGCATATCACTCAACTCTGCCTTGAATAAACAGCGAGCTAAAGAAAGGGAAGATCTTGAGGCGGAATTGACAGCGGTAGAACAGACTCACAAATTGACCCCTACCAGACAGACACTACGCTCCCTCACAACAATCAGGGGCATGCTCCGAACCATCTACAACAACAGAGCAGAGTTCACTCTTCTTAAATTGCGCAACCTGTCCTATACACAAGGCAACAAAATAGGGAAACATTTAGCTAGGCAGTTAAAAGATAAGCGGGAGAGAGAATACATTGGGGGTATTCAAGACACCTCGGTAACGCTAGTCCACAGAGACGAGGCCAAGGCGGGCATATTTGGGGACTTTTATAAACCCTTATACGCTGCGGACTCCGTGGATACTGAGAAACAACAGGAATTCCTGAGGTCTTTACCCATCCCTCAGGTCTCTCCTGCTTGGAATGAGGTGCTTACTGCTCCAATCACACTAGAAGAGGTTACCTCGGCTGTTAAAGCATTAAACCACATAAGGCTCCAGGTGATGACGGTTATACTGCACTTTTTTATAAAACCTTCATATCGGACATTGGTCAACACCTGGTCCGGCTTTTTAACAGAATGGCGTCAGACGGTGCCACAACCGACTCTATGTCCGAGGCTGTGATTTCTGTGATCCCCAAGCCTGGGAAAGACCCCTCACGCTGTGCTTCCTTTAGACCCATTGCACTCTTAAATATCGACGTGAAGCTATATTCCTCCATTCTGGCTAAGCGTCTGAACGACCAGTCCGGCTTTATTGCGGGACGCCAGACCCATGATAACACCCGTCGCATAATACATCTCATTGAGAAGGCTAACAAGTTTAGGATCCCGGCGGTTCTGATGGGGCTAGATGCCGAGAAGGCATTTGACCGTGAAGACTGGGGGGTTTTGTTCTCTACTCTTACAGCGTTCGGGTTTTCCCCCCAATTTATAACCATGCTGCAGGCTAACTATACGCACCCCCGCTCCAGAGTCTCGGTTAATGGCGTGCAATCTCCTTCCTTTCCACACTGCAGAGGGACTAGGCAGGGATGTTCTTTGTCTACTATATTGTTCGCCCTTAGTATAGAACCGCTGGCGATTGCCATCAGGGAACATCCGGGCATCGAGGGGCTCCCTTTCACAGGTGAGGCCAATAAAATTTCCCTTTTTGCGGACGACGTCCTTTTATCCCTGGCTAATCCGACGAGTTCTCTCCCTTATCTGCAGACGGTACTGGAGCGATTTGAGGAGGCTGCGAGTTTTAAAGTCAACCTTGATAAATCCTATGCACTCAACCTTACCCTCCCGTGGGAGAAAGCCCTTCTACTTCGATCACTCCCACCTCTGGCGTGGGCCTCATCTTTTATCCAATATCTAGGCATACAGCTGACACCGACGGTGGAGAAATTATATGCTGCCAACTTCCCCCCTACTCTCCTCCGTATTCAGGCGAAACTGACACGATGGAAACCACTCTTTCTATCCTGGCTTGGTCGTGTTCATGCCGTAAAGATGACCCTGCTCCCCATATTACTGTATTTATTTCAGGCGCTCCCGATAGACCTAGACAAAGATTTCTTTAAGCTTGTAAAAGCAATGATTCTACGCTTTATTTGGCAAGGAGGGCGGGCCCGCTTTTCGTTCTCTATGCTCCGTCATCTCCAGAGGGAGGGAGGGGTAGGCCTTCCTGATATACAGCTTTATTATAAAGCCGCACAACTTAGGATCTTAGTGGAATGGTCACAGAAAGAATCTGAGAAACACTGGCTCCACATGGACCGTAGTGTGGCAGGAAGGACGATTTGGGATTTGATCTGGAGAACGCGACAGGACAGACCTAAGAATGCCTACCTTAGCACCCCTACCCGTACCACTCTGAGAGTTTGGGACACAGTTTCATCAGAGAATGGTTGGTCTTCTTTCCCTTACCCTTTCACATCGATACACTTCAGCGCAGTGTTTCCTCCAGCTCTCCATGAGGGGCCCTTTGACGCTTGGAGGGAGGGGGGCTGCTTGGCTCTGAGTCATCTGTTCCATAGCTATGACCCCCTTACATTCGAGAACTGCAAAAGGGACTACGGAATTGGGGACTCTGAATGATATCACCATACTCAGTTGCTGCACTGGGCCCTGGGTCCCCAAGTCCGAGAGGGGGCCACCCGCCTACTTACTAAATTTGAGTCCTTCCTGGTCAGGGCCTCCTCTATGAAGGGGGCGATTTCTTTTTTGTACAAACACCTGCTGTCCACCGCCATCTCCCCCCGGCCGTGGTACATGACTGTCTGGGAGGGGCTAGCCCAGCGGGACATACAGGATGTGGAATGGACACATCTGTGGCCGGACATTTTTAGATTTAACCATTCCACAGACTTGAGGAAAGCACATTTAAAGACGATGATGGACTGGTACCTATACTCATCCAAGCTGGCGCAAATTTTTCCCGGGCACATCCGATAGATGCTGGCATGGCTGCGGGTTGCTTGGTGATTTCTGGCATATCTGGTGGGACTGTCCATCTATAAGACCTTTTTGGGAGGAGATTTTGGCTCAGATGAAGGACATGCTGGGGTACCCCATACCGACGAAAGTTTTTCCTTTTTTCTCCTCTTCTTTTCTGTTTCACTGTTAGACTCATGGTGCGATCTTGATTTGCTCTATCACCTCTTGCTTTAGGGTTTGTCTCTCTCCTAGCTGTATATTCCTGCACCTTATCTTGGGCAGGGCTGGCTGGGTCACGGCTCTCTGTGGAGAGGACAGATATGTTACGGCGACTCACCTTACCGCTCCCTTGCAGTAGATTTGTATTAAGTACCCGGACACTTTAGAATCTGTATCCTTTAGTTGTGCTTCTGACTATTCATAGGGTACGTTCCTATTTATGGCCAGGTTCATTGCTTCTTTCTGCTTTGGCTGGTGAATAACTTTCCCCTGCAAGGGATGATGGGCGGATTGTGCCTCCAGTCTTTGTTAAAACTTCAATAAAAACTTCTTTGACGAAAACGTTGCCAGCGGTGCAAGTACAAAAAAAGTAGAAGACATTTTTTATGTTAAAATCTTTTTTTACCAGGTTTTTCAGTTGTATATAATGTCTTCATTTGTATAAACGTAACAAAAATGCCTATAACTTTTCAACAAAAATTTACAGCAGCCACAACGCTCTGCAACATAGCCAAAAGTTCTGGCTTAACACATAAGGTCCCAAAGGCGATACCCTTTGGCTATTACAACGCTTGTTTTAGTGGGTTATGAAACATAGCTGGACTAGCTAATTGTCGGGACATAGTAGGGTTGTTTTAAACTAGCTGGTTAGGTAGAGCATTGTGGGGATTTAGTATTTGCTACATGGGTGGTAAGTGACCTCGGGTAGGTCATTTCCCCACCGCTGCAGCTCCGCCTGCCTGCCCACTGCTCCACCTGTTTATTCGCTACAGTTGGCACTCTGCCCGATCACCTGGACTGCTTGGTTCCTGCTCAGTGCCCGTGTGCCTGCCCGCCCCTTCCCCTCTGGCCGAGTGTGTTAGAGTCTGCCTGCCCGCCAGTTTTTTTGTTTTGTACCCCCATTGTGTTCTGGTGTGCCTGCCCGCCCCCTTTTCTCCTTCTGTACCCCTTATGTGTGTTAGAGTGCCTGTGATTACCGGGAGTCTTCTCCTCCCACTTCCTACATCTTCCCGTCACTGCGTCCCGTGCGGCCCGCCCCTCCTGACACCCATTGGCTATTCCCTCCCGCCTCCCAGCTGACCCCTCCTCCCCTCCTCCCCTCCTCCTCCTCCCCTCTTATGATGACCGTGGTGCGACTGCGCAGCGGGTATGCCGCTTGTGCACCAAAGGCAAGCCCGCCTACGCCCAATCCTCGCCTGGCCCGCGCCTAGCGCCAGGACCCCTGGCCCACGCCGATACCAGCGCACCCGACGAACTTACGACGCCGCCACCCTCCACGCACTCAATGCCGGCCGAAACACCGCCTGCTACCAAGCCACCCCGAAGCGCACACACGGACCCTTCACCTGCCAAGCCTGCAAATTCACCTGCCTCAGGACCTGCACTGCACCCGCCAAGCCGAACACCAGCATCAACCACCTCAAGTGCATCTTGCTCAACACCCGCTCAGTCCACAGGCACGCCGTGGAACTCTGGAACCTCCTCGACACAACATCCCCAGACGTCGCCTTCCTCACGGAAACCTGGATGAACGCCTCCTCAGCCCCCAACATCGCCATAGCCATCCCGGAGGGCTACAAGATCACCCGGAGGGACCGCGTCAACCAAACCGGAGGAGGCATCGCCATCGTCCACAAAAACACCATCCGCATCACGACCAACTCCGACGTCACCCTCACCGCCGCAGAACATCTTCACTTCCAGATACACACCGACCCCAAGACCACCCTCAGAGGCACCCTCCTCTACAGACCCCCGGGACCACGCACAAAATTCAGCGAAGCCATCGCAGACTTCGTCAGTCCACACGCCCTCACCTCCACTGACTACATCCTCCTAGGGGACCTCAACTTCCACCTGGATAACAACAAGGACTGCAACACCGCCGCCCTGCTGGACAACCTTGCCAACCTCGGACTCAAGCAACTGGTGAACACCCCAACCCACTACGCCGGCCACACGCTTGACACCGTCTTCTTACCCAGCAAGCACATCTCCTTCAGCCACTCCTCCGGACTACACTGGACAGACCACAGCTGCGTCCACTTCAACTTCAGGAGAACCACGACCCACCACCACCCGCGACAGGTTCCCCGCAGAAGCTGGAGCAAGATCACCGCCGACCAGCTCACCACCTCCCTCAGCCACAACCCGCCCACCAACACGACGAACCCTGACGAATCAGCCCGCAACCTCACACAGTGGCTCACCGACTCTGCCGACGAACTCGCACCACTGAAGAACCCTCCCAACAGACCCGGCAGCAGGAAAGCCTTGTGGTTTACCAACAACCTCAAAAACTCCAAGAAAACCTGCCGCACCCTCGAGAAAGCCTGGCGCCACGACCAGACAGCAGAGCACATGACCGCCCTCAAGAACGCCACCCGCAAACACCACCCGCTGATCTGCACCACCAAGAAGACAGCATTCAAAGAACGACTGGACAACAACACCCACAACAGCAAGGAGCTTTTCAGCATCGTTAAAGAGCTCTCCAACCCCAGCGTCTGCAACACCGACATCACCCCCTCGCAAGACCTCTGCGACTCTCTCGCCTCGTTCTTCCACCGCAAGATCGCCGACATACACAACAGCTTCGGCGCGCTGACCACGCAACCAACCACCGAACCAGCACCCCCCACCACCACCCTCTGCACCTGGACCCCTGTCAGCACCGAAGACACCACCTGCATGATGAACACCATCCACTCCGGCTCCCCTACCGACCCCTGCCCACACCACATCTTCAACAAAGCCGACTCCATCATCGCACCCCAACTCCGGAACATCATCAACAGCTCCTTCGCATCCGCCACCTTCCCGGAGAGCTGGAAACATGCCGAGCTGAGCGCTCTCCTGAAGAAACCCACCGCGGACCCCACGGACCTCAAGAACTTCCGCCCCATCTCGCTCCTCCCCTTTCCAGCCAAAGTCATCTAGAAGACCGTCAACAGACAACTCTCCGCCTTCCTCGAGGCCAACTGATCTCTCGACCCCTCACAGTCCGGCTTCCGAGTAAACCACAGAACCGAGACCGCCCTCATCGCAGCCACCGATGACATCAGGACCCTGCTCGATAATGGGGAAACAGCTGCCCTCATCCTCCTGGACCTCTCAGCAGCGTTCGACACCGTATGCCACCGCACCCTGATAGAACGCCTCAGCAACACCGGAATTCAAGGAGCGGCACTGGAGTGGATCATCTCGTTCCTCGCCGGAAGAACCCAGAGAGTCCGCCTCCCTCCGGTCCAATCCGCGGCCACCGAAGTCATCTGCGGCGTTCCACAAGGATCCTCACTCAGCCCCACCCTCTTCAACATCTACATGACCCCCCACGCTGCCATCGCCCGCCAACACAACCTCAACATCATCTCCTACGCCGACGACACCCAGCTGATCCTCTTCCTCACCAACGACCCCGCCACCGCCAAAGCCAACCTCCAGGAAGGAATGAGAGACGTTGCAGAATGGATGAAGATCAGCCGTCTGAAACTGAACTCAGACAAGACGGAAATCCTCATCCTCGGAACATCTCCCTCCGCATTGGGACGACTCCTGGTGGCCCCCTGCCCTGGGCAGCGGACCCAAACCTACGGACCACGCACGCAACCTGGGCTTCATCCTGGACTCCTCTCTCACAATGACCAAGCAAGTGAACGCCGTCTCATCATCCTGTTTCAACACCCTGCGCATACTCCGAAAGATCTGGAGAACCGGGTTATTCTAGAACCCAGCGGTGCCAGGGGACACACCCGAGATCTCAGGATTCACCTGTCTCAGAGTTTACAGAAACGAGGCAACTTCTTGGTGACGTCAAAGATCAAATTTATTGGCTGCAACCAGTAACAGAGGTCCACGAAGTACAGTGGCTGTATATTCGTAGGAGACTGCTCAAACTTACAAAGCAAGTCATTCCTTTTATACCAAATATTGTGCTTCAGGCAAACATTCCTTATTTACAGTTGACCAATCCCATGTGTACACGACAAAAGCATTGCATGACGAACCCACATTTCATTGTCCAGCTCACCATCAATTACTTGGCAAGACCCAACACTCTTCATCAGATAGACGGTCGGACCCCTAATAAAAACGGGAACCTCCTCATCGTAAAACAGGCCATAAAGAATGGAGCAGAGACAGGTGTGAGTAAGATTAGAAATAGTTGTGTGCAATAAAAGGTTTATGGTAGGCTGTGCCTTGATCCCTAATCTCGATCGGCTACTGGAAAAGGAACTGGCCTAACAGGTTTGGCTTCGGGCAACGGAGTCAGCTTGCCCAGGTCACACAGAAGTCAGTGTACGTGTCCCAAAGACTCGTTCGGCCTTAGTCATCGGCCTATGTGAGGGCAACCACAAAATGGCTGCCGTGCACAAAATGGAACCCGAGGGTTCAGAACGGAATCTCTGATTTGATATTGATATTGATATTGATATTGAGATGTATTTGTAAAGCGCTCGTTCGCCCGGGGGCTTCATGGCGCTGTAGACAGGGACCCAACGCATCAGTCACAGGAAGCAAAGAGGAACTCATCAAAACGCTTGAGAAAAGAGCCATGTTTTGAGGGAGTGTCTGAAACTAAGGATGTTTCCACACATTTTAAGGTGAAGAGGAAGGGAGTTCCAGAAGGCAGCTGCAAGGTGGTCAAAGCAGCTGCCTCCAAGACGTTTCCTTTTATAAGTAGGGACAGTCAGAAGATGTTTATGCATGGAGCGAAGATTCCTAGGGGGGTCATATTTTTTAAACAGATCTCTGATGAATAGGGGGCCTAATTGTTGTAAGGACTTAAATAAAATACAACCAGTCTTAAAAGCCACCCGTTGCTCAACAGGCAGCCAATGTAGTTGTTTTAAGCCCAGTCTGACAGACTGCCTCTTAGGTAGATTCAGAATGAGTCTGGCTGCCTGATTCTGAATCAGCTGGAGGCGCTTTAACTCGCCGACCGGGAGCCCATGATAGAGACTGTTGGAGAAATCCAATCTAGACAGAACCAGGGAGATAACAATCTGTGTGAGCGCCTCCAAAGAGAAGAAACGAGCAATTTTCTTAATTTTCTTCAGCTGAAATAGACTGGAGGACACCACTGCGCTGACCTGCCTTTTCAGAGACAGATCTTCGCTAAGGAAGATTCCTAGGCTCTTAACCGAGGACGATTTAGATGGGGGGGCTCCCATGCTGGACGGCCAAAAGCCGTCATGGTGATCTCGTCACTCGAACATGACGAAAGCACTCGTATATATTATACTCGCCATTTTCGGTCTGCTGATAACAAAATCGTCATGATACGATGATGTTTATGAAACGGGTCCAGAATTCACAGAACCTCAGACACTCCTTTTGCCCTTACATAGGCAAGAACCTACACTCACGCTAAACTGAGTCAAGGTCGATATTCATAAAATCATTGAGATGTTTCTGTAGCATCATCCTAGCACTTAGCACGTCTCTCGATACAGGTTTCCTTACACACGATGTAGCACAGAGGCCACATATAGCAGGAGCACACTGTACACAAAGACAGAACAGGAAAAGGACGGCTAAGATCATCTCAATGATCATCAGAATCTTCCATCCCCAGGCGGATAACAGTTCCCAAAACCATCCCATCAACGACCAATCTCCTTTATCCACGTGTATCGATTCGGAGATCTTATGCAGTTTGGAAATGGCCTGGTACACTGTTGGAGCATTGTCTGGAATGAAAACACAGCAACTTGATTGGATCACTTTACATACCCCACCTCGATCTGCAAGTATGATGTCTAACGCAACCCTGTTCTGGAGAGTCATAAGTCGATCCGACTGGAGCTCAGCAGTCAAGTTACTAATGGCACCAGCAGTTTCAACTACGGTGGACTCCACCACTCTCGTCAATTGCCGTATGTTCCTGCTGTTAACCATAGGTCCCCAAAATGGCAGAAAACCCTTCGAGAAATCCCCTAATTCTTGCCCTGCAGTATCTTCCTTACTGAAGACACCTCTAACAATTCTTGTCTTGTGATAATCTGCCGCGGCTGTATAGGTGGGAGGCAACAGGAACGATACAAAACATGTGCCCGTGAAATCAGGGGGCAACCATGTGTATGCTCTGTCATGACAGACAAAATAGGTACCCCTAGCTGCTAGGAACGAAGAGGAAGTCTGGGACGCAAAGACATACGTCTCAGTGCAGATACTCTTCCCTAGCTGAGCTCTCAGATTCTTGCCATTACCTTGCAGACAAAGATGACCCTGATGGGGTACAATCAGGCCCGGCTCCAGGAATTTTTATTTGGGTAGGCCAAGAGTGCATTCGGGTGGGCCACTGCGGCAGTCGCGACTCGCGCGAGGGAGTGGGGGGAGAGGATTAGTGGGTTGGCGGGGGGGTCGCGCACAAAGGTCTGGTGGGGAGGGGTTCAATTTAATAATATTCATTAAAAAACAGGAAGCAGGCAGCCAGGCTTCCTCCCCTAAGCCAATCACAATGCTCTAAGCAGCGCTGTGATTGGTCAGTATGCCACCCAGCCAGGGGCCTATGGGGCCCTGCCCTGCTCGCATGTACAAACGCTATTGTGCAAGACGGTATTAACAAGGGTCGTCCCTTCCTCATAACGAGCCGCATTTGTATGCATCATTGTTTTGCGACCATAATTAAAGTCACAAAACACTTGCAGTTTACCTCCTACTCCAAATAGGTAGTAATCCACTTGAAAGAGGAAGGGGTCACCAGGGGAGCCCTTCCCCTTTGTGAAAGGATGTGAAAATACAAGCAGTGGTCCCACGGACTGCTGCCTGCTCTTAACAAAAATGAAACAGACATTTCATTTTTCTTTTTTAAAATTCATCCCATGTAAGGTCCCTTTGATGTGAAAAGGAGGTTTCTGAGGTGGGAGTATCAGGCAAGTAACACTACTCAGCCTCCCTTGTTGCCAGCCTTCAGAGAGAATCTCTCTTCATTACTAACGCCACCTAACCCCGGACTCTGCAGCACACTCCCTTCCAGCCCTGATTATCCATTTTCTACCATCCATCTCTTGTGCACCTTATCTCACAGCTGACCTTGGGCCCCAGCCCCATATCAGCCTTTTTCATTATTCCTGGTAAAAAAAATGAGTAAAATCCCCCTCAAACTTAAAACAATAAATATACCAGTAAATATAATTAGCACACACTTTAAAATATGGTCCACAGTGGCCCTAATGACCCGACTGCTAATTTAATAAACAAAAACAGAAAGGCCATGACAGGGTTGGCTTTAGCGCTGGGGTGGAAGTCTTTATTGGTGCCCCCCCCATTGACCTCTTTCTCTTTACTACCACCCTCCAACAGTGCCCATCATCTCTCCGTAGCCTTTCTCCCTCATGACCTCCTCCTCAGACTCTCACACTACCACCCTCTACCAGTGCCCCTCATCTCTCCCTAGACTCTCCCCTATTGACCTCCTTCCCGGATGTCCTCATTACCACCCTCCAACAGTGCCCCTCATCTCTCTGTAGCCTCTCCCCCTCATGATTCCCTCCTCAGACTCCCTCACTACCACCCTCCAAAAGTGCTCCTCATCTCTGCATAGCCCTCCATGACCTCCTCCCTTGATTAGCTCACTGCTACCCTCCAACAGTGCCCTCATCTCTACATAGACTCTCCCCGTATTCACTTCCTCCTCGGATGCCCTTATTGCCACCCTCCAACAGTGCCCATCATCTCTCTGTAGCCACTCTCATATGCTTTTCATTTGTGGTACAATCGCTACTCGTAGTGTAGGGTTTCACAGTACTTTATGTAATTCACACATTAGGCAGAGACAATGAATCATACAAATATGTAAATCAGCCTATAGGGAATGTCACATTAGCCAATGAGGATTACCAGGTGTAGGATTCACATGTCAGCCATACTGGTGGGCAGTATGTGTTAAGAGGGATAGGTCTGGAGAAGCACAAACTCAGGATTTAAAGCATACCCCAGTGGTTAGGGTTTGTGTTTACTTATAAAAATGTACATCTGCCAAAACGAACTCTTTATAGCAACATTAGAATAATGAAAGAGTGGGGAAATTCTAACTATATCGCAATACACAAAAAACTTTCTAATTATATCATTCAGGTTTGTATGCAGCTCTTAGAATACAGTTCATATGTCACTGTCCTATGTTAGATCTGTACCTTCTGAACTGCAAGTAACAAAAGGATCTCTGTGACAAAGGCAGTAACCCACTGAGCTATCCACATAAACTACAGTTTATCTGCATCCCAAAACTACAAACAGACAAAAGATTTCTATCCAGCAGGACCATTAATCACCAGAGTTATCTGGACATTTGTACTGTTGCCTTGCATTTGTGGCAGAGCCAGTCATGAAAATGATACAAGTAATTTAAGTGAAATATGCACGGCATACACAAAGTATGTCTCTTGCTGGGCCCTCACAGATTTTAAAAATATGAAAATAGCCACACATTCTCAGAGCATACATGAAGTATGTATCTTGTTGGGCCGTTGCAGGTTTTTTTTAAAAACGAAATAGCCTCACATTCTCTTACCCGCTGGGTTGGAAATCTGTCTCACAGCTCGATCTGATAAAGGGGGTCAGGAAAGGTGAATCAGGATAAACAAAAGGAGATGCGTGATTTGGGGTGCCTGAGAGAGCTCCAAGGCCCAATCACGCAACTCCTAGAAGGAGATGATAAATTACGTTCAGAGGAACGTTTTAAATTATAGTGCAAATTTTCTGTTGCCTTCTTGACGTCGCTGCAAAGGCCAAGATTCGTGTTTGGGTGGGCCAGGCTCATGTTTGGGTGGGCCAGGCCCACCCGGCCCACCCTCTAGAACCGGGCCTGGGTACAATCCAAATTGGGGAAGATCTTTTCGCTCGCTGGTTCTCACTTAGACTAACTCCATATCCGGTTATTCCATCCAATATATGCTAGTGTCTCATCTCTCGGGATAGTCTCATAGGAAGTAGCTCCTCTAATCATGTCTACTATGCCCTTAACTAGAGCACTATTCTTCGGATTGTTTTTTACAGAACGTAGGGGGTGGACTTCGCGAGCATAGATGAACATTGTTCTGTATACCCACACAGAACCATTATAGCTGAATGGCAGGACTAGGTAAGGAATACCTTTGTTATGTTATGTTATGTTATGAGAATTTATATAGCGCGCGGCTGCCCCAGCCAAGGGGCGTCCCGGCGCTGCGAACTGACCAGGGTGCAAAGTGAAGGTGCACAAAGAAGACGGATTATTGGAAGAGATGGGTTTTGATGGCTTTCCTAAAGGCTAATAGATCATGCATCCCCCGTATGGTTACAGGCAGGCTATTCCATATCCTTTATCAGTAGTATGAGGCATAAGACCACACACCCAACAGTTAGTTGTGTTCACTACTAATTGGTGTTGGTGCAAAAGCTCAACGAAGGAGTTATTGACAAATTCTAATCTTCTAACGGATTCATGTTCAGGCAGAGGGTGAAAAGAATGTGAGGAAACAGTAGAAGAAGGCATGGATTGTGTAGTGGGTGCAAACCTCACTTGAAAAGAGAATAAAACATATCCTATTAAAAACATCATTACGCTAAACAACATAAAAAAGCATAATATCAGAAAACATTTTCTAGTCATCATTGTACACATTTTAGCTCTAAAATCCATTTCTCTGGCAGGTCTCTCCATCTCGAAAAACTCCATCCTCTAACCTTGCTGCTCGCGGAGATAGGGTGTTCCGTGCTAAGGAATGCGCCTGTCAGTCCAGGGAACTCCCAAGGACCAACCAGAACCGTCAACCTTGTGTCTTCGGCTTGCACTCCAAAGACTTGACGTCGCGACCCTACAGCTGAACCCGGATGGTGGTTCGAAAAACAAAAATCAAAATAGTTTCTCCGATGAGAAAGCTGCACTTTCAAAAATAGCAAAGAAAAGGATTTTTTATTTATATGTCCATAGTTCTCGACCTCAAATTATAACGGCTTTTCTTTGGTAATGTCTCATCACGAAATAGCAAGTCAGGCTCAGTAGTGTTCAATCGAACTGAAGATGGCACAGCTTCTTGCAGAAGATCGTCGCTTTCACGCTCAGAATTTGTCCCCATTGAACGTGCATCGCTGAAAGGCAGGAAACGAGGCACAGTCTCAGTTTCAGAATCTGCAATACCCTCCTGGACCCACCGGTCGTACGGCAGAGGCAAAGGGACCCTCTTACAGTGTACGCCGTGGATCTAGTTCTTTTTTCCTTGCACTCGTACCGCAGATCTCGTTGATAGCAGGACCAAAAAGGGGCCGATCCAACGGGGCTGATCGTTCTTTGTCCGCTGAAAATTCTTTATTAGGACCCACGAACCAGGATCAATGACATGTCCTGGTTCTTCAGAAGCCTGAGGCAAAGTATCGTGAACCTGTTGGTGTAAAACACGCAATTTAGCCGTCAAATCATACAAGTAATCAAGCAGTACAGGGTGTTCAATCTCGCTGAATTTAGTCGGCCTCTGCACTCCCCATATGTTGGCCGGGCGACCAAACACGATTTCATACGGACTAAGTCCCACTCGTGAATGCACAGTCATTCTTGTCGACAAAAGTGCAAAAGGCAAAGCATCAGGCCATTTAAGACCAGAGCTCGCTTGTATCTTGGCCAGTTTCAGTTTTAGCGTGCCATTATAGCACTCTACTAGTGCTGCTGATTGGGGGTGATTTGCAGCGTGAAACTTTTGGCGGATTCCTAGCCCTTCACATACCTTCTTCATCACTTGACCCACAAATTCACTTCCATTATCACTCTACCGTTCTCGGCAAACCAAATCTAGGGAAAAACTCTTTGACAAGGGCTGTAGCTGTGGATAAGGCAGTGTTATCTTTCAGGGGATATGCTTCTACCCATCTCGAAAAGGCACAAACAACCACAAGTACGTATTTCAGGTTGTTGCATCTCTCCATGTGGATAAAATCTAGCTGCAAAACCTCGAACGGATACGTCGGAGGAGCAAAATGACCAGCTGGAGTTGGAGTTCCCTTACCAGGATTGTACTTCAAACAAACCATACAATTCTTGACCACATTCTCCGCACATTTAGGAATTCCAGCATTTTGCCATACTGGAGCCAACAACTTACAAATCCCTTTCGCACTGACATGAGCCATTCCATGCGCCATCGTAACCACTGCAAGCACGTACGCATTGGGTAACAACCATCGTTGATGCTCTGACAATTCAACCCAACAACCATTCGCATCCAATTTACCCGTACTTTCTCTCCACACACTCAACTCTTTCTCGGTAGCTTCAGCTTGAATCGACTTTACACTCTCTATCGTATCCCCAAACATTCCTCTATCTGGAACCCATCTTACCGGACCCGCAACATACATTCGGCTCATCACATCCCTTGCCACGTTTTTCGCAACTTCGTCTGCAAACGCATTACCGTGACCAACATCGTCGGTAACCTTCTTGTGTGCACTGCATTTCACAATCGCAACTTGCAACGGCAAGGTAAGTGACTCCAGGAGCTCATTTACCAATTGACCATGCTGTATCTTTGTCCCGTGTGACGTAAGGAACCCACGTTCCTTCCACAAACGTCCAAAACTATGGGCCACACCAAACGCATACTGGCTGTCGGTATATATGGTCACTTTCTTTCCTTTAGACAACACACATGCTCTTGTAAGTGCAATCAACTCTGCTGCTTGGGCTGAATTATGTGGGATACGTGCAGCTTCAACAATCGTATGCAAAGTCGTAACAGCATATGCCGCAGTCGTATCACCATTCGGAAGCTTGAACCACGAACCATCCACCCATAAGGTACCATCACATTCAGCAAGAGGAGTGTCCCTAAGATCTATTCTCCCTTTCGTTTCTTCCTCTGTCCTGAGAAAGCAATCATGCTGTTCAGAAACATCTGTCTCCACTGAAATCGGCAATAACGTAGCTGGATTCAACGTATTGCATCTCTTTATGTGCACATGACTCGCTAGGAGTGTCAACTCGTAACCTGACAATCGAGCAGTAGTTAAGTGCTGTGTTTTGGTCCTGTTTAGCAAAGTATCCACTGCATGTGGAACCATCACGATCAGCGTATTATTCATCACCAAACCAGCAGACTGTCGAATAGAAACAGCTGCTGCCGCTGTGGCTCTCAAACAACTCGGCAACGCCCTAGCTACCGGATCCAAAGTCGATGAGAAATACGCACATGGATGTTGCTTGTCCCCAAAAGACTGTGTCAACACTGACAACGCACATCCCTCTCTCTCTCTCATGAACATAGAGTGTGAAAGGCTTACTGTAATCGGGGGTACCCAACACAGGAGCCGAACACAATGCATCACGCAATTCGGAAAAACTTTTCTGACAATCTTCGGACCACGGTAGGGGATTCAGTGTGTCTTTACATGTCAATGATACCAGTGGTTTGGCCAGCAGCGAAAAATTTGCTATCCATTGTCTGCAATATGACGTAATACCCAAAAAGGCACGCACTTCTCTCTGTGTAATTGGCACACTCATTTTCGCAATCGCTTGAATTCTTTCTGGGGTCAATCTTCTTCCCTCCTTCGATAAGAGATGACCTAAGTAGGTCACTTCTTGTCGACAATACTGTAACTTCGAAAGAGACACCTTGTGATGAAAATCAGACAAATGACGCAACAATGACAAGGTAACTTTCTTACAAATCTCTTCTGTATCTGCATCAACTAACAAATCGTCGACGTACTGAAGAAGTGCAGCACCATCAGGCAAGACAATCGTATCAAGTTGTGTTTTCAAAGCCTGACTATAGATTGACGGACTCTCACAATAGCCTTGAGGAGCGCACTTGAACCGGAAGCTTCGGCCTCCTAAACAGAAGCCGAAAATATCCCTACTTTCCTCGGCAATCGGGATGCTGAGGAAGGCATTCTTCAAATCAATCACCGAGAACCAAGTGGCTGAAGCTGGAATCATAGTCAATAATGCAGTGATATCAGGAACAACTGGCAACTGTGGCACAACTATTTTATTCACCTCTCTAAGATCAATCACAAACCTGTAAACAGGTGGCTGAGAAGAGTCAGTACGTTTCAGAACAGGCAGAACAGGGCTATTGCAAACGTTACCTCTTGTTTCTTCAATTACATCTTTCTCAATCAAATCATAAATGATCGCTAATAACGCTCTTTTACCATCACTAGAGATCCTATATTGGGGAATGCGTGGCATTTTAACGTTCGCTTTTAACGTCACAACATATGGTGGAATTTCCAAGAGACCCACATCGTTAGGACCAGTCGCCCAAAGAATATCAGGAAGAGAAGGCAATTCTGTCGGAAGTTTATCCTTCGACAAATACATCGGAGAGACAACTTTCTTACCCAGTGTAAGTTGTACTCCCAAAGGAGAACAATACAATGTCCCATACAATCTTTTCAACAAATCCAATCCCAACAAGTTCTCACCACAACCTGTCGTCAGAATAAGGGGTGCTTCGAATTCACGAGGTCCAACAGAAAGGGACAAAGGATTAGAAATCGGGTTTCTAACTGGGGCGCCAGAAAAACCTACTGAAACATTCGTTAGGCCAGACAAAGGTGCGCCAGGGAGTTTAGAGTGCATAATAGAACTCTTCGTAGCACCAGTATCCAACAGAAAAGGCTCTGACACACCTGATGTAATCACTTCAACATAAGGTCCACTCTGATCTACTGGAACTGAAACAACTCCCTCTCTTTGACCATGGCTGTCCTAGCAATCATCATCGTCTACATTCTCACCTTCGACATAGTAGTCGTCAGCAGAGTACTGAGTCGTCCTACCAGACACACCATTCTGCTGATCAAAACTATTCATCGAGTTTTGTGGGGGAAAGAAACGCACGTTCTGGGGAAAACCTCCACGTCCCCTACCTCTAGGAGCTTGCTGAACACCTCGACCTCTTGCGCCAGAAACACCATTCATACGCTGTAACAAAATGGGGCAACTATACTTGAAATGACCCTCTTCCTTACAATATGAACACTGATTGGGGCCTACCAAAAAACGCTATTGAGGAGACTCGAACCTTTGCGAGTTTCTCTGAAACTGCTGAGGCTGCTGATAATCACGTTCGTTATTACGGGGCAGATATGCTTGCTGTAAAAGCACCTTCGTCTTCAACTCTTTTGTCTTCTTGTCTGCTCTTCCTTCTCGTCCTTATCTCTATTTTCGTAGTACTGTGCAGTAGCCAGTATCTGTGCTGAAGAGGAAAGGGCCCAAGAACTCTCTGAATCCTTCAATTTCTTACACAACTCGGGAAGCAAATTGTGCACAAACTTGTCAACAAACAACCGATGACCACCTTCCGTACTCATGTCTTGACCACTATGGTCGATAAACGTCTCTTCAAACCTAGTGAAGAAGTCAGACACGGTTTCCTCTTTCTTCTGATTACATGCAGACAACTTATCCCAATTTACATGCATCGCAGGCATTAAAGTCTTCATGTAAGTAACGATTTTACCAGGGAGGTCTGCTACCAAAGGCTCAGGTTTAGCACCACCTACTTGTCTTCCATCTGCAGCAGCAATATTAACCCATGAATCACCTAACACTTGCGCATGATCCGTATGACAAATCAATCCCCATAAAGGCTGGGGAACAACATTCCCAAACAACATGTCTATATCGGCTAAATTAATAACACATGAATCTGCCGTCTGTGATAATTCCTTATAGTACCCTGCAGGATTTTTATGGGGTCAGGTAAAGTCTGTTTAAGAGCCAAATTTTCAGCTCGCTTCCATGGAAAATGTACCCAAACACGTTGAAAATGAGCCGGAACAGCATCAATATTATGAGCAGCATCAGCCTGAGTTGCTTCCTTCCACACCGGAGGAACCTCTCTCATTGGATATTGCCGCACCTTTCTCCTAACAGAGGGGTCAGGCTCAAACAGCGACTGAGAAGGAGACTCACTCCTAAACGACAGCAACGTTGCAACTGCTTTCTCAACATCGGGACCCACAATAGTTCCCTTCGCAAACTCAGACTGTATATTAAACAACTCAGACGGAGCCTGTCCCACGTCATCATCTTCCCATTCTTCACAAAGGAAAGTACACACCTTATCGAAAACATATCTCTGCTTCGGTGCTTCCCATTGATGGAAGACATCCGTAACAGACTCTACATCATATCTTAAAGGACTAGTAACCCATTTACGCGCCAAACGATCCAATATTACTTTCTCTCGAGAATCAGGCAGTTGGCTACGCAACTGTTTACGTTCCGAATCAGTTGTGGTACTATGCAACCCAAAGAAAGGAGACAAAAGACTAGTAACAGTGTTGGTCATTCTCTGTCGAACAGAAGGAGAGGTCGACAGTACAGGAGATAAAACAGACTGAGAAAAGGTCAACGTAGGAGCAGTAGTAGGGGTGGTAGCGAGAACAGGTAAAAAAGGTGCAGGAAGTAAAGGCGGAGCAGGTAGCAAAGTTAGTGGCCCTTGAGTAGGCTGGACCAGAGGAGCAGTGTCCAACTGAAGAGGTGCTGGCAGCTGTAGAATAACAAGAGGCTGCACAACTGGAGGTTGCACAACTAAAGGTTGCGGAGGTGCTGTAGCACTCTGCGCATAAGGGGGTGGCAAACTCAACAAATGCGACAGTTCCTTCGCTGCATCTTGCTGAAGAAGCAGCAAAGCTGGATAGCATTTATCAATCACCATTTTAGATTGCCTGTGCAACTGTTCACTCGCCTGTTCTTCTTAGTTATCTTTAAACTGCATAGCAGCTTGCATTATCGAGATACCTCTTTCATTTCTCTTCGCTAATTTAATTTCCTTCTGTTTGGCTTCCTTTCGCCATAGGCGGAAAGAGTCAAACATCGCCGGCCGGGCTTTCTTCTTAAAGAGTTTAACCTCTAAATTATATAGAACTTCCGCATCAAAACTACCATATTGGGGCCACTTTAATACACCATCCTTCCTAGTGTAGCTAACCCATACTTCATTATACGTGATAGGGCCCACGCCGTGCTTCACATAGAGATCATAGGTTGGAGTTCCAATCGGAGGAACCAGACACGAGTCCTCCAATCGGGAATCCCTATTTCGACCACAGCAAAACAAATGTCCAAGTCTGCTAAGACCAGGCATCTTCGCTCACTAGTCTAGCTTCAAACTTCAAAGGATTATCGAATACAATAGTCTCGTGAATACACAAATCCCTCGGCTTTGGTACTTGCAAGTTCCAAATCAAACATCCCAAGGGGATACCAAAAACTAAGAACCAAACTAAGGACTGGGAGACGCTCCACTCATACTTAACTGAGGTATTGATGACGTCACCAGAATACCCGTCTATCGTCTCGCTCTACAAATCGTCTAAGGCTCCAAGACAGGGCGACAGTCAGGGCAGCAGTCCTTCGTAGCCATCGGAAAGCGGGGAACCTCGCAGCAAAGACTTTCGGACCACAATGACATACAGGAGTCAATGAAGTGGCTGGCCTTCCTCCAGAATTTCCGCACGAAGCTCCTCACGATCTTCAGGCTTGGACCGGTACCGCTGAAGTCGCCCTACGTTGGGCGCCAAATAGAGAACCGGGTTATTCTAGAACCCAGCGGTGCCAGGGGACACACCCGAGATCTCCGGATTCACCTGTCTCAGAGTTTACAGAAACGCGGCGGGCGCCAAATGGAGAACCAGGTTATACTAGAACCCAGCGGTGCCAGGGGACACACCCGAGATCTCCGGATTCACCTGTCTCAGAGTTTACAGAAACGCAGCAACTTCTTGGTGACGTCAAAGATCAAATTTATTGGCTGCAACCAGTAACAGAGGTCCACGAAGTACAGTGGCTGTATATTCGTAGGAGACTACGTTACAAAGCAAGTCATTCCTTTTATACCAAATATTGTGCTTCAGGCAAACATTCCTTATTTACAGTTGACCAATCCCATGTGTACACGACAAAAGCATTGCATGACGAACCCACATTTCATTGTCCAGCCCACCATCAATTACTTGGCAAGACCCAACACTCTTCATCAGATAGACGGTCGGACCCCTAATAAAAACAGGAACCTCCTCATCGTAAAACAGGCCATAAAGAATGGAGCAGAGACAGGTGTGAGTAAGATTAGACATAGTTGTGTGCAATAAAGGCTGTGCCTTGATCCCTAATCTCGATCGGCTACTAGAAAAGGAACTGGCCTAACAGGTTTGGCTTCGGGCAACGGAGTCAGCTTGCCCAGGTCACACAGAAGTCAGCTAAAAAGTGTACGTGTCCCAAAGACTCGTTCGGCCTTAGTCATCGGCCTATGTGAGGGCAACCACAAAATGGCTGCCGTGCACAAAATGGAACCCGAGGGGTCAGAACGGAATCTCTGATTTCATGGTGATCTCGTCACTTGAACATGACGAAAGCACTCGTATATATTATACTCGCCATTTTCGGTCTGCTGATAACAAAATCGTCATGATACGATGATGTTTATGAAACAGTTCCAGAATTCACGGAACCTCAGATCTTCCGATGGATCCCCACCGGAAGTAGGAAAACAGTCACCGAGGCCCTCGTCACGAGCTGTCTGGACTACGGAAACACCCTCTACGCTGGAACCACAGCCAAACTCCAGAAATGACTCCAGCGCATTCAGAACGCCTCAGCACGACTCATCCTGGACATCCCTCGCCGCAACCACATCTCTGCCCACCTAAAAGACCTTCACTGGCTCCCCGTCAACAAGAGGATCACGTTCAGACTCCTCACCCACGCACACAAGGCTCTCCATGACATGGGCCCGAAGTACCTCAACAGCCGCCTCACATTCTACACACCCGCCCGCCAGCTCCGATCCGCCAGCCTCGCCCTCGCCTTCGTCCCTCGATTTCAGAAATCCACCGTCGTAGGAAGATCCTTCTCCTACCTGGCAGCCAAGACATGGAACTCCCTCCCCACTCACCTATGGCTGACCCAGGATCATCTCTCCTTCAGGAAACAACTCAAGACCTGGCTGTTCGAGCAGTAGCGACCCCTCCCCCCCGCGCCTTGAGACTCTCACGGGTGAGTAGCGCGCTATACAAATGTTTGTGATTGATTGATTGGTTGTATCTGTCACTAATATGTCCTCGCACTCGCTAATGCGGGTGTCTATCCTATCCAGTACACAATTACTCCCTGCATTTTTCTGTATCTTCCTAGCCTTTTTCCCTTTACTATCGCTCCCGCCCCTCCCCCACTGCCCTCCATAGTTTTCCTTTTCCCCATGATACCTCTATAGTGCAAGTTAAGTCTAAAGCAACCTGTCTACACAATCAGCAATGAACAGGCCTCTTGGCCCCGTGGACAATGAGAACCCTCAGGCCACCCTTATACCTGCCCCACAAACCCCTCAGGAGAGAGAGCATAATTATTTAGAATCAAAGAGAGTAGTTTGGGCAAAGCTGGGAGATAACCGCGTTAACAGTAACTCGACTGGGTCACGACAGTTCTTGAATGTCCAGCGAATCTGAGTAGGCAAGATGCCTATTGCCAGTGGAAAGGGGGGTGGCCCTGCCCTGCCTCTTCCTAGCAATGAGGGCAAGGACGAGACAGCCCTTGGCCCGGGCTTCGCCCGTGTGCGTCCCCCGTTGCGGGGGGAGAGGCAGCTCTATAAACGCGGTGACATCAAGGGATGCTGGGGCAGGCAGTCCTCACACTGAGGTTGAGCGCCTGGATTGGCTGATGGCGCTAGTGGCGTTTCCGACGTGGACCCTGGGACTCCTGTCCCACCAGGGTGCTGTGCAGAGCTTGTGGTGTCCCTTGCTGGTGATAAGATAGCTTGCTCCCCTAGTGCCTGGCCTGTGTTATTGTATTGTTTGCGTCAGATTCACCTAGTGCCTGGCCTGTGTTATTACATTGTTTGCGTCGGATTCTCCTAATGCCTTGCCTGTGATATTGCATTGTCTGCATTCCGTTTTCCTAGTGCCTGGCCTGTGTTATTGCATTGTTTGCCTCAGATTCACCTAGTGCCTGGTTATTGGATTGTTTGCATCAGAATTTCCTAGTGCCTGGCCTGTGTTATTATATTGTTTGCATCAGATTCTCCTTGTGCCTGGACTGTGTTATTGCATTGCTTGCGTCACGTTTTCCTAGTGCCTGGCCTGTGTTATTGCATTGTTTGCATCACGTTTTTCTAGTACCTGGTCTGTGTTATTGCACTGTATGCGCGGCTTTTGGTATGTTATTATTCTAATAGTTGCAGCTTTTCTAACAAACATGGTACCTTTTATCCCAATCAATTGCATCTGACTGCAAGGACACTTCCTGCAGTAACAATCTACTTCCTATTTATGTAGCAACAGATAGCATAGCATGTCTGCCAGAGATGTCGTAGGGTCAGAAACAGTACATAGGTAAGTAGGTATGATGGAAAACAAACTGTTTAGTAAGATTTTAAAGGAAGAAGCTGTAGTGATAGACGGCAAAAAATTCATGTCAAAACATCAGCATTAGGACAATGGTACATGGAACAATAATGGTAGATATATTTACACTTCTGTGCAGTGCTTGTCACTTAATGTTCTTTTCTTCCACTCTCATGAGATGGTTTTACAAGGCAAATCTGAGCTCACTGAGTGTGGAGCTTCCACGAATCTCAGAGATGGGCCGTTCCAAAGACAGTAACAGAGAAGGTTGAAAGATCTGAGTCTCCATCCTAGCAGATGGACTGGTGATCCCTGAGGGGGTGTAGTTAGTCTCTGTGTTGCCACGGCTGTCCAGGGAGTGTACGAAAATGTCAGCAATTTGTGGAGGGCCCTCTTTTGCGTGAGAACCACCCAGCTTCCTGCAATACAGACCTGAGGGTTTGTGTCTGCGCAGGATGAGTTACATTCTGGTAGTAAAATGGAGGACCTTGTCCAAAGGCAATAGATGTTACCAAGAATTAACATCTTCAGTTACGACAGATAGAGAAAGTCAATGTACCTCGGGGTGCTTCAAAAGCTTTCTGCACTCTGCTGGTGCAGGCAAGATGTTTACTCTCTAGTTGGCATTTGCCAGGGGATGTTCAGATACAGTGGTTGAATTAAACCTTGGAGCAGCACTTGTAGCGTGGACTCTTGGAGTCTTGTAGTATGTGCTGGATGCGGAAGAACTGTCTTAATGTTCTACGGAGCTCAGAAAATCCAGACTCTCCTTCATCTCAGAGCTCGACCTCTGTGGCATGACCAATTTAACTGCAATAAAGAAGATGACCTGGACCAGTTCTACCTATCCCGACCTTTGAACTGATCATTGAGGAAAGAATCCCTTGTCTGGAAGGAAGATCCGCACAAGGCACAGCTGACAGAAGCACTGCCTGGAAGGAAGAGCTGCAAAAGGCGCAGCTGACAGAAGTCCTGCCTAGAAAGGAAGATCTGCACAAGGCGCTGCTGACAGAAGTTCTGCTTGGTGGTGACCTCAAAGCAGTGATAGACCCACAAACCACAAGTTCTTTCAAGCCCAGCTAGCCACACTGGACACCATGTACACCAAAGTCCTGATTTAGATTTCAGCAGATGCTTTATTCCATCACAAATGTGACAGGTATCCTGCCCGCCCCATTAAAAATGCATTACATCCGGTGGCAATTATAATAAGGCAGACAGGATATGTGTCAGGTTTTGATTAGGCCTTTGTGTAGTTCGCAGAGTTTTACTCCGCGGAAGTCCACGAAGCGCCAGGAAAACTCTGCCGTACTCCGCTGACATCCGCTAGTGGCAGAGTTTGTTAAGCTGCGCTGCTCTCACTGATTTTTAGTGCCAGGAATTTGTCCCGCACTGTAAAATCAGCACGAACAGCACTTCTCTTCGTGCCAGAGGGCGCTGCTGCCTCTGTCTCTCTAATTGACATTCTAATCGAGTGGCAGCTTCATCAACGAGAATGACAGAGTTCTACCCTAGAGTGGTCGCGACCTGCCGTGACCACCCGCAATGAGAACTATTACCAGCAGGAGGTCTAGCACGTTATATTTTCTCACAAGCGCTCGCCACCTTACCATTGGCGAACCACTTGAGAAAAAAACTCTGTTCTGCATCACGTGCTACGACGGCAGAGTGGAATTCTTCACCAACTCCTAGTTTTGAGGCAATAATCTGTTGGAAAAACTCTAAACTAGGCCCTAAGTCGGCAATAAGTGTTGTAGAAGAAGTGAGATCCATGGCCTTGTGACTATCAGGCCGTTATCGGACTTCTTATGAACCCCACAGAGTGAGTGCACAGTCAGAGGGCAGTAGGGGGGTCGCAGGACAAGAAATTAGTAAATTTTAATATGAGAAATATGGAAAGGTAGAAATGTTGCATCACCTGTGGATAACTGACACCTCCTCCCGCTCTGCCAAATGCCGATCCAGTCACAAAGTGGCATCCTGAACCCCAAATGGACAACATCATGCCAGATGCCATGTAATGGTGGAAAAGGGGGAAAAAGAGTAATATGCACACATCTGATGTGGGGATATGTCAGGTAAATTAGTGGTTGTGATGGATTCTCTATAAGTACTAAATGACTGATAACGTTGAATATTAAATTATATGAATCAATGTTTGTTTGCCTTATCTGCACTTACAATGTAAAGTACGGGCCTTACAGTAAATCCCTCGCTCTGTTTTACACATAACCCCCCGAAGGAGCTGCATCTTACAGAACTTTAGAAAAAACTAACTACTAGCTTTTTAAAGTTGTCTTTCCGGCCAGAACCGGGTGCTGTAAGCTGCACTAGTTTCAGGGAGATGGACCGATGTTATGGTGATAGGAAACCCCTCAAACCACAATAATGTTCCAGTCTTCCAGGTTAGACGAAACCAAAAATGCTTGAACCAATGGAGCTGTTGAAAGTGTCAAAGGTGACCTATGAACAGCAAGGTAAAGACAGGAGTTGGTATTTGAGATGATCTTAAGTGAATAGGAAAGAAATGAGAAGTGTGTGAATGGAGTTACTTTCGTTGTATACTTCGTAAAGAGTTACTGGAAATTTTGCAGCCCCGCCTGGTCCATCTCTTTTTCTAAACTCTATTGTTGTTTGAATTAAATCTTGACCGTATGCATCTATCTTAAGCAAAACCTTAAGCACTTGGGAGCTCCGAGCACCCTTACTTTTCTAAGTTACTCAGTGAACACTGTTAAATCACCCGGTTTTCAGACATTAATAAGATGTCACCTGATCACCAGAACTTTTAGTGAAATATTTGTGTATGATGAAATATTCCCCACTAAGTTTCAAAGGCGGTAAAGAAGAAGGGGGCGATTTACTAAGATTTTACGTAGTGTTTGCGTCACAAAAGTGGCACAAAAGAGTGCAAAATCTTTTTTTCCTAATTTTCTTTCCAGCAAATAGCGTAAAAGTAATGTGAAGCATCGCATTGCACTGCTTCACGTTACTTTGCACCTTGGAGCCTGCCAATGGTGGTGCATGGGTGTTCCCGTGCAACCACCCATTGTTTCTCACGCTAAACTCAATTTACCAAATACAGTAGATTGGGTTTAGCGTGAAAAAACTGCACGCTTTTAAACTAGGCGCTTGGAAGGAGAAATGCTTTCATTTCTCCTTCCTTTTCTGACTTTGCATGCGTGCTGCACTGTGTAACAATCATACAAAGTTGGAAAAGGTTTCCCTCATGTCTAGGCATAGTATTTTGTACAGGAAGGGTGTACTTCCTGTACAAAACCTATGCTGGACTCACACACACAAACACCCTAGCGCTCTGGTGCTAAGGTGTGTGCATGGCGCACGGCCGCTGTAATCAGTGCCAGCGCAAGGGAAAGGGAAGGAGAGAGCCATATCTTTGAAAATATGGGGCTCTCCTGCTCCCTCCCTGTCACGCAGCGCAGCCTCGCAGGGGGAGGCCTGCGCTGCATTGCGTGGAGATTTGGTAAATCTCCCCAGAAATGTCTTTTACAACAAGTTATATATTATACATTCTCATTCCATTTTGTTTCAATTTAGTAATTTTAAATATCTTTACATCCAACAGAAAACAAGCCTTGATTGTATGAAATGACCATCAATAATGAAGCGAATGCTGTAAATCTTCAATAATAGCAGAAATATTGAGCTACAATATTAAGGAAAACATCAGCGCAGTCGGCGACAGAGGAACCTGCACACAAACTGACGGATCCCGGATGAAGCGTCAAGGGCAGTTCAGTGATTGTAAGACGCTGAGCTGTGTACCTCCATGCCAAAAGACGAATAAATGACCTTTAGGAAAATTAAGGCAACAACAATAACAAACCACCTCCTGTATAAACAACGGTCAAATACTAACTTTGATACATGTATCAGTATGATGTGATTATCGCAGTGCTCTATTTTCTAAAAGGAAGACAAGCCATCATTCCGTGCTCTAGGTGAATTGTAAACTCTTTCTGGCCAAACCACAGTAACAAGCGGAAAGCACAACAGAGCGGAGTCAGACAACTGTCGGGTAATGGAAAGAGGAGCTCTTCTATCTACTATACAACAGACTGTCCAAATTTGAACCGGCAGAAGGAAGATACATCTTTACCTGCCAGCGTGCACAGCCATAATCCAATCTAAAGGCACAATCCCTTACAAAGACACATTCTACGTATTAGGAGTGTGGCAAATATTTGGTGGCTATTGTATTTTATTGTTAAAACAGAAATCAAACGTACAAAATACTGCGCACATATAAAGTGTGTGAGAAACACACAAGTGCTTTAACAGCCATGTTGGCCCCTCAGGAAATACAGTCAAGGGATGTAGATAAATATATATCTGACCCACAGAGACTAACCAAGAAAGAAGATTCATACACATGTAGCAAGTGCTTTAGTTTGTCATCACTACTCAAGCTTCATCAGCACACGTACACAGGACAAAAACCATTCAAGTGCAGTGAACGTGTAAAGTGCTTTAGTCAGTTATCACACCTTCAAAGACATAATCAAACACACACAAGGGAAAAGTCATTTACATGCAGTGAATGTGTGAAGAGCTTTAGTCGATTATCAAAGCTACAAAGTCATCAACGAACACACACGGGGGAAAAACCCTATCATTGTAGTGAATGTGACCGTAGTTTTAGTTACTCTTCAGCATTAAGGATTCATCTGCCAACGCACACAGGAGATAAACCATTCAAGTGCAGTGAATGTGTCAAGAGCTTTAGTCGATTATCAAACCTACGAAGACATCAACAAACACACACAAGGGAAAAACCATTCAAGTGCAGTGAATGTGCAAAGTGTTTTACTTTCTTGTCACACCTACAAAGCCATCTGTGGAACCACATAGGAGAAAAAAAAATCAAGTGCAGTGAATGTGCAAAGTGCTTCAGTAAGTCATCACACCTACAAAATCATCTGCGAACACACACAGGAGAAAAGCAATTTAAATGCAGTGAATGTGGGAAGAGCTTTAGTCGATTAGATCACCTACAAAGACATCAGCGAATACACTCGAAGGAAAAACCATACCAGTGCAGTGAATGTGGGAAGAGCTGTAATCGATTCGAAAATCTACAAACCCATCAGCAAACACACACAGGGGAAAAACCATTCAAGTGCAGTGAATGTGCAAAGTGCTTTAGACGGTTATCAGACCTAAAAAGTCATCAGCGAACACACAAGGGGGAAAAACTCTATCATTGTAGTGAATGTGCCAGTAGTTTTCGCAGCTCTTCAGCATTAAGGTGTCATGAGAGAACTCACACAGGAGAAAAACCATTCAAGTGCAATGAATGTCTAAAGAGCTTTAGTCAATTATCAACACTACAAAGTCATCTGCGAACACACACAGGGGAAAAACCATTCAACTGCAGTGAATGTGGGAAGAGCTTTCGTCACTTATCAAACCTCCAAACACATCAGCGAACACACACAGCGGAAAAACCCTATCATTGTAGTGAATGTGACAGTAGTTTTCGCAGCTCTTCAGCATTAAGGATTCATCAGCAAACTCACACAGGAGAAAAACCATTCAAGTGCAATGAATGTGTCAAGAGCTTTAGTCAATTATCAAACCTCCAAACACATCAGCGAACACACACAGGGGAAAAACCCTATCATTGTAGTGAATGTGACAGTAGTTTTCGCAGCTCTACAGTATTAAGGTATCATCAGCGAACTCACACAGGTGAACAACCATTCAAGTGCAATGAATGTCTAAAGAGCTTTAGTCAATTATCAGTGCTACAAAGACATCTGCGAACACACACAGGGGAAAAACCATTCAACTGCAGTGAATGTGGGAAGAGCTTTAGTCACTTATCAAACCTCCAAACACATCAGCGAACACACACAGGGGAAAAACCCTTTAATTGTAGTGAATGTAACAGTAGTTTTCGCGTCTCTTCAGCATTAAGGATTCATCAGCGAACTCACACAGGAGAAAAACCATTCAAGTGCAGTGAATGTCTGAAGAGCTTTAGTCAATTATCAGTGCTACAAATACATCAGCAATCACACACAGGGGAAAAACCATTCAACTGCAGTGAATGTGTGAAGAGCTTTAGTCACTTATCAAACCTCCAAACACATCAGCGAACACACACAGGGGAGAAACCCTATCATTGTAGTGAATGTGACAGTAGTTTTCGCAGCTCTTCAGCATTAAGGTATCATCAGCGAACTCACACAGGAGAAAAACCATTCAAGTGCAGTGAATGTGTAAAGAGCTTTAGTCAATTATCAGTGCTACAAAGTCATCAGCGAACACACACAGGGGAAAAACCATTCAACTGCAGTGAATGTGGGAAGAGCTTTAGTCACTTATCAAACCTCCAAACACATCAGCGAACACACACAGGGGAGAAACCCTATCATTGTAGTGAATGTAACAGTAGTTTTCGCGGCTCTTCAGCATTAAGGATTCATCAGCGAACACACACAGGAGAAAAAACATTCAAGTGCTGTGAATGTGCAAAGTGCTTTAGTCAGTTATCACACCTTCAAAGTCATCAGCGAACACACACGGGGAAAAAACTATTCAGCGGCAGTGAATGCGGGAAGAGCTTTAGTCACTTATCAAACCTCCAAACACATCAGCAAACACAGAGACTCCGGAAAGAACTTAAGAACATCAAAAATAATACTGACCCATCTGAGGACATAGACAAGAGCAGAACAGTGCAGTTATTGTGAGAGGAATGAATTACGGAAAAAGATTCAATTCAAATTATGTGGGACATTAAAATGCCAGGTGATAGAAGACCGGACTAGCAGTAAAGAAGGAAAACAGATAACAGTATTTACAGAATTATAAATGTGTTTGTTTTCAGTGATTGTTCACTTCCGTACACATAGCAAAGCAGCATGATATACCAGGATACACAGTGGGAGGCTAGCACAATGTGAACTAAAAGAAAAGAAAAATTGTTGATTTTTATTTGGTGAAGAAGAGACACAAAGAAAAACATTCAATCGCACCTGACCACACCATCTGTAAAAGCAACACTGAACAATACTGGGACTAACAACGATATTTTCAGCTAACTTGTCGGATTAGTGACAAAACCTATAAGCCAAACACACCCAGAGTGGACATGCTCTCAGAGCTCTGGAGATGGGAAACTTCATTGGTAAAATGTAGATATTACTATTAACAAATGCCACTGCAGTATATGTGATGAACTAAAGCGAAGCACAAGTGTTCAAGAAATAACCTGTTTTGAGATATAAAAGAGCATATACCTTGTTTCTAACCCCTTCAGTGCTGCGCGAATTCCGCTGCAGTGCTGAAGGTTCTAAAGAACCTATGGACTCATGACGGAACGGTTCCGTCGTGAGCACAGGCCAACCAACGCTCATGATGGAACCGTTCCGTCATGAGCACCGAAGGGGTTAAGTAATGTTTGCTGCATCTTTTACATTCTGTTATCGGTTGATGGATCAGCTCGTGCCTCGGGCCTTATAACTAAGTGTGACCCGTGGCTCCTCTCCGACATGGCTCACCCTATTCATTTTGTGACTTGCCAAACTCTACTTTTTACCAGAATTGAGCCATTGTAAGCAGTCGACCATGTTTGAAGAATGTGGTGAAATAGCGAAATCCCACATCAAAAGTATATATGTGACTGGACAATCAGTTGCAGTCCCAGCAACTCGTCTTCCACACTTGATTGTCCCTTGTCCTCCAATGTTCTAAAGGATTTGTCGTATGAATGCCAGAAGTAGCAGTGACATTCATGAAGCTAACGCTAACAGGAGTGTGTGGAAGATAGAGAGGGTGAGAGATAAACAGAGCGAGAGAGACAAAGAAAGGGGCGAGAAATAGAGAAAAATGGAAAGAGGGGGAACTGCACGTTATTTGTACTCACCTAAAAATAGAAGAAGCAGCCGAATTCATGTCAATGTGTGACATCACCAGAGAAATGGACTGAACACCTGTGAATTTATATGTTTATTTTTAATACCTATAGACCCATGTCATGCCAATAAACAACGCACAAGTAAGGAAAATAGTGAAGGAGGCCATTATCATATGCAAATCACAGTGACGTCACATGTAGTGACATCACAAGAAGTGATTTCAGGCCCTTATACTAATTTTCACGTGAAAGGTTGACGGCCTGTTTTAAAAACACAAAACAAGAAACATAAAATAATGTAAAAATAAGTTTTTGGTTTCAGTTTTTATATATCATGTGTTTTTCCCACTATTAGTTTGCAACTAAACTCCGAAATGACTGAAAGTGTAAATATTTTTAAACAGATATGTGAAACTTAGAAATTAAATTTTTAAACAGTTTTCAGAGTATAAATAAAATGTGCTTTTAATTTGCGTTTGTTTCTTGACGTTATTCTTTATCCATCCCCTAAGCCCCAAACTGTTTCACATTTTCAGTGTATTAAGCACTAGAAGGGCAAATTTTGTCAAGTTCTCTGTTCCTCTCTTGCACCACTCACACAAACAAACACTCAGAGGCCTGTGTCTGCAGTGCTGGGGCACAAAGTAACAATTATCAGTCGCAGGCTAAGGAGCTAGGTGGAACTGAGTCCCGTTTCTAGATAATAGTGGGGGGAACCCTTCAAAGTATGGCTACCCCCGACTTGTACCATGCTGATAAAGCAATAGTGAATTTGACTAATTTATGATGAATTGAAATGAGAGAGAAAGAGAAGAGAGCGAGGTGCAGGATATATTAAAGAAAATGAAAAAAAGAGACACAAGACTTTACCCTTTTCTGTGTACAAGCTGTACTGTGCGTTGTAAACAGGTTGTCACCCCCTTTGTATGTAAATGAGCTTCTGTGACCAGACACCCCAGGCTCCCATCTCTTCTAGCGCGGATGATAATGTGAGCACTGTAAGGTAATCATAAACTAGGGCTATATTGAGAAATAATCGACTTCTAGGTCTCACAGCTGTGGATATTTAGTTCTTTTATCAGTTTTTTTTTAATTTACTTTAGTTTGCAGCAATTCTCAAGGTTACTTTTTCTCAGTATATCGCTTTATATCGCTCTTTGCGCTTCATCAGTTAAACGTGAGGTTTGATGTAGGATTTGTTGTCAGTGTCCCTAGACCATGTCCCAATCCCTTTGTCCTCGATTTGTCAGCATGTGTTTTGTCCACACACTGGTCTAGGATGGGCCTTCTCAAGGTTGAAAGCGCGGTAATGGGAATAATAAATCAGACATATTTGAAATTGTATGTAAACAAATGCGTGCCTTTCAGTTATCAGGCACCACCAGACACATCTACACATGTAATTGAGCACCAGACTAAAGTGACTCCTCCCTATATGTAAGGAGGGAGAAGGTGTGACGTCCTGTGTCATGATATTCTGGAATGTGGGGATGGTTGCTAGGCCGTGAGCTGGAATGGAGACATTTGTCCGTTGGTCTTAGCTTGATGATGGATGGGGTCTCTGCATCTGTGATACTTAAATAAACCTTTCTTGACCCCCACTGTATGATCTACTCTGATTTCTGGAGGGACACACTTCCACAGATGACCATGTTAAATCTAGCTTCGCACAACCCACTGAGCATTTATTTATTTATTTATTTATTATTTTATTTATTTTGTATAGCGCAAACAGCTACCCAACAAAGGGTTTCCCGGCGCTTGTGATTCAGTGAAGAGTAATTGGACAGCTGACTTAGACGTTAAATAGCCAGGTTTTTATGGCTTTTCTGAATTTGATGTAATTAGTCTCTGAGCGCAGAGCTTGTGGCATGGAGTTCCACAGGGAGGGACCAAGGTACGCGAAGGATTTGCCTCCCATGCGTGATAGTTTTATTTTGGGCACAACAAATTTATTCGCTGTTGCAGATCTCAGCGTCCTAGATGGAAGGTAACATTGTACCAGATTTCGTAGGTATTTAGGCGCTTTGTTTGTTGAGATTTTGTGCATGAGGCATAATGATTTGAATTTGATTCTGTTCTCAATTTTTAGCCAATGCAATTCACGTATTAGTTTGGTAGTGGGCGCATGGATAGGAATTTTACCTAACAGCCTAGCAGCTGCATTCTGCACAGTTTGCAGTTTGCGGACTGTGGCTTTGTTGGACCCCAAGTATAGCACATTGGCGTAGTCTAATCTTGATGTTATTAGGGCGTTAATGACAGTTTTCTTAGTATGATCCGGTAGCATCCAGCAGATTTTCTTTAGCCACTTCAGGATGACGAAACATGTGGCTGATGTTTTAATGGCCTGCTGGTGCATACTGAGTGTGTCATCAACAACAAAGCCTAGGTTTCGGGCTTGGTTAGTTGGAATTGGAGGGGAGCCCATTTCCGGGGGCCAATGTTGGGGTCCCCAGAGTTCTTTATTTCTTCCCAAGATAATAAGTTCGGTTTTTTCACCGTTTAATTTCAGGAAGTTATTTCTCATCCATCCAGCGATTTTGGTAAGTCCTACTCTTAATGTGGATGGATCATTATTGCCTATTGGTGGAAGGGAAAAGAGAAGCTGAGAATCATCAGCATAGGAGAACATTATTAGTCCGGTTTCCTTAGCTATTTTTGCAAGAGGGCTCATGTATAAATTAAAAAGTAATGGACTTAAAATTGAGCCTTGTGGGACTCCATGTTTGAAGGTGTGGATATCAGAGCACGCAGAATTAGAATCAGAATTCCTGCAGGTGTGGTACTTGATAGCAAAGGTTTATTGTCAGCGTTATTTACAGCAGATAATAAAACAATCACAATTCTTGTTGATTTAAAACGACTTAAGCACCGTTCATACAAATACTACACTTTGCGCATAATCCATGATCTGAAGTAAAATCCTACTGCAAATGGATGACGTACATCACTATTAAAACCAATCAATTAGATAGAGCGGTCATTAGGTCTTACAAAGCGTACCAGCTAACAAGCACGTACATAGGTGCAGATACCGGCGTCTCTGTCTGCTTGTTTCCTACTCAGAGCAAGTAAACCCCTAGCAAGCCTGACCGCTGTCTTATAAACATCAGAAATAAAAGAAGAGCACAAGCCTGCTGCGCAGACGTTACCTAGTGTGTTAAAAAAACAAGGATTGACCAAATAGTTTCAGTTTTGCTGACAGCCGGGTGGAAATTAAACCCTCAGATATGGGCCAATAGACGGCCAACACCTAAGCGAGCATTTTATAAAGTGCAGGTACAAGTAGAAATGTGCAACAATACCTCTCGATACTCTGTCCAGTCCATAAGGCTCTCCAGTGCCTTTCATGCTGGAGTCGAGCTACGCTCCAGTTTATGAAGGCAAATATGTCAAAGGACGAGCACAGCCCCCAGAGACAAACAGAAAATGACCAAACCATCACTATAGTTGGTTTATGGTTTGTACCCACTTCCTTCGCTGCTGTCTATGGCAGGTCTGCATATACAAAGCAACTGCCTGGCAAATCTCCATACGATCAGTTCTATAACATAAGAAAAGTGCTGCGCTGCAGCATCTCAGATTACGTGTTAGAAAAAGTGGACATAGGTCGTACCTTTGGATTTTAAGTGACATATCAAACAGCTGCATAAAATGCATAAATGACTCAGGGACCCATTATTTACAGGTACATTTGTCAGATCCGCCTCCAGGGTCTTTATCCATGATTTAGTAAAGGCCCCTCCCTGAAGAGTGCCTAATCTGAACATGAGATATAAAGATATATAGCCATTTTCTCAGCAGGGAATGGCATGTCCAATATTTCTTTTTAACCAGTTCTATTGTTGCCTTATTCATCAGTTCCAGATTATTTTAAAGCTCTACCCAACAAGTGTATATTAGAATGTTCTTAACGTGCTTGAACCGGGGTAAACTATTGTAATTCTGCATCGTTGCAGTTCCTGCGGGACCATTCTATATGATGCAAAGGATAGATTTGACCACACTCGCATCCATTATCTTACGGGGTGAGATCCTCCGGTGAACCCCAGCTCAGCTCTTAATACTTTCATTGGGGTTTCAGGACCCAGGTTTAGTACATGTCACAAGAAGATGTTTCCCAGTTTAAGAAGAGCCTGAACTTTCGTAAAATCCCACAGTTCAGTACCATAAGGGCAGGCCACACGTGCATTTATCTTGAATGCATCTGTGCTAGATTATTGGTCTCTCGCTGCTTGAGTTAGCAAAATGTAGAATAGTGGTGTCAAGTTTGTTTTCGCCTTCGCCACATGAGCTTTCAATATAAATGGTCATCCATTCGCATGCAAAGGTAGTCATGTTTTAAGTCGCTTAGTTGGTACTTGGTTTACCATTAATCCTGAATGTCAACAAAGATTTTGATTTAGGAATAATTATCATATATTTTTCTCTTTATTGATTATTAACTTTTGTACCTTACAGAATAGCTCAAAGCCTTCCAAAAGTTGATGCATTGATTTTTCAGTACGCGCTAATGTTACTGCATCATCTGCAACCACCGGGATCGGAATTTTCTCCTTCTCCAATATCGGAACATCAAGACGAAGATTCCAGACAGAATCAGTTCCCTTGATGTGAATGTTGAATAAAGCTGGGGCAAGTACGCAACCCTGCCCAATGTCAATGTTTATTTCAAACTTCTCTGTGCATTCTCCTTTTACACTAAATCTTACTCTGGAATGATTGCCGCGGGCAGATCCTTTCGGATACTCAAATAGTTGCTTGGGAACCTCCTTCCTTCAGAAGATTCCAAAGGACGGAGTGGCGACAGAATAGAATGCTGTTTATAGGTCTCTGAAGACCAAGTAGAGTGGGGAGTTTCCAGGAACACAAACTTCATACAGATCATGTACAATCTCAGAGCCGGGTCGATTCTACTTTGGCCTTTTCAGGATCCAGCCTGAGGGTTAGAGAGAATATTTTTTTCCTCTGTCCAGGTCTTGAGTCGGGACTGTAAGAGTTTCCCAAAGATATTTCCAATGTTGCCTAATTGGGAAATTAACCGATAGTTGGAGGGGTTGTCTCTCCCCCCTTTCTTGTGAATCACCACAGTTATGGAAGACTTCCATGATTCTTGAACCAAACCAAGAGTCATTACGGTATAAAATAACGCTGTTAAAGACCCTGAAGCACTGAACGCCTGAACTGGCCATCCCTCCTCTCCTCTGAATCCATGCATTAACGCTTAGTGAAGGTGTGGAGGAGGGAAGTCCATGTCACCGCACAGTAAATCTCAGTCACAGGAACACCCCTGACGAGTGCTGATGCAGAGGACTCTGAGGGCATATTAGCAAGGGCGATATCGCCGCTTTAGCTGGACTTTTTCCCGCTAAAGCGGCAATATTTGTATCGCCCTATTAGCAAGCTGTCGCTAACAGCAGTTAGTGACAGCTTATAGGCAATAGCTGCAGGTTTGGGGCACGCTTTGCATGTCAGCGATATTTATCACTAATGACATGCAAAGTGGGCGTACCCAAACTGTTAGCGACTGAAACCAGTCGCTAACACAGCTATCCCCTATTATCAAGGCAGGCAAAGCGATAAAAAAAATTGTGCTAAGCGCGATTATCGCTAGAATCCAACGCCTGCTAAAAAGTTGACTTACCTGTATAGTCAATGGGGGGGGGGGGGGGGGGGGGGTGGATTATCACATTAAGCACCCATTGGCGTTAATGTAAGAATATCGCTGGATTTCCAGTGATATTCTTGCATTGAGCTGCTATCGCCGGATATTTTATCGCATTGGAGATAAACCACGTTATCTCTGCGATAATATCCGGCGATAGCAAGCGGTAATAAAAAAATGCACTAAGCGCATTTAGCTATAAATATCGTTACTCCTTGATAATATGCCCCTTTGTTCTGGAGGACTGAGCGTGGATTCCCTTAGTCAGTTCCTTTGTGATGCAGAAGATGATGCAATAAGATAAGGCCCTCTTCTGGGTAGAGGTACCCTTCTTGCAGCATCTACAGTCCGCACCTAGGGTCAATATAAAAATAGTCTTCCTTTTGGGGCTCTTACTGATATGATCTCACCTCCTTTGGGGGTAGAAGGTGGGAAGGGTGACAGATCGCCTCAGAAGGAAAGAGACCACCACCTTGGGAACGAGAGTCGATGTAGTTCTGAGGAATAATTCCTCCAGGAAGAAGCATGTGAAGGGCGACCGCATGCTCAGTGCCTGTAACTCACTGATGTGCCGCAACGAAGTGATGCTATAAAGAGAACAAAGGTATACCCAAACTGCTAGAGCAGGAACCTCGGGGAACAGCAGAAAACAAGTAGCAATCTTTCGCTGTAGACTAAAGATGTGAATAGGTGCTCATGTGAATTAAGAAGTGAGGGGTCCGTCGAGACAAAGTGAAGACGTATGACTCGACCCCTCGAGTTACTTCCAGGCACTATAGACACTCCATTTCGTTCTATGGTTTGTAAACTGTCTTAGTTCATACTACGTCTACAGCGAAGCATTGTTGTTTGTTGTATATCATCAAAATAATAGCAATAAAAAACGGTGTACAGGATCAGTGACCAAAGCTGGTATTTGTGGAAGGGCTCAGAAATGTGAAAACAAGTCCATTGGCGCCTAAGAAAGAGAATTGGTGCAAAGATATGTGCCAGTCTCATCAAAAATTTGACTATGATTGCATATTGCATGAGGCATGCTGGACAGGGCAGCTATGTATCCTTCGTCTAATGCACAACTCTGCAGGACCAGTGACAAGGTGATGAAATTACATCGACCACCTCCATTGGCAGCTGGAAGGAGCTCTGATGCCCCTCTCAATCTGCAGACATGAAGGTGGAGGCTCTGCACGGGTAGGTGCTGGTCCCGCCCCTCTCAGTCTCCAGACATGAAGGTGGAGGCTCTGCACGGGTAGGTGCTGGTCCCGCCCCTCTCAGTCTCCAGACATGAAGGTGGAGGCTCTGCACGGGTAGGTGCTGGTCCCGCCCCTCTCAGTCTCCAGACATGAAGGTGGAGGCTCTGCACGGGTAGGTGCTGGTCCCGCCCCTCTCAATCTGCAGACATGAAGGTGGAGGCTCTGCACGGGTAGGTGCTGGTCCCGCCACTCTCAGTCTCCAGACATGAAGGGGGAGGCTCTGCACGGGTAGGTGCTGGTCCCGCCCCTCTCAATCTGCAGACATGAAGGTGGAGGCTCTGCAGGGGTAGGTGCTGGTCCCGCCCCTCTCAGTCTCCAGACATGAAGGTGGAGGCTCTGCACGGGTAGGTGCTGGTCCCGCCCCTCTCAATCTGCAGACATGAAGGTGGAGGCTCTACACGGGTAGGTGCTGGTCCCGCCCCTCTCAGTCTCCAGACATGAAGGGGGAGGCTCTGCACGGGTAGGTGCTGGTCCCGCCCCTCTCAGTCTCCAGACATGAAGGTGGAGGATCAGCAGGGTGAGGTGCGTATCCTGCCCCTCTTGATCTCCAGACTTTCCAATCTGCCTCTCAGAGTGGACCTTGAGAAAGAAGGTCAACTCTAAGAGGCAGATGTAGAGGGTGGCACAAAGAGAGGTGCAGATGGTCCACGTACCACAGCCTGTTGGCCAGTCATGGGTGGAAAGAATTGCTTTGCATCAGTCATGGTGAATCTTCCTGACAACTGGAGGAATAAAGGATATGGGAAGAAAGGTGTCGTAAAGCAGAAAACTCCACCTCAGCCAAAATGTGTCCCCCAACATTTCCCATAGTGTAAACTGGAGGGCACAGAATTGTGGACAATGGACGTTAGCACAAGTTGCAAATCGGTCAGCCTGAGGGGGATCCACAGGGCTAACACGTTCTTCACCAGAATCCAAAAGGAGATGCTGCTCGTGGTTGGCAAGATGAAGCCAACTCAGGCTGTGAGCTGACCAGATGGCACCTAGCCAGGTCCCAAGCTGGTGCAAGTCGAACCCAGAGACTGGCACTTTTGTGCCACCAGAATTTCACTTTTTTGATGTTCCAGTGCCGCAATGTGCCACTGCATATTTATAAGGCCACGTAAAGCTTTTCATGGCCTTATAAATATGTGCTCCCTTTCACGCAGAGCACTGCATGAAACGGGCGTTCCGTGGGTGTTACTGTGGGTGCAACACTCCTGGAACCGGACGCATTCTCAGATTTACGATACATTGTGAACCTGGGAATATGTCAGAGTCTAACGCCACCCCAGGGGTGGCATTAGGGAGGCACAACAAGGAGATTTATTTTTATGTCTCCCTGTGCTTTCCTTTTTCTATTAGTACTGCATTCTGTAGCACACATAGACAAAGGAAATTGCCTCTTGTGATTGACTTTGTGCAGGAAGGTCTCCCTTCCTGCACAAAATCAATCAACCCTGCAACGCAGGCCCCCTTGCATTGCACCATGGAGAAAGGCTGCCTGTGTTGGCGCATGGCAGCCCATTGTGCGCCTGCGCTGGGGAAAAGGACAGGAATGCGTGGTATCACATAGATAAGGCACATTCCTGCCCTTTTGTTCTGATGTAGAGCAGTGCAGCAAGATTCCTTGTGGTGCTGCCCTACCCAAAACCTCATAAATGAGGCCCAGAGTCTCTGGGCTTCCCGACTGAGGAGGAGAGACCTCCAGCAGGACAGCGTTGGATTGACTGAATCCAGTCAAGCATGAACTAGAAAAAGAAGAGATCACATTCTTTGGCTGCATCTTCACCGACACAAGATGTTTGAAAGAAAGAGCCAGACCACCAGTAGGATCATGAGACCACCATGAGCCAGACCACCCGTAGGATCATGAGATCACTATCAACCAGACCACTCGTAGGATCATGAGACCACCATGAGCCAGACCACCCGTAGGATCATGAGACCAACATGAGCCAGACCAGATTACCACCTCTCCTCTCGTAGGATTGAAGTCCACCGTGAGCCAAACCAGATTACCCCTCACCCGTAGGATCATGAGGCCACCATGAGCCAGACTAGATTACCCCCTAACCGTAGGATCATGAGACCACCATAGCGTTTGAGCGAGAAGCAACAGCTAAGACGCAGACATTTGCTGTATTTGAAGTCCACAGTGACGGGTCAAGGAGACGCGGTCATGGAGTGACTCGCTTGTATTCTCTTCCTCGGCATTCTCTTTTTTGTGTTTTCTTTCCTTTAATTCTTCTCCTTCCTGTCTGATTTTCTTCTTTCCCCACCCCGCCCGGTCGCCCTACACTCTTTCATCTATCAACCAAGGTGTAAGATGTTAATTAAAGCTTAATTTCAGCCGGTGGTCGCAGGTAGGGCCCATCAGCACTCTCCTTTTGAGAGCTGGCACTTATTTTTCCTCATCAGACTTTGACACATAACAAGGGAGTGAAAAACACACAAGGGAGAAGAACGAGGAAGAGAAAGATGAAAAGATGTAGGTCCCTGCTAGGAAAGCAGGGACCTACAAGAGTGAGATAAAGAGCCATGAGGTGGAATCAAGAGTGAGATAAAGGAGCCAAGAGTGTCTGGGGTGGATTAAAGAGCCATGAGGTGGAATCAAGAGTGAGATACAGGAGCCAAGAGTGGCTGTGGGTGAATTAAAGAGCCATGAGGTGGAATCAAGAGCGAGATAAAGGAGCCAAGAGTGTCTGGGAGTTGATTAAAGAGCCATGAGGTGGAATCAAGAGTGAGATAAAGGACCTGAGAGTGGCTGTGGGTGAATTAAAGAGCCATGAGGTGGGATCAAGAGTGGGATAAAGGTGCCCAGAGTGTCTGAGGGTGGAATCAAGAGTGGGATAAAGGAGCCGAGAGTGTCCGGGAGTGGATTAAAGAGACACAAGGTGGAATAAAGAGTGGGATAAAGGAGCCGAGAGTGTCTGCGTGTGGATTAAAGAGCCACAAGGTGGAAGCAAGAGTGAGATAAAGGAGACAAGAGTGTCTGGGGGTGGATTTAAGAGCCACAAGGTGGAATCAAGAGTGAGATAAAGGAGACAAGAGTGTCTGGGGGTGGATTATAGAGCCACAAGGTGGAATCAAGAGTGAGATAAAGGAACCAGGAGTGTCTGGGGGTGGATTAAAGAGACATGAGGTAGAATCAAGAGTGAGATAAAAGAGCCAAGAGAGTCTGGGGTGGATTAAAGAGCCATGAGGTGGAATCAAGTGTGAGATAAAGGAGCCGAGAGTGTCTGGGGTGGATTAAAGAGCCATGAGGTGGAATCAAGAGTGAGATAAAGGAGCTGTGAGTGGCTGGTGGTGGATTAAAGAGTCATGAGGTGGAATCAGGAGTGAGAGAAAGGAGCCGAGAGTGTCTGGGGGTGGATTAAAGAGCCATGAGTTGGAATCAAGAGTGATATAAAGGAGCCAAGAGTGTCTGGGGTGGATTAAAGAGCCATGAGGTGGAATCAAGAGTCAGGTAAAGGAGCCAAGAGTGTCTGGGGTGGATTAAAGAGCCATGAGTTGGAATCAAGAGTGAGATAAAGGAGCCAAGAGTGTCTGGGGGTGGATTAAAGAGCCATGAGTTGGAATCAAGAGTGAGATAAAGGAGCCAAGAGTGTCTGGGGGTGGATTAAAGAGCCACGAGGTGGAATCAAGAGTGAGATAAAGGAGACAAGAGTGTCTGGGGTGGATTAAACAGCCATGAGGTGGAATCAAGAGTGAGATAAAGGAGCCGAGAGTGTCTGGGGGTGGATTATAGAGCCACAAGGTAGAAGCAAGAGTGAGATAAAGGAGGCAAGAGTGTCTGGGGTGGATTAAAGAGCCATGAGGTGGAATCAAGAGTGAGATAAAGGAGCTGTGAGTGGCTGGTGGTGGATTAAAGAGTCATGAGGTGGAATCAGGAGTGGGAGAAAGGAGCCGAGAGTATCTGGGGTGGATTAAAGAGCCTTGAGTTGGAATCAAGTGTAAGATAAAGGAGCCAAGAGTGTCTGGGGTGGATTAAAGAGCCATGAGGTGGAATCAAGAGTGAGATAAAGGAGACAAGAGTGTCTAGGGTGGATTAAACAGCCATGAGGTGGAATCAAGAGTGAGATAAAGGAGCCAGGAGTGTCTGGGGTGGATTAAAGAGCCATGAGGTGGAATCAAGAGTGAGATACAGGAGCCGAGAGTGTCTGGGCGTGGATTAAAGAGCCATGAGATGGAATCAAGAGTCAGATAAAGGAGCCAAAAGTGTCTAGGGGTGGATTAGAGAGCCAGGAGGTGCAATCAAGAGTGAGATAAAGGAGCCGAGAGTGTCTAGGGGTGGATTAGAGAGCCACGAGGTGCAATCAAGAGTGAGATAAAGTAGCCGAGAGTGTCTGGGGGTGGATTAAAGAGCCATGAGGTAGAATCAACATGAGATAAAGGAGCCAAGAGCGGCTGGGGTGGATTAAACAGCCATGAGTTGGAATCAAGAGTGAGATAAAGGAGCCAAGAGAGTCTGGGGTGGATTAAAGAGCCATGAGATGGAATCAAGAGTCAGATAAAGGAGCCAGGAGTGTCTGGGGTGGATTAAAGAGGCATGAGGTGGAATCAAGAGTGAGATAAAGGAGCCGGGAGAGGCTGGTGGGGGATTAAAGAGCCATGAGGTGGAATCAAGAGTGAGAGAAAGGAGCCAAGAGTGTCTAGGGGTGGATTAGAGAGCCAGGAGGTGCAATCAAGAGTGAGATAAAGGAGCCAAGAGTGTCTAGGATGGATTAAAGAGCCATGAGGTAGAATCAATATGATATAAAGGAGCCAAGAGTGGCTGGTGGTGGATTAAAGAGCCATGAATCAAGAGTGAGATAAAGGAGCGACCCTTGACCCTGATCCAGGCAGGTCGCTCCCTACGCCGCACATCTCTACCTGTCTGTGCCCATGTCCCTGATCTCACTGCTGTCGCGATTTCAAGTTCCTCCTCCACCCAAAGGCTCTTGCCTGTGCCTCATTCCTGGTGGCCCAGTGGTGAGCCATAAGTATCTGTGTGCTCGCTCTGTTCCTTTTTGCCTGTTATATGTCTGGTGTTGTCTTACTTTTTGCGTTATCTTTTACCCACTGTTGTATTACTTTGTATTATACTTCTGCTGTATTATTTTGTGCCCACTGTTGTATTCCTTTTCTTTGTATTCTTTGCTTCCGCCCGTTTTTTGCTCTGTGGCCCTCCAGCATTCCAGCCTTTCTCTCCCCTTCACACCGCTGCGTCCCCTGCGGCCCCTACCCCCGCTTGCCCATTTGTCCCGCTCCCGTCTCCCAGCTGCTCCTCCCTTCCACCTCCCCTTCTAATGGCTGCCGTGCCGAAAGTGCGCCGAATGCAAACCTGCCTGTACTCGTCCACGCCTGATCCATGCCCAGCGCCAGACCCCAGACCCCCTGGCCCCCCAAACGTCGCGACGCCTGCCGCCACTACCACACCAGCACCCTCCTTGCACTCAAGGCCGGCCAATCATACAACTGCTTCCTGGCCACCCCGAAGCGCACCCAAGGACCCTTCTCCTGTCGGAGCTGCAGCTTCACCAGCCTCCAAGCCGCCACCTTGCCCACCGGGGTAGGACGCCACCACCTCAGATGCATACTACTCAACACCCGCTCTGCCCACAAGCACGCCATCAAACTCTGGGACCTACCCGACTCATCCTCCCCGGACGACGCCTTCCTGACGGAGACCTGGATGAACCCCTCCTCTGCACCCGACATCGCCATATACATCCTGGACGGCTACAAGATCACACGCAGGGACCGAACCAACAGAGCAGGAAGAGGAATCACCATTGTCCACACCCTCAGAATCTCGACCAGCACCGATGACACTCTCAGCTCCGCCGAACACCAGCACTTCCAGATCCACATCGACCCCAACACCACCCTCAGAGGAACCCTCGTCTACAGACCCCCCGCCACAGTGCAGCAACTCCATCCCCGACTTGGTCAGCACGCACTTCCTTGCTTCCACGGGCTACATCCGCCTCGAAGACCTCAACTTCCACCTCAACAGCAACTCTACCACTCTGCTCGACAACCTCGACAGCCTCGGACTCAAACAGCTAGTCACGACTCCCATCCACTCCGCCGGACACATGTTCAACTGTATCTTCTCCGCCAGCAACTACGTCACCTTCAACCACACCACCAAACTCCTCTGGACCGACCACCGCTACATGCACTTCACCTTCGAGAAACCCACCATGCACCACCACACACAACGGACTCAATGCTGCAGCTAGAGCAAAGTCACCGAAGACCAGCTAATCGCCACCCTTGCCCGAAACCCACCAACTGACACCGCCGACACCAACACGGCAGCCCGCAACCTCAGGCAAGGGATCGACAACTGTGCCAACACTCTCACCCGATCAAGAAACCCTCAAACAGACGCATCAACAGAACATCCATCTGGTTCACCGCCGACCTCCAGGCATCTGAGCAGACCTGTCGAAGGCTCGAGATGAAGTGGCACCACGACAGACAACACTGGACAGCAATGCAGCCCAAAAGAGTGCCATCCACAGACACCACCAACTCATCCGAACTGTCAAAAGGACTTCCTTCAAGGAACGCTTTACAACAATGCACACAACAGCAAAGAGCTCTTCAACATCATGAAGGAACTCTCCAACCCCAGCTCCAATTCCAACGACATCCTGCCATCGCAAGACCTCTGCGACTCCCTAGCCACCTTCTTCCACTGTAAGATCGCAGACATCCGTGACAGCTTTAACAACCAGGCCCCCCCGACAGCCACCGACACCTCAGACTCACCGCCCCCAGCCACACCAACCCCCTGCTCTCCTGTACCAATGTCAACGACGACAACGCCATCAAAATCATGAACGCCATCCACTCCGGCATACCAGCAGACCCCTGCCGGCACCACATCTTCAACAAAGCAAGCTCCACCATCGCACCCCATCTCCGCAAGATCATAAATAATTCCTTCAAGACTGCCACTTTCCCAGAGAGCTGGAAGCACACTGAGATCAACGCCCTACTCAAGAAACCCAAGGCGAACCCTAAGGACCTCAAATACTTCCGGCTCATCTTCCTACTCCCGTACCGGCGAAAGTCATCGTGAAGATTGTCAACAGGCAACTGATCCTCTTCCTCGAGGAGAACAACATCCTGGACCCATCCCAATCCGGATTCCACAGCAACCATAGCCACCACCGATAACATCACGAACCTGCTGGAGAACGGAGAAACTGCACCCTCATCCTCCTGGACCTTTTGCCACCTTTCACACCGCCTGCCTCCACACCCTATGCACACGCCTCCACAACGCAGGGATCCGCGACTAAGCCATGGACTGGACCACCTCCTTCCTCACTGGCAGAACACAGAGTGTCCGCCTCCCTCTGTTACGATCAAAAGTCACCAAGATCATCTGTGGTGGTCCCCAAGGATCATCCCTCAGCCCGACACTCTTCAACGTCTACATGGCACCGCTCACCCACAAAGCCCGATCGCATGACCTCAACATCATCTCATATGCAAACGACACCCAGCTGATCCTCTCCTTCATGAAGGCCGTCGCCGAATGGATGAAGAACAGCTGCCTGAAACTATACTCGGACAAGACGGCTGCACCCTGTCCACCTGGGACGACTCCTGAATGCCGGCCACAATAGGAGCTGCACTGACTCCCACCGACCACGCACGCGATCTGGGGTCCATTCTGGACTCATCGCTGTCAAGGATCCAGCAAGTCAACACCGTATCCTCCTCCTGCCTCAACACCCTCTGCATGCTCCGCAAGATCTACAGACGGATCCCCACCGGAACCAGAAGGACAGTCACCCAGTCCCTCGTCACCAGCAGGCAGGACTACGCCAATGCCCTCTACGCAGGAACCTCGGCCAAACTCCAGAAATGACTACAACGCATTCAGAATGCCTCTGCATGCCTCAGCCTCGACATCCCCCGCACAGCCAAATCACATCCCACCTGAGAGACCTGCACGGGCTCCCGGTCAAGAGGATATCCTACAAGCTCCTCGCCCAAGCATACAAGGCACTCCACAACACTGGACCAGCGTACATAAACAGACGACTCAGCTTCCACACCCCGAACCGCCATCTTCGCTCTGCTGACCTCGCCACCGTCCCTGTGTGGGTGAAATACCCCCTCCGTCCTCAGACCCCATCCACTTAGTGAGAGACCCCTGTGTGGGTGAAATATCCCCTCCATCCTCAGACCCCGTCCACTGAGTGAGAGATCCCTGTGTGGGTAAAATATCCCCTCCATCCTCAGACCCGCTCCACTGAGTGAGAGACCCATCTGTGGGTGAAATACCCCCTCCATCCTCAGACCCCATCCACTGAGTCAGAGACCCATGTGTGGGTGATATACCCCCTCCATCAGACCCCATACACTGAGTGAGAGACCCATGTGTGGGAGAAACACCCCCTCTGTCCTCAGACCCCATCCATTGAGTCCGAGACCCCTGTGTGGGTCACACCTGATGGTTTGTGACTTTATTGTGACTACAACCTGCTTCTTTCCTTGTTTTATGAGTGAGCCCCTGAAGGGGGAGGTGAACAAGAAAGCAGCAGAGAAATGCAAACCCTGATGTGGTGCAAAGCAGCGGGAGAGTGTTGATTGTCGGAGGTAGTCATTGCGGCGAGGTCCGGCCCGTAGAATTGCTGCTCCTCGAGAGGTATCAGTTTTCTTCAAAGTGTACTTTACATTTTATTAATAGTGCTAGCGCACTGCCAGTGCTGCCGGTCCTAATGCTTTCAGTGCCAGTTTGTGACCTGAGTTGTTTGTACTAAATAGTAAAAGGTTGTGCTGCTTATTCACAGCGAAACCCTCTTCTATGCAGTCCCGGCTATGTTTTTGCTTACTGGAGAGGCATCGTTCAGTAAGAATGGAAAATATCTTCAATTTGTAGTATCCTTAAAAAGTTAAAATTTCTTTAATTGCAAATTGTCCTTGATTTATATGTGGTACGACGTTCCCGTTGTGCGCTCTCTTTCATCATGTAACTAGCGTGTGTGTTAGAGTTTTTTTCTTTTTTTACAAGACATGCGAATACATTGCAGGTGTCTTATTCCATTGTTATAAAGATAGAGGCCTCATTTGTCACAATTGTCTAAGCTATTCAGCTAAGTTGTGCCAATGTAGCTTTGTTTTTAGACTGAGTTAATCTATTTAGTAAACGGGTTCTCTTGGTTTCTTCTAGCGAACTTAATTCAGCGCAGTTCACGTGCTCAGTATCTATGTAGTAGCTCTCCTTGACAGCAACTATGAAAACAAATGTGTGCAGGGCCCTTCTGTTCACCTGGGCAGTGTGTGGGCTCCGCATTCACATCATAATGTTATGCAATTATTTCATAACCTGTTGCAGAGGCCTGCTTGGGAATTGTTTAGCAGTGATATGAGTGTATTTAATACCGAACCCTCTTGTTTTGCACCTACTCCGGTTCTTATCTACATGACTGCGTTTGTGTCTAAACGATTGCATTTTATTTTCCATGGGCTGTTTCTTTAGTACATTGTGGCATGCTTGAGGTCACCTAATAGCGATCATGGGAGTTCTGTGCTTCGTTTTCATGTTACACCTGACCTAGCGCTGTCATCCGTACTGGAGTGTGCACGTACCCTGCTCTCCACATGCGGCCTAAGCAGAATATTGATTGTAAGACCTGAACTCTTCTGTTTTTATAAATGCCAAAACAAAAACCGTTATTGAAAAGCAGTATGAAGACGGAAAAGGAAGAAGTGGTCTCTTGAAAAAAAAACATGCTTGGATGAGTTACAGTTCACATTTAATGCTTCTAAAAATGATTTCTTAATTACCATGATTGATTATCTGTGTGCAATTTATATCCCATGAAGTTTTAAAACCCATGCCTTTTGCTAGCAGGTCCCCTTCCAGTAACATTCATCTTAGAAAGAGGCTGTAGGTTAGTCAGTTTGCAATTCAGGGGCTATGCAGAAGCTTCAACGTCTTTCCAAAGCTTATTACTGTTTTAAAGGGCGTATCTCTGATATTTAGCTTTTTCCATGGACTTATGTGTTTGGTTTTATTTCAGGGGGAAATGTCTCTGCTCAGAGAGCTGCAGTCATGCAGTCTGTCTCTGAGAGCTGCAGTCATGCTGCTGTCTCCGGTTAGTGCCCTTCCATCCATTAGTGGTGCTTTGCTGCAGTTTTAAGACCTTGTTAGAGTTTATTGTTGCTCCAATGGGGGCAATTTCTGATATTTATTTCTCTAATCTTCATTACTTGATTTTGCCTGCCGCAAGACAGTGTCACTCATAGTCATTAAAATGTCACTCATAATTTCACTGAAATGATGAAAATGTCACACACAGCAATCTGAAACCTTGGCAGCTATGCATTGAGGATTCACAGCCCTGTCAAATATAAATAATCACCAACAGGAACATTAGAAGACGCTGCCCAGTGTCATTGCAGCAGCTGTGTCTACATTTCACACATTGAGTGAAATACAAGTCCTCTTTTAAATTCACTCCTTAATGTCATGTCTGTCCCTTTCCAGAAGTTTAAAAAATGAAAAAATTGCTGGTACTTCTCTGAGGGAGGGGGGCAGAGCTGGCATGAGGGGCTGAATCTGAGGCTCCTCAAGAACACACCAGGCACACCAGACCATAATGATGAGCCCACGGGGGCTTGGGATCACGGTGAGAGACACACAGGGTGAGGGGATGCAGTGACGGGCACAGAGGGGCCGTAGGGGTCACTGTTCATTAACGAGGCGTGGGGTCATAATGATGAGCCCACGGGGGCTTGGGATCACGGTGAGAGACACACAGGGTGAGGGGACGCAGAGACGGGCATAGAGGGGCTGGAGGGGGTCACTGTTCATTAACGAGGCGTGGTTTCATAATGATTAGCCCATGGGGGCTTGGGATCACGGTGAGAGACACACAGGGTGAGGGGACGAGTGACGGGCACAGAGGGGCTGGAGGGGGTCACTGTTCATTAACGAGGCGTGGGGTCATAATGATGAGCACACGGGAGCTTGGGATCACAGTGACGGGCACAGAGGGGCCCGAGGACTCCTGAACCGACCTACGGAACTGACCCCTGTGGATGCCGTGCTTTCGGAAGCTCAAGAGAGGTCGCTGATGCCCTGCATTTCTTAAAGGTAGTTGACCTGCAACGCCACGGTCAGCCAGAACTATTTGGATTTGTTTTTTCACAGCGCTGTGATAGCGCCGGGCGGAGCTATAGACTTCAAGGAACTGTTGTTCAAGGTTATTTTGATATTGAAGATTTCTAAGTACTGTAATGTGGATTTTTATCGTTTTTGGTCTATATTGGATATTTTTTAAACTGGTGTGGTGTCCTTTTGTAGTACTTACACTTTATTACTGTTGGTTATGTGTAAATGCTTTACACACTGTTATGTTATGTTATGTGTTTTGTTGAGCGCAACAGCTGCCCCAGCAACGGGGCGTCCCGGCGCTAAGAACCATAGCACAACCTACTGGGGAGGGGGGTAGAGAGATTAGAGACTACAGAAGTGGAAAGAGGTGAGTTTTTATTGCCTTTCGGAAAGCGGACAGGTTATCGAGGCAGCGGATGTGAAGGGGCAGGGAGTTCCATAATTTAGCTCCCAATAGTCTGAAGGAGCGACCCCCAATACGGCAAAGCTTCGTGCGCGGGACCACTACAAATTGTTGACCCATGGAGCGAAGATTGCGCTGGGGGGTGTACTGTGTTAGCAGCGGTCGAAGTAGTTCGGGGCCATCAGTTTTAAGGATTTTGAAAGCAGTGGTAAGGGCCTTGAACTGAATACGAGCTTCCATAGGCAGCCAGTGGAGTCTCTGTATGGTGGCTCTAGCCGAGCACCATCTGGGAAGGCCTACAATTGCCCTGGCCGCTGAGTTCTGGACACGCTGAAACCTGGTTGTCTCGGCTTTGTTAGCGCCTAACAGTAGGACGCTTGCATAGTCCAGTCGGGCAAGGATGGTGGATTGGACAATGAGCTGCCGTGTTTTGGGGTCAAAGAAGCCTAGGATGGGGTTGAGGCTTCTCAGCAGCCCAGTACATGTAGCTGCTACTTTTTTGGTATGCGTCTGGTAATTCAGAGCAGAGTCCAACCATACTCCTAAGTTTTTCACTCGAGATTTGGGAGGGGGGGTGGGGCCCAGCAAGGGGGGCCACCAGTGGTCGTTCCAACAACTGGTGTTCTTGCCCAGGAGTAACATCTCAGTTTTTCCTGCATTCAGTTGTAGACAATTTGCAGTCATCCAATTGGCGACTGCAGCTAACCCATCCCTAAATCTTGTGGCAGTGGCAGAGGGCGCCTCCGTGAGGGTGATTACCAGCTGGGTGTCGTCAGTGTACGACACCAGCGTGAGGTCCCATTCTTTGGCCACTGCCGCAAGAGGTTGCATATACAAATTAAAAAGGGATGGGCTAAGGGGAGAGCCCTGCGGGACTCCTTGGCCGATAGCATGGGATTGGGAAGTAAAAGGGGGGGCTGACACGCGAAAGGATCTACTCGTAAGGAACGACCGAAACCCTTCCAGTGCCAAATCACTGATCCCAATGTTTTCCAGACGGCTCAGTAGGATATCATGGGAAACCGTGTCGAATGCTGCGCTGAGATCGAGTAGTTTCAGCGCAGCACTCTGACTGGTGTCCATGATCCCCCGGAGGTATTCCGTGGTGGCAAGAAGGGCGGTCTCCGTACTATGTCCAGGCCTAAACCCGTGTTGGGAGGGATCCAAGATGTTGTTTTCGGTCAAATGGTCAGTGAGTACGGAGTTCGCATGGGCTTCCGCCAATTTGGACACCCAAGGAAGCAGTGAGACGGGCCTGTAGTTTTCTGGCTTTGCAGGGTCTAGAGTAGGTTTTTTAAGTATGGGAGTAACCCAGGCCTGTTTCCAGCATGTAGGGACTGTGGCCGATGAAAAAGAAAGATTAAGGAGTGAGGCCAAAGACGGAAGAAAGAAGTCCAGCGCTTCTAAAAAGTGGGCTGGTCTCATGGGATCTGAGGGGGCACCAGATTTCACCTTTCTGCAGATTTTAGCTAGGTCTTCAAGAGGGATAGCTGGCAGGTGGGTGAGCTTGGAGCCTTTGAAGGGAAGATTGGAAAAGCTTGTGCAGTCAGAAGGAATATGTGAGAAGGTATTGTAGATCTTTCTCACCTTTTCTGTGAAGAAAGTGGCTAGGTCCTCGCATTGCTGCTTGGAAGAAATACACGAGGCAGGGTTGCCACCGTTTTGTAATTTTTGCACCAATTTAAAAATAGTTTTCGTAGGGTTAGGGCTGGAGTCAATTTCCTTAGCATAGAAGGATGCACGCGCCGCGCGTATAGCTTTATGGTATGACTTGAGTGTGGCCAAATAGTATGCTTTGTCCATGTCCCTAAAGTCTTTCCTCCAATGACGCTCCGCTCTTTTGCATTTCTTCCTAAGAGTTTTCAAGTTCTCGTCATACCATGGGTTAGAGGGGGTGCTCCGTCCTCTAGTCCATTTGGCTGGTATGATAGTGTCGATGTTAGAAAGGTCAACCCGGGGGAGGCAGAAGATGTCTGACTGACCACCCCGAGGCCCACCCCTCTTTCGGGAAAGAGACCGAGCGAGGTCGAGAGGCCTCCGGTGTGAGGGTCCTATCCTAGAATCGTACAGCAGAGTAATCACACCACTACAGATATACACCACACGAGGATAAGATCTTCAAAGTTTATAGAGCAGTAGGTATCATGAGCAATATGTACAAGCAGATCGAGGGATCTGGAAAGTCTCGTAACAGGGGGGTCAGGGTAGCGGGACAGTCTTAACGGATGGTCGGTTGTGAGGACACCCTACGCACCGCTCTCAATCCTCGAGCAGGGGGGTTCCGGAGAGTGGGGCCGTGGCAGCGCCAGCAGGCTTCAAGATGGTTTCAGCGACGATGGACCGCGGCAGCGCCAGCAGGCTCCAAGATGGTTTCAGCGACGATGGACCGCGGCAGCACCAGCAGGCTCCAAGATGGTTTCCGCAAGGGTGGACCGCGGCAGCGCCAGCAGGCTCCAAGATAGTTTCAGCGAGGAAGGGGCCGCGGCAGCGCCAGCAGGCTCCCAGAGGGTTTCGGTCAAAGATGGGCCGCAGCAGCGCCAGCAGGCTCCTAGATGGTTTCAGCGACGATGGACCGCGGCAGCGCCAGCAGGCTCCAAGATGGTTTCCGCAAGGGTGGACCGCGGCAGCGCCAGCAGGCTCCAAGATAGTTTCAGCGAGGAAGGGGCCGCGGTGGCGTCAGCAGGCTCCCAGAGGGTTTCGGTCAAAGATGGGCCGCGGCAGCGCCAGCAGGCTCCCAGAGGGTTTCAGCGAGAGGAGTTCTTCTCAGGGTCAGTCGTGACAGCGTCAGCAGGACTCGACTCCGGGATACAACTGCCGTTCTACTCCGGGGCTGCCCCAGATATAGGGCTGGAGTCTTTTGATGTCCGGACCCTCTCGCCTGGTGGTCGGAGGGGCCGGGATGATGGTGTCTAGACACCCAGCAGGGGGTGGGGCCGGCGCCCAGGGAGGCCGGAGGCCGATCGAAACTAGGCATCAGGGAAGGGTTGGAGAGCCATCGAAACTCCCTTTTCCTGGGTCTTGGTTGAGTGGTCCCTCTACCCCCCCGAGGGGATCTTGGTGCCTCGATGGTGGGCTCGCTAGGGCCTTGGCTGCGGCTTGGTCGAGGCCAAGTGCCTGTGACATGGTGGGCCCAAGATGGCGTCGGGCCTGGGTTGAGGGTCCGGAGTGGCCACCGGCTCGGCAATGCTGGGGCGGGCCAGGGCGCCGGGTTCCAGGGGCAGTGTCTGAGGGTTGCCGGGGTGACGGATCTTGAAGGTCATAGGTCATGCAGAGTCTTGCCGTAGGGCGACCAGGGCTTGATGGGGAGTCGCCACGCGGGAGGGGTCGGACCACGCCACGAGGCCGGGTCCAACATACGCCCCCTCCAGCTGAAGGCAGGGGAGAGTCACCCATCTTCTTGGGGATTCTCCTCGCCGAGGCGGAAGAATCGGGACAGGCCGTCAGCGTTGGCGTGGTCGTTGCCAGGGCGATGTTCCACGGTGAAGTTCATCCCCTGGAGGGAGATGGACCATCATAGTAACTTCGGGTTCTCGCCCCGCATCTGCATCAACCACCGCAGGGGTCGGTGGTCGGTCTGTACTCGGAAGTGTGAGCCGAAGAGGTAGGGCCGAAGCTTCTTGAGGGCCCATACGACAGCAAATGCTTCCCGCTCGATGGTGCTCCACCGTTGTTCCCTGGCCAGCAGGCGCCGGCTGATGAAGGCCACCGGCAGGTCAACCCCGTCTGAGTTGACTTGGGAAAGAACGGCCCCAATCCCGTGCTCGGAGGCGTCGGTTTGGACCACAAACTCTAAGCTGTAGTCCGGGGCCTGGAGTACAGGGGCGGTGCACATGGCAGTCTTGAGGGTCTCGAAGGCAGTCTGGCACTCCAGGGTCCAGTGCACCTTTTGTGGTAGTCTTTTGGATGTCAGTTCTGTGAGGGGCCCCACAATGCCTCCGTAGTTTTTTATAAACCGTTGATAATATCCAGTGAGCCCCAGGAAGGCTCGGACGGCGGTCTGAGTGACTGGGGCCTCCCAGGCCTGGATGGCATCGATCTTGGGTTGGAGGGGAGCCACCTGGCCGCTCCATACTTGGTGCCCCAGATAGGTCACCGACCCTTGGCCTATCTGGCACTTGCTGGCTTTTATTGTCAGACCGGCCCGCTGGAGGGCCGTCAGAACCTCCCGGAGGTGGGTGAGGTGCTCGTCCCAGCATCGGCTGTATACCGCAATATCGTCCAGATATGCAGCACTGAACTCTTCCAGCCCTGCTAGCACTCGATTCACCAGCCTCCGGAAGGTGGCCGGAGCATTCTTCATGCCGAAGGGCATCACGTTGAAATGGAAGTGGCCGTCGGGGGTCGAGAAGGCGGACCGTTCCTGTGCACCCGGGGTGAGGCCGATCTGCCAATACCCGGCCGTGAGGTCGAAGGTGCTGAGGTACCGGGCGGCCCCCAGGCGATCGATTAGTTCATCCGCCCTGGGAATGGGATGGGCGTCGGTCTTGGTGACGGCATTCAGGCCCCGGTAGTCTACGCAGAATCGTAGCTCCGGGGGGGCCCCGGGGGCGGCAGTTTTGGGGACCAGGACAACGGGACTGGCCAAAGGACTGTCCGAGGGTTCAATCACTCCCAGGTTTAACATCTTAGTGACTTCAGACTGGATGCAGGTCCGGACTCGTCAGGAACTCTGTAGGCTCTGTGTCGCACGGGCGGGCTGTCCCCGGTGTCGACATCGTGGACACACCACTGGGTGACTCCGGGGGTGAGGGAGAACAGGTTTGCAAATTGCCCCAGTAGATTTTGACAGTCCTGGCGTTGTTCGGGCGTCAGCGCAGAGGAGAGGGCGACCCCCTCGACGGAGCCATCTTTCTCAGAGGTGCTCAGAAGGTCGGTAGAGGTTCGGAGTCGTCCTCGGCCCCGTCATCTGTGGCTAACAGCAGGCTCAGATCGGTGCGGACAAAGTGGGGTTTGAGCCGGTTGCCGTGCAGGACCCGGAGGGGGTTCCGGGGGACTCCATGTCCACCAGGTAGGTGACGGGGCTCTTGCGCTCCACCACCTTGAAGGGCCCCGCCCACTTGTCCTGTAGGGCGCAGGGGTCTACCGGGGACATGACCCAGACCTGCTGGCCCGGCTCGAACTCAATGGACGAGGCATTTTGATCATACCAGCGCTTCATCTCCTCTTGACTGGCCTCCAGGTTGGCTTCGGCCATTTTCCGGAGTTTCCGCGTCTGGTTGCGGAGGGTCAAGAGGTACCGGTAGACATCGGGAGGAGTGTCTGGGGCGGCCAGCTCCCAGCCTTCCTTGACCAGGCTGAGAGGGCCTCTGACGGGGTGTCCATACAACAGCTCGAAGGGGCTGAATCCCAGGGATTTCTGGGGTACCTCCCGATAGGCGAACAGGAGGCATGGCAGCAGCACGTCCCACTTGCGCCGGAGTGGTTCCTCTAGGCCCTTGATCATCCCTTTCAAGGTTCTGTTAAACCGCTCCACGAGTCCATTTCCTTGAGGGTGATACGGGGTGGTGAACTTATAGGTGACCCCGTACTGTTGTCACAGGGACCGCATGTATTGAGATAAAGTTTGTGCCTCGATCACTGACGACTTCTCGGGGGAAGCCGACCTGGGAGAAGATCCCCATTAGCGCTCGACCCACTACGGGGGCCGTGATAGTCCGGAGGGGGATGGCTTCCGGGTAGCGGGTGGCATGGTCCACCAGGACAAGGGTGAAGCGGTGCCCCTGGGAAGTAGGAGGGTCCAGGGGCCCCACGATGTCGATCCCCACTCGCTCGAAGGGGGTGGTTACTACAGGAAATGGTTGGAGTGGGGCCTTCACTTTCCCCCCACTCTTCCCACTGGCTTGACATGTAGGACAGGCTTGACAGTGTTTGTTTACATCGTTGCGCATCTTCGGCCAATAAAAGTGAGTCACCAGGCGGCTGTAAGTTTTGTCCTGCCCCAGGTGCCCGGCGAGGGGCACGTCGTGTGCTAGGTTGAGGAGAAAGTCTCGGAAGCGGAGGGGGACGATGAGCGTCCGGCCGGCCCCCAGCTCGGCGATCTTTTGCTCACTGTACAGGAGGTCCTGGTCCCAATAGATCCAGTGGGTCCCTGAGGAGTCTCCTGCTGCCTGGGTGTCGGCCTGTTGTCTGAGTCCCTCAAGGGAAGGACAGGTCCTTTGTTCTAGACAGAACTGTTCGCGGGTAGGGCCACCTTCTGGGTGCCCTGGGGTTAGTTCGGGAAGGGGCCCGAGCTCGGGAAGTTCTTCATGGTGGGCCTCCTGCGGGCCGAGTTCGGGCTCAAGGTCCTCGGGGGTTGCGGGTGGCGGAGGTGCCGACCCCTCGGGTTCTTCAGGCGGAGCTGCTTCGTTCGGGACAGCGTCCCGGGCGGTCATGGATCGGGTCGTCGCACAGACCCACTCAGGAAGGCCTAGCATCCCCAGATGCTCTCTCTGCTCGATCTGGGCCCAGAGGGAACTTTCCAGGTCGTTCCCTAGGAGGCAGTCTACCGGGGCATCGTCCCGGACGGTGACTTTCAACAGGCCTGACACTCCTCCCCATTCGAAGGGGATGCGAGCCATCTTACACAAACTCTCGGAATTGTCTGCTGACCGGACGGGGCACCGGACGTGGAGAAAGATTTGTTCTGGGGTCACCAGATGGCAGCGGACTGCTGTTATGCTGGCCCCCGTGTCACGGAGAGCCTTGGCCCGGCGTCCATTAATGGTGACCCATTGGCGGTACTTCTGGGTGTTGACTGGAATCTGGTCTCGAGGGATCATGTCTCTCTCGCCCAGGCAGGCCAAAAGCATGGCGGCGGGCTCCCATACATCTTGTTCAGTATCGTCCTCTTCTTCGTCGTCCCTTTCTTCACTCAGGGCAGCGGCCGTGATCTGTCGGTTGGGGGGGGGGGGCGGTGGGGCCGGCCCGCTGGTTCAGGGGGCAGAGAGGATCATTGGCATAGTGACCCAGCCGCTGGCATCGGTGGCAAGTGACATTGGGGCGGGGCCTCGGTCGGACTGGAGGGGCCCCCCTCTGGCTCGAGGCTGGTGCAGTGGAGGCGGGAGGAGTCCCCTGGAGGGCGTCTCGGCCCCGGCTAAGGCCAGTTCTGCCGCCTCGCGGCCGGTGGTTCCCCGGGGACCCTCGACCGTACTCTCCGGTTGCGTTCCGGTGTACTCTGTTGCTTGCCCATTGATCTGCTTCCACTGCCAGTTTCCGTGGCTCTGTTAGTTTGCTGTCGAGGAGGTGCTGTCGGAGTTTGACGAAGCAATTATTGGAGAGATGCTCCCATAACATAAGGTCGACCAACTGCTGGTAGGTGGTGACCTGACTGCCTTTGATCCACCCCTCGAAGGCTCTGCTAAAAAAGTTCATGTATTCCACCCATGTGGTACCAGGGATCTTTTTACAGTCTCTGAATTTCTGTCGGTACATTTCGGGGTGAGTCCGTAGCGTGCGAGTAGGGCGGTTTTCATGTGTTCATAGGAGGTCATCTCGGCGTCAGGGAGTTCTAGCAGGGCGTCCCTCCCTTCGTTGACAAACTTTCCCCATAGGCCGGCGCTCCAGTCCTTGAGGGGCACCCGATGGGTGGTCATGGCCACCTCATAGGCCTTGAACCATTGCTGGATGTCGTAGTTTATATAGTACTCTTTGACGACATCCTTTGGTAGGTGAACCTTAGTGTCCATAGGAGGGGCCGAGGTCTTGGCCCCGGCCATGCTGTCCTCGTTGATCTTGGCTATGAGTTCCAATTCTTTTAGGCCTCATTCGTGTTCATACGCAAGTCTTTTCTCTTCTAGGTCACGTTGTCTTCGTTTCTCTTCTAGGTCCCCCTCCAGCCGTAGTTGCTCGAAGGCTATTTTTTTCTCCGCTAGCTGTAGCTCTCCGTCTAGCCTGAGTCGTGCAAGCTCTAATTCGTGGTTTAGCTCTTTGTGGCTGTATTCTTCCATCTTCTCCTTCTGGAATGTGGTAGGTGGGTTGGTTTCTTGAGTCGTCATGGTCGCTGTGTGTTTTTCTGTCGTAGCGGGTAGATCACTCTCTGTACGATTTTGCGTTGGCTCAGGTCGCAGCGCCTGCCACCAATGTTAGAAAGGTCAACCCGGGGGAGGCAGAAGATGTCTGACTGACCACCCCGAGGCCCACCCCTCCTTCAGGAAAGAGACCGAGCGAGGTCGAGAGGCCTCCGGTGTGAGGGTCCTCTCCTAGAATCGTACAGCAGAGTAATCACACCACTACAGATATACACCACACGAGGATCAGATCTTCAAACTTTATAGAGCAGTAGGTATCATGAGCAATATGTACAAGCAGATCTAGGGATCTGGAAAGTCTCGTAACAGGGGGGTCAGGGTAGCGGGACAGTCTTAACGGATGGTCGGTTGTGAGGACACCCTACTCACCGCTCTCAATCCTCGAGCAGGGGGGTTCCGGAGAGTGGGGCCGTGGCAGCGCCAGCAGGCTTCAAGATGGTTTCAGCGACGATGGACCGCGGCAGCGCCAGCAGGCTCCAAGATGGTTTCAGCGACGATGGACCGCGGCAGCGCCAGCAGGCTCCAAGATGGTTTCCGCAAGGGTGGACCGCGGCAGCGCCAGCAGGCTCCAAGATAGTTTCAGCGAGGAAGGGGCTGCGGCAGCGCCAGCAGGCTCCCAGAGGGTTTCGGTCAAAGATTGGCCGCGGCAGCGCCAGCAGGCTCCCAGAGGGTTTCAGCGAGAGGAGTTCTTCTCAGGGTCAGTCGCGACAGCGTCAGCAGGACTCGACTCCGGGATACAACTGCCGTTCTACTCCGGGGCTGCCCCAGATATAGGGCTGGAGTCTTTTGATGTCCGGACCCTCTCGCCTGGTGGTCGGAGGGGCCGGGATGATGGTGTCCAGACACCCAGCAGGGGGTGGGGCCGGCCCCCAGGGAGGCCGGAGGCCGATCGAAACTAGGCATCAGGGAAGGGTTGGAGAGCCATCGAAACTCCCTTTTCCTGGGTCTTGGTTGAGTGGCCCCTCTACCCCCGAGGGGATCTTGGTGCCTCGATGGCGGGCTCGCTAGGGCCTTGGCCGCGGCTTGGTCGAGGCCACGTGCCTGTGACATGGTGGGCCCAAGATGGGGTCGGGCCTGGGATGAGGGTCCGGAGTGGCCACCGGCTCGGCAATGCTGGGGCGGGCCGGGGGCACCGGGTTCCAGGGGCAGTGTCTGAGGGTTGCTGGGGTGGCGGATCTTGGGGGTCATAGGTCGTGCAGAGTCTTGCCGTAGGCCGACCAGGGCTTGATGGGGAGTCGAGGGCGTCCAGGGCCCGCCACGCGGGAGGGGTCGGACCACGCCTCGAGGCCGGGTCCAACAGTCGAGTCCTTTGGTGATCCACTCCTGGAAGACGGCATATGACATATTAATGTCGTTAATGCTTTCCAAGTTGGCCTCGCCTAAACTGGCGGGAAAGTCCATATTATGGAGTTTGTGCCAGGGCCGTTTCAGACGGGAGGCGGGCGGCGCCCTTTTAGGTTGAATGGAGGCCGTAATTACAAATGTGACAAGGAAATGGTCAGTCCAACCCATAGGTTTAGGAGGGTTTGCTTTGGCTTCCAGAATATTAGTAAAAACCGGGTCGAGTAGGTGACCAGCAGAGTGAGTAGGGGATGTTATAAGGGGGGTTAGCTGCAAGGCTGTCAGGTCTGCTAGGAGATTGCTAATGGTCGGATCCAGGAGGGAGTCAAAATGGAGGTTTAAATCCCCTAGGATCGTAAAGTTGGTGGAGCTAGCAACTAGGGCGTGGGCGATTTCTAGGACTACCTCTATGAATTTGGAGGTAGGCCCTGGAGGTCTATAAAGAAAAAGGCCAGATAGGGAAAAATGAGGGCTAGTGGTGATTTTAAAACGAGCACACTCACATCCCGTAATGTCTTCCTTTACAAAAGTACACTTGTATGATGTTCTATAAATGGCTGCAATGCCGCCTCCCCTAGAATCTCTATTGATAGAGGTCATAGAGAATCCATCCGGAAGCGTAAGATTAGGGATGCTGGTTAGTTCATCCTTGAGCCAGGTTTCACTCAAGAACAGTATGTCTGGGTTGTCATCTGTCAAGAGCGTATAAACCTCAGGATGGTGTTTAACCAGGGACCTGACTTTAAGATGAGAGATTGTGAGCGAGGAGAGATTCCTTCTGATGAGTCTGTGTCTGGGTAGGTTAGGTTCAGATATGGTAAAGTTACAAAATTTACAATGGAGGGCAGTCTGTCCCATGCAACCCTCTAGCTTGTCACAGCGTAAGCCCGGGTTAAGTGCCATGAGAAGATTTTTATCATAATGGTATGCCGTCTGCGTTTTTTGAGCAGGGGGACTGGCGAGAGGCGATGACTTGGCTCTAGAATACGTCTAAATACATCTAAATGCTCGTGCCAAGCTACCAAGGGGGTGAGCAGGGGTTATTTTAGGAGTGTAACTCCCTTATCCTGACTAAGAAGAAGGGTCCCTACTTGGACAAAGGTGCAAGCACTGGCCAACTAGGGACCCCATTTCTAACGGTGATCCATTCATTAAACTAATCTACATAGTTGTCAATGCTACCAAGAGGCTCAGGCACAGTATGCTCTAAGCAGGGGATCAATTTTAGACGGCCCAATTTAGACCATGGGTGATAAGCAATGCTGTACGACTCATTGGCTTATGTTTTGTTCTCTCTCCTTGATTGACAAAAATATTGCTTTGTAGTCCATCTACGTCAGTTCTAAAGTAGAAAGAGTGTTGACGAAAGCTTGGAGTACGAGACAAGGGCAAGAATATGGCCTGCTCAGTGAGTTGCTCCTTGTACAAGTTACAACACATCAAAGGCTGAATAAATAGCAACTCTATGAGTTCCTTGTCAGACTCCCTGTCCACATGGAGATTAAAATCTTAAAGCAAGATAAAACTGTTAGTTTCTAGACTAGAGAGATCGACTCCGGTATTGAAGTAATAACGTCCTTCACAGGGCCAGAGAGCATGTACCATTTTATTGGATTCATTTATATTAAATGACATTTTGAATGAGAAATATTGAGAATATATTCTGTAAATAAAAATGTCTCAATAGTGAATGAGGAGACTAAACATTTATTTTTGTAAATAATCTTATGGGTCCTTTGGCTAATTTGAAACAATAACCAGGAGGAATGTAAGATCAGGGTCCGAGCCCGCTTTAAGCCGGTTTCTGCTATTCATGCAGAATCAAAATGCGTCGTCCAGGCTCCTCCCCTCAGGCACAGGTTTAACCATCAGACATCGATTAGAATTCATGTTATATTGAGATTCTGACAGGTATGAGATACAGTTCGATTAGAAATTCTAGAAGATACGGAGAGAGAGGGTAAAGATGAAATGTGTGTGTTGCGCCTTAGCTACTCGGTTGCACCAGTGAGGAACTTCAAATTAATAGGTTCAATGCTGCACAGATGCAAATCATTTAACAGTAGTATTGAGTCTTTGCTTATCGACTGCGGAAAGAAGACTGGGCAGTGTCCCTGGGCCCTGCCATGGTCTGGGTATAGAGGGATGGAGAAAGGCTTACCTTTAGCGTGCTTCTCACTGCTGCCAGTCTAAAATAGGGCGTGGATGGATGGCATACCCAAACTAGCAAAGACTAGAGAGCACGCTTCCAGTACGGCACCTCTAAAATGGCACAATTGGGAGTGAAGTGATAATGGCCGATGCTCTTGCCGTAATTCAAGTGGACCATAAAGTTAAATTAAAACAAGCTTTGGCAAAGCCAACAGGTCTGACCATTCAACGAGATATTGCCTTTTCGAAAGTGTTTTAGCCATGGTGTATCCAATGCACTACCCTATATTTCACCCTATACCTCTCTCAATATATTGCCTGCCTCCACTCTCTGACTCATCCTAAACATCATTCTACTACTATGATCTCCAAAATAATACAGACCCTCATGACACGCCTCCTGTGAGCAGCGCGAGATCGGGGAGAACACTACTCACTCAGTCCCTGCTTGCCAGCAATGAACTACACCTGTGATACCGCTAAGGTATTTAAATGCTGCAACTCCAGGAGCTCATTTCCATCAGAGCTCACGACCGGACAACAGGTTCCTTTTGGGTCTGGAGACCATGCGAAGTAAGTAATAGATGCCGGCCCCACTCGAGGTACAGCTGCCAGTCAGGCTGCCTTTACCGCCAATGGTACAAATGGGGGTGGTGATGGACGGAGCATCTGAATCAATCAAACACTCACACCCAGTCAAAAGATCTGGGTTTAATCCATCACCGTTCTTTAGCCCACTCTGCCACCCCAGTTCAGACATGGCTATATGCAAATCAGTCTGACCCTGTGCCTCATGAGAACAGTCCAGCCCGAACTGCCACCCATGCCTTCCCTGGACCGGAAACAAGCTTCCGAGGACCGGTTTCTGGCATTCCAGCCGTCTTCAGCCCAGCTTGCTTGAATCCAGTGGCAAAGTGAACAAGGGACTCACGTCTGAGCATAATTTTACCGCCTGTAGCACATGGCCGAAGTCTCCCCCACACAATGACATTTTGTTTTCTCTCCACTGATTCCAGAGTGCAAAAAGGTCCCGGCCCCGGCAGAGGTCCATGGAGCTTTGTCCCCTGAATATATGTGTAAGCAGTGCTTCACAGCAATGTTTAACCGCATTTATACACTAGCACCCATATCGCATATATAATGAGATCGGCTACATGCCACGTTCCGCCACCAGCGCCAACACTACCGCCTTATTCGCTGACACGTTTAGGCACCTGCTGCTGACTCACTTCGTGTATATGGCCGAATACTATGTGCCTTTACATTATGTGTTTTTTTGTCTGTCTTTTTTTAAATCCCTAACAGGTACAAACTGAGAGGACATACCTCTTGCATATACAAGCACCTTAGCGCGTGCTTTACACACAGGGCACTGACAAACATAAAGATCCCTGTAACACCGATATGCATAATAGGTCCTCAAGAAAGTCAGTAGAAGAAAAGGCCTGGCTGAAACTAGTCAACCGCACTGGACGTTGGAGACCATAAGTCTAGCATGCATGTCCAAAGCCTTTGTTTTTAATTACTGCCTGGGGCCCACCAATAAAGCAATCTTTGGGACCCGAAGGACAGTATTTTAAAATCTCATGCAGACACACGCATAGCACACTCACGACCACTGTTCCCAATAACGTGCGCGCGTGGGCGCGCGCCCGCGCGCCCGCGTCTGTAGTATGAAGCGCGCAGTGCTATGTGTGGAGCGCGCACACACACAGCACATCATTCAACAACATTCAGCGCGGCTGCTTTTAAAAGCGGGCGGCGCGAAACCGGGCATTTCTTTAATGTGTGCTTTTGTTTAAAGTGCTCATGTTAATTGCAGCGCCGTCACAAGCTGCAATTAACATGAACACTTTAAACAGAAGCAAACAATGTGCCCATCACCCTGGAGCTGCGCTCTATTATGAAAAGAAATGCAGCAACTCTACAAACACGATGTGTGCTTTTCACGTCGTGTTTGTAGAGTTGCTGCATTTCTTTTCTTAACAGAGCTGGGCTGCGGGGTGATTGTGGGGCTTTGTTAAAGATTTCAGGTTAATCACCCGTGCCCTTCTGGGGCTGTAATTAACCTGAAATCTAGTGTCAGTCTTATCGTGAAAAATCAAGGGACGTTTGGTGATACACGAAGAACGTGGAATAACCATTGTTATTGTTGAGGTGCCCTGAATCTCCCCATATGCCAGGATAAAACATTGGTTGTTTAGGCACATTTTGTGTATATTCTCTGGATTTGTTGCCTCTTCTATCCGATCCTTCTTAATCTTAGCTCCATGTGGAATTTGGGATTTCAAAGTCTTAAAATGTTCCAACCGAATGTATTTGTCTTGTCCCTGAGATGCTACATTTTGCGATGTTCTTGTTTAATGGCTCTATCGTTCGAGTAGGCATGGCTGATGAACACATAGACAAACCAATGTCCCTTCCACGCGTGTCCTCCTTTAGACACGCAGGGGCAGAGTCACACCAGCATTGATGAGGCCCAGAAGTAGTATTATATAAGGGCTCTTTAACACTCAATTCATGCCTTTGTGAAGCAGCCTTTAGTAGTTAAAGGGCAGAGGGCACAGTCCCTTTCGATTTGTACTATTTGTAAATGAAAAGTCGCGGCATGTTCGCGTTTTAGATGCTTTGGAGCACATCACAGAGCCACGTAAGAGTATTCCTGGAATAATGCCTTTGTCAGGAGCGGCCCTTTACAAAACCGAGACCGAGCCATCTTTATTTGATTACACTTATATTTGTCAGGAGACAGCAGTAGGTTTCTGTTGCTGCCTGCAGATGCCCTCTTCCACACGTGCTGTTCTTCCCTCTTCCTCAGTGTGCTCACACCCAAGTGCTACTTTCCACCTGGAGATGGCTGGACATTCCAGGCGCACAGGAGTGCACCGACATCTGTAATCAGATGTGTTTCAGGCTGAGATGTGACGGGCTTTGATAGGAGACTACCGAAACCAGGAATAGCGCAGTAACTTTTTATGTCTCCATGCGTTGATATACTGTTTGTTATCATACAGAAACACGCCTTGGGCCCAAAACTTTTATTTAAAAAAAATTACATTTTGCTGGAGGATCTGCAAATCTGCAGCAACATTTTAGAGAAAGAAGCACAGGCTCCCACCCTATCATTGTAGTGAATGTGACAGTAGTTTTCGCAGCTCTACAGTATTAAGGTATCATCAGCGAACTCACACAGGTGAACAACCATTCAAGTGCAATGAATGTCTAAAGAGCTTTAGTCAATTATCAGTGCTACAAATACATCAGCAATCACACACAGGGGAAAAACCATTCAACTGCAGTGAATGTGTGAAGAGCTTTAGTCACTTATCAAACCTCCAAACACATCAGCGAACACACACAGGGGAGAAACCCTATCATTGTAGTGAATGTGACAGTAGTTTTCGCAGCTCTTCAGCATTAAGGTATCATCAGCGAACTCACACAGGAGAAAAACCATTCAAGTGCAGTGAATGTGTAAAGAGCTTTAGTCAATTATCAGTGCTACAAAGTCATCAGCGAACACACACAGGGGAAAAACCATTCAACTGCAGTGAATGTGGGAAGAGCTTTAGTCACTTATCAAACCTCCAAACACATCAGCGAACACACACAGGGGAGAAACCCTATCATTGTAGTGAATGTAACAGTAGTTTTCGCGGCTCTTCAGCATTAAGGATTCATCAGCGAACACACACAGGAGAAAAAACATTCAAGTGCTGTGAATGTGCAAAGTGCTTTAGTCAGTTATCACACCTTCAAAGTCATCAGCGAACACACACGGGGAAAAAACTATTCAGCGGCAGTGAATGCGGGAAGAGCTTTAGTCACTTATCAAACCTCCAAACACATCAGCAAACACAGAGACTCCGGAAAGAACTTAAGAACATCAAAAATAATACTGACCCATCTGAGGACATAGACAAGAGCAGAACAGTGCAGTTATTGTGAGAGGAATGAATTACGGAAAAAGATTCAATTCAAATTATGTGGGACATTAAAATGCCAGGTGATAGAAGACCGGACTAGCAGTAAAGAAGGAAAACAGATAACAGTATTTACAGAATTATAAATGTGTTTGTTTTCAGTGATTGTTCACTTCCGTACACATAGCAAAGCAGCATGATATACCAGGATACACAGTGGGAGGCTAGCACAATGTGAACTAAAAGAAAAGAAAAATTGTTGATTTTTATTTGGTGAAGAAGAGACACAAAGAAAAACATTCAATCGCACCTGACCACACCATCTGTAAAAGCAACACTGAACAATACTGGGACTAACAACGATATTTTCAGCTAACTTGTCGGATTAGTGACAAAACCTATAAGCCAAACACACCCAGAGTGGACATGCTCTCAGAGCTCTGGAGATGGGAAACTTCATTGGTAAAATGTAGATATTACTATTAACAAATGCCACTGCAGTATATGTGATGAACTAAAGCGAAGCACAAGTGTTCAAGAAATAACCTGTTTTGAGATATAAAAGAGCATATACCTTGTTTCTAACCCCTTCAGTGCTGCGCGAATTCCGCTGCAGTGCTGAAGGTTCTAAAGAACCTATGGACTCATGACGGAACGGTTCCGTCGTGAGCACAGGCCAACCAACGCTCATGATGGAACCGTTCCGTCATGAGCACCGAAGGGGTTAAGTAATGTTTGCTGCATCTTTTACATTCTGTTATCGGTTGATGGATCAGCTCGTGCCTCGGGCCTTATAACTAAGTGTGACCCGTGGCTCCTCTCCGACATGGCTCACCCTATTCATTTTGTGACTTGCCAAACTCTACTTTTTACCAGAATTGAGCCATTGTAAGCAGTCGACCATGTTTGAAGAATGTGGTGAAATAGCGAAATCCCACATCAAAAGTATATATGTGACTGGACAATCAGTTGCAGTCCCAGCAACTCGTCTTCCACACTTGATTGTCCCTTGTCCTCCAATGTTCTAAAGGATTTGTCGTATGAATGCCAGAAGTAGCAGTGACATTCATGAAGCTAACGCTAACAGGAGTGTGTGGAAGATAGAGAGGGTGAGAGATAAACAGAGCGAGAGAGACAAAGAAAGGGGCGAGAAATAGAGAAAAATGGAAAGAGGGGGAACTGCACGTTATTTGTACTCACCTAAAAATAGAAGAAGCAGCCGAATTCATGTCAATGTGTGACATCACCAGAGAAATGGACTGAACACCTGTGAATTTATATGTTTATTTTTAATACCTATAGACCCATGTCATGCCAATAAACAACGCACAAGTAAGGAAAATAGTGAAGGAGGCCATTATCATATGCAAATCACAGTGACGTCACATGTAGTGACATCACAAGAAGTGATTTCAGGCCCTTATACTAATTTTCACGTGAAAGGTTGACGGCCTGTTTTAAAAACACAAAACAAGAAACATAAAATAATGTAAAAATAAGTTTTTGGTTTCAGTTTTTATATATCATGTGTTTTTCCCACTATTAGTTTGCAACTAAACTCCGAAATGACTGAAAGTGTAAATATTTTTAAACAGATATGTGAAACTTAGAAATTAAATTTTTAAACAGTTTTCAGAGTATAAATAAAATGTGCTTTTAATTTGCGTTTGTTTCTTGACGTTATTCTTTATCCATCCCCTAAGCCCCAAACTGTTTCACATTTTCAGTGTATTAAGCACTAGAAGGGCAAATTTTGTCAAGTTCTCTGTTCCTCTCTTGCACCACTCACACAAACAAACACTCAGAGGCCTGTGTCTGCAGTGCTGGGGCACAAAGTAACAATTATCAGTCGCAGGCTAAGGAGCTAGGTGGAACTGAGTCCCGTTTCTAGATAATAGTGGGGGGAACCCTTCAAAGTATGGCTACCCCCGACTTGTACCATGCTGATAAAGCAATAGTGAATTTGACTAATTTATGATGAATTGAAATGAGAGAGAAAGAGAAGAGAGCGAGGTGCAGGATATATTAAAGAAAATGAAAAAAAGAGACACAAGACTTTACCCTTTTCTGTGTACAAGCTGTACTGTGCGTTGTAAACAGGTTGTCACCCCCTTTGTATGTAAATGAGCTTCTGTGACCAGACACCCCAGGCTCCCATCTCTTCTAGCGCGGATGATAATGTGAGCACTGTAAGGTAATCATAAACTAGGGCTATATTGAGAAATAATCGACTTCTAGGTCTCACAGCTGTGGATATTTAGTTCTTTTATCAGTTTTTTTTTAATTTACTTTAGTTTGCAGCAATTCTCAAGGTTACTTTTTCTCAGTATATCGCTTTATATCGCTCTTTGCGCTTCATCAGTTAAACGTGAGGTTTGATGTAGGATTTGTTGTCAGTGTCCCTAGACCATGTCCCAATCCCTTTGTCCTCGATTTGTCAGCATGTGTTTTGTCCACACACTGGTCTAGGATGGGCCTTCTCAAGGTTGAAAGCGCGGTAATGGGAATAATAAATCAGACATATTTGAAATTGTATGTAAACAAATGCGTGCCTTTCAGTTATCAGGCACCACCAGACACATCTACACATGTAATTGAGCACCAGACTAAAGTGACTCCTCCCTATATGTAAGGAGGGAGAAGGTGTGACGTCCTGTGTCATGATATTCTGGAATGTGGGGATGGTTGCTAGGCCGTGAGCTGGAATGGAGACATTTGTCCGTTGGTCTTAGCTTGATGATGGATGGGGTCTCTGCATCTGTGATACTTAAATAAACCTTTCTTGACCCCCACTGTATGATCTACTCTGATTTCTGGAGGGACACACTTCCACAGATGACCATGTTAAATCTAGCACAACCCACTGAGCATTTATTTATTTATTTATTTATTATTTTATTTATTTTGTATAGCGCAAACAGCTACCCAACAAAGGGTTTCCCGGCGCTTGTGATTCAGTGAAGAGTAATTGGACAGCTGACTTAGACGTTAAATAGCCAGGTTTTTATGGCTTTTCTGAATTTGATGTAATTAGTCTCTGAGCGCAGAGCTTGTGGCATGGAGTTCCACAGGGAGGGACCAAGGTACGCGAAGGATTTGCCTCCCATGCGTGATAGTTTTATTTTGGGCACAACAAATTTATTCGCTGTTGCAGATCTCAGCGTCCTAGATGGAAGGTAACATTGTACCAGATTTCGTAGGTATTTAGGCGCTTTGTTTGTTGAGATTTTGTGCATGAGGCATAATGATTTGAATTTGATTCTGTTCTCAATTTTTAGCCAATGCAATTCACGTATTAGTTTGGTAGTGGGCGCATGGATAGGAATTTTACCTAACAGCCTAGCAGCTGCATTCTGCACAGTTTGCAGTTTGCGGACTGTGGCTTTGTTGGACCCCAAGTATAGCACATTGGCGTAGTCTAATCTTGATGTTATTAGGGCGTTAATGACAGTTTTCTTAGTATGATCCGGTAGCATCCAGCAGATTTTCTTTAGCCACTTCAGGATGACGAAACATGTGGCTGATGTTTTAATGGCCTGCTGGTGCATACTGAGTGTGTCATCAACAACAAAGCCTAGGTTTCGGGCTTGGTTAGTTGGAATTGGAGGGGAGCCCATTTCCGGGGGCCAATGTTGGGGTCCCCAGAGTTCTTTATTTCTTCCCAAGATAATAAGTTCGGTTTTTTCACCGTTTAATTTCAGGAAGTTATTTCTCATCCATCCAGCGATTTTGGTAAGTCCTACTCTTAATGTGGATGGATCATTATTGCCTATTGGTGGAAGGGAAAAGAGAAGCTGAGAATCATCAGCATAGGAGAACATTATTAGTCCGGTTTCCTTAGCTATTTTTGCAAGAGGGCTCATGTATAAATTAAAAAGTAATGGACTTAAAATTGAGCCTTGTGGGACTCCATGTTTGAAGGTGTGGATATCAGAGCACGCAGAATTAGAATCAGAATTCCTGCAGGTGTGGTACTTGATAGCAAAGGTTTATTGTCAGCGTTATTTACAGCAGATAATAAAACAATCACAATTCTTGTTGATTTAAAACGACTTAAGCACCGTTCATACAAATACTACACTTTGCGCATAATCCATGATCTGAAGTAAAATCCTACTGCAAATGGATGACGTACATCACTATTAAAACCAATCAATTAGATAGAGCGGTCATTAGGTCTTACAAAGCGTACCAGCTAACAAGCACGTACATAGGTGCAGATACCGGCGTCTCTGTCTGCTTGTTTCCTACTCAGAGCAAGTAAACCCCTAGCAAGCCTGACCGCTGTCTTATAAACATCAGAAATAAAAGAAGAGCACAAGCCTGCTGCGCAGACGTTACCTAGTGTGTTAAAAAAACAAGGATTGACCAAATAGTTTCAGTTTTGCTGACAGCCGGGTGGAAATTAAACCCTCAGATATGGGCCAATAGACGGCCAACACCTAAGCGAGCATTTTATAAAGTGCAGGTACAAGTAGAAATGTGCAACAATACCTCTCGATACTCTGTCCAGTCCATAAGGCTCTCCAGTGCCTTTCATGCTGGAGTCGAGCTACGCTCCAGTTTATGAAGGCAAATATGTCAAAGGACGAGCACAGCCCCCAGAGACAAACAGAAAATGACCAAACCATCACTATAGTTGGTTTATGGTTTGTACCCACTTCCTTCGCTGCTGTCTATGGCAGGTCTGCATATACAAAGCAACTGCCTGGCAAATCTCCATACGATCAGTTCTATAACATAAGAAAAGTGCTGCGCTGCAGCATCTCAGATTACGTGTTAGAAAAAGTGGACATAGGTCGTACCTTTGGATTTTAAGTGACATATCAAACAGCTGCATAAAATGCATAAATGACTCAGGGACCCATTATTTACAGGTACATTTGTCAGATCCGCCTCCAGGGTCTTTATCCATGATTTAGTAAAGGCCCCTCCCTGAAGAGTGCCTAATCTGAACATGAGATATAAAGATATATAGCCATTTTCTCAGCAGGGAATGGCATGTCCAATATTTCTTTTTAACCAGTTCTATTGTTGCCTTATTCATCAGTTCCAGATTATTTTAAAGCTCTACCCAACAAGTGTATATTAGAATGTTCTTAACGTGCTTGAACCGGGGTAAACTATTGTAATTCTGCATCGTTGCAGTTCCTGCGGGACCATTCTATATGATGCAAAGGATAGATTTGACCACACTCGCATCCATTATCTTACGGGGTGAGATCCTCCGGTGAACCCCAGCTCAGCTCTTAATACTTTCATTGGGGTTTCAGGACCCAGGTTTAGTACATGTCACAAGAAGATGTTTCCCAGTTTAAGAAGAGCCTGAACTTTCGTAAAATCCCACAGTTCAGTACCATAAGGGCAGGCCACACGTGCATTTATCTTGAATGCATCTGTGCTAGATTATTGGTCTCTCGCTGCTTGAGTTAGCAAAATGTAGAATAGTGGTGTCAAGTTTGTTTTCGCCTTCGCCACATGAGCTTTCAATATAAATGGTCATCCATTCGCATGCAAAGGTAGTCATGTTTTAAGTCGCTTAGTTGGTACTTGGTTTACCATTAATCCTGAATGTCAACAAAGATTTTGATTTAGGAATAATTATCATATATTTTTCTCTTTATTGATTATTAACTTTTGTACCTTACAGAATAGCTCAAAGCCTTCCAAAAGTTGATGCATTGATTTTTCAGTACGCGCTAATGTTACTGCATCATCTGCAACCACCGGGATCGGAATTTTCTCCTTCTCCAATATCGGAACATCAAGACGAAGATTCCAGACAGAATCAGTTCCCTTGATGTGAATGTTGAATAAAGCTGGGGCAAGTACGCAACCCTGCCCAATGTCAATGTTTATTTCAAACTTCTCTGTGCATTCTCCTTTTACACTAAATCTTACTCTGGAATGATTGCCGCGGGCAGATCCTTTCGGATACTCAAATAGTTGCTTGGGAACCTCCTTCCTTCAGAAGATTCCAAAGGACGGAGTGGCGACAGAATAGAATGCTGTTTATAGGTCTCTGAAGACCAAGTAGAGTGGGGAGTTTCCAGGAACACAAACTTCATACAGATCATGTACAATCTCAGAGCCGGGTCGATTCTACTTTGGCCTTTTCAGGATCCAGCCTGAGGGTTAGAGAGAATATTTTTTTCCTCTGTCCAGGTCTTGAGTCGGGACTGTAAGAGTTTCCCAAAGATATTTCCAATGTTGCCTAATTGGGAAATTAACCGATAGTTGGAGGGGTTGTCTCTCCCCCCTTTCTTGTGAATCACCACAGTTATGGAAGACTTCCATGATTCTTGAACCAAACCAAGAGTCATTACGGTATAAAATAACGCTGTTAAAGACCCTGAAGCACTGAACGCCTGAACTGGCCATCCCTCCTCTCCTCTGAATCCATGCATTAACGCTTAGTGAAGGTGTGGAGGAGGGAAGTCCATGTCACCGCACAGTAAATCTCAGTCACAGGAACACCCCTGACGAGTGCTGATGCAGAGGACTCTGAGGGCATATTAGCAAGGGCGATATCGCCGCTTTAGCTGGACTTTTTCCCGCTAAAGCGGCAATATTTGTATCGCCCTATTAGCAAGCTGTCGCTAACAGCAGTTAGTGACAGCTTATAGGCAATAGCTGCAGGTTTGGGGCACGCTTTGCATGTCAGCGATATTTATCACTAATGACATGCAAAGTGGGCGTACCCAAACTGTTAGCGACTGAAACCAGTCGCTAACACAGCTATCCCCTATTATCAAGGCAGGCAAAGCGATAAAAAAAATTGTGCTAAGCGCGATTATCGCTAGAATCCAACGCCTGCTAAAAAGTTGACTTACCTGTATAGTCAATGGGGGGGGGGGGGGTGGGGGGTGGATTATCACATTAAGCACCCATTGGCGTTAATGTAAGAATATCGCTGGATTTCCAGTGATATTCTTGCATTGAGCTGCTATCGCCGGATATTTTATCGCATTGGAGATAAACCACGTTATCTCTGCGATAATATCCGGCGATAGCAAGCGGTAATAAAAAAATGCACTAAGCGCATTTAGCTATAAATATCGTTACTCCTTGATAATATGCCCCTTTGTTCTGGAGGACTGAGCGTGGATTCCCTTAGTCAGTTCCTTTGTGATGCAGAAGATGATGCAATAAGATAAGGCCCTCTTCTGGGTAGAGGTACCCTTCTTGCAGCATCTACAGTCCGCACCTAGGGTCAATATAAAAATAGTCTTCCTTTTGGGGCTCTTACTGATATGATCTCACCTCCTTTGGGGGTAGAAGGTGGGAAGGGTGACAGATCGCCTCAGAAGGAAAGAGACCACCACCTTGGGAACGAGAGTCGATGTAGTTCTGAGGAATAATTCCTCCAGGAAGAAGCATGTGAAGGGCGACCGCATGCTCAGTGCCTGTAACTCACTGATGTGCCGCAACGAAGTGATGCTATAAAGAGAACAAAGGTATACCCAAACTGCTAGAGCAGGAACCTCGGGGAACAGCAGAAAACAAGTAGCAATCTTTCGCTGTAGACTAAAGATGTGAATAGGTGCTCATGTGAATTAAGAAGTGAGGGGTCCGTCGAGACAAAGTGAAGACGTATGACTCGACCCCTCGAGTTACTTCCAGGCACTATAGACACTCCATTTCGTTCTATGGTTTGTAAACTGTCTTAGTTCATACTACGTCTACAGCGAAGCATTGTTGTTTGTTGTATATCATCAAAATAATAGCAATAAAAAACGGTGTACAGGATCAGTGACCAAAGCTGGTATTTGTGGAAGGGCTCAGAAATGTGAAAACAAGTCCATTGGCGCCTAAGAAAGAGAATTGGTGCAAAGATATGTGCCAGTCTCATCAAAAATTTGACTATGATTGCATATTGCATGAGGCATGCTGGACAGGGCAGCTATGTATCCTTCGTCTACTGCACAACTCTGCAGGACCAGTGACAAGGTGATGAAATTACATCGACCACCTCCATTGGCAGCTGGAAGGAGCTCTGATGCCCCTCTCAATCTGCAGACATGAAGGTGGAGGCTCTGCACGGGTAGGTGCTTGTCCCGCCCCTCTCAGTCTCCAGACATGAAGGTGGAGGCTCTGCACGGGTAGGTGCTGGTCCCGCCCCTCTCAGTCTCCAGACATGAAGGTGGAGGCTCTGCACGGGTAGGTGCTGGTCCCGCCCCTCTCAGTCTCCAGACATGAAGGTGGAGGCTCTGCACGGGTAGGTGCTGGTCCCGCCCCTCTCAATCTGCAGACATGAAGGTGGAGGCTCTGCACGGGTAGGTGCTGGTCCCGCCACTCTCAGTCTCCAGACATGAAGGGGGAGGCTCTGCACGGGTAGGTGCTGGTCCCGCCCCTCTCAATCTGCAGACATGAAGGTGGAGGCTCTGCAGGGGTAGGTGCTGGTCCCGCCCCTCTCAGTCTCCAGACATGAAGGTGGAGGCTCTGCACGGGTAGGTGCTGGTCCCGCCCCTCTCAATCTGCAGACATGAAGGTGGAGGCTCTACACGGGTAGGTGCTGGTCCCGCCCCTCTCAGTCTCCAGACATGAAGGGGGAGGCTCTGCACGGGTAGGTGCTGGTCCCGCCCCTCTCAGTCTCCAGACATGAAGGTGGAGGATCAGCAGGGTGAGGTGCGTATCCTGCCCCTCTTGATCTCCAGACTTTCCAATCTGCCTCTCAGAGTGGACCTTGAGAAAGAAGGTCAACTCTAAGAGGCAGATGTAGAGGGTGGCACAAAGAGAGGTGCAGATGGTCCACGTACCACAGCCTGTTGGCCAGTCATGGGTGGAAAGAATTGCTTTGCATCAGTCATGGTGAATCTTCCTGACAACTGGAGGAATAAAGGATATGGGAAGAAAGGTGTCGTAAAGCAGAAAACTCCACCTCAGCCAAAATGTGTCCCCCAACATTTCCCATAGTGTAAACTGGAGGGCACAGAATTGTGGACAATGGACGTTAGCACAAGTTGCAAATCGGTCAGCCTGAGGGGGATCCACAGGGCTAACACGTTCTTCACCAGAATCCAAAAGGAGATGCTGCTCGTGGTTGGCAAGATGAAGCCAACTCAGGCTGTGAGCTGACCAGATGGCACCTAGCCAGGTCCCAAGCTGGTGCAAGTCGAACCCAGAGACTGGCACTTTTGTGCCACCAGAATTTCACTTTTTTGATGTTCCAGTGCCGCAATGTGCCACTGCATATTTATAAGGCCACGTAAAGCTTTTCATGGCCTTATAAATATGTGCTCCCTTTCACGCAGAGCACTGCATGAAACGGGCGTTCCGTGGGTGTTACTGTGGGTGCAACACTCCTGGAACCGGACGCATTCTCAGATTTACGATACATTGTGAACCTGGGAATATGTCAGAGTCTAACGCCACCCCAGGGGTGGCATTAGGGAGGCACAACAAGGAGATTTATTTTTATGTCTCCCTGTGCTTTCCTTTTTCTATTAGTACTGCATTCTGTAGCACACATAGACAAAGGAAATTGCCTCTTGTGATTGACTTTGTGCAGGAAGGTCTCCCTTCCTGCACAAAATCAATCAACCCTGCAACGCAGGCCCCCTTGCATTGCACCATGGAGAAAGGCTGCCTGTGTTGGCGCATGGCAGCCCATTGTGCGCCTGCGCTGGGGAAAAGGACAGGAATGCGTGGTATCACATAGATAAGGCACATTCCTGCCCTTTTGTTCTGATGTAGAGCAGTGCAGCAAGATTCCTTGTGGTGCTGCCCTACCCAAAACCTCATAAATGAGGCCCAGAGTCTCTGGGCTTCCCGACTGAGGAGGAGAGACCTCCAGCAGGACAGCGTTGGATTGACTGAATCCAGTCAAGCATGAACTAGAAAAAGAAGAGATCACATTCTTTGGCTGCATCTTCACCGACACAAGATGTTTGAAAGAAAGAGCCAGACCACAGTAGGATCATGAGACCACCATGAGCCAGACCACCCGTAGGATCATGAGATCACTATCAACCAGACCACCCGTAGGATCATGAGACCACCATGAGCCAGACCACCCGTAGGATCATGAGACCAACATGAGCCAGACCAGATTACCACCTCTCCTCTCGTAGGATTGAAGTCCACCGTGAGCCAAACCAGATTACCCCTCACCCGTAGGATCATGAGGCCACCATGAGCCAGACTAGATTACCCCCTAACCGTAGGATCATGAGACCACCATAGCGTTTGAGCGAGAAGCAACAGCTAAGACGCAGACATTTGCTGTATTTGAAGTCCACAGTGACGGGTCAAGGAGACGCGGTCATGGAGTGACTCGCTTGTATTCTCTTCCTCGGCATTCTCTTTTTTGTGTTTTCTTTCCTTTAATTCTTCTCCTTCCTGTCTGATTTTCTTCTTTCCCCACCCCGCCCGGTCGCCCTACACTCTTTCATCTATCAACCAAGGTGTAAGATGTTAATTAAAGCTTAATTTCAGCCGGTGGTCGCAGGTAGGGCCCATCAGCACTCTCCTTTTGAGAGCTGGCACTTATTTTTCCTCATCAGACTTTGACACATAACAAGGGAGTGAAAAACACACAAGGGAGAAGAACGAGGAAGAGAAAGATGAAAAGATGTAGGTCCCTGCTAGGAAAGCAGGGACCTACAAGAGTGAGATAAAGAGCCATGAGGTGGAATCAAGAGTGAGATAAAGGAGCCAAGAGTGTCTGGGGTGGATTAAAGAGCCATGAGGTGGAATCAAGAGTGAGATACAGGAGCCAAGAGTGGCTGTGGGTGAATTAAAGAGCCATGAGGTGGAATCAAGAGCGAGATAAAGGAGCCAAGAGTGTCTGGGAGTTGATTAAAGAGCCATGAGGTGGAATCAAGAGTGAGATAAAGGACCTGAGAGTGGCTGTGGGTGAATTAAAGAGCCATGAGGTGGGATCAAGAGTGGGATAAAGGTGCCCAGAGTGTCTGAGGGTGGAATCAAGAGTGGGATAAAGGAGCCGAGAGTGTCCGGGAGTGGATTAAAGAGACACAAGGTGGAATAAAGAGTGGGATAAAGGAGCCGAGAGTGTCTGCGTGTGGATTAAAGAGCCACAAGGTGGAAGCAAGAGTGAGATAAAGGAGACAAGAGTGTCTGGGGGTGGATTTAAGAGCCACAAGGTGGAATCAAGAGTGAGATAAAGGAGACAAGAGTGTCTGGGGGTGGATTATAGAGCCACAAGGTGGAATCAAGAGTGAGATAAAGGAACCAGGAGTGTCTGGGGGTGGATTAAAGAGACATGAGGTAGAATCAAGAGTGAGATAAAAGAGCCAAGAGAGTCTGGGGTGGATTAAAGAGCCATGAGGTGGAATCAAGTGTGAGATAAAGGAGCCGAGAGTGTCTGGGGTGGATTAAAGAGCCATGAGGTGGAATCAAGAGTGAGATAAAGGAGCTGTGAGTGGCTGGTGGTGGATTAAAGAGTCATGAGGTGGAATCAGGAGTGAGAGAAAGGAGCCGAGAGTGTCTGGGGGTGGATTAAAGAGCCATGAGTTGGAATCAAGAGTGATATAAAGGAGCCAAGAGTGTCTGGGGTGGATTAAAGAGCCATGAGGTGGAATCAAGAGTCAGGTAAAGGAGCCAAGAGTGTCTGGGGTGGATTAAAGAGCCATGAGTTGGAATCAAGAGTGAGATAAAGGAGCCAAGAGTGTCTGGGGGTGGATTAAAGAGCCATGAGTTGGAATCAAGAGTGAGATAAAGGAGCCAAGAGTGTCTGGGGGTGGATTAAAGAGCCACGAGGTGGAATCAAGAGTGAGATAAAGGAGACAAGAGTGTCTGGGGTGGATTAAACAGCCATGAGGTGGAATCAAGAGTGAGATAAAGGAGCCGAGAGTGTCTGGGGGTGGATTATAGAGCCACAAGGTAGAAGCAAGAGTGAGATAAAGGAGGCAAGAGTGTCTGGGGTGGATTAAAGAGCCATGAGGTGGAATCAAGAGTGAGATAAAGGAGCTGTGAGTGGCTGGTGGTGGATTAAAGAGTCATGAGGTGGAATCAGGAGTGGGAGAAAGGAGCCGAGAGTATCTGGGGTGGATTAAAGAGCCTTGAGTTGGAATCAAGTGTAAGATAAAGGAGCCAAGAGTGTCTGGGGTGGATTAAAGAGCCATGAGGTGGAATCAAGAGTGAGATAAAGGAGACAAGAGTGTCTAGGGTGGATTAAACAGCCATGAGGTGGAATCAAGAGTGAGATAAAGGAGCCAGGAGTGTCTGGGGTGGATTAAAGAGCCATGAGGTGGAATCAAGAGTGAGATACAGGAGCCGAGAGTGTCTGGGCGTGGATTAAAGAGCCATGAGATGGAATCAAGAGTCAGATAAAGGAGCCAAAAGTGTCTAGGGGTGGATTAGAGAGCCAGGAGGTGCAATCAAGAGTGAGATAAAGGAGCCGAGAGTGTCTAGGGGTGGATTAGAGAGCCACGAGGTGCAATCAAGAGTGAGATAAAGTAGCCGAGAGTGTCTGGGGGTGGATTAAAGAGCCATGAGGTAGAATCAACATGAGATAAAGGAGCCAAGAGCGGCTGGGGTGGATTAAACAGCCATGAGTTGGAATCAAGAGTGAGATAAAGGAGCCAAGAGAGTCTGGGGTGGATTAAAGAGCCATGAGATGGAATCAAGAGTCAGATAAAGGAGCCAGGAGTGTCTGGGGTGGATTAAAGAGGCATGAGGTGGAATCAAGAGTGAGATAAAGGAGCCGGGAGAGGCTGGTGGGGGATTAAAGAGCCATGAGGTGGAATCAAGAGTGAGAGAAAGGAGCCAAGAGTGTCTAGGGGTGGATTAGAGAGCCAGGAGGTGCAATCAAGAGTGAGATAAAGGAGCCAAGAGTGTCTAGGATGGATTAAAGAGCCATGAGGTAGAATCAATATGATATAAAGGAGCCAAGAGTGGCTGGTGGTGGATTAAAGAGCCATGAATCAAGAGTGAGATAAAGGAGCGACCCTTGACCCTGATCCAGGCAGGTCGCTCCCTACGCCGCACATCTCTACCTGTCTGTGCCCATGTCCCTGATCTCACTGCTGTCGCGATTTCAAGTTCCTCCTCCACCCAAAGGCTCTTGCCTGTGCCTCATTCCTGGTGGCCCAGTGGTGAGCCATAAGTATCTGTGTGCTCGCTCTGTTCCTTTTTGCCTGTTATATGTCTGGTGTTGTCTTACTTTTTGCGTTATCTTTTACCCACTGTTGTATTACTTTGTATTATACTTCTGCTGTATTATTTTGTGCCCACTGTTGTATTCCTTTTCTTTGTATTCTTTGCTTCCGCCCGTTTTTTGCTCTGTGGCCCTCCAGCATTCCAGCCTTTCTCTCCCCTTCACACCGCTGCGTCCCCTGCGGCCCCTACCCCCGCTTGCCCATTTGTCCCGCTCCCGTCTCCCAGCTGCTCCTCCCTTCCACCTCCCCTTCTAATGGCTGCCGTGCCGAAAGTGCGCCGAATGCAAACCTGCCTGTACTCGTCCACGCCTGATCCATGCCCAGCGCCAGACCCCAGACCCCCTGGCCCCCCAAACGTCGCGACGCCTGCCGCCACTACCACACCAGCACCCTCCTTGCACTCAACGCCGGCCAATCATACAACTGCTTCCTGGCCACCCCGAAGCGCACCCAAGGACCCTTCTCCTGTCGGAGCTGCAGCTTCACCAGCCTCCAAGCCGCCACCTTGCCCACCGGGGTAGGACGCCACCACCTCAGATGCATACTACTCAACACCCGCTCTGCCCACAAGCACGCCATCAAACTCTGGGACCTACCCGACTCATCCTCCCCGGACGACGCCTTCCTGACGGAGACCTGGATGAACCCCTCCTCTGCACCCGACATCGCCATATACATCCTGGACGGCTACAAGATCACACGCAGGGACCGAACCAACAGAGCAGGAAGAGGAATCACCATTGTCCACACCCTCAGAATCTCGACCAGCACCGATGACACTCTCAGCTCCGCCGAACACCAGCACTTCCAGATCCACATCGACCCCAACACCACCCTCAGAGGAACCCTCGTCTACAGACCCCCCGCCACAGTGCAGCAACTCCATCCCCGACTTGGTCAGCACGCACTTCCTTGCTTCCACGGGCTACATCCGCCTCGAAGACCTCAACTTCCACCTCAACAGCAACTCTACCACTCTGCTCGACAACCTCGACAGCCTCGGACTCAAACAGCTAGTCACGACTCCCATCCACTCCGCCGGACACATGTTCAACTGTATCTTCTCCGCCAGCAACTACGTCACCTTCAACCACACCACCAAACTCCTCTGGACCGACCACCGCTACATGCACTTCACCTTCGAGAAACCCACCATGCACCACCACACACAACGGACTCAATGCTGCAGCTAGAGCAAAGTCACCGAAGACCAGCTAATCGCCACCCTTGCCCGAAACCCACCAACTGACACCGCCGACACCAACACGGCAGCCCGCAACCTCAGGCAAGGGATCGACAACTGTGCCAACACTCTCACCCGATCAAGAAACCCTCAAACAGACGCATCAACAGAACATCCATCTGGTTCACCGCCGACCTCCAGGCATCTGAGCAGACCTGTCGAAGGCTCGAGATGAAGTGGCACCACGACAGACAACACTGGACAGCAATGCAGCCCAAAAGAGTGCCATCCACAGACACCACCAACTCATCCGAACTGTCAAAAGGACTTCCTTCAAGGAACGCTTTACAACAATGCACACAACAGCAAAGAGCTCTTCAACATCATGAAGGAACTCTCCAACCCCAGCTCCAATTCCAACGACATCCTGCCATCGCAAGACCTCTGCGACTCCCTAGCCACCTTCTTCCACTGTAAGATCGCAGACATCCGTGACAGCTTTAACAACCAGGCCCCCCCGACAGCCACCGACACCTCAGACTCACCGCCCCCAGCCACACCAACCCCCTGCTCTCCTGTACCAATGTCAACGACGACAACGCCATCAAAATCATGAACGCCATCCACTCCGGCATACCAGCAGACCCCTGCCGGCACCACATCTTCAACAAAGCAAGCTCCACCATCGCACCCCATCTCCGCAAGATCATAAATAATTCCTTCAAGACTGCCACTTTCCCAGAGAGCTGGAAGCACACTGAGATCAACGCCCTACTCAAGAAACCCAAGGCGAACCCTAAGGACCTCAAATACTTCCGGCTCATCTTCCTACTCCCGTACCGGCGAAAGTCATCGTGAAGATTGTCAACAGGCAACTGATCCTCTTCCTCGAGGAGAACAACATCCTGGACCCATCCCAATCCGGATTCCACAGCAACCATAGCCACCACCGATAACATCACGAACCTGCTGGAGAACGGAGAAACTGCACCCTCATCCTCCTGGACCTTTTGCCACCTTTCACACCGCCTGCCTCCACACCCTATGCACACGCCTCCACAACGCAGGGATCCGCGACTAAGCCATGGACTGGACCACCTCCTTCCTCACTGGCAGAACACAGAGTGTCCGCCTCCCTCTGTTACGATCAAAAGTCACCAAGATCATCTGTGGTGGTCCCCAAGGATCATCCCTCAGCCCGACACTCTTCAACGTCTACATGGCACCGCTCACCCACAAAGCCCGATCGCATGACCTCAACATCATCTCATATGCAAACGACACCCAGCTGATCCTCTCCTTCATGAAGGCCGTCGCCGAATGGATGAAGAACAGCTGCCTGAAACTATACTCGGACAAGACGGCTGCACCCTGTCCACCTGGGACGACTCCTGAATGCCGGCCACAATAGGAGCTGCACTGACTCCCACCGACCACGCACGCGATCTGGGGTCCATTCTGGACTCATCGCTGTCAAGGATCCAGCAAGTCAACACCGTATCCTCCTCCTGCCTCAACACCCTCTGCATGCTCCGCAAGATCTACAGACGGATCCCCACCGGAACCAGAAGGACAGTCACCCAGTCCCTCGTCACCAGCAGGCAGGACTACGCCAATGCCCTCTACGCAGGAACCTCGGCCAAACTCCAGAAATGACTACAACGCATTCAGAATGCCTCTGCATGCCTCAGCCTCGACATCCCCCGCACAGCCAAATCACATCCCACCTGAGAGACCTGCACGGGCTCCCGGTCAAGAGGATATCCTACAAGCTCCTCGCCCAAGCATACAAGGCACTCCACAACACTGGACCAGCGTACATAAACAGACGACTCAGCTTCCACACCCCGAACCGCCATCTTCGCTCTGCTGACCTCGCCACCGTCCCTGTGTGGGTGAAATACCCCCTCCGTCCTCAGACCCCATCCACTTAGTGAGAGACCCCTGTGTGGGTGAAATATCCCCTCCATCCTCAGACCCCGTCCACTGAGTGAGAGATCCCTGTGTGGGTAAAATATCCCCTCCATCCTCAGACCCGCTCCACTGAGTGAGAGACCCATCTGTGGGTGAAATACCCCCTCCATCCTCAGACCCCATCCACTGAGTCAGAGACCCATGTGTGGGTGATATACCCCCTCCATCAGACCCCATACACTGAGTGAGAGACCCATGTGTGGGAGAAACACCCCCTCTGTCCTCAGACCCCATCCATTGAGTCCGAGACCCCTGTGTGGGTCACACCTGATGGTTTGTGACTTTATTGTGACTACAACCTGCTTCTTTCCTTGTTTTATGAGTGAGCCCCTGAAGGGGGAGGTGAACAAGAAAGCAGCAGAGAAATGCAAACCCTGATGTGGTGCAAAGCAGCGGGAGAGTGTTGATTGTCGGAGGTAGTCATTGCGGCGAGGTCCGGCCCGTAGAATTGCTGCTCCTCGAGAGGTATCAGTTTTCTTCAAAGTGTACTTTACATTTTATTAATAGTGCTAGCGCACTGCCAGTGCTGCCGGTCCTAATGCTTTCAGTGCCAGTTTGTGACCTGAGTTGTTTGTACTAAATAGTAAAAGGTTGTGCTGCTTATTCACAGCGAAACCCTCTTCTATGCAGTCCCGGCTATGTTTTTGCTTACTGGAGAGGCATCGTTCAGTAAGAATGGAAAATATCTTCAATTTGTAGTATCCTTAAAAAGTTAAAATTTCTTTAATTGCAAATTGTCCTTGATTTATATGTGGTACGACGTTCCCGTTGTGCGCTCTCTTTCATCATGTAACTAGCGTGTGTGTTAGAGTTTTTTTCTTTTTTTACAAGACATGCGAATACATTGCAGGTGTCTTATTCCATTGTTATAAAGATAGAGGCCTCATTTGTCACAATTGTCTAAGCTATTCACCTAAGTTGTGCCAATGTAGCTTTGTTTTTAGACTGAGTTAATCTATTTAGTAAACGGGTTCTCTTGGTTTCTTCTAGCGAACTTAATTCAGCGCAGTTCACGTGCTCAGTATCTATGTAGTAGCTCTCCTTGACAGCAACTTCTGAAAACAAATGTGTGCAGGGCCCTTCTGTTCATCTGGGCAGTGTGTGGGCTCTGCATTCACATCATAATGTTATGCAATTATTTCATAACCTGTTGCAGAGGCCTGCTTGGGAATTGTTTAGCAGTGATATGAGTGTATTTAATACCGAACCCTCTTGTTTTGCACATACTCCGGTTCTTATCTACATGACTGCGTTTGTGTCTAAACGATTGCATTTTATTTTCCATGGGCTGTTTCTTTAGTACATTGTGGCATGCTTGAGGTCACCTAATAGCGATCATGGGAGTTCTGTGCTTCGTTTTCATGTTACACCTGACCTAGCGCTGTCATCCGTACTGGAGTGTGCACGTACCCTGCTCTCCACATGCGGCCTAAGCAGAATATTGATTGTAAGACCTGAACTCTTCTGTTTTTATAAATGCCAAAACAAAAACCGTTATTGAAAAGCAGTATGAAGACGGAAAAGGAAGAAGTGGTCTCTTGAAAAAAAAACATGCTTGGATGAGTTACAGTTCACATTTAATGCTTCTAAAAATGATTTCTTAATTACCATGATTGATTATCTGTGTGCAATTTATATCCCATGAAGTTTTAAAACACATGCCTTTTGCTAGCAGGTCCCCTTCCAGTAACATTCATCTTAGAAAGAGGCTGTAGGTTAGTCAGTTTGCAATTCAGGGGCTATGCAGAAGCTTCAACGTCTTTCCAAAGCTTATTACTGTTTTAAAGGGCGTATCTCTGATATTTAGCTTTTTCCATGGACTTATGTGTTTGGTTTTATTTCAGGGGGAAATGTCTCTGCTCAGAGAGCTGCAGTCATGCAGTCTGTCTCTGAGAGCTGCAGTCATGCTGCTGTCTCCGGTTAGTGCCCTTCCATCCATTAGTGGTGCTTTGCTGCAGTTTTAAGACCTTGTTAGAGTTTATTGTTGCTCCAATGGGGGCAATTTCTGATATTTATTTCTCTAATCTTCATTACTTGATTTTGCCTGCCGCAAGACAGTGTCACTCATAGTCATTAAAATGTCACTCATAATTTCACTGAAATGATGAAAATGTCACACACAGCAATCTGAAACCTTGGCAGCTATGCATTGAGGATTCACAGCCCTGTCAAATATAAATAATCACCAACAGGAACATTAGAAGACGCTGCCCAGTGTCATTGCAGCAGCTGTGTCTACATTTCACACATTGAGTGAAATACAAGTCCTCTTTTAAATTCACTCCTTAATGTCATGTCTGTCCCTTTCCAGAAGTTTAAAAAATGAAAAAATTGCTGGTACTTCTCTGAGGGAGGGGGGCAGAGCTGGCATGAGGGGCTGAATCTGAGGCTCCTCAAGAACACACCAGGCACACCAGACCATAATGATGAGCCCACGGGGGCTTGGGATCACGGTGAGAGACACACAGGGTGAGGGGATGCAGTGACGGGCACAGAGGGGCCGTAGGGGTCACTGTTCATTAACGAGGCGTGGGGTCATAATGATGAGCCCACGGGGGCTTGGGATCACGGTGAGAGACACACAGGGTGAGGGGACGCAGAGACGGGCATAGAGGGGCTGGAGGGGGTCACTGTTCATTAACGAGGCGTGGTTTCATAATGATTAGCCCATGGGGGCTTGGGATCACGGTGAGAGACACACAGGGTGAGGGGACGAGTGACGGGCACAGAGGGGCTGGAGGGGGTCACTGTTCATTAACGAGGCGTGGGGTCATAATGATGAGCACACGGGAGCTTGGGATCACAGTGACGGGCACAGAGGGGCCCGAGGACTCCTGAACCGACCTACGGAACTGACCCCTGTGGATGCCGTGCTTTCGGAAGCTCAAGAGAGGTCGCTGATGCCCTGCATTTCTTAAAGGTAGTTGACCTGCAACGCCACGGTCAGCCAGAACTATTTGGATTTGTTTTTTCACAGCGCTGTGATAGCGCCGGGCGGAGCTATAGACTTCAAGGAACTGTTGTTCAAGGTTATTTTGATATTGAAGATTTCTAAGTACTGTAATGTGGATTTTTATCGTTTTTGGTCTATATTGGATATTTTTTAAACTGGTGTGGTGTCCTTTTGTAGTACTTACACTTTATTACTGTTGGTTATGTGTAAATGCTTTACACACTGTTATGTTATGTTATGTGTTTTGTTGAGCGCAACAGCTGCCCCAGCAACGGGGCGTCCCGGCGCTAAGAACCATAGCACAACCTACTGGGGAGGGGGGTAGAGAGATTAGAGACTACAGAAGTGGAAAGAGGTGAGTTTTTATTGCCTTTCGGAAAGCGGACAGGTTATCGAGGCAGCGGATGTGAAGGGGCAGGGAGTTCCATAATTTAGCTCCCAATAGTCTGAAGGAGCGACCCCCAATACGGCAAAGCTTCGTGCGCGGGACCACTACAAATTGTTGACCCATGGAGCGAAGATTGCGCTGGGGGGTGTACTGTGTTAGCAGCGGTCGAAGTAGTTCGGGGCCATCAGTTTTAAGGATTTTGAAAGCAGTGGTAAGGGCCTTGAACTGAATACGAGCTTCCATAGGCAGCCAGTGGAGTCTCTGTATGGTGGCTCTAGCCGAGCACCATCTGGGAAGGCCTACAATTGCCCTGGCCGCTGAGTTCTGGACACGCTGAAACCTGGTTGTCTCGGCTTTGTTAGCGCCTAACAGTAGGACGCTTGCATAGTCCAGTCGGGCAAGGATGGTGGATTGGACAATGAGCTGCCGTGTTTTGGGGTCAAAGAAGCCTAGGATGGGGTTGAGGCTTCTCAGCAGCCCAGTACATGTAGCTGCTACTTTTTTGGTATGCGTCTGGTAATTCAGAGCAGAGTCCAACCATACTCCTAAGTTTTTCACTCGAGATTTGGGAGGGGGGGTGGGGCCCAGCAAGGGGGGCCACCAGTGGTCGTTCCAACAACTGGTGTTCTTGCCCAGGAGTAACATCTCAGTTTTTCCTGCATTCAGTTGTAGACAATTTGCAGTCATCCAATTGGCGACTGCAGCTAACCCATCCCTAAATCTTGTGGCAGTGGCAGAGGGCGCCTCCGTGAGGGTGATTACCAGCTGGGTGTCGTCAGTGTACGACACCAGCGTGAGGTCCCATTCTTTGGCCACTGCCGCAAGAGGTTGCATATACAAATTAAAAAGGGATGGGCTAAGGGGAGAGCCCTGCGGGACTCCTTGGCCGATAGCATGGGATTGGGAAGTAAAAGGGGGGGCTGACACGCGAAAGGATCTACTCGTAAGGAACGACCGAAACCCTTCCAGTGCCAAATCACTGATCCCAATGTTTTCCAGACGGCTCAGTAGGATATCATGGGAAACCGTGTCGAATGCTGCGCTTAGATCGAGTAGTTTCAGCGCAGCACTCTGACTGGTGTCCATGATCCCCCGGAGGTATTCCGTGGTGGCAAGAAGGGCGGTCTCCGTACTATGTCCAGGCCTAAACCCGTGTTGGGAGGGATCCAAGATGTTGTTTTCGGTCAAATGGTCAGTGAGTACGGAGTTCGCATGGGCTTCCGCCAATTTGGACACCCAAGGAAGCAGTGAGACGGGCCTGTAGTTTTCTGGCTTTGCAGGGTCTAGAGTAGGTTTTTTAAGTATGGGAGTAACCCAGGCCTGTTTCCAGCATGTAGGGACTGTGGCCGATGAAAAAGAAAGATTAAGGAGTGAGGCCAAAGACGGAAGAAAGAAGTCCAGCGCTTCTAAAAAGTGGGCTGGTCTCATGGGATCTGAGGGGGCACCAGATTTCACCTTTCTGCAGATTTTAGCTAGGTCTTCAAGAGGGATAGCTGGCAGGTGGGTGAGCTTGGAGCCTTTGAAGGGAAGATTGGAAAAGCTTGTGCAGTCAGAAGGAATATGTGAGAAGGTATTGTAGATCTTTCTCACCTTTTCTGTGAAGAAAGTGGCTAGGTCCTCGCATTGCTGCTTGGAAGAAATACACGAGGCAGGGTTGCCACCGTTTTGTAATTTTTGCACCAATTTAAAAATAGTTTTCGTAGGGTTAGGGCTGGAGTCAATTTCCTTAGCATAGAAGGATGCACGCGCCGCGCGTATAGCTTTATGGTATGACTTGAGTGTGGCCAAATAGTATGCTTTGTCCATGTCCCTAAAGTCTTTCCTCCAATGACGCTCCGCTCTTTTGCATTTCTTCCTAAGAGTTTTCAAGTTCTCGTCATACCATGGGTTAGAGGGGGTGCTCCGTCCTCTAGTCCATTTGGCTGGTATGATAGTGTCGATGTTAGAAAGGTCAACCCGGGGGAGGCAGAAGATGTCTGACTGACCACCCCGAGGCCCACCCCTCTTTCGGGAAAGAGACCGAGCGAGGTCGAGAGGCCTCCGGTGTGAGGGTCCTATCCTAGAATCGTACAGCAGAGTAATCACACCACTACAGATATACACCACACGAGGATAAGATCTTCAAAGTTTATAGAGCAGTAGGTATCATGAGCAATATGTACAAGCAGATCGAGGGATCTGGAAAGTCTCGTAACAGGGGGGTCAGGGTAGCGGGACAGTCTTAACGGATGGTCGGTTGTGAGGACACCCTACGCACCGCTCTCAATCCTCGAGCAGGGGGGTTCCGGAGAGTGGGGCCGTGGCAGCGCCAGCAGGCTTCAAGATGGTTTCAGCGACGATGGACCGCGGCAGCGCCAGCAGGCTCCAAGATGGTTTCAGCGACGATGGACCGCGGCAGCGCCAGCAGGCTCCAAGATGGTTTCCGCAAGGGTGGACCGCGGCAGCGCCAGCAGGCTCCAAGATAGTTTCAGCGAGGAAGGGGCCGCGGCAGCGCCAGCAGGCTCCCAGAGGGTTTCGGTCAAAGATGGGCCGCAGCAGCGCCAGCAGGCTCCTAGATGGTTTCAGCGACGATGGACCGCGGCAGCGCCAGCAGGCTCCAAGATGGTTTCCGCAAGGGTGGACCGCGGCAGCGCCAGCAGGCTCCAAGATAGTTTCAGCGAGGAAGGGGCCGCGGTGGCGTCAGCAGGCTCCCAGAGGGTTTCGGTCAAAGATGGGCCGCGGCAGCGCCAGCAGGCTCCCAGAGGGTTTCAGCGAGAGGAGTTCTTCTCAGGGTCAGTCGTGACAGCGTCAGCAGGACTCGACTCCGGGATACAACTGCCGTTCTACTCCGGGGCTGCCCCAGATATAGGGCTGGAGTCTTTTGATGTCCGGACCCTCTCGCCTGGTGGTCGGAGGGGCCGGGATGATGGTGTCTAGACACCCAGCAGGGGGTGGGGCCGGCGCCCAGGGAGGCCGGAGGCCGATCGAAACTAGGCATCAGGGAAGGGTTGGAGAGCCATCGAAACTCCCTTTTCCTGGGTCTTGGTTGAGTGGTCCCTCTACCCCCCCGAGGGGATCTTGGTGCCTCGATGGTGGGCTCGCTAGGGCCTTGGCTGCGGCTTGGTCGAGGCCAAGTGCCTGTGACATGGTGGGCCCAAGATGGCGTCGGGCCTGGGTTGAGGGTCCGGAGTGGCCACCGGCTCGGCAATGCTGGGGCGGGCCAGGGCGCCGGGTTCCAGGGGCAGTGTCTGAGGGTTGCCGGGGTGACGGATCTTGAAGGTCATAGGTCATGCAGAGTCTTGCCGTAGGGCGACCAGGGCTTGATGGGGAGTCGCCACGCGGGAGGGGTCGGACCACGCCACGAGGCCGGGTCCAACATACGCCCCCTCCAGCTGAAGGCAGGGGAGAGTCACCCATCTTCTTGGGGATTCTCCTCGCCGAGGCGGAAGAATCGGGACAGGCCGTCAGCGTTGGCGTGGTCGTTGCCAGGGCGATGTTCCACGGTGAAGTTCATCCCCTGGAGGGAGATGGACCATCATAGTAACTTCGGGTTCTCGCCCCGCATCTGCATCAACCACCGCAGGGGTCGGTGGTCGGTCTGTACTCGGAAGTGTGAGCCGAAGAGGTAGGGCCGAAGCTTCTTGAGGGCCCATACGACAGCAAATGCTTCCCGCTCGATGGTGCTCCACCGTTGTTCCCTGGCCAGCAGGCGCCGGCTGATGAAGGCCACCGGCAGGTCAACCCCGTCTGAGTTGACTTGGGAAAGAACGGCCCCAATCCCGTGCTCGGAGGCGTCGGTTTGGACCACAAACTCTAAGCTGTAGTCGGGGGCCTGGAGTACAGGGGCGGTGCACATGGCAGTCTTGAGGGTCTCGAAGGCAGTCTGGCACTCCAGGGTCCAGTGCACCTTTTGTGGTAGTCTTTTGGATGTCAGTTCTGTGAGGGGCCCCACAATGCCTCCGTAGTTTTTTATAAACCGTTGATAATATCCAGTGAGCCCCAGGAAGGCTCGGACGGCGGTCTGAGTGACTGGGGCCTCCCAGGCCTGGATGGCATCGATCTTGGGTTGGAGGGGAGCCACCTGGCCGCTCCATACTTGGTGCCCCAGATAGGTCACCGACCCTTGGCCTATCTGGCACTTGCTGGCTTTTATTGTCAGACCGGCCCGCTGGAGGGCCGTCAGAACCTCCCGGAGGTGGGTGAGGTGCTCGTCCCAGCATCGGCTGTATACCGCAATATCGTCCAGATATGCAGCACTGAACTCTTCCAGCCCTGCTAGCACTCGATTCACCAGCCTCCGGAAGGTGGCCGGAGCATTCTTCATGCCGAAGGGCATCACGTTGAAATGGAAGTGGCCGTCGGGGGTCGAGAAGGCGGACCGTTCCTGTGCACCCGGGGTGAGGCCGATCTGCCAATACCCGGCCGTGAGGTCGAAGGTGCTGAGGTACCGGGCGGCCCCCAGGCGATCGATTAGTTCATCCGCCCTGGGAATGGGATGGGCGTCGGTCTTGGTGACGGCATTCAGGCCCCGGTAGTCTACGCAGAATCGTAGCTCCGGGGGGGCCCCGGGGGCGGCAGTTTTGGGGACCAGGACAACGGGACTGGCCAAAGGACTGTCCGAGGGTTCAATCACTCCCAGGTTTAACATCTTAGTGACTTCAGACTGGATGCAGGTCCGGACTCGTCAGGAACTCTGTAGGCTCTGTGTCGCACGGGCGGGCTGTCCCCGGTGTCGACATCGTGGACACACCACTGGGTGACTCCGGGGGTGAGGGAGAACAGGTTTGCAAATTGCCCCAGTAGATTTTGACAGTCCTGGCGTTGTTCGGGCGTCAGCGCAGAGGAGAGGGCGACCCCCTCGACGGAGCCATCTTTCTCAGAGGTGCTCAGAAGGTCGGTAGAGGTTCGGAGTCGTCCTCGGCCCCGTCATCTGTGGCTAACAGCAGGCTCAGATCGGTGCGGACAAAGTGGGGTTTGAGCCGGTTGCCGTGCAGGACCCGGAGGGGGTTCCGGGGGACTCCATGTCCACCAGGTAGGTGACGGGGCTCTTGCGCTCCACCACCTTGAAGGGCCCCGCCCACTTGTCCTGTAGGGCGCAGGGGTCTACCGGGGACATGACCCAGACCTGCTGGCCCGGCTCGAACTCAATGGACGAGGCATTTTGATCATACCAGCGCTTCATCTCCTCTTGACTGGCCTCCAGGTTGGCTTCGGCCATTTTCCGGAGTTTCCGCGTCTGGTTGCGGAGGGTCAAGAGGTACCGGTAGACATCGGGAGGAGTGTCTGGGGCGGCCAGCTCCCAGCCTTCCTTGACCAGGCTGAGAGGGCCTCTGACGGGGTGTCCATACAACAGCTCGAAGGGGCTGAATCCCAGGGATTTCTGGGGTACCTCCCGATAGGCGAACAGGAGGCATGGCAGCAGCACGTCCCACTTGCGCCGGAGTGGTTCCTCTAGGCCCTTGATCATCCCTTTCAAGGTTCTGTTAAACCGCTCCACGAGTCCATTTCCTTGAGGGTGATACGGGGTGGTGAACTTATAGGTGACCCCGTACTGTTGCCACAGGGACCGCATGTATTGAGATAAAGTTTGTGCCTCGATCACTGACGACTTCTCGGGGGAAGCCGACCTGGGAGAAGATCCCCATTAGCGCTCGACCCACTACGGGGGCCGTGATAGTCCGGAGGGGGATGGCTTCCGGGTAGCGGGTGGCATGGTCCACCAGGACAAGGGTGAAGCGGTGCCCCTGGGAAGTAGGAGGGTCCAGGGGCCCCACGATGTCGATCCCCACTCGCTCGAAGGGGGTGGTTACTACAGGAAATGGTTGGAGTGGGGCCTTCACTTTCCCCCCACTCTTCCCACTGGCTTGACATGTAGGACAGGCTTGACAGTGTTTGTTTACATCGTTGCGCATCTTCGGCCAATAAAAGTGAGTCACCAGGCGGCTGTAAGTTTTGTCCTGCCCCAGGTGCCCGGCGAGGGGCACGTCGTGTGCTAGGTTGAGGAGAAAGTCTCGGAAGCGGAGGGGGACGATGAGCGTCCGGCCGGCCCCCAGCTCGGCGATCTTTTGCTCACTGTACAGGAGGTCCTGGTCCCAATAGATCCAGTGGGTCCCTGAGGAGTCTCCTGCTGCCTGGGTGTCGGCCTGTTGTCTGAGTCCCTCAAGGGAAGGACAGGTCCTTTGTTCTAGACAGAACTGTTCGCGGGTAGGGCCACCTTCTGGGTGCCCTGGGGTTAGTTCGGGAAGGGGCCCGAGCTCGGGAAGTTCTTCATGGTGGGCCTCCTGCGGGCCGAGTTCGGGCTCAAGGTCCTCGGGGGTTGCGGGTGGCGGAGGTGCCGACCCCTCGGGTTCTTCAGGCGGAGCTGCTTCGTTCGGGACAGCGTCCCGGGCGGTCATGGATCGGGTCGTCGCACAGACCCACTCAGGAAGGCCTAGCATCCCCAGATGCTCTCTCTGCTCGATCTGGGCCCAGAGGGAACTTTCCAGGTCGTTCCCTAGGAGGCAGTCTACCGGGGCATCGTCCCGGACGGTGACTTTCAACAGGCCTGACACTCCTCCCCATTCGAAGGGGATGCGAGCCATCTTACACAAACTCTCGGAATTGTCTGCTGACCGGACGGGGCACCGGACGTGGAGAAAGATTTGTTCTGGGGTCACCAGATGGCAGCGGACTGCTGTTATGCTGGCCCCCGTGTCACGGAGAGCCTTGGCCCGGCGTCCATTAATGGTGACCCATTGGCGGTACTTCTGGGTGTTGACTGGAATCTGGTCTCGAGGGATCATGTCTCTCTCGCCCAGGCAGGCCAAAAGCATGGCGGCGGGCTCCCATACATCTTGTTCAGTATCGTCCTCTTCTTCGTCGTCCCTTTCTTCACTCAGGGCAGCGGCCGTGATCTGTCGGTTGGGGGGGGGGGGGCGGTGGGGCCGGCCCGCTGGTTCAGGGGGCAGAGAGGATCATTGGCATAGTGACCCAGCCGCTGGCATCGGTGGCAAGTGACATTGGGGCGGGGCCTCGGTCGGACTGGAGGGGCCCCCCTCTGGCTCGAGGCTGGTGCAGTGGAGGCGGGAGGAGTCCCCTGGAGGGCGTCTCGGCCCCGGCTAAGGCCAGTTCTGCCGCCTCGCGGCCGGTGGTTCCCCGGGGACCCTCGACCGTACTCTCCGGTTGCGTTCCGGTGTACTCTGTTGCTTGCCCATTGATCTGCTTCCACTGCCAGTTTCCGTGGCTCTGTTAGTTTGCTGTCGAGGAGGTGCTGTCGGAGTTCGACGAAGCAATTATTGGAGAGATGCTCCCATAACATAAGGTCGACCAACTGCTGGTAGGTGGTGACCTGACTGCCTTTGATCCACCCCTCGAAGGCTCTGCTAAAAAAGTTCATGTATTCCACCCATGTGGTACCAGGGATCTTTTTACAGTCTCTGAATTTCTGTCGGTACATTTCGGGGTGAGTCCGTAGCGTGCGAGTAGGGTGGTTTTCATGTGTTCATAGGAGGTCATCTCGGCGTCAGGGAGTTCTAGCAGGGCGTCCCTCCCTTCGTTGACAAACTTTCCCCATAGGCCGGCGCTCCAGTCCTTGAGGGGCACCCGATGGGTGGTCATGGCCACCTCATAGGCCTTGAACCATTGCTGGATGTCGTAGTTTATATAGTACTCTTTGACGACATCCTTTGGTAGGTGAACCTTAGTGTCCATAGGAGGGGCCGAGGTCTTGGCCCCGGCCGTGCTGTCCTCGTTGATCTTGGCTATGAGTTCCAATTCTTTTAGGCCTCATTCGTGTTCATACGCAAGTCTTTTCTCTTCTAGGTCACGTTGTCTTCGTTTCTCTTCTAGGTCCCCCTCCAGCCATAGTTGCTCGAGGGCTATTTTTTTCTGCGCTAGCTGTAACTCTCCGTCTAGCCTGAGTCGTGCAAGCTCTAATTCGTGGTTTAGCTCTTTGTGGCTGTATTCTTCCATCTTCTCCTTCTGGAATGTGGTAGGTGGGTTGGTTTCTTGAGTCGTCATGGTCGCTGTGTGTTTTTCTGTCGTAGCGGGTAGATCACTCTCTGTACGATTTTGCGTTGGCTCAGGTCGCAGCGCCTGCCACCAATGTTAGAAAGGTCAACCCGGGGGAGGCAGAAGATGTCTGACTGACCACCCCGAGGCCCACCCCTCCTTCAGGAAAGAGACCGAGCGAGGTCGAGAGGCCTCCGGTGTGAGGGTCCTCTCCTAGAATCGTACAGCAGAGTAATCACACCACTACAGATATACACCACACGAGGATCAGATCTTCAAACTTTATAGAGCAGTAGGTATCATGAGCAATATGTACAAGCAGATCGAGGGATCTGGAAAGTCTCGTAACAGGGGGGTCAGGGTAGCGGGACAGTCTTAACGGATGGTCGGTTGTGAGGACACCCTACTCACCGCTCTCAATCCTCGAGCAGGGGGGTTCCGGAGAGTGGGGCCGTGGCAGCGCCAGCAGGCTTCAAGATGGTTTCAGCGACGATGGACCGCGGCAGCGCCAGCAGGCTCCAAGATGGTTTCAGCGACGATGGACCGCGGCAGCGCCAGCAGGCTCCAAGATGGTTTCCGCAAGGGTGGACCGCGGCAGCGCCAGCAGGCTCCAAGATAGTTTCAGCGAGGAAGGGGCTGCGGCAGCGCCAGCAGGCTCCCAGAGGGTTTCGGTCAAAGATTGGCCGCGGCAGCGCCAGCAGGCTCCCAGAGGGTTTCAGCGAGAGGAGTTCTTCTCAGGGTCAGTCGCGACAGCGTCAGCAGGACTCGACTCCGGGATACAACTGCCGTTCTACTCCGGGGCTGCCCCAGATATAGGGCTGGAGTCTTTTGATGTCCGGACCCTCTCGCCTGGTGGTCGGAGGGGCCGGGATGATGGTGTCCAGACACCCAGCAGGGGGTGGGGCCGGCCCCCAGGGAGGCCGGAGGCCGATCGAAACTAGGCATCAGGGAAGGGTTGGAGAGCCATCGAAACTCCCTTTTCCTGGGTCTTGGTTGAGTGGCCCCTCTACCCCCCGAGGGGATCTTGGTGCCTCGATGGCGGGCTCGCTAGGGCCTTGGCCGCGGCTTGGTCGAGGCCACGTGCCTGTGACATGGTGGGCCCAAGATGGGGTCGGGCCTGGGATGAGGGTCCGGAGTGGCCACCGGCTCGGCAATGCTGGGGCGGGCCGGGGGCACCGGGTTCCAGGGGCAGTGTCTGAGGGTTGCTGGGGTGGCGGATCTTGGGGGTCATAGGTCGTGCAGAGTCTTGCCGTAGGCCGACCAGGGCTTGATGGGGAGTCGAGGGCGTCCAGGGCCCGCCACGCGGGAGGGGTCGGACCACGCCTCGAGGCCGGGTCCAACAGTCGAGTCCTTTGGTGATCCACTCCTGGAAGACGGCATATGACATATTAATGTCGTTAATGCTTTCCAAGTTGGCCTCGCCTAAACTGGCGGGAAAGTCCATATTATGGAGTTTGTGCCAGGGCCGTTTCAGACGGGAGGCGGGCGGCGCCCTTTTAGGTTGAATGGAGGCCGTAATTACAAATGTGACAAGGAAATGGTCAGTCCAACCCATAGGTTTAGGAGGGTTTGCTTTGGCTTCCAGAATATTAGTAAAAACCGGGTCGAGTAGGTGACCAGCAGAGTGAGTAGGGGATGTTATAAGGGGGGTTAGCTGCAAGGCTGTCAGGTCTGCTAGGAGATTGCTAATGGTCGGATCCAGGAGGGAGTCAAAATGGAGGTTTAAATCCCCTAGGATCGTAAAGTTGGTGGAGCTAGCAACTAGGGCGTGGGCGATTTCTAGGACTACCTCTATGAATTTGGAGGTAGGCCCTGGAGGTCTATAAAGAAAAAGGCCAGATAGGGAAAAATGAGGGCTAGTGGTGATTTTAAAACGAGCACACTCACATCCCGTAATGTCTTCCTTTACAAAAGTACACTTGTATGATGTTCTATAAATGGCTGCAATGCCGCCTCCCCTAGAATCTCTATTGATAGAGGTCATAGAGAATCCATCCGGAAGCGTAAGATTAGGGATGCTGGTTAGTTCATCCTTGAGCCAGGTTTCACTCAAGAACAGTATGTCTGGGTTGTCATCTGTCAAGAGCGTATAAACCTCAGGATGGTGTTTAACCAGGGACCTGACTTTAAGATGAGAGATTGTGAGCGAGGAGAGATTCCTTCTGATGAGTCTGTGTCTGGGTAGGTTAGGTTCAGATATGGTAAAGTTACAAAATTTACAATGGAGGGCAGTCTGTCCCATGCAACCCTCTAGCTTGTCACAGCGTAAGCCCGGGTTAAGTGCCATGAGAAGATTTTTATCATAATGGTATGCCGTCTGCGTTTTTTGAGCAGGGGGACTGGCGAGAGGCGATGACTTGGCTCTAGAATACGTCTAAATACATCTAAATGCTCGTGCCAAGCTACCAAGGGGGTGAGCAGGGGTTATTTTAGGAGTGTAACTCCCTTATCCTGACTAAGAAGAAGGGTCCCTACTTGGACAAAGGTGCAAGCACTGGCCAACTAGGGACCCCATTTCTAACGGTGATCCATTCATTAAACTAATCTACATAGTTGTCAATGCTACCAAGAGGCTCAGGCACAGTATGCTCTAAGCAGGGGATCAATTTTAGACGGCCCAATTTAGACCATGGGTGATAAGCAATGCTGTACGACTCATTGGCTTATGTTTTGTTCTCTCTCCTTGATTGACAAAAATATTGCTTTGTAGTCCATCTACGTCAGTTCTAAAGTAGAAAGAGTGTTGACGAAAGCTTGGAGTACGAGACAAGGGCAAGAATATGGCCTGCTCAGTGAGTTGCTCCTTGTACAAGTTACAACACATCAAAGGCTGAATAAATAGCAACTCTATGAGTTCCTTGTCAGACTCCCTGTCCACATGGAGATTAAAATCTTAAAGCAAGATAAAACTGTTAGTTTCTAGACTAGAGAGATCGACTCCGGTATTGAAGTAATAACGTCCTTCACAGGGCCAGAGAGCATGTACCATTTTATTGGATTCATTTATATTAAATGACATTTTGAATGAGAAATATTGAGAATATATTCTGTAAATAAAAATGTCTCAATAGTGAATGAGGAGACTAAACATTTATTTTTGTAAATAATCTTATGGGTCCTTTGGCTAATTTGAAACAATAACCAGGAGGAATGTAAGATCAGGGTCCGAGCCCGCTTTAAGCCGGTTTCTGCTATTCATGCAGAATCAAAATGCGTCGTCCAGGCTCCTCCCCTCAGGCACAGGTTTAACCATCAGACATCGATTAGAATTCATGTTATATTGAGATTCTGACAGGTATGAGATACAGTTCGATTAGAAATTCTAGAAGATACGGAGAGAGAGGGTAAAGATGAAATGTGTGTGTTGCGCCTTAGCTACTCGGTTGCACCAGTGAGGAACTTCAAATTAATAGGTTCAATGCTGCACAGATGCAAATCATTTAACAGTAGTATTGAGTCTTTGCTTATCGACTGCGGAAAGAAGACTGGGCAGTGTCCCTGGGCCCTGCCATGGTCTGGGTATAGAGGGATGGAGAAAGGCTTACCTTTAGCGTGCTTCTCACTGCTGCCAGTCTAAAATAGGGCGTGGATGGATGGCATACCCAAACTAGCAAAGACTAGAGAGCACGCTTCCAGTACGGCACCTCTAAAATGGCACAATTGGGAGTGAAGTGATAATGGCCGATGCTCTTGCCGTAATTCAAGTGGACCATAAAGTTAAATTAAAACAAGCTTTGGCAAAGCCAACAGGTCTGACCATTCAACGAGATATTGCCTTTTCGAAAGTGTTTTAGCCATGGTGTATCCAATGCACTACCCTATATTTCACCCTATACCTCTCTCAATATATTGCCTGCCTCCACTCTCTGACTCATCCTAAACATCATTCTACTACTATGATCTCCAAAATAATACAGACCCTCATGACACGCCTCCTGTGAGCAGCGCGAGATCGGGGAGAACACTACTCACTCAGTCCCTGCTTGCCAGCAATGAACTACACCTGTGATACCGCTAAGGTATTTAAATGCTGCAACTCCAGGAGCTCATTTCCATCAGAGCTCACGACCGGACAACAGGTTCCTTTTGGGTCTGGAGACCATGCGAAGTAAGTAATAGATGCCGGCCCCACTCGAGGTACAGCTGCCAGTCAGGCTGCCTTTACCGCCAATGGTACAAATGGGGGTGGTGATGGACGGAGCATCTGAATCAATCAAACACTCACACCCAGTCAAAAGATCTGGGTTTAATCCATCACCGTTCTTTAGCCCACTCTGCCACCCCAGTTCAGACATGGCTATATGCAAATCAGTCTGACCCTGTGCCTCATGAGAACAGTCCAGCCCGAACTGCCACCCATGCCTTCCCTGGACCGGAAACAAGCTTCCGAGGACCGGTTTCTGGCATTCCAGCCGTCTTCAGCCCAGCTTGCTTGAATCCAGTGGCAAAGTGAACAAGGGACTCACGTCTGAGCATAATTTTACCGCCTGTAGCACATGGCCGAAGTCTCCCCCACACAATGACATTTTGTTTTCTCTCCACTGATTCCAGAGTGCAAAAAGGTCCCGGCCCCGGCAGAGGTCCATGGAGCTTTGTCCCCTGAATATATGTGTAAGCAGTGCTTCACAGCAATGTTTAACCGCATTTATACACTAGCACCCATATCGCATATATAATGAGATCGGCTACATGCCACGTTCCGCCACCAGCGCCAACACTACCGCCTTATTCGCTGACACGTTTAGGCACCTGCTGCTGACTCACTTCGTGTATATGGCCGAATACTATGTGCCTTTACATTATGTGTTTTTTTGTCTGTCTTTTTTTAAATCCCTAACAGGTACAAACTGAGAGGACATACCTCTTGCATATACAAGCACCTTAGCGCGTGCTTTACACACAGGGCACTGACAAACATAAAGATCCCTGTAACACCGATATGCATAATAGGTCCTCAAGAAAGTCAGTAGAAGAAAAGGCCTGGCTGAAACTAGTCAACCGCACTGGACGTTGGAGACCATAAGTCTAGCATGCATGTCCAAAGCCTTTGTTTTTAATTACTGCCTGGGGCCCACCAATAAAGCAATCTTTGGGACCCGAAGGACAGTATTTTAAAATCTCATGCAGACACACGCATAGCACACTCACGACCACTGTTCCCAATAACGTGCGCGCGTGGGCGCGCGCCCGCGCGCCCGCGTCTGTAGTATGAAGCGCGCAGTGCTATGTGTGGAGCGCGCACACACACAGCACATCATTCAACAACATTCAGCGCGGCTGCTTTTAAAAGCGGGCGGCGCGAAACCGGGCATTTCTTTAATGTGTGCTTTTGTTTAAAGTGCTCATGTTAATTGCAGCGCCGTCACAAGCTGCAATTAACATGAACACTTTAAACAGAAGCAAACAATGTGCCCATCACCCTGGAGCTGCGCTCTATTATGAAAAGAAATGCAGCAACTCTACAAACACGATGTGTGCTTTTCACGTCGTGTTTGTAGAGTTGCTGCATTTCTTTTCTTAACAGAGCTGGGCTGCGGGGTGATTGTGGGGCTTTGTTAAAGATTTCAGGTTAATCACCCGTGCCCTTCTGGGGCTGTAATTAACCTGAAATCTAGTGTCAGTCTTATCGTGAAAAATCAAGGGACGTTTGGTGATACACGAAGAACGTGGAATAACCATTGTTATTGTTGAGGTGCCCTGAATCTCCCCATATGCCAGGATAAAACATTGGTTGTTTAGGCACATTTTGTGTATATTCTCTGGATTTGTTGCCTCTTCTATCCGATCCTTCTTAATCTTAGCTCCATGTGGAATTTGGGATTTCAAAGTCTTAAAATGTTCCAACCGAATGTATTTGTCTTGTCCCTGAGATGCTACATTTTGCGATGTTCTTGTTTAATGGCTCTATCGTTCGAGTAGGCATGGCTGATGAACACATAGACAAACCAATGTCCCTTCCACGCGTGTCCTCCTTTAGACACGCAGGGGCAGAGTCACACCAGCATTGATGAGGCCCAGAAGTAGTATTATATAAGGGCTCTTTAACACTCAATTCATGCCTTTGTGAAGCAGCCTTTAGTAGTTAAAGGGCAGAGGGCACAGTCCCTTTCGATTTGTACTATTTGTAAATGAAAAGTCGCGGCATGTTCGCGTTTTAGATGCTTTGGAGCACATCACAGAGCCACGTAAGAGTATTCCTGGAATAATGCCTTTGTCAGGAGCGGCCCTTTACAAAACCGAGACCGAGCCATCTTTATTTGATTACACTTATATTTGTCAGGAGACAGCAGTAGGTTTCTGTTGCTGCCTGCAGATGCCCTCTTCCACACGTGCTGTTCTTCCCTCTTCCTCAGTGTGCTCACACCCAAGTGCTACTTTCCACCTGGAGATGGCTGGACATTCCAGGCGCACAGGAGTGCACCGACATCTGTAATCAGATGTGTTTCAGGCTGAGATGTGACGGGCTTTGATAGGAGACTACCGAAACCAGGAATAGCGCAGTAACTTTTTATGTCTCCATGCGTTGATATACTGTTTGTTATCATACAGAAACACGCCTTGGGCCCAAAACTTTTATTTAAAAAAAAAAAAATTACATTTTGCTGGAGGATCTGCAAATCTGCAGCAACATTTTAGAGAAAGAAGCACAGGCTCCCACACTTTTTATAAAAAATCCCAGGGTGAGCCAGGTCCCAGGGGATGACACATGGTTATTTTTGGGTTATTTTTATTGGGAAGTGGTGCTGCCCCCCAGGTTATTTTCTTTACATTAAAAAAAACCTAGAAATTCACTGAAAAAATACAAAGGTTGAAGTAATGTTGTAATTAGGTGAAATGTTTAGTAGCAGGATAACGTTTTGGACTCTAGGAACCACAGAAACTCACCAGTTATAGTTATTTCAGGTAACTAGAATTCGTGCCCTAAGGTAACTATAACTCGGGCCCTCTTACTTCATTGTGTGCCCTCCTTCGTAGCCCGCCAAACACCTGTTTATTGTATTACTCTCCTTAAATCATTCGTCTTGTAATTATGAGATTATTACTGTTTTGTATTCTTACTTGATGTCGATATTGCATTTATGTCCTTCCTTCCATCCTTTTATAAAGCGCTCTGATATCCTTCGGGATCTTGTTCGCGCTATATAAAACTTTATAAATAAATAAATAAATAACAATAATAAAATGTTTGAACACGAAGAGTTTGGAACAATTTCTCACTGGCTGTGCGATTGGTGATGGAGCGCCTTGCCGTTTCAATTGTATTTGCATTATGTTAACGTGCTTTGAGGTGAGGCATGTGCCCAGTCTGCACGCGAAAGTAGAAAAGCATGGAAGAAAAAACGAAACAAGTTTAAATATGGAAAACACAGAGAAAATTTCGGTGTGCATTCTGCTACCCCCATAACTGCATTCAATGAATTAATTCTTGCCTCGCTTGCAGTTTGCACCCAATTTAAGAACGATTTATTTGGACCACTAGATTAAATCATCTGGATAAAGACTGCTTTGAATTCATGAAAAGGAAGTACTAAGTCATCTGTGGACAGTCCTTTAGGGTCTGTGGTTGATAAATACACTGGAGAACAAACGTATACACTTTTTGGCCACTTATGGGTTTTTTTTGTTTTTTTTTTAAATATATGTATGATGCAGTAATTAAGCAGTTTATTTACGAGATTGTACACCATTCATCTTTTGTGTTAGACTGTTAGCCAAATAAAGAGGGCTAGATTGAATTAAGGGATTGTGGGTCACGTAGTTCTCTGGGAAACTTAGTTGCAAGCAATTAGCATATTGTTCATTGGGAACATAATTGGAAACACGAGTGAGAAAGTAGAAAGTAGGAGTGGAGGGATATGGGCGTAACTTTAATGGAAGGGAGTTGAAGGTAATCAGGATGGGGAGGTGAGAGAGGTACGTAGGGGGAAGGGTTTAAATTGTGAACAAGGGGATGAGTCAGCTGCTCGAGCATCTGTTTGTGTAAAACAGCATGAAGATGGAAACCTTTGGTATTGCCAGGATTAAGGATGAAGTTAGAGCAGGTATGAGGATAAGAACGAGTCCAGGGGAGCGATTACAGAGTTCAGCAGTTAGTGGTAGTGTTTTGGACACAACTAAAATCCTTGAGTGAGGTAGTGAAGGTATGGTTTTTTGTATGGTTATAATGGGATAGGGCACATTTTTGCGGTTGAGGTTTCGCTTGATTATGCGGTTTAGTATGGCAGGTTTAATATCGAGGTTGGTGTAGGGGATGTTGCTTCGTTCAGGGAAGACTCGACATGGGTGTTTTATTTATTTCTGGCAAGGGGTGAGAGTTTGAAGTAGGGAAACTGTTGTGTTAAGCATGCAGAAAAAATGAGTGGAAAAGAGTTTAGCCTATCTGCACATGAATGACAAAAAATAACAACAGAATTGATTTAAGGGTTGCATTTGTGTATAACATCAGAGTTTGTTGACATGAGATTAATAGAGGTTGTATTTTCATTTTGATTTAACAGCCACCCCTGATGAAGGGCACTAAGAAGCCCGAAATGCATTGGGACATTATCAAAAAAGAAATGTTGCTGCTTATTATGAATTTCGTAACCCCACGTGTTGGAATAAAAGGCCCGGATAGGCATAATTGCTTCATTTGAAACAAAAGGGGTCTACTGTCAGTCTTATCGTGAAAAATCAAGGGACGTTTGGTGATACACGAAGAACGTGGAATAACAATAATAAAATGTTTGAACACGAAGAGTTTGGAACAATTTCTCACTGGCTGTGCGATTGGTGATGGAGCGCCTTGCCGTTTCAATTGTATTTGTATTATGTTAACGTGCTTTGAGTTGAGGCATGTGCCCAGTCTGCACGCGAAAGTAGAAAAGCATGGAAGAAAAAACGAAACAAGTTTAAATATGGAAAACACAGAGAAAATTACGGTGTGCATTCTGCTACCCCCATAACTGCACTTCTGAAGCATTGCCATACCACACTTGCTGTCTTCTCTGACATATCTTTTGTCCTTTATTTCTTCCACTCCCCAGCTGCTCTCGCCGTCTCCTTCTCTTCTTTTTCTTCTTCCTCATATCAATCCCGCTCCACGTTTACTCACTTTCTCCTTCTCCCCATCCCATTCTTGTCTCCATTTCCCTCTCACTGCCTGTTCTTTGCCTTCTCTCTTACCGGTTTTCCATTCTCCTTTCTCCCTCCCAGTTCGCCAAAGCCTCTGGCTACCTTTCTTTCTGTCCCTCTCTTACCAATTTCTCCATTACCCCTTCCCCATTTCTCGTTTTGCGCCCTAACTTTTTTCTACTTTGTTCCTCTCTCCCCCTTTTTCTGCCACTAAATCCTATTTCTCACGAGTCTCCTCTCCTTTTCCTTCAGGCTATGTTACAATTTAAAAAACACAGACTGTCTGGTGGCCTTTAGGGTCCCGGCTTGGGATACGCTGAGCAAGATAGCGACTAGTATTAAATCTGGCTTGCCTAAAGATCCTGCGCCGGCTAAAGTTTTAAGGGGTAGCACTGAGACTTTGGAACCATATATCAGACACTTGTTAGAGCTCTCTTTTAGCTCAGGTAGGGTGCCGAAAACATGGAAGGAGGCAGTGGTGCTCCCTTTGAAAAAAAAAGCTGAACATCAGTGTGGAGCAGTGAAACAACCTGCTCCCCATCTCGCTTTTACCCTACTTCGTCAAGATTGCGGAGAAAGCTGTTAATCAACAACTGGCAGCCCATATTGACACTCATAAGCTGATCCATCCCACGCAATCTGGCTTCCATGCACTCCACTGGATAAGGGTCAAACGGCGGCACTCATTTTACCTGACTTAAGTGCCTCATTTGACACTGTAGCGCATCACACTTTGCTTCAGTGTCTGAATAAGGGAGGAGTGGCTGGTAAGGCGTGGGAATGGCTGGAATCCTTTCTTCATGTTCGTAGTTTCCAAGTAGCACAGGGACCATATAGGTCAAAGGCTATAAGCCTGAAGCAAGGGTTACCTCAATGGTCCAGCCTTAGCCCGAGCCTTTTTAATCTTTATGTGGCGCCAGTGGCAGAGATTACCGATAAATATGGGGTGGAAGTAGTGTCATATGCAGACGACACTCATCTGGTTGTGGCTTTGGCACAGCCAGCTGAGAGTGCAGCCAGTAATTTCACCTCTTGTTTACAAGAACTGGCGGTCTGGATGGATAGCAACGGTCTCTGATTGAACTGTGATAAAACCGAGGTGCTGATTGTTGGGAAGGCGCCGTCAGTATGGACTTCGGCGTGGTGGCCTCAGACGCTTGGCCCTCTACCCTCAGCCAGTGAACAAGTCAGGAATCTGGGGGTATGGATTGACTCTAAAACCTCATTTGAGTACCACACTAGACGAGTTGCAGGCACCTGTTTTGGCATCTTGCGGGGCCTCCAGAAGACTTTGGATCAACAGCTAGGAAACCCTTAGTCCATGCCTTGGTCACTTCGAGGCTGGACTATGGTAATGCCCTCTATTTGGGAGCAAATGTGAGGTGCATCCAGAGGCTTCAGCGCATACAGAATGCGGCAGCTCATCTGGTGTTGATGCTGCCAAAGAGAGCTCCCTCTAAGAAAGCTCTGGAGACGCTACACTGGCTGCCAGTGAATGAACGGGCGCAGTTCAAAGCCCTATGTGTGAGTCATCGGATCACACAGGGGAAAGGGCCCTGTTATCTCCAGAACCTGCTAACCCTATACAATCCGACCTGGAAATTAGGATCTAGCGGGACGGGACAGGTTAAGGTCCCTAAGATCAGAAGAGCGAGAATGGGAGGGCGCTCGTTTTGCTTTCTGACTGCACAACATTGGAAAAGAGTAACCTCGGACGGTTCAGTTGGAAACCTCAGAGCTGGCTTTTCGTAAAGAGCTGGAAACCTACTTATTCCATAGGGGGTAGGCCAGAGAGGTTTGTCCGCGGGAATGGGATATATGATGGCAAGGGAGGCTGTGCTAGGCTGGTACAACAGCGCGGGGACACACTGGTCAGTGTAACCATGTGCTTTATAAGCTCAGTTTACCCACTTACTTACATCCAACTATCTCAGAATATTACATGGAAGCACATTTAGAATTTGGACCAGTGTGCCTCTGCAGAGTCGGTGACCTGGCCAAAAAGGACATGAAAAAGCTGAAATAAATCCAAAGCTGTTCAAATCAGGGACCCCGGAAATAAGTTTGGCCCTGGCACTCGAAATCCTGTGCATTTGTTAAAGTTTTCATGTTAATCGCAGCACCCATCATGAGCTGCAATTAACCTGAAAACCTTAACAAATGCTCATAATCAGCCCGCAGCCCAACCATATTATGAAAAGAAATGCAGCAACATAGCTGCCAAGGTTTCAAATTGCAATGTGGGATGTTTTCATAATTTCACTGTAATTATTTGTGCCATTTGAACAGGGCCGGCTTGCTGTGACCGTGTTTGTTGGCGCCCCAATGACCACCTCAACCACGGATACTCTCATTACCAACCTTTAACAGTGACCCTCAAGTCTCTAAAACCCCTCTCTCATATTTATTTTGTTTAATAGCGCCACTCATACCAGTGTAAGGTGTTAAGCACTTTACATCACATACACATTACACAGAGACACTGAATCATAGTGTGTAAATCAATGTATAGGAAATGTTACATCAGACAGAGGAATAAAATGTCTTTTCTTAACAGAGCTGGGCTGATAGGGTTTTAAGCAAACGTTTGTAGTGATATTTGGGGGAAACATCCTTTACCACGCATCTTTTACCACGCAGTACCTTTACAACGCAGGTTTTACAACGAAAACCATTACAACGCATTGCACTGGGGGGCGCTCTAGGATAGAGAATAGTTTTAATTTACTATCCAACATCTTCCCTACTATCCACGGGGACTGGAGTTGGAATAGTAAATTAAACTATTCACTATCCAGCACCCCCCAAAGCAATGCGTTGTAATGGCTTGCGTTGTAAAACTTGCGTTTTAACAGCATGCGTGGTAAAAGCATGCGTTGTAACAACGTACATCCGATATTTAGCGCTGCACACATGCGTGCTGTGTTTCCTGGCACACATAGCCACGGCTGAAGTGCACAGAGACCCTACACTGCCGCACACAGAGGAAAAAAATTAGAGGGAACATTGCTCACGACTCAATAAAACCCGCTCCGGAGTAATCTGGCGTCACAGCACACCTGAGGCACACTCGGTGCCACGAGTGGGGCCCGATGATGAAGCATGCCACCAACTAGGTTGGTGGGTGAGGACTTTCATAAAAAACAAATGGTTTCCCACACAGACACATGGCACACTGACAGAGCTAGTTCTTGTTTTTTAACTACAATACTCTAGGGGAAAAGAACTAGCGTCTCTGGTTCCTCTCTCTCTCCTTTGATCATAAAATCTACATGATTCCCTTGCCTTTATTGTTTACATCATGAAAACTGGATTTTACAATGTATGCTGAACCCAGGCAGCTAGTGGACAAGGGAGGAGGGAACCAGATCCAGTCACGTATTTCAATCAGTGAGGTTGAGTAGTATTGATAAACAGGTATGATACTGACCCCCCCCAGCTAGTGGACCAGGGAGGAGGTGACCAGCTCCAGTCACGCATTTCAATCAGTGCGGATGAGTAGTATTGATAAACTGGTATGATACTGAACCCACCCCCCCCCCAGCTAGTGGACCAGGGAGGAGGTGACCAGATCCAGTCACTTATTTCAATCAGTGCGGATGAGTAGTATTGATAAACACGTATGATACTGAACCCCCCCCCCAGCTAGAGGACAAGGGAGGAGGGAACCAGATCCAGTCCCTTTTTTCAATCAGTGAGGATGAGTAGTATTGATAAACAGGTATGAGACTGAACCCCCCCCCAGCTAGTGGACAAAGGAGGAGGGAACCAGATCCAGCCACTTATTTCAATCAGTGAGGATGAGTAGTATTGATAAACAGGTATGAGACTGAACCCCCCACAGCTAGTGGACCAGGGAGGAGGTGACCAGATCCAGTCACTTATTTCAATCAGTGCGGATGAGTAGTATTGATAAACAGGTATGATTCTGAACCCCCGCCCCCACCCCCCAGGTAGTGGACAAGGGAGGAGGGAATCAACTCCAGTCACTTATTTCAATCAGTGCGGATGAGTAGTATTGATAAACAGGTATGATTCTGAACCCCCGCCCCCACCCCCCAGCTAGTGGACAAGGGAGGAGGGAATCAACTCCAGTCACTTATTTCAATCAGTGCGGATGAGTAGTATTGATAAACTGGTATGAGACTGAACCCCCCCAGCTAGAGGACAGGGAGGAGGGAATCATCTCTAGTCACTTATTTCAATCAGTGAAGATGAGTAGCATTGATGAACAGGTATGAGACCAACCCCCCCCCCCCCAGCTAGTGGACAAGGGAGGAGATGACCAGATCAGTCACTTATTTCAATCAGTGCGGATGAGTAGTATTGATAAACAGGTATGATACTGAACCCACCCAGCTAGTGGACCAGGGAGGAGGGAACCAGATCCAGTCACTTAATTCAATCAGTGAGGATGAGTAGTATTGATAAACAGGTATGATACTGACCCCCCCCCCCCCCAGCTAGTGGACAAGAGAAGAGGAAACCATATCCAGTCACGTATTTCAATCAGTGAGGTTGAGTAGTATTGATAAACGGGTATGATACTGAACCCCCCCCCCCCAGCTAGTGGACCAGGGAGGAGGTGACCAGATCCAGTCACTTATTTCAATCAGTGCGGATGAGTAGTATTGACAAACAGGTATGAGACTGAACCCCCCCAGCTAGAGGACAGGGAGGAAGGAATCATCTCTAGTCACTTATTTCAATCAGTGAAGATGAGTAGCATTGATGAACAGGTATGAGACCAACCCCCCCCCCCCCAGCTAGTGGACAAGGGAGGAGGTGACCAGATCAGTCACTTATTTCAATCAGTGCGGATGAGTAGTATTGATAAACTGGTATGATACTGACCCCCCCCCCCCAGCTAGTGGACCAGGGAGGAGGTGACCAGATCCAGTCACTTATTTCAATCAGTGCGGATGAGTAGTATTGACAAACAGGTATGCGACTGAACCCCCCCAGCTAGAGGACAGGGAGGAGGGAATCATCTCTAGTCACTTATTTCAATCAGTGAAGATGAGTAGCATTGATGAACAGGTATGAGACCAACCCCCCCCCCAGCTAGTGGACAAGGGAGGAGGTGACCAGATCAGTCACTTATTTCAATCAGTGCGGATGAGTAGTATTGATAAACGGGTATGATAGTGAACCCCCCAGCTAGTGGACCAGGGAGGAGGGAACCAGATCCAGTCACTTAATTCAATCAGTGAGGATGAGTAGTATTGATAAACAGGTATGAGACTGAACCCACCCAGCTAGTGGACCAGGGAGGAGGGAACCAGATCCAGTCACTTATTTCAATCAGTGAGGATGAGTAGTATTGATAAACAGGTATGATACTGAACCCACCCAGCTAGTGGACCAGGGAGGAGGGAATCCGATCTAGGCACTTATTTCAATCAGTGAGGATGAGTAGTATTGACAAACAGGTATGATACTGACCCCCCCTCCCCCCACCCCCAGCTAGTGGACAAGGGAGGAGGGAACCAGATCAGTCACTTATTTCAGTCAGTGAGGATGAGTAGTATTGATAAACAGGTATGATTCTGAAACCCTCCAGCTGAGTCTCTGTGCCCACCACTTTAAGCTTTGACGGACCAACAGTGGTACATCGGGTCCCTCACACCTTCCTGATGAGGAGGAACGTAGACATATATTTCAAGCACTCTCTCTCCAAAAGCAAGAAAATCACAGAAGAGAAGACAGAATTTGAGTGAATTAATCGATTAACATTTATTTTAGAATTCATGTATATTCCAATAAGTCGATCAATCAATATCATAGAACAGCGTTCCCCTAACTGTGGGCCGCCAGTTAATTTTTGGTGTGTTGTGAAAGAGTAATAAATAATGGTGCCTTTACATTTTGTATTTATCTCATCACATCTGCTGTGCTTTAAAGGCAGAGGTTGAACTTACGGCGTCGCCCTCTGACAAATTCCTCTGTTAACATGGGGATTGGTGTTTACTTTTCTTACTCTGATTTCAAAGCGATTGGTGTTTTTAAAGTGAACTATGTGACAATCTCGCTGGTGTGAATAGAGTGTGAAAGGAAAGGCTGTAGGGTGTAATTTTTTCCAACACACAACATCTTACCTTTCTTAACTGCTGATTTATTTCAGAATATATCAGCAGTTTGGAAAGCAAAATAAAATCCATTATTTTGCAATTCTGAAGCGTGATTAGAACAAAGATTTTAAAAGGATCAAAACAAATCAAGACAGTTTTACTAGGTGATGCACAAAGGATATTCACTGAAACCCGACTTCCATACATCATAATTTGTGCGCCAGACACCTTTATCAGTAAAGCTGTCTGCAAATCTAGTGGTCAGAAAATGTGCTGCGTGTAAGTGACGTGTGCTACATATGATGTTTTTATAATATATGAGTGACCCACGGCCGCTATGCACAGTTCAGTTATCAATGATTTCATTTGAAATACTGCAGCAATGATATTAATGATGTTACAGAACAGGTCACGAGTGATGTAATATGTGGGGTAATTAGCTGTGCATGGGGAGGGTATGACTTATAGTTACTTTAGGGCACGAGTTATAGTTACCAAGGATAATTATAACTGGTGAATTTTAGTGTTTTTTCATTTTGAAATGCAACACTGTCACTGAAATTCTCACCTAACTATATTGTCAGTTCAACCTTTGTTTTTTCCCCTGAATTTTATTGGCATTTTTTTATGTAAAGAAAGATATTATTACAACTCATAACTGTAACGTCACTTTACCCTTTGTTTTTTTCAGAGAATTTCTAGGTTTTTTATAACATAAAGGATTATCTTTTAATACGATACATAAAGCCTGCGCGTGCCGCACACAGCCTTTGCTTGTGCGTGTCGTGGGGTCAGTCACAGGGCCTTTTCTGATGCCAGGCCCTGCCTTAAACTCCCAGAGGGCAGCCAAACCCCATGCACACGGTCATTATGTTAGAGGTTTGGCAGACAGGCCCTGCATCCAACCCCTCTCATACAGGTATAGCCCCTCCCCACACATGACCTTTTGCCATACACGTCGTAAGATTGGCTGAAGGGTGGTATGTGACCCGGCCCTGCACCCAACCCCATGCAAGCAGCTAACCCCGCCCCATACACGACCTTCTGGCACACGCAGGGAGCGGTTTGTCTCAATGTCCTGGGTGCACTCAGGTAGACTAACGATTTTGTTAAAGAGTCACAACATCGAAATATGTGGACCTATTGCCTTCATCAAGGAGTGAGCATATAAATCTACATAATGCATATATAGCATAATAGATATACAAATCATCCTTCTCCAAAAATCATTAATGTGTTTATTCAGATCTATATTTCAGAAATTCACACACTGCAATGTTTAATAATATTGCTAATTACAAAAATGTTTATTAAGGTTTTAATTAAAAAAAAATCATGTCTGTGAGTCTTTTGTTTTACATAGTGTTTATTATCAAAGCAGTTTGTGGTCTGCAAAATGTTAAAAGAAAGAACCAGAGATTTTTGTTTTAAATAAAACCAACATATCTCTGAATATTTCTTTTGACATTGATTCAGCTCACAAAATGGAATCAGAAAAAACAAGTATGGTTTTGCCCCAGTGTGTGTTTGTTTGTCTTTGTAGGTCTGATATTTGACTAAAGCTCTTCACACATTCACTGAACTGAACTGAATGTTTCCGCCGGTCTATGTTTATTGATGTCTTTGTAGGCCTTATAAGTGACTCAAGTTCTTCACAAATTCAGTGCGATTGAATGGCTTTGCCCGTGTGTGTTCTTGGGGGAATCCTGAGATTTGAGGAATCACTAAAGCTACTTCAACATTCTTAGAAATTGTATTGTTTTTCCCCAGCCTGTGTTCACAGATGTGTTTGGAGGCTGGGAGGGTTGATAATTGACTAAAGCTCTTCACACATTCACTGCACTTGGATGGTGTTTCCCTAGTGGGTGTTCGCTGATGATGCGTTAATGCTGAAGAGTAACTGCAACTCCTTCCACATTCATGCGATTATGTAGTCATTTACTGTGTGTGTTCGCTGAAGACTCTGTAGGTCTGGTAATCGACTAAAGCTCTTCACACATTCCTTGCAACTGATTGGCTATTCCCCTGTACGTGTTCACTGATGCTCATTTACATGTGCTGATTTAATAAAGCTATTCACAGCAACTGAATGGATTTGCCCTGTGTGTGTTTACTGATGAATCCTTACTACTAAAGAGTCAATTTTCAATTTCAAAATGCTTTATTCGGTTTGTACAAGTACAACCATATAGCAACACATAAATACAGTTTCAGGTTCATATTTATATGAATTAAATAATAAAACATTTAAAATAACAGCAATATCCATACCACACTTTTTTGGTTCAATTGTAGTACAACAGAATCACATTAGGGAGCTAAGTTAGGATTAATTACTCTATATATTCCGGCAGCAAATATTGTACAATTGGTAAGTGTAAAGGAAATGCAGATGTAAGTACAAAAATTCAAGGAACCTATTATATACATAAAGTGCTATTGCTATAAGCATGTCAATAACTATAAATATAAAGTGCAAAGGATTATTTTGTCAATATAGTCATTATAGCAGCAATTTTGTTTACAATAGATATCTGTGCAAAAACGCTTGTGCAAAGACTCTAGTGCAAAAAGGCAAATTCCACTTTAGAATATAACATTTAAATTTAATCACTCTAGCAACAATTATTACACAATAGGTAAGTACAAAAAAAGGATGCAGATGTAAGGTGCTAAAATTTGGAAGACGTACTGTGTACAAAGTGCTATTGACATATCAACTAAATATAAAGTGCAGTAGAATATTTTATCACTGTAGACGTTATAGCAGCAGTTAAATGTAAAGTGCAGTAGAATATTTTATCACTATAGACGTTATAACAGTCAGTTAGTTTTCAACAGGGATATGTGCAAAAACGCTAGTGCAAAATAATCATATTATTATAGATTTTCTTTGCCACATACATTTTAGGATATAAGTGGCCACACGATAACACACATCCGGGGAACCCAAATAAAACATCAGTTGCATTGCGGCTCTTGTATTGCACATGTTATAATTTAAAAATAATTGTTTCAAGTAAAACTTCCTAAAACCAGTATAAAACTTGCAAAAAAGTAGAAAATGGCAGGTGCTCTGTTTGGATTTCCCATCGCATGGGCACAGGCATGTTCCAGGTTTTTTTACAGTGGGAAATGCCACTAGATGGTGAACTATTCCCAGCCTAAAACGGGCTAGAACAAAGCGATGGGAATTGATACTAACAAATGTGAGATAGGGGGAAAAACCTGCACTAAGATTGTATTCCATATATAATTTGAATGTACTTTGTATGGCATACTTCGCCGTTCTAATCCCTTTTACGTGGTCCAGATAAATGGATTTAAGATCGCGCTTTGTTAAAATTGGTTCTGTTAATAAGTCTTTAAAAATATCCTGGCCAAAAAGGATCTTATACCAAGATTGAATATGTTTTAGCCAGGGGATTTTTGAGTGACAATCTAATTTAATACAATCCATAATTACTTCCTGGGTAAACCTGGTTTCTTCTTTGGCCCATATGGACCGCCACAGTGACAGGGGGCGCAATGCAATCAAATCTATAACATGATTTATGCCTAACTCTCTATGTGCGATCTCATTTGAAGCCGAAGCAGGAAGGCATAATAGTCGTTTTAGATACTTGTTTTCCTCCTGCTGGATAGACAGGGCAATCTGGTGGTTGTATCCCCATATCCCTGCTCCATATAGGGCAGAGGACATACACCTGGAATTGTAAATGGAGATCATCTCTCGGATTCTACGACCCCCTAATTTTGAGGCAAATCTGAAGATACAGTTTACATTTCTGGTCATTTTTAAATCAACATTAGATTGTTCATTTACCCATCTCCCATCTCCGGAGAATGTAATACCTAGGTAACAGAAATATTGCACAGCCTCGAGTTTATCCCCATCTATAAAAAATGTTTTATTTTTCTTCGTTTTCTTCCCACAAGTCATGGTCATTGTTTTCCCCTGATAATTTTAAGCATCCTGCCATGAATAAAATTATAAAATTTGTCGATTCGCTTTTGTAACCCATTCGCGGTCCTAGAAATCAGGACCGCGTCGTCTGCGTATAAAAGGATGGGTATTTGCTTTCCGTTAATAATAGGGGCATCAGCGTGGGATTCTTGTAAAGAGTCACTAAAACTACTGCCACATTCACTGCAATAGTATGTTTTTTTCCACATTATGTGTTTGCAGATGTCTTTGTAGATGTGATAACCTACTAAAGCACTTAGCACATTCACTGCAAGGGTATGGTTTTTCCCCTGTGTGTGTTCGCTGATGTCTTATGAAAGATGATGAGTGGCTAAAGCTCTTCACACATTCACTGCACTTAAATGGCTTTTCCCCTGTGTGTGTTCGCTGATGTACTTGTAGCTGTGATAACTAACTAAATCTCTTCACGCATTCACTGCACTTGAATGGCTTGACCCCTGCATGTGTTTGCTGATGAATCCTGATATTTGAGGAATCACTGAAACTACTTCCATATTCATTGCAATCATATAGTTTTTTGCCAGTGTGTGTTCGTTGATGTCTTCGTAGAATTGATAATCGACTAAAGCTCTTCACACATTCAGTGCACTTGAATGGCTTTTCCCCTGAGTGAGCTCGCTGATGAATCCTTAATTTTGAAGAGACCATAAAAGCACTGGCACGTTCACTGCAATGATATGGTTTTTCTCTTTTTACAAATGGGGGTGGGGTCGCACACTACTCACACACCGGCGGTGTCGCCCCTAAGGACTCTGGTCAATGTAGTAAAGTGTTCACGATGCATCATCTTTCGATCTTCTACTATCTTCGCTGTCTTCGCCATCCCTGGACACGCGTTTCGGGGTATTACCCCTCATCAGCAGGGATAGGCCGTGTACTGGGGTTGCCGATGGCTGCCAATATCTGCCAGGTATAGTACCACTCAGGCGCGTAGGTGCGGGATCCCAGGCTCGTCAGCCCACTGCTCATGGGAGCTTTAAAGTTACAAATGGGGGTAGGGTCGCACACTACTCACACACCGGCGGTGTCGCCCCTAAGGACTCTGGTCAATGTAGTAAAGTGTTCGCGATGCATCATCTTTCGATCTTCTGCTATCTTCGCTGTCTTCGCCATCCCTGGACAAGTGTTTCGGGGTATTACCCCTCATCAGCAGGGATAGGCCGTGTACTGGGGTTGCCGATGGCTGCCAATATCTGCCAGGTATAGTACCACTCAGGCGCGTAGGTGCGGGATCCCAGGATCGTCAGCCCACTGCTCACTGGAGCTTTAAAGTTACAAATGGGGGTGGGGTCGCACACTACTCACACACCGGCAGTGTCGCCCCTAAGGACTCTGGTCAATGTAGTAAAGTGTTCGCGATGCATCATCTTTCGATCTTCTGCTATCTTCGCTGTCTTCGCCATCCCTGGACACGTGTTTCGGGGTATTACCCCTCATCAGCAGGGATAGGCCGTGTACTGGGGTTGCCGATGGCTGCCAATATCTGCCAGGTATAGTACCACTCAGGCGGGTAAGTTACAAACGGGGGTGGGGTCGCACACTACTCACACACCGGCGGTGTCGCCCCTAAGGACTCTGGTCAATGTAGTAAAGTGTTCGCGATGCATCATCTTTCGATCTTCTGCTATCTTCGCTGTCTTCGCCATCCCTGGACACGTGTTTCGGGGTATTTGAGGAGCCCGGAGGACACTTCTCATATCGAGCAGTGCTACCTTCAGCATTTTCCACTCCCTTACGCGGGTATAATGACTCCGTGGTATCCCCAGCCGATTGTATCTAGCAGAGAACGCCGCTCGTGATTGCGATCACGGAGTCATTATACCTGCGGACCTGATTTCCGAGTAACCTCCACTTTTGATATTACTGAACGACCATCTTTGAATAATACTGTTGAATTCCTGCAAGACCATTTTATCATTTGGACACCGCGGAATGATCCCGTGTGATAACCACATTTTTAGACCTTGTGCCATTCTACCTGCCTACTAAGGGTGCCTGCCCCGCATTTTGTCCTGATGAAGACCCCACAGCAAGGGCACCACTAATCCCTGCAAACTTTAGAGGGTCGAAACGTCGACAATAACCTGTCTGGTTGTCAACTTCACGCCAATATTTTCACATTTATTGTATCTTGTGAAGTATGATATGTTTTGATTTATGCATCGAACCAACGGTCTTATGTTTTGTATATAAGAATTAACTCGTCAACACAGTTTTATCAATTGGCTGATTTTCCTGTCACTAATTCCTTTCCACCACACCATCCTCACCTGATCACTTCCTCCCTCCCCCCCTGGGGCACTGTACAACCGTTTATGATATTGATTAATTGTTGAGTATATTTAGTATACCTAGTCCCATTGTGAATAAAACAATGTGGATGCATTCATTGTTTGTGTAAATATTTTTTGAATTGCTTATATTATTTCACACTCACACTGGGACTCCTCCCTCTCAGTACCAATTGAACCCAGGTCCCAGTGACTATGTTTGGGTTAACCCCCCTATACATAAACCACTTTTAGAAAGAAGGCATTTTCCTACTTTTAAACCATAAGAAAAATATCATCTCGGAGGCCACTTGGGAATGCTGTGTAGCATTCTGCAAAACAGGAGCCATCTTCATATTGAATAAACATTTAATATTTTTTTATATAGCATTATTTTGTTTAACATTTTTGGCATCACAAAATTTTGCAGTGAATTCCACGTTTATTCTTTGTTTACTTCATGCTAATAATTTGGACACATTGGTATACTCGAGGAGATTCAAGCCTCAGATGGCCCACAATTATTACAATTTTTTTGTGCTTTCGTTTGGCAATAGGTTTAATGCTCATGCATATTTTTGATATATTTTTCCATGTTTGTTTTGGCGAAACATTTAAAGACTACACGGTGCGTCTAAAATTCACAGCATGCTTGAAGGGCTATGCAGTGCATTTACATTTCACAGCTTGTTTTAATTTTGTGTGAGGTTTAAATGGTTACACCTGTAGCTTTCACAATGGGTACCTTTGAACGATCAGCTTAAACACATGCACAACTTTGGTGGTGTCACTGATTTCAGAACAAGCTGTCTCGCTGCCTGTTGTAGTTCTAAAAATCACGAACTCGTGAATAAAAACTTTATCGTAGTATGACGATTTTCATATCAAAAGACCGGAAATGGCTAGTACACTATCTGTAAGCATTTTCGTCATATTCGAGTGACAGTTACACCTCGAAATCGTCACTTGCGTTCTGCACCCTTGGCCTCCATTTTGTATACGGCAGCCATTTTGTGAGTTGCCCTTTACATAGGCCCTTTTATACAGTCAAATCCGATTCCAAATGACACGTACACCTTGATTGACTCCTCTCTGACCTGGGCAAGCTGAAGCCTTTGCCCTAGGCCGGACCTGTTTGGTCAGTTCCTTTCCCAGTGGCCCAATGAGATAGCATCAAGGCGCAACAGGCCATAAAACCCTTTTCATCGCACACACACCCTGCCTAACCTTGCTCACACCTGGCCCTGCTCTATTCTCTTCTTTGCTTTATGATGAGGAGGAGCCCGGTTTTATTGGGGGTACACCGATATCTGATGAGAATGTTGGGCCTTGCCGGGTAATTCATCACAAACTGGACACACTGAAATGTGAAATTTCAGCATGACTCTGCCTTTTCTTTGTAGTGAAAATATGTGAATAGCCTACTGTAAATTTAAGAATGTTTGCACTGTAAATTTAAGAATGTTTGCCTGGAGCCCATTTTTCTGCATAAAAAGAGAAGCCTGGTTCTGTAAGATTGAGCAGTCTCCTGAGAACCTACATGCTGTTGTACTTCTAGGACGCTTGTTACTTGGTTGCAGCCAATAAATTACAACTTTGACTTCACCTAGAAGACTCGTGTTTCTGTGGTCTGAATCAGGAAAGTACTCGAGGTCTTCGGGTGTACCCTGACACCGCTGGGTTACCGGTTCGGTACCGGTTCTGAAAAACCCAGTACCTCAGTTGGCGCCCACGTGGGGCGGTATCAGCGGTACCGGTCCAAGCCAGAGGTTCTTGAGGAGCTTTGTGTGAAAATTCCGGAGGAAGGCCAGCCACTTCAGCGACCCCTGTATGTCGACCTGGTTCCGAAGGTCTTTGCTGAGAGGTTCTCCGAGTCCCGACGGCTACGAAGGACTGCTGCCCAGACTGCTGCCCTGATTTGGACCCTTGATGTTTGGTAGAGCGAAACGATAGATGAGTCTGCTGGTGAAGCCATCGATACCTCAGTTAAGTATAAGTGGAGCGCCTCCCAGTCCTTAGTTTGTTTGGTGTCCCTTTTGGACCGTTTTGTTTGGTACTTGCAAGCACCAAAACCGAAGGACTCGTGTATTCACGAGAAATATCGTAATCGATAATCCTTTGAAGTTTGAAGCTAGACTAGCGAGCGGAGATGCCTGGTCTCAGCAGACTTGGAAATTTGTTTTGTCTTGGTTGTAGTAGGGACTCCCGACTGGAGGATTCGTGTCCGGTTCCTCCAGCTGGAACTCCAACCTATAAACTATATGTGAAGCATGGGGTAGGCCCCATCACATGCAATGAAGTATAGGTCAAATACACCAGGAAAGACGGTGATTTAAAATGGCCCCAATATGGTAGCTTTGACACGGAAATCCTAGATAATCTAGAAGTTAAACTGTTTAAGAAAAGAGCCCGGCCGGCAATGTTTGACTCTTTTCGCCTATGGCGAAAAGAGGCCAAACAGAAGGAAATTAAATTAGCGAAGAAAAATAAACGAGGTATGTCTATGGTACAAGCCGTCGTTGAAATAGTGTAGAAGAACAGAAAAGTGAGCAGTTGCATAGGCAACGTAAAATGGTGATAGATAAATGCTACCCAGTTTTGCCGCCTCTTCAACAGAATGCAGCAAAAGAGCTTGAAAAAGATCCATTAATGGCGCATTTGTTAAGTTTGCCACCCCACTATGCGCAAAATGCTACGGCACCTCCACAACCTTTAGCTGCGCAACCTTTAGTTGTGTTGCCTCCTGCTCCTCCACAACCACCAGCTGCTCTTCAGTTGGTTCCTACTCTTCCGGTGCAGCCTTCTCAAGGGCCACCGACTTTGACATTTGCTCTGCCTTTACTTCCCACAACTTTGACTACTATGTCGACTCCCACTTCTGGTACTGTTCCTGACACTGCCTCTGCATCTGCCTCGACTCACCCTGCTTTCCCTCTTGTCTTTTCATCGACTTCTCCTTCTGTTCGTCAAAGAGTGGCTAGTACTGTCGCTAGTTTGTTGCATCCTCTCTTTGGTGCAAAAAGTGTAACTCCTGAACACAGAGCGTAAGCAGTTACGTATCCTAGGGAGAAGGAAACGTTGAATTATTTGGCACATAGATTGGTGACCGACCCGACGAGGTATGGGCTAGAGTCTGTTATGGATCTCTTCCATCAGTGGGAAGAACCGAAGCAAAGATACGTTTTTGAGAAAATGTGTGCTTTTCTGTGTGAAGATTTAGAAGACAATGATTTGGACTCTAATCCGCCCGAGTTGAGCCATGTACGGTTCGAGTTTTCAAAAGGCGCAATTGTGGATTCAGATGTTGAGAAAGCAGTTGCGAAGTTGTCATCTCTTAGGACTGAAGGTGTTTCTAGGTCACTGTTTGGGTCTGATTCCTCTATTAAAAAGAAGGGAAGACAATATCCCATGAGAGAAGTTCCCACAGTCTGGAGGGAAGGGGACGCAAATGCTGTTCCGATTGTTCTGCCACATTTTCAGCGTGTGTGGGTACATGTTCCATGGAAGCGAGCTGAAGTTTTGGCCCTCAAGCAGACATTGCCTGATCCCCGAGAATCCTGCAGGGTATTACAAAGAGTTGTCACAGACTGCTGGGTCATGTATCATGAATTTATCTGACATAGACATGTTGTTTGGGAACGTTGTTCCACAGCCTTTAGGGAAAGATTCGCCATGCAGATCATGATGAGGAGTTAGGTGATTCATGGGCTAATATTATTGCTGCAGATTCCCGACAGATTGGTGGTGCTAAACCTGAGCCTGGTAGTAGCGGAACTCCCTGGTAGGATCATTACTTATATGCAAACTCTAATGCCTGCGATGCTTGTAAATTGGGATAAGTTGTCTGCGTGTAAGCAGAAGAAAGATGAAACGGTTTCAGATTTCTTCACTAGGTTTGAAGAAACGTTTGTCGACCACAGTGGTCAAGATATGAGCACGGAAGGTGGTCAGCAATTGTTCGTCGATAAATTTGTGCATAATCTACTTCTTGAGTTGTGTAAAAAGTTGAAAGATTCAGAGAGTTCTTGGGCAGTTTCCTCTTCAGCACAGATATTGGCTACTGCACAGTACTACGAAAACAGAGATAAAGATGAGAAAGATAGAGTAGAAAAGAAAACTAAAGAGTTGAAAACGAAGGTTTAGTTACAGCAAGCGTACCCGCCACGTGGTAGTCAAAATAATGGTGCTCAAAGTAACTATTCGAACAACTATCAGCAGCCTCAACAGTATCAAAGGAACTCGCAAAGAGTCGAGTATACTCAACAACGTGTCCCTGTAGGCCCCAACCAGTGTTCATACTGTAAGGAAGAGGGCCATTTTAAGTTTAGTTGTCCTATTTTATTACAGCGTGCAAATGGTGCTACTGGTGTAAGAGGTCGAGGTGTTCAACAAGCAACTAGAGGTAGAGGGCGTGGAAATTTCCCCCAAAACGCACAGTCTCTTCCACCTCAAAATTCGATGAACAGGTTTGATCAGCAGAATAACGCATCTGGTAGGACAGCTCAGTACTATGCTGATAATTACTATGCAGAAGATGAGCAGACAGAAAGTAATAATTGCTAGGACAGCCATAGACAAAGAGAGGGAGTTGTTTCAGTTCCAGTAGATCAGAGTGGACCTTATGTTGAGGTGATTACATCAGGTGTGTCAGAGCCTTTTCTGTTGGATACCGGTGCTACAAAGAGTTCTATTATGCACTCTAAACTCCCTGGTGCACCTTTGTCTGGCAAAACGAATGTATCAGTAGGTTTATCTGGCGCCCCAGTTAGAAATCCGATTTCTGACCCTTTGTCCCTTTCTGTTGGTCCTTGCGAATTTGAGGCACCCCTTATTCTAACCACAGGTTGTGGTGAAAACTTGTTGGGATTAGACCTGTTGAAAAGATTATATGCGACTTTGTATTGTTCTCCTTCAGGAGTACAACTTACACTGGGTAAGAAAGTGATTTCTCAAATGTATTTGTCAAAGGACAAACTTCCAACAGAATTGTCATCTCTCCCTAATGTTCTTTGGGCTACTGGTCCTAATGATGTAGGTCTTTTGGAAATACCACCATATGTTGTGGCATTGAAAGCCAATGTTAAAATACCGCGCATTCCCCAATACAAAATTTCTAGTGAAGGCGAAAAAGCTTTGCTAGCGATCATTTATGATCTGATTGAAAAAGATGTGATCGAAGAAACACGAGGCAACGTTTGCAATAGTCCTGTTCTGCCTGTTTTGAAACTAACTGACCCTTCCCAGCCACCTGTTTACAGATTCGTGATTGATCTTAGAGAGGTCAATAAAATAGTTGTACCACAATTCCCAGTTGTGCCTGACATTACTGCACTATTGACTATGATTCCAGCTTCTGCAACATGGTTTTCGGTGATTGACTTGAAGAATGCTTTCTTCAGCATCCCCATTGCTGAGGAGAGTAGGGATATTTTTGGCTTCAGTTTAGGAGGTCGAAGCTTCCGCTTTAAACGCGCTCCCCAGGGCTACTGTGAAAGTCCGTCAATATATAGTCAAGCTTTAAAAACGCAGCTTGACACGATTGTTTTACCTGATGGCGCTACCCTCATTCAGTATGTTGATGATTTGCTTGTTGCTGCAGATTCTGAGGAAATCTGTAAAGAAGCAACGTTGTCTCTGTTGCGTCATTTGTGTGATCTGCATCACAAAGTGTCTCTGTCTAAAATGCAATATTGTCGATAAGAAGTGACCTACTTAGGTCATCTCTTATCGAAGGAGGGAAGGAAACTGACCCCAGAAAGAATACAGGCAATTGCGAAATTGAGTGTGCCCAGAACACAGAGAGAAGTACGTGCTTTCTTGGGTATTACATCGTACTGTAGGCAGTGGATTCCAAATTTTTCTTTGCTGGCCAAACCTTTGGTGGCATTAACGTGCAAAGATACACCCAATCTTGTTCCTTGGTCCGGAGAGTGTCAGAAAAGTTTTTCTGAATTGCGCACAGCATTATGTTCGGCTCCTGTGTTAGGTACACCCAACTACAGTAAGCTCTTTACATTGTACGTCCACGAGAAAGAAGGTTGTGCATTGTCCGTGTTGACACAGTTGTTTGGGGACAAGCAGCGTCCATGCGCGTATTTTTTGTTGACTTTGGACCTGGTAGCTAAAGCATTGCCAAGTTGTTTAAGAGCAACAGCAGCAGCAGCTGTTTCTATTCGACAGTCCGCTGGTTTAGTGATGAATAACACCTTAATTGTAATGGTTCCACATGCAGTGGACACGTTGTTGAACAGGACAAAGACACAGCACTTAACTAGTGCTCAATTGTCTGGTTATGAACTAACCTTGTTAGCAAGCCATGTGCACATCAAAAGATGCAGCACACTCAACCCAGCCACGTTGTTGCCGATTTAAGTTGAGACAGGGAATGTTGACGAGCAGCATGATTGTTTTCTTAGAACAGAAGAAGAAACGAAAGTGAGAATAGATCTCCAGGATACTCCTCTTGCTGAATGTGATAGTACCTTATGGGTGGATGGTTCATGCTTCAAGCTTCCGAATGGTGACACAACTGCAGCATATGCTGTCACGACTTTGCATATGATTGTTGAAGCTGCACGTATTCCGCATAACTCAGCCCAAGCAGCAGAATTGATTGCACTTACAAGAGCATGTGTGTTGTCGAAAGGGATGAAAGTGACCATCTGCACTGATAGCCAGTATGCGTTTGGAGTGGCTCACAGTTTTGGACGATTGTGGAGAGAACGTGGGTTCCTGACTTCGCATGGAGATAAGATCCAGCATGGCCAGTTGGTGAATGAGCTTCTTGAATCACTGACCTTGCCTCTGCAAGTCGTGATCGTTAAATGTAGTGCCCACAAGAAGGTGACTGATGATGTTGGTCGTGGAAATGCATTTGCGGACGAAATAGCAAAAGAAACTGCAAGGAATGCGATGAGCCGAATGTATGTTGCAGGCCCTGCAAGATGGGTTGGTGATGTTGGAATGTGTGAGGACACAATAGAGAGTGTGAAGTCCATTCAATCTGAGGCTACAGAGAAAGAGTTGAACACGTGGAGAGAAAGTACGGTATAATGGATGCGAATGGTTGTTGGCTGGAGTTGTCAGAGCATCAGAGATGGCTGCTACCCGATGCGTACGTGCTTGCAGTGGTGACAATGGCCCATGGAATGGCTCATATTAGTGTGAAAGGAATCTGCAAGCTGTTGGCCCCGGTATGGCAGAATAGTGGAATACCTAAGTGTGTAGAGAATGTAGTCAAAAATTACATGGTATGTCTGAAACACAATCCTGGTAGGGGAACCCCAACTCCAGCTGGTCATTTTGCACCTCCTACGTATCCGTTCGAGGTTTTGCAGCTAGATTTCATCCACATGGAAAGGTGCAACAACCTGAAATATGTACTTGTTGTTGTTTGCGCCTTTTCCAGGTGGGTGGAAGCATATCCCCTTAAGGACAATACTGCCTTGTCCACAGCGAAAGCCCTTGTCAAAGAATTCTTCCCGAGATTTGGAATGCCGAGAATGGTCTGGAGTGATAATGGGAGTGAATTTGTGGGTCGAGTGATGAAGCAAGTGTGCGAAGGGCTAGGCATCAGACAGAAGTTCCATGCTGCAAATCACCCCCAATCAGCTGGATTAGTAGAATGCTACAATGGCACCCTAAAGCTAAAACTCGCCAAAATCCAAGCGAGCACTGGCCTTACATGGCCTGACGCTCTACCCTTAGCACTCCTATCCACCAGAATGACTGTGCACTCTAGATTGAAACTTAGTCCCTATGAAATAGTTTTCGGCCGTCCGGCCAACATATGGGGAGTGCCTAGACCCAAAAAGTTTAGTGAAGTAGAGCATCCTGTGCTGCTTGACTATTTGTATGAACTGACAACTAAATTATGTGTTTTGCACCAACAGGTTCACAGTTCCCTACCACCAGCTTCTGATGATCCAGGCCACACTATTGAACCCGGCACCTGGGTCTTAGTGCGTAACTTTCAGCGAAGCAAGAACGAACAACCTCGCTGGACGGGACCCCACCAAGTGCTGCTGGCAACCCGCACCGCAGTCCGAGTGCACGGCAAGAAAAGTTGGGTGCACGGTGTGCACGTTAAACGAATCCCTTTACCTTTGCCATATGACCGGTGGGTCCAGGAGAACATTGCTGACTCCGAAGCCGAGACTGTGCCCTGCTTCATACCTTTTAGCGATGCTCGTATAAAGGGAACGAACTCTGAAAGAGAAAACAACATTTTGCAAGAAGCTGTGCCTCCATCGATTCGATTGAACACTGCGGAGCCTGAACTCCTGTTTCTGGACCAGACAGAGCCCGGCAGGAACCGCTACAATTTGAGGCCAAGACCCATGACTATGGACAAATAAATAAATAAAAACATTTTGTGCAGCTCTCATCTAGGAAACTTGCTTATTTTTGTTTTTTCGAACCGCCACCCGGTTCTGCTGCTAGGGTCGCGGTTGCCACAGTCTTTGGAGTGCAGCTGGAGACGGTTAGGTCGACAGTTCTGTTGGTTCAAGGGAGTTACCCTGGACTGACAGAGGCACTCTTCAGCAGAAACAACCTCCCACCGCGAGCAGCAAATTAGAGTGGATGGAGTTTTCCGAGATGGAGAGACCTACCAAACCTGTGAACTTTAAAGCAAGAATATGCACTGTAATAACAAACATACAATTTTCAATAATATGCATTTTCATGTTGTGTAGTATAATAATGTTTTTTATAGGCTATGCTTTATTCACCTTTCGAGTCTCATTTGCACCCACTACACCGCCCATACCTCCTCCTACTGCTTTCTCACACTCTTTTCACCCTTTTCCTGAACACGAGTCTGCCAGAAGATTGGAGTTCATAAATAACTCATTCATTCAACTTCTACACCAACACCAGATTGTAATAAATACGACAAAGTGTTGGGTATGTGGACTTATGCCACACACGACCGATAAGGGTATCCCGTATTTTGTCCTGCCATTTAGTTATTACGGATCTTTGTGGGCATTTCAGACGTTGTTCCTATTCTCCCTCGAACCATATTCCCCACGTTCCACAGGGAACAACTCAAGCAACAGGGCACTATTAGTAGGAATCAGGAATATGAGCCAAAATATCGACACATATAGAACTCTCCCCAGAGACGAACTAGAAGCCTACAGTAGATGGAATATAACAAGGTATGGAATTTCCTTAAGTCTGAGCCAGCGAGCAAAGAAATTCTCCCCAATTTGGATAGTGCCCCATCAAGGTCTCCTGTGTCTGCAAGGAAATGGCAAAAACCCCAGAGCTTAGTTAGGGAATAGTGTCTGTACCGAAACATATGTTTTCCCGTCCCAGACCTCCCCTTCATTTTCAGCAGCAAAGGGTACATATTTCATCTGCCACGATAGAGCATATACATGGCTGCCCCCTGACATTTCAGGCACATGTTTCATCTCGTTCCTGCTGCCACCCACTTACACGGCCGCGGCAGATTACCATAGGACAAGGACAGTTAGGGGTGTTGTGAGTAAAGACGACACCGCGGAACAAGAGTTTGGGGATTTCGCAAAAGGTTTTCTGCCATTTTGGGGGCCTATGGTGAACAGCAGGAACATTCGCCAGTTGACAAGGGTAGTTGAATCCACCGTGATCGAGACGGCTGGTGCCCTTAGTAATCTGACTGCTGAGCTCCAGTCGGACCGACTTATGACCCTTCAGAACAGGGTCGCATTAGATGTCATTCTTGCAGACCGAGGTGGGGTCTGTAAATTGATCCAATCGAGTTGCTGTATTTTCATACCAGATAACGCTCCAACAGTGTTCCAGGCCATCTCCAAACTGCATAAGATTTCCGAATCTATTCATGTGGAGAAAGGAGATTGGTCGTTAATGGGATGGTTCTGGGAACTGATATCCACCTGGGGATGGAAAATTCTGATGGTCATTGGGATGGTCTTAGCAATTCTTTTTCTGTTCTGTCTGTGCATGCAGTGTGCTCCTGCAATATGTAGCCTCTGCGCTACATCATGTGTAAGGAAACCTGTATCAAGAGACGAGCTAAGTACTAGAATGATGTTACAGCAACATCTCAATGACTTTAGGAATATAGACCTGGACTCAGATTAGCATGAGGTTAGGTTAAATTGCCTATGTAAGGGCAAAAGGAGGGTTTGTAGTTCTAAAAATCACGAACTCGTGAATAAAAACGTTATCGTAGTATGACGATTTTCATATCAAAAGACCGGAAATGGCTAGTACACTATGTGTAAGCATTTTCGTCATATTCGAGTGACAGTTACACCTCGAAATCGTCATTTGCGTTCTGCACCCTTGGCCTCCATTTTGTATACGGCAGCCATTTTGTGAGTTGCCCTTTACATAGGCCCTTTTATACAGTCAAATCCGATTCCAAAGGACACGTACACCTTGATTGACTCCTCTCTGACCTGGTCAAGCTGAAGCCTTTGCCCTAGGCCGGACCTGTTTGGTCAGTTCCTTTCCCAGTGGCCGAATGAGATAGCATCAAGGCGCAACAGGCCATAAAACCCTTTTCATCGCACACGCACCCTGCCTAATCTTGCTCACACCTGGCCCTGCTCTATTTTCTTCTTTGCTTTATGATGAGGAGGAGTCCGGTTTTATTGGGGGTACACCAATATCTGATGAGAATGTTGGGCCTTGCCGGGTAATTATTCACAAACTGGACACACTGAAATGTGAAATTTCAGCATGACTCTGCCTTTTCTTTGTAATGAAAATATGTGAATAGCCTACGGTAAATTTAAGAATGTTTGCACTGTAAATTTAAGAATGTTTGCCTGGAGACCATTTTTCTGCATAAAAAGAGAAGCCTGGTTCTGTAAGATTGAGCAGTCTCCTGAGAACCTACATGCTGTTGTACTTCTAGGACGCTTGTTACTTGGTTGCAGCCAATAAATTACAACGTTGACTTCACCTAGAAGACTCGTGTTTCTGTGGTCTGAATCAGGAAAGTACTCGAGGTCTTCGGGTGCACCCTGACACCGCTGGGTTACCGGTTCGGTACCGGTTCTGAAAAACCCAGTACCTCACTGTCTGGGTGTCAAGTAATTGGAGAAGTAAAGCACATATTTGCAGCACTTCGGGTGGGTTTTAGGTTCATGTTTGTTTTCAGATATTGGGCCAGTCAAGCACAGGGTCTAACTCAGTTTCGGTGCAACAGTGTACATTTTAGTACTGTACATTTTTACGGTTTAGTCCTTTCGAGCAGATAATTGGGGTTTAAATTGAGCACAAAAGTAGTGACATATTTGGTCTCAATAAGATTTGTGGGTGATGTTGACACATTCACATGATATACTATACGCTGCACATGGTTTTATTTTTATCACTGAACATGTTTAAGAATCGTTTATGGTTGCTGATGGGTTGTTTTTAATTTAAAGTTACCACTGACGAAGGGCTTGTTGCCCGAAATGCTTTGGGAGAATATTTGTATTGCTAACCGAGATGAAATGTGATCTACCCTGCTGTTGTAAAAAGCCTGGATGGGCAATCCTTAAGCATTAAAAGTTTGGAATCATTTTGCCTCTGTGTGAACTTTGTATCATGGAAAACTACTGGAATTAAAATGGATAATAAAAAGGATTACAGGAATAAATATTGGACTGTTTTTTGCAACTGTTGCCTACATGGCTGTATGGCTTGAAACTGGAGCAACGAGGCACCAGGCACTTTTTGAATTTCATATTTGTGCTAGTAGGACAGAGCATGCGTCAAGCCTGCATGCAAAAAATGACAAAAATCTCATCATCACACAGAAAAGAGATGAACATATGGAAGGGAAGGTGTGCAGTCTACCTCTCGTTCTGATATTTCCCTACTTTAGCCATTTGGTGCCTGCTGCCTGTCTCTATTCACGTGTCTGGGGTGGGTGACAAATGGGGTTTGTGTATTCCCCTTAGATAGCCACACACAATGGGAGCTAAGGTGTGACTTGATGGCCATCCTGGGAGATGGGAGGGTGGAGCTGCACAAAGCCTCACTTAAACCTGAATAGGCTGGGTTCTAACACCATACAAAGGGCTGCATAATCCTCTGTAGTGAGTCTGGAGCTAGGGAAGGAATGGCAGGACCTCTGTGCGCTCAAAAGGCTTGCTTGGAAGTCCCTCCCACTGCAAAGGCCCAACTGGGTATAAGTACTAGACCTCTGACACCACCAACTCAGTAAGAAGAAACCCTGCCGTGCAGCTGAAGGGCTGCCACACTGCTGGACTGACACTTTGATGGATTCCTTTCTCGCTGTGCTGTCCTGCTGCTTATTATTTCCCTGCCTGGGTGAGAAGGACTGAGCCTGCATCACTTGAACTCAGAGTGACTCCAAGGTCTAGCTGGGGGGCCTGCTGAAATGAAGTTTCTTGGACAAAAAAGACTTCCAGCCACCGTGCTCCTGCACCTGGCATCTGCCATCTCAGAGCCTACCCAGCCAAGTGCTGCCACCCCAGTCCAGGACCCTTAGGAAGTGGGCATAAGGTGTTTGTTCCAGCGGCCAAACGCATCCTCTATGCGGGAGCAGAACCAACGCATTGTCGCTGTTGCATGGAAGAGAACCGGCGCATGACCACTACTGCGTGAGTTAGAACCAATGCAGCAGACTGGCGGTGTTGCATCTTGGGACTAGTGAGTCATCGCTTTCGAAACCGCCACTGTGCACCGCTTTTCCTGATGCCAGATCCTTGCATCCCTCGTTGACCGCAGCCTCGACGAGGCTACAGGACCGCATCACAGCTTCATCCCTCATCGGAACAAACGCATCCTGACACTGCCCTTCTTATTGTAAGCCCTCTTCTCATCAACACCACAACAGGACCTAGCACCGCAACATCAATGCAACACGTAACTTACACATCACTTCAACTGCAAAACGTATCTGTATTTCAGACGCAATGCTCCGCAACCAGGATTTAAAGGTACTTTGGTTCACAGGCCTAACTAGGTCCTTGTAGCTGGCCTGCGCACAATTGTGGTCGGCCTAAACTTTTGAGTTTGTTCCAGTCCGGCACAACCAGATATTCTAGGTTGGCATTTCTTACTTTTCAGCACTATTTTAAAGCTTATTCTTTACAAATAAATAACTACATTTCTACTTATTGGATCTTTGTCGATTTGGTCTTGTTTTATTTATTAAATTCAGATCTATCTTTATTAACTGATGTGGCATCTTTTTGTGTGGTGTTTCAACTGGTTTACTGTATGAATTGTTGCACAAATACTTAACACATTGCCTTTAACTTAAGACTGACTGCTCTATGGCAAGCTAACAGAGGGTGAGCAAAGGTTAATTTAGGGTTTGCCTGACATTTACCCTGACCAGGATTGTGGATGCTGTTTGACTAAGGTTTACACCCAGTCAACCAACAACCCCATTTCTAACAGGATGGCAACAAGTTTATTTAGACAGTCAGAGTGGAAGAGAATGTACTGGTCACTTACATTGAAGCTGACATCTATCACCTATGTGAGGAGCTTGGACTAGAGAGGGTGACTCCTTAGATTCCAGGCAACAAACCTGCAGCAAGCAGCCGAATGCCAAACATTCAAACCTGGAATGCCTTTTCAGAACACTATTGTAGGAACTGGGGTCACCAGTTCCACCGGGGGTAGCTTGGCGCGAGCAGGCAGGCACCTGAAAGCTTAGGTGTAAAGTGACCATACAGCACACACATCCACTGAGGCCGGAAACGCATGCAATGACTGACACCACACCAGTGAGTTTGAGTAAAAATCAAATAGCTTTTATCTAGATCAAGGTTCAGGGTGATCAATAATCAAGGCATCAATATCTCATCAAGTATTTCATCAAGGGAGTGAAGGGAGAAGATCAATTATCAATGTAGCATATCGCAATAACCATTTCATTAAAGGAATTGCATTTCATCACTTAGCAATACACATTTCATCGAGTCAGGAATCAGCATTTCATTAAAGAAGAGCAAAACATTTCATGAGGCTGGAGTAAAACAACTCAGTAATCTGAAGTAAACCCTTCAGTAATCACTTTGCACAGAAATAAACACTTCCTCATGCCAGGGTAAACATCTCATTAATCAAGAAGAAACATTTCATTGTGAATAACCATTTTAGCAGGAAATCATAACCATTTCATTACTCAGCACTAAATATTTAATTAGGCACTAATACGCAAGGCATTAAGCCAGGGTGGTGATTTCAGTAGGCAAGGATAAACCATACATCCAGCTAAAATGAGCATTTCAGGGATCCATGGTACCCCATGCATAAAGCAACAGTGTTGGGCATTCAGCTTTACCCCAGGCAGGGGTTAACTCAACTAATAGGGCAGTCCCTGAATCCTCTTCGAGGGTTCCTCAGTCAACACAGGGCTCCTGCTCAGTTCCAGAAGCCTTGCAGGCACCACAGGGGCCAACAGGGCCCAACAATAGTCTCCAGCGGGGAGGGGCGATCTTGGGGCCTCCCCGGGGGTTTACCTTTCTTCTTCGGCCCCCTCAGGGCCCTTGCGGAGGTTTCAGCATGCCGGCAGAGGGAGGGGGGCTCACGCTGACTCTGGAGCCCCCGCGCCGGTATTTCCAGCCGGGGCGGTGTGCAGGCCGCTCAGGGGAGGCCCGCACACTCAAGCTCTCTTCTCGTGGGTCTTGCCGGCTGGGAGGAGGGCCCGGCTTCTCTCAGGGCCCTCCGGTGAGTGGTGAGCCGGTCGGGGGTAGGCCCTCGCTGAGGCGCTCCCGCAGGCGCCAGAGGCAGGGCGGCCTGCGGGGCGCGGCAGCAGTGCCAAATCACAGCGCGACGGGGGCGGAGTCTCTTCCAACGCCCCCGTCACGTGAGTCGGGCAGGGGCTTCAAGCTTCGTCGGGCCTAGTGCAGCCCAGTGTCAAAAGTCTGCGGCCCTCTCCTGGCTCCCGGGGGCCGCCGAGCGGATGATGAGGTCGGCGCTTCAGGGCCGGCTGTGGCTGTGTCCGGCATCTGCTGCCCTGGTGAGGCGGCAAGGGCCTTAACGGTGAGTGGGGCCGCTAGCGCTTCTCAGGCATAGCGCGGGGAGTTACAGGGCTCCAAGGCCCACCTCAGAGCGGTGCAGGCAGCTGGCTGGTGATCGTACCGCCACGAGAGGCACAGCCCTCGCGCTTCAGTGGCAACGAGATGCAGGAAGCCAGCGCTTCCCCAGGGCACAGAGGGGAGTGCTGGGGGGGTGCACCATTCGGTTGAGCAGGACAATCAGTCCAGATGGCCAGGCAGTTCAGGAGGCTAGCGCTAGGAAAGAGGAGCGCTTAGCAGTACAGGCCGTTTAGCCAGGGGGAGTTAGGCACGACAGCACAGGGGTCCAGGTGAAGTCAGAGGGGTGTAGGAGTAGCACAGCCCGGTACCTGGTTGATCCCCAGTAGTCCTGTGGCCAGGCCGTAGTCCTTCTTGGCGCTTGTTGGTTCCTGCGCCCTTAGGAGACAGTTTCTTGAAGGGGGGGTTGAGTTGAAGGCTGATGACAGGATAGTCTCAGCAGGTCACTGCAGGTGGTCCCTGGGTTCACCTCCCGCCGGGCCCGATCAGTGGGCTAATTTAGTGTTCCTCACACAGCTTGGAAGGCAGCACCTCAGCCCTGTCACTCCCAGTGGTATAGGTTCTTGACTAGGCCCTACCGCCTAAGTCTCCTGCGTAGGTTCCCCCAGGTCAGTGGTGCCCCAACTGACTAAAAAGTTTCCCTCCTTCCTTTATATATCAATCAACAATGCTTTATTTCGATATAAAATATCATAGAAGCATTTTTACAATTTAAACCACATTTCATAATAAATAGCTTAAAAGAAAAAATTTCATCTAAAAATCATTTTTACAATGATGTGTTAAAAAATGTATTGAACTATAACAGCTTTGATGAGGTTTAGAATAGTTCATTATACAAATTCATCATTTAGCCTTCAGTCTTATCAACCAAGCCCAGCTTAAAAATGTTGCCACCCCGCAGGCCAAGGTTGTACTGGCATCAGCATGGAGTATTCTAAGAGCAACAGAATGGTTCCTAGTCTCAAGCTGTAGGCATACAGGTTTAAAGCCACTCCAGTCTAGGTTTGGTGTAAGCTGGGCATACAAAAAAAAGGTGAGGAATATTTTCAGTAACACCTACACAATTTGGGCACTCCGAGGGCGTTTGGTGCGGGCTTCCATTTACTTGTACGATCACGAAGAGGAAGGGTACCCATTCTAAACTGGATAAAGAGAGCCCTGTCTCTCGGCTTCTGGATGAAATCTAGATAAGGCTCTAGACGAGGCACTTGCTTGTGCTGATGAAATGCGTCAGTCAGCCTGCCCAGATTAGGGTCCCTATGTTCCTGTTTATCAACCCATGCCCAAAAGGCTCTCTTGGTTTCTGCCTTGGTCATCGCAACCCCAGACTCCCATGTAGTTTTGAGGCCAGAATCCAGAAGGAGCTTTTTTACATTTACTAGCCAGCCAATCTTGTGGGATCCTTGAAGGTTCATTGCCTCTCTTAGGCCGTCGGCATATCTGGCTAGCTCTGGGGTGCGCCATAGCCGAGCCCAGTATAAAAGAGGTCGCAACATAATTAGGTCCTTGATTGAACGATGCCCCAAATCACTCAGAAGTGGCTTAGTTGGAGTGCCCCTAGGGAGCGAAACAAGCTCCCTAAAAAACTTGTTTTCTGCAGTGACTAGCACGTCTACACAACCAAAACCCCAGAGTTCAGCTCCATATAAGGCACAGCCTACAGCCTTTGCAGCATAAATTTCCAAGGCAGGGGCAATGGGCCTAGTGTTTGAGGCACGATGTTCCCACCCTAACACCCCCACTACCCGCTTATGATTTAAAGCCATTTTATCAATCTGTGGCTGCCATTTGAACTTGTCGGAGATTCTAATTCCCAAGTAGTCAAACTCTTTGACACGTTCTAGAGGCACCCCATCAAGAACCAGCATGGATTTAGTCGATCTGCTAGGATTAAAATAAAGAAGCTTCGTTTTGGAAGTGTTAATGACTAAGCCCCTCGTTTTACAAAACAGGCAGAAATGATCCAGCAGCTTCTGTAATCCTGCAGGAGTTTTTGATACTAGCAATGTATCGTCCGCAAAGAGTAAGGCGGGGACTTTGTCACGCGCCAAAACTGGAGCGTCAGCATTAATTTCAAGCAAAAAGGAAACTACCCCATTCACGAAAAGCGTGAATAGGTTAGGAGCCAATACGCATCCCTGACGGACACCTCTATTTACAGGGATTTTATCTGTTTTTTGTTCCTGCGTACCCCATCTAATGCGGGCATAATTTCCATCATGCAAGCGTGCCAGGAGGTTCAAGATAGGTAGGGGAAACCCCATCTCCTGCAAGACCAGCCATGGCCGGTCTCGGTGGACCAAGTCAAAGGCGGTCTTTAGATCGATAAATGCTAAATAAAGACCGCCCTTGGCTATGGTAACCACCTTCCAGTGTAAAAGTGCCATCCTAAATACCTGGTCTATAGTGCTTGTACAAGCCCTGAAGCCTGACTAGCAGACATATGAGACTTATTGGCCGATAGTTGGCTGGGTCCCCCCTGGACCCTTTCTTGTAAATAGGAATTACTTCGGCCCCTTTCCAGGAGTTTGGAACCGGGGATCCTTCCAGCAGAGCATTAATAAGGAATACAAAATAAGTGGCCCATTCCTGGCATTAGCCCGGAATAAGTCACCCGGTATACCATCTTGTCCCAGGGCTTTAGCAGGTACAATCTTATTTATAGCAGCCTAGAGGGCCCTGATCTACCGCTAGCCTCATCTCCTACATATAGTTTCCTAAAGTGTTCAAACCACTCCCAATCAGTTATATGGTTAGGAATTTGGTCTGAGTCACGACCATTGGATCTTCTCACCAAAGCCCAAAAAAGCTTGCCGTTCTTGGACTGGCTCGCTTCCTTTAGGCTGTCCCAATGTGATTCTTCCCATATCCTCTTCGCCTCTATGATAGCTCGCCTATACTGTAATCTCGCCAACAGAACCTCAACAGAATTATTGGATTTGATGGCAAGTATCAAACCGTTTTTTTTCATTCTACGGTCTTTGTCAAACCACTTCTCAACTGGCTTGCCGCTCGTAGGGCACTTTTTCATGGATGAAGGCTCTACAAATAGAGAGCCAATCATGTCTATTGTATCAACATGAATTGATTCCACAGCTGGGGGCCCAACCTCATTCTTACAGGCTGCAGAAAGCCTGAGTCTGATCTCTTATGATTTCCGCTAAGGTTCTTAATCTTTGAACATTCAAAACGAATTTTGGCCATTTAAGGAACCTGTTGCAATTAGATGGTATGATTGCCTTTGTTAACATCCTAGGTCTAGTAATGGGAGTGGGATCCTTCTTTTCCCACATTTCCGTCATTGTAAGGGATAAGGGGTTATGATCACTGTCCATAGATGGTATAATGATCATGTCATTCACGAACTTCCAGGACCTCTTGTCCACCAATATGTAATCAATTCTAATCTGACAAGAAACCCCGTTATATGTGGAGAAGTGTGGCTCACTGGTTAGAGGAGGCAGACCCGGACGCTGAGATCAGACCCGGGACCAGGGTTCAATTCCCGATGCGGCAGGGTCTTGAGCCCAAAATGTCCACGGACTCGGTAATTCTCGCTTCGGTGCCTACTCGAATCACAGGTTCACACTCTGCAACTCTGGGCAATAGCTTGCTTAATCTCCACTACGGCCCCCTGCAGCGGGATGCCTGGCTTTCACCTTGGGGATACCCAGTAGGGGCTATCTCACAGGGAAAAACCAGGACGGGTTCCCAATGCAAAGCGCTTTGAGACCTGGCGGTGATATTGCGCTATATAAAAACCTGTCCATCTATCCATGTATTTTCTCCCATTACATCAGAGGACGTACGTCCATTAACCACTCTTAGCCCAAATTCCAACATTAGGGCATTCAATTGAATAACTACCGGCGACCATTTCTTCACTGGCATAATTGACAAAGATGGTATGCCCCATCTGACATCCTCAACATAAATTCCCAAAATATCATCTGCCGCCAAAGGTTCAAATGAACAATTTAGGTCACCGCCGACCAGAACAAAGGAATCTGATGGAAAAGAGAGAAGCACTTCAGAGAGAATGGAAATAGTTGAAGATTTAGCCCCCCCCCTTGGGTGCCTCTAGCATAGATATTAAATAGTTTCCAGGTGTTATTGCCCTTCAAGCCCTTAATGGAGAGTCTCATTAGATCTGGTGTTGGACAGGGATGGTGGGTAATCGTACAATTAACAGCTGCCTTGACCCAAACCATGAGCCTCCAGATGGGCGTCCTCGACCAGAGGAAGTAGCTGGTAAATGGAAGCAAGAGTAACCAGGCTTATACAAAGGTTCCAGGCTCCATGTTTCCTGGAATAAACACAAATCATAACCATCAATAAAAGTATTCCAGTCCGGTAATGAGAGCTTATTACATAAACCCGCTGCATTCCATGAAACAAGTTTAAAATTACCAGTTGAACCATCACAGGGGGTTAGGGTGCCTTGAAATGAATCAGGACCCCAGCCAATCGAATTATTGTCCCTCAAGGATACAGGAACAGAAATTGATAATTCTGGACCAGGAGACTGGAGCGGACCAGGAGGACTCGCAATACAGCTACCAGGGGGAGAAATAAAGCTAGTTAGTGCCCCTTCATGAGCCTGAAGTCAGTCAACGGCCTTCAGACTACTGAACCAGTTTTGAATAGGAGTTTGGCTCGAAACTGGCAAAGACTCGGGCCAGCCCCCATGGGTCAGCCCCCTCCCATTCCGCTGTACAAGTGTCCACCCATCCGATACTGATGCAAAGTGACCAGGGGGGGTAAAAATAGAACAGAGGGAGAGAACGAATAGAAATTCCTGGGCTAGAGTGTCTCCAGTTACAAATATACTCAACTGTCCTTGGGTCTTTAAAGTTAATTAGCACACAATCCCCCCTTATATCCTTGGCCAGATGTCCCACCCAGGACACCCCCGCATCATAAGTATTTTGCTCACTATATGTATTGGCAGCGGTCTATTTTTATTTAGCCAATAGGCAACCTTATTCCTCAGGGCCGTGGGAGATTCATCTTTATGCTTACTCAGTTCGGGAACCCCCGCTAAAACTACCAGGTAAGGGCTTACTTCCGGGGGCAGGTTGATGTTAATTTCCCCCCTGGAAGCCTGGGCTATAGGAACCCCGCCACCCTCATTCGGTTGAATGGGATTTTACTGGCATGATTTATTAACAGCAGGCGTGGCTGGAACCTTACAAGGAGGTCAGCTGTGGGCTGTGGAGCTGCAATCGTGGCTGGCGAGACCCTCACATCTATAGGGGCATTTTCCCCTCTGGTTTTAATTAGCGGTAGAGCAACCCTAGGTGTGTTTCCCTTTTTTAAGATCTCAACACTTCACTTAGAGTCAAGCTCGATCTTGTTTAGATGCTTTTCAATCTTGGTTAGTCTATCCTCTACTAGACGGAGAAGGAGTCTAATTTCGTCATACAGGGATCCTCCAGCTCCACCCTTTCACCTTGAGTTTTCCCCCTGCTTTCAGCCTGGGGTACCGTTCTAATGGGTATTGGGTCTTCTATAGGTGAGGCTATAATTTCTGGGGCATCCACAACTGCCTGCTCCCTTGTGGTAGTGGTTGCTCTAGTGTTTTTTGGCACCTTCCCTTTCTTCCCTCCGTTGTCACTGGCCAGCCCTTGCTTATACTTAGGAATAGCCCCTTGGCGTCTCTCATGTAGTTGCCTGATATTATGCTCCTTCACTGGGCTGGTCATAGAGGGAAGCTTGTAGGGAGATAATAGTAGCGATTTCGGAGACCGTAGACTGATCCCCAAAGGAGACATGGTCTACATCATGAGATGCTAGATGTGTATTCGGGGATTCTATGATCGCTAGTGCACCTATACCACTACTTTGTCCTTTTGTTCAGGGGTCCGTGCTTTGGCAATATGCCCTATGGATGATCTTCTGGCGATAGCTAAATCCTGTAAGACTTGTCGCTCCATCAACGTGATCCCCTCGACTATTACAGAATTGACCCTGGTAATGAACTTGTCCATTGTTCCTGTGAGGTTTACATTGTCCGCCCTACTTCTAGCCTCCTTCGAAGCCATGGTAAAACAGGTATGTCAATAAGGCAAAATGAGTACTTACAAATCAAAGGTCCCGCAACAAGATTGAAAGAGGGGTGGTCCGTCCCGTCCTTGATCGGGATTAAACGGGCCCGCCCTTGGCGCGACCCGCGCGCGATCCCGCGACGCGGGGGCTCTCCTCTCCTATGTAGCGCCTCCGGGCGCAGTGTAGGCGGTGGCGGCTTCCGCCGCTGAGGCTCTTGGTCGTTGTGGTCCCCTCACTCCTCGCTGAGCTGATGAGGAAAGTGCAGCAGCGGAAGGGAGACCGGCAGCGGCACAGCGGGACACCAACAAAGGACTCCGCAATCAGTATTGCCCCCGAAATGCAATTAACAGAGGCCAGGTCAGGTGACCACACTCTAAGGCGGCAAAAGCAGATCCCGCCCCTATTCTAGAACGTTCCAGGAGCTTCCCCATTCTAGCTATGGGAGAAAAAGGCGGGCTGGTGTTGCAACAATGTTTGTGGTCCCAGCCAGATCCTGGCAACTAGGGTGCTACTGAAAAGACCACTTCGCAGTAGCAGGGGCCTGTGGCAGCCATATTGGGAGAAGAGAGCACCTGCACCTTAGCATTGATTAGCAATGGGAAGGCGCCAGGAGACTTAAGGCCAACAAAAAAAAGAGGTGGGAAAAATGAGGCAAGGGCAAAACAAACAGGGAAAGACCATCCTAGGGCTGACAGGTCTAACAACTATCATATGCTTTGCAGTTTTCCCATTTCTGTGCTCCACATTTTATTCAAGCATGCATTCATTCATAGATTATTTCACTACAAATACAGGTTTTTGTGCAACTGAATTCATATGCCAATTTGTGCATTTGACATCCTAAAACATGAGTTTAGACTCTAAGATAATGTTTGAAGTGTGTTTAACCTCAATGCACAGGCATTCATTAAAGAGGACATCTTCAGATTTCAAGGGAGAATAAGGCGTGTGATGCAAACATCTCAGTCCTGAGGGCCACGGACATCTAGCTCAGTAAGACTCCATCTATCCACTCTTGGAGAATGGAATCCCGAAGAAAGCATTTCTTTCATTCACAGGGCACAGCACCTGCAGTTCTTTGTGACAGCACCTGCACTTCTGTCATTCACAAGGGACGACACCTGCACTTCTTTCATCCACAAGGGACAGCACCTGCACTTCTATCATTCACAAGTGACAGCACCTGCACTTCTTTGTGACAGCAACTGCACTTCTGTCATTCACAGGGGACGACACCTGCTCTTCTATCATTCGCAATGGACAGCACCTGCTCATCTTTGTGACAGCACCTGCTCTTCTGTCATTCACAGGGGACGACACCTGCACTTCTTTCATTCACAGGGGACATCACCTGCTCTTCTATCTCTCAAAAAGGACAGCACCTGCACTTCTTTCATTCACAAGGGACAGCACCTGCACATCTTTCATTCACAAGGGACAGCAACTGCACTTCTTTCATTCACAAGGGACGGCACATGCACTTCTTTCCTTCACAGGGGACAGCACCTGCACTTCTTTCCTTCACAAGGGAGACACCTGCACTTCTTTCATTCACAAGGGACAGCACCTGCACTTTCTAAATTCACAAGGGACAGCACCTGCACTTCTTTCATTCACAAGGGACAGCACCTGCACTTCTTTCATTTACAAGGGAGACACCTGCACTTCTTTCATTCACAAGGGACAGCACCTGCACTTCTTTCATTCACAAGGGACAGCACCTGCACTTCTATCATTCACAAGGGACAGCACCTGCACTTCTATCATTCACAAGGGACAGCACCTGCACTTCTTTCATTCACAAGGGACAGCACCTGCACTTATTTGTGACAGCACCTGCACTTCTGTCATTCAGAGGGGACAACACCTGCACTTCTTTCATTTACAGGGGACAGCACCTGCACTTCTTTCATTCACAAGGGACAGCACTTGCACTTCTTTGTGACAGCACCTGCACTGCTTTCATTCACAAGGGACAGCACCTGCACTTCTTTCATTCACAAGGGACAGCACCTGCACTTTTCTGTGACAGCACCTTCACTTCTTTCATTCAAAAAAGGACAGCACCTGTACTTCTTTCTTTCACAGGGAACAGCACCTGCACTTCTTTCATTCACAAGGGAGACACCTGCACTCCTTTCATTCACAGGGGACAGCACCTGTACTTTTTTGTGACAGCACCTGCACTTCTTTCATTCACAAGGGACAGCACCTGCACTTCTTTGTGACAGCACCTGCACTTCTGTCATTCACAGGGGACGACACCTGCACTTCTTTCATTCACAGGGGACAGCACCTGCACTTCTTTCATTCACAAGGGACAGCACCTACACTTCTTTAATTCACAAGGGACGGCACCTGCACTTCTTTCATTCACAAGGGACAGCACCTGCACTTCTTTCATTCACAAGGGACAGCACCTGCACTTCTTTCATTCACAGGGGACAGCACCTGCATTCTTTCATTCACAGGGGACAGCACCTGCCTTCTTTCATTCATAGGGGACAGCACCTGCATTCTTTCATTCACAAGGGACAGCACCTGCGCTTCTTTCATTCACAAGGGACATCACCTACACTTCTGTCATTCACAAGGGACAGCACCTGCGCTTCTTTCATTCACAAGGGGCAGCACCTGCACTTCTGTCATTCACGCGGACAACACCTGCACTTCTTTCATTCACAGGGGACAGCAACTACACTTTTTTGTAACAGCACCTGCACTTCTGGCATTCACAGGGGACGACACCTGCACTTCTGGCATTCACAGGGGACGGCACCTGCTCTTCTATCTCTCACAAGGGACAACTCCTGCACTTCTTTTATTTACAGGGGACAACACCTGCATTTGTGTCATTCACAGGGGACAGCACCTGCAATTCTTTGTGACAGCACCTCCACTTCTTTCATAGCACCTGCACTTCTTTCATTCACAAGGACCAACACCTGCACTTCTTTCATTCACAAGAGACAGCACCTAGACTTTTTTCATTCACAGGGGACAGCACCAGCACTCCTTACATTCACAAGGGAAAGCACCTGCACTTCTTACATTCACAAGGGAAAGCACCTGCACTTCTTTCATTCACAACGGACAGCACCTGCACTTCTTTCATTCACAACGGACAGCACCTGCACTTCTTCCATTCACAAGGGACAGTAACTGCACTTCTTTCATTCACAAGGGAGCAGCACCTGCACTTCTCACATTCACAAGGGAATGCACCTGCACTTCTTTCATTCACAGGGGACAGCACCTGCACTTCTTTCATTCACAGGGGACAGCACCTGCACTTCTTTCATTCACAAGGGAGACACCGGCACTTCTTTTATTCACAACTCTGGCCGAACTGGAGGAGAAGCAGAAGACACCAAATTGCTCTCTGGAGAGCTTCAAGTTGGTCACCATTGAGGAGGTCCTAAAAGGCTTAGCCTTGAGAAAATCAGGGTCTCCAAATGATTCATGCCCCCCAAAAATCATGGCTCTCCTAGCCAAGAGCTGTGCCCCAGCAATTTGTGACATCTTCAATTGCTCTATATCTATAGGTATAATTCCACCCCCCTGGAAAGAAGCAGTCGTCCGCCCTATTCTTACGAAACCTACAGGGGACCCCGCAACCCTTAGCAATTTTCGGCCTATTTCCCTTTTATCTCTCTTGGGGAAACTCCTGGAAAATATCATAAACCATCAACTTAGTTCCTATTTGGAACATACTGAAATCCTGGATCCTTCACAGTCGGGCTTTCGCCCAGGCTTTAGTACAGAAACCGCCGTTCTGGGGGTTACCGACTCATTAAGACAGACTATAGACTCAGGCGGTTCCGCGATACTGATACTTTTAGATCTCTCCCCAGCTTCTGACACTATCTCTCATACTAAGCTAGCGGAGAGACTATCTGATTGCAGTAACAAAGGAACAGCCTTAAAATGGCTACAACACTTTTTGTCGGAGAGAACACAAATGGTTACCTTAGGTCCCGATTCCTTGGCTAAAATGCCCTTAGAGAAGGGGGTGCCACAGGGTTCCTGTCTGAGTCCTACCCTCATTAATATATACATGGCCCCTCTGGCTCATATTGCGGAACAGCTGGGCGTTGAAATCATCTCATATGCATATGATAGCTTATGTTTACTATCGGGAAATGTCCAGAGTTAGAAAAAACACGCTTCGCCAATGAAGCTGATCTCAGAATGGATGACTGGGAATTACCTGCAATTGAATCCAGGGAAGACGGAGATCATGTTAATGGGAAAAGCTCCGGACATCTGGTCAGACGACTGGTGGCCAGACCAATGTAAGCATGGGCGAATTTTGCAAATCTCGCGTTCGCGAATTTTGCGGATTTGCGAACTCGCAATCCGCAAAATCCGCGAATTCCTGCGAATTTGCGGATTTTTTTTTTTGTGTTCGCGCGTGTTTCTGCCAGTTCGCGAGGGTTTTTACAATTTCGCAATTTGCGAACTTACCTGTCGGGTCGCAAGTTTTGCGAACTTGTTGTTTCTACGTGTCCAGCCTGTTTGGGACACTCTTCTTCATCACTGCCACTCTCTGTCACCACTGCCACTCTCTGACTACTCATGCCACCCTCTGGCCCACCCATGCCACCCTCTGTTTCATCACCACACCCTCTGGTTGTCCAGTGTACATTATTTTCGGCAAAGCAAAGCACACCTTCCCTGCCTCAAGTGACCTGAATTAATTTGGGGCTGATTAATGTGTCACAGAATAATTTTTTAGCTGGCACCTGCTTCCTTAGTGCTTCCTGATTAGTGATCTTTTGCACTTGCTAAGTGCTTTCATTGTTGCAAAATTAGTTACAACACCTGCCCTGCCCCAACTGACAATAATGAATTAGGGGCTGATTAATGGATTTTAACTTCCAGCCTGGCTCCTGCTTGTCTCTCTTAGCTGTACGTCAGGACCTTTGTGGCATATGTGTAACTATTCTGAGGTTCAGAGCAGGGTCACATAATAGTTGCAACTGGCAACTGAACTCTGGAGGGGCCCCTCAGGAAGCACTACAGGAAATGGCTACTAATGATGAGCCTGAACTTTTGAACCTGGTTAAGTAGTTTCAGTTTTGCTAAGATCGTATTTCTGCAATTTAGCACTTACTCGCGGGGTGCGAAGTTGTACTGGCAAGCCGCGAACTCACGCGAACAGTGCGAGCAAAATCCGCTGCTCGCGGATTTGCGGATTTTGCGGGAGATTCGCGGATCTCGCGGATTGCGAATTTACCGAAAATCCGCAAAATCCGCGAGCGAAACGGATTTTCCGCCCATGCTTAGCTCTGCTCCCTCCCCCAAACTTTCCGTAAGGAACTTAGGAATAAAAATTGAACGCCCCCTGTCCATGAAAGACCATATTGCGATCATGACCAGCACATGCTATTACGGTCTCTGACTCCTTTGGAAAATATTTCTGTTTATATCTACCTCATAATCGTAGGACTTTAGTTCACACAATGGTAACTAGTCGTTTAGACTATGGCTATGCCCTGCTGGCAGAAGTGGGTGAGACTATCGTGGCCAAATTACAGATTGCTCAGAACACAGCCGCAAGGATGATCTTAAATCACCCGGCAGGCTCTTCGTCAACCCTGTTTCTTAGAGAACTGCACTGGCTCAATGTGAAAAAAAGATCTTTTTTCAAAATCTGCTGCCTAACCCACAACGCTCTTAACGATAAAGGCCCCCGCTACTTGCAACTTAAACTGATTAAATAATGCCCCTGTAGGTGGCTTAGATCCAGTACACAGGGACTGTTACAAGTTCCTCGAATCTGTCTCACCCGGACAGGAGGGAGAGCCTTTTCCTATCTGGCCCCCAGATATTGGAACCAGCTCCCACAGGCTCTACGAGCCATCTCGAGTTATGGCACTTTTAGGAAACATCTGAAAGCTTTCCTATTCTAAGTAATGCCCTGGTCTGGCTCCACTCTAGCAGAAGTCCAGTCTCTAGTCAGCGCCGAGATGGACCAGGGTGATTTGAGCGCTTAATACTTAACCTAACCGTAACCTAACAAAGGACAGCACCTGCACTTCCTTCATTCACAAGGGAGAGCACCTGCACTTCTTTGTGACAGCACCTTCACTTCTTTCATTCACAAGGGACAGCACCTGTACTTATTTCATTCACAGGGGACTGCACCTGCACTTCTTCCATTCACAAGGGACAGCACCTACACTTCTTTCATTCACAGGGGACAGCACCTGCACTTCTTTCATTCACAAGGTATGGCACCTGCACTTCTTTCATTCACAGGGGACGGCATCTGGACTTCTTTCATTCAGAAGGGATAGCACCTGCACACTTCTTTCATTCACTAGGGACAGCACCTGCACTTCTTCCATTCACAAGGGACAGCACCTGCACTTCTTTCATTCACAAGAGAAATCACCTGCACTTTTTTCATTCACAGGGGACAGCACCAGCAGTTCTTACATTCACAAGGGACACACCTGCACTTCTTACATTCACAAGGGAAACACCTGCACTTCTTTCATTCACAAGGGACAGCACCTGCACTTCTTTCATTCACAATAGACAGCACCTGCACTTCTTTCATTCACAAGGGACAGCACCTGCACTTCTTTGTGACAGCACCTGCACTTCTGTCATTCACAGGGGACAACACCTGCACTTCTTTCATTTACAGGGGACAGCACCTGCACTTCTTTCATTCACAAGGGACAGCACTTGCACTTCTTTGTGACAGCACCTGCACTTCTTTCATTCACAAGGGACAGCACCTGCGCATCTTTCATTGACAGGGGACAGCACCTGCACTTCTTTCATTCACAGGGGACATCACCTGCACTTCTTTCATTCACAAGGGATGGCACCTGCACTTCTTTCATTCACAGGGGACGGCATCTGGACTTCTTTCATTCACAAGGGACCACACCTGCACTACTTCCATTCACAAGGGACCACACCTGCACTACTTTCATTCACAAGGTACAGCAACTGCACTTCTTTTATTCCTAAGGTACAGCACCTTTACTTCTTTCATTCACAAGGGACAGCACCTGTACTTCTTTCATTCACAGGGGACTGCACCTGCACTTCTTCCATTCACAAGGGACAGCACCTACACTTCTTTCATTCACAGGGGACAGCACCTGCACTTCTTTCATTCACAAGGTATGGCACCTGCACTTCGTTCATTCACAGGGGACGGCATCTGGACTTCTTTCATTCACAAGGGAGAGCACCTGCACACTTCTTTCATTCACTAGGGACAGCACCTGCACTTCTTCCATTCACAAGAGACATCACCTCCACTTTTTTCATTCACAGGGGACAGCACCAGCAGTTCTTACATTCACAAGGGACACACCTGCACTTCTTACATTCTCAAGGGAAAGCACCTGCACTTCTTTCATTCACAAGGGACAGCACCTGCACTTCTTTCATTCACAATAGACAGCCCCTGCACTTCTTTCATTCAAAAGGGACAGCACCTGCACTTCTTTGTGACAGCACCTGCACTTCTGTCATTCACAGTGAATGAAAGAGGTGCAGGCGCTGTCCCTTGTGAATGAAAGAAGTGCAGGTGCTTTCCCTTGTGAATGTAAGAAGTGCAGGTGCTGTCCCTTGTGAATGGAAGAAGTGCAGGTGCTGTCCCTAGTGAATGAAAGAAGTGTGCAGGTGCTATCCCTTGTGAATGAAAGAAGTCCAGATGCCGTCCCCTGTGAATGAACAAAGTGCAGGTGCCATACCTTGTGAATGAAAGAAGTGCAGGTGCTGTCCCCTGTGAATGAAAGAAGTGTAGGTGTTGTCCCTTGTGAATGGAAGAAGTGCAGGTGCAGTCCCCTGTGAATGAAAGAAGTACAGGTGCTGTCCCTTGTGAATGAAAGAAGTAAAGGTGCTGTAACTTAGGAATAAAAGAAGTGCAGTTGCTGTACCTTGTGAATGAAAGTAGTGCAGGTGTGGTCCCTTGTGAATGGAAGTAGTGCAGGTGTGGTCCCTTGTGAATGAAAGAAGTCCAGATGCCGTCCCCTGTGAATGAAAGAAGTGCAGGTGCCATCCCTTGTGAATGAAAGAAGTGCAGGTGATGTCCCCTGTGAATGAAAGAAGTGCAGGTGCTGTCCCCTGTCAATGAAAGATGCGCAGGTGCTGTCCCTTGTGAATGAAAGAAGTGCAGGTGCTGTCACAAAGAAGTGCAAGTGCTGTCCCTTGTGAATGAAAGAAGTGCAGGTGCTGTCCCCTGTAAATGAAAGAAGTGCAGGTGTTGTCCCCTGTGAATGACAGAAGTGCAGGTGCTGTCACAAAGAAGTGCAGGTGCTATCCCTTGTGAATGAAAGAAGTGCAGGTGCTGTCTATTGTGAATGAAAGAAGTGCAGGTGCTGTCCCTTGTGAATGAAAGAAGTGCAGGTGCTTTCCCTTGTGAATGTAAGAAGTACAGGTGTGTCCCTTGTGAATGTAAGAACTGCTGGTGCTGTCCCCTGTGAATGAATAAAGTGCAGGTGATGTCTCTTGTGAATGAAAGAAGTGCAGGTGCTGTCCCTTGTGAATGGTAGAAGTGCAGGTGCTGTCCCTAGTGAATGAAAGAAGTGTGCAGGTGCTATCCCTTGTGAATGAAAGAAGTCCAGATGCCGTCCCCTGTGAATGAAAGAAGTGCAGGTGCCATACCTTGTGAATGAAAGAAGTGCAGGTGCTGTCCCCTGTGAATGAAAGAAGTGTAGGTGCTGTCCCTTGTGAATGGAAGAAGTGCAGGTGCAGTCCCCTGTGAATGAAAGAAGTACAGGTGCTGTCCCTTGTGAATGAAAGAAGTAAAGGTGCTGTGCCTTAGGAATAAAAGAAGTGCAGTTGTTGTACCTTGTGAATGAAAGTAGTGCAGGTGTGGTCCCTTGTGAATGGAAGAAGTGCAGGTGTGGTCCCTTGTGAATGAAAGAAGTGCAGGTGCTATCCCTTGTGAATGAAAGAAGTCCAGATCCCGTCCCCTGTGAATGAAAGAAGTGCAGGTGCCATCCCTTGTGAATGAAAGAAGTGCAGGTGATGTCCCCTGTGAATGAAAGAAGTGCAGGTGCTGTCCCCTGTCAATGAAAGATGCGCAGGTGCTGTCCCTTGTGAATGAAAGAAGTGCAGGTGGTGTCACAAAGAAGTGTAAGTGCTGTCCCTTGTGAATGAAAGAAGTGCAGGTGCTGTCCCCTGTAAATGAAAGAAGTGCAGGTGTTGTACAGCACCTTTACTTCTTTCATTCACAAGGGACAGCACCTGTACTTCTTTCATTCACAGGGGACTGCACCTGCACTTCTTCCATTCACAGGGGACAGCACCTGCACTTCTTTCATTCACAAGGTATGGCACCTGCACTTCTTTCATTCACAGGGGACGGCATCTGGACTTCTTTGATTCACAAGGGATAGCACCTGCACACTTCTTTCATTCACTAGGGACAGCACCTGCACTTCTTCCATTCACAAGGGACAGCACCTGCACTTCTTTCATTCAAAAGGGACAGCACCTGCACTTCTTTGTGACAGCACCTGCACTTCTGTCATTCACAGGGGACAACACCTGCACTTCTTTCATTTACAGGGGACAGCACCTGCACTTCTTTCATTCACAAGGGACAGTACTTGCACTTCTTTGTGACAGCACCTGCACTTCTTTCATTCACAAGGGACAGCACCTGCGCATCTTTCATTGACAGGGGACAGCACCTGCACTTCTTTCATTCACAAGGGACCGCACCTGCACTACTTTCATTCCTAAGGTACAGCAACTGCACTTCTTTCATTCACAGGGGACAGCACCTGCACTTCTTTAATTCACAGGGGACAGCACCTGCACTACTTTCATTCACAAGGTACAACAACTGCACTTCTTTTATTCCTAAGGTACAGCACCTTTACTTCTTTCATTCACAAGGGACAGCACCTGTACTCCTTTCATTCATAGGGGACAGCACCTGTTCTTTTTTGTGACAACACCTGCACTTCTTTCATTCACAAGGGACAGCACCTGCACTTCTTTGTGACAGCACCTGCACTTTTGTCATTCACAGGGGATGACACCTGCACTTCTTTCATTCACAGGGGACAGCACCTGCACTTCTTTCATTCACAAGGGACAGCCCCTGCACTTCTTTCATTCAAAAGGGACAGCACCTGCACTTCTTTGTGACAGCACCTGCACTTCTGTCATTCACAGTGAATGAAAGAAGTGCAGGTGCTGTCCCTTGTGAATGAAAGAAGTGCAGGTGCTTTCCCTTGTGAATGAAAAAAGTGCAGGTGATGTCTCTTGTGAATGAAAGAAGTGCAGGTGCTGTTCCTTGTGAATGGAAGAAGTGCAGGTGCTGTCCCTAGTGAATGAAAGAAGTGTGCAGGTGCTATCCCTTGTGAATGAAAGAAGTCCAGATGCCGTCCCCTATGAATGAAAGAAGTGCAGGTGCCATACCTTGTGAATGAAAGAAGTGCAGGTGCTGTCCCCTGTGAATGAAAGAAGTGTAGGTGCTGTCCCTTGTGAATGGAAGAAGTGCAGGTGCAGTCCCTTGTGAATGAAAGAAGTACAGGTGCTGTCCCTTGTGAATGAAAGAAGCAAAGGTGCTGTACCTTTGGAATAAAAGAAGTGCAGTTGCTGTACCTTGTGAATGAAAGTAGTGCAGGTGTGGTCCCTTGTGAATGGAAGTAGTGCAGGTGTGGTCCCTTGTGAATGAAAGAAGTGCAGATGCCGTCCCCTGTGAATGAAAGAAGTGCAGGTGCCATCCCTTGTGAATGAAAGAAGTGCAGGTGATGTCCCCTGTGAATGAAAGAAGTGCAGGTGCTGTCCCCTGTCAATGAAAGATGCGCAGGTGCTGTCCCTTGTGAATGAAAGAAGTGCAGGTGCTGTCACAAAGAAGTGCAAGTGCTGTCCCTTGGGAATGAAAGAAGTGCAGGTGCTGTCCCCTGTAAATGAAAGAAGTGCAGGTGTTGTCCCCTGTGAATGACAGACGTGCAGGTGCTGTCACAAAGAAGTGCAGGTGCTGTCCCTTGTGAATGAAAGAAGTGCAGGTGCTGTCTATTGTGAATGAAAGAAGTGCAGGTGCTGTCCCTTGTGAATGAAAGAAGTGCAGGTGCTTTCCCTTGTGAATGTAAGAAGTGCAGGTGTGTCCCTTGTGAATGTAAGAACTGCTGGTGCTGTCCCCTGTGAATGAATAAAGTGCAGGTGATGTCTCTTGTGAATGAAAGAAGTGCAGGTGCTATCCCTTGTGAATGGAAGAAGTGCAGGTGCTGTCCCTAGTGAATGAAAGAAGTGTGCAGGTGCTATCCCTTGTGAATGAAAGAAGTCCAGATGCTGTCCCCTGTGAATGAAAGAAGTGCAGGTGCCATACCTTGTGAATGAAAGAAGTTTAGGTGCTGTCCCCTGTGAATGAAAGAAGTGTAGGTGCTGTCCCTTGTGAATGGAAGAAGTGCAGGTGCAGTCCCCTGTGAATGAAAGAAGTACAGGTGCTGTCCCTTGTGAATGAAAGAAGTAAAGGTGCTGTACCTTAGGAATAAAAGAAGTGCAGTTGTTGTACCTTGTGAATGAAAGTAGTGCAGGTGTGGTCCCTTGTGAATGGAAGAAGTGCAGGTGTGGTCCCTTGTGAATGAAAGAAGTGCAGGTGCTATCCCTTGTGAATGAAAGAAGTCCAGATCCCGTCCCCTGTGAATGAAAGAAGTGCAGGTGCCATCCCTTGTGAATGAAAGAAGTGCAGGTGATGTCCCCTGTGAATGAAAGAAGTGCAGGTGCTGTCCCCTGTCAATGAAAGATGCGCAGGTGCTGTCCCTTGTGAATGAAAGAAGTGCAGGTGCTGTCACAAAGAAGTGCAAGTGCTGTCCCTTGTGAATGAAAGAAGTGCAGGTGCTGTCCCCTGTAAATGAAAGAAGTGCAGGTGTTGTACAGCACCTTTACTTCTTCCATTCACAAGGGACAGCACCTACACTTCTTTCATTCACAGGGGACAGCACCTGCACTTCTTTCATTCACAAGGTATGGCACCTGTACTTCTTTCATTCACAGGGGACGGCATCTGGACTTCTTTCGTTCACAAGGGATAGCACCTGCACACTTCTTTCATTCACTAGGGACAGCACCTGCACTTCTTCCATTCACAAGGGACAGCACCTGCACTTCTTTCATTCAAAAGAGACATCACCTGCACTTTTTTCATTCACAGGGGACAGCACCAGCAGTTCTTACATTCACAAGGGACACACCTGCACTTCTTACATTCACAAGGGAAAGCACCTGCACTTCTTTCATTCACAAAGGACAGCACCTGCACTTCTTTCATTCACAATAGACAGCCCCTGCACTTCTTTCATTCAAAAGGGACAGCACCTGCACTTCTTTGTGACAGCACCTGCACTTCTGTCATTCACAGGGGACAACACCTGCACTTCTTTCATTTACAGGGGACAGCACCTGCACTTCTTTCATTCACAAGGGACAGTACTTGCACTTCTTTGTGACAGCATCTGCACTTCTTTCATTCACAAGGGACAGCACCTGCGCATCTTTCATTGACAGGGGACAGCACCTGCACTTCTTTCATTCACAGGGGAAGTCACCTGCACTTCTTTCATTAACAAGGGATGGCACCTGCACTTCTTTCATTCACAGGGGACGGGATCTGGACTTCTTTCATTACCAAGGCATTGCACCTGCACTTCTTTCATTCACAAAGGACCACACCTGCACTTCTTCCATTCACAAGGGACCACACCTGCACTACTTTCATTCACAAGGTACAACAACTGCACTTCTTTTATTCCTAAGGTACAGCACCTTTACTTCTTTCATTCCCAAGGGACAGCACCTGTACTTCTTTCATTCACAGGGGACTGCACCTGCACTTCTTCCATTCACAAGGGACAGCACCTACACTTCTTTCATTCACAGGGGACAGCACCTGCACTTCTTTCCTTCACAAGGTATGGCACCTGCACTTCTTTCATTCACAGGGGACGGCATCTGGACTTCTTTCATTCACAAGGGATAGCACCTGCACACTTCTTTCATTCACTAGGGACAGCACCTGCACTTCTTCCATTCACAAGGGACAGCACCTGCACTTCTTTCATTCACAAGCGACATTACCTGCACTTTTGTCATTCACAGCGGACAGCACCAGCAGTTCTTACATTCACAAGGGACACACCTGCACTTCTTACATTCACAAGGGAAAGCACATGCACTTCTTTCATTCACAAGGGATAGCACCTGCACTTCTTTCATTCACAATAGACAGCACCTGCACTTCTTTCATTCACAAGGGACAGCACCTGCACTTCTTTGTGACAGCACCTGCACTTCTGTCATTCACAGGGGACAACACCTGCACTTCTTTCATTTACAGGGGACAGCACCTGCACTTCTTTCATTCACAAGGGACAGCACTTGCACTTCTTTGTGACAGCACCTGCACTTCTTTCATTCACAAGGGACAGCACCTGCACTTCTTTCATTCACAAGGGACAGCACCTGCACTTTTCTGTGACAGCACCTTCACTTCTTTCATTCACAAAGGAGACACCTGCACTCCTTTCATTCATAGGGGACAGCACCTGTTCTTTTTTGTGACAACACCTGCACTTCTTTCATTCACAAGGGACAGCACCTGCACTTCTTTGTGACAGCACCTGCACTTCTGTCATTCACAGGGGATGACACCTTCACTTCTTTCATTCACAGGGGACAGCACCTGCACTTCTTTCATTCACAAGGGACAGCACCTGCAGTTCTTTCATTCACAAGGGACGGCACCTGTACTTCTTTCATTCACAGAGGACAGCAACTGCACTTTTTTGTAACAGCACCTGCACTTCTGGCATTCACAGGGGATGACACCTGCACTTCTTTCATTCACAAGGGATGGCACCTGCACTTCTTTCATTCACAGGGGACGGCATCTGGACTTCTTTCATTCACAAGGGATAGCACCTGCACTTCTTTCATTCACAAGGGACCACACCTGCACTTCTTCCATTCACAAGGGACCACACCTGCACTACTTTCATTCACAAGGTACAGCAACTGCACTTCTTTTATTCCTAAGGTGCAGCACCTTTACTTCTTTCATTCAGAAGGGACAGCACCTGTACTTCTTTCATTCACAGGGGACTGCACCTGCACTTCTTCCATTCACAGGGGACGGCATCTGGACTTCTTTCATTCACAAGGGATAGCACCTGCACACCTCTTTCATTCACTAGGGACAGCACCTGCACTTCTTCCATTCACAAGGGACAGCACCTGCACTTCTTTCATTCACAAGAGACATCACCTGCACTTTTTTATTCACAGGGGACAGCACTAGCAGTTCTTTCATTCACAAGGGACAGCACCTGCGCATCTTTCATTGACAGGGGACAGCACCTGCACTTCTTTCATTCACAGGGGAAGTCACCTGCACTTCTTTCATTAACAAGGGATGGCACCTGCACTTCTTTCATTCACAGGGGACGGGATCTGGACTTCTTTCATTACCAAGGCATTGCACCTGCACTTCTTTCATTCACAAAGGACCACACCTGCACTTCTTCCATTCACAAGGGACCACACCTGCACTACTTTCATTCACAAGGTACAACAACTGCACTTCTTTTATTCCTAAGGTACAGCACCTTTACTTCTTTCATTCCCAAGGGACAGCACCTGTACTTCTTTCATTCACAGGGGACTGCACCTGCACTTCTTCCATTCACAAGGGACAGCACCTACACTTCTTTCATTCACAGGGGACAGCACCTGCACTTCTTTCCTTCACAAGGTATGGCACCTGCACTTCTTTCATTCACAGGGGACGGCATCTGGACTTCTTTCATTCACAAGGGATAGCACCTGCACACTTCTTTCATTCACTAGGGACAGCACCTGCACTTCTTCCATTCACAAGGGACAGCACCTGCACTTCTTTCATTCACAAGCGACATTACCTGCACTTTTGTCATTCACAGCGGACAGCACCAGCAGTTCTTACATTCACAAGGGACACACCTGCACTTCTTACATTCACAAGGGAAAGCACATGCACTTCTTTCATTCACAAGGGATAGCACCTGCACTTCTTTCATTCACAATAGACAGCACCTGCACTTCTTTCATTCACAAGGGACAGCACCTGCACTTCTTTGTGACAGCACCTGCACTTCTGTCATTCACAGGGGACAACACCTGCACTTCTTTCATTTACAGGGGACAGCACCTGCACTTCTTTCATTCACAAGGGACAGCACTTGCACTTCTTTGTGACAGCACCTGCACTTCTTTCATTCACAAGGGACAGCACCTGCACTTCTTTCATTCACAAGGGACAGCACCTGCACTTTTCTGTGACAGCACCTTCACTTCTTTCATTCACAAAGGAGACACCTGCACTCCTTTCATTCATAGGGGACAGCACCTGTTCTTTTTTGTGACAACACCTGCACTTCTTTCATTCACAAGGGACAGCACCTGCACTTCTTTGTGACAGCACCTGCACTTCTGTCATTCACAGGGGATGACACCTTCACTTCTTTCATTCACAGGGGACAGCACCTGCACTTCTTTCATTCACAAGGGACAGCACCTGCAGTTCTTTCATTCACAAGGGACGGCACCTGTACTTCTTTCATTCACAGAGGACAGCAACTGCACTTTTTTGTAACAGCACCTGCACTTCTGGCATTCACAGGGGATGACACCTGCACTTCTTTCATTCACAAGGGATGGCACCTGCACTTCTTTCATTCACAGGGGACGGCATCTGGACTTCTTTCATTCACAAGGGATAGCACCTGCACTTCTTTCATTCACAAGGGACCACACCTGCACTTCTTCCATTCACAAGGGACCACACCTGCACTACTTTCATTCACAAGGTACAGCAACTGCACTTCTTTTATTCCTAAGGTGCAGCACCTTTACTTCTTTCATTCAGAAGGGACAGCACCTGTACTTCTTTCATTCACAGGGGACTGCACCTGCACTTCTTCCATTCACAGGGGACGGCATCTGGACTTCTTTCATTCACAAGGGATAGCACCTGCACACCTCTTTCATTCACTAGGGACAGCACCTGCACTTCTTCCATTCACAAGGGACAGCACCTGCACTTCTTTCATTCACAAGAGACATCACCTGCACTTTTTTATTCACAGGGGACAGCACTAGCAGTTCTTACATTCACAAGTGACACACCTGCACTTCTTACATTCACAAGGGAAAGCACCTGCACTTCCTTCATTCACAAGGGACAGCACCTGCACTTCTTTCATTCACAATAGACAGCACCTGCACCTCTTTCATTCGCAAGGGACAGCACCTGCACTTCTTTGTGACAGCACCTGCACTTCTGTCATTCACAGGGGACAACACCTGCACTTCTTTCATTTACAGGGGACAGCACCTGCACTTCTTTCATTCACAAGGGACGGCACCTGCACTTCTTTGTGACAGCACCTGCACTTCTTTCATTCACAAGGGACAGCACCTGCACTTCTTTCATTCACAAGGGACAGCACCTGCACTTCTTTGTGACAGCACCTGCACTTCTTTCATTCACAAGGGACAGCACCTGCACTTCTTTCATTCACAAAGAACAGCACCTGTACTTCTTTCTTTCACAGGGAACAGCACCTGCATTGCTTTCATTCACAAGGGAGGCACCTGCACTCCTTTCATTCATAGGGGACAGCACCTGTTCTTTTTTGTGACAACACATGCACTTCTTTCATTCACAAGGGACAGCACCTGCACTTCTTTGTGACAGCACCTGCACTTCTGTCATTCACAGGGGATGACACCTGTACTTCTTTCATTCACAGGGGACAGCACCTGCACTTCTTTCATTCACAAGGGACAGCACCTGCAGTTCTTTTATCCACAAGGGACGGCACCTGCACTTCTTTCATTCACAGAGGACAGCAACTGCACTTTTTTGTAACAGCACCTGCACTTCTGGCATTCACAGGGGATGACACCTGCACTTCTTTCATTCACAGGGGACAGCACCCGTCACTTTTTTGTAACAGCACCTGCACTTCTGGCATTCACAGGGGACGGCACCTGCTCTTCTATCTCTCACAAGGGACAACTCCTGCACTTCTTTCGTTTACAGGGGACAGCACCTGCATTTCTGTCATTCACAGGGGACAGCACCTGCAATTCTTTGTGACAGCACCTCCACTTCTTTCATAGCACCTGCACTTCTTTCATTCACAAGAGACAGCACTTGCACTTTTTTCATTCACAGGGGACAGCACCAGCACTTCTTACATTCACAGGGAATGCACCTGCACTTCTTTCATTCACAACGGACTACACCTGCACTTCTTTCATTCACAACGAACAGCACCTGCACTTCTTTCATTCACAACGGACAGCACTTGCACTTCTTCCATTCACAGGGGACTGTAACTGCACTTCTTTCATTCACAAGGGACAGCACCTGCACTTCTCACATTCACAAGGGAACGCACCTGCACTTCTTTCATTCACAGGGGACAGCACCTGCACTTCTTACATTCACAAGGGAACGCACCTGCACTTCTTTCATTCACAACGGACAGCACCTGCACTTCTTTCATTCACAGGGGACAGCACCTGCACTTCTTTCATTCACAAGGGAGACACCGGCACTTCTTTCATTCACAACTCTGGCCAAACTGGAGAAGCAGAAGACACCAAATTGCTCTCTGGAGAGCTTTAAGTTGGTCACCATTGAGAAGGTCCTAAAAGGCCTCGCCTTGAGAAAATTGGTCACCATTGAGGAGGTCCTAAAAGGCTTAGCCTTGAGAAAATCAGGGTCTCCAAATGATTCATGCCCCCCAAAATTCATGGCTCTCCTAGCCAAGAGCTGTGCCCCAGCAATTTGTGACATCTTCAATTGCTCTATATCTACAGGTATAATTCCACCCCCTGGAAAGAAGCAGTGGTCCGCCCTATTCTTATGAAACCTGTAGCGGACCCCGCAACCCTTAGCAATTATCGGCCTATTTCCCTTTTATCTCTCTTGGGTAAACTCCTGGAAAATATCATAAACAATCAACTTAATTCCTATTTGGAACAGAATGAAATCCTGGATCCTTCACAGTCGGGCTTTCGTCCAGGCTTTAGTACAGAAACCGCCATTCTGGAGGTTACCGACTCATTAAGACAGACTATAGACTCAGGCGGTTCCGCGATACTGATGCTTTTAGATCTCTCCCCAGCTTTTGACACTATCTCTCATACTAAGCTAGCAGAGAGACTATCTGATTGCAGTAACAAAGGCACAGCCATAAAATGGCTACAACACTTTTTGTCGGAGAGAACACAAATGGTTACCTTAGGTCCCTATTCCTCAGCCAAAATGCCCTTAGAGAAGGGAGTACCACAGGGTTCCTGTCTGAGTCCTACCCTCATTAATATATACATGGCCCCTCTGGCTCATATTGTGGAACACCTGGGCTTTGAAATCATCTCATGTGCATATGATACTCAGCTTATGTTTACTATCGGGAAATGTCCAGAGTTAGAAAAAACACGATTTGCCAATGAAGCTGATCTCAGAATGGATGACTGGGAATTACCGTCAATTCAATCCAGGGAAGACGGAGATCATGTTAATGGGAAAAGCTCCGGACATCTGGTCAGATGACTGTTCGCCAGACCAATTGGGCTCTGCTCCCTCCCCCAAACCTTCCGTAAGGAACTTAGGAATAAAAATTGACCGCTCCCTGTCCATGAAAGACCATATTGCGACCACGACCAGCACATGCTATTGCGGTCTCTGACTCCTTTGGAAAATATTTCTGTTTATACCTACCTCATAATCGTAGGACTTTAGTTCACACAATGGTAACTAGTCGTTTAGACGATGGCAATGCCCTGCTGGCAGAAGTGGGTGAGACTATCCTGGCCAAATTACGGATTGCTCAGAACACAGCCGCAAGGATGATCTTAAATCGCCCGGCAGGCTCTTCATCAACTCTGTTGCTTAGAGAACTGCACTGGCTCAATGTGAAAAAAAGATCTTTTTTCAAAATCTGCTGCCTAACCCACAACGCTCTTAACGATAAAGGCCCCTGCTACTTGCAACGTAAACTGATTAAATAGTGCCCCTGTAGGTGGCTTAGATCCAGTACACAGGGACTGTTACAAGTTTCTCGAATCTGTCTCACCCGGACAGGAGGGAGAGCCTTTTCCTATCTGGCCCTCAGATATTGGAACCAGCTCCCACAGGCTCTACGAGCCACCTCGAGTTATGGCACTTTTAGGAAACATCTGAAAGCTTTCCTATTCTAAGTAATGCCCTGGTCTGGCTCCACTCTAGCAGAAGTCCAGTCTCTAGTCAGCGCCGAGATGGCCCAGGGTAATTTGAGCGTCTAATACTTAACCTAACCTGAACCGAACAAGGGACAGCACCTGCACTTCTTTCATTCACAAGGGAGAGCACCTGCACTTCTTTGTGACAGCACCTTCACTTCGTTCATTCACAAGGGACAGCACCTGTACTTCTTTTATTCACAGGGGACTGCACCTGCACTTCTTCCATTCACAAGGGACAGCACCTACACTTCTTTGTGACAACACCTGGACTTCTGTCATTCACAGGGGCCGACACCTGCAAATCTTTCATTCACAGGGGACAGCACCTGCACTTATTTCATTCACAATAGAGATACCTGCACTTCTTTCATTCACAGGGACGGCACCTGCACTTCTTTCATTCACAAGGGAAAGCACCTACACTTCTTTCATTTACAAGGGACAGCACCTGCACTTCTGTCATTTACAGGGCAAAGCACCTGCACTTCTTTGTGACAGCACCTCTACTTCTTTCATAGCACCTGCACTTCTTTCATTCACAAGGACCAGCGCCTGCACTTCTTTCATTCACAAGAGACAGCACCTGCACTTTTTCATTCACAGGGGACAGCACCAGCAGTTCTTACATTCACAAGGGACACACCTGCACTTCTTACATTCACAAGGGAAAGCACCTGCACTTCTTTCATTCACAAGGTACAGCACCTGCACTTCTTTCATTCACAAGGGACAGCACCTGCACTTCTTTCATTCACAAGGGACAGCTTCTGCATGTCTTTCATTCCTAAGGTACAGCACCTGTACTTCTTTCATTCACAGGGGACAGCACCTGCACTTCTTTCATTCACAGGGGACAGCACCCGCACTTCTTTCATTCAAAAGGGACAGCACCTGCACTTCTTTCATTCACAAGGGACCACACCTGCACTTCTTCCATTCACAAGGGACCGCACCTGCACTACTTTCATTCCTAAGGTACAGCAACTGCACTTCTTTCATTCACAGGGGACAGCACCTGCACTTCTTTAATTCACAGGGGACAGCACCTGCACTTCTTTCATTCACAAGGGACTGCACCTGCGCTTCTTTCATTCACAGGGGACAGCACCTGCACTTCTTTCATTCACAGGGGACAGCACCTGCACTTCTTTAATTCACAGGGGACAGCACCTGCACTTCTTTCATTCACAAGGGACAGCACCTGCACTTCTTTCATTCATGGGGGACAGCACCTGCACTTCTTTCATTCACAAGGGACAGCACCTGCACTTCTTTCATTCACGGGGGACAGCACCTGCACTTCTTTCATTCACAGGGGGCAGCACCTGCGCATCTTTCATTGACAGGGGACAGCACCTGCACTTCTTTCATTCACAGGGGACAGCATCTGCACTTCTTTCATTCACAAGGGACGGCATCTGCACTTCTTTCATTCACAAGGGATAGCACCTGCACACTTCTTTCATTCACAAGGGACAGCACCTGCACTTGATTCATTCACAAGGGACAGCACCAGCACTACATTCATTCACAAGGGACAGCACCTGTACTTCTTTCATTCACAAGGGACAGAACCTGCACTTCCTTCATTCACATGGGAGACACCTGCACTTCTTTCATTCACAAGGGACACAACCTGCACTTCTTTCATTCACAAGGGACAGCACCTGCACCTCTTCCTTTCACAAGGGAGAGCACCTGCACTTCTCAGTATTGGTAGGATACCTGTAATGGGAGAGTATGGCACTTCTGAGCAGCAAGCAGGTACGCTGGAGAGTGAGTACCTGCAGTTCTGTAGTTCCCTTTAAAGCACTGCCAATAGAGGCAGGTACCTTATAGCATCAGAAACCTGGCTCTGCACTTTGAAGAATAAATGCCATGGACAGAGGTGGAGACCATTAAAAAGAAAAGACTAAATGTTGTGGAGGAAGTGACCCAACTAGGGCCACCCGGGTCACTCTCGACCTCCTCTAAACTTCAAAGAATGAAGAGTTAAATTGCAAAATTCCTCATGGATACCCCGACCATTCCCCCTGATCCTAGTAAAACCCAACTAAGATGTGACAGCCAGGCAGAATATTTTTACAACAAAATACAGAACATTATCTCTAACTTTGAACCAGTCACTGGGGCCACTGATAATGGAACTAACCCATCATATTCTACGCTTCAGACACTGGATGAATTCCCCTTACTTGATGAGGACTCACTTGACATCTTAATGCGGAAGGTCAATTTCATCTGCAACGCCCCCCCGAGTTATACCCGTTCACAAATCCACCCGGTCCACCTATCCTATTTCTATCCCCTGGCACCTCAAAGGCCCAGGCAGAATTTCTTTCACAACAGAACATCACATCCGGGTTTTCAATACGGCCCCCCTCAATGGCAAAGGCCAAATCCTGTATTCCCAGTATTTCCTACTTATGACTCTTCACTGACGCAGTACAACCATTGGAACAGGTTCAGTACACTCGATGGGGTGGACTGACAGAGAATGGCTTGCTCCCCATCGTTAAACCAAAGTAGGAACGAGCCAAGTCTTACATCACCAGGGGACAAAGCGGGAGTAATCCACGGACTACCTGACTCTATGGTCCCTGTGTACATCACAGAAGGTAGGAGTACACCACCAACCAGCACCCAGGGCACAGGGGAGGGGACACACTATGAGAACAGAATCGTTAACCCCCCCGGGCCGCAACTAAACAGGGCCGTCAAACCCGCAAAGGACAAACAACCAAGTCCACCGAAAGGCGAAGGTAGAAGGACTCCCAAGGCAATATCTTATGACAACTTATTTATAGCTACCTGGAACATCGCAGGGCTAGCGACTAAGTTCACATCTCAGGACTGGCTCAGCTACATAAGGAAATTCCACATCCTATGCCTCCAAGAGACCTGGGCTACTGAACCGCACGAATATAGCATGGAGGGCTATAAAAGCTTCTTCGTTCCTGCAAAAAAGGCTACCTCAGGGAGAGCGAGTGGGGGGCTCGCGATTTATGTCCACCTAGACATTGATGGTACCTGGTCCAACACTAAATGGGTCACACGTCATCTTCAGGTACTAAGGTTCACTTCGCCAAGCCTAACCTTCATGCTAATGAATTGGTATAACACACCGGCCGTAACGGAGAAGGGAGTAGCTATAAAAGAACTTGAAATTTGCTTGAACTTTTTATCTAAGACACCAGAGCCCATGAATTTAATTTTAATGGGAGATTTTAATTGTCATCTCTGCGAAAACCTGTTACCTGCCAATAAAGACTGGTCAAAATGTACAATTATGAAAGGCCCACACTTCACCCACTCACCGGAGGGCTGGGACCTAGAGAGACTGATGAAAAGGTACAACCTCGCCCACACCATGGATCTTGCCATCCTAAATGAGAGAGGAGAACTTACTCCAACATTCAAAGGCAGGGGCTGTCACTCTTATATTGACTTTGCATTAGTTTCGGCTCATTTAAAAAGACTCATTAGCACAAACTTCACAGAGGCCAGTAGCTTCAGCGATCACAACCCGGTGATCATCAAAATGGAAGGTTTTGTCTATTCAGCGGTAAAGGGGAAGGTTACATTGGAAAGAGTGGTAGACCAGGGCAGAAGAATTAAATGGGCCAATATTGATGGGAGCTGTTTTTATAAAAAACTCTTATGTGAAGCATCAGCAGCGATCGAAAAATGTCTCGACCCCTGCGTAACTGGAGGTGCGGTGGTGAAAGCATTTGAAGAAATCGCGCAGGTAGTAAACAACGCCCTTCGAACCAAGGGAGAGAATCATAACATGCCCACAAACCCCCGATGGTTCGATTCCAAATGCACAAAGGCGCTGAAAAACCTGAAGGACAGTCTACATGCCCAACCTAGGGACAAAATAAAGGTGGCAAGGAACAGAGCCGAATATAAAAAAGCCGTGAAGGCACGAAAACAGAGCATACAAAACCAGGCTTGGGCAGACCTAAGGGACGCCGCAGAAAGAAAGGACTCTACTGCCTTCTGGAAAGTGATCAATGCTCCATGTTTTCAGGACCAAGGAGCCCCAAAAATCCTGAATACCATCTTGCCGGAGCAATGGCAAAAACACTTCCACAGCTTATACAATCATTCAAATCATGCACCCCAAGAGGAGCTTCTCAAGGCCCATCAGCCCACTAAACCAAATTTCACCTTAAAGGAGGTCGAATTGGGAATAACCGGACTAAGCAAAAATAAGGCGCCGGGTCCGGACGGAATACCACCAGATTTATTCCTAAGCAAGCCAGAGCTATGGGCTCCGCTACTCACGAGGGTGCTAAATGAGGCAGCGGAGGTTGGCCTCCCCCAGTCCTGGTCAACGGCGACTATAGTCCCTATCTACAAAAAAGGCAATCGGGACGACCCCCAATGCTACCGACCCATCTCACTCATTGATGTGACTGCTAAAGTGCTGGGTAGAGTCATTCTATCAAGACTGCAAGATTGGGCAGAGGAGCACCAAATCCTCTCCGAGGCACAATATGGCTTCAGGAAAGGCAGATCTACCACCGACCAATGCCTAAATTTATATCTCCTGACCGCAAAATACACCATCGCAGGGAGGGGGTCAATACATATGGGGTTCATGGACCTCTCTGCGGCTTTCGACCGCGTAAACAGGAAAAAGCTGTGGGCTCTGCTAATGGACCTAGGCGTGGACCACTCCCTAGTTGAGACCCTACAAAATCTACATCGCAACACCTCAGCAAGCGTGAGATACAGTCAGGAAGGAAAAAAGACTGACCCCTTTAGTTGTAACAGTGGAGTAAGACAGGGGTGTATCCTCGCCCCATTCCTTTTCTCCATTTATATCAACGCATTGGAGCAGGACCTTCTTAAACTTAAAGTTGACTCACCCCAAATCGGTCATCGAGCAGTACCTGTACTACTTTACGCCGATGACGCGGTTTTGCTCTCAAGAACACCCCTGGGGCTACAAAAATTAATCGATGGGTTCGTCAAATTCATGGACAAACTGGACCTGGCAACAAACCTGGAAAAATCCTTTATTATGACATCAGGGAAACCAACGAAAGGATCTTTCTCTTATAACATCGGGTCACATAAAATAGACCAGGTCAAGTCCTTTACATATCTGGGGGTATTATTTGACCATGACCTATCGTTTAAACCCCTGATAGAAAAACACTCGACCAAATTGGCGGCCGCAGTAGGAGCAATTATGGGGTATGGGCAGAGACTAGGGAAATGGTCCCCGGAACAAATTTTGACCCTATATAGATCCATTTGCTGTGCAAAAGTAAATTATGGAGCAGAAGTGTGGGGCTTTTTGGGGAAAAAAATCCAGCCACTCCAGACGGAAGAGAATACATTTCTAAGAAGAATACTGAAAGTCCCACAGAGTGTTTCGGCCCATATCATACATGAAGAGCTGGGAGAACCCTTCCTGGAGGATAAAATTAAAATCAAACCCCTTCTGGCTTGGGTGAAGGTATGGACCAACCCTGAGGCGGCCCTAACTAGACAAATTATCGAGGATTGCCTCAAAAGAGACAAGGGTCATGCAATCCCCTGGTTGAAATTTGTTAAAGATTCGCTAACAGAGATTGGCTGCTCTGAATATTTCTTAGCCCCCGACTCTTTAACCCCGGAGTGCAAAACCTCGGTCAAAAAACTTCTGTTAGCACAGCTGAAACTGACAAGGGCAGAAAAAGAGAGGCTCAAACCCACCAATCTCTCTTATAATAATCTCACACCGAAGCAAGGTATGGAACCTTATCTAAGGGTCATGTACAATGCGCAGGATCGCTACTTCATAACCCGATTTAGAATCAATATGTTACATCACATCCTTGCAGTACCATCTGGATTTACCCGCACAGTGGAGGAGAAGGGTACCTGCGGCTGCGATCATAGATCTCCGCAGGATACCCTTCATTTTGTCCTACTGTGCCCCTTTTACGCGATACCAAGACGCAAGTTCCTGGTGGGTATCCTGAAAGAGCAAAGATTTAAGCAAGCGAAACTGGCGTTGAGATTTTTAATGGAAGCAGAGGACGCTTACACTTTATTCTGCACGATAAACTTCATTCGGATCGCAACAAGACTGAGGTCTACCAGAGATATTGTCCCTTAAAATTGCATTGGACATTTTAAATTCCCTAAAACTATCCCGGTCCTTCCATCAAGTACATAAAAACTGAAACATTTATATTTTTTTAGACTAAATATTTTTTAACACTGCTTTTTAACTTGTGTATGTTGTATCTGTGCTTTTATGGTGTCTTTTTAAGAACCAAATAAAGTTTACAAATTAATGCGGAAGGTCAAATCTGGGTCACCTAGTGATCCTGCCCCCCCCTACTATCTAACTAAGATCACAGACATCATTAGGCCTGTTATTCTTAATGTCCTCAATTCCTCCATCACTTCAGGTATAGTCGCTACGGCGTGGAAATGTGCCCAAGTTAGAGCACTCTTAAAAAAAACCACCCTGGACCCAGATAACATGGCCAATTATCGTCCAATATCACTCCTCCCCTGGGTCAGCAAATTGCTGGAGAAACATATTAATGCCTCCATCACTCAATACCTGGAAGATAATCTCCTGCTTCATGAGTCCCAAGCAGGTTTCCGCCCTAAACTAGGGACGGAAGCGGCTCTTCTGACAGTGACTGAGATGGCAAGGAAACAGATGGATCAAGGCGGCACTGTAGCAATTATGTTGCTTGATCTCAGTGCCGCCTTCGACACCATCAATACCAGCATTCTTCTCCACCGCCTACGCCAAAAAGGAATCTCAGGGAAGGCCATACTTTGGCTCCAATCTTTTATGAAGAATCGTTCGTTTGAAGTAGTTGAGAGCAATGCCCATTCAAAAATCTGGCCCCTTGATCAAGGCGTTCCACAGGGTTCGTCTTTGAGCCCTACCCTATTTAATGTGTATCTGCAACCCTTTGCTGAAATTGTGCAGTCGTTTGGCCTAGACATCGTAACCTACGCCGACGATACACAACTGGTCGTTTCTATGAACCAGCTCAATACTTCCCCCCCTAACCTCACCAATTGTTTAGTAGCAGTAAACCAGTGGATGACCTCTTCTCATTTAAAGCTCAATGGTGAGAAGACTGAGCTTATGATCCTGAGCAACTCTCTCACCCCTGGTCCCATGTTAGAATGGCCTCCTAGCTTGGGAAACCCGCCTCAACCTAAAACCCAAATTAAGAGTCTGGGTATGTGGCTGGACACTAAGCTAAATTTCATGCAACAAGCCACTGTCCTGTCCGCCACCTGCTTTGGCCTGATGCGGACGCTCAGGAAAGTGCTGCCACTATTACCCTTCCAAGCACGTAGAATCATGGTGCAAGCCATTATTCTATCTCGATTAGACTATGGAAACTCTCTATACTTGGGAGCTCCCACTTCCACCACAAGAAAACTCCAGGTCACCCAAAATGCGGCTGCTCGCCTCCTCTTAGGCCTGAGCCGGCGAGAATCTGCAACAGCAGCTCTTAAGGAACTGCACTGGCTGCCCATCAAGGCTAGAATTCTGTTTAAATCTATGTGCATTATGCACAAGGCCATGTGGAAGACTGCCCCATCTATGATCTGCTTTCTGGCAACCCCTTATCTTCCTCATAGACCTTTGAGATCTAGTTCAGCTTTCCTGGCCACGGTAAACAGAACCAAACGGGCCAGATGGGGCGGGCGATCCTTCTCTTGGAATGCCGCCAAGGCTTGGAACTCCCTGCCTGATTCCCTTCATGGCGAACCTAACCTGCTGAAGTTCCGGAAAAACCTAAAAACGCTCCTCTTCATCTAACTTGGCTCTCTGGCCCTCTCTTGAATCAGACAATACAGCGCTACGAGGCCTCCGGGTTGTTTGCGCTCAACAAAACCCTATTAATAATAATAATAATAAGTTAATGGCACAGTAGAGAATAGAAGCAAACTAGTTTATTCCCAAAGTACCCTGCACTGGAAATCAATCTGACCATCCTCCTATGATGGCTGACGCGGGACTGACTCTTACAGTCATAAAGTTACATTATGTATGTTTCAGAGCTCACAAAGACCTGCCTATTATGGAAAAACACTGGTAGCCGTCATAATAAAATGGGGGTACAGAACATACGTTTCGATTCCACAGCCTGGCACAAGTTACCTACTGCCCAAGGTAGTCTATATTATCCTCCCCACTAGACAGGTGGGAGAAGGCCTCTATGTAACAGAAAAGGCATGCATTAACAAGCAAGATTCAACCTTTGAGAAACAAAACTTACCAAGGACCAGTTCTGGTAAAGGTTTCAAGTAAAAGTTTGGATTATAATACAAAATGGCGTCTTCGAAAGCTAAAATGGTGGAACAGATGTCAACCTACCTAACGTAACATCTGTACTTATTAATTGCATATGCATACAGCAAGAATATATTACGAAATAGCTACTTAAATGCTAACATAATATCAGGTAAAATAGGAGTAATATGGGGGTAATACATTTCAACTCTAACAGACCCTCCTTTTAGCATTTATTAGCTAACAAGGACATCTTTATTCTTGCTATCAGGTAAAGGTCGTTACAAATATAAAAGTAGAGACAATAGATGAATACAGGCGATAACATGTCAAGTACGAATATATGTATATATGCATAGCAAACGAGTGGAAGAAAATGACACTAAACATCAGTAGTGCGAGTAACATCAGGAACAGAACCTGCAAGAGAAGTAGTTGAACCAAAAACACTCATCTATTTGCATAATAGTATCAAGCTCCTTTTGAAGCATTATAGTTGAATTAATATCATGAACTGAAATCCTTTTGGGAGAGAAATAAGTAGCACAGTATCAACAGCATAAGGGAAGACACTGAATCAAGACACAGCAACAAATTAAAAGAACAATGAAATATATCACCTTTTCAAGAATCCAACCCCAACCACCAAATAAAGACCAACTCAAATAACCGCTCTCCATTCCTCGAACATTTTGCAAAATGTCTAAAATATGCTGAGTGATATTCCTTTCCTTATTCGTGATACCGACCACACACTGCTCTCCTATTATTGCGAAAGCACCACCACTCTTAGCTAGAATAAAATTGACCGCATATCTCGTTTGCTCAGAGTATATGCACATACTGAAAGCACAGTCATGGGCACACGTAATAAGGTTATAACAATGGTTAAAATGTCTCATATTGTACGAATATCTGTGGTCGACACCAGTATAATATGCAAATGTATTTAATAATACAACAAAGAAAAACAACCAGCCAACAGGTGTTTAGTCACATAAGGGAAGTAACCCGTGACTTCTTCAGGGCTGGGGAAGATACCAAACATATAGTAAAATAATAGATATCATAGAATTAGTTGTTGCAAAAACCAAGATAAACATAACAAAGGGGAAATATATATCGAGACCACCAATAGCACGTGGAAACCCTAGGAAGAAAAGTGGACAGACAAATGTAAATGTGACTTAGTATGGAGACAGGCCCCGTGGCGTAAAAATTGTGACTGCACAAGGGAGAGAGCAAAACAACCATTGTGGAATGATAATGAGAAACAATACTAACAAGTGGTGAATATTGGTGTTGGGGTGACATCAAAAGGTGGGAACATGAAATGCAATGTAAATAAATATACTTGAGCAAAATTACATGTTAATTCTTAACACAAACACACTAAGTGCAAAATTCTATATGTAGTACAATAGAGAAAATGAGAGGAGACTCTTGAACAATACACATAATCAATGGCAAGCTGAGTAGGGGAAGAGATGCAATGGGAACCACAATTTATAGGGAAGAGACAAGTCATGCACAATAGCTCTAAAAGGGAATTGAAGCAAATGAGCCCAGAAGGGGAAGACTGCCATAGATGCAACTGACAGAAGTCCAGCCTTGTAAAATGATAGTCGCGAACATATGTGTCCCTACACCATACGTGTGAGAGTACTAACGATGAAGGGAGGAGTTAGTCAATACCTGTGTGGCAGTGCAGACACTCATACACTCTCATTCATAGTTACAAGAAGAAGAGTTTCAACCCTATGATGGGTCCCACAAATGCCTAAAGAGCAAACAGTTCACTACTGGAAGGTCTTAAACATCAGTTGTTTGTGATGTCACGGCCTCTCAGGGGCCGTTCCTCATGGGTGATGTGTTGGTCTACGCACGTTTCAGTGGACACACCACCATTTCAGGACCAATACTTGTTATAAAATGAATCTCAAACAACAAACCAAAATGGGTTAATCTGTAGCTACCAAGCCAGTGGAGAAATAATTTCAAGTACAACAATTTGAACAGCCTTCGTGCAGCCTTTAGCAATGCCTCCAAATATTGGAACAGGGTACTGTCTGTGCAGGGAAGCAAATTATTATCCTATGATAGGCCTTTTTGTGTCATTTCTTTTGCACAAATAGGAGTAGACTCAGATGGCTGTATATGTTGCGCATCCTCTCGCCAAGGTTCTATCCGTGAAAAACGTTACCAGCTCCACTGTGTTTATTACCACGGGCAGACGTCGGCAAAACTCCTACTAATGGGCTCTGTTCTGGTCCGGCATGCCGGTTTAAGCATGCCAGACCGGAACAGAGCCCATTAGTCCCTTCTATTTTTTGTGTGAGTGATGCAAGAGAGGAATAGAGATCTAGACAAAATTAGCCTTTCTATTGCTTAATACACCGCAAATGTGAAATACTTTGGGGCTTAGGGGCTGGATAAAGAACGTCAGGAAACAAACACAAATTTAAAGCACATTTTATTTATTCACTAAATACTGTTTAAAAATGTAATTTCCAAGTTCCATATATCGGTTTAAAAATATTTACACTTTCAGTCATTTCCGAGTTTAGTTACAAACTGATAGTGGGAAAAACACATGATGTTGATTCCCTTGTTGTTTGCTGCTGCTTCCTCGCTGGGCTCGCTGTGGTTTGGAAGCTCTCTTTGCCTCACCAGGATCCAGGAAACTGCTTGCGGTACCCGCTGCGCGGGTCCCGCTTCGCCTGAGGTCATCTTCTAACTGTGCCCTGTGACTCTGTGTGCCGGGACCTGCAGGGCTGCGAGCGTGTTGTGGGCGCAGGACTACAAGTCCCAGGAGCGCCCACAACTCCCAATCCTTACCAGCTGGGCCGCTCTCCCTGCAGGCTCCTCCTCTTCCACCTCAGAGAGTACATTAACAACTGACGAGTCCCGCTGCGCGGGAGCGTCCCGGGAGAAGCCCGGGACAAGGGCAGGACGTCTGTGGCCGTCAGGGGCTGAAGGAGGCCGGGCTGGGCCACCCCATTGACGAGTAGGACCTAAGACTTATTTCTTGTTATTTCAGGGACCTTACTGACCCACTTATTCCTGCGCTCAATTGTGTTTAAATATCTGTTATTAGCATCTAATAATGTCTCACACGTTAAACACCTCTAGTTTACCACCCTCCCATCCAGAGGGTGGCTCGACCATTTTAGGTCCTCTAGATAAATTCTTTTTTAATCGTACTAACCAAGACATTGACAAAGAGATCTCATTGGCAGAAAAACGAGCGGAACGTAGGCTGTCTATTGAGCTCCTTAAAAGTTCAACGGATAAACGTCTGCCGCAAGCCTATCCGGCATTAGTTACTCCTCTGTCTTCTATAACCTTGCCTGGGGTGATTGAAACACTCAATGTCTCTCCTCTAACCTTGGTGATTGAGGGTGGGTCACCACAAGCATCGGACATTGCTACTTTGTCCACATCTCCACCTATAAACCCAATTGTTTGCCCACTCACAGTTATAACTGCAGATAAAACTAGTATGCCTAACCCGAAACCATACGTAAAAAGAAAAAGGAGCACCGCCCCGAGGAAATGTCATTCCTCAAAACCTCCCAATAAGGTTAGAATAGTGACAAAAAATTCCTTACCTGCCCAAAAAGCACATAGTAGGGTTAGTGAAAGTGGTGACCTATTAAATGAGGGGGACAATGTAGTCTTAGAGAGCTGTAATCTCTTATCTAGTGACTCTCAGGAGAAGGGGTTGGCTGTGAACGTTCCTCTTATAGATTCATTGCTACCCGAGTTGGAAAAACTGTTAAGGTCGCTTTTGACACCTATAGAGGTCAAAGTTAATAAGCTAATTGATCGGATAGATCATTTTGAGCAGGCTACCCTAGATAATTTTTTCCATACCAAGTCACTAATTAAATTGCAGACCAAGTTAACTGAGTCTAGCAGGGATCAGGAAACCTCGGAAAAGTCCCAAAATCTGCCTGTTGCAGCATTACATTCCCCTGCAGGCTGCACTACAAGCGGGTCCCAGGAAAAGGGACCAAGTCAACCGCTTATTCCATCAGTACAGGCCTGCTCGAGCACCAGTGCAGGGGAAAAAGTATCTAAGGTTTCCGACCCTACGTCAAAGGGCAAGAATAAAAAATGTCCCCAAAATAGCAACACTGTGGCAAACAACCACCACCCAACGCCAATTATTCCCAATCCCCCCTTAAACACTGGAGTGGAGGGTTCTAATGGCCCCAGGTTACCCAATGTTGTATCCACAAACTTACAACAAAAATCGAATATATCCCCAAACCCAGTCCTAGTGCCCCAGTTAATAGACAACCACCCACCCACTCGGAGAAACCACCACGAAAGATTCCTCCTGTGAATCTTACCCCGGATTCCCACCCTTTCGTCGCGGTTCTTACTAATGTTCCACCACTCTTAGTCGGACAAAGAGAAACCTTCCAGATGCTTAAAAACAAAGTAATGCACTGGTTAAAGGAAAACAGACCATTACCGGGGGGATTGGATGGGTTGATAATAGGGGCAAGAAGGATTGACTGGATTGGTAACACCCATAAAAACCTGGGGGGAGACTGCATTATCATCAACTTTCAAGACCCCAGGGTGGCAGGCTGGATAACAAGACAGGGTTGGGGTACAAGTAGTGGGGGAATTGATATTGTGGATCTTACTTTTTTCTACCCAAGGCAAATATGTGACACAATAGGAGGTCCCATGAACCTAAACAGTTTCAATAATACCCCGTTGGTGAGGGTTGCTCCCCCATCCTCTACCCTACAGCATTGGCAAACGCAATACAATGGCTTAAATTATAACAACTTGGAAGGTATTCAATGTTTGAATTGGGGATATTGACCAAAGTCTGACTATTGGACAAGGAGAGGCCTTTCATATCGGAAGCCACGGTGTAACTCTGTAACCCCTGCATTGAGTACTGATGCTGTGTTGAGGGAAACTAAAGATGATGAAAATGCTGCATCTGAGGGGGAAACTGTCGGGGAGTTAATGCAAAATATGGGTGGTGATGTGCTATTGGAACAAAATACTGTGGGTATTGACCAAAATTTGGGAGAACAGGTTGGAAGTCAATTGAATCCCCCTAGATTGCTCATTGTAAACACAATATGTAGCGATAGACCTGCTCTAGGAAGTTTTGTATCTTGGAATATTGCAGGGTTGGGGAGCAAGCTGACGTTACAATCATGGATTGACTTCATCAATGGGTTCGAACTGTGTTTTTTACAAGAGACATGGGCTTGCGATCCCATTTTTCTCCCAGGTTATCTAAATTTTTCGATTCCGGCAAGTAGAGGTGCTAGGGGTAGACCCAAGGGAGGCCTCACTGTTTGGATTAGGCAGAGCCTTGAAATTACTGTGAAAATGTGGGACTTGGGTTGTAGAGACATTCAAATGCTGAGAATTTCTTCTGTAAAATGGGGTGTGATAGATCTATACAATGTCTATGCCAGAGGCTCCAATATTGGGAGTTCCTCCACTCTAGAGGCTTTATCTAATTTTCTGCAATCAAAGTCCCTTGGGAATAGAATAGTAATAGCTTGGGATCTAAATAGGACCTTTGAACCTCTAGACAGTACTGAAAACCCATTGGGGCAGGAAGAAGACAATCTATGGGGTGTTCCCCATCTGAATCTGGCCCCTGTTAAACGTTGGACGAAGGATATTCTTCTCTTAAATGCTATGTGTTTAGAACATGGGATGAGAGCCCTTAATGGCAGAACAAAGGGTGATAAAGAAGGTGTGTGTACATATGATAATGGTCAAAACAGAAGTAGGATAGACTACGTTATTTGTAGTCTTAATCTATGGCAGGGGGTTTGTGACATGGAAGTCAAGGGCAGGATAGAAAGTGACCACAACCCCCTTTGCGTGACCCACACTTGGTGGAAGCCCACACAGTCAAATTTAATGTAAGTGAGGGGTTGCTCCCAGACATGGCAAATAGTATGCGTAGATTAAAATGGCCTTCTGTGTTGGCGAATGTAGCATCCATGGATTTTATTGGGTCTGAAGTGGATAAAGCAATTGTTTCCATGGAATTAGCTAGCCCCACACGCCCAGGATCAGGGGCAATTACTGAAATACACAACAACCTTTTCTCCCTCTTAAAACCCCATTTTATGAGAGCATGCAAGGGAAACCGTATAATATCCACCAAACCAGCTGGGTGGTTTAACTAACAGTGTAGGGTAGCCAGATTAACACTGGGTAATGCTATTAGAAGCAGGGATAGGGCAGCAATTATAGCAGCTAGAAAGCAATATAATACTAGCATCTCCTTGGCCAAAAAAGCATGGGATGAGAAGTATTGGGAGGAATTAAAGGAGGCCTCCGGAGCAAAGGATTCCAGGCTCTTCTGGAAGTTAGTGAAGTGGGGCAGAGGTGGTACCCCAAAAAAAACGGACAACAACGTCGCAGAATCCGCCTGGGTGAACTATTTTAGGCCCCAATATGCTGAGACAAAAGATTGGGTTGGTGGGGATGCAATTTCAGTTGTATTTCCCAAGGATAACTTGTTTACTGCCAAGGAAGTCGACCTTGTAATCAGTTCTGTACAAGGGGGCAGGGCCCCCGGATTAGACGGGGTACCTTCGGATGTTTTCAAAAACGATAAAACTAGGTGGGTCCGGTATGTGTTCTTATTAGGGAATGCAATCGCTAAGGGTGCGCTAGTCCCAGAACAGTGGAAAGGAGCTATTATTATACCTGTACATAAAAAAGGAGATCGATCCCTCCCAGCCAATTATAGGCCCATAAGTTTGATTGCCACTATCCAAAAAGTAATTGGAAAGATGGTGGTAAACAAGCTTATGGATTGGGTGGATGAAAACGATTCCCTTTCCCCCTTTCAGGCAGGTTTCCGGAGGGCCACTAGTACCATCGACCAGGTGTTCCGCTTTACCATGCTGCGGTGGGGGACGGTACTTCTTGGCGGGGGCAGCCTGTATGTCGCTTTTGTCGACTTGCAGGCTGCCTTCGACCTAGTCCCAAGGGGCAAGCTCTGGGCAGTTTTAAGCAAGATAGGCATCCCAGCGGAATTGCTTACTTTAATTATGAGGCTACACGAAAGCAATTTTGCCAAAGTACAGTGGGGAACAAATGGCCAATCCTCCATCGACTTTCCGGTGGAGCGAGGGGTTCGCCAAGGTTGTGCAATGGCACCCTTGCTCTTTACATTATATATCAATGGGATAGTTGATAGGATGTTAGACGCTAGTGTGGATGCACCTTCGTTAGCGGGCATCAGGGTTCCCATCCTGATGTTCGCTGACGACACGTTAATAATGTCCAAGACCCCTGCAGGGTTACAGCGAGCCCTGAACATCTTTGATGACTTTTGCCAGGAGCATGGCCTGGAAGTAAACATAGGCAAGACTAAGTTGATGGCCTTCTCCCGAGGATGTAAACCTCGCCCTAGGATACACATGAATAATATTGGGCTTGAGGTGGTAAGGAGTTCACTTACCTGGGGGTACAAATTGCAAATAATTATGGTTGGTCGCACCACATAGAAAAGGCGGTTTTGAAACACCAGCAAATATCGGGGGCCTTGCGTGTGGAGCACAAAAGATCTAAAACAAAACCCATAAAACCTGTCCTCGCTGTATATGATGCTAAGGCAATAGGCTCTGCCTTATATGGGGCGGAACTGGGGGTTTTGACAAATTCACTTCCCTACAGATAGCAGAGAATAGGTTCCTTAGGGGGATTACGGGACTGCCCCAGAGTACCCCATTAATCCCTCTTAGTCTTGACTTGGGGAGAAGATCGGTTAGTGACCGAGCCAGATTGCGTCCCATTCTATACTGGAGAAGACTCTGGTCCACCCCTGAAATTAGGCATTACGCGGAAGGTTTTCTGGCAATAACCAAATTGATACCTTCCATAAAATATATTGGTTGAAAAACCTAAGGGTAATGCTAGGTGAACTAGGTCTTTCCAATCTCTGGGACAATCCAGGGGGGGTAGTATTCCCAAGTAAAGATACACTTAAAATGTTGTACTGGGAGTGGATAGACGGCAGGCTTTGGAGGGGGGTTAAATCGGACTCAATGGGTGGTCGTTTTTTGGAAAGTAAAATGTGTCCTGTAATAGAACAATATTGGGACAGTATAACTGTACCTATGGACAGGAAGTTATTCTTTCAATTAAGATCTGGCTCCCTCCCGTTGAGATATCTAACAGGCAGATGGAAGGGTTTGAATTCTATGTGCTGCCCAGCGTGCGACGCTACTAACGAAAGTGTAGGACACTTCTTATTTGCTTGTAATGCCTATGCCTCCCCAAGAAGGGTATGGTTAACCCCTGTCTGCAAGAATCTTGGGACATCTAGTGCGGTTGAGGCTCAGAGAATCATTTGTACTACTTCTGAGGAGCCTATTGTCATGGGAACAGCTAAGTATTTGGGCTGGGCTTGGTCCATTAGGCGGAGAGCTCTTTCTCTTAATGCTTCTTGATCAATGTTTTTAGCCTGTATGCACTTTTCCTTTTACAACGATTAAGCTGCGCAACTGTTTTAATATGTACTGGAAGAAATGTTTTTATTAAGTGTTATGTTTTTATATGCATGTTGTGCTTTTATGAGTATATAACTCGAATAAAGCTTTTCTACTACTACTACTACATGATGTATAAAAACTGATACCAAAATCTTTTTACATTATTTTATGTTTCTTGTTTTTAAATCAGGCCGTCGACTTTTCATGTGAAAATTACTATAAGGGCCTGACATCACTTCTTGTGACGCACTACATGTGACGTCATTGTGATTTGCATATGATAATGGGCTCCTTCACTATTTTCCTTCCTTGTGCCCTGTTTATTGGCATGACATGGGTCTATAGCTATTACAAATAAATATACAAATTCACAGGTATTCTTCCCATTTTTTCTGGTGATGTCACACATTGGCATGTATTCGGCTGCTTCTTCTATTTTTAGGTGAATAAGGATCACTTGCTGTTCCCCCCCTTCCATTTCTCTCTTTTTCTCACCCTTTCTTTGTTTCTCTCGCTCTCTTTATCTCTCCCCCTCTCTATCTCCCACACACTCCTGTTAGCATTAGCTTCATGTATCTCACTGCCACTTCTGGCATTCATACAACAAATCCTTCAGAACATTTGAGACCAAGGGACAATCAGTGTGGAAGACGAGTTGCTGGGAGTGCAACTGATTGTCCTGGCACATATATGCTTTTGATGTGAGATTTCACTATTTCACCAAATTATTCAGAGTCTGCTGCTTACAGTGGTTCAATTCTGGTAAAAAGTAGAGTTTGGCAAGGCACCTAATGAATAGAGAGAGCCAAGCTTGAGAGGAGCCACGCGTCACACTGTGTTATAAGGCTTGAGGCACAAGCTGATCCATCAACCGATAACAGTGTGTAAAAGGTGCAGCAAACATTACTTAAAAACAAGGTATATGCTCTTTTATATCTAAAAATAGGTTATTTCTTGAACACCGTTGCTTCGTTTTAGTTCATTATATATACTGCAGTGGCATTTGTTAATAGTAACACATACATTTAACCAATGAAGCTTCCATCTCCAGAGCCCTGACAACATGTCCACTCTGGGTGTGTTGGGTTTACAGGTTTTAATCCGACAAGTTAGCTGAAAGTACCGCTGTTAGTCCCAGTATTGTTCAGTTTTGCTTTTACAGGTAGTGTGGTCAGGTGCAATTGAATGTTTTTCTTTGTATCTCTTCTTCACCAAATAAAAATCAAGAATGTTTCTTTTCTTTTAGTCCACAATGTGCTCGTCTCCCATTGTGTATCCGGATACATCATGGTGCTTTGCTATGTGTACAGTAGTGAACAATCACTGAACACAAACACTTTTGCAATTCTGCAAATACGGTTATCTGCTTTTCTTCTTTACTGCTAGTCCATTCTTCTATAATCTGGTATTTCAATGTCCCACATAATTTGAATGTAATCTGTTTCCGTAATTCATTCCTCTCATAATAACTGCACTGTTCAGCTCTTGTCTATGTCCTCCGATGGGTCAATATTACTTTTGATGTTCTTAAAATCTTTTCGGAGTCTCTGCATCTCTAGGATTATTTCCATTGAGTTAAATGAAGCAGTGTATTCACAGAGGGTTATGTGGGATCGAACATTGATAAAAGCCCTTTTCACTTTCAGTGCCCTTCTATATTTTCCCCCGTGTGTGTTCGCTGATGGCTTTGTAGCTCTGATAATCGACTAAAACTCTTCTCACATTCATAGAACTTGAATTATTTTCCCCTGTGTGAGTTTGTTGATGATACCTTAATGCTGACGAGAAGTGAAAATTACTGTCACATTCACTACAATTATAGGGTTTTTCCCCAGTGTGCATTCGCTGATGTGTTTGGAGGTTTGATAAGTGACTAAAACACTTTGCACATTCACTGCACTTGAATGGCTATTCTCCTGTGTGAGTTCGCTGATGATACCTTAATGCTGAAGAGAAGCAATAACTCCTGTCACATTCATTACAATGATAGGGTTTTTCACCCGTGTGTGTTCGCTGATGACTTTTTAGGTCTGATAACCGACTAAAGCACTTTGCACATTCACTGCACTTGAATGGTTTTTCCCCCGTGTGTGTTCGTTGATGACTTTGAAGGTGTGATAATCGACTAAAGCTCTTCACACATTCACTGCACTTGAATGGTTTTTCCCCCGTGTGTGTTCTCTGATGACTTTGGAGGTCTGATAAGCGACTAAAGCTCTTGACACATTCACTGCACTTGAATGGCTTTTCCCCGGTGTGAGTTTGCTGATGTGTTTGAAGGCTTGATAACTGACTAAAGCACTTTGCACATTCACTGCACTTGAATGGTTTTTCCCCCGTGTGTGTTCTCTGATGACTTTGAAGGCTTGATAACTCACTAAAGCACTTTGCACATTCACTGCACTTGAATGATTTTGCCCCTGTGTGTGTTCGCTGATGTCTTTGAAGGCTTGATAACTCACTAAAGCACTTTGCACATTCACTGCACTTGAATGGTTTTCCCCCTGTGTGTGTTCGCTGATGTCTTTGAAGGCTTAATAACGCACTAAAGCACTTTGCACATTCACTGCACTTGAATGGTTTTTCCCCTGTGTGTGTTCGCTGATGACTTTGAAGGCTTGATAACTGACTAAAGCTCTTTGCACATTCACTGCACTTGAATGGTTTTTCCCCCGTGTGTGTTCTCTGATGACTTTGAAGGCTTGATAACTGACTAAAGCTCTTGACACATTCACTGCACTTGAATGGCTTTTCCCCGGTGTGAGTTTGCTGATGTCTTTGAAGGTGTGATAAGCGACTAAAGCACTTTGCACATTCACTGCACTTGAATGGTTTTTCCCCTATGTGTGTTCGCTGATGTCTTTGACGGTGTGATATCCGACTAAAGCACTTTGCACATTCACTGCACTTGAATGGTTTTTCCCCTGTGTGTGTTCGCTGATGACATTGAAGGCTTGATAACTGACTAAAGCTCTTTGCACATTCACTGCACTTGAATGGTTTTTCCCCCGTGTGTGTTCTCTGATGACTTTGGAGGTCTGATAAGCGACTAAAGCTCTTGACACATTCACTGCACTTGAATGGCTTTTCCCCGGTGTGAGTTTGCTGATGTCTTTGAAGGCTTGATAACTCACTAAAGCACTTTGCACATTCACTGCACTTGAATGGTTTTTCCCCTGTGTGTGTTCGCTGATGTGTTTGGAGGTTTGATAACTGACTAAAGCTCTTGACACATTCACTGCACTTGAATGGTTTTTGTCCTGTGTATGTTTGCTGATGAAGCTTGAGTGGTGATGACAAACTAAAGCTCTCGCTGCATGTATATGATTCTTCTTTCTTGGTTAGTGTCTGGGGGTCGGGTATATATTTGTCTACATCCCATGATTGTATGTCCTGATGGGCCGACATGACTGATAAAGCACTTGTGTTTTTCTCACACACTTTATATGTATGCGGTATTTTACACGTTTGATTTCTGTTGTAACAATAAATGCAATAGCCACCAAACATTTGCCACACTCCTATTACGTAGAAGGTGTCTTTGTAGGTGATTATGCCTTTAGATTGGATTATGGCTATGCATGCTTGAGGGTAAAGATGTATCTTCCTTCTGAACGGTGCAAATAGGGACAGTCTGCTGTATTTTAGATAGAAGAACTCCTCTTTCCTTTACTAGTCAGTTGTCTGGCTCCGCTCTGTTGTGCTCTTCTCTGGTTACTGTGGTTTGTCCAGAAAGAGTTTACAATTCACCTAGAGCACGGAATGATGGCTTGTCATCATATTAGAAAACAGAGCACTGCGGTAATCTCACCATACAGATCCCATGATCAAAGTTGGTACTGGACACTTGTTTATATAGGAGTTGGTTTGTTATTGTTGTTGCCTTAATTTTCCTAAGGTCATTTCTTCGTCTTGCGGCGTGGAGGTGCACAGCTCAGCCTCTTGCAATCACTGAACTGCCCTTGATGCTTCATCCGGGATCTGTCAGTTTGTGTGCAGGTTCCTCTGCCGCCGACTGCGCTGATGTTTTCCTGAATATTGTATCTCTTTATTTCTGCTATTATTGAAGATTTACAGCATTAGCTTCTTTATTGATGGTCATTTCATACAGTCAAGGCTTGTTTTCTGTTGGATTTAAAGATATTGAAAATTACTAAATTGAAACATATTGGAATTATAATTCACAATGTTAACTGTTTGTAAAAGACATTTCGGGGGAGATTTACCAAATATCCACGCAATGCAGTGCAGCCCTCCCCCTCCCCCCAAGAGGCTGCGATGCTCGACAGGGAGGGAGCAGGAAAGCACCATATTTTCAAAGATATGGCTCTCTCCTTCCCTCTCCCTTGCGCCAGCACTGATTACAGCGGCCCTGCGCCATGAACACACCTTAGCACAAGAGCGCTAGGGTGCGTGTGTGTGAGCCCAGCATAGGTTTTTGTACAGGACGGATACCCTTCCTGTACAAAATAGTAGACACGAGGGAATGCTTTTCCCACTTTGTATGCGTGTTGCACAGTGCAGCGCGCATGCAAAGTCAGAAAAGGAAGGATAAATCAAAGCATTTCTCCTTCCTTTGCGCCTAGTTTAAAAGGGTGCAGTTTTTTCACGCTAAACCCAATCTACTGTATTTGGTAAATTGGTTTTAGTGTGAGAATCCTTGGGTGGTTGCACGGGAACGCCCATGCACCCACCTTGACAGGCCCCAAAGGTGTGAAGTAATGCGAAGCAGTGATATGCGTTGCTTCACATTACTTTTACGTTATTTCCAGTGCTAAACAAGAGTAGGGCTGGAAAGTAAATTAGGAAAAAAAGATTTTGCGCTGTTTTGTGTCACCTTTGTGACGAAAATACGGCGCAAAATATTAGTAAATCCCCCCCTTCTTCTTTACCGCCTTTAAAACTTAGCAAGGAATTGTTCATCATACACAGATATTTAACTAAAAGTTCTGTTGATCAGGTGACATCTTATTAATGTCTGAAGAGGAGGTGATTTACCAGCGTTTACAGGCTAACTTAGCAAATTAAGGGTGCTCACGGAGCACCCAAGTGCTTAGCGGTATAGCTTAAGATAGACGCATATGGTCAGGATTTCAATTAAACAACAATAGAGTTTAGAAAAAGAGATGGATCAGGCGGGGCTGCAAAATTTCCAGTAACTTTTTCACAAGGTATACAACAAAAGTAACTCCATTTACACACTTCTTCTCATTCTTTTCATATTCACTTAAGATCATCTAAAATACCAACTCCTGTCTTTACCCGCTGTTCATAAGCCACCTTTGACACTTTCAACAGCTCCCTTGGTTCAAGCTTTTCTGGTTTCTTCTAACTTGGAAGATTGGAACATTATTGTCAGTTGAGGGGGGTTTCCTATCGCCATACCATCTGTCCATCTCCCTGAAACTAGTGCCGCTTACAGCGCACGGTTCTGGTCCTGAAAGACAACTTTAAAAAGCAAGTCTTTAGTTCTTCCTAAAGCAGATAAAGTTCTGTAACATGCAGCTCCTTCCGGGGCTTTTGTGGCAAACAGAACAAGGGTTTCACTGTAAGGCCCGTCCTTTACATTATAAGCGCAGATAAGGCAAACAAACGTTGATTCATATCATTTAATATTCAACGAGATCAGTCATTTAGTACTTATAGAGAATCCATCACAACCAATAATTTACCTGACATATCCCCGCAGCAGATGTGTGCATATTACTCTTTTTTCCACCTTTTCCACCATTACATGGCATTTGGCATGATGGTGTCCGTTTGGGGCCCAGGATGCCACTTTGTGACTGGATGGGCATTTGGTAGAGCGGGAGGAGGTGTCAGTTATCCACAGGTGATGCGGCATTTCTACCTTTCCATATTTCTCATCTTCAAGTTTATCTAATTTCCTGTCCTTCGGCCCCCCTTCTGCCCTCTGGCTGCTCACTCTCTGGGGTTTATCAGAAGTCAGATAAATGCCTGATAGTCACAAGGCTGTGTTTCTCACTTTTTCTACAACACTTATGCAGATAAATGGCCTAGTTTAGAGTTTGTCTAACAGATTATAGCCTCAAAACTAGGATTGGGTGAAGAATTCAGCTCTGCCGTCGGAGCTCGCAAATTTTTGCCCAGAGTGCGGAGTTCCCAAAAACTCCAAGAAGTAATGCAGAACCGAGTTTTTTTTCTCAAGCGGTTCTCCAATGGTATGGTGGCGGGTGCTTGTGAGAAAATAGAACGCGCTAGACCTCCTGGCGAGATTTCTCATTGCGGGAGGTTGCGAGCACTCAAGTGTAGAAATCTGCCATTCTCATGAAGCTGCCACTCAATTAGAATGTCAATTTGAGCGACAGAAAGCAGCAGCGCCCTCTGGAGCAACGTGTAGTGCCGTTCGTGCAGATTTTCCTGACAGTTATAAGGTTATATAAGTTACAATTATAAGGCAGATAGATATCCTGTCTGCCTTATAATTGCCACAGGATGTAATAATAATAATAATAAAAACATTTATTAAGCGCATGGTTAAACAGGAAAACAGTGCGTCCCCGCGCTGTGAATGCATTCCGTCAGAACTCCAGAGCAGGCCCCCCAAAACAGGAAGTAAAGAGGCACCTAATACAACTAGACCTTGGGGAACAAATGTGTCTTCAATTTCAGCCTAATGCGCGATTCCGAAGGTTCCACCCGAAGTTCAATTGAAAGTTCATTCCAGTATTTGCTTGCTAGGAACCTAAAGAACCGTCCTCCCATCCGTACTCTTCGGATACGAGGGACCACCATCTACATGCTGCCCATGGATCTCAACAACCGTTTGGGACGATATATGGTCATCATACTCTGGAGGTAGGTAGGGCCATGGCCATGTGCGATGCGGTGGGTAATGCACAAGGTTTTAAACCAAATGCGTTCCTGCATGGGAAGCCAGTGCAAGATTTGAAGAGCGCGCTTCCCAGATGACTTCCTAAGTAGTTTCAAAACCAACCTAGCCGCCGCATTCTGGACACATTGGAGTTGGTTCAGGCCCTTTTTACTAAGGACACAGAGCAATGAGTTCCCATAATCGAGATGAGGAGTGACTAAGGCATGCAGTAGGGTTGTCCTTGCTTTGATGGGGAGAAGATCTACGATCTTACGGAGGACCTTTGGTGTGCCATAGCATTTCCCGGCTACAATTCCCAAGTGTTGAGAGCAAGAGAGGTTAGAATCTAGAAGTACACCCAGATTTTTCACCGTATCTGATGGAATGGGCATAGTACCCAAATCAGCTGGCCACCAGGCTGAAGTCCAGATGGAGGGAGACGGACCGATTTCCAAAATTTCCGTCTTATTACCATTGAGGCGAAGACAGTTATTCTTCATCCAGCCAGCCAGTGCCACAAGACAGGAGGAGAAGTTCTCTGCTGCCACAACTGGGTTATGAGATAGAGTGATCACCAGTTGGGTATCATCCGCATACGAGACAATATCCACCCCATAAGATTCCACCATCCTTGCAAGGGGCTCCCTATAGAGATTAAACAACAGCGGAACCCTTGTCTTAGAGACCTGGGTTTGGATTTATACGGGGGGCAGTGAACTTGAAATTTCCTAACAGCTAAAAAAGAGCTCATCCATTCATAGGCTTGGCCGGCTATCCCCATCTCACTCAAGCGTGAAAGGAGCCCAGAGTGCGATACGGTATCAAAAGCCGCACTCAAGTCCAGTATTATCAGAGCGGCAGTGTGAGGCGAAGCAGTTCTGTGGAGAAAAGGAGGGCAGTCTCAGTAGAGTGCTTCGCCCTGAAACCCGATTAGGAGAAATGAAGAACATGGTGGTCCTCCTCAAAGCCAACCAGTTGATTTTTCACCATTTTCTCCACTACCTTGGCGCAAAAAGGCAGGAGGGAAATAGGACGAAGATTATCTAATTGAGTCATACCCAGATTGGCCTTTTTTATGGGAACAACCTGGGCCAGCTTCCATTCCTCAGGCACCCGACTTTCTTGAAATGACAGAGTGGCCAAATTGCCTATGTGGCAACTCAGAAGAGGTAGATGGCTTCTGAGGATCTTAACAGGGGCAACATCCATTGGAGATCCAGAGTGGATATCCGAGATTATTTTTATCAGCTCCTCCCGCGGAGGAACCTTGAATTCCTCGAGAGCGCCATTTTTCATGGGTCCATAGCAGGTCACCCTAGCCGGGGTAACTACTGTAGGGCTTTGCTGAAAAGATTCATAGATCTTCTCCACTTTACTCACAAAGTGGTCAGCTACGTTTTCACAAATCTCGGTGGAAGGAGGGTCTTCGGCCATAGTCGCCATAAGAGATGTTAACTCCTTATAAATTAAAAAGAGCTCTTTGGATGAATTATCCGAATTTTCAATCCTCTCTTTAATGTGATCACTTTTCGCCTTTCTAATCAGGCTATGGTACGCCCTCAGGCTACTCCTATAGGCTTCTTTGTGAGTAGAATCATAATCTTTCCGCCACCGGCATTCTAGGACCTTACATTTGGCCTTAGATGTACACAGCTCCTCATTGTACCAAGGGGCTGACCTAGATCCGCGTGTAGGGGCTTTTTGAGTCCAAGGTGCCACCTTATCCAGGGCCTTAGTTACCCAATCCTCATAATCCTTCCAAGCTCCCATGAGAGTCTGACTAAACGAAGGGATTTCCAGGTTTAAGGCAGAATCAAATGTCTCATGGCTGAATTTCCTCCAATTCCTGCGTCTAGGTGGAGGTGGACGCTTAGGTTTTTCCCCTCTGATCAAGCCCAGCGCACTAAATGGAATGAGGTAATGGTCAGACCATAAAATCCTGATAGGGGGGAATACTTTAATATCATCCCAGTTAGAAAAGATGGGATCAAGAAGATGTCCCGCTTGATGAGTTGGTCACCCATCAGATAGTCTAAGCATCAGGGCTTTCAGAGAGGTAATTACGGATTGTGCCTCAGTACAGTTAGCATCCACAAAATGTAGGTTAAGATCACCTACTATGAGGAATTTACTATACCGAAGGGCTGGCTGAGTCACCGTTTCAAGGAGGCAAACTGTAAGGACCCCCCGGCAGGGCGATAAATAAGATAGCCCTTAATGGTACACTCCGGGGAGACTTTGATGGAGAAAAGGCCCGCTTCGCAGTTACTAATCGATACTTGTTTCAAGGAGCACTCAAGGTCAGTTTTATGAACAATAGCTATCCCCCCCCCCCCCCTTTTGAATTCCTCTGTCAATTCTTAACAGGCCATATAGAGGCGGGAGGGCCTCCCGCATATCAGGGGAAGCGGCCTCATCCAGCCAGGTTTCCGTAAGGAATAGCAAGTCAGGTTGATAGTCTATAAGAAGGTCGTGGATATTCAAACAGTGTTTTTTAAAAGAGCGGCAATTCAGTAGGTACATAGAGTTGATCTGTCCCCTTTATCGTCTCCAAATCAGTGGTGGGGAGAAAGTGACAACCTCTACACCTTTGGGGCATACAATCAGGCAGCATACCATGTGTACAGTCTGCTTTGGGTATGGGACGAAGAAGAGCTAGTTCTTCACTAGAGTATCGCAACACTCTTACCCGTTCTGTGGAGGCAGACACAGGGGTCCTGGCCCCTGGCCCCGTCAGATCGCGGACGGGCGCAGACGGGCGCGCCTTGTTCGCGCCTTCGGCGCGCACTTGGTGCCCCCACTGCGCCCGTCCGCTGCGCGGTCACTAACCCATCTTCCTAAATAGGGGTAGGTTTGCGAGAACTAGAGCGCTAACCCGAGTGCTGGAGATGCAGAAAGTGGTGGGTTCCTCACCCTCCGCTCAAACGCCCACAATGGATGCGGCGGAACGGGGCGGGATCAGAGAGCAGGTAGGGTTTTAGCAAAAGAATTGTAGTGCGAGCAAAAGAGCAGTTACAAACAAATTACGATACACTTTTAAAAGAACAGTTCAGTCAAGCATCAAATATTTTAAAAACACGGGCCAAATCGCACCGCGCTTCTCCCCTTAACACCCCAGTACTGAGGCTATCCCCAGAGTACGCTCACGGAGATGACTGTCCCTGCCACTGACAGCCAGCATCCACTGAGCAGCGTCGACCTCTTCCTCCCTAAGTAAGAATAGGTTTGCGAGAACTAGAGCGCTAACCCGAGCGCTGGAGATGCAGGAAGTGGTGGGTTCCTCACCCTCCGCTCAAACGCCCACAATGGACGCGGCGGAACGGGGCGGGATCAAAGAGCAGGTAGGGTTTTAGCAAAAGAATTGTTGTGCGAGCAAAAGAGCAGTTACAAACAAATTACGATAAATTTTTAAAAGAACAGTTCAGTCAAGCATCAAATATTTAAAAAAATGGGCCAAATCGCACCGCGCTTCTCCCCTTAACACCCCAGTACTGAGGCTATCCCCAGAGTTCGCTCACGGAGATGACTGTCCCTGCCACTGACAGCCAGCATCCACCATTTTTAATGGGGCGGGCAGGATACCTGTCACATTGTGATGGAATTAATCATCCACTGAAATCTAAATCAGGCCTTTGGTGTACACTGTGTGCAGTGTGGCTAACTGGACTTGAAGGATCTTGTGGTTTGTGGGTCTCTCACTGCTTTGAGGTCACCGCAAGGCAAAACTTCTGTCAGCCGTGTCTTGTGCAGATCTTCCTTCCAAACAGGACCTCAGTCAGCTGCTCCTTGTGCAGATTGTCCTTCCAGGCAGGACTTCTGTCAGATGTGCCTTGTGCATATTGTCCTTCCAGGCAGGACTTCTGTCAGCTGCGCCTTGTGCAGATCTTCCTTCCAAGCAGGAACTCCATCAGCCGCGCCTTGTGCAGATCTTCCTTACAGGCAGGACCTCTGTCAGCTGCGCCTTGTGCAGATCTTCCTTCCGGGCCGGACTTCCGTCAGCTGTGCCTTGAGCAGATCTTCCTTACAGGCAGGACCTCTGTCAGCTGCACCTTGTGCAGATCTTCCTTCCAGGCAGGGACTTCTATCAGCTGTGCCCTGGGAAGATCTTCTTTCCAGGCAGAACTTCTGTCAGCTGCACCTTGTGCAGATCTTCCTTCCAGGCAGGACTTCTGTCAGCTGCGCCCTGTGCAGATCTTCCTTCTAGGCAGGACTTCTGTCAGCTGTACCTTGAGCAGATCCTACTTCCAGTCAGGACTACTGTCATATGTGCCTTGTGCATATCTTCCTTCCAGGCAGGACTTCTGTCAGCTGTACCTCGTGCAGATCTTTCTTCCAGGCTGGACTTCTGTCATCTGTGCCTTGTGCAGATCTTCCTTCCAGGCTGCGGCTTCTGTCAACTGTGCCTTGTGCAGATCTTCTTTCCAGGCTGGACTTCTGTCATCTGTGCCTTGTGCAGATCTTCCTTCCAGACTGCAGCTTCTCTCAGCTGCGCCTTGTGCAGATCTTCCTTTCTAAGATGGACTTCTGTCAGCGGTGCCTTGTGCAGATCTGCCTTCCAGGCAGGACTTCTGTCAGCTGCGTCTTTGTGCAGATCTTCTTTCCAGGCAGGACTTATGTCAGCTGTGCCTTGTGAAGATCTTTCTTCCAGCAGAGTTTCTGTCAGCTGTGCCTTGTGCAGATCTTCCTTTCTAGGCAGGACTTCTGTCAGCTGTAACTTGTGCGGACCATCCTTTCAGGCTGGACTTCTGTCAGCTGTGTCTTGTGCAGATCTTCCTTCCAGGCAGGACGTCTGTCAGCTGTGTCTTGTGCAGATCTTCCTTCCAGGCAGGACGTCTGTCAGCTGCGCCCTGCGCAGACCTTCCTTTCTAGGCTGGACTTCTGTCAGCAGCGCCTTGTGCAGATCTTCATTCCAGGCAGGGGCTTCTGTCAGCTGCGCCTTGTGCATATCTTCCTCCCAGGCCAGACTTCAGTCAGCTGCGCCTTGTGCAGATCTCCCTTCCAGGCAGGACTTCTGTCAGCTGAGCCTTGTGCAGATCTTCTTTTCAGGCAGGGCTTCTGTCAGCTGCGCCCTGTGCAGATCTTTCTTCCAGGCGGGACTTCTGTCAGCTGTGCCTTGTGCAGATGTACCTTTTAGGCTGGACTTCTGTCAGCTGCGCCTTGTGCAGATCTTCCTGCCAGGCAGGACTTCTGTCAGCTGCGTCTTGTGCAGATCTCCCTTCCAATAAATCAATCAATCATAGCATTTGTATAGCGCGCTACTCACCCGGAAGGGTCTCAAGGCGCTTGGGGGAGGGGTCCGCTACTGCTCGAACAGCCAGGTCTTGAGTTGTTTCCTGAAGGAGAGATGGTCCTGTGTCAGCCAGAGGTGGATGGGGAGGGAGTTCCATGTCTTGGCTGCCAGGTAGGAGAAGGATCTTCCTCCGGCAGTGTCTCTTCGGATGAGTGGTACGGAGGTGAGGCTTGTAGAACGTAGCTGGCGGGTGGGCGTGTAGAAGGTCAGGCGGTCATTGAGGTACTTGGGGCCCAGGTCGTGGAGAGACTTGTGTGCGTGGGTAAGGAGCCTAAACGTGATCTTTTGCTGACGGGGAGCCAGTGCAGATCCCTCAGGTGGCCGGAGATGTGGCTGCGTCGGGGGATGTCCAAGATGAGTCGGGCGGAGGCGTTCTGTATGAGCTGGAGTCTTTTCTGTAGTTTGGCTGTGGTTCCCGCGTAGAGGGTATTCCCGTAGTCCAGTCGGCTGGTGACGAGTGCCTGGGTGACCGTCTTCCTGGTTTCGGTCGGGATCCAGCGGAAGATCTTTCGAAGCATACGCAGGGTGTTGAAGCACGATGAGGAGACGGCGTTGACTTGTCTGGTCATCGAGAGGGAAGAGTCCAGGATGAAGCCCAGGTTGCGTGCGTGGTCTGTTGGCTTGGGAGCGGTGCCCAGGGTGGGAGGCCACCAGGAGTCATCCCAGGCGGAGGGCGATGGTCCCAGGATGAGGACTTCTGTCTTGTCTGAGTTCAGTTTCAGGCGGCTGTTCTTCATCCACTCGGCGACGTCTTTCATCCCATCGTGTAGGCTCGTTCTGGCGGTGGTGGGGTCGTTGGTGAGGGAGAGGATCAACTGGGTGTCGTCGGCGTAGGAGATGATGTTGAGGTTGTGTTGGCGTGCAATGGCTGCGAGAGGGCTCATGTAGACGTTGAAGAGGGTTGGGCTGAGCAATGATCCTTGTGGTACGCCGCAGATGACTTCGGTGGCCTCGGATCGGAATGGGGGGAGGTGGACTCTTTGTGTTCTTCCGGCGAGGAACGAGATGATCCACTCCAGTGCCTTTTCTTGGATACCGATGTTGCTGAGGCGTTGAACTAGGGCGCGGTGGCAGACGGTGTCGAACGCTGCAGAGAGGTCCAAGAGGATGAGGGCCGCTGTTTCCCCGTTGTCGAGCAGGGCTCTGATGTCTTCGGTGGCTGCGATGAGGGCGGTCTCGGTGCTGTGGTTGGCTCGGAAACCGGACTGCGAGGGGTCGAGGGATCCGTTCATCTCGAGGAAGGCTGCAAGCTGTCTGTTGACGGTCTTCTCGATGACTTTGGCAGGAAAAGGGAGGAGCGAGATGGGGCGGAAGTTCTTGAGGTCAGTGGGGTCCGCTGTTGGTTTCTTCAGTAGGGAGTTGAGCTCCGAATGCTTCCAGCTCTCCGGGAAGGTGGCGGTGTTGAAGGAGGAGTTGATGACGTCCCGGAGTTGGGGTGCGATGATGGAGTCGGCCTGGTTGAAGACGTGGTGGGGGCAGGGGTCGGTCGGAGATCCAGAGTGGATGGTGTTCATCGTGCGGGCTGTGTCTTCGGTGGTCACCGTGGTCCAGGTGCAGAGGGTGGTGGTGGGGGGCGTTGGTTCGACGGTCGGGTGCGTGGAAGTTGCGCCGAAGCTGTTGTGGATGTCGGCGATCTTGCGGTGGAAATACGAGGCGAGAGAGTCGCAGAGATCTTGTGAAGGAGTGATGTCGTTGTTGCCGGTGCTGGGATTGGAGAACTCCTTGACGATGCTGAAGAGTTCCTTGCTGTCGTGGGCATTGTTGTCCAGTCGTCAGTGATTTCTTCTTGGTGGTGCGGATGAGCTGGTGGTGCTTGCGGGTGGCGTCTTTGAGGGCGGTCATGTTGTCTTTGGTCTGGTCGAGGAGCCAGGCTTTCTCCAGGGTGCAGCAGTTCTTCTTGGTGTCCTTGAGTTCGTCGGTGAACCAGGAGGCTTTCTGTAAGCTGTGCCCTGTGCAGATCTTCCTTTCTAAGCCGGACTTCTGTCAGCTGCGCCCTGAGAAGATCTTCCTTCCAGGCAGGACTTCTGTCAGCTGTGCCTTGTGCAGATCTTCCTTCCAGGCAGGACTTCTGTCAGCTGCGCCTTGTGCAGATCTCCTTTTCAGGCAGGGCTTCGGTCAGCTGCGCCTTGTGCATGTCTTCCTTTCTAGGCAGGACTTCTGTCAGCTGTGCCTTGTGCAGTTCTTCATTCCAGGCAGGAGTTCTCTCAGCTGTGCCTTGTGCAGATCTTCCTGCCAGGCAGGACTTCTGTCAGCTGCGCCTTGTGCATGTCTTCCTTTCTAAGCCGGACTTCTGTCAGCTGCGCCTTGTGCATATTTCCATTTCTAAGCCGGACTTCTGTCAGCTGCGCCCTGTGCGGATCTTCCTTCCAGGCAGGACTTCTGTCAGCTGTGTCTTGTGCAGATCTTCCTTCCAGGCAGGACGTCTGTCAGCTGCGCCTTGTGCAGATCTTCCTTTCTAGGCTGGACCTCTGTCATCTGTGCCCTGTGCAGATCTTCCTTTCTAGGCTGGACCTCTGTCAGCTGCGCCTTGTGCAGATCTTCATTCCAGGCAGGGGCTTCTGGCAGCTGTGCCTTGTGCAGATCTTCCTGCCAGGCAGGACTTCTGTCAGCTGCGCCTTGTGCATGTCTTCCTTTCTAAGCCGGACTTCTGTCAGCTGCGCCTTGTGCAGATCTCCTTTTCAAGCAGGGCTTCTGTCAGCTGTGCCTTGTGCAGATCTTCCTTCTAGGCAGGACTTCTGTCAGCTGTATCTTGTGCAGATCTTCCTTCCAGGCAGGACGTCTGTCAGCTGCGCCTTGTGCAGATCTTCCTTTCTAGGCTGGACCTCTGTCATCTGTGCCCTGTGCAGATCTTCCTTTCTAGGCTGGACCTCTGTCAGCTGCGCCTTGTGCAGATCTTCATTCCAGGCAGGGGCTTCTGGCAGCTGTGCCCTGTGCAGATCTTCCTTTTAGGCTGGACTTCTGTCAGCTGTGCCCTGTGCAGATCTTCCTTTTAGGCTGGACTTCTGTCAGCTGTGCCCTGTGCAGATCTTCCTTCCAGGCAGGAATTCTGTCAGCTGTGCCCTGTGCAGATCTTCCTTCCAGGCAGGAATTCTGTCAGCTGTGCCCTGTGCAGATCTTCCTTCCAGGCTGCGACTTCTGTCAGCTGCGCCTTGTGCAGATCTTCCTTTCACGCAGGACCTCTGTCAGCTGCACCCTGTGCAGATCTTAATTCTAGACAGGACTTCTGTCAGCCGTGCCCTGAGGAGATTTTCCTTCCAGACAAGGGCTTCTTTCCTCAATGATCAGTTCAAAGTTCGGGAGAGGTAGAACTGGTCTAGGTCATCTACTTTATTGCAGTCCTACTGGTCATGCCACAGAGCTTGTGCTCTGAGATGAAGGAGAGTCTGGATTTTCTGAGCTCCGTAGAGCATTGGGACAGTCCTACCACATCCACCACACACTACAAGACTCCAAGAGTCACGCTACAAGTGTGCTCCAAGGTTTTATTAAACCACTGTATCTGAACATCCCCTGGCAAATGCCAACTAGAGAATAAACATCCTGCCTGCACCAGCAGAGTGCAGAAAGCTTTTCAAGCACCTCGTGGTATACATGGACTTTCTCTATCTTAACTGAAGATGTTAAGCCTTGGGAGATCTCCTTAAACACGACTTAATGGTTTGGGGCCCATATATTAACCTACTGTGCAATGCGATGGCCAAATTTGATCCAATAACACATATTTGGAAGGGGGCTGAAATAGTCACCATTTTTAAAAAATGGCAACAAGCATGACCCGGCGAATTATCGTCCTATCAGTTTGATAGACATACCTCAGAAATTGTATGCCAAGCACTTGTTATTAAGGTTAACTGATTGGCTTGAAGATACTGGGTTGTTATCTAAGTACCAAGCAGGGTTCAGGAAGAAGACGAGTACTATTGATCAAGTCTTCAGATTCCTCCGTCCATGTTGGAAATACATATCCCTTAGAAAAGGCAGCTTATATGTATCCTTTGTCGATTTGAAGGCCGCATTCGACATGGTACCCAGAAGACTTCTTTGGTCATGCTTGAAGGATCTGGGAGTACCGATCCAATTATTGGCCCAGATAATCAGGCTGCACGAGGGGACTTATGCAAACGTGAGATGTGGGCCTAGGGGTCAACTTACCAGGGACGTAGATGTGAACAGGGGAGTGCGCCAGGGCTGTGTCCAGGCGCCTACCCTGTTTACATTATATGTAAATGATATTCCAACTCACCAGGAGGGCTGTAATAACGACTCCCCTAGGCTGGCTGGGGAAACAATTCCAGCCTTACTCTTTGCAGATGACACCATCCTAATCTCACAAACCCCTCGTGGGCTTCAGAATTTGTTGAATTCCTTTCACTTATACTGCGTCAATAAGGGTTTACAAATTAATGCCAGCAAGACTAAATACATGTCCATTAAACCTCATAAATCTTTTAAAAATAACTAGGAACTAAATAGTCAAAAATTGGAATTTGTACATAGTTTTAATTATTTAGGCATTACAATTGATTCTACATTATCATGGAAGGCTCAACTAGAAAGAAGTAGATTAGTTTGTATCCCAAACAGTGTTCCCATTGCAAAAAAACAGGGCGGGAGTACTACAAAAGCCATTTCTCCAGCGCTAGAAGTTTACAAATTTAAGGCGCAGGCGGCTGCCGTGTATGGGGCAGAAGTCTGGGGTCCTTACTGTAAACATAACTTTGGAATAAATGAAAATAAATTCATCCGAAAGTTATTGTCATTACCCATCAGGACACCGATGCTTCCGTTAATGCTGGACCTTGATCTGAAACGCACTGATAATCTAGCAGTACTTCGTCCACTTTTATTTTGGGTTAGAATTTGGGCAACAATAGAGTTAGAACACTACAACAAGCATTTACAATGCAATGGTCTCGGCATTATTAAAGGTAGAGCTATTGGCATTACTCATGATTTTTTTTTTTAAATCATAAATAAATGTCATTGTCATTTACATTGCCAATAGCTTAATCGTTAAATAAATGGCATTGTCATTTACAATGCCAATAGCTTAATCGCTCGCAAATGCAGGCCCTATTGCATGACCTATTTGCAATATTGAAACCCAGCAGCTGCTCGCTAATATTGAAAATAATCTCTGTGATCCGTTCCCATTTCTCATATGTGAGGTCCTGTTTTGATCTTAAAAAAACTTTTTTTATGGATGTTGCATAAAACAAACATTTCTTTGCAAAATATCAGTAATAAACTCACACATCACTCACATTAAAATTAATGAAAGGAAAAAGGTATTTAAAACAATCTGTTGAAGAATTATTCCAGGTCATCAGGGCAAGACTCTGCAGAACAGCAATGGCTCTATCAGGAACCCCTGAAAGCCAGGGGCCTTGGGCCAGAGGGCACTTTGCCCCTGCCTTAAAACGTCTCTGCTTACACCATATCTGCAAGACCATGAAAAGCCACGCCAAGTGGCTTGGCCTTGCCTTGTACATATGGTTTAGCTCTCTGCGCCACCGAGCATCATAAAAAGTGATGCAGTGCCAACGCCAGTGCTTTTAAATACGCCCCATGGTATGGAGACTATGGAAGAGAACAGCTTGGTGCCATATGTTAATGAACAAAGCGCTGAGGTGTTTCATATTTTTGATAATTGGCATGAGAACTTACCAGCAAACTGTACCTCCCACCGACACCCCATAAATATTGAGTAGAGTTTGGATGAATAATAAAAATACCAGCCCTGCCAAGTGTCACATATCTTGTGTTATAAGAAAGTATGTTGTCACTGTACCGCATTTAAAACCATTGTCACGCAAATAAGCTTAGTAAAAAGACCAACAGCACCACCCCAGGAAGAGACGCACTAGTAATGTAATACATAATAACAATAACTGCGAACCCTTCTGCTCCCTCCCAACTCTGCCGAAAGTGACGTTAATGAACTACGAGCAGCCAGTTGAACCCTGCGAGGCCGCATTCTTGTGGAGAGAGCAACATTATGCTATAGTAAATCAGAGGCACTATGCTTTTCTGCAACTGGTATTCGGAACACGGGTATTTGAAAGTACTTCCCTTCGCCATATTGAAGACAAGCACAACGGAACCGGGGGCAGGAAAGCAAGCATATCGGAACAGGGGCATCAAGCACACAGGGAGCAGCAAGCACGACGGAACAGGGGGCAGCAAGCACGACGGAACGGAACGGGGCAGGAAAGCAAACACGACGGAACAGGGGCAGGAAAGCAAACACGACAGAACGGGGGCATTACATGCGGGAAATGACAGCTAAAGATGTTCCTTACCTCATTAGAGCGCACTTTGTTGTGGCGCCGGTCAACCCAAGCAGTGTGTGCTTCTTGGCGCTAGTATAAGGACCAGTGAGCGGAGTCCACATTCCCACGTCTTGGAGGCAGCGGACTAATGATATTGAATTATTTATAAAATATTGTATTTTCCCAATAAAACAGGCAACTGTTAAAGACTGGGTTTGGAAAATGCAGCGAACTGTCCCTCTGCAGACGGGCCGTTGGCGCAGCCCGCCTTCCCCCAGGGTGTGCATGCAAAGGGGTTGGGGGGTCCTTCCTCCCAAATCCAGTCATAATCCGGTGCTCGATGGCTCTGAATGAGGAGTTCACCACCCCCCCCGAATGGATCACGCGAGCCTCTCACCTTGGTAATGGCATGAAGGAGTCACAGCCTCTGCTCTGCAGTCTCCCCCCTACCTCGGCTCGAGCGGTGCGGTCTCTCCTCTCCAGGGAGGGGGCAGCCGCTGCCGTCCAGTGGGAGTCGTCTCTTGACTCTTCCTTCAGGTCGCTGTAGTGTCTGGCTTCACGTTCCTCGTTCTCTGCAGTCTCTCGACCACAGCTCCTCGGCCTCTGTTTACTGTCTCCGCCGCACCTGGCTGCAAACCCGAGGGTCTCTGCTTTCCAATAGCCGTAGTCTCTTGCCTAGAGCTCTACGGTCTCTGTTGTCCGGTTTCTGGGGCATCTGATTGTATTTGCTTATTATTAATCGTTCGTTATTGGTTTGGGAGAAAACATACCAGCAGCTCTCGCTGCAGTCTGTTGTAACTTCTCTTCTTTTCACAGTCCGTCGTCTTTTGCTCCAGTCGCAGTGGTCTCTGCTTTCTGCTGTCTCTTCTCTGGTCTCGGCTTTGCCAAAGTTAGAGCTATTGGCATTGTAAATTACAACATTTTTATTTATGTGTTGGTTTTGAAAACAGATAAATAAATGGCATTATCATTTACAATGTCAATAGCTTAATCTCTCGCAAATGCGAGACCTATTGCATTTGCACCCGCCCACACACCCACAGAAAGCCACACCCACAAAGCCACACCCACAGAGCCACACACACACACACACAGAGCCCCCCCCCCCACACACAGAGCCCCCCACACACACAGAGCCCCCCACCACACACACACACACACACACACAGAGCCCACCACATGCACACACATACAAAGCCCACCACACGCACACACATACAGAGTCCACCACACGCACACACATACCGAGCACACCACACACCGAGCACACCACACACACACACACAGAGCCCACACACAGAGCCCACCACACACACACACAGAGCCCACAACACACACACACAGAGCCTACCACTGGTACTGATGCTCATGTTTGTCACTTAGCTTCAAGTAACTTAGCGTTTGCTTTTGCAATGAGTTCACACAGGTGCTCTTGTGTAACAGTACTGTTCCTACTGTGAGGCGTTGTGACACCAACGGGTAAAGTCCGCGTTATATAAAGGTAAAAAAGAGTGAGTACATGATTGTTAGTTAAATGGGACTGTAAGGCAGAGGAGTCATTGCCTCTGCGCAGGACCTGAGATACCCTCCTCGAGACGGTACGTTGAGGGTTCTGCACCGAGGATTCCAGTGTTCAGGCCGTCGTGGCCACGTCCTCAGCACGAGAATGGATCAAGAGCCTGGCTCTGCCCCTGTTCAAGTGCTGGCTCCTCAGACCTGCTGAGATGGGCCATGTAGGTAGCACTGGCTGCGAGAGGGCCAGCTGCCGCCTCATGCTACGTAGCCTGCACCGACATCGGAATCTTACATATTAAGACACATATAAACTACTGCCACCCCCTGAGCGTTATCTTACATACCTTCAAATAGTTAAGTGCACTAAAATCTGACGCGTTAAAATGGCGAGCTCATAAACAATATACTGACCATTGCATTTCAAATGGATGCTAAACATAATTGTGTCGAATCATCACCTTTTCGAACGATATGAAAATTGACAAAACATCCCGATTCACACTTTGAGTGGTCCTGAACCCAAATGTCATTTTACAGATTCGCTTTTCCCGCCCACCCTGACACTCGAACCCGGGACTCCCAGGCCGAAGGCGAACGCTCTGCTGATTGAGCCACATTCAGATTCTGGTGTCGAGAAATGATGGTTTGTGGACTGCTTTCAACCGGTATAGAATATACAAGGAAAAAATGCGAATTTTCAAATGTGTACGTTAATTGCAACTGAATATACCCGAAGATCCTCCTACTGCAGTGCCTTCATTGGTTTGCAGCGTTTATAGCGCCTCGGCCGCCAATATCTCATGAAGCGATATAAATCCTTCTCTCACTAATAATTTACTGTTAAGGCTGCATACAATAAGAAAGTCAAGCAACACGATACTTGTATGTCGTAAGCAGTGGAGGCCTGGCAAACTAGGCAGAAGGGGGCTCAGGCTTGAGGAGTTGAAGCGTCTGCCCAAGATCACACAGCGTTTTCATACACGTAAGACGCAGTAGGTTCCACTTTGGTTTGACACCGGTGGACATAACCCCACATTTTCTCCACAGTCCATTTTTTATTTTAAATTGTCATAAAGGTGGCGTCAAGTCCTACATGAAAAATGTGTGCGGTCAGGAAATAATTGTATGTACCTCTGATTTCTCAGTCTGTGTGAAACTCCACTTGGAGGGTCTGAAAGCAGAGAGTGAGGTTGGGGGAGGGAGTGCTGGGAGGAATGCATTCCTCTAAACCACGTGTGGCTCCTTTAAACCTAAACCTTGAGGGGAGCTCCCATGATTTTCACTCCAGAAATCACGAGTCACAATGCGCTGTGTATGCGTAGTGCCCTTTCTACATTGCTCAGTGGGCCAAGGTGCCGGCTGCAGTCATCAGCATGCAGCAACGTGCAGTTCACAGGGTTGAATGGTGCTGGGCCAGCTTATCCTTTCATCTCCACGAGGCCGATAATATGTGCACCGCTGAGTAGGTTAACAGTCTGACTGTCACATGAGACTACCTCTCTCTCTGACAGAATCAAGATCTATCTCACGGATCAAGTATGTAGCTCATGTATCAGTCTAATTGTGACGCGCTCAGACACCTTCAGGTAAAGTCTGCGCTAAATGAACACGCATAAATATCATGTAACACGCATGCGCCCCACCCCCCCTCCCCTGCCCCTCTCCTTCGCCAGGAAGCCCGGCAGAGCGTGCGGCCTACACCCGACCCGCGCCACGAGCCACAGGGGGGGTGGGGGGGAGAGACCCCCCCGGTTCTGCGGCAGGCGCCAACAGTGCCAAGACCCTACGGGCGCACCCCGTGGAACCTGGGAAGACGGGGACGAAACTCAGCGCCGAGGATCGACACACAACCCCCCCAAGTACAGCGTGTCTCCCGCCAGCAGGAGAGCTGCCGATGCTGCGAGACCCCCCCCCCCACAATGTCGGGGGGGGAGCCGAGGCGGGAGGGGTTTCGCGCAGAGACGGCGAGACGGGACTCGAGGCAAACCAGGTCAGGCCCCGCAACTCCCCAACAGCTCCTTCTCCCCGGACAAATGGCGAGCAGTTAACCGCGCCCCGACCAGAAAGCACAACAAGAACTCACCTTCTAATTGTTCCTCACCCTCGCTGAAATGGCGGCGCTGCAGTACTTGTGCTTCTCGCCGTGCATGCTCTCGGGTTGGGCAGAAGGGAACTTGGAGGGGGGATCGCAGGGAACCGAAGTGAGCCAGGGGCATGCTCTCGGGTTGGGCAGAAGGGAACTTGGAAGGGGGATCGCAGGGAACCGAAGTGAGCCAGGGGCATGGAAATATGACCCCGAACTACACCGGACTGACTGGGGAGGGAAGGAAAGCAGAGATGCGGACTCCTCAACCTGTGAACCAAAATGGCGGCAGCAACTCCGAAATTTTTTCGGATTTGGGGGCGTGGTTTTGATGTTCTGAGTGACGGACGACGTCACTGTCTAAAGAACATCAAAAATTACGCCCCCAAATCCGAAAAGGACAGGGCTACATCGGAGTGACTGATCTCTCCTCCAATGGCTGGCCTCCGTTTAGGAAGCCAGCCAATGAAGGAGAGACAGGGCAGGGAGGCGGGACCTACAGCGCACTAAGAGTCATTAAATCTCCAGCCTAAGTCTGTGCAAGCGCAGCCTTTTAGGCCTCCGACCTAAAAAAGGCTTACAGGAGATAATGAGAGCGGGTGCTACAAAGTCAATCCCGTGGTTACAGCAGGTTTCATCATGGTTAATAAAAATAGGATTACCCCACTACTGGAACAAGCCCTCAAATTTGACTACACTTTGTAGCAAAAAACGTAAAATTATCTTTTTGGAATCATATTAACAGTAAATTTTTACAAGATTCCAAATCGGGCTCTTTATCTTCTGCTTTCCTTTCATTTAAAGATACTGCCTCATTCGAACCTCTACTGGATGAGATATGCCCACAAATAGCAAAATCATTGTACCTCAAATTTAGGTACCGCGTACTGCAAACGAATAGAAATACATCGAAATGGGATCATAATAGAACCATTAAGGATTATGATAAGTGCATATTTTGTAAACATTCCAGTGAAGCTAAGGAAGACGATGCACATATTCTCTTCTTCTGCCCTTTATATGAAACACCGAGAAAGAACTGGATAAAACCATTGTGTATTAGTCTAAACTTAAGACAGTGTAGAGAGGCAGAACGTGTACTGAGAACTGAGAACGGATACTACGCAATTGGTAGTCTTCAGTGTATCAAGATTCCTCTCTTCTGTGAAGTATATTAGAACAAAAAAAGGGTGGAGATTATAAAAATAACAACTTGTACAGTTTTTCCTTTTTTTTTACCTGCAGATACTTTATGATCCCCTTCTTCTCGTGTATGTGACTGATGGACAATATAAGCAATACTGTTTTACAAGGGTGTATATATAGAGATTTTAAATAATCTAGGCTATTTATTGTATTAATGGAAAATTATTTCCTTTTTATGGTAAATTTTATTGATGCCGGGCTGCTAGATTGTATGTGTATGAAATCGAATCTCTTTGGACCCTCGCTATTGTAGTATGAAATCAAGAATTGATGATCTGATGTTTTTAGTATGTACTTTTATGATCTAAAAGATCGAAATAAAGTTTTGAATTGTTAAGCCTTGGTAACCTTGGTAACATCAATCCCCTTTGGACAAGGTCCTCTATTTCAGAATGTAACTCATCCTGTGCAGGCATCAACCCTCAAGTCCGTATTGCATGAAGCTGGGTGGTTCTCACCCAAAAGAGGGACCTCCACAAATTGCTGACATTATGTTACACCACATGGATAGCCGTGGAAACACACAGACCAACTACACCACCTCAGGGATCACCAGTCCATCTGCCAGGATCAAGACTCAGATCTTTCAACCTTCTCTGTTACCGTCTTTGGAACGGCCTGTCTCTGAGATTCGTGGAAGCTCCACACTCAGTGAGCTCAGAGTTGCCTTGTAAAACCATCTCATGAGAGTTGAAGAAAAGAACATTAAGTGACACGCACTGCACAGAAGTGTAAATATATCTACCATTACCGTTCCATGTACCAATGTCCTACTGCTGTTGTTTCGGCATGGATGTTTTGCCGTCTATCACAGCAACTTCTTCGCTTAAAATCTTACTCAACAGTTTGTTTTCCATCATACCTACTTGCCTATGCACTGTTTCTGACCCTACGACATCTATGGTAGACATATTGTGCTGTCTGTTGCTACATAAATAGGAAGTAGTTTGCTACTGCAGGAAGAGTGCAGTGTCCTTGCAGTCAGATGCACATGATTGGGATAAAAGGTGCCATGTTTTTTAGAAAATCTGCAAGTATTAGAATAATAAGAAACCAAAAGCAGCACATACAATACAATACCACAGACCGGGTAATTGAAAAACGTGACGCAAACAATGCAATAACATAGGCCAGGCACAAAATCTAATGCAAACAATGCAATAACACAGGCCGGGCACTAGACGCAAACAATGCAATAAGACAGGTCAGGCAGTAGGATCGATGCAAACAATGCAATAACACTGGCCAACCACTATGAGAATCTGATGCAAACACTGCAATAGCACAGGCCAGACACGAGGAGAATCTGAGGCAAACCATGAAATAGCACGGGCCAGGCACCAAGAGAATCTGATGCAAACAATTCAATAACACAGGCCGGGCACCAGAACAATCTGATGCAAACAATGCAATAACACGGGCCAGGCACCAAGAGAATCTGATGCATACAATGCAATAAAACGTGCCAACCACTATGAGAAGCTGATGCAAACAATGCAATAACACAGGCCAGGCACTGAGAGAATCAGACGCAAACAATGCAATAACACGGGCCAGGCACCAACAGAATCTGATGCAAACCATGCAATAACACAGGCCATGCACTAGAAGAATCTGATACAAACAATGCAATAACACAGGCCAGGCACTGGGAGAATCTGATGCAAACAATGCAATAACACGGGCGAGGCACTAGGAGAATCTGATGCAAACAATGCAATAACACAGGCCAGGGACTAGGATTGATGCAAACAATGCAATAACACAGTTCAGACACTGGAAGAATCTGACGCAAACAATGCAATAACACAGGGCAGGCACAAGGAGAATCTGATGCAAACAATGCAATAACACGGGCCAGGCGCACGGGGGCAGATTCACAGAACTAACTTAAGACAAAATCCTAAACTTACTACTGTTGATATTCACAGAAGGCATTTAGTAGCAGTAAAGTCAGGATTTTGTCTTAAGTTTGACTTAGGACAAACTTAAGACAGAATTAAGACAGACTTAAAACAAAATCCTAACTTAAGTCTAGGAGGGGCCGAGGGGAGATATAACATCTAATCCCGGCTTTACCACTTTACCTAAAAATGCTGGAAATAAACACCAAATGTTACTTCTCGACAGGGCCACTATAGAGGTCCTTATCCTGAGATTGTAGTCCCTTGGCCTCTCCCTCACAATCTCCAGCACCCTACGTGTGGTTTACTGCACTAGTAAACTGTGCAACCTAGGAGACTCTGTGTTTAACCCAGACCTACCAATTTGTGAAATAGCGCGCTTCGGGAACACTAAGTAAATGTATGCCTCGCCCCCATTTATTTCCAAGATCGGGGGTATATACAACAATCCTAAAGTTGTAAGTAAAACCGTGTTTTTAAAAATGGGCCCAGTCTGTGGTAATGCATCTTTAACTAAAGATTAATTCCTGCGGCTACTGGACTGTTGTTGATGTGTTTCCAGGAGTGTTCCCGGCTGTTACTTTCCTGGTGCAGTTGGGTGAATGGTGAATAAATCTTACCCTTAGCCTACCGATGACACAAGAGTTTGATTACCACATAGACATTGCCTCTGAGGGGGTACACAGTACTCACTCTCATGGACTAGTCACCAGAATGTAACGTGGCCAAGTAATAACCTTTGGAAAAAGTAGTTCTGCGTTCATCAGACTTAAAATGTTTAGTAGTAGGCAAATCCTACTCTTTCTGTGCCTCTATCCCCTGATCTGACAATGTATTCACCTCGAAGGAGCCTGGATGGAAGAAATAAACATAAAAGGCACGCTCCCATCACAAACCACCAGCATGGATTTCATTCACTCGTTCAGAGCTGCTGAACTGCAGGTGTCCACACTCCATATCAGCATCTCTAAAGGCAAACACTGTCGAAGCAAAAGGAGGGGGAGAGCCCGTATGATCCTCTAGAGCCTAGGCCTCTCACTGGAAAACCACGAGGAAGGACAGGACTCTAATAGGATAAACCGATCCAACTCAAATATGAGGTCAACATATTATTTATCGCCTTAATGGTGCAAAAGTCACTCTGGAATAAAATCAATACTATTCGAATAATCAATGTTCGATTTATAATAGAGGCATTGCTGTGCTGCAATAAAAGAAATCAGCTGCAAAAATAGCTATTCTCACAACAAAATGTACTTATTTCAAGTTTGGCTTGCATATTTTACAAGAAGGGCATAAAGGCATAAAGCGACAATGGATAGACAACATTATAAAGCTTACTAACTTGTCTTATAAAGGTTACTGGCACTTTTAGAACAACACAAAGGTTAAGGAAAAGCAGAAGTATCAAGGTAGACAGTGTATCCGCAATGGCGGACAATAAACCCTTATTAATAGTGACCACATAACAACCGTCTCCAGGTAGGAGCGCCTAATTACAAAAGACCTGCAAATACGGTGAACAACTACAGCGCATCAAACTGTGACTATGACATTGGTCTATCAAAACATTTGCATTCTGCTTTGTTCTTCTCGTTAGGTGTTGATCCTGGAAGATATAGGTCGATGGGTTTCGGGCTTGTGCCTTATGCACACTTCAGGACTTCGTGTCACCCAAATATCACATCATGTTGAGGAGGCCATTGGGGTGAGAGTGGGTCGCGTAAAATCGAGCGCCACAATAAAATAACTGTTCGAAGAAGCACAGGGGTTACCAGCTTCTCAAAAGGGCATGTCCTCTGTTTAGATAGCTGTCCAGAGGGCCGGAGACCTGGGTGGGACCATCTATGTAAGCAATGGCCCGGAGCCGCCATGGTTAATTTGTAACTCCTGAGTCAGTTTGCTTGTGTGGTGGCAGCAAAGATTCGTAGTATGCTGATATGGTTGCGTTGGGTTGCGAACACGATCCACAAACTGGCATGTGGACACTCAATTCGGGATCCTTGCTGCCCCGCAACTCCTGCCACCCAGCATCAAACAAGCAGGGCTTTTAAACCTGAGTTGTCAGCGCCCTGCCAGGCTGTTGCGGTTGTGCTGGCACTAGATGAGTGCGGGCAATGGAGCAGACCACCCAAGGTCGTGACAAACCTGGAGGTTCCCGGTGACAAAGAGTAATTATTTTTAAGAATACTGTGAGGGTATTACCAGTGCTTCTTTAATGCAGTATTTTCATGGAAACCTTAAAAAAAGGTTAACACTAGCTACAGTATGATTGTGGTTACTAAAAATATAACATCTGATACCACGGTACGTGTTTACACGTTCTCTCTTTTTTAAAATTATACTCGAGTGATCCTATACTCTGTACAGCCCATCCTATCATTTGTGTAGAGTATTTTATATTTTGTTTAATTTTTTCTTTAAACTATTGGCTTTCCTATTCAAAGTGATGTCTCCCACGGGCAGGAACATCCTAGCACTGTAAATATACAAGTCACTATTCCCTAGTGCACCAACTAGGATTCAAATTAGAGACCCTCCAGTTTGAGACGAAGACATCAGAAATTATAACACTAAGCCCAGTGCTCCAGGTGATCTGAATAGCGTCTGAGTTGAGCCCATTTACGTAAACGCTGGCCATAGGCTGTGTGTCCAGCCGCTTCATACGTGATCTCAAACTCCCTGACAAACCAAGCCGCCTAAACGTCTCGATCATAAAAGGTACTCCAGGGAGTCAAATGCCTTATCGGCATCACCAGCCCTCACGTGTGTGTTTTCCCGATGCAGCACTGCGAATACTGTCCGTAGATGAACCGCTGTGGATTTATGTGGGACAAATCCCGACTGTACAGGGGAGACTATTTTCTCTAGTAGTAGGGATAGCCGAGTCGCATCACCTCAGGCAGGAATTTATTATCACTGTTACGCAGCTGCAGAGTGCGAAAAGATGTATACTAACAGGATCTTTTCCAGGCTTAGGGGGCACTGATATGACTGCATCACTTATAGGCGCCAGCAACACACCACCCTTCAATGCCTCGGCATACACCTCCAGCAAGAATGCGGCTGGTATTTCTTTGTAAAACTCTACACCTGACCTTCAGATCCCGGTGCCTTTCCTCCTCCTAGGGCGTCTATGGCGGCAACAATCTGTTGCACAGAGATCGATGGCTTATGATGGGTTGTAAGAGCCAATTCATATAGCGCTGCACAGCTAGTTCGGGAAAGAAGTGTCCTGGCGCTAGTATGAGCACATAAGTATCAAAATCACACAGCCCCTGAATACAAGGTTTTGATTTGTTTCCTGAAAGAACTCATGTTTTCTTGGGCGTACAGGGCAGGTGGGAGCGCATTCCATTCCAGGTACCGGCAGTCACCACAGGTAGAGAGCAGCCATCTATTCTGATTTTCCTAAACTTAGAGACTTTATGCAGCAAAGCACAGTAGGATCTCACCACTCGGCAAGCTGATGTCAGGCAAAAAAGAAAGAACAAAAAAGAACGAACACCCTGATTGTAGAGCATTATGACATTTAGGGGCATATGTATGAACAAGCCCTTTTGCGATTCCTTAATAGTGGTTTTTAGTGATTTGCTATTAAGGAATCGTAAAATGCTAAGTATGTAGGAATCGCAGTAATAATTGCGGTTCCTTAACATTCCTTAATTGCGAATTCACGACTAAGGAATGCCTTCCCATTCATTCCTATGGGCTAGAAGGCCCATAGGAATGAAAGGGAAGGCATTCTCAATTTGCGATTCGCAATGAGAGAATCGCAAATTGAGAAGGCAATTTCAAGGGTGCCAGGGTGTCAAAAGGACACCCTGTTGCACCCCTGAAATATGTATGTGTACACATGGCACTTTGAAAAATGCAAAAAAGTGCATTTTTCAAAGAAATCGCAAATTACCACCAACTTGAAGTTGGTGGTAATTTGCGATTTCTTAAGGCCAAATTGCACTTTTTCCATGCTTCATACATTGCACTTAATGGATCGCAATTTGCGATTCCTTAAATGCAATTGCAAAATAGATAATCGAAAATTTTGCGATTCTCTAATTTGCGATGCATTTTTTGGATGATACATCCCAAAAGGCCTTTTCCGGTTCTGAGAATCGGCCTGTTTGCAAACGGGAAAAGGGCTTGATGCATATGCCCCAAAGTGATTTAAATTGACAACTTTTCAGGACAGGAAGTCAGTGCAATTTGACCAGTTTGTTGGAGAGCGACGTTGATTTTTTTAACCTCAGAACCAGCCCAGCTGCTGTATTTGTAGCAGCAGCAATCTATGAAGGCGATATTTGGATATGCCTACGTATAAAGAGATGCAGAAATTCCTTCTCGATAGAATCAGAACCAGGTCCTTCCTAGATGAAGCAGGGATGAATAGAAGTATTTTTCTAATAACTTTCAGCAGTCAGAAGCCTGTAGAGCAGGTGATTTTGTTTTATCCTTTTAGGGACAGATGCAGGTCCACCCAATCTCCCAGTTTGCTGACCTGATGGAATGGGATGGACAGAGCTCCCAACGACACCGGCCGCCGCCCTTGTGCCGTGAAGCTCCGGTCCCAAATACCACTATTTCTGTTTTTTTACTGTTTAGCACCAGGCAGTTTGAGCTCATCCAATCAGTGACTTCCAGGCGGCAGCTCCTGAAATTACTGGGTATTTTATCTGTATTTAATTCTAATCCAATGATTTGTGTACATTTGAATGGCTCGATCAGGCATATATTCTTCTAATCTAATGATTTGTGTATCATCGAGTAGAGGTGATATCGATTATCGAATGACTCAATCAGCTGTATTTTCTTCTAATCTAATGAACTGTGTATCATCGAGTAGAGGTGATATCGAATGACTCAATCAGGCTGGCCAAGTGAGCCATCTAAAGATTGAAAAGATTGTGGCTCAAAACCAGCCGGGGGGATGAGAATTGTCTTAGGGGTTAATCTGAAGTTAGCTGAGGCCACCGCTTGGGTCGGATCTTTCAAAAAGGATAAAAACCAAGCAGGCACTTTCCCCTAAGACCCACCATCTCCAATCTCTGTAGTAAAGTGGAGTGGGAGATGGTATCAAAGGCTTCTGATAGATCTAATCAGATCAGAGCCCTACCTCGCCACCCCCATACATAATGTCTCTAATATCCCACGTGGCTTTAGCTCTTTTGGAGCCCTGGATGGACTTTGTGCAGAAGTTGGTGGGACTCAAGGTATTTGGTGAGCTGCTTGTTCACCGTGGCCTCAGTTAGTTTGGTGAACATCAGGAGCAGAGAGACAGGCCGATCCTTAGAGTTAGAACTGCTGTGACTACTGGAGCAGACATCTGGAAGTAATGTTGTCTAAAACACTCTGACTGGCTGCAGGCTGGTGTGCAACGGAGGGCAAGAACAAGAAGGCTGGGCTTGGATGTGTCCCAGAGTAATTACCAGAGCCTGGGACGAACTCAAACATCCCACCCATCATTTTGCTTATTCATAAATACGCCAGGTGTGCCCATGTGTGGGTCCCGTGCTCGCTGCACCTCTGGAATCAAGTCACACCCTACAGACAGAGCCCAGATGTGGGTCCCGTGCTCGCTGCACCACTGGAATGAAGCCGCACCCTACAGTCAAGGCCCAGATAGGCTGAAACCGGTCTTGGGTTGATTGTGTTCTGGTTCAGAAAGGATCTGGATTGGCTCTTCAGGGTGGACTGCCCTATTGGAAGAGGTCTAAAGCTGATTTGCATATGTCTGCTTCCTGTTTGAGGTGGCATTGTGGGCCAACAATCAATTGATCTCCCTCTCCGGCTTGGCCTGGTGAGGACCTGGACGTGAGCTGAAGTCTAGTGAGGAAGAGGATGTGATCAGGGCCTGTTTAGGACCAGGACGTGAGCCAGGGCCTTGTGAGGACCAGGACATGTGTCGGAGCGTGGTAGGGACCTGGACGTGAGCCGGAGTCTAGTGAGTACAAGGAGGTGAGCCGGAGTCTGGTGAGGACCTGGATGTGAGACAGAGTCTAGTGAGGATGAGGATGTGATCAGGGCCAGGTGAAGACCAAGATGTGACCCGGGGCCTTGTGAGGACCAGGACGTGGGCTGGGGCCTTGTAAGGACCATAAAATGTGCCTGGGCCTTGTGAGGCTGAGGATATGTGCCAGGGCCTGGTGGACAGGATGTGAGCCAGGACCTTGTGAGGATCAGGACGTGAGCTTTGGCCTGGTATGGACCAGCACGTGAGCAGGGCCTTGTGAGGATCAGGACGTGAGCCAAGGCCTTGTGAGGACCAGGATGTGAGCCAGTGCCATGGGAGGACCAGGATATGAGCCGGGCCTTGGGAGGACCAGGACGTAATCCAGGGCCTTGTGAGGACGAGGATGTGTGCAGGGGTCTGGTAGACCAGGACGAGAGCCAGGGCCTTGTGAGGACCAGGACGTGAGCCAGTGTCTTGTGAGGACCCGGACGTGAGCCATTGCCTTGTGAGGACCAGGACGTGAGCTGGGGCCTTGTGAGGACCAGGACGTGAGACAGGGCCTTGTGAGGACCATGACGTGAGCCAGGGCCTTGTGATGACCAGGACGTGAGCCATTGCCTTGTGAAGACCAGGACTAGAGCCAGGGCCTTGTGAGGACCAGGATGTGAGCCGGGGCCTGACGGACCAGGATGTGAGCCGGTGCCTTGTGAAGGCCAGGATGTGAGCTGGGGCCTTGTGAGGACCAGGACGTGAGCTGGGGCCTTGTGAGAACCAGGACGTGAGCTGGGGCCTTGTGAGGACCAGGAAGTGAGCTGGGGCCTTGTGTGGACCAGGACATGAGTAGGGCCTGTTGGAACAGGATGTGAGCTGGAGCCTGGTGGACCAGGACACGAGCCGGGCCTTGTGAAGACCAGGACGTAAGCATGGGCCTGGTAGACCGGGACGTGAGCCAGGGTCTGGTGGACCACGACATGACCCAGGACCTTGTGGGGACTAGGGCGTGAGCCAGGGCCTTGTGAGGACCAGGACGTGAGCTGGAGCCTGGAGGACTGGGATGTGAGCCAGGGCCTAGTGAGGACCAGGGCGTGAGCCGAGGCCTGGTGGACCAGGACATGAGACGGGGCCTTGTGAGGACCAGGACGTGAGCGTGGGCCTGGTAGACCAGGACCTGAGCTGGGGTCCGGTGGACCAGGACGTGGCCCGGGACCTTGTGAGGACCAGGACGTGAGCCAGGGCCTTATGAGGACCAGGACATGAGCTGGGGCCTTGTGAGGACCAGGACATGAGGCAGGGCCTTGTGAGGACCAGGGCGTGAGCCATGGCCTTGTGAGGACCAGAACGTGAGCCAGGGCCTTGTGAGGACCAGGACGTGAGCCGGGGTCTTGTGAGGACCAGGACGTGAGCCAGGGCCTTGTGTGAACCAGAACGTGAGCCGGGGGCCTTGTGAAGAACAGGACTGAGCCGGGGGCTTTGTGAAGAACAGGACGTGAACCAAGGCCTTGTGAGGATCAGGACGTGAGCCAGGGCCTTGTGAGGACCAGGACGTGAGCCGGGGCCTTGTGAGGACCAGGATGGGAGACAGACCTGCTGGACCAGGATACTGAGCCAGCTCTCGCTCCTTTTGAGAGGCCAGACTAAACACATGGTTTGTCCTCTCTTGCAGGACCAGGGAAGGGTCAGTCCAGAGATCCAAGGATACCAGAGACTGAGGCGCCCCCTGTTTTTCATTGTATTTCTCCCTGAAATAGATACAACTGTGTGAAATCTCCTTGAGAGAGATTCATATTATCACAGATCTCACTGGATTCACAATCTGCAGAAAGAGGCTGAGAATGAAGGCCACTGCACATGAACTGTTCTACTCTTCTCTGCCACGATGTCCTGGGAAGTACCAAATATTTCCGTAGAGTGATCCCCCGAATATTCATGCCTGTACTTTCATGTAATACGTAAGTGCATTCTTGGGGTTGTAGTCTTGGTTACTTTACTAAAGACAGTGGTTTAAAAAATAAACTCCATGCTTGGAGGAGATGTGTGCCTTTGTCACGAGCCATCTGCGGCTCTGTGGTAACTCCAGATACTTTTCAAAAACTCGGATTATGAGCTCTTAAAATAAAATGATATGTCTGGAAAGGAGCATCTCTGGGCGGTGAGAGCAGCGGCTGAGGCGGTCCACATTCTTCATACCAAGAGAACAGGACAGGCCTCACCTCCTACCCCTACAGGGCAGGTTTCATCCCAGCAGACGACACGCCTCCACTCCTCTGCATCCTCCTGGACACGCCTCAACAACTCTGCACCTCTCCCGGATACTCCTCACCTCCTCTGCACCCCCGGCTCAGGACAGGTACCACCTCCTCTGCACCCCTGGACAGACCTCACCTGCTCTTAACCCCCTAGACAGGACATGCTTCACCTCCTATACACCATGGACAGGCCTCGCCTCCTCTGCTCCCCCTGGACAGGCATCTCCGCTGCACCCATCAGGACAGGCCTCACCTCCTCTTCACCCCGGGACAGGCCTCACCTCCTCTGTACGCACCGGGACAGGCCTCACCTCCTCTGCACCCCCGAGACAGGCCTCACCTCTTCTGCTCCCTTGGACAGGCATCTCCTCTGCACCCCACAGGACAGGCATCATCTCCTCTGCACCCCTGGACAGGCCACACATCCTCTGCACCCCCGTGGAACAGGCCTCAACTCTTCTGCATCAGCTTCGCGGGCCTCATCACCGCTGCACCCCTGGACAGGCCTCACCTACTCTACTCCCCCTGGACAGGCCACTTCCTCTCCTCCCCCTGGAAAGGCGTCACCTTCTTTGCAACCCCCTGAAAAGAACATGCCTCACCTCCTTTGGACCCTTTGACCAAGCCTCACCTCTGCTGTACCCCCCAGGACAGGCCTCACCGCCTCTGCAACCCAGACAGGTCTCACCTCCTCTGCACCCTGGACAGGCCTCACATCCTCTGCACCCCTGGACAGGCCTCACCTCCTCTGTACCCCCGGCCTGGCCTCACCTCCTCTGCACTCCTCTGGACAGGCTTCTCCTCCTCTGCATTCCCTGGATAGGCCTCACCTCCTCTGTACCCCCAGGACAGGCCTCACCTCCTCTGCATCCCTGGACAGGTCTCCACTCCTCTGCACCCCATGACAGGCCTCTCCTCCTCTGTACCCCTGGACAGGCCTCACCTCCTCTGCGCCCCTGGACTGGCCTTTCCTCCTCTGCCCCCTGGACAGGCCTCACCTCCTCTGCACACATGGACAGGCCTCTTGGTGCTTCTCCCAGGAACTCCCGGTGAAGGATTCTCATTAAGGACAGAGGAGCCCAGACTTCATTCCACCCCATACAGCGCCTCTCACTCCGCCCTGAGCCTCGCGGCGCTATGCACAGCCCCCCGAAGAGAGACACTGCTCCCCTGGTTAGGCCTCACTTCCTCTGCACCACTGGACAGGCCTCACCTCCTCTGCACCCCGGACAGGTCTCTCTTTCTCTGCCCCTTGGACAGGCCTCTCCTCCTCTGCACCCCTGGACAGACCTCTCCTCCTCTGCACCCCTGGACAGGCCTCACATCCTCTGCGCCCCTGGACAGGCATCACCTCCTCTGCTCCCCTGGACTGGCCTCACCTCCTCTGCACTCCTCTGGACAGGCCTCTCCTGCTCTGCACCCCCTGGACAGGCCTCACCTCATCTGCACCCCGGGACAGGCCTTACCTTCTCTGTACCCCGGGACAGGCCTCAACTTCTCTGCACCCCTGGACTGGCCTCACCTCCTTTGCAGCCCTGGACTGGCCTCACCCCCTCTGCACTCCTCTGGACAGGCCTCACCTCCTCTGCAACCCTGGACAGGCCTCACTTTCTCTGTACCCCGGGACAGGCCTCACCTCATCTGCACACACCGGGACAAGCCTCAACTCCTCTGCACGCCCGGGACAGATCTCACCTCTTCTGCTCCCCCTGGACAAGCATCTCCTCTGCACCCCTCAGGACAGGCATCACCTCCTCTGCACCCCTGGACAGGCCACACCTCCTCTGCACAACCGTGGAACAGGCCTCAACTCTTCTGCATCAGCTTCGCTGGCCTCATCACCTCTGCACCCCTGGGGATGCTTCACCTCCTCTGCACCTCTTGGACAGGCGTCACCTTCGTTTGCAACCCCCCTGAAAAGGATATGTCTCACCTCCTTTGCACCCTTTGGCCAAGCCTCACCTCCGCTGTACCCCCCAAGACAGGCCTCACCTCCTCTGCACCCCGGACAGGCCTCACCTGCTCTGTACCCCTGGACAGGCCTCACATCCTCTGCACCCCTGGACAGGCCTCACCTCCTCTGCACCCCCGGACTGGCCTCGCCTCCTCTGTACCCCCAGGACAGGCCTCACCTCTTCTGCACCCCTGGACAGGCCTCACCTCCTCTGCACCCCTGTACTGGCCTCACCTCCTCTGCACTCGTCTGGACATGCCTTTCCTGCTCTGCACCCCCTGGACAGGCCTTACTTCCTCTGCACCCCTGGACAGGCCTTTCCTCCTCTGCCCCCTGGACAGGCCTCGCCTCCTCTGCACCCCTGGACAGGCCTCTCGGTGCTTCTCACAGGAGCTCTCGGTGAAGGATTCTCATTAAGGACAGAGGAGCCCAGACTTCATTCCACCCCATACAGCGCTTCTCACTCCGCCCTGAGCCTCGCGGAACTATGCACAGTCCCCTGAAGAGAGACACTGCTCCCCTGGATAGGCCTCACCTCCTCTGCACCACTGGACAGGCCTCACCTTCTCTGCACCCCTGGACAGGCCTCGCCTCCTCTGCACCTCTGGACAGGCCTCACGTCCTCTGCGCCCCTGGACAGGCCTTACCTCCTCTGCACCCCTGGACTGGCCTCGCCTCCTCTGCACTCCTCTGGACAAGCCTCTCCTCTTCTGCAGCCCCTGGACAGGCCTCACCTCCTCTACACCCCTGGAGAGGCCTCACCTCCTCTGCACCCCTGGACAGGCCTCTCCTCCTCAGTACCCCTGGACAGGCCTTTCCTCCTCTGCATCCCTGGACAGGCCTCTCCTCCTCTGCACCCCTGGACAGGCCTCGCTCCTCTGCACCCTTGGACAGGCCTCTCCTTCTCTGCACCCCCTCGACAGGCCTCACCGCCTCTGCTCCTCTGGACAGGCCTCACCTCCTCTGCGCCTCTGGACAGGCCTCGCCTCCTCTGTATCCCTGGTCAGGACTCTCCTCCTCTGCACCCCTGAACAGGCCTCACCTCCTCTGCACCCCTGAACAGGCCTCTCCTCCTCTACCCCTGGACAGGCCTCACCTCTTCTATACCTCTGAACAGGCCTCTCCTCCTCCGCACTCCTGAACAGGCCTCACCTCCTCTGCACCCCTGGATAGGCCTCACTGCCTCTGCTCCTCTGGACAGGCCTCACCTCCTCTGCGCCTCTGGACAGGCCTCACCTCCTCTGTACCCCTGGTCAGGCCTCTCCTCCTCTGCACCCCTGAACAGGCCTCACCTCCTCTGCACCCCTGGACAGGCCTCTCCTCCTCTGCACCCATGGACAGGCCTCACCTCCTCTGCACCCCTGGACAGGCATCTCCTCCTCTGCACCCCTGGACAGGCCTAACCTTTTCTATACCTCTTAACAGGCCTCTCCTCCTCTGCACTCCTGGACAGGCCTCTCCTCCTCTGCACCCCTGGACAGGCCTCACCTCCTCTGCACCCCTGGACAGGCCTCACCTTCTCTGTACCCCCAGGACAGGCCTCACCTCCTCTGCACCCCTGGAATGGCCTCACCTCCTCTGCACTCCTCTGGACAGGCCTTTCCTGTTCTGCACCCCCTGGACAGGCCTTACCTCCTTTGCACCCCTGGACAGGCCTTTCCTCCTCTGCCCCCTGGACAGGCCTCACCTCCTCTGCTCCCCTGGACAGGCCTCACGGTGCTTCTCCCAGGGGCTCTCGGTGAAGGATTCTCATTAAGGACAGAGGAGCCCAGACTTCATTCCACCCCATACAGCGCTTCTCACTCTGCCCTGAGCCTCGCGGCGCTATGCACAGTCCCCCCCAAGAGAGACACTGCTACCCTGGATAGGCCTTACCTCCTCGGCACCTGGACAGGCATCTCCTGCTCTGCACCCCTGGACAGGCCTCACCTCTTCTATCCCTTTGAACAGGCCTCTCCTCCTCCGCACTCCTGGACAGGCCTCACCACTTCTATATCTCTGAACAGGCCTCTCCTCCTCCGCACTCCTGGACAGGCCTCACCTCCTCTGCGCCTCTGGACAGGCCTCACTCCTCTGTACCCCTGGTCAGGCCTCTCCTCCTCTGCACCGCTGAACAGGCCTCACCTCCTCTGCACCCCTGGAAAGGCCTCTCCTCCTCTGCACCCCTGGACAGGCCTCTCCTTCTCTGCCCCTGGACAGGCATCTCCTCCTCTGCACCCCTGGACAGGCCTAACCTCTTCTATACCTCTGATCAGGCCTCTCCTCCTCTGCAGCCCTGGACAGGCTTCTCCTCCACTGCACCCCTAGACAGGCCGCACCTCCTCTGCACCCCTGGACAGGCCTCCCCTCCTCTGTACCCCCAGGACAGGCCTTATCTCTTCTGCAACCCTGGACTGGGCTCACCTCCTCTGCACTCCCCTGGACAGGCCTTGCCTCCTCTGCACCCCTGGACAGGCCTCTCCTCCTCTGCACCCCTGGACAGGCCTCTCCTCCTCTGCTGCTCCTCTGGACAGGCCTCATCTCCTCTGCACCCCTGGACAGGCCTCTCCTGCTCTGACCCCTGGACAGGCCTCACCTCCTCTGCACCCCTGGACAGACCTCTCCTCCACTGCACCCCGGGACAGGTCTCACCTCCTCTGCACCCCTGGACAGGCCTCACATCCTCTGCACCCCTGGACAGGTCTCACCTCCTCTGCACTCCTCTGGGCAGGCCTCACCTCCTCTGTATCCTCCTGGACAGGTCTCACCTCCTCTGCACCCGTGGACAGGCCTCACATCCTCTGCACCCCTGGACAGGCCTCACCTCCTCTGTATCCCTGGACAGGCCTCTCCTCCGCTGCACTCCTCTGGACAGGCCTCACCTCCTCTGTATCCTCCTGGACAGGCCTCACCTCCTCTGTATCCTCCTGGACAGGCCTCATTTCCTCTGCACCCCTGGACAGGCCTCACCTCCTCTGTATCCTCCTGGACAGGCCTCACCTCCTCTGCACCCGTGGACAGGCCTCACCTCCTCTGCACCCGTGGACAGGCCTCACATCCTCTGCACCCCTGGACAGGCCTCACCTCCTCTGTATCCCTGGACAGGCCTCTCCTCCGCTGCACTCCTCTGGACAGGCCTCACCTCCTCTGTATCCTCCTGGACAGGCCTCACCTCCTCTGCACCCGTGGACAGGCCTCACCTCCTCTGCACCCCTGGACAGGCCTCACCTCCTCTGCACTCCTCTGGACAGGCCTCACCTCCTCTGCACTCCTCTGGACAGGCCTCACCTCCTCTGCACCCCTGGACAGGCCTCACCTCCTCTGCACCCCTGGACAGGCCTCATTTCCTCTGCACCCCAGGACAGACCTCTCCTCCTCTGCACCCCTGGACAGGCCTCATTTCCTTTGCACCCCTGGACAGGCCTCACCTCCTCTGCACCCCTGGACAGGCCTCATTTCCTCTGCACCCCTGGACAGGCCTCACCTCCTCTGCACTCCTGGACAGGCCTCACCTCCTCACCCCCCTGGACAGGCCTCACCTCTTCCGCACCCCGGAACAGGCCTCTCCTCCTCCGCTCCGATGACACCATTAATTGGGGGGGCGGGGGGGGGGGGGGGGGGGGGGTGGAGGGATCTGATCCAGTGATTAATAAATTGCAGCCAAGCGAGTTGACAGCTCACCTACCTGAGCAGACACCTGTCCAGGCTCTCTCCTCCTCCTGGGGGCAGATCTGGGGCCTGAGGGGAGTCTGTGAGGGTCTGAAGATGGAGGTAACTGCCCACCAGACAGGGCTCCTTCCTCCTCAGGAACAGGCTGGACACACCAGGAGAGGCCGGAAGTGATGTCACCACCGCTGCTGGTGCTGGTGCTGTCTCTGCCGCCGCTGACCTGGAAGAGGAAACCCTTCTCCCTTTCAAACATTGTGCAGCTCAGTGGTTTCATCAGCAGGCGAGGAGCGCCCTCTGGTGGCTGCTGACGGAACCGCAGCCTCCAGGCTCCAGCAGTGAATTCGTTTCACACAAACAAGTGCAGGGCCTCACACTTGGCTGCTGTGAAAAAGTATTTATAGCTTCACTTCAGACAAGCATCTTCCAAACACTGATGCAGAGGACTACACAGTATTTACAGAAAGGTGACAACTGGAAGTGGCAGTCTGTATTTTAATGAATATATCTGTATTTCAATGAATATATGAGTATTTTGGTCAGTTTTGCAATTAAACTGGACAGCTTATATATTTTTTTAAATAATTTATTTGCAGGTTTTTCAAATCCACAGTGTGGTACATAGGAAAGTAAACAGAGGAAAATGCCATGGAGTTTTAAACACCAGATCAAATAAAATTTGACATAAGTCATGTGTAGGGCTTCCGGTTTTATGGTATTTATTTTTTCCACATTTCCGTCTGTATTTATCCATATTTATTTTTGGGTCATGTTATCTGTATTAATTCACATTTATTTTTTGACGCAAGAAAAAAAACGCTAAAGCTTGTCATTTTCCACATTTATTTAAATTGACATGCACACTTGCACTAGGTTGTTATAGCTGTTTTTTTTTTTATTGGAGCCTATGCTTGGTGCACTTTACATATTGGGAGTCAATTTCTTCCCTGTCCTCTAAGAAAAGATGCATTAATTTGTGATTTTGATTAGGTCCCATTTGCGAAGCTGTCTTGCATAATGTAAACGCATTACTACCTCTTTTACTCACATTTAATCGACCATCACAGAGAGTGTCTGCTTGAAGAATATCAGATCATTCCCCACAGCATCCCATATCTCAGATATTCATAGGCCTTTAAAGAAATGGGGCCTCCCTGAATATTGTGGGCTTCTTGCACCATGCCTCTAAATGGAATATATGGATTAAATGTATAGGTTTTCGTGGGAAAGCTCTGCCCTTTCTAATTGTTAAGAATGCGCTGCACTTTTTAACCACATGTCCCCTTGAACCATAACAACTTTCTGAAGAGTGTTTACAAAGCGTGGTGTACATGAAACATCTTAAACACGTCTAATGTAAAAGTGTCCCTTTTGAAAACATGCCGTCCATACATAAATACTATTTTTGGATATGCAGCTTAGCAATTAATGCACAAGTGTATGCACCGTCTGTAAGGCACAGACCAGCGCAAGAATCGAGGAGAGGCACCTGAGCGGCCATTGTACATTACCAACCAGTGTGCTAGCGAGAAGAAAAGCACTGAGTGATACTTGTCAGTGTCTTCGCAGTCTGGCAGTGTCCTATTTCGGAGCGCTTTTGTTCTCTTCCTTGTTTTACACGAGTGCTGGAAAGGAAGGAGAGGGGAGGGGATGGAGGGAGCAAGGGTAGAGGGCTGAGGTGAGGAAAGGCACCCGAGCGGCCATTGTGACGAGCCACGCACTTTACTTTCGTTGAACCACAGGCCAAGTATGTCATATACAGACTAGACCCCAGGACAGTGCGCATGCATGGCTTGTCTGTGTGCTAAACTAAAGAAAAAAAGGTTAAAAATAAAAGACAAAGGGTGAAGTTCTTCTGACCCCTAAAAGCAACTTTACTTTAAATGTATATCAGCTGTAAGGTGGAATGTCGAAACAAAAAGTATAAAAACGTTCTCACCAGGCATAATATTAGCAAAGAAGCAAACAGAATACACTAGACTTCTCCAATCCTAAACATTTGATAATGAATTTTGGGACATCGGGTATCAACTCACCCAAAGAACCGTGAAACCAATGATAAACCCATTAGTGTTTGTTTGCATTGCTGCTTCGCAATCGTTTTCAGTAATCAGTCAAATGAACCTGGATCGTTGCTCTGTTACCCACTATCGGTACGGTTCCAAACATGACATTTTTTAAGGGGAGGATGAAAATCACCATTGTCAGCACAGGAAAGGAATGTCCATGTTTATAGTTCTGCATCAGAGAGCCCCTGCTCCTGCCTGCACTGACTGGTGCCATGGCAGTCGGCGCATGCCTTGTCTGTGTACTAAACATAAAATAATGGTTACAAATAAAAGTGAAAAAGGGTGAAGTTCTGCTGAACCCTAAAAGCTTTGTGCTAATAGTTGTTGAAGGCATTTCGGCCCCCAGCCCCCCCCCACCTCCTTCCCCCTCCCATACAACACAAAACAAAATGTTGCTGGAGCTGCAGACGATTTCCTGGGGTGTTTTCACACCTCTTAATGGACATCGGCTGCTTGCACTGCTCTGACGATTATCTTGCGTGATCTACTGCTGTAAGGGGTGGTTGAGTGTCTCTGCAGGCACGGCGCTCTCAGTTTCCCCCTCTCTGGAGCAGTTTCAGGGCAGCACCGCCCCAGTGCACCTCTGACTCGGATTTTACAGAGGACCACAGAGGCAGGAGGATCATTTGTTTTATAAGTATTTTCCCGTTTTTATATATAAATACAGACAAAAACCAAAACGTTTTCTGTCTGTATTTATATGTAAAAATCTGTTTAAACGGAAAACCGTGAGCCTTAGTCATGTGTCAAAGCGACAATTAAAGGAACAGTTTATTTCCAATTTTTCTGTGTCTGTCGCTTATTCCTTATATTTGATACAGTTTTATATCCTCAAACAAGACTGAAATGTAGGCCCTAATTAGGTCTTGAGTTTCTGATTTAAGAGCACAACTATCTTCTTAATTATTAAGATACCGGCCTCTTCCAGGCTTAGTTGTTTTCTTTACAGTAACCACCTTCCTCTCTCAACAAAGATTCACTGACAAAAAAAAGCAATTTATCTTTGAAACAACTCATTCCTAAGATAGAGATATCAAGTATGAACCAGAAATTTCTCACACAGTTTGCATTGTATCATGAAAATGAGTGGGTGTTACTGGTCTGAAGAACAGAGGAGGGGCATTTCACTACTCAAAAATATTGTTCTCCTTCACAGAGGCCCCAATATCAGTACGCTTGGCGTCAGTACATTGTTGATTAGTGAGTGCGTCAACTCTTTGTAGCATTGTCATGCAAGCAGCCTTGAATGCCTCGACAGCGACATTAGTTCGGACGCGCATACATCAGAGCCCTCAAGCGTCACCCATCACGAGTGACACTAACACATTTGGGGGTCATGCTGAGGTCTCACTCAAACCTGGCCCATTCTTCCAAACTATGGGGATTAACTATAACTTCACACATGACTATTTGGCACAGAGCAGACCCTCTGTCCCACATTTTGGTGCAAAGCCTTTCTCATATTTCACCATGAGTACTGCACACAGTTCAGTAGAATTTTAAATTGAATGTCTATTTTAGTGAGACTTGGTTGTTAATTTTATCACTTTACATTTGTTCTGATCATATCTATAAATTTAGTAATGTCTCTTCCTTTGGAATTGTCAAAGTCAAATGTTAAGTGACACCGCTCCCTGTGTCTTTTTAATACCTCAATTCTTTATTGATTTTTCATAAACAATGAGCATATAACAGGTATGAAAGTTTATCGACTCAGCAGAGTCCAAGATTCTGTGTAAACTAGAACTTGTGAGAAGACGTTGATAAAAGGAAACTCGATAAATAAGATATCCCGTCCAGATAGAGGTGATGTGACCCAGAAGATCCTGCAGTTTATCAGGAAAGGAGGACGAGCGGGAACATCCACGTAGCTAGGGGGGGGCGAGGGGGCGGTCCGCCCCAGGCGGCACTCTTTTTGAGGCGGCTGCCTGTTGCGGCCTCCTTTATCATTTACTTGGGAACGAACACAGTGTCTCCAAATAAATTATAAAGGCGGCCGCGCCTACGCCAGGTGCTAGCACGCTCTGGCGCCACCTTTGTGTGCCCCGGGCCGCAGAAGACTTCACTTGCGACTCGAGCACCATCAGCTCAACAGTTAAATATCTGCTCTAGTCCTACAATGTTACATTATCTGCACTGCTTCCTGCATGCGAAAGTCCCGCCGGCGCACATTTCGCCACTCTGACTGCAGCCCAAAAAACAAGACCACGCAGTAATCATATTTTTTCGAAATGTGAGCGGAGAGCAGTGATTAGGTGAACAACCCTCCGCCGCCCCAGGGTGCTTCAATAGGGTAAACAGCAGGAGACTCACACTGAACAGAAGACAGGAGCCGCGGTCTTGCCCTATTTTTGCAAAAGCGGCTGGCACTAGCAGCAGCAAACTTGACCTACTAACCTCAAGCACAGGAAAGGCGCCGTGACTTCTAGATCCCAGAACACACTCGGCTGTTGAATTTTCATGCCGGTTGTTATCACGAGGAGACCGGGCCCGTACCAGTTTGCAGCTGCTGAAGCTCACCTCTCAAAGTAAGTAGAGTGAGATATCCTCACTCTTGTAAAATGTGGTTATATTATTTAACATATGGGTTATCTTCGCCTGCCTGCCCTGCCTTTACAGCTGAAGACTTTCAATTGTGCGAGTACTTCATTTTCAGCTGCCTGCGACATCATCTGTACCATGCTGGTGGCTGTGGGGCTGGGCTGGTAGCTGCGCGCTGATCGGGACGATCGCAGCTCTCGTGGTGACTGATTTAGTGTTGAGTCATTATTTAAATAAAGATTGACATAGCGTGCACCTTGGTTGTGACCTATGTATGTTTTGCGCCTCAGCCTGAGGCTTCGATGCTCAGCTGTCGAGTCCGATAGTCAGCAGACTGTTGACTATTTAATTTTAATTACTTCAGTAGCTGACGAAGAACAGCTATGCTGTTGGGGCCTCACATCATATTTTGGCCGGGTCCCACGTGGGACAGAGTGGCCTGCCGTGCATATTTGGTCTGCATCTGATTGATTGCCAGGGAGTACCCAGAGGGGCCCAGTTGGCAAAGGCTGGCTAAAGCAGGGTCTGTTACTTAATTGTCTGCCGGCCCGGTGCGGGGGCACACCTGTCCAGTCACACTGTGACTAGGTGCCTGAGTTGTCATTAAAAGACATCATTGCGCTACTGCACTCTGCTCTGCACCACAGACCTTGTCGATTTAAGATGAGCGAGTTATAAACAAAATGTCTTTCTAAAGTGTATATAGGGGCTTTACTTTCTGTCTTTACTTTATTTATGAGACAGTTATTAACTTCGCAGCTCCAGAACACTGCAACTTGTTTTTGGTTTTACTGTTTAAAATATGCGCCTATGAGGGGGAAAATACCGACTTTCAGGGCTTCTCCGAATTTTTGTAAAAGCCAGGACAATAAAATACTGGTCATGCCAGTAAAACAGAGCCTGATGGTAATGAGGTTCCGTGAATTCTGAACCCGTTTCATAAAGGTCATGTTTCGTTACGAATTTGATATTAGCGAACCGTAACTACCGTATTTTCCGGCGTATAAGACAACTTTTTAACCCTTTAAAATGTGCTCGAAAGTCGGGGGTCGTCTTATACGCCGGTAACCAAATTTTACCGCTCCACCAACCTTGCCTATGCCTGCCTGCTGTGGTCCTTACCGGCTATGGTAGTCGTGCCGCTCCGCTTTCACGACCCAGGTACTGATGCCACTCAGCTGGGCCAAAAGATATGCCTCCGCGTCGGTGCAGTCAGTGATGGCAGCGCAGCAGCTCCAGTGGGGAGGAATTCGGGCGCCCTGTTATCTGCCACTGCTCGTGGGAGGGTGGGGGGATGCAGCAGCATGTCCTGATCTGGGGTCTCTCTCCTTCCGATGTGGCCATAAATCTCGTGGTCATCGGAAGGAGAGGAGCGTCAATTAATGGCCATAGAAAGGGGACTGTAATACTTTCCCGCCGGCAATACAGCAACATAATGTTTTGCTGCAGTTACCGTACGGTATTTCAGAAGGGTGATTACAGTACATTCCTGTTGAATCACCAAGACACTGCATTCTTTTTAAGATCGGATGGACAGTTCTTTACACTTCATGTCACGGAGGAGGGCTAGAATCGCGGGTAGTCTTATACGGCGAATATAGCACAAAACCTAAATTTTTTCAAGAAAAGTAGGGGGTCGTCTTATACGCCGGGTCGTCTTATACGCCGGAAAATACGGTAGTTAGTGTGGCAAGTATGAGTGTTTTCATCATGTTAGACCGATGGATTCACTACGTATTTAGGGATTTCGTTCTGAACCCTTGGGTTCCATTTTGTGTATGGCTGCCATTTTGTGGTTGCCCTCACATAGGCCGATGACTGTGGCTAACTAGTCTTTTTAAGGACATGTACACCTTAGCTCCAGTTCGTGCTGACTTCTGTTTGACCTGAGTGAACTGACCCTGTTGCCTGAAGCTGACCTTGTTAAACCAGTTCCTGCCCTTTAGCTGATCAAGATTAAGGATCAGAGCACAGGACATCGTAAAGTTTTATTGCATATATGCCTTATCCTACTCTCACCTGTTTCTGCTCCTTTCTTTATGGTCTATTTATGATTGGGTTGTGGCCTCTTTTATTATGGGTTTGTTCGACCAGTCTAAAGATGAATGTTGGGTTTGACCGATGATTGATCATGGGCTGGGCAACTGAAAAGTGGGTTTTACTGTCATGCGATACCTTTGGTGTGAATACATGTGATTGGACAGTTTGTAAATATTAGGTAGTTGTCTGGAATGTGATTTTTGGCATAAAAAGGGACGAGTTGCTGTGTAAAATTGAGCAGTCTCCTGAGAACTCATACCGTGATGATTTCTAGGACTTCTGTTACTGGCTGCAGCCAATAAATCTGATCTTTGACGCCACCAAGAAGTTTCCGTGTCTCTGTATTCTCAGACAGGTGGAACCCGAAGACTTTGGGTGTGCCCGTGGCGCCGCTGGGTATTAAATAACCCGGTTCTTCAGTTGGCGCTTCCAACGTGGGGCGACTTCAGCAGTACCGGTCTAAGCCTGAGGTTCGTGAGGAGCTTCGTGAGGAAATTCTGGAGGACGGCCACCACTTCATCGACCCCGGCATGTCGAATGTGGACTGAAGGTCTTTTCTGCGAGGCTTCCTGCTTTCCTGATGGCTACGAAGGACTGCTGCCCTGACTGTTGCCCTGTCTTGAACCCATTTGTGATGCTTTGTACGGCGAGACGATAGACGGGTCTTCTGGTGGCGTGACTGATACCTCAGTTAAGTATACGTGGGTCGCTCCCAGTCCTTAGTTTTTGGTCCTTTGGTTCTTTGTTTGGTCCTTAGTTTTGATTTGAAAATTGCAATTTCCAAAGCCGAGGGTCTTGTATATTTACGAGTGTATCGGTAGAGATAATCCCTTGAAGTTTGAAGCTCGATTAGTGAGCGAAGATGCCTAATCGTAGCAAATTTGGTACTTGGTTTGGTTGGGGTTGCAACAGGGATTCCCGATTGGAGGATTTGTGTCCGATATCCCCGGTTGGAACTCCGACTTATGAGCTCTATTCTAAACACGGCATGGGCCCCATTACGTTCAATGAAGTATGGGTCCACTACACTAGAAAAGATGGTGTCTTACAATGGCCCCAACATGGTAGCTTTAATACAGAGATTTTAGACAATTTAGAAACTAGATTATTTAGGAAGAAAGCCCGGCTGGCAATGTTTGACTCCTTTCGCCTTTGGTGTAAAGAAGCCAGACAACGAGAAATTAAACAAGCTAAAAGAGATAAAAGAGAAAAGGATGTATCAATAATGCAAGCTGCTAGGAAGTTTAAAGAAAACGAAGAAGATAAAGCAATTGAGGTGTCAGATAGGCAACGTTGCATGGCCATAGATAAATGTTATTCGGCCTTGCCGTCTTCTCCTCCGAAAGTGATTGAAGATCTTGAAAAAGATCCTTTGATGTCTCATTTACTGAGATTGCCACCTCCTTATGTGCAGGGTGCTACTGCGCCTCAATTACCACCGGTTGTTCCACCCTTTGTTGTTCAACCTTCTGCTGTTGTCCAGCCACCTGGTACTCCACAGATGGTTTTACCTCCTCCTGCGCAACCCGCTCTAGGGTTGCCAGCTTTGCTATCAGCTTTGCCTCAAACTCCTTTGCCTTCAGCTTCTGCATCTGAGACTCCTACTGTTCTTATTCCTACACCTTCTTTGCCTCAAAACACTTATTCTCTTGTTCTTATGACTGCTTCTTCTCCTTCTGTTCGAAAACGAATGACAGAAACTGAATGTGACCCCTGTTTCGGAACGTAAGCAGAGTCGTAGTCAGCTTCCTGGTTCCGAGGAATGGGTTGTGTTGGATTTGTTGGCTCGTAAATGGATTATAAATGCCTCAAGGTATAGTTTTCCAGCAGTTATGGATGTTTTCTTTCAGTGGGAACCGCCTAAGCAAAGGTATGTTTTTAATGTAATGTTTATGAATTCTGCATCAGGAATGGGAAGATAATGATTTGGGTTTGATCCCGCAGGAACTACTTGATGTTCAGTCGGATTTTGCTAAAGGGATGATAGTGGAATCTGATATTACAGATGCCGTAGAGACTATACTAGCTTTTAGATCTAGCCTTCCGCCTCAGACATTGCACGAACCTGAATCCTCTGTTAGAAGAAAACAGTATCCCATGAGAGAAGTTCCTCCTGTATGGAAGGAAGCAGTTCAGGCTAATGTAAATCAGGGTATTGTTGCCGCACCGGCTCATTTTCAGCGAGTATGGGTACATGTTTCTTGGAAGAGAGCAGAGGTCTTGGCTCTTAAGCAGACCTTACCTGATCCTCGTAAGAATCCTGCTGGTTACTACGAAGAGTTGTCTCAGACAGTAGATGCGTGTATAATGAATTTAGCTGACGTTGACATGTTGATGGGTAATGTAGTACCTCAACCTTTGTGGGCGAAGATTCGTCATAAGAATCATGTGGTAGAATTAGGAGATACTTGGGCGAATATTATTGCTGCGGATGGTAGACAACAGGGAGGTGCTAAACCTGAACCTTTGGTTACGGAATTGCCAGGTAGAATTATTAATTTAATGAAGACGATGATGCCAGCGTTATGAGTGAATTGGGACAAGTTAGCAGCATGTAAGCAGAAGAAAGATGAGAGTGTGTCTGACTTCTTCACTAGGTTTGAAGAGACGTTTATAGATCACAGTGGTCAGGATATGAGCACGGAAGGTGGGCAAAGATTGTTCGTAGATAAGTTTGTCTTTAACTTACTGCCTGAACTGTGTAATAAGTTGAAAGATTCTGAGAGTTCTTGGGCTGTTTCCTCATCGGCCCAGATATTGGCGACTGCACAGTACTATGAGAATAGGGATAAGGACGAGAAAGAAAAAGTAGAGAAAAAGACCAAAGACTTAAAGACAAAGGTTCTTTTGCAGCAGGCGTATCCGCCTCGCTCGAATCAGCAAGAGTCACAGCAACGCCCACAGTTTTAGCAAACTCCCCCATTTCAGAGACCGCCACAGAACGCTGGGTATTTTCCGCCAAGACCACCCTTGGGTTTAAATCAGTGTGCGTATTGTAGGGAGGAAGGCCATTATAAAAATGAGTGCCCTATGTTGCGACAGCGCTCGAGTGGTATGACGGCCCGAGAGGTCGAGGTGGTTTTCAGCAAGTGTCTAGGGGTAGAGGACGTGGTGCGTTTTGATCAACAGAAAATTGCATCTGGTCAGTCGACTCAGTACTATGCTGATGACTATTATGTTGAGAGTGAGAATGCTGATTATAATGATTGCTAGGACAGCCATGGACAAAGAGAGGGAGTAGTGTCGGTTCCAGTAGATCAGAGTGGGCCTTATGTTGCAGTAGCCACATCAGGTGTGGTAGAGCCTTTTCTTTTGGATACTGGTGCAGCGAAGAGTTCTATCATGCACTCTAAACTCCCTAGCGCACCTTTGTCTGGCTTAACGAATGTTTCGGTAGGATTCTCTGGAGCCCCAGTTCGTATTTCAGTTTCTAGTCCTTTGTCTCGTTCTATAGGGCCTTGTGAGTTGGAAGCACTTCTCATTTTAACGACAGGTTGTGGTGAGAATCTGTTGGGTTTGGATTTGTTGAAAAGGTTGCATGCAACATTGCATTGTTCTCCTTCAGGAGTACAGCTTACATTGGGTAAGAAAGTGATCTCTCCGGTGTATTTGTCTCGAGATCGGCTTCCACCGGACATGTGTTCTCTCCCTGATACTCTTTGGGCTACTGGTCCTAATGGTGTGGGTCTTTTGCAGATTCCACCTTACGTTGTAACGCTTAAAGCAAATGTTAAATTGCAACGCATCCCCCAATATAGGATTTCTCACGATGGTGAAAGAGCGTTTTTAGCAATCATCTATGATTTAATTGAGAAAGATGTGATTGAAGAAACGAGAGGTAATGTGTGTAACAGTCCGGTTTTGCCTGTCTTGAAGCGTACTGATTCTTTTCAGCCACCTGTTTACAGGTTTGTGATCGATCTTAGAGAAGTTAATAAGATTGTTGTGCCACAGTTCCCAGTTGTTCCAGACATTACTGCTTTGCTGACCATGATTCCGGCTTCAGCTGCCTGGTTTTCAGTCATAGACTTGAAAAATGCTTTCTTCAGTATTCCAATTGCTGAGGAGAGTAGAGATATTTTTGGCTTCTCTTTAGGAGGCCGAAGCTTCCGGTTTAAGAGAGCTCCCCAAGGCTATTGTGAAAGTCCTTCTATCTATAGTCAGGCTTTGAAAACTCAACTTGATACTCTTGTGTTGCCTGCTGGTGCTGCTCTTATTCAGTATGTGGATGATCTGTTAGTGGCCTCTGATGATGAGAAAACTTGTAAAGAAGCTACTCTTTCTTTGTTGTACATCTGTCGGACTTGCATCATAAAGTGTCACCTTCTAAGTTGCAGTATTGTGGCCAAGAAGTGACCTACTTAGGTCATCTCTTGTCAAAGGAGGGAAGAAGGTTGACCTCAGAACTAATTCAAGGGATTACTCAAATGACTGTGCCTAGTACGCAGAGAGAGGTACGTGTTTTTCTGGGGATCACGTTGTATTGTAGACAGTGGATTCCGCATTTTTCTTTGCTGGCGAAACCTCTGTTGGCATTGACTTGTAAGGATACACCGAATCCTCTTTCTTGGTCCGACGATTGTCAGAAAAGTTTTTCTGAATTGCGTGATGCGTTGTGTTCTGCTCCAGTGTTGGGTACTCCTGACTACAGTAAGCCTTTTACACTCTATGTCCACGAGAGAGAGGGTTGTGCATTTTCAGTTTTGACTCAACAGTTTGGTGATAAGCAGCGTCCATGTGCGTATTTCTCGTCAACTTTAGATCCGGTAGCTAGAGCGTTGCCAAGCTGTTTGAGAGCTACAGCGGCAGCGGCTGTTTCCATCGACAGTCTGCTGGATTGGTGATGGATAATACGTTGGTTGTGATGGTTCCACATGCAGTGGATACTTTATTAAATCGAACCAAAACCCAGCACCTTACTAGTGCGAGGTTGTCGGGTTATGAGTTGACGCTTTTGGCTAGTCATGTGCACATCAAGCGGTGCAATGTATTGAATCCAGCGACATTGTTGCCGATTTCTGTGGATACAGATGGTCAGGAACAGCATGATTGTTTTTTGAGGACGGTAGAGGAAACGAAGGGGAGAGTCGACTTGAAAGACACTCCTCTTTTGGATCCTGATGGTACGCTATGGGTTGATGGGTCATGCTACAAGCTCCCGAATGGTGATACGACTGCAGCATATGCCGTAACGACATTATGCACAATTGTTGAAACTGCACGAGTGAGCCATAATTCGGTGCAAGCAGCAGAGTTGATTGCATTAACGAGAGCGTGTATTTTATCTGAGGGAAAGAGAGTGAATGTGTACACCGATAGTCAGTATGCGTTTGGTGTTGCCCACAGTTTTGGACGCTTGTGGAGAGAAAGAGGATTTCTGACGTCGCATGGGACTAAGATTCAACGTGGACAGTTGGTGAACGAGCTTCTGGAGTCACTTACTTTGCCGAAGCAAGTTGCCAATGTGAAGTGTAGTGCTCACCGAAAGGTTACGGATGATGTTGGTCGTGGTAATGCATTTGCGGATGAAGTTGCGAAAGAAACAGTGAGGAATGTGATGAGTCGAATGTATGTTTCAGGCCCTACCAGATGGATTGGTGCAGTGGGAATGTGTGAAGATACGATTGAGAGTGTGAAATCAATCCAAGCTGAAGCTACTGAAAGTGAAAAGAGCGTATGGAGAGAAACTACGGGTAAATTGGATTCGACTGGTTGTTGGGTTGAGTTATCAGAACACCAAAGATGGATGTTGCCGGATGCATATGTGCTTGCGGTGGTTACAATGGCACATGGTTTGTCTCACATTAGTGTGAAAGTAATTTGTAAGTTGTTGGCTCCAGTGTGGCAGAATGCTGGAATTCCCAAATGTGCGGAGAATGTGGTCAAGAATTGCATGGTGTGTTTGATGTATAATCATGGCAAGGGAACTCCAACTCCACCTGGTCATTTTGCGCCTCCGACTTATCCGTTCGAGGTTTTGCAATTGGATTCCATCCACATGGAAAGGTGCAATAGTTTAAAGTACGTCCTTGTAGTTGTTTGTGCCTTTTCTAGATGGGTAGAAGCATACCCCCTAAAAGATAATACTGCCTCGTCCACTGCCAAAGTCCTGGTCAAAGAATATTTCCCTAGATTTGGATTGCCAAGGATGGTGTGGAGTGATAATGGAAGTGAGTTCGTGGGGAAGATTATGAAAAAAGTATGTGAGGGTTTGGGCATAAAACAAAAGTTTCATGCCGCAAACATCCCCAATCAGCTGGGTTAGTGGAATGTTACAATGGCACTTTGAAGTTAAAGTTAGCCAAAATTCAGGCGAGTTCTGGTCTTCAACAGCCAGATGCTTTGCCGTTGGCACTTTTGTCAACTAGAACTACAGTACATTCATTCCCGAATAGGCCTTAGTCCCTATGAGATAGTTTTTGGCCGTCCGGCAAATGTGTGGGGATTGCCGAGGCCAACGAAGTTCAGTGACATCGATTATCCTATGCTAGTGGACTACTTGTATGACTTAACGACTAAATTAAGTGTCAACAGGTTCATGATAAATTGCCGCCAGCTTCTGTGGATTCAGGTCACACCCTCAATCCTGGTGACTGGATTTTGGTGAAGAACTTTCAGCGAACCAAGAATGATCAGCCCCGCTGGACCGGCCTGTGAGAAGTTGGCCCGATATGCAACGTTCGCTATTCTAGCGACCGCTATGTATCGTTCCAACGACCCTTATGGTGTTTGGTTGTAAGTCAACCTATAGACCAGCTATCCTAGTAGCGTGGATACGAGCAGTCTAAGGCTAAAGACTCGAGAGGGCGTGTTAAGCCAGCTGTTTACCACACATGTACCCCTTGAATACCCAGTGAAAGGACACCACACAAGTGTTATGAAAATAAACAAGATATTTATTAAGAATCACAACAGCCCTGTACTCTTTATGAGGACAGGGTACTAAGCACAAACCAAATCTCTTTAGCAAATACTTCAAGTGCACAGTTTAAAACAAGTGTCCGAGGACACGGAAAGGTTAAGGTCTCGGGCGGACCCGATAAGGCAAGTCGGAAGCGAGGGACTCGGGACCCTAGAGTAAGGAGGCTATGCAGGCACCGAAATGCCGAGTTACCTAGCCACGAGGGCTGCGGCTGCACAAGTCTTACAGGCGTCGGAGTCTTCGCTGACGAGCCAGGAGCCGGAAGAAAGGAGTTGCTGGCCGGCGACCAGTGCTGAATAGTTCGTAGAGATCCAAGCCTGGATCGGAGATTGATGAAACCTGAAAGCAGAGGGGACCAAGTTTGTACTACTAGCCAGGAGTCAGAGGGTACCAGGAAGGCACCGGTTGGCCGTCACCTCGACTAGGTGAGTGGGCGACGCTAGGCTCTGCAGTCTCACGGACCAGGAGGCGTTGTCGGCGACCACGGTGGAGGTGCGAGCTGTCCCACGAAGGATGATGCTGTCGGCGTCGCTGGGCCCAGGATGGGGCAACAAGCCTTGGCAGATCTCAGGGCCACGGGGTGGGCCTAAGATGGCGTCTTGAGTGGACCAGGGGGGTCCGGGGTGCTTCTCGCAAAGATGGAAGCAAGGGCCAGTCTGGAGCAACCAGACCAGCAGTGATGATTTTCGGATGTCGTCACAGAAGGGCACAAGCCAGCGGCGAGTGACCAGACAACGTGCTGAGCAGCGAGCAGAAGGGCCCCACGCAGATCGTGGAGATGCTGGGAGACTGCACTTCGGTGCTAGAGCGGCTCAGGGTCGGGGCTTCTCGGACCCCGGAGCACTCACCAGAGAGTTACCTCGATGGTCGTGCTGGTTTTTAAGAGCGTGCAGGTTCTGATGATGGCCGGTCCCTCGAGGTCTCGTCGCACCCACAGGTCACAGCTGAGCTGATGACGTGGGTAGAGGTCAGAGGTGCCAGGGAAGTCGGTTCTCGTCGAGCTGGGCCGTCGGATTCCTTGAGGAAGGACTTGCAGCAAACCGCAGAGTTCTTAGATGGTGCCCGCTGATGCAGGGTGACTACTCCTTAGCCACAAGGGAGAAATCTTGAGAAGAGTCTTGAAGTCCTTTCGTAGAAAGTATTCTTGATTCAAAGATGATCTAATTTGGAAGGGTCCCCGCTCCGGCCTTTATTCTAAAGAAAGGGGTGGGTACATGACTAGGTCCTGCCCTAAGGGTGGGACCAGGAAGGGGGGTAGTTACACCCCTCTCCCCTGCCGGACTTTCCCCAGGCCAGGGCTGTCGCCCCTGGAACTGGTTCTAACCGGCAGATGCGTAGTGAGCACCGGGGTGCCACTCCGCAGTCACCTTCTCGCAAAAGCCCTACCTACCCAGAATACACAAACCCTGTCTGGGACGGTGCGAACACCGCCCTTGACAGGAAACCCTTTGTCCAAGTGCTCCTCGCTGGAAGGACTCCCAGCAGCAGGAGGTCAGACTCGTGTCTGTGGTGGCAGCATCCATTTTGTGGAGCTGAGGCTTTCGTTAACGTTAACCGGGGTTCACAGTTACGTACATGTCGTGTCCCTCTAGAAGGGCGGGATGCTAACCTCGTCGCCAGAGTTGGTGAGAGGGCAGCATCCCGATTCGTATGACACCTTACTCGACATGTCTTGATAACGCGGCACCGAAGGTACTGATATGGTACGCGTTATCATGGAACAGCCATTGGGTCTTGATCCCGCAAGCTGCAACCGGGCTCGGCTCGGGCCAGAACACAGTTCACACGAGCCCACGCACTCTGCCTTCAGGATTGTCAAGGCCTGCCATAGGAGTGACTGATAGGAACTCGGGTGTCCATTGTATGGTTAGATATAGAGCTACTATACCTAAAGCGAAGGGTGGTTACACGTCTTCGCCCCAGCTGTCGTGCAGCCAGTTGTGTCAAATTTACGAGGCCAGCCAGGGGTGGCATAATACATGCTGCAGCCCATGGCGGCCCTGGGTACACCTATGCCCTGAGTTACAGGGTCTGATAAGGTGGCCCAGTACCAATTGGTAAATGCACCTAGGGTACATATCGTAATTTAGAAAGAGAACAGCCAGGCTGTGGGTCTGATTAGCAGGCCCACAGCCAGAGAAAGTCGTAAACCAGTGAAACAAAAGCAAAAAATCTGGGTGATCATAGGATTGCAGACCCTACTCTCCTACATGACCCCCCCCCAAACGTCGGAACAATGAGCTAACCTTGACCAGGTGAGTCTTCTTGTTCTAAGTGGAAATATCTGGAGAGCCCATCGGCATTGCCATGATCAGTACCAGGTCTATGTTCCACTGTAAAGTCCATCCCCTGTAGGGAAATGGACCACCTAAGCAGTTTGGGGTTTTCACCCTTCATCTGATTTAGCCACAAGAGGGGCTTATGGTCGGTCTGAATCTTGAAGTGAGTGCCAAACAAGTATGGCCTCAGCTTCTTCAGGGCCCAAACCACAGCAAAGGCCTCCCTCTCAATAGCTGACCAAATCTTCTCTCTAGGGGTCAGCCTTCTGCTTATAAAAGCAATGGGCTGGTCTTGACCATCAAAATTCAGTTGAGAAAGAACAGCTCCCACACCCAACTCAGAAGCATCTGTTTGGACAATGAATGGTTTGGAGTAGTCCGGACTCTTGAGGATAGGCGCCGTGCACATGGCCTGCTTTAGGTCATCGAATGCTTTTTGACAGCTCGCTGTCCACTGAACCTTTTTTGGCATTTTCTTACTTGTCAGTTCGTTTAATGGTGTCACAATGGAACCATAGTTCCTGACAAACTTCCGGTAGTAACCAGTCAGGCCCAAGAAAGCTCGAACCTGAGTCTGGGTGGTTGGAGGAGCCCAGTCCCTGATTGACTGTATCTTGCTCTCCAGTGGCTGAACCTGGCCTCCACCTACAAGGTGGCCCAGGTATACAACCTGTGTCTGCCCTATCTGGCACTTGGTGGCCTTGATAGTGAGGCCTGCTGCTTGCAGAGCCTCTAACGCTTTCCGCAGGTGGACCAGGTGATCCTCCCAGGTGGAGCTAAAGACAGCAATATCGTCTAGATACGCCGCACAGAAGTCATCCAGCCCAGTAAGGACTTGATTCACCAACCGTTGGAAGGTGGCAGGGGCATTTTTCAGACCAAAGGGCATCACCACGAACTGATAATGCCCACCAGGGGTTGAAAATGCGGTTTTAGGCTTGGCGTCCTCAGCTAACCTGATTTGCCAATACCCAGCTGTTAGGTCAAACGTACTTAAGTAGTTGGCCGAGGCCAATCTATCGATAAGCTCGTCTGCCCTCGGTATTGGGTGGGCGTCAGTCTTAGTGACTGCATTGAGACCCCTGTAGTCTACGCAAAACCTCATCTCTCTCTTACCACCCTGGGTGTGAGGTTTCGGCACTAGAACTACGGGACTAGCCCAAGGGCTATCCGAGGGTTCAATGACTCCCAGCTCCAACATTTTCTGCACTTCACTCTTGATGCAGTCTCTAACGTGATCAGGCTGCCGGTAGATTTTACTCTTAACGGGCAAGCTGTCACCAGTGTCAACCTCATGGGTGCACCAATCGGTCTGACTGGGGGTTAGAGAAAACATATGTCTGAACGACTGAAGAACCTGTTTACAGTCGCTCTGTTGATGTTCGGAGAGGCTGCCACAAAAGACAACACCATCTACCGAGCCATCGTCAGGATTCTGAGTGAGCAGGTCGGGGAGAGGGTCACTCTCCTCTTCCTGTCCCTCATCTAGGGCCAGGAGCAAACTCATGTCCTTCCTGTCGACATATGCTTTTAGCCTGTTGACATGAAGCACCCTGTGGGGGCTCCGGGGAGTTCCCAGGTCGACCAGGTAGGTGACCTCTCCCTTTTTCTCCAGGATGGTGTAGGGCCCGGACCATTTGTCCTTGAGTGCTGCTGGGGCCACTGGCTCCAACACCCACACCTTCTGTCCGGGCTGATAAACAGTCAAGACAGCCTTTTGGTCATGCCAAGCTTTTTGGAGTTCTTGGCTGGCCTTAAGGTTTTCAGATGCCTTTTCCATGTACTCAGCCATCCGCGAGCGGAGGCCAAGCACATAGTCCACTATGTTGGCTGCAGGCTTTTTGAGAGGTCTCTCCCAACCTTCCTTCACCAAACACAGGGGTCCCCTTACAGGATGCCCGTACAAAAGTTCAAAAGGGCTGTAGCCAACCCCCTTCTGTGGGACTTCTCTGTAGGCGAACAAGAGGCAGGGGATCAGGACGTCCCATCTACGCCGAAGCTTTTCCGGTAGTCCATGAATCATCCCTTTTAGGGTCCTGTTGAATCTCTCAACAAGCCCATTGCATTGTGGATGATAGGGTGTAGTGAACTTGTAGTTGACACCACATTCCTTCCACATAGCAGTTAAGTAGCTCGACATAAAGTTTGCACCTCTGTCGGAGACGACCTCCTTAGGGAAGCCCACTCTGGAGAACACTCCAACTAGGGCTCTTGCCACAACAGGTGCTGTAGTGGTCCTAAGGGGAATAGCTTCAGGATACCTGGTGGCATGATCCACTACCACCAGTATAAACTTGTGCCCTGATGCTGTTGGTGGTTCCATGGGACCGACGATGTCGATCCCCACCCGTTCAAAGGGCACCCCCACCACAGGCATTGGTATAAGGGGGGCCTTTGTCGTGCCACCTGACTTACCACTGGCTTGGCAAGTGACACAGGAGCGGCAAAACTCCTTGGTATCTTCGTTCATGTGAGGCCAGTGAAAGTGTGAGACAAGCCTGTCCCACGTTTTCGTCTGGCCTAAGTGACCTGCTAAGGGAATCTTGTGGGCCAAGGTAAGTAGGAAACTACGCTGAGACAAGGGTACAACCAGCCTCCTGGTCATGCCAGGCTTGGGGTCTCTTGACTCAGTGTACAGGAGTCCATCTTCCCAGTATACCTTGTGGGTACCTGTGGCGTTCCCAGCAGCCTCAGCAGCAGCCTGCTGTCTGAGGGGTTCAAGAGAAGGGCAGTCTAACTGGTCCTTCCCCAGGTCTTCCCTTGAGGGTCCCCCTGAACCCAAGAATTCAACTTGATCAAGTTCGAATTCCCTAGGCTCAGTTTCCCGCAATTCCTGTAGGTCAGCCTCCTCTGAGACTTGATCCTCGACCTGGGGCAAGGGGGAAGGCGCAGCCTTAACCCTACTGCTCTTTTTCTTGGGAGGTGTCTGGTCCGTTGTTCCAGGATCCAGCACCTGTTCAGTGGGGCATTTCCTGACCTGTGACCTAGTCACAGCGAACACATGTGCTGGCAAACCTAACATTTCCATGTGAGTCCGGTGCTCCACTTCTGACCATTGTGATGACTCCAAATCATTGCCCAACAAACAATCCACTGGGAGGTCTGGACTAACTACAACCTTCTTTTGGCCAGTTACCCCTCCCCAGGAGAAAGCTACAATTGCCATACTGTGATTGGTAGTGACATTGCTTGCATTGGTTACCAGGAATTCTGTACCTGGCATGATCTGTCCAGGGTCCACAAAGTTAGGCGTCACCATGGTGACGCTGGCACAAGTGTCCCTATAGGCCTGAGCCATCTTTCCATTTATGAAAGGCGTCTGTCGGTATTTGCCCAAAGAATTGGGGCTTACGTCAGGGGACACGTCCACGTCCCCTGTACTGACAAGGACAGCCTGAGTGAGTGTGCCAACTAAGTTGTCACGCCCCTCAGAACCCAGGGTTAACCCTACTAAACCCTTGGGAGGCGCACTACCACTGCTGACTGTACTAGGGGGCACAGGTGCCTTAGGGGCTGCAGTGGCAGGAGTCTGCCCTCCTCCTTTCTTGGTGCACTCACTAAACCAGTGAGATTTACTTTTACAGTACTGGCACCATCTTTTGGATTGGCCTTCTTTCTTCTTTTGGGGAGCCTGACCCCCACCCTCTTTGGGTTGTTGGGGACCTGTCGAAGACTTCTGGTCATTTTGTTCCCCCTTAGAATCTTTACCCTTTGTGGAATTTTGACTTGCGATCTAAACATCATCTGCGCCAGCTTGTCACCTATGTACTACATGCACGGCAGCTATTCTAGGTCACCTATGTATTACGTGCATGGCAGCCATTTTAGGTATCATGGTCTCCCTGTCCACGATCGATCGCCAGCACGTCCCTCTGACCCCGCAAGCATCCTCTGCGCACCCCGGCTTCCCCTCCCTCCTCCTCCTTACGAGCAGGACCCTTCTGCATGACCCTGTCCTTGGGAGTCACGCTAGCGCCTGACCAACACCTCCTCTCCTCCCATGAATGCCCCTCTGTTGACAAACCTCCCTCCTGCGCTGGATTGTCCACGCGGCATGAATACCACTCCATTGATGGCCCCTCACCCCGTGTCCGACTGTCCACACAGGTCCGAGGCCATTGCCTAAGCCGAGAGATATCATTTACTGCCCTTATTGTATGAGGTCGCTCTCCTTCAAAGGACCCTCTATTGATCCAGACCTCCCCACCCCCTGTGACATGATCAGGCGCACACATCCTAAGACTCGACGAAACACTCAGCTGCGTGATGACCCTCTCTCTTATCAGCAGAATGAGGACCTCCATTGTGAATGTATATGGGGGTGGGATTAACACGAGGATTACGGGGATGTCGTTTCCCATGCCCTACAAAGTTGTGATTGTATTGAAGGAAGGTCACATGCCATAAACCAGTGTATAAGAGGCCAGGCCTCTGAGTGGCTGTTAGAGCACCTCGACATGATACCTTGTTGTCTGATCTGATGTGTTCTGCTCCGTCGGAATAAACTTCTGTTTCCTGCCTTCTGGTCTCCGGCGCCTGCCTCATTGCTTGGTAAACTTGACTGGTACAAGGGCGGTTAGCGCCGGGCAAATCTTGAGAAAGGTCCTAGCCCTACCTTTTTCCACAATTGGCGTCCCAAAGCGTGGGGCCCATCAGCGACACGTGGATCCAGTGGGAGAGGTCCCGATGACAGAGTGAACGACTGCAACGATCGGGAAGAGCTCGTGTCCGATAGACCCTCGTCTGACAGCCGATCATCCGACCTTCACTAGTTCTGAACAGACCTCTCTCGAGTGATCTACGGTCCTGACTGGGAACCATCAGGAGTGCCGCGAACATCACAAAGGAAAGAGGACGATCGGGCGCTGGATCCAGAGGACAGGAAACCGTCCATGCGGTCCGGGTAAGGTCGTGTAAGCACGACGAATTGAGAAAAATTGTTTTTTTTTGGATAATACTAGTATTACGCTTTGTTGAAACCCTCTGGAGATTCACTGTCTGCAAACGGGGAAAAGCAAACAGGCTCTCTCTTTGCAAGCAGTGAAGGATAGGTAACGCAGACTTTTGTCCCCATTGTAATCCGTCGTACCTATCTTCCTCCCCCACTGTTTCCCGAACTATCGTTCGTGGATTATTGTCTGGAGATTCTTTGTCTGCAAACAGGGAAGAACAAGGCCTCTCTTTGCAGGTAGAGAAAGAGTGGGTAGCGATAATTTTTCGTGCCCACTTATTCTCCCCACTGGATTGTTTGATTGGCCGATTATTCGGTATTGGTTCTTTTGAGGTATTCACGGCCTCCAAATAACGTAGAATAGAAATATTCTGTCTAGTCTTTGTCCGCCGTGATAAGACAGGTAGTGCAGACTTTTGTCCCCGTTGTAATCCGTCATGCCTGTCTTCTCCCCACTGGTTGGTAGCCTGTTTAGCCCGGACCGCTTATTAGAGATGAACCATCCAGCTCCACTGGAGGGCACCCCTAATAAGGACATGTTCACTAAGTATGGACTAGTCGCTATAGCTTACACTAAACTATGGCATAAATATACAAAAAAGAACCCTGAAAGTCAGTGGCCACTGATAGGTTCCTTTAATGAAAATAAAATAAAAATATTAGAAATAGCGCTCCAGAAGAATAAGACCACGCCCACTATGCTCGACAGTATCGGCATGTGGCGCAAAGAAACGGAACAACGAAAGAAAAGAGAAGAAGCAAAAATAGGGAAAGAATTACGAAAGGCAGCCCACCTGGCCGCAAAGCAACTAGAAGAGGAAATAAAAGAAAGAAAGGAAGCTACGCAAACCCAAGAATTAGGGTCGACAGGCCAATGTCCTGTTAGGACCCCCTCTGTACTCTACCCTGAATTGCCCTCCAAACAACGGGCGAGCGATGAGTTACTATTAGGTCCCCCAATCATCTACATGCCCCCTCCATATGCTCCCAGCCAACAAAGCTTGCAAGCCCCGAGTGTGAGTGACCCTAGCGCTAGTGCACCAGCCCCCGCGGCCTCTGCACCAGCCACATTAACAACTTCGTCAGATGACCCCGAGGCTAGCAAACAATCACCAGCCAGACTAAATAGGTTGAGCAAAGATGAGCGGGATGGGATCGACAAAATAGCGAAGATATTAGTAGAACGAAGGGAGAGCGAAGATTACACAATGAGCGTATATAATTCACATGCCGACAGCCACAGACGGCATTTCATCTTGCGATTCAGCTACTACACCCTGAACGCATATGAAGATAGGTATCAAAGTAAGGGTCCCGCCAGGCTGACAACGCTGTATAGGAAGATTGACGTTGGAGATGGGACTGAATGTGAAGCGACGGAACTCTTCATGCAGATGCTTGAGGTCTTCCGCCACCTTACAGAACAAAAACCAGAAACCAAGGTTACAGTCCCTGAAACGACCTCAGTAGAAGTAGTCAATACTATGATGCCTATCAGAGAAGCGGCTCCTTACTGGATCCCGCCACGGGGCCAGGGAACGAGCGATGATATTAATAACGAAAATGCAAAAGGGAGGGTTGTGTACAATTGGGTTTACCAACCATGGGACCGACAAGATATCCTAACCTTCAAGCAAACCCTGCCCGACTTAAGAAAGAACCCGACAGCATTTTACACCGAATTAGGCACAGCCTTGGGTTCGACAATAATGACCTTAGCAGATATTGACTTGTTCTTTGGGCTATGTCTGCCGGCTGACGTGTGGAAGCAAATCCGGAAGGCTGACCACGCGGATCTATTCGGACATACCTGGGACCAACTCGGTAAACTAGATAGACAGCGAGAGCCGGGGAGCAAACCAGTGAAAGACATACTGGAACTCCCAGATAAAATAGTCCAGAAATTAAAAACACTGGTCCCGGAAAGAAAAGTAGACTGGTCGATAGTCACGGCCTGTCGACAGAAACCCCAGGAAGATGTGTCAGAATACTTTTCCCGATTCGAGACAGTGTTCTCCGACTACAGTGGCCAGGACATGACCACCGCAACCGGACAGCACCTGTTTGTGCAAAATTATGTAAAAGGACTAACTCAAGAAGTCTCCCAAAAACTACAGACAAGTGAGAGCAGTTGGGGGGCCTCCAAACCCGCAGCTATCCTTCAGATGGCTCAGTATTACGAGCACCAAAAGAATGAGAATGATAGGGCGTCCGAGAAAAAGAAGAAAGATTTGAAGGAAAGGGTAATGATAGCCCAGATACAGGGTATAGCGCTAGGACGGGAACATCAAAGGGGGAACTACCAATCAAACGCCCCCAGAGATCTACCTCCTAAGGATCACACCCCGACATCTCACACTGGACGGAGAGACATTAGCAATGACCAATGCGCCTTCTGCAAAGGGTTCGGCCATTGGAAAACCCAGTGTCCGGTTTTGCTAGAGATGAATAGAAATAGGGATTCCAGGGATGTGGCAGGTGGTCCGAGGAATAGAGTACAGGGACGAGGGAACTCCAACGACACTAATAATGACAGATCAGGAAGACTGAATACATTTGACCGTCCCCGACAGAACCAATATCAGCTGTCCGAAGGTGAAAATGCCCCCGACTTTGCATAGGACTGCCAGGGGCAAGGGAGGGATCCAGTCGAGCTCTGTGTTGACCAGCAAGGTCCTTATGTCACCGCTAAGGTCCTGGGTACAGAGTCTCCATTCTTGGTAGACACTGGGGCGACACGTAGTGTGTTATCAAAACGACTGATTCCAAGGGCACCCTTGTCTGGCTCACACATAACGTCGATAGGTTTCGATGGGACGCCCTCCACTAACCCCCTGTCCGTACCTATTACCTTTGACCTAGAAAGCAACACTGCTGACGCGACATTTCTACTCTCCTCCAACTCCCCTGACGCCATTATGGGCATTGACTTACTGAAGCATTTTCGAGCTACCATTAGGTGTTCCCCAGATGGAATACGAGTCATCCTGTACGACAACCCAGACATGCCCAGATCCCGTCCCCCACGACACATGTGCTGCATAACTGACGCTGACATGTCCTTGCTTGACACCCTGCCTCCGTACCTGTGGGCCAAAAATGACTCTGATGTGGGGCGAATGATGATTGACCCTATCCACATAACTGTACGACAGGACGCTATGCTCCCGAAACTCCCGCAATATCGGATATCCCCAGAGGGTGAGAAGGCACTGGTAGCGATCATTCAGTCTCTGGTAGATGCAGGAGTGGTTGAAGAAGTGGTTAGCAACGTCTGCAACAGCCCAATCCTACCTATTGTTAAGAAACAAGGTGAAGGAGATGAGAAAGCGTACCGCTTCATCATCGACTTACGAGAGATTAACAAAGTAGTTGTACCCCAATATCCTGTGGTCTCTGATATCACCACCATTCTGACCCTCATCCCGTCCACTGCCACCACCTTCTCTGTTATCGACCTTAAAAACGCATTTTTCTCTATCCCCATCCATCCAGACAGCCGTTATCTTTTCGGCTTCACTCTAAAATCCCGCTCGTACCGATTCTGTAGAGCTCCCCAGGGGTACACTGAAAGTCCCAGCATTTACAGCCAGGCCCTCAAAAGACAGCTGGACGCCTTCCAGCTACCAGAAGGAGTGGTGTTGATCCAATATGTCGATGATATCCTTTTGGCGGCCGACACCACCCCGCTTGCCACGGCAGCCACCGTCCAACTTCTACACTTTCTTGCAGAAAATGGCCATAAAGTCTCCAAAAAGAAGTTACAGTTCTGCCAGCCACAAGTGACTTACCTAGGCCATCTCCTGTCCAAAGAAGGGAGGAAGCTTACCCCCGACCGAATACAAACCATCCTAGACACCCCTATCCCAAAAACACAAAAGCAGGTCCGCTCTTTGGTTGGCCTAACCTCTTTTTGCAGACAGTGGTTGCCTAATTACAGCCTCATTGTGAAACCATTACTTGCCCTGCTGACCAAAGACGTCCCCTCCCCGCTTCCTTGGACCACTGAGTGTCGAGCCTCCTTTAAGGAATTACGGGATGCACTCTGCTCAGCACCCGTCCTCGGAACGCCGGATTACTCCAAACCCTTCTCCCTCTTCACCCACGAAAGGGAGGGATGCGCATTGTCTGTCCTAACTCAATCAATCGGTCCTAAGCAGCGCCCTTGCGCCTACTTCTCCGCCACTCTTGATCCTGTAGCCAGAGCCTTACCTGCCTGCCTTCGAGCAGTAGCTGCCGCTGCTGTCTCCATCCGTCAGAGCGAGGGAATCGTACTTTCCAACTCCCTCACTGTATTGGTGCCCCATGCAGTTGACACCCTTTTGAACCAGACAAAGACCCAACACCTGACTAGCGCACGACTGACAGGGTACGAGTTGACTCTGCTTGCACCCCACATCACACTAAAGAGATGCACGACTTTGAATCCCGCCACATTGTTACCCCTGCCTGAAAATGACCCCGACATTCCTCCCATACACGACTGTGTGACCCTCACGGACGAACAAACTAGGAGTAGGGTTGACCTCCGAGACACTGCTTTTCCTGACCCCGATGGAGAGCTATGGGTAGACGGCTCGTGCATTAAACTTCCAGATGGCACCACTTCAGCTGCCTATGCAGTAACGACGACCCGAACAGTAGTTGAGACAGCCTGCATCACACAACGATCTGCCCAGGCGGCGGAGCTGATAGCCCTCACCCGAGCATGCATCATAGCCGCAGGGACCACCGCGAACGTGTATACGGACAGCCAGTATGCCTTCGGGGTGGTCCACCATTTTGGGCTCCTGTGGAGGGAGAGGGGATTCCTGACGTCCCACGGCACCCCAATCCTCCACGGAGACCTAGTCTCCGCTCTGATTGAAGCAGTTCTCCTCCCCAAACGATTAGCGGTGATCAAATGTCAGGCACACAAAAGGGTGACAGACTTAGTCGGACAAGGGAATGCATTAGCCGACATCACTGCACGAACCACAGCTGAGAATAGGACAGTGACACGCATATATGTAACTAGGTCACAAGCAGAAAAATGGAGTGACACAAGGGAAATGATCAGAGACATACAGTCGGCCAGCACCCTTCACGAATTGACTAAGTGGGCAAGGGTGGGTTTGAAGGACGAAGAGGGTTGCTGGCGAACAAAAGATGCAAACAAATGGTTGCTGCCCGACTCATATCTGATTCCCATTCTGACAATGGCTCACTCCCCCGCACACATAGGATCTGCACCCATGATCGAACTCATTTCCAAAGTCTGGCATAACGATAAAATCCCCGACTCAGCCAGACGCCTGGTTCAGCAGTGCCTTATTTGTCTGCAACACAACCCCGGGAAAGGAACTGTAGTACCCCGGGGAGGGTTCGGGACCCCCAGTCATCCCTTTGAGGTCCTTCAGATGGACTACATCCAATTAGAGAGATGCCAAAGCCTGAAGTACGTACTAGTCATCGTGTGTGCCTTCAGCAAATGGGTAGAAGCCTATCCAACCCGTGACAACACTGCCATGACTACTGCCAAAGTACTACTGAAGGAATTCTTCCCTCGCTATGGCCTTTGTCGAATTTTATGGAGCGACAATGGTCCCCACTTCATAGCTGAGGTTATCCAGCTAATCCTGAAAGGGTTGGGGGTGAAGCAACGATTCCATGCGGTCTTCCACCCCCAATCCGCTGGTCTAGTGGAACGCCACAATGCCACACTCAAGCTGAAACTGGCAAAAATAGTGGCCACCACTGGACTTAACTGGCCGGATGCCCTCCCACTGGCTTTGTTATCAATGCGCTCCACTCCCACTAAGCACCATTTGACCCCCTACGAGGTCGTGTTTGGGCGGCCTATGAACCTCTGGACTGCTCCCAAACCGACCTCCATTCATGACGTCCCAGACGTCCTACTATCTGATTATTTGTGCAAGTTGACTAAAACGTTGTCTGTCATTCATCAACAGGTGCAGCAGGCCATCCCCGATGCTTCCAGGGGCCCCGGCCACGACATCCAACCGGGAGATTTCGTATTAATACGAAATTTCCAGCGAACCAAGAGTCTGGAACCTCGGTGGACGGGCCCCTGGCAAGTGCTGATCACCACCCGAACAGCACTCCGAGTGGAGGGGAAGAAGCACTGGCTGCACGCGCATCATTGCCGGAAGGTCTCTGCGAACCTGGCCACGACAGAAAACGTCAGCACCCAAGAAGAGCTCCTGAGCAAAGACCGACCGATATTGGACTGTTATCCCGATACTGAGGCACTCGAACTTGCAAAATTCTCTGATCCCACCGTGCCATCCAGAGAAGGGTATTTCCTGCGTCGAAAGGAGGGAGTTTCGGCTAAGTAGGCCACGGACTAAGTTAAATCTCAGAACGGTGACCTAAACACAATCAAGGGTTGCCGGGAGAGAAGCTAAACGAAGTCTGTGGTTCTGCCCGCTACCGAGCCCCCTTGAAGGTGATGGAAGCGCCAGATAAGAAGATGATGGAAGCGCCAGATAAGAAGATGATGGAAGCAACAGGAAATACCCAGTATAGAAATCCAAAGACTGACAACTTGCACAAATCAAAGGCAATCGCACTCTTCATTGTCTTCCTCTTCTGCCTCCTCCTCATGACCTCCTTCTGGATTCTGGAGGAAAGCACACCGGCTCATGAGACATTGCTACCTACTGCACAGCCAACACCCCTGAAAGAGCATCACCTAATATCTCTGTCGCCTCAGCTCCGAGAAAGGCGCAGGGAATTCTGGAACAATTCCTTCGTGCAACTGTTGCACCAACACAACCTTGCTGCAAATGCTACAAACTGTTGGATCTGCGGGTTGCTCCCACATGCCACTGGACACTCCATTCCCTTCATCCCTTCACCCTTCTCAGTTCACGGCTCTTGCCTCGCCTGGTTGATCCTCATGCAAGAGAGCCACAGGGACAACGCCACCTCCAGCCAGACAGTGTCACACTTCTACTCTGGGTTCTGGCTGAGCAAAACAGGAAAGACCCCAGCCGCCCTGTGTCCTGCGCTCGCGGGCGCCACCTTCATCAAAGACATTCCTGCCAAAGAACGAGTCGAAGTACAGGTGCTCCACAATCCAGCCAGAACCACCTTCACTCATCTGCAAAAACAAACTACCGCCACTCTGACTGTGGCCCTGTCTGTTATCAACATCACCGGCCTTGTGTGCCTAGAAGGCCAGGGAACGCAACTGGTGGGTTACAGCGCCTGCCGAATCACCAGAACATTGGACTCAGCTGACCCCCCTTCCTTCGTTGCTTCTCCGAACATGTACTTTGTGTGTGGCACCAAGGCTTACACCTGGCTCCCGAAGGGTTGGAAGGGTATCTGTTACATTGCCTTCGTTCTTCCACCCACATATGTAGCCCCAGCCAACCATCACCGGCAGAGGCGTGCAGACGACCTTGGACAAACCGACTCCACCGGAGCACAGTTCCTGGATGCAGCAAAGGGACTTGTTCCTCTGTGGGGCCCAATGGCAAACAGCCGTGCTATCCGGCACCTGACCCAGGCAGTAGAAACAACGATCAACGTCACTGCCGGCATCCTTGCCAACAACACTGCAGAGCTTCAGGCGGTCCGCCTCGTGACCCTCCAAAATAGACTTGTCCTAGACGTGGTCCTAGCCGACCGAGGAGGAGCATGCCGCATCATCGGATCCAGCTGCTGCACATACGTGCCTGACAACTCGCCTTCAGTCTACAAAGCCATTGAACACCTCCACAGATTATCCTCAGAGGTTCACCAAGAACAAGAAGGATGGTCGCTTGGGAACTGGTTTTGGGACACTTTGAAGAATTGGGGTTGGAAGTTGTTTTCCTTCGTGCTGATACCTGTTGCGATCTTATGTGGGTGTTGCTTAGGTATCCAATGTCTGCCACCTTTGTGCGGCCTTGTTTCTAACTGTATGTGCCCAAAGACTTTGGACTTCCGAAATGAGCACATGAGCCCCCTCTATGAAGTAGAAATACGTGGCCTTATGGGGATAAATTCAAACTGACAAGTTGGCGAGATATGTTAAAAGGGAGGACTGTGGAATTTTGACTTGCGATCTAAACATCATCTGCGCCAGCTTGTCACCTATGTACTACATGCACGGCAGCTATTCTAGGTCACCTATGTATTACGTGCATGGCAGCCATTTTAGGTATCATGGTCTCCCTGTCCACGATCGATCGCCAGCACGTCCCTCTGACCCCGCAAGCATCCTCTGCGCACCCCGGCTTCCCCTCCCTCCTCCTCCTTACGAGCAGGACCCTTCTGCATGACCCTGTCCTTGGGAGTCACGCTAGCGCCTGACCAACACCTCCTCTCCTCCCATGAATGCCCCTCTGTTGACAAACCTCCCTCCTGCGCTGGATTGTCCACGCGGCATGAATACCACTCCATTGATGGCCCCTCACCCCGTGTCCGACTGTCCACACAGGTCCGAGGCCATTGCCTAAGCCGAGAGATATCATTTACTGCCCTTATTGTATGAGGTCGCTCTCCTTCAAAGGACCCTCTATTGATCCAGACCTCCCCACCCCCTGTGACATGATCAGGCGCACACATCCTAAGACTCGACGAAACACTCAGCTGCGTGATGACCCTCTCTCTTATCAGCAGAATGAGGACCTCCATTGTGAATGTATATGGGGGTGGGATTAACACGAGGATTACGGGGATGTCGTTTCCCATGCCCTACAAAGTTGTGATTGTATTGAAGGAAGGTCACATGCCATAAACCAGTGTATAAGAGGCCAGGCCTCTGAGTGGCTGTTAGAGCACCTCGACATGATACCTTGTTGTCTGATCTGATGTGTTCTGCTCCGTCGGAATAAACTTCTGTTTCCTGCCTTCTGGTCTCCGGCGCCTGCCTCATTGCTTGGTAAACTTGACTGGTACAAGGGCGGTTAGCGCCGGGCAAATCTTGAGAAAGGTCCTAGCCCTACCTTTTTCCACACCTTCTGGTCTGCTTTCTTCTGACCACCTTGATTCTGGCCCTGGTTCTGTTTAACTCTCGTACGAACCCATCTGTCTGCCTTCTTTCCCAATTCTTGGGGAGAGGTCAGATCCGAGTCGACAAGATGCTGATGCAACAACTGGTTCTGACAATTGTTTAAAATTTGTTCTCTCATCATCAAATTATACAATCCTCCGTAATCAGTAACCTTACTGCCCAGCAACCAGCCCTCAAAAGCCTTAGTGGCACAATCGACAAAATCAGACCAATCTTGAGACTGTGTTTTCTGGGTATCCCTGAACAGCACCCTGTACTGCTCAGTGGTTAGGCCGAACCCTTCAACGAGCGTATTTTTCAAGATTTGGTAATTGTTAGCATCCTCCACCCTTGTGGTGAGGAGCTTGTCTCTTCCTTTTCCTTCAAAGGAGAGCCACAAGATAGCTGCCCACTGACTCTGGGGTACACCTTGCACAGTGCAGGCCCTCTCCAAAGCAGTAATCCATTTGTGGATGTCGTCCCCTTGTTTAAAGGGGGGCACTATCTTCCCAAGGTGTTTCGTATCGAAACTCTTTTCCCTATTACTAGGTACATTGCTGCCACCAGTGGGGACTACCCCACTTAACTGTTGCTCTCTTGCAAAGGCAAGCCTCTCTTTGGCCAGGGCAAGTTCTTCCCTTTCGATCCTTAGATTAGCTGCCCTTTCCTTAGCTTCGTACACTCTCCTCTGAGGGGACGTCATCCCTCTCTGAGACGAGTTGTGAGAGCCATTGGTTTGAAGGGATCTGCCAGAGCCTCTTGACAGAGATCTGGCTCGTCCATTCCCAATGTTAAGCTGACCTGATAGTGGCCCCAGGGGTCCCCCAGTACCGCTATCATGTTTGCTTAAGTTGGACCTGCTTAGTCTGACGACTTCTACCTGTCCCTTATCTGCCTCATCCCCAGAGAGATCCTCATCCTCATCCTCCTCCCCATCTTCGTTCTCAGTTGCGAGGTGGATGAGGTCAGGATCATCTCGGGTTCCCTCGAGGGGAGGCATGTCTCCTTCTGGATTAGAAGAGCTACGAAGTTTCTCAGCTCTTCTGGCATCATAAGTCTCCAAGAGACCAATCAGAAAGGACGTTGTGGGGTTAGACCCCTGCTGAATCTTCCTGGAGTGACACAGTCGTCTTAACTCCTTGAAGCTCAGCACAGTATATCCTGAAGGGATGACCTGTGGAGGGTCAACTGACACAAGGGGAGACCCAGAGTTTCCTCCTTTGTCCGACATACTGTTTCTAGTGTGGTGTAAGTGATGCACCTACCTACACCATGTGTTTACCTACTGTTCCCTTGCTAAGAGTTGTAGCCAAGGTGTGCGAAGCCTTGAGGAGCTACAACAGCTGGTTCAGTAGAACTCAGAGTATTCTAAGCTTTAGTTATATGTACTAACAGTACTTGTGCGATCTTTCAACAAGATATTCTTAGGATACGTGTGGTAAAACAACAGCAAGCTCAAATCCCACCGCTGCCACCAATGTGAGAAGTTGGCCCGATATGCAACGTTCGCTATTCTAGCGACCGCTATGTATCGTTCCAACGACCCTTATGGTGTTTGGTTGTAAGTCAACCTATAGACCAGCTATCCTAGTAGCGTGGATACGAGCAGTCTAAGGCTAAAGACTCGAGAGGGCGTGTTAAGCCAGCTGTTTACCACACATGTACCCCTTGAATACCCAGTGAAAGGACACCACACAAGTGTTATGAAAATAAACAAGATATTTATTAAGAATCACAACAGCACTGTACTCTTTATGAGGACAGGGTACTAAGCACAAACCAAATCTCTTTAGCAAATACTTCAAGTGCACAGTTTAAAACAAGTGTCCGAGGACACGGAAAGGTTAAGGTCTCGGGCGGACCCGATAAGGCAAATCGGAAGCGAGGGACTCGGGACCCTAGAGTAAGGAGGCTTAGCAGGCACCGAAATGCCGAGTTACCTAGCCACGAGGGCTGCGGCTGCACAAGTCTTACAGGCGTCGGAGTCTTCGCTGACGAGCCAGGAGCCGGAAGAAAGGAGTTGCTGGCCGGCGACCAGTGCTGAATAGTTCGTAGAGATCCAAGCCTGGATCGGAGATTGATGAAACCTGAAAGCAGAGGGGACCAAGTTCGTACTACTAGCCAGTAGTCAGAGGGTACCAGGAAGGCACCGGTTGGCTGTCACCTCGACTAGGTGAGTGGGCGACGCTAGGCTCTGCAGTCTCACGGACCAGGAGGCGTTGTCGGCGACCACGGTGGAGGTGCGAGCTGTCCCACGAAGGATGATGCTGTCGGCGTCGCTGGGCCCAGGATGGGGCAACAAGCCTTGGCAGATCTCAGGGCCACGGGGTGGGCCTAAGATGGCGTCTTGAGTGGACCAGGAGGGTCCGGGGTGCTTCTCGCAAAGATGGAAGCAAGGGCCAGTCTGGAGCAACCAGACCAGCAGTGATGATTTTCGGATGTCGTCACAGAAGGGCACAAGCCAGCGGCGAGTGACCAGACAACGTGCTGAGCAGCGAGCAGAAGGGCCCCACGCAGATCGTGGAGATGCTGGGAGACTGCACTTCGGTGCTAGAGCGGCTCAGGGTCGGGGCTTCTCGGACCCCGGAGCACTCACCAGAGAGTTACCTCGATGGTCGTGCTGGTTTTTAAGAGCGTGCAGGTTCTGATGATGGCCGGTCCCTCGAGGTCTCGTCGCACCCACAGGTCACAGCTGAGCTGATGACGTGGGTAGAGGTCAGAGGTGCCAGGGAAGTCGGTTCTCGTCGAGCTGGGCCGTCGGATTCCTTGAGGAAGGACTTGCAGCAAACCGCAGAGTTCTTAGATGGTGCCCGCTGATGCAGGGTGACTACTCCTTAGCCACAAGGGAGAAATCTTGAGAAGAGTCTTGAAGTCCTTTCGTAGAAAGTATTCTTGATTCAAAGATGATCTAATTTGGAAGGGTCCCCGCTCCGGCCTTTATTCTAAAGAAAGGGGTGGGTACATGACTAGGTCCTGCCCTAAGGGTGGGACCAGGAAGGGGGGTAGTTACACCCCTCTCCCCTGCCGGACTTTCCCCAGGCCAGGGCTGTCGCCCCTGGAACTGGTTCTAACCGGCAGATGCGTAGTGAGCACCGGGGTGCCACTCCGCAGTCACCTTCTCGCAAAAGCCCTACCTACCCAGAATACACAAACCCTGTCTGGGACGGTGCGAACACCGCCCTTGACAGGAAACCCTTTGTCCAAGTGCTCCTCGCTGGAAGGACTCCCAGCAGCAGGAGGTCAGACTCGTGTCTGTGGTGGCAGCATCCATTTTGTGGAGCTGAGGCTTTCGTTAACGTTAACCGGGGTTCACAGTTACGTACATGTCGTGTCCCTCTAGAAGGGCGGGATGCTAACCTCGTCGCCAGAGTTGGTGAGAGGGCAGCATCCCGATTCGTATGACACCTTACTCGACATGTCTTGATAACGCGGCACCGAAGGTACTGATATGGTACGCGTTATCATGGAACAGCCATTGGGTCTTGATCCCGCAAGCTGCAACCGGGCTCGGCTCGGGCCAGAACACAGTTCACACGAGCCCACGCACTCTGCCTTCAGGATTGTCAAGGCCTGCCATAGGAGTGACTGATAGGAACTCGGGTGTCCATTGTATGGTTAGATATAGAGCTACTATACCTAAAGCGAAGGGTGGTTACACGTCTTCGCCCCAGCTGTCGTGCAGCCAGTTGTGTCAAATTTACGAGGCCAGCCAGGGGTGGCATAATACATGCTGCAGCCCATGGCGGCCCTGGGTACACCTATGCCCTGAGTTACAGGGTCTGATAAGGTGGCCCAGTACCAATTGGTAAATGCACCTAGGGTACATATCGTAATTTAGAAAGAGAACAGCCAGGCTGTGGGTCTGATTAGCAGGCCCACAGCCAGAGAAAGTCGTAAACCAGTGAAACAAAAGCAAAAAATCTGGGTGATCATAGGATTGCAGACCCTACTCTCCTACACGGCCCACACCAAGTCTTGTTGTCTACGAGGACCTTAGAACTGGATCCACGGCGTACATTGTAAGAGAGCACCGTTGCCTCTGCCGTATGACCAGTGGGTCAGTGAAGGTATTGCAGATTCCGAGACTGAAAGGGTGCCGAAGTTTGCACCGTTTAGCGATGCTAAGTTGGTATGAAGAGGTTCCGAGAAAGAAGGTGACGATGTTCTGCAAGAAGCTGTGCCTTTGTCTCTAAGATTGGACACTACTGAACCTGAACTATTATTCCAAAGTCAAACGAAGCCTGGAAAATACAGTTATAATCTACGACCTAGGGACAATGAACTAATAAAGTGAATAATTCCTTTTTGATTTTTGGAACTGAACTCTCTCAGCCAAGAAACTTTTTTGGTATATTTTTGTGAACCACCATCCGGGTTCAGCTGTAGGGTCACGGTGTAAAGACTAGAGAGTGCAAGCCGAAGACGCAAGGTCGACGGTTCTGGTTGGTCTAAGGGAGTTCCCTGGGCTGACAGAAGCATTCCTTAGCAGAAGAAAACCAACCGCCGTGAACAGCATCGGTTAGAGGATGGAGTTTTTTGAGATTGAGAGAGCCGTTGAGAAAATGAACTTTAAGAAGAAACTGTGTAAAATTATGCATAGCAAATGTTTTCTGATCACATGTCTTTTGATGGTTTTTAGCATGACGTTAGCTTTGGTCGGTTGGTTTGTATTTTCTCTTCAACTGATTTCTGCACCCATTTTCCAACCTACGACTTTACCTGCTACTACTTCTTTGCATTCTTTTCATACTTTACCTGAACACGAACAGATTAGAAGGTCAGAATTTGTAAATAACTCATTCATACAGTTATTGCATCAACATCAGTTGGTGGTGAACATCACTAATTGCTGGGTGTGTGGTCTTATGCCACATACTACGGACAGCGGTGTTCCCTATTTGATTTTACAGTTTAGTCAGAATGGGTCTTTGTGGGCTTTTCAGACTATGTTCCTTTATGCCCTTGAGGTTTTTCCTCCGCGTTTTGGAAGAGAGAACACGAGTAACCAAGCTTTGGTGAAAGGAGTTTTAAACATGAGTAGAGAGATCGATACTTATAGAACTATTCCCAGAGATGAGTTTATGGCATATGTTGGTTGGAATGCAACCGGATATAGTATTAGTCTGGGTGAGAAGCAGAGATTATTTTCCTGTTCTTTCTTTGTGTGCAGTGCGCTCCTGCTATATGTGGCCTCTATGCTACTACGTGTGCAAGGAGACCTGTCCCAAGAGAGGTAGTAAGTAATAGGATTATGCTCCAGAAACATGTTGATGATCTGATGAATATAGACCTGGACTCAGATTGACGTGAGTTTAGGTTATTGCCTATGTAAGGGCAAAAGGAGGGTCTGAGGTTCCGTGAATTCTGAACCCGTTTCATAAAGGTCATGGTTTCATTACGAATTTGATATTAGCGAACCGTAACTAGTTAGTGCGGCAATTATGAGTGTTTTCATCATGTTAGACCGATGGATTCACTACGTATTTAGGGATTTCGTTCTGAACCCTTGGGTTCCATTTTGTGTATGGCTGCCATTTTGTGGTTGCCCTCACATAGGACGATGACTGTGGCTAACTAGTCTTTTTAAGGACATGTACACCTTAGCTCCAGTTCGTGCTGACTTCTGTTTGACCTGAGTGAACTGACCCTGTTGCCTGAAGCTGACCTTGTTAAACCAGTTCCTGCCCTTTAGCTGATCAAGATTAAGGATCAGAGCACAGGACATCGTAAAGTTTTATTGCATATATGCCTTATCCTACTCTCACCTGTTTCTGCTCCTTTCTTTATGGTCTATTTATGATTGGGTTGTGGCCTCTTTTATTATGGGTTTGTTCGACCTGTCTAAAGATGAATGTTGGGTTTGACCGATGATTGATCACGGGCTGGGCAACTGAAAAGTGGGTTTTACTGTCATGCGATACCTTTGGTGTGAATACATGTGATTGGACAGTTTGTAAATATTAGGTAGTTGTCTGGAATGTGATTTTTGGCATAAAAAGGGACGACTTGCTGTGTAAAATTGAGCAGTCTCCTGAGAACTCATACCGTGATGATTTCTAGGACTTCTGTTACTGGCTGCAGCCAATAAATCTGATCTTTGACGCCACCAAGAAGTTTCCGTGTCTCTGTATTCTCAGACAGGTGGAACCCGAAGACTTTGGGCGTGCCCGTGGCGCCGCTGGGTATTAAATAACCCGGTTCTTCAGTTGGCGCTTCCAAAGTGGGGCGACTTCAGCAGTACCGGTCTAAGCCTGAGGTTCGTGAGGAGCTTTGTGAGGAAATTCTGGAGGACGGCCACCACTTCATCGACCCCGGCATGTCGAATGTGAACTGAAGGTCTTTTCTGCGAGGCTTCCCGCTCTCCTGATGGCTACGAAGGACTGCTGCCCTGACTGTTGCCCTGTCTTGAACCCATTTGTGATGCTTTTTACGGCGAGACGATAGACGGGTCTTCTGGTGGCGTGACTGATACCTCAGTTAAGTATACGTGGGTCGCTCCCAGTCCTTAGTTTTTGGTCCTTTGGTTCTTAGTTAGTTTGGTCCTTAGTTTTGATTTGAAAATTGCAATTTCCAAAGCCGAGGGTCTTGTATATTTACGAGTGTATCGGTAGAGATAATCCCTTGAAGTTTGAAGCTCGATTAGTGAGCGAAGATGCCTAATCGTAGCAAATTTGGTACTTGGTTTGGTTGGGGTTGCAACAGGGATTCCTGATTGGAGGATTCGTGTCCGATATCTCCGGTTGGAACTCCGACTTATGAGCTCTATTCTAAACACGGCGTGGGCCCCATTACGTTCAATGAAGTATGGGTCCACTACACTAGAAAAGATGATGTCTTACAATGGCCCCAACATGGTAGCTTTAATACAGAGATTTTAGACAATTTAGAAACTAGATTATTTAGAAAGAAAGCCCGGCCGGCAATGTTTGACTCCTTTCGGCTTTGGTGTAAAGAAGCCAGACAACGAGAAATTAAACAAGCTAAAAGAGATAAAAGAGAAAAGGATGTATCAATAATGCAAGCTGCTAGGAAGTTTAAAGAAAACGAAGAAGATAAAGCAATTGAGGTGTCAGATAGGCAACGTTGCATGGCCATAGATAAATGTTATTCGGCCTTGCCGTCTTCTCCTCCGAAAGCGATTGAAGATCTTGAAAAAGATTCTTTGATCTCTCATTTACTGAGATTGCCACCTCCTTATGTGCAGGGTGCTACTGCGCCTCAATTACCACCGGTTGTTCCACCCTTTGTTGTTCAACCTTCTGCTGTTGTCCAGCCACCTGGTACTCCACAGATGGTTTTACCTCCTCCTGCGCAACCCGCTCTAGGGTTGCCAGCTTTGCTATCAGCTTTGCCTCAAACTCCTTTGCCTTCAGCTTCTGCATCTGAGACTCCTACTGTTCTTATTCCTACACCTTCTTTGCCTCAAAACACTTATTCTCTTGTTCTTATGACTGCTTCTTCTCCTTCTGTTCGAAAACGAATGACAGAAACTGAATGTGACCCCTGTTTCGGAACGTAAGCAGAGTCGTAGTCAGCTTCCTGGTTCCGAGGAATGGGCTGTGTTGGATTTGTTGGCTCGTAAATGGATTATAAATGCCTCAAGGTATAGTTTTCCAGCGGTTATGGATGTTTTCTTTCAGTGGGAACCGCCTAAGCAAAGGTATGTTTTTAATGTAATGTGTATGTTTCTGCATCAGGAATGGGAAGATAACGATTTGGGTTTGATCCCGCAGGAACTACTTGATGTTCAGTCGGATTTTGCTAAAGGGATGATAGTGGAATCTGATATTACAGATGCCGTAGAGACTATACTAGCTTTTAGATCTAGCCTTCCGCCTCAGACATTGCACGAACCTGAATCCTCTGTTAGAAGAAAACAGTATCCCATGAGAGAAGTTCCTCCTGTATGGAAGGAAGCAGTTCAGGCTAATGCAAATCAGGGTATTGTTGCCGCACTGGCTCATTTTCAGCGAGTATGGGTACATGTTTCTTGGAAGAGAGTAGAGGTCTTGGCTCTTAAGCAGACCTTACCTGATCCTCGTAAGAATCCTGCTGGTTACTACGAGAGTTGTCTCAGACAGTAGATGTGTGTATAATGAATTTAGCTGACGTTGACATGTTGATGGGTAATGTAGTACCTCAACCTTTGTGGGAGAAGATTCGTCATGAGAATCATGTGGTAGAATTAGGAGATACTTGGGCGAATATTATTGCTGCGGATGGTAGACAACAGGGAGGTGCTAAACCTGAACCTTTGGTTACGGAATTGCCAGGTAGAATTATTAATTTAATGAAGACGATGATGCCAGCGTTACGAGTGAATTGGGACAAGTTAGCAGCATGTAAGCAGAAGAAAGATGAGTGTGTCTGACTTCTTCACTAGGTTTGAAGAGACGTTTATAGATCACAGTGGTCAGGATATGAGCACCGAAGGTGGGCAAAGATTGTTCGTAGATAAGTTTGTCTTTAACTTACTGCCTGAACTGTGTAATAAGTTGAAAGATTCTGAGAGTTCTTGGGCTGTTTCCTCGTCGGCCCAGATATTGGCGACTGCACAGTACTATGAGAATAGGGATAAGGACGAGAAAGAAAAAGTAGAGAAAAAGACCAAAGACTTAAAGACAAAGGTTCTTTTGCAGCAGGCGTATCCGCCTCGCTCGAATCAGCAAGAGTCACAGCAACGCCCACAGTTTTAGCAACCTCCCCCATTTCAGAGACCGCCACAGAACGCTGGGTATTTTCCGCCAAGACCACCCTTGGGTTTAAATCAGTGTGCGTATTGTAGGGAGGAAGGCTATTATAAAAATGAGTGCCCTATGTTGCGACAGCGCGCGAGTGGTATGACGGCCCCGAGAGGCCGAGGTGGTTTTCAGCAAGTGTCTAGGGGTAGAGGACGTGGTGCGTTTTGATCAACAGAAAATTGCATCTGGTCAGTCGACTCAGTACTATGCTGATGACTATTATGTTGAGAGTGAGAATGCTGATTATAATGATTGCTAGGACAGCCATGGACAAAGAGAGGGAGTAGTGTCGGTTCCAGTAGATCAGAGTGGGCCTTATGTTGCAGTAGCCACATCAGGTGTGGTAGAGCCTTTTCTTTTGGATACTGGTGCAGCGAAGAGTTCTATCATGCACTCTAAACTCCCTAGCGCACCTTTGTCTGGCTTAACAAATGTTTCGGTAGGATTCTCTGGAGCCCCAGTTCGTAATTCAGTTTCTAGTCCTTTGTCTCGTTCTATAGGGCCTTGTGAGTTGGAAGCACTTCTCATTTTAACGACAGGTTGTGGTGAGAATCTGTTGGGTTTGGATTTGTTGAAAAGGTTGCATGCAACATTGCATTGTTCTCCTTCAGGAGTACAGCTTACATTGGGTAAGAAAGTGATCTCTCCGGTGTATTTGTCTCGAGATCGGCTTCCACCGGACATGTGTTCTCTCCCTGATACTCTTTGGGCTACTGGTCCTAATGGTGTGGGTCTTTTGCAGATTCCACCTTACGTTGTAACGCTTAAAGCAAATGTTAAATTGCAACGCATCCCCCAATATAGGATTTCTCGCGATGGTGAAAGAGCGTTTTTAGCAATCATCTATGATTTAATTGAGAAAGATGTGATTGAAGAAACGAGAGGTAATGTGTGTAACAGTCCGGTTTTGCCTGTCTTGAAGCGTACTGATTCTTTTCAGCCACCTGTTTACAGGTTTGTGATCGATCTTAGAGAAGTTAATAAGATTGTTGTGCCACAGTTCCCAGTTGTTCCAGACATTACTGCTTTGCTGACCATGATTCCGGCTTCAGCTGCCTGGTTTTCAGTCATAGACTTGAAAAATGCTTTCTTCAGTATTCCAATTGCTGAGGAGAGTAGAGATATTTTTGGCTTCTCTTTAGGAGGCCGAAGCTTCCGGTTTAAGAGAGCTCCCCAAGGCTATTGTGAAAGTCCTTCTATCTATAGTCAGGCTTTGAAAACTCAACTTGATACTCTTGTGTTGCCTGCTGGTGCTGCTCTTATTCAGTATGTGGATGATCTGTTAGTGGCCTCTGATGATGAGAAAACTTGTAAAGAAGCTACTCTTTCTTTGTTGCAACATCTGTCGGACTTGCATCATAAAGTGTCACCTTCTAAGTTGCAGTATTGTGGCCAAGAAGTGACCTACTTAGGTCATCTCTTGTCAAAGGAGGGAAGAAGGTTGACCTCAGAACGAATTCAAGGGATTACTCAAATGACTGTGCCTAGTACGCAGAGAGGGGTACGTGTTTTTCTGGTGATCACGTTGTATTGTAGACAGTGGATTCCGCATTTTTCTTTGCTGGTGAAACCTCTGTTGGCATTGACTTGTAAGGATACACCGAATCCTCTTTCTTGGTCCGACGATTGTCAGAAAAGTTTTTCTGAATTGCATGATGCGTTGTGTTCTGCTCCAGTGTTGGGTACTCCTGACTACAGTAAGCCTTTTACACTCTATGTCCACGAGAGAGAGGGTTGTGCATTTTCAGTTTTGACTCAACAGTTTGGTGATAAGCAGCGTCCATGTGCGTATTTCTCGTCAACTTTAGATCCGGTAGCTAGAGCGTTGCCAAGCTGTTTGAGAGCTACGGCGGCAGCGGCTGTTTCCATCGAAAGTCTGCTGGATTGGTGATGGATAATACGTTGGTTGTGATGGTTCCACATGCAGTGGATACTTTATTAAATCGAACCAAAACCCAGCATCTTACTAGTGCGAGGTTGTCGGGTTATGAGTTGACGCTTTTGGTTAGTCATGTGCACATCAAGCGGTGCAATGTATTGAATCCAGTGACATTGTTGCCGATTTCTGTGGATACAGATGGTCAGGAACAGCATGATGGTTTTTTGAGGACGGTAGAGGAAACGAAGGGGAGAGTCGACTTGAAAGACACTCCTCTTTTGGATCCTGATGGTACGCTATGGGTTGATGGGTCATGCTACAAGCTCCCGAATGGTGATACGACTGCAGCATATGCGGTAACGACATTATGCACAATTGTTGAAACTGCACGAGTGAGCCATAATTCGGTGCAAGCAGCAGAGTTGATTGCATTAACAAGAGCGTATATTTTATCTGAGGGAAAGAGAGTGAATGTGTACACCGATAGTCAGTATGCGTTTGGTGTTGCCCACAGTTTTGGACGCTTGTGGAGAGAAAGAGGATTTCTGACGTCGCATGGGACTAAGATTCAACATGGACAGGTGGTGAACGAGCTTCTGGAGTCACTTACTTTGCCGAAGCAAGTTGCCAATGTGAAGGGTAGTGCTCACCGAAAGGTTACGGATGATGTTGGTCGTGGTAATGCATTTGCGGATGAAGTTGCAAAAGAAACATTGAGGAATGTGATGAGTCGAATGTATGTTTCAGGCCCTACCAGATGGATTGGTGCAGTGGGAATGTGTGAAGATACGATTGAGAGTGTGAAATCAATCCAAGCTGAAGCTACTGAAAGTGAAAAGAGCGTATGGAGAGAAACTACGGGTAAATTGGATTCGACTGGTTGTTGGGTTGAGTTATCAGAACACCAAAGATGGATGTTGCCGGATGCATATGTGCTTGCGGTGGTTACAATGGCACATGGTTTGTCTCACATTAGTGTGAAAGTAATTTGTAAGTTGTTGGCTCCAGTGTGGCAGAATGCTGGAATTCTCAAATGTGCGGAGAATGTGGTCAAGAATTGCATGGTGTGTTTGATGTATAATCATGGCAAGGGAACTCCAACTCCAGCTGGTCATTTTGCGCCTCCGACGTATCCGTTCGAGGTTTTGCAATTGGATTCCATCCACATGGAAAGGTGCAATAGTTTAAAGTACGTCCTTGTAGTTGTTTGTGCCTTTTCTAGATGGGTAGAAGCATACCCCCTAAAAGATAATACTGCCTCGTCCACTGCCAAAGTCCTCGTCAAAGAATAGTTCCCTAGATTTGGATTGCCAAGGATGGTGTGGAGTTATAATGGAAGTGAGTTCGTGGGGAAGATTATGAAAAAAGTATGTGAGGGTTTGGGCATTAAACAAAAGTTTCATGCCGCAAATCATCCCCAATCAGCTGGATTAGTGCAATGTTACAATGGCACTTTGAAGTTAAAGTTAGCCAAAATTCAGGCGAGTTCTGGTCTTCAACGGCCAGATGCTTTGCCGTTGGCACTTTTGTCAACTAGAACTACAGTACATTCCCGAATAGGCCTTAGTCCCTATGAGATAGTTTTTGGCCGTCCGGCAAATGTGTGGGGAGTGCCGAGGCCAACGAAGTTCAGTGACATCGATTATCCTATGCTAGTGGACTACTTGTATGACTTAACGACTAAATTAAGTGTCAACAGGTTCATGATAAATTGCCGCCAGCTTCTGTGGATCCAGGTCACACCCTCAATCCTGGTGACTGGATTTTGGTGAAGAACTTTCAGCGAACCAAGAATGATCAGCCCCGCTGGACCGGCCCACACCAAGTCTTGTTGTCTACGAGGACCTCAGAACTGGATCCACGGCGTACATTGTAAGAGAGCACCGTTGCCTCTGCCGTATGACCAGTGGGTCCGTGAAGGTATTGCAGATTCCGAGACTGAAAGGGTGCCGAAGTTTGCACCGTTTAGCGATGCTGAGTTGGTATGGAGAGGTTCCGAGAAAGAAGGTGACGATGTTCTGCAAGAAGCTGTGCCTTTGTCTATAAGATTGGACACTACTGAACCTGAACTATTATTCCAAAGTCAAACGAAGCCTGGAAAATACCGTTATAATCTACGACCTAGGGACAATGAACTAATAAAGTGAATAATTCCTTTTTGATTTCTGGAACTGAACTCTCTCAGCCAAGAAACTTTTTTGGTATATTTTTGTGAACCACCATCCGGGTTCAGCTGTAGGGTCACGGTGTAAAGACTAGAGAGTGCAAGCCGAAGACGCAAGGTCGACGGTTCTGGTTGGTCTAAGGGAGTTCCCTGGGCTGACAGAAGCATTCCTTAGCAGAAGAAAACCAACCGCCGTGAACAGCATCGGTTAGAGGATGGAGTTTTTTGAGATTGAGAGAGCCGTTGAGAAAATGAACTTTAAGAAGAAACTGTGTAAAATTATGCATAGCAAATGTTTTCTGATCACATGTCTTTTGATGTTTTTTAGCATGACGTTAGCTTTGGTCGGTTGGTTTGTATTTTCTCTTCAACTGATTTCTGCACCCATTTTCCAACCTACGACTTTACCTGCTACTACTTCTTTGCATTCTTTTCATACTTTACCTGAACACGAACAGATTAGAAGGTCAGAATTTGTAAATAACTCATTCATACAGTTATTGCATCAACATCAGTTGGTGGTGAACATCACTAATTGCTGGGTGTGTGGTCTTATGCCGCATACTACGGACAGCGGTGTTCCCTATTTGATTTTACAGTTTAGTCAGAATGGGTCTTTGTGGGCTTTTCAGACTATGTTCCTTTATGCCCTTGAGGTTTTTCCTCCGCGTTTTGGAAGAGAGAACACGAGTAACCAAGCTTTGGTGAAAGGAGTTTTAAACATGAGTAGAGAGATCGATACTTATAGAACTATTCCCAGAGATGAGTTTATGGCATATGTTGGTTGGAATGCAACCGGATATAGTATTAGTCTGGGTGAGAAGCAGAGATTATTTTCCTGTTCTTTCTTTGTGTGCAGTGCGCTCCTGCTATATGTGGCCTCTATGCTACTACGTGTGCAAGGAGACCTGTCCCAAGAGAGGTAGTAAGTAATAGGATTATGCTCCAGAAACATGTTGATGATCTGATGAATATAGACCTGGACTCAGATTGACGTGAGTTTAGGTTATTGCCTATGTAAGGGCAAAAGGAGGATCTGAGGTTCCGTGAATTCTGAACCCGTTTCATAAAGGTCATGGTTTCATTACGAATTTGATATTAGCGAACCGTAACTAGTTAGTGCGGCAATTATGAGTGTTTTCATCATGTTAGACCGATGGATTCACTACGTATTTAGGGAGTTCGTTCTGAGCCCTTGGGTTCCATTTTGTGTATGGCAGCCATTTTGTGGTTGCCCTCACATAGGCCGATGACTGTGGCTGAACTAGTCTTTTTAAGGACATGTACACCTTAGCTCCAGTTCGTGCTGACTTCTGTTTGACCTGAGTGAACTGACCCTGTTGCCTAAAGCTGACCTTGTTAAACCAGTTTCTGCCCTTTAGCTGATCACGATTAAGGATCAGAGCACAGGACATCGTAAAGTTTTATTGCACACAAATATGCCTTATCCTACTCTCACCTGTTTCTGCTCCTTTCTTTATGGTCTATTTATGATTGGGTTGTGGCCTCTTTTATTATGGGTTTGTTCGACCTGTCTAAAGATGAATGTTGGGTTTGACCGATGATTGATCATGGGCTGGGCAACTGAAAAGAGGGTTTTACTGTCATGCGATACCTTTGGTGTGAATACATGTGATTGGACAGTTTGTAAATATTAGGTAGTTGTCTGGAATGTGATTTTTGGCATAAAAAGGGACGACTTGCTGTGTAAAATTGAGCAGTCTCCTGAGAACTCATACCGTGATGATTTTAAGGACTTCTGTTACTGGCTGCAGCCAATAAATCTGATCTTTGACGCCACCAAGAAGTTTCCGTGTCTCTGTATTCTAAGACAGGTGGAACCCGAAGACTTTGGGCGTGCCCCTGGCGCCACTGGGTATTAAATAACCCGGTTCTTCAGTAACCCTGAAAGTAAGTGACAGGTACAGTAGGAACTACATGTGATCTGCTGCAGCATATAGAGTAGTAGTGAAGGTAGTAATCCTTGTTATTGGCAGGAGGGTAAATGTGCTCACTGAGCAGCATCTGCTGCAGTTTTTGGGTCAGTCTACGCCTGGTTGTATCTTTTTGTTATTATGGTGGGTAGAAGGGTTTACATTACTTCTCAGGTTACATCTGTGTCAAAGGGTGGCTGGCTCTCTGTGTCACATGACACCAAGTACTATAATGTGACCTATCCGCAGCTGCTTCCTGTTGTATGCTTCATGCGAATTGTAACACTGTGAATCCTGATTTGTTAATCCTAAATACTTTGGAATCTGAAATTAATAGTTTTCACCTTTCCTATAATAATGCATGGGCATACAAACCCCAGAATACAAAGAACAACTAGGTATAAAAAGCAGACATTTGGTGATCAATAGGAAACTTTAATTTCAGGTGCTCTGCAGCAGTTTCAAGATCTTTTTAGAGTTTCTCACAGTTCAAAAGAGTATAATTTGTAATATTTATCCGTTCCCATTGACTTCATTGCTTGGTTTTGCTTGCGAGAAAGTGTCACTCATAAATTATTGAAATGTCACTCATAATTGCACTGACATTTTAAGAAATGTCACACATAGCAATCTGAAACCTTGGCAGCTATTACAGCCCTCGTGATTAGAACGTAGCAGTGACGCGTTATGCGCTTCACCGCTACGCTCTTGTGAGGAGTCAATTCTGGCCTGGTGCTTGCAGCTTTTAGCGTTGTTTTGCTGGCTCTCTGGACTGAGAGTCTGGCTGCTGCACTGCAGACTCGGTACAGCAGAAGTTATTAGGGGATCAAAGTTCGAACCGAACCACCCCTGCCTGCCATAGAGACCCTGCCTGGATCGAGTGAGGTAAGAGGAGAGCAGCAGCAGGTTCAGAGGGGTGGGTGGCTGAGTCTGTGGCCCATCCATAGCTGCCAAGGTTTCAGATTGCTATATGTGCCACATTCAGAATTTAATTGTAATTATGAGTGACATTTCAACGTCTAGGAGTCACACTTTCTCATGGGCAAACATTAAAATCATTCAATAAAGATGAAGGAAAGTCATATGAATACCAGAAGTTACACGCACCTTTCAAGTGCTCGCCGTCCTTTTTCCCCAGCACCTCTCCCCCCCAAGGCGCGGCAATCTGAGGGATAGCCCCAGGTGCCACAAGCTCTAGCTACGCCCCTGAGGGGGAACACAAGGGGCTGCTACTGCTCAAAGAGCCAGGTCTTGAGGTGCTTTCCTTCCTGAAGCTGAGATGGTCCTGAGTCAGTCGTAGGTAAATGGGGAGGGAGTTCCAGGTCTTCGCTGCCAGGTAGGAGAATGATCTTCCCCCGGTGGTGGTTCTTTGAATCCGTGGGACGATGGCGAGGGCAAGGCTGGCGGGTGGGGGTGTAGAACGAGAGGCGGCCGTTGAGGTTTTCGGGCCCTTGTAATGGAGCACTTTGTGTGCACGGGTGAGCAGTCTAAACTTGATTCTTTTGTTGACGGGGAGCCAGTGGAGGTTCCTCAGGTGGGTGGATATGTGGCTGTGGTGAGGGATGTTGAGGATGAGTCGTGCGGAGGCGTTCTGTATGCGCTGGAGGCGATTCTGAAGTTCGGCGGTGGTTCCTGCGTATAGGGCGTTCCCGTAGTCCAGCCGGCTGGTGATGAGGGCCTGGGTGACTGTTCTTCTGGTTTCTGTGGGGATCCATCGGAAGATCTTTCGCAGGGTGTTGAAGCATGAGGATGAGACGGCGTTGACTTGTTTGGTCATTGTGAGGGAGGAGTCCAGGATGAATCCCAGGTTGCGTGCGTGGTCCGTGGGTGTGGTGCGGTGCCCAGCGCCGAGGGCCACCAGGAGTTGTCCCAGGCAGATGGAGATTGTCCAAGGATGAGGACCTCCGTCTTGCCCTGTAGTGTAGTTCCAATTTTCCCAATAGGGCCTGCGCATTGGAATAACATAAACAATAGTATGGACGTAGAAGTGCGGATCTTCCAGGTCTCTACTGACTATGCTAAACTTAATTGGGTTTGTTACTGTGAGAAGTTGGCCTGATATATGATGTTTCCAATTCTGGAACCACCTTGTATCAGTCCAAACAATCCCTTATGGTATCTGGTTGTAAGTCAACCTTATTAGACAAGCTATCCTAGGGGTAGCATGGACTAAGCAGCCTTAAAGGCTTAACTTAAGAGGTCGTGTTAAGCGAGCTGTTTTACCACATACAATCCTGTATATCAAATGAAAGGACACCACACAAGTATATATTATAAAAATATATGCATTTATTTCTAAGACAATCCCCAGTACTCTTTATGAGCAAAGGGGCACAAGCGTTAAATCAAAAGCACAGTATAACATACAAAGTTGCACAATTATGGATGAGGGCGGGGGGCCACTCAAACCATATATTAAGAAAGTGGTATAAGAGATACCAATCGAACAGTGGTTAGGCCTAGGGCCTAGAGGATCGCTGGGAGCAGTCGGGACTAGCAATACTGAAGTCGGGAAAAGCCCGCGGGATTCGGGTGTAGCACGTAAAGTGCGGCTTGTACCAATGTAAAGTCAATGGTGCGTAAAAGTTACACAAAGTGAATTAAAAGATACTTCCGCTGAACCTAGAGGAACAAAACTTAAGACACAGACCCTAGAGGTGTGTACCAGTGTTGGGACACCGGCGTTGCAATGTTACCTCACCCACAGGAAGTGGGTGCACAGGGTCGAAGTGATGTCGGGTTTTGACACCCAGGCTCTTGGTGCTGAGGTAATTTGAATTTTATGGTGAAGAAATGTCCCCTAACGTAGACCCCAACGGCTCCATGTACGTGCTTCAAGTACATGTAATTTCCCTCCATGACCAGATATGAAGACGCAAATACATTTGCGTCCAAAGTTAACTTGTCCTCTTTCAGATCCACCATGAATGGATCGATAATTCAGTTCCTAAGTATGCCTTGCCACCGTCTTTACATGGTGCACTTTCACGTTTTCCTGGCTCTGTTGAGTTAGACCCTGATTTCTGCCATCGAGCCCTTTCTGCCTTCTGCCTCTGAAAGCTGCAGCCTGGATCTGCATCCCTGACCCTTGCCTTACTCCCTGCGCGGCGAGCGGTGCCCAGGCTCGGCCTGCTTGTCTGCCCAAGACAATTTAGCCTTCAAGTTATCTGCTCCGCTCCTCGAAAATACATTCCTGTCTAGTGATTTAGGTAAACATCCCCCCAGCTGCAGAGCAAAGGGCCCGGCCTTTCTGTCTCCGTGCAAGTAATTCATTGTTCCTGTTACCATGGTAGGCCCATGGCCCCTCGCCTTACACGCAGACACGTGGACGCATATACATGCACTAGCAGTCAGTATAGAATAGCCTCTGCCCGAGAGACCTTTCCTTCTAGATAATACAGTTCCTCAAACACAAGATATCAGATATGATTGGGTTTAGGTTGTTCTGGCACGCCAGACTTCTGTCTCCCCTTTCAGAGCTAAATGTCAAGTCCCCTTTACCCTTCAGTTCCACGTCAATCAAACGCCATGTTGCCTGCGCGCGCATCCAGCCATATATTTCTGCTGACACTGCAGGATTCCTCTATGAATCCACCCACTTGTGACACTTTCATGTGACGTCTCTAGCACACACCTCCGTGTACGCCCTCGTGCACGCCTTCTGTTATGCACATGTGTTCTTATCTCGTTTCTCTCAGCTGTTACGCCTTCTGTATCCATCACCATTGTATGCATTGACTATATATATTGTGCACTGTTAATAAAGCATTGTCTATCCCTTCCTGAACCTTCATGGTGATGGAACATGATGCCATGGTTCGAACCATTCCATTACATGGAATAAAACCCTTATAAACTCAGACTCCACGGACTCTGCCTCTCCTTTTGATTGAGCTATTTTATTGAATTTATACCGCATAGAAATTAAGTATACGGTAAATCTTTATTTACCACATAATTTGGCGCCCGAACAGGGACCTCTCCCCCACCCCACGCGCCGGAGATGCGTTGCAGGTTCTGCCCCCGACTACAGCTGTGACGGACCCCATGCGCATCTGCAGGATTTCCTGTGTCTCCCTCAGGCCTACGGAGGTGACAGAGACTGCGGCCGACATCCAGACGAGGCGGTGAGGAGTGCGGAGGATCCCGACCAGAGCCCAGCCGAGAGAGCAGTGTCCGAGGTATCGAGAGGCCCACCAGTAGAGTCAAGGCGCATGCGTAGTGCGCAGCAGAAGCAGTGACGTCAGTCCAGTCCAGTCCAGTCGAGTTTCCGAGGCCTTCCGTTCCGTGCTTCACGGTGAGTACCGTTGCTGGGGACGCATCTAGACGGGTGCATTAATTTGTATCCGGTCAAGACGGGTTTGGGTACGCAGACCCGGTCTGCACTGTTTTAGCAGTGTATCTGTACTGTTTAGCAGTGCATCCAGTATACGGTGTTTGTTGTTCGTTTTAAAATGTTTTCAATGTGTTTTAATGTCGTGGTATGAGTGATTGTTCACATTTATTCCTGCTGTGTTTATTGTGTATAGTGTCTAGATCGAGGCAGCAATGCCTTTATTTTCTAAATTACGTCAGATAGGAACTAGAAAAGGGATACTTGAGGAGGCTGTTCCCATCCCACCTAGGGACACTCCTGGTCATTTTATGTACCACAAGCACGGCTTAGATGCCGTATTATATCTCGACTTGTGGGTGGATTACACCAAGGACTTAGCAGAGAATCAGAGATGGCCCGCGACAGGGACATGGGATGCCGAGTGCATCATGAGAGTAGAAGAAGCGTTGTGTAAAGAAAGCCAGACAGTCACAGAAAGAAGCCATTGAATTATGGCGTAAAGAAGCACACAGACGGACAGAGAAAGCACTCAGAAAAGCAGAGAAAAGTAGAGAGGATTCTGAAAAAGCCAAAGAAAAAGAATTACTAGAAGAAGGAGAACGAGTTAGAATGGAACAACACGACAGACAGATTAATGCCATTTTGACAGGACTGTATCCAGTCCTGGCCGAGGGCCTGCCCAAGGCGACCCCGGAACCCCCCCGAAATATCTGCCCCCTCCATTGGTTCCGACTAAATTACGTCATAAGACCGCAGCAGACATTTTCCTTTCTTCCTATTTAGACGATGTAGCTCCTGCTTACACCAATGTACATGGCCATGTGCCACCTGCTAACAATAACCTACCACCTGATAATCATCAGCCCCCCGGTCCTCAACAGCAGACCCCTCCCGCACCGCTTCCTGCACCCGCTCCCGTTGTTCCCCCTGGTATTCAACAACTGCATCCACTTAATCCTTTTGGGACTGGCACAGTCCGGGTTCCAACCCAGTTACAGCAGATACCGACCCTACAGCCAGGTTATGCTCAAGCCTCCGCCTCAGGAGGTGCTACAGGAGGTTATCGAACCCTGCCTCCGTTACATCGAATGACAATGAGAGAATTGGCGATGGCTGGCACACCTAAAGGTGCCCCGGCCGAACAGCTTAGAAAAGAACTTACAGATTGCAGATATGACACAGTGCCTGGTAAAACAGGACCCATGTTGTTAGCGTCACTACGTTTAAGACGTGTTACAGAGTATTTGCTACTACTACCAGAAATGCCAGAGCATCTAGACAAAATGTATCATTTTATCGAACAGGAGAAGGACCGGAGAGTGTTGGTGACGCCATGTCATGCCAGAAAGTTGAGAACAAAGGTTTAATTATGCGATTTTTGGTTAATTGTTTGATAAGAGAACAAGATCAGACAGGTTTTCCACAAGATGAGATGGATAGATTGACCAGATGGAGCCAGAATATTGCGGAGGGTAAACATGATAAAGAGACATGTGTACATGCTATGGTTAGAAAGATCTGTAGAGAAATAATAGATATAAATGCCCGTCGAGAACCTGATGAGCCACTCGAACCAGACGAGCCAACCTCCTCGCAGGAGGAGGATGATACAGAGGATTTAGCAGAAACTTCGCAACAGTCAGATAAAAAGATGATAGCATATGTAGGTAGAGAGAAACTTCCTAGACCACATCCTTTTGATAGGCCCTTCGATAGACCCATTCGTAAACAAGAGACGTTCGAAAACAAGAAACGTTACCTTTGTCCAATACCAGAGCGATGTACCCTCGAGCATGTATTCCAAATGACTGACAAAGTACTAAAAGAAAGGATAGGTTATCAAGAACTCAATACCCTACGTGATCAGGAACTAGCCCGGTCCGCAGTACAGTGGGCCGGAGATGACAGCATATATAAAGACGATTCAGTAGTGCAAACGTTTTTAAGTCTTACTCCAGAAGAACAGTGATTAGCTGGTATATACATGACCCAGCATCTTATTATACAGTATGAAAACCAAGCATCTGATCCAGGTCCGCTATATAACTTATTGCAAGACTTACTCCTGAGACGATGGAGAGGTCTAGGTACCGATCTAATTGAAACAATTTTGGAACAACGTCACAAATATAGAACCTTCTTGACTCCACACCTTGTTTCCGTTCCACCCCCAGTCAGGAAACCATTTCACTTTGACTTTGACAAACAGAATCCCTTACGAGAAGTACACCCAGTCAGGAATAATGATGATACCCTTACACGTGTGTATGTATACACGCCCATAACTAAAATGGAGTTATTGGAAATGAAGAAAATAGTGCCCAGCCACGATAAAGACCCTGCAGGTTTTCACTGTGAAATTAAAGACATGTTACTCATGGGAGATTACACCTATCCCGACATTATGAAAATATTGAAAGTATTATTGCCTGCCGGTATTTACGAGAAACTCAAAGAAAAAGAATGGGAGGTGGGAGATCAAAAGATTGATTGGGCTGCATTGGAAACCGAAGAAACTGGTCGAACCCCAGGTTTAGGTCTTGGGGATAAAACTAAAGCATTACCAGGATTGTTAGTACAGGTTTTGCCAAGATTATTAGCAACTAAAAAGGAGGACTGGGATGCAATCTCAGCCTGCAAACAGAAACCCGATGAAGACACTAGTGATTTTTATTCCCGATTTGAGAAATGTTTTATTATTAATAGTGGCCTGAAAGCAAGTAGTGAGTCATACCCGCACCTTTTTGTATCCAAATTAGTCGAGAATTCCCTGCCCCAGGTTAAGAACCGTGTACTGAAAGTCGAGAGCACATGGCAAGCTAATTCGCCTTCACAAATGTTACAAATGTTACAGTATCACCAGAACAGAATCAGGGAAGAACATGATCACGAACAGAGACGTATGAAAGACACGAAAATGAAAATGCTAGTTGCTCAGTCAGTTCCAGCAGACGGTCATAAAAAGGGTACGACACAATCACAGTCCAATACTTCAGCAGCTCCTGTTAAAGGGACATGCAACTATTGTAAACAGCCAGGTCACTATGTAAACAATTGTGCAGTTTTGAAACACAACATAGTCACAGGTAAAACTAAAGAGAGACCGCGTCCTCCTAGACAGGACCAGGCCCAACAACCCGTTCCACAGAATATACAACCTATGCAGGTTCCACAACAGACCGTAGCGGTACCACAGCCACAGCCCATTGCCGCAACACAACATGCAACACAGCAGATGTACCAATATGCACAATCTGACTATCCCGATTATCAGCGATACACATGAAACAGCCTAGAGAGGGAGGTTGGCTTGCCTCTTATTGAGGTTCCTGTAGATCAAGAGGGTCCTTACGTACATAGTCAGGTATTAGGGAAGGATAGAAAGTTTTTGATTGACACAGGGGCAAGCAGGACGACAATTAGTCACGACGAAGTTCCAGGGGCACCCCTCTCAGGCTCACAGAATGTTTCCCTTGGATTTTCAGGAAAACCTATTGTTAATGAAGTGTCGAAACCAGTTCCCCTTGCAGTTGGTCCATTGTCACGTACTACAGATTTATTGCTCACGAAATCATGTCCAGAAAACTTACTTGGAATTAAGACTCTGAAAGCTCTAGGAACTGTAATTTGTTGTTCTCCGGAAGGAGTAAGATTGTTTCTGCGTGACTTTAAGGGTCACTATGTGTTGAGAGATATTGATTCCAGATTACAGAATGTTCCTGCACATTTATGGGCACAAGGCCCCACTGATGTAGGTTGTATGCACATTACTCCATATCGTGTCACACTCAAGCCAGGAGTAGTACTACCACGTATACGACAATACAAGTTACCACCAGATGCTGTAGTGGCTTTACTGAAAATCATTGACGAGCTCATTGTACAAGGAGTGGTTGTAGAAACCGACTCCAATGTTTGTAATTCCCCTATCATTCCGATTCTTAAACGTACAGATCCAAATGCACCTCCAGTTTATCGATTAGTTATCGATTTACGGGAACTGAATAAATGCATTGTACCACAATATCCCGTGGTCCCCGACATTTCGTCTCTATTGACTGCTATTGATTCCGAAGCGACGTTCTTTACTGTAATTGACCTCAAGAACGCCTTCTTTAGTGTCCCCATTGATCCGGAAATCCAATATCTTTTCGGATTCTGTTTAAATGGCCGAAGCTTCAAATTTGCACGCGCACCTCAAGGATTCACAGAAAGCCCCAGCATCTACAGTCAAGCATTAAAATGACAACTAGACAGTATTCACATGCCACCCAACACTGCCCTACTTCAGTACGTCGATGATTTACTGATCACCGCCCGTAGCAAACCAGACTGTGAACAAGCATCACTGACGGTTTTGCATTTCTTGGCGGACAAGGGACACAAGGTGTCTCCTTCGAAGCTACAATTCTGTGCTCAGCAAGTGGTGTACCTTGGGCACTTGCTGACCAAGTGGGGTAGGCAGCTTACACCTGAACGAAAACAGTTAATTGCACATCTTCCGCAACCCAAGACGCAGAAAGAAGTACGAGCCTTTATTGGACTCACTTCCTATTGCAGACAATGGATTCCACAATATGCATTCCTAGCTAAGCCACTCATACAGTTGACAACACAGGAGGCAGCGTCTTCGACTGTCCTCCCTTGGACTCAGGAACATACACAAGCCTTTGACGAATTAAAGAAAGCCTTATGTCAAGCGCCAGTTTTAGCAACACCATGTTACAACAAGCCTTTTACACTTTTTGTCACAGAACGCGAAGGTACTGCATTGTCAGTACTCACCCAGGATCAAGCAGGTTCACACAAACCGTGTGCTTATTTTTCTAGTACATTAGATCCAGTAGCCCAGGCTCTGCCTGCGTGCTTGAAATGTGGAGGAGTGTGGCTCAATGGTTAGAGCGGCAGACCCTGATGCAGAGTTCTGGCCTGGGACCAGGGTTCAATCCCCGCCTCGGCGGGTCTTGGGCTCAATTTCCTCAGACCTGATAATTCTCGCCTCGGTGCCTATTCTAATCATGGGTCCCACGCTGCAACTCTGGGCAATAGCTTGCTTAACCTCCACACCGGCCCCAACAGCGCTAGGATGCCTGGCTTCACCCTGGGGGTGCCCAGGAGTGGACACTTCACAGGGAAAGCCAGGAAAGGTTCCACAGCGGTATGAGTAATAGCGCCAGGAAACCGCTTGGTGACAGTGCGCTCTACAAATACTTTGACATTTACATTTACATTTGAAATCTGTAGCAGCAACAGCTCTAGCGATTAGACAAAGTGATTCCATAGTATTAGGACACCAATTGACAGTACAAGTTCCACATGCCGTGGAAGTCCTTTTGAACAGAACACAGACTCAGCATTTGACTATAGCACGACTGACAGGTTATGAATTGACATTGTTTCAGCCACACATAGAAATCAGGTGCTGCAATACATTGAATCCTGCTACACTTTTGCCATTAAGTGAGACAGACCCTTTGGCAAATGATTGTGTTGAAGTCATTACCATTACGACGAAACCCAGACAAGACTTGACAGATATCGCATTACCAGATCCAGACCTGACACTTTATGTGGATGGTTCATGTATGAGAACAAGTACAGGAGAGTTAGTGGCCGCATATGCAGTCACGACAGAAACTGAAGTCATAGAAACACATCGTATTGACACCCTGTCAGCTCAAGCAGCAGAGCTCATCGCTCTGACCCAAGCCTGCATTCGAGCCAAGAATAAGAAAGTTAACATATACACAGATTCCCGTTATGCCTTTGGAGTTGTACACAACTTCGGAGTCCTCTGGCAAGAGAGAGGTTTCTTAACTTCTCACGGTACCAAGATCCAGCACGGACCCCTCATTCAAGCTCTGTTAGAAGCAATACATTTGCCTACAGCCATAGCCATCATGAAGTGTAAAGCACATACGAAAGTCACAGATACCATTTCCCAGGGTAACGACCTGGCAGATCGAACAGCCAAACATACAGCTCAGACTCATACTCACACAACTGACATGACAAAGACAGTAGTCCCGACACCGACACATTGCATGACAGTTAGGGATCCCGCCCTAGATGTAATTGACATACAGACACATGCTACACCAGACGAAATCAAGAAATGGACTGAACTCGGAGGGATACAGACAGAACAGGGATGGATGACGAAGGGAAAAGCCACATGGTTTCTCCCCGACTCTATGGTTCAAGTTATCATTAACACAGCGCATAGTCCTGCACATTTAGGAGAAAAAGCCATGCTAGACAGTATTCAAAACCTTTGGTTCAATAAGCATTTACGAGCAGCAGCAAAACAGAAAGTGCGTACCTGCATGATCTGTTGTCAGTTCAACCCAGGTAAAGGCATTCCCGTAGAGCAAGGTGGATTTCATCCTCCCGATTACCCTTTTGAAGTCCTCCAGATGGATTATATCCAGATGGAACGTTGTCGAGGATTCAAGTATGTCCTCGTAGTTGTATGTGCAATTTCCCGATGGACAGAAGCATATCCAGTCCCAGATTACACTGCTCCGACCACTGCCAAGCAGCTGGTACGTGAATTCTTCCCACGGTATGGCTTGCCCCGTATCGTGTACTCAGATAATGGTCAGCCATTCTCGTCCGAGCTTATGAAGCAGGTATCACTCCTGCTAGGATATCAGTGGAAGTTCCATTGTGTCCGACATCCCGAGGCAGCAGGTCTCGTAGAGAGACGCAACCAGACCCTGAAAACGCGTCTTGCTAAGATTTGTGCCGAGAAAGGTGTAGACTGGATAGTTGCATTGCCAGTTGCACTCTTTTACATGAGAATGGTAGCTCATTCAAGAACAGGGCTATCCCCGTATGAGGTGGTCTTTGGCAGGCCACCGAATATGTGGGGGACGCCTCTGCCTCGTAAGATCACAGATGTTGACTGTAATATGCTGACAGATTACCTTGCCTCCTTGATGTCTGCACTACAATCTTGTCGTTCACAGGTAGCTGCAGCCTTTCCCGACAATACCGAGGTGAAGCCACACGAGATCGTCCCTGGAGATCTAGTGTTTATATGGAATTTCGATAGGAGGAGTCCGCTGGAGCCCCGCTGGCAGGAGCCGAAGCTTGTTCTGTTGACCACGAGGACTGCCGTTAAGGTGGAGGGCCGCAAAGGCTGGCTCCACTCCAGTCACATCAAGAAATTCCATGGACTGCCGCCAAATACTGACTCCCAGCCCTGCCCCATTCCAGAGACTGATACTAAACTCCCCCTGGTAGAGAAAACTCCTCAGCAGGAGTACAAACTGAAATTGAGATCTAGCAAGTCAGACAGTTTAATTGTTTAAGTCCTCCCCTAGGTGAAGCGGTTAGACACTTTCCTGACATGTACAAGTTAGATCCCAATAGAGAGAGAGATAGACAGAAACAGATCAAGAAACGAAAATATTGTAAATCTCTCCGCAGCCATTGTATTGTTACATTATTGATTATGTTTTTTCTGAGTCTTACGATTATTGCTGCAAGTTTATTATTACACATGTACTTTCCTATTTTCACACGTGCACATTCTTCCTCAAATGACACTGTCGAGCATACTTTCAGTGAATTGCCCCCTCACGAGTTATCATACCGACTTGCGCTGCGCAACAATACTTTCATCAGTATGTTACATCATTCGACTCCCTCCCTATCAGAAATACAAGGGAGTTCTGCCCCTCTTTCCGTACCCGTTTACACACAACGGTTCCTGTGGTGCATGGTTTAGTTTAATAAATTCTTTAAATTCTGATTCCATAGTTTATCAGGGCAATTGGGTATGGGGAAATCTGAACACAGTTATGCACAAAGCATGTTTCCCTGACAAGGAGGGTCTTCCACAAAGGACAGGGACCGATCTAGAAAACGAAGTGTATGGATTAGGTAATTTTACACTTAACCTCATGATTCTGAATGTCCAGTCCGATACAAGACCAGACTTACCCGCTATGTCAGTATTACCAGTCAAAGGTGAATTATGTGTCAGAAAAAATGGTTCAGTATACCTAGGTCATAGTAAATGTACTACTGTGATTGAATTCAGTGATAAAGGCAAGTCTACATTCAAAGCTTCCCGTCATTCCTATTTCATTTGTGGTCATACAGCTTATGTTCGCTTACCTCTAGATTGGGATGGTACTTGTTACATTGCATTCCTTCTGCCACCTGTTTTTCTAGCCCCACCTGATTATCATAGGGACTCCCATCTAGTACACAATAGACCCAAGAGAGATCTCCCGATTGTCAAGTCAAGTCAAGTCAGAGAATTTATATAGCGCACTACATACCCAGAGGGTCTCAAGGCGCTAAGGAGGGGGAGGAGGATTACTTGTCAAATATCCACGTTTTAAGTTGCTTTCTGAAAGCCAGGTGGTTCTGGGTAAGGCGAAGGTGAGTGGGGAGTGAGTTCCATGTTTTAGCAGCCAGGTAAGAGAAGGATCTGCCTCCCATGGTGGTCTTGTTGATGCGAGGTACAGTGGCGAGGGCTTGGCTGGAAGAGCGTAGTTGGCGGGAGGGGGTGTAGAAGGACAGTCTTGAGTTGAGGCATTCTGGACCGATGTCGTAGAGTGATTTGTGTGCGTGGGTTAGCAGTCGGAAAGTGATTCTCTTATTGACGGGTAGCCAGTGGAGGTCTTTCAGGTGATCAGAGATGTGTTTGTTGCGTGGGATGTCTAATATGATTCTGGCTGAGGCGTTTTGGATTCGTTGGAGATTCTTTTGGAGTTTGGCGGTAGTGCCTGCGTAGAGGGTGTTTCCGTAGTCCAGTCGGCTCGTGACCAGAGCATGGTTGACTGTTTTCCTGGTTTCGGTGGGGATCCAGCGAAATGTTTTTTTGAGCATGCGAAGAATGTTGAAGCAGGATGAGGATACGGTGCTGACTTGTCTGTTCATTGAAAGTGAAGAATCCAGGATAACGCCTAGGTTCCGTGCATGGTCTGTCGGGATGGGTGCTTTTCCAAGGGCTTCCGGCCACCAAGAGTCGTCCCATGCGGAGGGGGATGTGCCTAGGATGAGGACTTCTGTTTTATCTGAGTTCAGTTTCAGACGGCTGTGTTTCATCCATTCAGCAACTTCTTTCATTCCTTCGTGTAGGTTAGTTTTGGCGGTGCTGGGGTCCTTGGTGAGAGAAAGGATCAGTTGAGTGTCATCTGCGTAAGAGATGATGTTGAGGTTGTGTTGGCGGGCGATGGTCGCGAGGGGGCTCATGTATACGTTGAAGAGGGTGGGGCTGAGAGAGGATCCTTGTGGTACGCCACAGATGACTTCGGTGGCCTCGGACTTGAATGGTGGAAGGCGGACTCTCTGGGTTCTTCCGGTGAGGAACGAGGTGATCCATTCAAGTGCTTTTCCTTGTATTCCGATGTTATTGAGGCGTTGTAAAAGGGTACTGTGGCAAACTGTGTCGAAGGCTGCAGAGAGGTCGAGGAGGATGAGGGCGACTGTGTCTCCATTGTCCAGTAGAGTTCGAATATCGTCTGTTGCTGCGATGAGGGCGGTCTCAGTGCTGTGTTTAGCTCGGAAGCCAGACTGTGAGGAGTCGAGGGATTTGTTGGCTTCGAGGAAGGCGGCGAGCTGGTTGTTGACAGCTTTCTCGATGACTTTGGCCGGGAATGGAAGGAGCGAGATGGGGCGGTCATTTTTGAGTTCGGTGGGGTCCGCTGTGGGTTTTTTCAGAAGGGCGGTGAGTTCAGCGTGTTTCCAGTTTTCCGGAAAGGTGGCGGAGTTGAAGGAGCAGTTGATAACGTCTCGGAGGTGCGGTGCTATGACGGAGTCTGCTTTGTTGAAGATGTGGTGAGGACATGGGTCTGTGGGGGATCCTGAGTGGATGGAGTTCATCAGGCGGATGGTGTCCTCAGTGGAGATTGGGTTCCAGTCGTTAAGGGTGTTCGCGGGGGAAGAGTGTTCAGCATGTGGTTGGGTGGGTTGGGCTCCGGGTTGGTTGTCGAAGCTGTTGTGGATGTCTGCAATCTTGTTGTGGAAGAATGAGGCTAGGGAGTCGCAGAGGGCTTGAGAGGGGGTGATGTCGTTGGAGTTGGCCGAGGGATTGGAAAACTCCTTGACGATGTTGAAAAGTTCCTTGCTGTTGTGGGCGTTGTTGTCAAGTCGATCCTTGAATGCTGTTTTCTTGGCCTTTCAGATTAGTTGGTGGTGAGTGCGGTTGGCGTTTTTGAAGGCGTCCTTGGTGCTGGTGGTTGGGTCTTTTTTCCAAGCTTTTTCAAGGGTGCGGCAGAGTTTCTTGGACATCTTAAGATCATCGTTGAACCATGAGGCCTTCTTGTTGCCAGGTTTGCTTTGACGTTTTTTCAGTGGTGCTAAGGTGTCGGCGGTGTTGGATAGCCATAGGGTGAAGTTGGCGGCGGCTAGGTTTGGGTCCGAGGAGTGGGCTGGGGTGTTTAGAAGGAGCGATGAGGAGATCTGGTCGGTGGTGATTTTGTTCCAGTTTCTTTGCAGAGTTGGTTGGGGGTGGCTATACTGAAACAGCATGGGAGCAATACACAGACTTCAATAAAGGTTTCTTTCCCTATTTAGGTACTGTCTCGAATAGTAAACTGATACGTAAATTAACCAGAACCCTTGAAGCAGTAGTGAATGAAACTACTTCCGCCCTAGGCAACCTAACAGAGGAACAGTCTGCTATGAGACTTGTTGTTCTTCAAAATCGTCTTGTTCTTGACGTCATCCTGGCCGATAGGGGCGGAGCTTGTAGAGTCATCGGATCGAGTTGCTGTGTTTTCATTCCAGAAAATGCACCGTCAGTATATAGAGCCATAACCCGTCTCCATAAGATTGCAAGTCAGATACACCAGAACCCAGGCACCTGGACGTGGTCCGGTTGGTTCTGGAGCGTGTTATCAGCCTGGGGATGGAAAGCCCTATCATTTCTCGGAATAGCCCTTCTCATAGTATTCAGTTGTTGCCTATGTTTACAGTGTGGGCCAGCGATTTGCGGCTTGTGCGCCAGATCATGTATTCCCCATCCAAGTCGACATTCTAAATCCCGCCTGAAAAAGGAAGAGCAAATGGTGTTATATGAACAAATAGATAGACTAATGAAGATTGATATATCATGAAGGGTCCGTAGGGGACAAGGAGGGAATGAGGTAATTTGAATTTTATGGTCAAGAAATGTCCCCTAACGTAGACCCCAACGGCTCCATGTACGTGCTTCAAGTACATGTAATTTCCCTCCATGACCAGATATGAAGACGCAAATACATTTGCGTCCAACGTTTACTTGTCCTCTTTCAGATCCACCATGAATGGATCGATAATTCAGTTCCTAAGTATGCCTTGCCACCGTCTTTACATGGTGCACTTTCACGTTTTCCTGGCTCTGTTGAGTTAGGCCCTGATTTCTGCCATCGAGCCCTTTCTGCCTTCTGCCTCTGAAAGCTGCAGCCTGGATCTGCATCCCTGACCCTTGCCTTACTCCCTGCGCGGCGAGCGGTGCCCAGGCTCGGCCTGCTTGTCTGCCCAAGACAATTTAGCCTTCAAGTTATCTGCTCCGCTCCTCGAAAATACATTCCTGTCTAGTGATTTAGGTAAACATCCCCCCAGCTGCAGAGCAAAGGGCCCGGCCTTTCTGTCTCCGTGCAAGTAATTCATTGTTCCTGTCACCATGGTAGGCCCATGGCCCCTCGCCTTACACGCAGACACGTGGACGCATATACATGCACTAGCAGTCAGTATAGAATAGCCTCTGCCCGAGAGACCTTTCCTTCTAGATAATACAGTTCCTCAAACACAAGATATCAGATATGATTGGGTTTAGGTTGTTCTGACACGCCAGACTTCTGTCTCCCCTTTCAGAGCTAAATGTCAAGTCCCCTTTACCCTTCAGTTCCACGTCAATCAAACGTCATGTTGCCTGCGCGCGCATCCAGCCATATATTTCTGCTGACACTGCAGGATTCCTCTATGAATCCACCCACTTGTGACACTTTCATGTGACGTCTCTAGCACACACCTCCGTGTACGCCCTCGTGCACGCCTTCTGTTACGCACATGTGTTCTTATCTCGTTTCTCTCAGCTGTTACGCCTTCTGTATCCATCACCATTGTATGCATTGACTATATATATTGTGCACTGTTAATAAAGCATTGTCTATCCCTTCCTGAACCTTCGTGGTGATGGAACATGATACCATGGTTCGAACCATTCCATTACATGGAAAAAAACCCTTATAAACTCAGACTCCACGGACTCTGCCTCTCCTTTTGATTGAGCTATTTTATTGAACTTATACCGCATAGAAATTAAGTATACGGTAAATCTTTATTTACCACAGTGCTTGGAGCTGAAGATGCTGCAGGCGATGGGAAGCAGAAGTGTCCGGTGGGTCCAACAGTGGACCCAAGTAGAAAAGTACCTGAAAGCAGAGGGGACAGAGTCTGGGTCACTCAGCAGTGACCAGGGTGGAACCAGGACGGAACCAGGCAATGTCGGGCGCAATCAGGTGGTTGTCGAGGAGCTTCTCTCCGCTGTCACGTGGGCTCTGGGGCATCTGCGACGTCCATGAGCGGGTCACGATCTGTCCCACATAGGCGCTCGCTGTCGGCGCAGTCGGCTTCAAGATTGGAGCAACCAAACCTTGGCAAAAGCAATCCACGCGGAACCAGGAGATTGCTTCTCACTCAGGCCAGGAAGGTCAGAGTGGGAGCTCCTTTTCACAGGAGCTGGTGCAGATCTGGAGCAACCAGAAAAGCAGGTCGAATTAAGGTTTTCGTTGGCACAGGGGCCACAAGCCAGCTGGCAAGTGACCGGGCCAACAGGTTGAGCCAAAACAAGCAGAAGGGCCCCACGCAGCACTCGTTGAGTGTGGAGGGGTGGTCTTTGGTGCAAGTGTAGCTCAGGGTGGGGGCTTCTCAAACCCCGGTGTACAGCTTCGAGGGCCACTCGTGGGCTGCACGGTCAGCATCTCGTGGCCTTTTCAAGATGGCGGCTCCCGCGCTTCGGGTCGCCTCCACGGGTCCAAGCTCTGCAGGGACTGTGGATTGGGCTGTTGGAAGGCAGGCAAGCTTGATCTCGTCGATCTCTGTTGCTCCAGTTCCGGCGGGAACTGCAACAAAGCAAGGGTCGAGGTGCTGGATGGTGCCTGTTTGCACAGGGTGGTCACTCCTTGACCACAAGGGAGATTCTTCAGTCTTCTACGTCGAGTAGGATGTCGAAGGGTCCAGAGTTTCGTTTCTTATGTTTCATCAGGATAATCTGAAGTGCATTGGCACTGCTCCCGCTCTTATTCGAATCTGGGGGGCGTGATTACCTGCTAGGTCCCCTCCTATGGGTGGGACCCAGGAAGGGGGTGGTTACACCCCTTTCCTTTGATCCAGGCCGCCCTGGGACTGGGGCTGGTGGGCCCCAGAACCGGTTTGGCCGGATTATGCAAGAGGCAGCCTTGTGCGCCCCAGGCAGTGTCTGGTTTCTTTGAAACCTCCCTGCTACAATCCACTATCTCCTGTCTGGGGTGGTTTGACACCGCCCTGCGACAGGAAACCCTTTGTCCAGGCCACCATTTGCTGAGTTTCGGTCAGCAGCAGGAGGCCAGACCCGTGTCTGTGGCAGAGGCATCCATTTTGTGGATCTGAGGCTCATTTTAAATCAACCGCGTTTAAGTAAAGTAACATGTCTTCTCCCTCTAGAGGGGTGGAATGCTACCCCCGTCGCCAGAACTGGCGAGGGGGTAGTATTCCAATTCGTATGACACCTTACTCGACATGTTTTGATAAAGCCAAACCAAAGATGACATATAACCGCGAGGATTATAATGCACCTACTAGTATATGGTATGGCATTATCCCGGATCAGCTTAGGGAGTTGTTCCCGACAGCTGCAGACAGGCTCAGCTCACGCCAGAGCTCCATCTCACATCAAACCACGCACTCTGCCTCCAGGATTGATAAGGTCTTCCATAGGAGTGACTCACAGGTTTATATGTGTCCAGATATAGGTTTAGATATAGGTATACTATATCTAAGCAAGGGGTGATTACACCTACTTGCCCCAGCTGAGTGATAAGCCAGTTGTGTCAATTTAAGAACCAGCCAGGGGTGGCAAAAGTTATGCTTCAGCCCCTGGTAGGCCTTGGTGGCACCTATGCCCTGAGCACCTATAGTGCATGGTACAGGGGCTGACAAGGAGTCCATTTCCAATTGTGGTATGTACCTATAGCACATGTATTATGAATTTAGAGAGAGAACAGCAGGCTGGGGGTCTGATTAGCAGGCCCACAGCCTCACTAAGTCGAAAACCAGTGAAGCAAAAAAGCACAAATTGGGGTGACCATAGGATAGCAGACCCTACTCTCCTACACAACCCCCCCCCCCCCCCCCCCCAACGCAGGGACATTAAACTTAACCTTGACCAGATAAGTCTTCATGTTCTAAGTGGAAGTACCTGGAGAGACCATCTGCATTACCATGGTCAGTCCCTGGGCGGTGCTCCACTGTAAAGTCCATCCCCTGTAGGGAAATGGACCACCTGAGCAGTTTGGGATTTTCACCCTTCATCTGATTTAGCTACAAGAGGGGCTTATGGTCTGTCTGAATTAGGAAGTGAGTTCCAAACAAGTATGGCCTCAACTTTTTCAGGGCCCCAACCACAGCAAAGGCCTCCCTCTCAATAGCTGACCAACGTTTCTCCCTGGGGGTCAGCCTTCTGCTAATAAAAGCAATGGGCTGGTCTTGACCATCTTGATTAAGTTGTGAAAGCACAGCTCCCACCCCCAACTCAGAAGCATCTGTCTGTACAATGAACTGTTTGGAGTAGTCAGGACTCTTCTGGATAGGTGCAGAGCACATGGCCTTCTTCAGGTCATCAAATGCCTTTTGACAGCTAACTGTCCACTGAACCTTTTTTGGCATCTTCTTGGATGTCAAGTCATTCAATGGTGTCACAATGAACCCATAGTTCTTTACAAATTTTCTGTAATACCCAGTCAGGCCCAAGAAGGCTCTGACTTGTGTCTGGGTAGTTGGAGGAGCCCAGTCCTGTATGGTCTGGATCTTGCTCTCCAGTGGTTGAACTTGACCCCCACCTACTAAGTGGCCCAAGTACACAGCCTTGCTCTGCCCTATCTGGCACTTAGTAGCCTTGATAGTCAGGCCTGCCTTCTGCAGGGCCTCCAAAACTTTCTTCAGGTGGATCAGGTGATCCTCCCAGGTAGAGCTAAAGACAGCAATATCATCTAGATATGCTGCACAAAAGTCATCCAACCCAGCAAGGACTTGGTTCACCAACCTTTGGAAAGTGGCAGGTGCATTCTTCAAACCAAAGGGCATTACCACAAATTGATAATGCCCACTAGGGGTAGAGAATGCTGTTTTGGCTTTTGACTCTTCAGCTAGTCTGATCTGCCAGTAGCCAGCTGTCAAATCAAATGTGCTCAGAAACTTAGCAGAAGCCAATTTATCAATGAGCTCATCTGCTCTTGGAATGGGATGTGCATCTGTCCTAGTGACAGCATTGAGACCTCTGTAGTCCACACAAAACCTAATTTCTCTCTTTCCATCTTGGGTATGAGGTTTTGGCACAAGGACCACTGGGCTAGCCCATGGGCTCTCTGATGGCTCAATCACTCCAAGCTCCAACATCTTTTGCACTTCAGCCTTTATACAATCCCTGACATGGTCAGGTTGCCTGTAGATTTTGTTCTTGACAGGCAGACTGTCACCAGTGTTCACCTCATGGGTGCACCAGTTAGTTTGACTGGGTGTGAGTGAAAACATATGCCTGTGGGCCTGCAACACCTGTCTGCAGTCCACTTGTTGCTGTTCAGTGAGGCTGCCTGCCAAGGCTACTCCATCCACTGATCCATCATCAGGGTTCTGGGAAAGCAGGTCTGGGAGAGGGTCACTCTCTTCCTCCTGATCCCCATCTGTGGCCATGAGGAGACTCATGTCCTCCCTGTCAACAAATGCTTTCAAACGATTTACATGGAGCACCCTGTGGGGGCTCCTAGGGGTTCCAAAGTCAACCACATAGGTGACTTCTCCCTTTTTCTCAAGAATAGGGTAGGGTCCAGTCCATTTGTCCTGGAGTGCTGCTGGGCCCACTGGGTCCAACACCCACACCTTCTGTCCTGGCTTGTACTCAACCAGAACAGCCTTTTGGTCATGCCAAGCTTTCTGAAGTTCTTGACTGGCCTCCAGGTTTTTGGATGCTCTCTCCATGTATTCAGCCATCCTGGAGCGGAGACCAAGTACATAGTCCACTATGTCAAGTTTAGGCTTTTTGAGAGGTAACTCCCAGCCTTCCTTCACCAAACACAATGGACCCCTCACAGGGTGGCCAAACAAAAGTTCAAAAGGGCTGTAGCCAACCCCCTTCTGTGGGACCTCTCTGTAAGCAAAGAGCAAGCAGGGTAAAAGGGTGTCCCATCTCCGCCTAAGCTTCTCTGGTAATCCTTTTATCATTCCCTTTAGGGTCTTGTTGAATCTTTCCACAAGCCCATTGCACTGTGGGTGATAGGGTGTGGTAAACTTGTAGTTTACTCCACATTCCTTCCACATTGCCTTTAAATATCCAGACATGAAGTTTGTACCTCTGTCTGAAAGTACCTCCTTTGGAAAGCCCACTCTTGAGAAAACTGCAATGAGGGCTTTTGCCACAACAGGAGCTGTTGTGGTCCTCAGGGGAATTGCCTCTGGATACCTGGTGGCATGATCCTCTACCACCAGAATAAATCTGTGTCCAGATGCTGTTTGAGGATCCATGGGACCCACAATATCTATTCCAACTCTTTCAAAGGGTACCCCCACCACAGGTAGTGGTATCAGGGGGGCCGTTGTTGTGCCACCTGACTTACCACTGGCTTGGCAAGTGACACAGGAGCGACAAACCTCCTTGACATTTTCTGACATATGAGGCCAGTGAAAGTGTGGAACAAGCCTGTCCCAAGTCTTGTTCTGGCCTAAGTGTCCTGCAAGGGGAATATTATGGGCCAAGGTGAGAAGGAAGCCCCTAAACTTCAAAGGTATGACCAACCTCCTGGTTGTGCCAGGTTTGGGGTCTCTAGCCTCTGAATAAAGGAGTCCCTCATCCCAATAAACTTTATGGGCACCTTGAGCATTCCCTGCAGCCTCGGCAGCAGCTAGGTGTCTGAGGGGTTCCAAGGAAGGGCAATCTAATTGGGCCTGCCCTTGAGGGTCCCCCTGTCCCCAGAAACTCAACCTGATCAGGCTCAAGCTCCTCAGAGACAGTCTCCTCTTGGACTGCAGAATCAGTTTCCTGTGAAACTTGATCCTCAACCTGGGGCAAGTGGGAAGGCTCAGCCTTAACCCTCTTGCTCCTTCTCTTGGGTTGTGGTTGGTCTAATGTTTCAAGATCCACCACTGGTTCAGGAAGGCACTTCTTAGCCTGAGACCTTGTCCCTGCAAGGACATGAGCTGAAATCCCTAGCATTTCTGCATGAGTCCTGTACTCCACTTCTGACCAAACTGAGCTTTCAAGATCATTGCCTAACAGACAGTCTACTGGGAGGTCGGCACTCACAACAACTTTCTTTAGGCCATCTACCCCTCCCCAGGAGAAGTTCACAACCGCCACACTATGTGAAGTAGTGGAGTTGCTTGCATTGGTCACTAGGTAACTTTCACCTAGTACAATTTGACCAGGGTTCACAAAGTCAGGTGTCACCATTGTGACACTGGCACAAGTGTCCCTGTAGGCCTGAGCCAGTTTCTCATTGATTAAGGGAGTCTTCCTATATTTGCCCAGGTTAATGGGGCTTACTGCAGTGGTCAAAGATAAGTCCACATCATATAGCAGAACTGCCTGTGTGGGGATTCTGACTAGGCCAGATTCCACCTCAGTACCCAAGGTCAACCCTACTAAACCCTTTGGCTGTGTACCACCACTGTTAACTGTACTAGGGGGTGCAGGTGCTTTGGGAGCTGCAGTGGTGGGGACTGGATTTTTCTTGGTGCATTCACTGCCCCAGTGTGAAACTGATTTGCAGGTATTACACCAAGGTTTCTTTGGGCCATCATTCTTCTTCTTCTTGTTTCCATTTTGGGAACCACCCTCCTTATTACTAGTTTGGGGGCCTGAAGACTTCTGGTCCTTTTCTTTATCTTTCTGATTCCCAGTGGGAATCAGACCTTCTGGTCTGTTTTCTTCTGGTCACCACCTTGGTTCTGGGGTTTCTGCTTAATCCTTGTTCTGACCCATTTGTCCGCCTTCTTTCCCAATTCTTGGGGAGAGGTCAGATCAGAGTCAATAAGGTATTGATGCAACAGCTGGTTCTGACAGTTATTAAGGATCTGCTCTCTCATTAAAAGATTGTATAATCCTGTATAGTCTGAGACTTTACTTCCCTGCAGCCAACCCTCCAGAGCCTTAGTGGCACAATCAACAAAATCAGTCTAGTCCTGGTTCTGTGCTTTTTGGGTGTCTCTGAACAACAACCTGTATTGCTCAGTGGTTAGGCCAAACCCTTCAATAAGAGCACTCTTCAGGACAGAGTAGTTTTTGGCATCCTCAGGTCTAACTGTGAGGAGCCTGTCCCTCCCTTTCTCAGAAAAGGAGTACCATAAAATTGCTGCTCACTGGTCCTCAGGAACCTGCTGTACCATGCAGGCTCTCTCAAGAGCAGTCATCCATTTGTGGATGTCATCCCCTTCCTTGTAGGGGGGCACAATTTCTGTCAGGTTTCTATTATCATAGGCCCTGTCTTTCTCTTTTGGATTTTTGCTGCCACCAGTGGAATCTAATCCACACAACTTTTGCTCCCTTGCCAAGGCAAGTCTAGCTTGAGCCAAGGCTACCTCCTCCCTCTCTATCTGGAGTTGGACAGCCCTCATTCTGGCCCTATGCTCCTTTTCCTGGGATGGAGCCATCCCTCTTTCAGATTCCCTTGAGGCACTAGAAAAACGAGAGTCTCCTGATGAAGATCTCCTTCTCCTGTTGCCTGGGAGAATCAAGTTATGGGATCTGGGGAGGTGCTGGCCCTCTCCACTCCCATGTAGGTCCAAGTTGGCCTGGTTAAGCCTGGCAACCTGTACCTGGCTCCCTCTCTGATCCTGATTCTCAGGTTCATCTGTGTCTGAACCTTCCTCCTCTTCTTCCTCCTCCTCCACCTCTGGGGTGGCTTCAGTCTCAGGGGGGTTCACTCCATTTCCTGTTTCTAAGGGAGCCTGACTCACCTTATCTAAGTCATCCTGTTGCAGGACAGCTATCAGGGAAGGAATGGTAGGGCTTCTGCCCTTCTTTAGCCCTCTTGCAGTACACAAGGTACCCAAGTCTTTGTGGCTAAGGTTGTCATATCTGGAAGTTGCCTTGATGGGGTCAACTATCACAGGGGTAGAACCTGAGGCTCCTCCTGCGTCAGACATGGCTGCTAGTGAGGTGTAAGTGGTGCACTTACCTACACTAAGTGTTTTCCTACTGTACCTTGCTAGTGAGTTGTAGTCAGGGTGTGCTAATCCCTTTAATCTACAACTACTAAGTTCAGTAGAACTTAATATGCTAAGCTTTGGATTTATATGTACCTAAGGTACTTGATGTGATCTTTCAGTTTGATAAAAGATTGCAATGGTAAAACAACAGCAAGCTCAAATCCGCACCGCTGCGCACCAATGTGGTAAGTTGGCCTGATATATGATGTTTCCAATTCTGGAACCACCTTGTATCAGTCCAAACAATCCCTTATGGTGTCTGGTTGTAAGTCAACCTTATTAGACAAGCTATCCTAGGGGTAGCATGGACTAAGCAGCCTTAAAGGCTTAACTTAAGAGGTCGTGTTAAGCGAGCTGTTTTACCACATACAATCCTGTATATCAAATGAAAGGACACCACACAAGTATATATTATAAAAATATATGTATTTATTTCTAAGACAATCCCCAGTACTCTTTATGAGCAAAGGGGCACAAGCGTTAAATCAAAAGCACAGTATAACATACAAAGTTGCACAATTATGGATGAGGGCGGGGGGGCCACTCAAACCATATATTAAGAAAGTGGTATAAGAGATACCAATCGAACAGTGGTTAGGCCTAGGGCCTAGAGGATCGCTGGGAGCAGTCGGGACTAGCAATGCTGAAGTCGGGAAAAGCCAGCGGGATTCGGGTGCAGCACGTAAAGTGCGGCTTGTACCAATGTAAAGTCAATGGTGCGTAAAAGTTACACAAAGTGAATTAAAAGATACTTCCGCTGAACCTAGAGGAACAAAACTTAAGACACAGACCCTAGAGGTGTGTACCAGTGTTGGGACACTGGCGATGCAATGTTACCTCACCCACAGGAAGTGGGTGCACAGGGTCGAAGTGATGTCGGGTTTTGACACGCAGGCTCTTGGTGCTTGGAGCTGAAGATGCTGCAGGCGATGGGAAGCAGAAGTGTCCGGTGGGGTCCAACAGTGGACCCAAGTAGAAAAGTACCTGAAAGCAGAGGGGACAGAGTCTGGGTCACTCAGCAGTGACCAGGGTGGAACCAGGACGGAACCAGGCAATGTCGGGCGCAATCAGGTGGTTGTTGAGGAGCTTCTCTCCGCTGTCACGTGGGCTCTGGGGCATCTGCGACGTCCAGGAGCGGGTCACGATCTGTCCCACATAGGCGCTCGCTGTCGGCGCAGTCGGCTTCAAGATTGGAGCAACCAAACCTTGGCAAAAGCAATCCACGCGGAACCAGGAGATTGCTTCTCACTCAGGCCAGGAAGGTCAGAGTCGGGGCTCCTTTTCACAGGAGCTGGTGCAGATCTGGAGCAACCAGAAAAGCAGGTCGAATTAAGGTTTTCGTCGGCACAGGGGCCACAAGCCAGCTGGCAAGTGACCGGGCCAATGCGTTGAGCCAAAACAAGCAGAAAGGGCCCCACGCAGCACTCGTCGAGTGTGGAGGGGTGGTCTTTGGTGCAAGTGTAGCTCAGGGTGGGGGCTTCTCAAACCCCGGTGTACAGCTTCGAGGGCCACTCGTGGGCTGCACGGTCAGCGTCTCGTGGCCTTTTCAAGATGGCGGCTCTCGCGCTTCGGGTCGCCTCCACGGGTCCAAGCTCTGCAGGGACTGTGGATTGGGCTGTTGGAAGGCAGGCAAGCTTGATCTCGTCGATCTCTGTTGCTCGAGTTCCGGCGGGAACTGCAACAAAGCAAGGGTCGAGGTGCTGGATGGTGCCTGTTTGCACAGGGTGGTCACTCCTTGACCACAAGGGAGATTCTTCAGTCTTCTACGTCGAGTAGGATGTCGAAGGGTCCAGAGTTTCATTTCTTATGTTTCATCAGGATAATCTGAAGTGCATTGGCACTGCTCCCGCTCTTATTCGAATCTGGGGGGCGTGATTACCTGCTAGGTCCCCTCCTATGGGTGGGACCCAGGAAGGGGGTGGTTACACCCCTTTCCTTTGATCCAGGCCGCCCTGGGACTGGGGCTGGTGGGCCCCAGAACCGGTTTGTCCGGATTATGCAAGGGGCAGCCTTGTGCGCCCCAGGCAGTGTCTGGTTTCTTTGAAACCTCCCTGCTACAATCCACTATCTCCTGTCTGGGGTGGTTTGACACCGCCCTGCGACAGGAAACCCTTTGTCCAGGCCACCATTTGCTGAGTTTCGGTCAGCAGCAGGAGGCCAGACCCGTGTCTGTGGCAGAGGCATCCATTTTGTGGATCTGAGGCTCATTTTAAATCAACCGCGTTTAAGTAAAGTAACATGTCTTCTCCCTCTAGAGGGGTGGAATGCTACCCCCGTCGCCAGAACTGGCGAGGGGGTAGTATTCCAATTCGTATGACACCTTACTCGACATGTTTTGATAAAGCCAAACCAAAGATGACATATAACCGCGAGGATTATAATGCACCTACTAGTATATGGAATGGCATTATCCCGGATCAGCTTAGGGAGTTGTTCCCGACAGCTGCAGACAGGCTCAGCTCACGTCAGAGCTCCATCTCACATCAAACCACGCACTCTGCCTCCAAGATTGATAAGGCCTTCCATAGGAGTGACTCACAGGTTTATATGTGTCCAGATATAGGTTTAGATATAGGTATACTATATCTAAGCAAGGGGTGATTACACCTACTTGCCCCAGCTGAGTGATCAGTCAGTTGTGTCAATTTAAGAACCAGCCAGGGGTGGCAAAAGTTATGCTTCAGCCCCTGGTAGGCCTTGGTGGCACCTATGCCCTGAGCACCTATAGTGCATGGTACAGGGGCTGACAAGGAGTCCATTTCCAATTGTGGTATGTACCTATAGCACATGTATTATGAATTTAGAGAGAGAACAGCAGGCTGGGGGTCTGATTAGCAGGCCCACAGCCTCACTAAGTCGAAAACCAGTGAAGCAAAAAAGCACAAATTGGGGTGACCATAGGATAGCAGACCCTACTCTCCTACAGTTACCAACTAGCTCAGAGGTCACTGGAAACTTTCTTGACTGAATAGGAAGTGATCAGCTTCCCTGGCACAGACAAGAAGGGATTCAGTTTTCCAACAGCCGTGCAAACATGACAACTTTGCTCCTTAGAATAAGAGTCAATCTCTAGAGTTGTGTGAAACAATAGACAGTTATTTTACTCAGTCAGTTGTGCAGATTACTTTTCACCAAGATGCAGAGAATAGAGAGACGGGCGTTTTCAATAAAAGGTATTATTTATTGAACAGTCTTTCTTCTCATACAAGAGAAATGAATTGCCACAATTGCAATACTTGTTATTATAAAAAGTGCGTACAGTAAGATCAGTATCACGAAATAATACTGTAAAAGCATTGATATGGTTTCTTAGCCATACAATGGTTTAAAATGAATAAAATATATACATTCATATATACATTTGGCTAACGTACTCAACTGGTGCTTCTAACTACGCCTACCCCAGTGTACCTGACCTAAGCCTAACACGTGGATGGGAGCACGTAGTAAGTTTTAAGTTAAGTTGGTTTTGCCAAGGTTTGCTTCAAGAATTCTCTCTAAGGGTTTAGGCAAGCACCATACCTCTGGAATAGAATGTTGGAGGTCTTGTATCTCCTTCCAGGACTCGATATCCCAGTCACTCGCAAGAGTAGGCTGGAAACGCCGGAGCTGGATTTTCTCGGCAGGAGAAAAGACAACGTCTCTCTCAGCGCGTCGAGGAGGAGGAGGAGGAGGGGCAGCGTCCGTGGGCAGCTTGCATCTGCTGGGCTCTGCGAGGGACAGCTGTTCTGCTCCTGAGTTCACCACACCATCGCTATCAGCTATTCAGCAGCGATGTAGCATTCAGCTATGAAGCTATAGCTAGGCAGCGATTTCTTAAGGCAACGTTGGTAGTATTTATACCTGAAAGGTGCCTTGTTTGACGTAAGTTTTTGGACATAAGACGTCAATAAAGATGTCACTAGGAAGTGATCGTCTCTCAGTGCTCATTAGAGTTCTATTACTAATCAAAACATAGCAAGCGGGGATTTCCCAGGTTGCTGAGTTTTATCTTGTTGAAGAACTCGAAGTGTTAATCTAGGAATCTAAGATAGTGGCTTCTGCCATGTCATCTGCTAATGAGCTACAGAGGAAGTGATTCTGCCAATATAGGGATATGAAATGAATTATAGCCGTATAGGGGCATAAGGTCATAGTATTGATCGGGGATCCTAGATTAGAATACGACAGTCCGAGTTAAGCTTAAGATGGCTGAGCTTCATCCGTTCTGCTACCTCTTTCATACCTTCCTGAAGGTTGGTTTTAGCGATGGCTGGGTCCTTGGTGAGGGAGAGTATCAGCTGGGTGTCATCGGCGTAGGAAATGATGTTGTGTTTTCGTGCAATGGTGGCGAGGGGGGTCATGTAGATGTTGAAGAGCGTTGGACTGAGTGAGGATCCTTGAGGCACGGGGCAGATGATCTCGGTGGCCGCGGAACGGAAGGGGAGGAGGCGGACTCTCTGGGTTCTACCGGAGAGGAACGAAATGACCCATTCCCGGGCCTTTCCTTGGATTCCAGTGTCGTCGAATAGGGTGTGGTGGCAGACGGTGTCAAAGGCAGCTGAGCAGTCTAGGAGGATGAGGGTGGCTGTTTCTCCGTTGTCCATCAGGGTTCTGATGTCGTCAGTGGCTGAGATTAGGGCGGTCTCGGTGTTGTGGTTGGGTCGAAATCCAGACTGGGAGGGATCAAGTGAGTTGTTTGCCTCGAGGAAAGCAGTCAGATGTTTGTTGACGGTCTTCTCGATGACTTTAGCCAGGAAGGGGAGAAGAGAGATGGGGCGGAAGATCTTGAGGTCCTTGGGGTCCGCTGTGGGTTTCTTCAGGAGGGCGTTGATCTCTGCGTGTTTCCAGCTCTCAGGGAAGGTTGCTGACTTGAAGGAGCTGTTTATGACGTTCCGCAGGTAGGGGGTGATGGTGGTGTCGGCTTTGTTGAAGATGTGATGGGGGCATGGGTCGGAGGGGGAGCCGGAGTGGATGGTATTCATGACGTGGATGGTGTCTTCACTGCTGATGGGGGTCCAAGAGCTGACGGTGGTGGTGGGGGTCGCTGGTTTGGTGTCCGGAGGTGGAGTTTGGGGTCCGAAGCTGTTGTGTATATCTGCGATCTTGCGGTAGAAGAACGTGGCGAGGGAGTTGCAGAGGTCTTGCGAAGGGGTAATGTCGTTGTTGCTGGCGTTGGGGTTGGAGAGCTCTTTGACGATGCTGAAGAGTTCCTTGCTGTTATGGGTGTTGTTGTCCAGTCGCTCTTTGAACATTGTCCTCTTGGTGGCCCTGATCTGCTGATGGTATTCTCGGGTATCGTTTTTGAGGGCTGTCATGTTTTCTGTTGTTCGTTTGTGGCGCCAGGTCTTTTCAAGTGTACGGCAGGATCTCTTTGCGGTTTTGAGGGCGTCTGTGAACCATGAGGGTTTTCTGGTGGCGGTCTTGCTGTGGGGGTTCTTCAGTGGGGCGTGGTCGTTGGCGCAGCTGGTGATCCACTGTGCGAGGTTGTGGGCTGCGTCGTTGGTGTCGGGTATGTTGGTGTCTGCTGGTGGATTCTGGCTCAGTGATGTGGTAAGCTGGTCTGTGGTGATCTGATGCGTGAGGTGGTGAGATGTAGTCTTCTTGAATGTGAAGTGTGTGCAGCTGTGGTCGGTCCAGTGTAGTCCGGTTGAGTGGCTAAAGGTGACGTGGTTACCGGTGGAGAAAATGGCGTCAATAGTGTGGCCAGCGAGGTGGGTGGGGGTGTCCACCAGTTGCTTGAGTCCGAGGTTGTCGAGGTTGTCAAGCAGGGTGGTGGTAGTGCTGTTGTGGTTTTTCTCCAGGTGAAAGTTGAGGTCTCCTAGGAGGATGTATTCTGGTGAGGCTAGGGCGTGCGGGCTGATGAGGTTGGAGATGGTTTCGCTGAATTGTGTACGCGGGCCGGGAGGTCTGGGGGTCGGTGTGGATCTGGAAGTGTAGGTGTTCGGCGGTGGGGAGGGTGTCTTCGGTGTTGGTCGTGTCGCTGATGGTGTTTCTGTAGATGATGGCAATCCCTCCTCCTGTTTTGTTGACGCAGTCCTTCCGGGTGATTTTGTAGCCGTCCGGGATGGCTATAGCGATGTCGGGGGCTGAGGAGGCGTTCATCCAGGTTTCCGCGCGGAAGGCGACGTTAGGTGCTGTTGTGTCGAGGAGGTCCCAGAGTTCGATGGCGTGCTTGTGAACGGAGCGGGTGATGAGAAGGATGCACTTGAGGTGGTTGTTGTTGTGGTTTGGTTTGGTGGGTGGGGTGCGGGGTCGGAGGCAGGTGAATTTGCAGGCTTAACAGGTGAAGGGCCCGTGGGTGCTCCTTGGGGTGGCTTGATAGTAGGCGGGTGGTCATCCGGTGTTGAGTGCGTTGAGGGCGGCGATGTCGTACTTCAGTCAGATGTCCAGGATCCTGCGGGGGCCAGGGGTTATGGCGCTGGGCGCAGTCCAGGCGCGGACGGGCGCAGACGGGCTTGCCTTTGGCTTGCCTTGGCGCGCCAGCGGCGCGTCCGTGCGGTCTCCTCCATAAATGACGAAGTGGGAGGGAGGAGCAGCTGGGAGGCGGGAGCGGGGCAGCGAATGGGTGTCGGGGAGCGGGTACAGAAGAGAAAAAGGGATGGGCCACCGGGGAGCAGCAGCGGGAGAGGGGGGGCACAGAGCTGGAGAAATACAGTCACGGGGAGTGCAGAAAACAGAAAAGAGCTAAACACAGGGCACAAAGCAAATACAATAATGGGCACAGTAAAAACACAAAATACTCAGAGCAGACGGAGCACAGGAGTAGCGGCGAACTCGCGGCAGCAGCGGTGAAGGTCCTGGTCAAACACGGGGAGCCGTGCGGTGTGTGAAGCGACCGGCCCTGTGAGCAGGGTCAAGGGTCACAGCTCACCACCATGCGGTCTCCTGCATAAATGGCCAAGTGGGAGGGAGGAGCAGCTGGGAGGCGGGAGCAGTGTGGCGAATGGGCGTCGGGGAGTGGGTACAGAAGAGAAAAAGGGGCGGGACCGCCGGGGAGCAGTGGTGGGAGCGGGGAGCGGTGGGGCACAGAGCGGTAGAAATACAGTCACGGGGAGTGCAGAAAGCAGAAAAGAGCTAAACACAGGGACAGAAAAGAGCTAAACACAGGGATGTGATTGAAAATTCCACTTTTAGGAAGAAGGTAATTTCTTGCCTAAACCCTCCAGTGTGCTCTGCTGTTATGTGTATTGGCTGTCTGGTTTTGGAGGGTCAGGGCAGGCTGATCCCGACCAGGATTGAATAGAGATATATGCAGTTGGAGTATAGGGAGGGGTGACCCTTTGATCTGAGCAGGGCTGCGCCTCGCAAGGTCAATGATGGCTCCACCTCCCACTGTGTGTCTGATAGCAGACCCCCTCTTCCTAAAAGGCATTGTATCACGCACTAATACTCTAGAGTGTCCTGGCACGGAAGTGAACTGGGGCGGAACAGATAGAAACCAATTAAGGGAGCTGACTAAACAGATGTGTCTTTAGGCGTTTTTTTAAAAGTTGGAAGTCTTGAGTAAGCTGAAGATCCGCAGGGAGCGAATTCCAAGCCCCTGCTGTTTTAACAGACAGAGACTGGCCTCCCACGTGAGCTCTGCGGAAACGCGGCATTACCATCCGGCGTAAAGAGGCAGACCGCAGAGATCGATTGGGTACAGACAGGGCAAAGCGCCTCCTTAGATGCAGAGGACCAAGACCATTGACTGCCCGGACCTGCTCCTGCACGGTCGCTCCCCCACGCTCCCCGATCCCACTCCCTGCTGGGCTGCTGCTGGCTACATTTTGCATCGTGACCTGTGCTGTGCTGTTGCATTTGGTATCGTGATCTGCGCTAAGTTTATTTATTGCATTGTAGTCGGACTTGAATAACGCTTGCCTCACCTCATATTGTCATTTTGCTCCGCTCGCTCTGCTGAACATTTATTTATTTTTATTTTAGCGCTCTCTGCTTACTGGGACTTTTGTGCTCACGGGGCTTTGATACATCTGCTGCCCCTGCCTCGCTTCGCCTTTGACCCTCCATTTTGTTTGTTAGTTTCCCCTGGTCCGCCCCTCCTCCCCGCTACCGCCTCCCAGCTGCTGACCCTCCCACCCACGAATAGAGGGCTTTCCACCTCCTCAGAGGAACTGTGACCGCCCGGACCTGCTCCTGCACGGTCGCTCCCCCACGCTCCCCGATCCCACTCCCTGCTGGGCTGCTGCTGGCTACATTTTGTATCGTGACCTGTGCTGTGCTGTTGCATTTGGTATCGTGATCTGCGCTAAGTTTATTTATTGCATTGTAGTCGGACTTGAATAACGCTTGCCTCACCTCATATTGTCATTTTGCTCCGCTCGCTCTGCTGAATATTTATTTATTTTTATTTTAGCGCTCTCTGCTTACTGGGACTTTTGTGCTCACGGGGCTTTGATATATCTGCTGCCCCTGCCTCGCTTCGCCTTTGACCCTCCATTTTGTTTGTTGGTTTCCCCTGGTCCGCCCCTCCTCCCCGCTACCGCCTCCCAGCTGCTGACCCTCCCACCCACGAATAGAGGGCTTTCCACCTCCTCAGAGGAACTGTGACCGCCCGGACCTGCTCCTGCAAGGTCGCTCCCCCACGCTCCCCGATCCCACTCCCTGCTGGGCTGCTGCTGGCTACATTTTGCATCGTGACCTGTGCTGTGCTGTTGCATTTGGTATCGTGATCTGCGCTAAGTTTATTTATTGTATTGTAGTCGGACTTGAATAACGCTTGCCTCACCTCATATTGTCATTTTGCTCCGCTCGCTCTGCTGAACATTTATTTATTTTTATTTTAGCGCTCTCTGCTTACTGGGACTTTTGTGCTCACGGGGCTTTGATACATCTGCTGCCCCTGCCTCGCTTCGCCTTTGACCCTCCATTTTGTTTGTTGGTTTCCCCTGGTCCGCCCCTCCTCCCCGCTACCGCCTCCCAGCTGCTGACCCTCCCACGCTCCGCCCCCTCCACTATCCATTTACGACTGATGACCCAATGCGCAGCGTCCACGCGCAGCGGTCGTACCGAAGGTGCACCAAAGGTAAGCCCGTCTACGCCCGTCTGCGCCTGGACCGCGCCCATCGCCAGACCCCCTGGCCCCCATACCATCCACACCACCCGCATTACATACGACGCCTCCACCCTCTTAGCCCTAAACCCCGGCCGACTCCCCAACTGCGCCCAAGCCGCTCCTGGACACACCCACGGACCCTTCACATGCAACTCCTGCAAGTATGACAGCACCAAGACCAACTCCTCATCCACTAACACCAAACAGAGATCCGACACCAACCACCTAAAATGCATCCTGCTCAACACCCGCTCAGCCCACAGACACGCCATCGACCTTTGGAATCTACTAGACACCATCTCTCCGGACGTCGCCTTCCTAACAGAAACATGGATGAATGCCTCCTCAGCCCCAGACATCACCATCGCCATCCCGGAAGGCTACAAGATCATCCGAAAAGACCGCACCCACCAAACATGAGGAGGCATCGCCATCGTCCATAAGAATTCCATCCGCATCTCAACCACCTCAGACGTCAACCTTGCTAGCGCCGAGCACCTTCACTTCCAGATCCACACCGACCACAAGACCACACTCAGAGGCACCCTCCTATACAGGCCACCAGGACCCCGTGCACAATTCAGTGAAGACATCACTGACTTTATCACCCCACACGCCCTCCCCTCCGAGGACTACATTCTACTGGGAGACCTCAATTTTCACCTGGAAAAGAGCAACGACAGCAACACCACCACCCTTCTGGACAATCTCGCCAACCTCGGACTCAAACAACTTGTTAATACCCCCACTCACTACGCAGGTCACACACTCGACCCTATCTTCACCTCCAGCAAACATATCTCCTTCAGTCACACCACAGTTCTCCATTGGACGGACCACAGCTGCGTTCACTTTATCTACAAGAAGACCACAACCCACAACCATCCTTAACCCACTCTGCGAAGAAACTGGAACAAAATCACCATCGACCAGATCTCCTCATCGCTTCTTCAAAACCCCCCTGCCCACTCTTTGAACCCCAACCAAGCAGCCATTAACCTCACTCAATGGCTAACCAATAGCGCCGACAACCTAGCACCTCTGAAAAAACGTCAAATCAAACTAGGCAGCAAAAACGCCCCCTGGTTCAACGATGGTCTTAAGAAATCCAAGAAACTCTGTCGCTCCCTTGAAAAGGCCTGGAAAAAAGACCCAAACACCAGCACCAGGGACGCCTTCAAAAACGCCACCCGCATACACCACCAACTGATCCGGACTGCCAAGAAAGCCGCATTCAAAGACCGACTAGACAACAACGCCCACAACAGCAAAGAATTATTCAACATCGTCAAAGAGTTCACCAACCCCACTGCCAACTCCAACGACATCACTCCCTCTCAAACCCTTTGCAACTCCCTAGCTTCGTTCTTCCACGACAAACTCGCAGACATCCACAACAGCTTCAACAACCAACCCGGAGACCAACCCTCACAACCTTCTGCCGTACCTTCACCCCCCTTGAACACCCTTAATGACTGGAACCCAATCTCCACTGAGGACACCATCCGCCTGATGAACTCCATCCACTCTGGATCCCCCACAGACCCATGCCCTCACCACATCTTCAACAAAGCAGATTCCATCATAGCACCACACCTCCGAGACGTCATCAACTGCTCCCTCAACTCCGCCACCTTCCCGGAAAGCTGGAAACACGCCGAACTCAGCGCCCTTCTGAAAAAACCCACAGCTGACCCCACCGAACTCAAAAACTACCACCCCATCTTGCTCCTTCCATTCCTGGCCAAAGTCATCGAGAAAGCTGTCAACAACCAGCTCGCCGCCTTCCTCGAAACCAATAAATCCCTCGACTCCTCACAGTCCGGCTTCCGAGCCAAGCACAGCACTGAGACCGCACTCATCGCAGCAACAGACGACATTCGAACTCTACTGGACAATGGAGACACAGTCGCCCTCATCCTCCTCGACCTTTCCGCAGCCTTCGACACAGTCTGTCATAGCACCCTATTACTATGCCTCAGAAACATCGGAATCCAAGGAAAAGCACTGGAATGGATCGCCTCGTTCCTCGCCGGAAGAACTCAGAGAGTCCGCCTCCCACCATTCAAGTCAGAGGCCACTGAAGTCATTTGCGGCGTGCCGCAAGGATCTTCACTCAGCCCCACCCTCTTCAACGTATACATGAGCCCTCTCGCAGCCATCGCACGCCAACACAACCTTAACATCATCTCCTACGCTGATGACACTCAGCTGATCCTCTCACTCACCAAAGACCCTAACACCGCCAAAACCAACCTACATGAAGGAATGAAAGAAGTTGCCGAGTGGATGAAGCACAGCCGTCTAAAACTGAATTCAGACAAAACAGAAGTCCTTATCTTAGGTACCTCCCCCTCCGCCTGGGACGACTCTTGATGGCCAGAGGCCCTTGGAAAAGCACCCATCCCGACGGATCACGCACGAAATCTGGGCGTCATCCTGGACTCCTCACTCTCGATGACCAGACAAGTCAACGCCCTCTCATCACCTTGCTTCAACATTCTTCGCATGCTCAAAAAAACATTTCGCTGGATCCCCACCGAAACTAGAAAAACGGTCACCCACGCACTGGTTACAAGCCGCCTGGACTACGGAAACACCCTATACGCCGGTACCACCGCAAAACTCCAACGCATCCAGAACGCATCAGCCAGACTCATACTAGACATCCCGCGTAAAGACCACATTTCTGGTCACCTGAAAGACCTCCACTGGCTCCCCGTCAATAAAAGGATAACATTCCGCCTCCTAACCCACGCATACAAAGCACTTTACGAACTTGGACCCGAATGCATCAACACACGACTTTCCTTCTACACCCCCTCCCGCCAGCTACGCTCTTCCAACCAAGCCCTTGCTGCTGTACCTCGCATCAACAAAACCACCATGGGAGGAAGATCCTTCTCCTACCTGGCGACTAAAACCTGGAACTCACTTCCCACTCACCTTCGCCTCACTCAGAACCACCTAGCATTCAGAAAGCAACTTAAAACCTGGATATTCGACAACTAATTCCCCACCCATCTTCAAGCGCCTTGAGACCCTCTGGGTATGTAGCGCGCTATATATATTAATTAACTTGACTTGACTTGACTTGTGCGCGACAGTGAGAGCTTTGAATTGTACTCGCTGAGCTCGCTGGGCCACAGGCAGCCTGTGCAGATCCCGCAAATGCTGTCGAACACTAGATCTCCTGGAGATGTTAAAAAGGAGTCTAGCTACAGCATTCTGTATAGTTTGCAGTTTTTTCAGCAAATACCCGGGAATGCCAATGAACAAGGCATTGGCATAATCAAGACGAGAAAGAATCAAAGCACGGGCTACTGTCTCTTTGGCCTCTCTAGGGAGCAGGGGAAATAACTTTCTAAGTGCCTTGAGGATGCCAAAGAAGACAACAGTCAGTTTTTTAGGTCGAGGACCGAAGGCTGAGCTTGGGCAGTCTCCGGGAGGAGATTTAATGATTTTGAGTCATTTTCAGTATTGGGGCTTGAACCCGCCTCTCTCCTCCATTGGCTGGCTTCCTAAACGGAGGCCAGCCATTGGAGGAGACAGGCATCACTCCAATAAAACCCCGTCTCTTTCGGATTCGGGGGCGTGTATTTTTGCGTTCTTTCGACTGTGACGTCACCCGTCACTCAGAACGCCAAACCACGCCCCCGAATCCGAAATTTGCGGACGTTTGCGGCCGCCATTTCTATCTGCTCTCTTACTGTGAGTGCTGTTTGCCACGAGGTTAGCCTCCATGTCCTTGCCAATTAGTTCATATTTACTCTAGTCTGTGTCTATACCGTTTGCGATGACGTCATCTAACTCTTTAAGGGCAGCGTTCCTGGAGCAGTCCTGTTCCATTGGCATCGGCTAGATTTGTTTTCACCTAGATGTAGCTGCCAAACGTGTATCCTTGTGACGGTGTATTGTTTTTTATAACTCTCCTCATCCTTTTGCCAATCAATGCTGTTGTTTACCCTAATTTCAAGGGTATGTTTCAGTTTTGTATCTTAAGTGACATCAAGGCACAGATGCCAGCTTGCAGGTCTTGCATGCAGCAGCCGAACTAGTCCTTCAGCAATCATGATTAATATCCGTGGAGTTCTCTAGACCCCATAATACTCAGGGGAATCAAGATGCTAGTTAGATGCTAGCTAGGGGTGGGAGAAATTTGCGTTACTTAATTTTGCATACTTGCACGAAATTACACGTAATTACATAAAATGCAAAAGTGGCATTTGGCGATGTATTTTAGTACGAAATGCATTTTGACGTGAGGATAAATTTCACTCTACCAAACCGTGCAAAAAATAGAACCCACCAGAAACAACAGCAGCTTCTGTTCCGTTGTGCCTTCCTAGGCCAGGCCGCCCCCACGCTCCTACTGCTGCTCGTTCCTGCCTCCTGTGCCTCCTGTGACCTTCAGGCGCTGCCTCCGGCAATTCCTACCGCTGCAGGTGACCCAGCCGCCGCTGAGCCACCCGCACTCGTGTCCCCGCTTTTCCCGCCACTGCCTTCTCTGCGGTCCCGCCCCCCGCCAGCCGATTGGGCACTCCGCTCCCGCCTCCCAGCGGACCTTCCCTCCCGGCTCCCTTCTTAAGGGGACTCTGCTCCACGTTCGGGAGTGACCATTGTGCCTTCCTAGGCCAGGCCGCCCCCACGCTCCTACTGCTGCTCGTTCCTGCCTCCTGTGCCTCCTGTGACTTTCAGGCGCTGCCTCCTGCAATTCCTACCGCTGCAGGCGACCCAGCCACCGCTGAGCCGCCTGCACTCGTGTCCCCGCTTTTCCCGCTGCTGCCTTCCCTGCGGCCCCGCCCCCCGCCAGCCGATTGGGCACCCCGCTCCCGCCTCCCAGCGGACCCTCCCTCCCGGCTCCCTTCTTATGATGCCTCCCCGCACGCGCAGCGGTCACGCGCAGCGGACGAGCCGAAGGTGCGCCGAAGGCACGCCAAAGGCAAGCCCGTCTACGCCCGTCCCCGCCTGGACCGCACCCAGCGCCGGAACTCCTGGCCCCCACCGCCGAGGCAAGACTACACAACAGACCTACGACGCCGCAACCCTCCATGCACTCAATGCCGGCCAGAACCCTGCCTGCTACCGTGCCACCCCGAGGCGCACCCACGGACCCTTCGCCTGCAGAGCCTGCCGATTCACCTGCTACCGGACCTGCACCACCCCCACCGAGTCCAACACCAACAGCAAGCACCTGAAATGCATCCTGCTCAACACCCGTTCCGTCCACAGGCACGCCGTAGAACTCTGGGACCTGCTCGACGCGACAGCGCCTGACGTCGCCTTCCTCACCAAAACCTGGATGAACGCCTCCTCAGTGCCCAACATCGCTATAGCCATCCCGGACAGCTACAAGATCACCCGAAGGGACCGCGTCAATCAGACGGGAGGAGGCGTCGCCATCGTACACAAGAACACCATCCGCATCTCGACTAACTCCGACGAAACCTTCACCGCCGCCGAACACCTGCACTTCCAGATACACACCGACCCCAAGACCACACTCAGAGGCACCCTCATCTATAGACCACCGGGACCACGCACACAATTCAGGGAAGACATCGCAGACTTCATCAGCCCACACGCCCTTCCCTCCGCCGACTACATCCTCCTAGGGGGACCTCAACTTTCACCTAGAGAATAACAACGACAGGAACACCACCGCCCTGCTGGACAACCTCGCCAACCTCGGCCTCAAGCAACTGGTGAACACCCCCACCCATTACGCCGGCCACACGCTTGACCCCGTCTTCTCATCGAGCAAGCATATCTCCTTCAGCCACCGGACTCCACTGGACAGACCACAGCTGCGTCCACCTCAGCTTCAGAAGAACTACGACCCAACACCACCTGCAACAGGTCCCCCGCCGAAGCTGGAGCAAGATCACCTCCGAGCAGCTCACCACCTCCCTTAGCCAGAACACTCCAACCAGCACAACGGACCCCAACGAAGCAGCCAACAACCTCACCAAGTGGCTGACCGCCTGCGCCGATGACCTCGCACCATTAAAGAACCCTCCCAGCAGACCCGGCAGCAAGAAAACCCCCTGGTTCACCGACGAACTCAAGGAATCCAAGAAGAACTGCCGCACCCTCGAGAAAGCCTGGCGGCTCAACCACACCACAGACAACAGGACCGCCCTCAAGCACGCCATCCGCAAACACCATCAGCTGATCCGCTCCACCAAGAAGACGGCACTCAAAGAACGACTGGACAACAACACCCACGACAGAAAGGAACTCTTCAACATCGTCAAAGAGTTCTCCAACCCCGGCGCCGGAAACAACGACATCACTCCCTCGCAAGACCTCTGCAACTCACTCGCCTCGTTCTTCCACCGCAAGATCGCCGACATACACAACAGCTTCAACGCACAGACCATGCACCGAACCAGAGCCCACCACCACCACCCTCTGCAACTGGACCCCAATCAGCACCGAAGACACCACCCGCACGATGAACACCATCCACTCCGGATCACCAACCGACCCGTGCCCACACCACGTCTTCAACAAAGCCAACGCCACCATCGCACCCCATCTCAGAGACGCCATCAACTCCTCCTTCCACACCGCCACCTTCCCGGAGAGCTGGAAGCATGCCGAGCTGACCGCCCTCCTGAAGAAACCAACGGCGTACCCCACCGACCTCAAGAACTACCGTCCCATCTCACTCCTTCCTTTTCCGGCCAAAGTCATCGAGAAGACCGTCAACAAACAGCTTGCTGCCTTCCTCGAGACAAACGGATCCCTCGACCCCTCGCAGTCTGGGTTTCAGGCCAACCACAGCACCGAGACCGCCCTCATCGCCGCCACCGACGACATCAGAACCCTGATCGACAACGAGGAAACAGCGGCCCTCATCCTCCTGGACCTCTCCGCGGCATTCAACACCGTCTGCCACCGCACACTAGTGAAGCGCCTCAACAATGTCGGAATCCGAGAGAAAGCGCTGGAGTGGATCATCTCGTTCCTCACCGGAAGAACCCAGAGAGTCCGCCTCTCCCGTTCAGATCCAAGGCCACCGAAGTCATCTGCGGCGTACCACAAGGGTCTTCACTCAGCCCAACCCTCTTCAACGTCTACATGAGCCCCCTCGCTGCCATCGCACGCCAGCACAACCTCAACATCATCTCCTACGCCGACGACACCCAGCTCATCCTCTCCCTCACCAACGACCCCACCACCACCAGAGCTAACCTACACGAAGGGATGAAAGACGTCGCCGACTGGATGAGAAGCAGCTGCCTTAAACTCAACTCAGACAAGACGGAAGTCCTCATCCTGGGATCATCACCCTCCGCCTGGGATGACTCCTGGTGGCCCCCTGCCCTGGGTACCGCTCCCAAACCAACGGACCACGCACGAAACCAGGGCTTCATCCGGGACTCCTCCCTGTCAACGCCGTCTAATCCTCGTGCTTCAACACCCTGCACATGCTTCGCAAGATCTTCAGATGGATCCCCACGGAAACCAGGAAGACCGTCATCCAAGCACTCGTCACCAGCCGACTAGACTACGGGAACACCCTCTACGCCGGAACCACCGCCAAACTCCGAAAAAGACTTCAACGCATCCAGAACGCCTCCGCACGACTCATCCTCGACATCCCCCGACACAGCCACATCACCGGACATCTGAGAGACTTGCACTGGCTCCCCGTCAGCAAGAGAATCACATTCAGACTCCTCACCCACGCACACAAGGCTCTCCACAACCTGGGCCCCAAGTACCTCAACGACCGCATGACCTTCTACACGCCCACCCGCCAGCTACGATCAACCAGCCACGCACTCGCCACCGTACCACGCATCCATAAAGCCACTGCCGTAGGAAGATCCTTCTCCTACCTGGCAGCCAAGACTTGGAACTCCCTCCCCACCCACCTTCGGCGAACCCAAGACCATCTCTCCTTCAGGAAGCAGCTCAAGACCTGGCTGTTCGAGCAGTGACCCACCCCTCCTCCAGCGCCTTGAGACCCGCCCGGGTGAGTAGCGCGCTATACAAATGTCGTGATTGATTGATTGATGGTTGTTCGCGTAGTTCCTGTGTGTTGACAGAATACAGAGCATAATTTTGCCGTGTGGCATAATGGTATAATTTCAGGAATTTAGTGAAACAAGAGTAACTCAAAATTATGCTAATGGAGGTTTTGTCTGGCTGATTGGGTCACTGTGCCACAGGTCAGCTGCAACTTGTATCTGAGTGTGGCCTTCCTTAGAAGGAATACTAGTAGATGGCAGGGCATTAGTACAGTGCCCTACAGTAGAAGAGTTATCATAGAAAGCCGGGTCCACCATGGTATCAGAAACAACACTGGTGGTTTAATGCACACAGCATCATAAGTATTCTGACACAAGTGAACTAGGCTGGCACAGCTCTGTGCCTGCTTAGATATAAACCATTAGGGCAGTATGCATTAAGGACTTCAATCATGAGCCCCTGCTTCAGAAAAAAGTGCATAAGTAAGTCTCATCTGTGGGTTGGGGAAGACGCCCCGCGTCCAGAAGAGTTTACCCTTCAGTAAACTGAAACTGGAATCAATGCACATGGGGTAGTTTCACACCTCCTTGGCAGAGTCTGCCTTTTGAATGATCTCGGGCGCAATAGTCCGGCCAAACTCAAGCAAGAAAACATAGCACTAAGGATAAGTGTTAGGGGTTTTAGAATCACTTGTTCTATAGTAGAATGGGAGAGAGGGATTTTTCTTGCCTCTGCACCCGATTGTGCCATTTTTCTGGCCTCTGCTCCCCTGATTGTGCCATTTTTCTTGCCTCTGCCCCCCTGCCTGTGCTCTTTTTCTTGCATTCTGCCCCCTGATTGCACTTGTTTTCTTGCCTTCTGCCCCCTGATTGCACTCGCTTTTCTCGCCTTCTGTCCCCTGATTGCACTCGTTTTTCTTGTCTCTGCCCCCCTGATTGTGCCATTTTTCTTGCCTTTGCCCCCCTGATTGTGCTCGTTTTCTTGCCTTCTGCCCCCTGATTGCACTCGCTTTTCTTGCCTTCTGCCCCCTGATTGTCCCATTTTTCTTGCCTCTGCCCCCCGGATTGTGCCATTTTTCTTGCCTCTGCCCCCCTGATTGTGCCATCCCTGCCCCATGACATGCAAGGGTTGAATAGTTAAGTGTGTTGGGGCTCTCTTGACATGTCACCCCAATCTTAGTTCAATGCTGATATTATAGTGTGGTGTATGAGGAATGTCCTGGTTGAAGTCCATTACTCTCTGCTAGGGAGGCAAACAACATAAGACTGCCTTCATGGTATAAATCACCTTTGTCATGAATCCCGGGTTCCTTCAAGTGTCTCAGTTCATGGTTCGTGATAGTCGTGGGTCCTCTGGATATACTCGGAAATGGTAGTGCAGGGGCATATGGTTTTGTATCTCGTGTAATCCACACGCTTCTGCTATAGCATCTGTATGCTACATTAAGCAGTAATTGCGCTGGAGATCTCTGCCTGGTACATGGGTGGAATAGTGTGAGAAGAGCTTGATGAGATGAAGGTTGTGAGTATGTTGCCGTGTCCAATAGGTAGTGCTCGGAGAACCACAGTGCCACCCATTGCAGTTGTGCTGTGTGGGTGGCTTTGTGTGTGTGGCTCTGTGTGGGTGTAAATGCAATAGGTCATGCATTTGCGAGCGATTATGCTATTGGCATTGTAAATGACAATGCCATTTATTTAACGATTAAGCTATTGGAAATGTAAATGACAATGCCAATTATTTATAATTAAAAAAAAAAAATCATGAGCAATGCCAATAGCTCTACCTTTAATAATGCCGAGACCATTGCATTGTAAATGCTTGTTTAACATGTCAGCGAACCGAAGATCCTCACTAAATCATACCCCTAAGTTCTTTGCTGGGGCTCCCACAGAGTTAGGAGATGGGAAATCAGGGGGCCACAGAGATTGTCTAAAGGCCAGAGGGAACTGGCCGTACAAGAGGACCTCAGATTGGTCCTCATTGCACTTCACAGAGACATGGCCAAGCCAGCGAAATACGGACGCTAGGCACATCTGGGCGATGCTGGTGTCCAGATCCGAGCCCCTCCAGGTAAATAACAATTGGGTGTCATCTGCAAACACTATGATTTTTGCCCCAACCTCCTCTGCCAGATAAATCAAAGGGGTCAGACAAACATTGAAAAGCAGAGGGCTCAGAGTAGAGCCCTGTGGCACCCCCATAGCGAATTTCCTGACAGAGGATAGACAGGGAACCTTGCAGACCTGCTGCGTGCGAGCATCCAAAAAAGATTTAATCCACTCCCAAGCCAGGCCCGTAATGCCAATGGAATAGAGCCGGGCAAGAAGCATCTGGTGAGGCACCGTATCGAAGGCGGCAGAGATGTCAAGTAAAATCGGGGCCTAGCCAGACATGGATCAGTGGATGAGCCAGACTTCAGAGATCTAAGGATGGCCAAAATGTCAGACTCGGCGGCAGGCAAGAATGATGTGAACCGAGGGTTAGGGAAACAAAGTGCCTCATGACGACACCAAACTGGTTCTGGCTGGGTTCAGTGATATGTGACTTTTTGAGAACAAAGACTTTTGGGGTATAAAGATCTGTGCAAAAACCCCTATACAGTGTGCTACTTCTGGATGTCAAGACGAACCCCTGTCCAAGTAACTAGAGGGAATAGGGGAGAGGAGTTGGCCTAACGGCTAGGGCGCTCGACCTCGGACCTGAAGGAACTGGGTTCGAGTATCGGTAACGGCGCCAAACTTCCTGTGATTCTGGGCAAATCACTTAATCTCCCCGTGCCTAACAAAAATGAATGTGTGTCCTAAATGTAACATAACTGGTGCTATGTAAAGCGCTCTGATACCCGATTCGGTTTGGGTCTAATTTGCGCTATATAAAAAACTGCCATAAAAAATTGACTTTGAAACTTTCACTCATCTTGCTGAAGCAACTACCCAAAGGCCTGATCTGAGCTTGCCTCCTGCCGAAGTCTCAAGGGCATTAGACTTCACACATCAGCAGTCCGGATTCCTATTTGAGAGGGATTCTACTCGCATGTGAGGCCTCTGTTGGGAATTCCGGAGCCTCTGGTTCTACTGCGGGGAATGCGGGCTGAAAGTCATTGCATCGCTTTTGTGGGCCTCCACAGCTGAGGAGCTGTTGCCGCTGAGAACCCGCATTTGCCTGGGTTACCAAAGTCATTGTGATCGCTATTGTGGGCCGCCGCAGCTGAGGAGCTGTTGCCGCTGAGAGCCCGCATTTGCCTGTGTTACCAAAGTCATTGTGATCGCTATTGTGGGCCGCTGCAGCTGAGGAGCTGTTGCCGCTGAGAGTCCGCATTTGACTGTGTTAACAAAATCATCGCTATCGCTATTGTGGGCAGTTGCAGCTGAGGAGCTCTGCCGCTAAGTGCCCACATTTGCCATCCTACAAGAATCATCACTATCGCTATTGAGGGCCGCTGCAGCTGAGGAGCTGTGCCGCTGAGTGCCCGCATTTGCCGACCTAAGAGAATCATTGAAATCGCTAATGCGGCAAGCTGCAACTGAGGAGCTGTGCTGCCGAGTGCCCGCACTAGTCCCCACTTCTTGGGTCTTGTTACCACCTGCGCGTGCCGCTTTGTGCCCGCCTTTAAGCCCCGTCCCGCGGACCGCTACAGCTGGGAGCTGTGGCCGCTGCGAGTCCGCCAGTCATCACCGCAACTTCCTTGTGAGATTGCGTGCTGTGCCCCTTTAAATCTCAGGGACAATGTGCACCACCGGGTCGCGTGGACCCCGGCCTCGCACTAAGTTCATTCCACATGCTTTTTGAGTGCCTTTATTGCATTTGAAGTGAATCTGTAATTATGTGCATTGTGGCTCCTTGAGCTCTTTTACGCCTCGTGTTCAATCTATATAAAGATAACTAATTTTCTAAAATCTGCTTATGGTGTCCGTTTGTAGTGTCTTCCCTGAGTTATTGTGTATGGTCATCAATGCTTCACACACTGCCTCTGAGATAGGCCTGTCTGCTTGTGCTATGTTACCACAGGGTTGAGCAGGGGTTATCAAAGGGTGTAGCCCCCTTACTCTGGCTTAGGAAGAAGGATCCCTATTTGGACCTCGGCGGTAGCCGCTGCCAACTAGAGATCCCCATTTTTAACCGTCAGTCTCTAGATCGTAAGGAGGAGCACCCAGCATGTGTCGCAGGCTATGCATAGGCTGTCGGAACTGTCAGTGATGCGATTGTGGCAGCCCATAATCACGCATGAGAGTAGTAAAGGGGGCCAACGCACCGTCCTCTACTATATCGTCCACAGAGCGTATCCCTCTGGCCCTCCACTGTGTATTCAGAGTTAAGATCATACTTGGCCCCAAGCAGCTCCTTGAGAAGAGCAGGGATCAGCAGTGCGTTATACGTCTGAGTCAGATGAGGCGTGAGGTCAGTCAACCAACGCTGTTATGCCTCACAGCGGCACTTATAGGCAGCCAAATCATTCATCAAATTGCCTCTCAGAGGCAATCCTGCCCTCTCACAGCACCTGTGCAAAGGAGATGGAGCCAATGTTCTCCTCCAAGTACTGGCTCAGATATTGGCACCGTCTGTGCTTGTCTTCAGGGGCTTTATACCCTGCTGTATACATACGCCAACGGACCTGAGGGGTTTGCAACAATCGAACATTATGGTCGGTTTGGCAGGATCAAGGCATAAACGTTTGCAATGGGTGCAGGAGGTGAAAGTATAGTCCACGTCCCTCAGGTGCGTCAACCACCATGGATCCATCAAGGCTTGATCATCAATAATGTCAGAGAGGATGAACCGGTCTCGGGCTGCCTGGTCGTTTGGTTTCTGAACTTGTCAAGGTGCCATATTCCAGCAACCCCTCATGAATACCCTGGCTGTCCCAAAGGAGAGCAGGAGTTTGGTCAGCCGCCGGGGCATAGATAGAGCCCACATACAAAGACTCATTGAGTATCTGAACCTTGGCAAAAATATATCTGCCCAGGGGGTCCCGCCATGTCCAATGTGTGCAAACCTCCAGGAAGTTGTAAAATAAGATGTCCAACCCACTCTCCCTATGTTCCAAAGGAGTAGATGGGGGTGTAAGGGTAGTAAGGATCCTGCTGGCATGTAGTACCGTACTCATCCAATCCCTTCTGAGTTTATCATGTTCACTAGGTGACAGGTGTGTGTCCTGGAGCAATGCTACATCAAGGTGGTGCATCCTCTGAAATGAGAGGATTTTCTGTCTCTTGATAAAATAGGTCAGGCTGTTGACATTAAGGGGCATATTTACAAGGAAGTGGTGGAGCACGGTGTTGGCCTCCTTGGTTTAACGCCACGCTCTCCACTTCTGAAATGCAGGGCTACACCGTATTTACAAGAATACGGTGCAGCCTTACATTTCACCCTATGCTAGTGCTGAATTTAGCTGTCTAGCGTAAATGCAGGCAGCCTTGTACCATAGTGCAAGGTTGCCTAAGTTGAGGGGAACAGGCCTGCCAAGTACCACGCAAAACACACAAGATGATGGATGGAATGTTGCACAAGGAGAAGTGTGGCTCACTGGTTAGAGGAGGCAGACCCGGGCGCTGAGATCAGACCCGGGACCAGGGTTCAATTTCCGACGTGGCAGGGTCTTGAGCCCAAAATGTCCACGGACTCGGTAATTCTCGCTTCGGTGCCTACTCGAATCACAGGTTCACACTCTGCAACTCTGGGCAATAGCTTCCTTAATCTCCCCTACGGCCCCCGCGGTGGGATGCCTGGCTTTCACCTTGGGGATACCCAGTAGGGGCTATCTCACAGGGAACAACCAGGACGGGATCCCAATGCAAAGCGCTTTGAGACCTGGCGGTGATATTGCATTATATAAAAACCTATCCATCCATCCATCCATCCACAATGGCAAAACATTCACCCCCAGTCCCAGATCTGGGTTTAATCCATCGTTATTTTGCTCACCAAACCACCCCAGTTCAGACATGGCCAATTTTGAAGCATATGTAGTTTCAGGGGAGAGTGCCTTAAGGTGAACGACATGACAGTAGCGTCAGGAGTTGTGAAGAGATACCCGGTTGTAGAGGCTTATCACAGAGAGCGGGGGGTTAAGATAGCCGGTGCCGCTCGTAGGTCTTGGCGCGATAGTCAGATCTTTGAGGTGAGCCGGCCTAGCGTGATTGAGGTGAATCAGGGCGGTTTGTGTGAGCTAAGATATGAGTCGAGAGTGTCCCACATGTGTCTGGTAGAAGATTTCCATGGCGAGTTCTGGAGGGATATATTGTTGGCGCTTCTTAGATTGATGACCCAGTTTAACCAGCAATTAAAGGAGTGCTTTGCGTGTGTCTTTCCAATTGTTGAGGATAGTCTTAATCGCCGCAGTTAGAAGTAAGTCTAGGAGTGTCCTGTCCTTTTCAGTCAGTGCTTCTGCTCTAAGGAAACCAAAAACTAGTGACAAGATATCTCTACTAGGGGAGTAAGAGAAAAGGTTAGATATGAAGTCGAAGATCTTATCCCAGAATGGTGTCACACAAACGCACTGGAGTGTGAGATGATCAAGGTCACCAACTTTGTCCTTGTTTCTCAGCGTTGAGGCCCAAGTTTTGGACCAATCGAGCTCTGAGATCGGGGAGCAGGACTGCGATTCCCAAAAGGTTACCAACTTCTTATTAAGGGAAGTATGTTGAGGGTGAATTAGTTTACAGATCCAGGAGACCTGATGACCTAGCCTATTTACCTTCGAGAGATAGTGTGGGAGGGAAGGAGAGAGGAGAGGTAACTTCGCTTTATTTAATGCTGATTTTATTTTTAGGAAGTTATAGAACTCGATTGATTCCAGGTTATAAGTAGCTTGTATTTCTTTGAACGTGAGGGGGTAAGCGCTGTTGAGGAGTTGGTGTGGAAAAAAGATGGCTTTGTTAACCCAGGATTCATTGTATGGAGGGTTTCTCTTGTAGAGTATTTTATGATTGTTCCAAAGTGATTCAAGGTTGGAGCGCTTAATACTGTTGTCCAGAAATTTATCGATCTTCAGTAGGGCCCATTTTGTGTTCTTAAACAAGGACTTTCAGAATGTAACCGCCTTGAGATTCGTGGTCAGCAGGGACGCAGGGGAGAGATTCATGAGGATTGATTTCTCAATGTCCAGACAAACTGGGGTGTAGTCCTCTGATTTAAGGAGCCAATAGGAGCCTTGTTTTGCTAAAAAAGCTGTCTGGAGAGTTTGAAACCTGCAAGATTGATCCCACCCAGTGAATTATCTAATCTAAGTTTCTTCATGCTAATTCTTGCTTTCTTCCCTTTCCACAGGAATTTGGAGAGCAGGGTGTCTAATTTATGGTGGAAGTCCTCAGTTAAAAGGAGGGGGAGCATAGTGATTATATAGTTATCTAGGGGCGAGATCATCATTTTGATGGTCTCAATCCTATCCCACCATGTTATGAATCTTGGGGACCATGCATCAAGGAGACATTTAATTTTCTCTAGGGTGTTAGCCTTGTTGCGATGGAGTGTCTCGAGGATCGTACTGCCAAATTCAAGCCCTAGATATTTTATGTAACCAGGTTGCCAAGCAAGCCCAGAGTCCCCTAACATATCTCGCGTACCAAGGATGTTCAGGGGTTTGACTTCGACTTGTCGCGGTTTAATTTGTATCCAGAGTGTCTAGAGTACCTTTCTATGGTGGACATAAGTGCTTTGATGGAATCACTCAGATTCTCTGTAACCACTAGGATATTATCCGCGTAAGCGGCCTGCTTCACTATGGTATCTCCGAATGACACACCCTTTATATCGCTATTACGTTTGATATCCGTGATCAGTGGTTTCAAGGCCAAAATAAATAATGCCGGAGAGAGGGGACAGCCCTGTATTGTTCGATGTTCTAAGCGGTAGGGTTCTGCCAGGGTGCCATTAATAGCTATTTGGGCAGTAGGGCAAGTGTACAGGGCCAGGACCATATTGATATAAGCCTCACCTAGATTGAAAGATGACATGCATTTTTAAAAAAAAGACCATGATACTCTATTGAATGCTTTTTCTTCGGCTAAACTAATGGCAATGGAAGGGACGGGCGTTATCTTAGCTTTTTCCAGGATGTGGCACAGTAAACTCGTATTATCATTAGACAAGCGATGCTTGAGAAACACCACCTGCGAATTTCTAATCAGCTTTGGCAGAATCGCCTTTAGTCTATTGGCTAGGGTTTTTGCATAGAGCTTGCAATCAAGATTGAAAAGCGAGATTGGCCTGTAATTTTTGTTTAAAAGGGAGTCCTTACCGTCTTTGGGAACAACGATGATGTTGGCTTCACCCATTGATTTGGTTACACAGCCATCCTTAGCAATAGAGTTGAACAGTTTTGATCAAATTCTTTGTAAAAGGAGGCCGTGATGCCATCTGGGGGTGGGGCTTTATTGCTTTTGAGGGATGTAATGGATATAGAGAGTTCCTTTTCAGAAATGGTGTTCCCTAGCGCTGAGCTCTCATTTTCACTTAATTTTGGTAGGTTCAATGTCTCTAGATATTTAATGCAGCTCTCTAGATCTATTGTTTGTTTATTTTTGTAAAGGTCCTCATAGAATTTTTGGAATGCATTTAGTATCTCGTTTTGTTTAGTTTGGACAATGTTCTTGGAATCTCTAATCGATTGGATGGTGAATTATTTCTGTTTGTGCATGAGATACGAAGCTAACAATTTGCCTGCCTTATTTCCCTCGCATAATTTTAGTGCTTTAAATGTATTAATCCACACACCCGTGTGTTTACTCATTATCTTATTGTATTCATATTTCTTCTTGATCAAAAGGTAAAGGATGTCTTTATTATCTATATTCGCGGAGTGTTTTACCTCGATTGATTTGATTTCTTTCTCTAGCGACTCCAGTTCTTGATTTAGTTTTTTATTAATTTATGTCTTAATACTGATAATGACACCTCTAATAGTCGCTTTGAGAGCATCCCATAAAGTGGATGAGCTCGTTTCAGGACGGTCATTTAGTTCAACGTATTCTTTAGTTGCGGATTCGATCTTTGTTTTGTTTGCTGGGTCAGAGAGGATGTCATAGTTGAACCGCCATCTCTTTGGGGGAAGAATAGTGTGTGTACCTGTGAGTTTGGCACTAATGCAAGAGTGAACGGAGACTAGTTTGGGGGCTATATCTGTTTAGTCTATGAGGTGTGTAAAAGCACTTGAGAGTAGGATGTTGTCAATCCTAAAGAAGGAGTTATGAGGGGCCGAGTATAATGTATAGTTGCTTTTGTCTGGGTGTTGGAGGCGCCACGAATCCCTTAGGTTATATTTGGAGCATATTTGTTTGAGGATTTCATGTGAGCGTGTGGGCTGGTATTTGCATTTAGATTCGCGGTCTATGTGTGGGTCTAGCTGCAAATTAAAGTCCCCTCTGACTATGATATGGTCATCCTGCCGAAGGCTCTCAAGATTACTGGAGACCTTCTCCCAGGTGTTAGGGCCATATATGTTGACTACATGGATTATTCATCACCTCTCTGGAGGTGTGTGATTAAAAGTCTACCATCATCATCGTGGGAGCTCGATACAGTGGTGATGTTGGCCTTTTTAGCAATGAGGGTAATCACTCCTTTTTATGTCGAGCCTTCGTTCATGCACTCGTACACTTTAAAGGTAAACACTGGCATGGGATATTTTTCTACAGCTCGGGGAATTGAATCAATCCGATTTCGCAGGAAGAATTCTCATCCGTTTGGATGCTTTTCCTCTACATCGATCCCCTGAGAACTGCAATGGCTGTGTGATACACAGTTCTGGGAAAAGATCTGTTTTAACAGTGGTAAGCCAAGGGCAGAAGCTCGTGCCAATCAGAGAACAGGCTTGTGACATTCTAACACTTAGAAAAAAAGTTGTACGCCCCAGAATCTAGATCAAACTAAGAGGCCCCAGACTGAGTAAATCCTTCCCTGTTGCTAATGGGACACTGGGAAAATGTAAAATAATGTATTTGGGCTTTATTGTAAATAATTTTACTCACAATTTGTAGAATGTGAACTATTTAATTTTATTTCACTGGGTTTGATTACATGCTTCTTTTGTTTACTTCCCAAGTTGCAGTAAATTGTTCACACATTTGTTGCTTGACAAGGAGGGTACTATTCTCTTTCTTACATATTTTAGATTTAGCAAGGTCAGAGAAGGAAAGTTGCAAGGCCAAGCAGGTCATGTTAGCATAAGAGTACATGAAACAAGCTTTTGCAGGTCTTAATTTGAGCCGGTGATTTCCGGTGGCGGCCACCTGTACCTATTTATAACACATCTGATTTTTACCGAGCTGAAGAGAGGAAAACACACAGATCAGAAAGACGAAAGAACCATAACAGAGGGAGAAAGCAGGAACCTTCTAGAGTTAGATAGAGGGCCAAGGGAGAGGGAGGGGATGAGGGTGACTGGTAGGGTATTTAAGGCTACCAGCCTGGCACTTGGCATGTCCACGTTTTATTAAACCGGCCGCTGAGCTTCGGACACGGGCATACTTTCTTTTACAAATTAAGCACTAGCTTTCAGGTTGTTGCATTTAACCCAGGCAGTAATTATATTCCTAGTTTCCTGGTGGATGATCAGTTGCTTTTTGTCAAACACTCGCTGAAGGGGTGTACAATATCACTTGAATTCACTAAAGGCATCTGTGTATGTTTAAAGTGTTACGTAGCAAGGAACCAGGGATAAACTTAGACCAGAAGTAGGCCCGGACATACCAAAAAAGTGTCCCACATTGGTAGATCGCAATTTTTCGCGAACTGTGGCTTTATTAGACCTGAGGGCTAATTTGTGGCAAAGTATTTGATAAATGACAAGCGTTCTTCCCTTAGCTCTGCTCGGCCCTACTAATTTCTTCACCTACCTTCATGCAACTCAGTTCTTCACCCACCCTCTTGCAACTCTCATTCTTCTACCTTCTGTCCTGCACCTCTAGCTCTTCATCCCTCTTTTTTGCATCGTCTCACCCCACCAGTATTCTCCATTCAGCTTGTGTGTCTTTCCTCCCACGTTGTCTGTTCTCCTTTCCTTTTCTCTATCCCCTTCCTGCCCTGTCATTCCCTTCTAGTATTTGTTCTGAGAGGGAAAAAGCTCGCCCTGTTGCTACTTGGTTTTTCATCGTCCAGGTACATGACAGTACCTTTTGCCCACACCACAGCCCCTAATGCTCTTGCCTCCTGACTTCTAACTATTCTTTGTGGTGGGGAAGCTAATTACACTATTGGTGAAGGCTGAAACATATATTTTCGTTCCACAAACGCCAAAATGAGTGGGATTGCCAATAATCAATGCATGATGCCAAAGAATGAACTTTGACACAATAGGTCAACAGAGTTTACTTTGATTTTGCATATGAAACTGTTTTAGAAATTGACTGGACTGCTTTGTAAAATGAGTGACTCCATTTCATATGTGACATCTTCAGTCTTTCCTGTTGTTTTAGCCAACCTCACTTTGTATGTGAGGGAATTTGAATCCATGTTTCCAAAGCCAAGACAGATTGATTATTTTACATGACATGGAGCCACTTCCCAGTAGTTTAAAAAGCAAGCTAAAATGCTTTTTTTGATTTTCTATTTTTCCTCCACCCAGTCATACTCTTTATTTAGGTTTTGTATTAATATGTGGTTTGAAAAGTGACACTTTGTTCATGATAATAACCCTCTACTGATCATCTCCACATTTGCAGTTACCAACAGACAGAAGCCATCTTAAACTACGCCAGGAAAAATCATCACGTCACCTGGGAAGGCCAGCGGATTACCTTTACACAGGATTACTCCAAAGACACAGTTGACACAAGGAAAGGATTCCTACAACTTCGGGACATTCTGAGGAAGAAGAACATTCAATTCTTTTTTGCAGGACCCTTGAAATTCAGAATATTAGAGAATGGAAAACCAAGCATCTTTACAAACCCCCAAGACCTCGCACGTCACCTGGAAGACAACCCTGCCCAGGAGATGGACCTTTCTGGCGGATCCTCAAACAAGCGAAAAACTTGATATCCTTTACTTTGTATTCTTTGTCACAGAACACTTACACCATTACTTTGCTTTTGCACAAATGTCATCCAAAGAAGCCCTGCATGATGTACTTCTATACAGTTAGACATATTCAGAGGTGTAAGGGTGGTAAGTCCTGTTAATTTTCAAACCCCATGTTAAACCGCGACTCTTGCATCTAGAGTTTAGTTTTGCTCCTGAATTAGCGGTGCCAACACACTGTTATCATTGTCACTTATCACTGGAATTCCAATTCCCAACGTTCAATGTTCGTAAGAAGTGCTACGGCACTTTCTGTTACTCAATTTATATGTACTTAAGGTTTATATGCTTGGGGTTTAAGGTGTAAGCATTGAGGACTAAGAATACTTAATGATGGTCCTGGTTAGACCTGACCAGGCCAGAATAGCCAAAACTAGTCCTCGTGGATCTCTAGGACCAAACACTCTGGTCCTGTGATCGGGGTCGATCCGCAGCCCTAGTTTTGTTGTTTTTTCCTGAAGTGCTCACCCCCATGTCTTCTAAAGGTGGGTTTATGAGAGAGAGTTTAGTGTTCACTGGCCAGCCGCCTGCAGGTGCTGCTGGGGAGGGTCTAGAATAGGTTTGGTTTGCAGATATGATGAGGGACGGCTGACCTTTTCCATGGAGCGGCACTGTTAGCAGATAAATGTACACACTCTTGCTGGCAGTACTAACAGTGTCACACAGGGCTTGGCATCACCATCACCGTTCCTTTGTAAAGCGTACATGTTTCTATTACTTTCATGTTTTACATCTCAAACCTTGATTTCCAAACTTGTGCTGAATATACTCAGCCGGCAGCCCATCTGGACATGATTGGAGGGGGCCTGATCCAGTCACTTATTGCAATTGTGAAGATGATTAAGTGATGATAAACAGGTTTGACATTGAAATCCATTGGCGTTGAGTCTCTGTGCCCTTCCCTTTAGGATTTGACTAACCAACAGTGTGACATCAGGCCCCTCACACATCTCCGATGAGGAACACCCTACCTTTTAATGCCACACCCCCAACCCCACAGCGATCGTCGGGCGCCCCTCAGAATATTTCACAATTATTGTATCCATTTTACAATGTTTAAATATGTCTAGATTCATTTAACCATTGCAGTTAAGTACTGTTTTCAGAATGCAATCCAATACATGATTGCCAAACAGACTATTCTGGTCAGGCAGGCTTTAATATAGCCTTATGGCCCGCTGACGAGGGCATGCGTCTCGGGCCTGGCTATCAGAAAGCTGCAGCTTCGTGACCTTCATTATTGATCCTGCTCTCTTCTGAAGTGTGCTCGGTCTGGCTATCACACAGCTGCAGCTTCGTGACCTTCATTACTGATCCTGCTCTCTTCTGAAGTGTGCTCGGCCTGGCTATCACACAGCTGCAGCTCTGTGACCTTCATTATTGATCCTGCACTCTTCTGAAGTGAAGTACTCAGCCTGGCTATCACACAGCTGCAGCTCTGTGACCTTCATTATTGGTCCTGCACTCTTCTGGAGTGAAGCTGCATGCTCGGCCTGGCTATCTCACAGCTGCAGCTTCGTGACCTTCATTACTGATCCTGCACTCTTCTGAAGTGTGCTCGGCCTGGCTATCACACAGCTGTAGCTCTGCAACTGTCATTATTGATCCTGCACTCTTCTGAAGAGAGGCTGACGTCTTTGTAGCTTTGAAAGTTGACAAAAGATCTTCACACATTTACTGCAATGACATGGCTTTTCCCGTGTGTGTTTGCTGATCAGTACTTAATATTGAATATCCATAAAATATTCATTCACTGCACTTGAAGGATTCCTGTGCGTGTTTTCTGATGCCGTTTTAGACCTGATATATATATATATATATGTATATATCCATTTTCACATTCCTTGCACTTGAATGGTTTTCCAGTGTGTATTCGCTGATATTTTCTTAATGTTAATGATTCAGTAAAACTACTTTTACATTCATGGCAATGATATGGTTTTTCCCTAGTGTGTATTCTCTGATGCTGTTTTAGTTGTGATAATCGACTAAACCTCTTCAAACATTCTCTGCAATTATATGGTTTTTCTCCTGTGTGTGTTCTTTGATGGTGATTTCGGTCTGATAATCGACTAAAGCTCTTCATACATTCACTGCACTTGAATGTTTTTTCCTGTGTGTGTTCACTGATGAATCCTTAATGTTGAAGATTCACTAAAACTACTTTCAGATTCACTGCACTGGGATGGTTTTTCTCCAGTGTGTGTTCTCTGGTGCCGTTTTAGGCTTGATAAATATATAAAGCTCTTCCTACATCCATTGCACTTGAACAGGTTTTCCCCAGTGTGTGTTCTCTGATGCTGTTTTAGGTCTGACAATCGAATAAACCTCTTCTCACATTCACTGCACTGGTATGGTTTTTCCCCTGTGTGAGTTCTCTGGTGCCATTTTAGTCCTGATAAATATATAAAGCACTTCCCACATCCATTGCACTTGAACAGGTTTTCCCCAGTGTGTGTTCTCTGATGCTGTTTTAGGTCCGATAATTGAATAAACCTCTTCTCACATTCACTGCACTGGTATGGTTTTTCCCCTGTGTGTGTTCGCTGATGTCTTAGGAAAGATGATGATTGACAAAAGCTCTTCACACATTCACTGCATGTAAATGGTTTTTCCCCTGTGTGTCTTCGCTGATGATTCCTTAATGTTGACAAATCACTAAAACTACTTTCACATTCACTGCACTTGAATGGTTTTTCCCCTGTGTGTGTTCGCTGATGATTCCTTAATGTTGACAAATCACTAAAACTACTTTCACATTCACTGCACTTGAATGGTTTTTCCCCTGTGTGTGTTCGCTGATGATTCCTTAATGTTGATGAATTACTAAAACTTCTTCCACATTCACTGCACTTGAATGGTTTTTCCCCTGTGTGTGTTCGCTGATGAATCCTTAATGTTGAAGATTGACTAAAACGTCTTCCACATTCAATGCACTGGAATGGTTTTTCCCCAGTGTGTGTTCGCTGATGCTGTTTTAGGTGTGATAATTGATTAAACCTCTTCACACATTCAGTGCAATTATATGGTTTATCTCCTGTGTGTGTTCTCAGATGGTATTTTAGGTCTGATAATCGACTAAAGCTCTTCAAACATTCACTGCACTTGAATGGTTTTTCCCCTGTGTGTATTTGCTGATGATTCCTTAATGTTGAAGATTCACTAAAACATCTTCCACATTCACTGCACTGGAATGGTTTTCCCCCTGTGTGTGTTCGCAGATGTTTCCTTAATGCTGATGAATCACTAAAACATCTTCCACATTCACTGCACTGGAATGGTTTTTCCCCTGTGTGTGTTCGCAGATGTTTCCTTAATGCTGATGAATCACTAAAACTTCTTCCACATTCACTGCACTGGAATGGTTTTTCCCCAGTGTGTATTCGCTGTAGGTGTGATACTTGATTAAACCTCTTCACACATTCAGTGCAATTATATGGTTTTTCCCCTGTGTGTGTTCGTTGATGTCTTTGTAGGCCTGATAACTGAATAAAGCTCTTTACACATTCAGTGCATTTGAATAGTTTTTTCCCTGTGTGTGCTTGCTGATGGGGTTTTAATATTGATGACAAACTAAAGCTCTCACTGCATGTGTCTGAGACTTCTCTCTTGGTTAGCGTCTCTGGCTCTGGTATATACTTGTTTACATCCATTTACTGTACTTCCTGAAGAGACAACATGACTGATAAAGCACTTGTGTTATTCTTGAATTCTCTGTATGAGTCGTATTTTGCACGTTTGTTTTCCAATTAAAGAATAAAGTGCAATGGTCACCAACTACTTTCCAATCTCATAACGTGTGTAAGGCTTCTTCGTGGGCGATTGTGTCTTTAGACTGGGTAATGGTTCTGCATCCTTGCGGGTAAAGATTCATTGTCCTTCTGGTCGGTGCACACTGGAACAGTGCTCTGTATTTTAGACAGCAGAACCCCTATTTCTTTTAACCTTCAGTTGTCTGACTCCACTCCGTTGCACTTGTCAATGGTTGCTGTGGATTGGTCTGAAACAGTTTGCAATACACCTTTAGCACAGAATGGTGGCTTGGTATTATTTTAGGAAGCAGAGCACTGCTGTAACCACCTCACACCAACCTCATGATCAAAGCTGTTATTGGACATGTTTACACAAGAGGAAGTTTATCAGTGTTGTCTTAATTTTCTAGAGGTTATTTCTTCGTTTTGAGGCAGGGAGGTGCACAGCTGAGACTAGTGGAATCACTGAATTTATCGTGTCCCTTCTTTCAGGATGTCTCAGTTTATGTTCGGGTTTGGCTGGCTCTGACGGCACTTATGTTTTCCTGAATACTGGAACTCAATATTTCAGGCTTCGTCTTTGCAGATTTACAGTGTTATCTTCCTCATTTTGAAACATTTTGTACAATCAAAGATTGTTTTCTGTCGGATGTAAAAAGATTTAAAATTACTTAAAGGGAAACATAACGGAATGTGCACACACAATTTTTAATTGATTGTATAAATATCTCTTGATTACCATTTCTGAAACTTATGAAGGCATATTTAACCATACACAGAAATTTACATAAAAGTTGCTTTGACTTTCACATCTTACTTATTTCAGCAAAGGTGTTCATGAGTAAGTTAGTAAAAAAAAGGGCGCTTGCATCGCACTCATACACTAGTTACAGCTTTAGGTAGATGCATATGGTCAAGGTTTTGTTAAAACAAGAACAGCTCTTTGAGTAAGAGATGTGAGATGGATCGGGAAGACTCGAAACAGAAGGGTGGACATCAGGATGTTGCGCCATAAATCAAATATTGCTGCTCGCAGAGGTGCCTGGCTTCATCCATTACACCCACAATATGCAGTAGAGCAGCAGTTTAATGATTGTAACTTACTTTGTGGTTTTACTTCTCTCAAATATTTGTCAGTATTATCTACTGGGGAGGGAGTTCCACGGATGGACTAGGAGATTGAGCTGGGCTGCTCTGTTGTTTAGTTGTCTCACCTCTAACTTTAGAGCTCGAGATAGCACACTAGCCTGGCGGCCTACTAGTAGACAGCTGTGGTGCATCAGCGTAGCAAGAGCACAGATGGTGCACCAAAGCCAAACCTGTTATCGCCCTTTCACCCCTGGACCATGTCAAGCACCCCAAACACTCTCTTAAAACATCTCTTAAGCCAAACTGCTCTGTCCATATACCCTGCACCTCTGCTGCCCTCCATACAAGGTAGGGCCTGTTCTTAAATGTATTCACCTGCACCTCTCATGCATAGACCTGCTTTCAACATTCCTTTTCCAGCACAAAACCTGCAAACAAGATTTTACAACAATGTAATTCCCATGACCTTTCATGGGTCTCTCCTCCTACTCAAGCTTTTCAACATCACCTGTACAAACCACTGTGGCCACATTTAATGGAACAATACTGAGGTGCGCTCATTCTTTCCACAAGATGGAGAATGCCCCAGAACAGCACACACTGTTGATTATTTATTTTTATTTATTCAGCTTATAAAGCGCACTGTCACCTTGCAGGCATCCTGGCGCTAAGCAACTCAGAGTACATGTGTATCGGATACATGGCCAGACAACTAAGTTTTGGGGTACAGCCAGGTTTTCAAACTTCTTCTAAAAGGGAAGAGCTCCCTAATTTGTCTGATCTCCCACGGGAGCTCGTTCCACAGTTTGGCCGCTGTCACCCCAAAGGATCTACCCCCTGACTTGACTTTCCTAAACCTCGGTACCTTCATCAGTCTCGCTGATGAGGAGCGGAGCCTTCTTGTAGGGATATACCGATGACATTTATTTGGGCATGAGCGCAGGACCCATCCTAATAAGGGCTTTAAAGATAAGGCAGAGAGATTGAAATAGAACTGGTTCAAGCTCTATGTCTGTCTCGGCTGGACTACGGAAGTGTCTCGCTATGCGGTCTCCCAACAGCTACTAGAGCTCCCCTAAGAGCATCTACTAATGCGGCAGCGAGACTCATCTCCCCTGACCTTAAATCTCTAAACTGGCTACCATTTGAAGCCAGAATTCACCAACTCTAAAAATAAAATAAATAAACTCTCTGTCTCAGAGGAAGCCGGTGCAGTTCTTCCAAGGCCGCAGATGTAGAGGACCTTCTAGACAGCCCTAGGACTAGCTTGGCTGCTGCTGACTGGATCCTCAGTAGTCTGTCCAAAAGGAACTTCGGGGAGTCCAGCAATAGGGCATTACAGTAGTCTAACCTACTGAGAATCGTACACCTTACCACTAGCTCACGGCCTAAGGAGGTAGCAAAGGGAAGGTTTTCCGCAGAGATCTAATGATCACAAAACAGCAAGCTGTCGTTTTTGTAACCAGAGCTTCCATAGTAAGTTTGTGGTCAAACATAAAGCCCAGGTTAGGGACCGTTTTTACAGGCCGAACTGCGGTTGAATTACCAGAGGGCCAAAAATTGCAAGGAAGGACATGAGGAATCCTGCTCACTGAGCAGGAAATCACCTCAGTCTTCCCTGCATTAAATTGTAATGGGTTGTCCTTAAGCCAACGGGCTGTGTCCCGCAGACAGTTGTGAAACACATCCACTGACGTCGAGTCCTCTCCCTCAAAGGAGAGAAACAGCTGCGTGTCGTCAGCATAGTTTACAATGTCAATATTGTATGCTTTGATGACCGCAATCAGGGGTTTCAAATAAATATTAAATAAAATAGGGCTAATTGCCGAACCCTGTGGCACACCATGCGACACGTTGGAGAAGGCAGATTGAAAAGGAGGGAGGGACACCACCTGCTGTCTGTCCTGTAGAAAAGACCGAAACCATCGTGAGGCACAGCCCCTCACCCCAACCTCACTCAATCTTCTTAGCAGGATCTCATGGTTGACCGTATCAAAGGTGGCAGACAGGTCGAGCAGGATCACCTCTGAAGGTCATCCATAACGGTCACCAAGGCCGTCTTGGTACCTTGGGCTGGCCGAAATCTGAACTGCACCTCCTCCAGCAAGTTATGTTGCTCCAGGTGCCTAGAAAGAGTGTTACTGACAACACGTTCCACAATCTTGGCCGGGAACGGCAACAAGGAAATAGGCCTATAGTTCTTAGAACACTCTGGATCAAGAGAAGACTTCTTCGGCAGAGGTGTCACCAGAGCTTGCTTCCATTGGGGAGGGACCACACCACTAACTAAAGACTGATTACAGATCAAGCGGAGAGTTGGAAACAGTTCTTCCTCAAACTCCTTCCAAATCTTGTGTGATACTGGGTCCAGGGGAGAACCGGAGGAAATACCCCGTGCCACCCTACTGAAATCCTCCGCCGCCAGAAGCACAAACTCAGATAGATATTCAGCGGCCTGACAAGCGATGCTAATATCCACACCTTCAGAGTCACTCACCACAGGAGCATCAACGCTCGTAGCCTCAGAGACTACACTCCCTGCTGCCTGATGGCCACCCTTCAGATCATCAATGATCAGTTGGATTTTCTCCTGGAAGAACCTGGCCAGGTTCTCACAGAGATCTTGAGAGGGGGGTGTCACATTCTTAGAATAGTCAGGGCTAGTAAGACTGTTCAGGATGTGAAAAATGTTTCTAGAGCTGTTAGAGGCATTGCAGATTAAGGAAGAGAAATAGTTAGCCTTAGACCTTCTGATCTCCTTCTTATGATCCATAATTTTGAGTTTCCACAGGAGCTTGTCCATCTCCTTGTAGCCTCGCCTCCATCTCCTCTCAGTCTGTCTGCACGCTAATTTCAGGTCTTTCAAAGTATTGTTAAACCACGGGGCCGAGGCTCTGCCCCTACATCTATGTTTTTTCAGGGGGGCACAAGAGTCCAAGGCCGAGGTGATCTCAGACACAGAGAGGCCGAATTCTCCTCAACTGGCTTGTCTAATCAGAAACAATCCCTGACCTTGAACACAATATCAGAACCCCTCATCCGTGTGAGAGCCTTCCAATCTCTACTGATATATTCTGTTGTGGAGTAAGATACCTGAGTATTAAGGGTATTAAAGTTAACAAAGAATTTAATCAGAAAGTGATCCATCCATCCCATAGGCAGAATTTCACCAATATGCAGAAGATGGGTTTCTGAGAAAATGAAATCAAGAAGATGCCCAGCTTTATGAGTGGCCTTGGAGACCTGCTGAAAGAGGCCAAGACCTTCACATGAGTGAAGTACAGTATAAAAACCAGAGTCAAGAGAGCCATTTAACCACAAATTAAAATCACCCAAAATTACTAATCTATGATGCGTGGCTGCCATATTAGTGAGGGTATCCAATAGTGATTGCTGCTGCTGTACACTAAAAGCCCGGGGGGTCTGTAACAGATAATCCCCGTCAAAATAAGACCAGAACCATTTTTAAGGTCATGCTGAATAGTTCCAGTCCAGTAACCACATCAATATCAATAGTCCCCATCTTCAAGGTATCTTTATAAATTACCCCAACCGCACCTCCCCTCCCGTTCAGCCTGCACATAAGATAAAGATAAAGTGCCCTCTGCGACTCTCACACATGCCCGGCAAGTACACAGCCCCTACACAGCTTTTACAAAGGGCCAGATGCCTAGCACTGCTTTTCAAATACACACAAAATGCCATAGGCACAGCTCAACAATGTAAAATAAAAGTATTTCACAGTGTGAAATGCACCGCCAAATGATCCGAAGCATGCAGCATGCAGTCAAGGTTATTTACTATCTCAACTACGTTCTACAGCAGCAAAGTTTGATGTCACCAAAGTGTTCTTCCTTTGAAAAAGGTGCTATGCATGTGGTATTTGTACAGCACAAACCTAACCAAAAAGCAGCAGAGCTCCCTATCGGTCCAAGGCAGGCACAGAGTCAACGAGTGATAGGTGAGATAGCTGGATAGTGGATTGTTACTGCATTGTGATCGAAGAGCCTGAAACTAGCAGCATGTGTGCTAATTCCTCAGCAGATTTCCCTCTATGACATGTGGAGCGGGTCCAGGCCAAGATCTCTCAGAAATAAAACATTTATAGCTCAGTAATATTCAGAGATATAGAAGCGGAAAGTAGGACGCTGGCTTCCAATAACACAGCACTGAGCACTCCACCTCAGCCAATCTTTAACGATTGTTTGAAGAACAGAGCAACAGGAAGGTGTTTTAAATGCCAACAATCAACCTTTCACCAGCTGCACACAGGGGACAGCATTGGCTAGAGGAACGCTGTGCTCCTGCAACTACTCAAGTCATGCATACAGGCGCTACAACATGTTAGCCAAGTGTCCTCGAACCCTCGGTTCCAATTCACTCAATTTAACTACACACATTACAGTTAACTCTCCCCCCACCGTATATAAAGCGCGTTTCCTGATTCGACACCAGAGTGTCCGTGCTGTAAACTGGCGGATGCCGGTTTCTAATGTATGGTGTGGGAGTGCCCACCACTACAGGTGTCATGGCTTGAAGTTACAGCCACCATAGCAGAACTTGCAGATCATACACTGTCAACTACCCCTGAATCCTGCCTGCTAGGCCTTCACCCTAAAGCAAAGAGGGGGCAAACACTTACACAGGTTCATAGACCTTGCATACATACTTTTCAAGTGGTAAATAGCAATGTCTTTGAAAGCGGCCTTTGTGCCGGACACTAAGAGGTGGCTGCATACTCTCCTGTACTGTGCACAAGCAGAGGCCAACACAAGAAGTGTTACCTTGAACAGGTCTATAACATTAAAAGGTCGATTAAGCTGGGATCATACCGAACAGCGCTTGAAGAGTAGTGTGCAGATGTGGTACCTCCATTTGTTATATATCACCTGCTGTACAGTTGTAAACTCGTGCTACTACCTTGCGATACGCTTCCGCTACTGTTTCTTCTGAGTCTCTTCATGCTGACATATTGCTGTACTGACTAATGTCTTCAGATTTATTGTTTTATGTATATATTCAATAAAATATGTTGGGAAAAAAATGATGGAGTAGAGCAGGATCATGATCAGAGGTACTGTTTGGGAGGATCAAGGCGTAAACGTTTACAATGGACGCAGGAGGTGAAAGTATAGTCCGCGTCCCTCAGGTACACCAATCACCATGGATCCATCAAGGCGTGATCATCAATAATGTCAGAGAGAATGATCTGGTCTCGGGGCTACCCGGTCGTATGGTTTCTGGACTTATCAAGGTGCCATATTCCAGCACCCCCCTCATTAATACCCCGGCTGTCCCAAAGGAGAGCAAGAGTTGGTCAGCCGCCGGGGCATAGATAGAGCCCACACACAAAGACCGATTGAACATCTGAACCTTGGCAAAAATATATCTGTCCAGGAGGGTCCCGCCGTGTTAGCAGTATGCAAACCCCCAGGGATTTGTGAGAACAGATGTCCAACCCACTCTCCCCATGTCCCAAAGGAGTAGATGGGTGTGTAAGGGTAGTCTGGATCCTGCTGGCATGTAGTACCTTATTCATCCAATCCCTTCTGAGTTTATCATGTTCACTAGGTAACAGGTGTGTTTCCTGGAGCAATGCTACATAAAGCCGGTGCATCTTCTGAAATAAGAGGATTTTCTGTCTCTTGATAAAATAGGTCAGACTGTTGTCATTAAGGGGCATATTTACAAGGAAGTGGTGGAGCATGGCGTTGGCCTCCTTGGCTTAACGCCACGCTCTCCACTTCTGAAATACAGGGCTGCACCGTATTTACACGAATACGGTGCAGCCTTGCGTTTCTCCCTGTGCTGGTGCTAAATTTAGCTGCCTATTGCCAATGCAGGCAGCCTTGCACCATAGTGCAAGGGTGCCTGCGTTGAGGGGAACAGGCCTGACAAGTACCACGCATCAGGAGTTAGACTAACACATTTCAATGTGGTGGTCCGCATCACCGTACTGAAATGCAAAGTCGCACATTTTTATGGCTTTCTGAGCTGTCAAGTGCTGGAGCGCTGCTATAATAATTAGAAGTCAAACTGAGCAAAGCTGGCAGCGCACATTTAGGGGTTCTGGTTTAGCTACTTTCAGACATCGCACTCCGATCCGTCATGTGAGACATCCTGTGATTCTGGGCAAATCATTCAATATCCCCGTGCCTAACAAAAATGAATGTGTCCATCTGTAATGCAACTGGGGCTCATATAAAGCACTATGATCCCCGATACCTCTGGGTCGAGTGCGAGCTTAATAAAACTCAAAAAAAATGCAGGGGACATTCCTATTCCGACTCTAATGCTAACCCTATGAAGTACCCTACAACTTTAGGGCAACTTACACAAAGACGGACTGTAATCCAAGTCACAGAGTTTCAAACCCACTACTTCCAGAAGTAAGCCTAAAGGAGGTTCTGGCGGTGCCCGAGCAAAAGAACCAGTGGAGGCCAAGTTGCTTGCAGTTTGGGTGGTTTCCTAGGTTCAGCTCTAACTGCAGCGATTTAGGGAACGCGACTCTTCCCCCTTCAAGAGTTTGACATCAGCCGCTGTCCTAGTGGTTTATGTACTGTCTAATTATTTTAAGGGGCTGAGCAACCCCGGGTCATAAGCACTGAATGCCCATGCTCTTCCAGAACAAGCTCTGTCTGTCCCCTGTCAACACTCAGTATTTCTGTAAGGAACCGGTTACGTTTCAGCCCCACATGGGACCAGACTAGTCCTCGTGGATCTCAAGGACCAAAGACTCTGGTCCTGTGATCAGGTCGATCAGCAGCTCTAGTTTTGTTGTTTTTGCCTGAAGTGCTCACCCCCATGTCTGCTAAAGGTGGGTTTATGAGAGAGAGTTTAGTGTTCACTGGCCAGCCGCCTGCAGGTGCTGCTAGAGAGGGTCTAGAATAGGGTGGGTTTGCAGATATGATGAGGGACGGCTGACCTTTCCCATGGAGCGGCGCTGTTAGCAGATAAATGTAGACACTCTTGCTAGCTGTACTAACAGTGGCACATAGGGCTTGGCATCACCATCATCGTTCCTTTGTAAAGCGTACATGTTTCTATTACTTTCATGTTTTACATCTCAAACCTTGATTTCCAAACCTGCGCTGAATATACTCAGCCAGCAGCCCATCTGGACATGGTTGGAGGGCCTGATCCAGTCACTTATTGCAATTGTGAGGATGATTAAGTGGCGATAAACAGGTTTGACATTGAAATCCATCGGCTTTGAGTCTCTGTATCCTCCCCTTTAAGATTTGACTAACCAAAAGTGTTACATCAGGCCCCTCACACCTCTACGATGAGGAACACCCTAGACCAGTGGTCTTAAAACCTTTTAATGCCACGCCCCCCAACCCCACAACGATCGTCGGGCGCCCCTCAGAATGTTTCACAATTATTGTATCCAATTGACAATGTTTAAATATGTCTAGATTCATTTAAACATTGCAGTTAAGTACTGTCTTAAGAATGCAATCAAATACATGATTGGCAAACATAATATTCTGGTCAGGCAGGCTTTAATATAGCCTTATGGCCCGATGATGAGGGCATGCGTCTCGGGCCTGTAACGGGTTGAGGGCCTTTAACGACTGGTATATCCAGAGGCAGAAGGGCTATAAGGCAATCAGAAGATTCCACCCACTAAGGTTAGATTATTCTAAATTAAAAAGAAAAAAAACATGAAGACAAACATTGGAATGTTGGAGCTCCGGACTTATACCAGCAATTACAAGCCATTTAAGGGCTTTAATACAGTGAAAATGTATCTCAATACATAACTGTTGGCAAATTGCCGCTTTGTTATTATTTTATCCTCTTCTCCGGAGTCAGCAACAAGGTGTTTCAGAAATGTATGACCTTTTTATTCTGTACACTGCAGTGAAAGCTAGGGACAGCTGTCTTGTTCATCAACCAAACTACCTTTTAAATTAGTTTGAGCATCCCCAGTGCCCTCCACCTAGATTGAGAAACCAGTTCTCGGTGAACACCCACCATGCCATACAGGACAGGTAGCCAAGTCGATAGGGAGTCATCTTTATTTACTTGAATATCATTGGTTCACAAAGCCTTCCATACCAAAAGAGCCATGGAGGATGGAACTCTGGCTCTGTGGCTGTGCTATGCTCTTTCTAGCATTTAACAGTAACTAAAGGTTTCATTTCCAAGTTCTGAAAGGGACCTCGTCCTAGTCTACCGGACATTGACCTAGTGTGCTAGCCTGTATCTCAAACCAGCTTCATAGGCTTATTGGCTAGCACCTGTTTTAAAGAGAACCAGGGCAGAAAAAGGTTTACGCAATCAAAAGAACCAAATACAATCAATTTCATATCACAAATTTTTGTGTCAAATGTTTTGGTTCTCTAAAATTTCCAAATGACTCAGCCTCACTAGTAATTATATTCAATTATATAAATATTTAGATATGGTGTCCTGGCTTTAGAAGTACTGGAGTGAATATGTGCACAAAATGAGGACATTTTAACACAATTCCATACACAGATGTGAGCTGGATAAACTGGGTGATGACAGCGATCCTTGTGCCAATCATCCACACTCGAGCTCATTAGGTAAAAAAGACAATCATCAGTACAGACTACTTACTTATCCCTATCTTGACTCAGTCCAGGAGGGCTTTCAGTTCCATTCTAGTCAATTATACATTTAAAGTTAGGCTTTCATAGGACTATAGAATGATTATTTCCCGGAGGAACCCACAGAATTCTCCTTTACAAGTTACAAACGACAACAGCTCAAGCAGGTGCTGCTAAGTAACACCAGCGGAGGGCTCCATAGATTGCTTTTGCTCAAACTTTAGCACTGTATGTTCTTACAGGGACTTTAAGGAACAGCCTTCCTTCCATACTATGAAAAAGCTGAAAACACTTGGTTAGTCCTGGACATAGGAAGACCGACATTCGGGATATGATTGTGGCATAACGATTTCAACAAAAAGCCATAAGCTTAGCTTTACAACTGATCACCCTTCGAAGGTGCTCACAGCTCTTTGTACTTTGGCTCCCTTAATCCACGTCCATTACAGACACCGTTGTTCTAGATATAACACAATCTAACACCCAGTATATAAAGTTGCACTAAATAAGAACCTTAAAAAAAGTCTCTTTGGAATATGACAAATCTATGTCTACATCCCTCTTGTAGCCGAATACATATAAGTACTGAAAATGTTATGGAATTTATATGGATTATTAACAAGGGGAGTGCCAAGCCACAGACACATTTTTAGCTTTCCATAGAAATGATACATTGGTTGGACAAAAATGACTGAATTAAAAGAAGTGCATCCCAGGTCTTCATATCACAAGTAGCACTTCTCTCTCCATCAACACAGGAGAGCTAGTCCCATCGCAAAGAAACCTTGTCAGTCATGTGAACGCCGAAAGCAGAGCCATTCTGAGAACAGTCACACTGTCGAGACAGGACCCCCGTCTAATGCCACCTCTAACAGACTCCCTGCTGACAGCAGTCACACTGTCGAGACAGGACCACCTTCTAATGCCACCTCTGACAGACTACCTGCTAACAACAGTCACACTGTCGAGACAGGACCCCCCTCTAATGCCACCTGTGCCAGACTCTCTGCTGACAGCAGTCACACTGTCAAGACAGGACCCCCTTCTAATGCCACCTGTGCCAGACACCATGCTGACAGCAGTCACACTGTCAAGACAGGACCCCCCTCTAATGCCACCTCTGCCAGACTCTGCTGACAGCAGTCATACTGTCGAGACAGGACCCCCCTCTAATGCCACCTCTGCCAGACTCTCAGCTGACAGCAGTCACGCTGTCGAGACAGGACCCCCTTCTAATGCCACCTGTGCCAGACACCTGCTGACAGCAGTCACACAATTGAGACCGGACCCCCTTCTAATGCCTCCTGTGCCAGACTCCATGCTGACAACAGTCACACTGTCGAGACAGGACCCCCTTCTAATGCCACCTGTGCCAGACTCCATGCTGACAGCAGTCACACTGTTGAGACAGGACCCCCTTCTAATGCCACCTGTGCCAGACTCAATGCTGACAGCACAAATCATCTTGAGTTTAGGGGCGCAATATCATTTCTTTACAATCAGCAGTAAAATGCCAAAATCCAAATCATTTTTTTATTCTATTACATATCTTAAAAACATGCCTTTCTTTTTAATATGTAAAACTTAGTCATTATTGTGTACATTTTATAGCATCGTGATTGGTTCTACCTTTATATTATTTTTATACAATCAATCTTTTTTTTCATTTCTTTTGTGGAACAATCATGTCAAAATCCAGCTCCATTAGCCATCAAAAAATCGTCGTCCAAGAATGTAAAATGGTGATTTTGCTTAAATATCACACAGTCAGTGTCAACTACCAGTGACTTTTATAAATGATTCCTCACTCTCCTGAAGAGAAGCCGCGTGCTCACCCTGTCTATCACACAGCATGCAGGTTGGAGACTTTCATTAATAATCTGTATCTGGTGAACAGACACTGTGTGCTCGGCCTGGCTATCACACAGCTGTAGCTCTGTCACCGTTATTAATGATCCTGCACTCTTCTGGGGTGAAGTACTAGGCCTGCCTATCAAACAGCGGCAGATCTGTGACCTTCATTACTGATCCTGCACTCTTCTGAAGTGTGCTCGGCCTGACTATCACACAGCTGCAGATCTGTGACCTTCATTATTGATCCTGCACTCTTCTGAAGTGAAGCTTCATGCTCGGCCTGGCTATCTCACAGCTGCAGCTCCGTGACCTTCATAATTGATCCTGCACTCTTCTGAAGTGTGCTCGGCCTGGCTATCACACAGCTGTAGCTCTGCAACCGTCATTATTGATCCTGCACTCTTCTGAAGAGAGGCTGACGTCTTTGTAGCTTTGAAAGTTGACAAAAGATCTTCACACATTTACTGCAATGACATGGCTTTTCCCGTGTGTGTTTGCTGGTCAGTACTTAATATTGAATATACATAACATCTACTTCAACATTCACTGCACTTGAATGATTCCTGTGTGTGTTTTCTGATGCCTTTTTTGACCTGAAATATATATATATATATCCATTGTCACATTCCTTGCACTTGAATGGTTTTTACAGTGTGTATTCACTGATATTTTCTTAATGTTAATGATTCACTAAAACTACTTTTACATTCATGGCAATGATATGGTGTTTCCCTAGTGTGTGTTCTCTGATGCTGTTTTAGTTGTGATAATCGACTAAACCTCTTCAAACATTCTCTGCAATTATATGGTTTTTCTCCTGTGTGTGTTCTTTGATGGTGATTTCGGTCTGATAATCGACTAAAGCTCTTCATACATTCACTGCACTTGAATGTTTTTTCCTGTGTGTGTTCGCGGATGAATCCTTAATGTTGAAGATTCACTAAAACTACTTTCAGATTCACTGCACTGGCATGGTTTTTCTCCAGTGTGAGTTCTCTGGTGCCATTTTAGGCTTGATAAATATATAAAGCTCTTCCTACATCCATTGCACTTGAATGGGTTTTCCCCGGTGTGTGTTCTCTGATGCTGTTTTAGGTCTGACAATCGAATAAACCTCTTCTCACATTCACTGCACTGGTATGGTTTTTCCCCGGTGTGTGTTTTCTGATGCTGTTTTAGGTGTGATGATTGACAAAAGCTCTTCACACATTCACTGCACTTAAATGGTTTTTCCCCTGTGTGTGTTCGCTGATGATTCCTTAATGTTGACAAATCACTAAAACTACTTTCACATTCACTGCACTTGAATGGTTTTTCCCCTGTGTGTGTTCACTGATGACTCCTTAATGTTGAATATTGACTAAAACTACTTTCACATTCACTGCACTTGAATTGTTTTTCTCCTGTGTGTGTTCTCGGATGAATCCTTAATGTTGATGAGTTACTAAAACTTCTTTCACATTCACTGCACTGGAATGGTTTTTCCCCTGTGTGTGTTCGCTGATGCTGTTTTAGGTGTGATAATTTATTAAACCTCTTCACACATTCAGTGCAATTATATGGTTTTTCTCCTGTGTGTGTTCTCAGATGGTATTTTAGGTCTGATAATCGACTAAAGCTCTTCAAACATTCACTGCACTTGAATGGTTTTTCCCCTGTGTGTGTTTGCTGATGAATCCTTAATGTTGAAGATTCACTAAAACATCTTCCACATTCACTGCACTGGAATGGTTTCTCCCCTGTGTGTGTTCGCAAATGTTTCCTTAATGCTGATGAATCACTAAAACTTCTTCCACACTCACTGCACTGGAATGGTTTTTCCCCTGTGTGTGTTCGCAGATGTGTCCTTAATGCTGATGAAACACTAAAACTTCTTCCACATTCACTGCACTGGAATGGTTTTTCCCCAGTGTGTGTTCTCTGATGCTGTTTTAGGTCTGATGATTGAATAAACCTCTTCTCACATTCACTGCACTGGAATGGTTTTTCCCCTGTGTGTGTTCGCAGATGTTTCCTTAATGCTGATAAATCACTAACACTTCTTCCACATTCACTGCACTGGAATGGTTTTTCCCCAGTGTGTATTCGCTGATGCTGTTTTAGGTGTGATAATTGATTAAACCTCTTCACACATTGAGTGCAATTATATGGTTTTTCCCCTGTGTGTGTTCGTTGATGTCTTTTTAGGCCTGATAACTGAATAAAGCTCTTTACACATTCAGTGCATTTGAATAGTTTTTTCCCTGTGTGTGCTTGCTGATGGGGTTTTAATATTGAAGACAAACTAAAGCTCTCACTGCATGTGTCTGAGACTTCTCTCTTGGTTAGCGTCTCTGGCTCTAGTATATACTTGTTTACACCCATTGACTGTACTTCCTGAAGGGCCAACATGACTGATAAAGCCCTTATGTTATTCTTGCATTCCCTGTATGAGTCGTATTTTGCACGTTTGTTTTCCGATTAAAGAATAAAGTGCAATGGTCACCAACTACTTTCCAATCACATAACGTGTGTAAGGCTTCTTCGTGGGCGATTGTGTCTTTAGACTAGATAATGGTTCTGCATGCTTGCGGGTAAAGATTCATTGTCTTTCTGGTCGGGGCACACTGGAATAGTGCTCTGTATTTTAGACAGCAGAACCCCTATTTCATTTACCCTTCACTTGTCTGACTCCACTCCGTTGCGCTTTTCAATGGTTGCTGTGGATTGGTCTGAAACAGTTTGCAATACACCTGTAGCACTGAATGGTGGCCTGGTATTATTTTAGGAAGCAGAGCACTGATGTAACCACCTCATACCGACCTCATGATCAATGCTGTTATTGGATATGTTTACACAAGAGGAGGTTTATCAGTGTTGTCTTAATTTTCTAGAGGTTATTTCTTCGTTTTGAGGCATGGAGGTGCACAGCTGAGACTCGTGGAATCACTGAATTTCTCGTGTCCCTTGTCCCTTCTTTCAAGATGTCTCAGTTTATGTTCGAGTTTGGCTGGCTCTGACGACACTTATGTTTTCCTGAATACTGGAACTCAATATTTCGGACTACGTCTTTGCAGATTTACAGTGTTATCTTCCTCATTTTGAAACGTTTCGTACAATCAAAGATTGTTTTCTGTCGGATGTAAAAAGATTTAAAATTACTTAAAGGGAAACATAACGGAATGTGCACACACAATTTTTTATTGATTGTATAAAAATCTCTTGATTACCATTTCTGAAACTTATAAAGGCATATTTAACCATACACACAAATGTACATAAAAGTTGCTTTGACTTTCACATCTTACTTATTTCAGCAAAGGTGTTCATGAGTAAGTTAGTAAAATAAAGGGCGCTCGCATAGCACTCATACACTAGTTTCAGCTTTAGGTAGATGCATATAGTCAAGGTTTTGTTAAAACAAGAACAGCTCTTTGAGTAAGAGATGGATCAAGAAGACTCAAGACAGAAGGGTGGACATCAGGATGTTGCGCCATAAATCAAATTTTGCTGCTCGCAGAGGTGCCTGGCTTCATCCACTACACCCACAATATGCAGTAGAGCAGCAGTTATATGATTGTAACTTACTTTGTGGTTTTACTTCTTTCAAATATTTGTCAGTGTTATCTACTGGGGAGGGAGTTCCACGGATGGACTAGGAGATTGAGCTGGGCTGCTCTGTTGTTTAGTTGTCTCACCTCTAACTTTAGAGCTTGAGATAGCACACTAGCCAGGTGGCCCACTAGTAGACAGCTGTGGTGCATCAGCGTAGCAAGAGCACAGATGGTGCACCAAAGCCAAACCTGTTATCGCCCTTTCACCCCTGGACCATGTCAAGCACCCCAAACACTCTCTTAACCACTTCGCTGCTGTGCATTTTCCCCTCCTGTGCTGTTACCTGAGATTCCCCATTGTTCATGACGAGCTCAGCTCGTCATCAGCACAGCTCCACTGTGCCTCATGACGAGCTGAGCTCGTCATGAGCATGGAAGGGGTTAAAAACATCTCTTAAGCCAAACTGCTCTGTCCATATACCCTGCACCTCTGCTGCCCTCCATACAAGGTAGGGCCTGTTCTTAAATGTATTCACCTGCACCTCACATGCATAGACCTGCTTTCAACATTCCATTTCCAGCACAAAACCTGCGAACAAGATTTTACAACCATGCAATTCCCATGACCTTTCATGGGTCTCTCCTCCTACTCAAGCTTTTCCACATCACCTGTACAAACCACTGTGGCCACATTTAATGGAACAATACTGAGGTGCGCTCATTCTTTCCACAAGATGGAGAATGCCCCAGAACAGCACACACTGTTTATTATTTATTTTTATTTATTCAGCTTATAAAGCGCACTGTCACCTTGCAGGCATCCTGGCGCTAAGCAACTCAGAGTACAGGTATGTCGGATACATGGCCAGACAACTAAGTCTTGGGGAACAGCCAGGTTTTCAAACTTCTTCTAAAAGGGAAGAGCTCCCTAATTTGTCTGATCTCCCACGGGAGCTCGTTCCACAGTTTGGCCGCTGTCACCCCAAAGGATCTACCCCCTGACTTGACTTTCCTAAACCTCGGTACCTTCATCAGTCTCGCTGATGAGGAGCGGAGCCTTCTTGTAGGGATATACCGATGACATTTATTTGGGCATGAGCGCAGGACCCATCCTAATAAGGGTTTTAAAGAGAAGGCAGAGAGATTCAAATAGAACTGGTTCAAGCTCTATGTCTGTCTCGGCTGGACTACGGAAGTGTCTCGCTATGCGGTCTCCCAACAGCTACTAGAGCTCCCCTAAGAGCATCTACTAATGCGGCAGCGAGACTCATCACTGGCTTAAAAAGAAGGGCCCACATCTCCCCTGACCTTAAATCTCTAAACTGGATACCATTTGAAGCCAGAATTCACCAACTCTAAAAATAAAATAAATAAACTCTCTGTCTCAGAGGAAGCCAGTGCAGTTCTTCCAAGGCCGCAGATGTAGAGGACCTTCTAGGCAGCCCTAGGACTACCTTGGCTGCTGCTGACTGGATCCTCAGTAGTCTGTCCAAAAGGAACTTCAGGGAGTCCAGCAGTAGGGCATTACAGTAATCTAACCTACTGAGAATCGTACACCTTACCACTAGCGCACGCGCCTGAGGAGGTAGCAAAGGGAAGATTTTCCGCAGGGATCTAATGATCACAAAACAGCAAGCTTTCGTTTTTGTAACCTGAGCTTCCATAGTAAGTTTGTTGTCAAACATAATGTCCAGGTTACGGTACGTTTTTACAGGCCGAACTGCGGTTGAATTACCAGAGGGCCAAAAAATTCCAAGGAAGGACATGAGGTATCCTGCTCACTGAGCAGGAAATCACCTCAGTCTTCCCTGCATTAAATTGTAATGGGTTGTCCTTAAGCCAACGGGCTGTGTCCCACAGACAGTTGTGAAACACATCCACTGACGTCGAGTCCTCTCCCTCAAAGGAGAGAATCAGCTGCGTGTCGTCAGCATAGTTTACGATGTCAATATTGTATGCTTTGATGACCGCAATCAGGGGTTTGAAATAAATATTAAATAAAATAGGGCTAATTGCCGAACCCTGTGGCACACCATGCGACATGTTGCAGAAGACAGATTGAAAAGGAGGGAGGGACACCGCCTGCTGTCTGTCCTGTAGAAAAGACCGAAACCATCGTAAGGCACAGCCCCTCACCCCAACCTCGCTCAATCTTCTTAGCAGGATCTCATGGTTGACCGTATCAAAGGTGGCAGACAGGTCGAGCAGGATCACCTCTGAAGGTCATCCATAACGATCACCAAGGCAAGCTCGGTACCATGGGCTGGCCGAAATCCGTACTGCACCTCCTCCAGCAAGTTATGTTGCTCCAGGTGCCTAGAAAGAGTGTTACTGACAACATGTTCCACAATCTTGGCCGGGAACCGCAACAAGGAAATAGGCCTATAGTTCTTAGAACACTCTGGATCAAGAGAAGACTTCTTCAGCAGAGGTGTCACCAGAGCTTGCTTCCATTGGGGAGGGACCACACCACTAACTAAAGACTGATTACAGATCAAGCAGAGAGTTGGAAACAGTTCTTCCTCAAACTCCTTCCAAATCTTGTGTGGTACCGGGTCCAGGGGAGAACCGGAGGAAATACCCTGTGCCACCCTATTGAAATCCTCCGCCTCCAGAAGCACAAACTCAGATAGATATTCAGCGGCCTGACAAGTGGGGCTAATATCCACACCTTCAGAGTCACTCACCACAGGAGCGTCAACGCTCGTAGCCTCAGAGACTACACTCCCTGCTGCCTGATGGCCACCCTCCAGATCATCAATGATCAGTTGGATTTTCTCCTGGAAGAACCTGGCCAGGTTCTCACAGAGTTCTTTAGAGGGTGGTATCACATTCTTAGAATAGTCAGGGCTAGTAAAACTGTTCAGGATGTTAAAAATGTTTCTAGAGCTGTTAGAGGCATTGCAGATTAAGGAAGAGAAATAGCCAGCCTTCTGATCTCCTTCTTATAATCCATAATTTTGAGTTTCCACAGGAGCTTGTCCATCTCCTTGTAGCCTCTCCTCTCAGCCTGTTTGCACGCTAATTTCAGGTCTTTCAAAGTATTGTTAAACCACGGGGCGGAGGCTCTGCCCCTACATCTATGTTTTTTCAGGGGGGCACAAGAGAAAAGGCAAGGTGATTTCAGACACAGAGAGGCATAATTCTCCTCAACTTGCTTGTCTAATGAGAAACAATCCCTGACCTTGAACACAATATCAGAACCCCTCATCCGTGTGAGAGCCTTCCAATCTCTACTGATATATTCTGTTGTGGAGTGAGCTACCTGAGTATTAAGGGTATTAAAGTTAACAAATCATTTAATCAGAAAGTGATCCGTCCATTCCATAAGCAGAATTTCGCCAATATGCAGAAGATGGTTTTCTGAGAAAATTAAATCAAGAAGATGCCCAGCTTTATGAGTGGCCTTGGAGACCTGCTGAAAGTGGCCAAGACCTTCACATGAGTGAAGTACATTATAAAAACCAGAGTCAAGAGAACCATTTAACCACAAATTAAAATCACCCAAAATTACTAATCTATGATGTGTGGCTGCCATATTAGTGAGGGTATCCAATAGTGATTGCTGCTGCTGTAAACTAAAAGCCCCGGGGGGGTCTGTAACAGATAATCCCCGTCAACATAAGACCAGAACCATTTTTAATGGTCATGCCGAATAGTTCCAGTCCAGTAACCACATCAATATCAATAGTCCCCATCTTCAAGGTATCTTTATAAATTACCCCAACCCCACCCCTCTCCCGTTCAGCCTGCACATAAGATAAAGATAAAGTGCCTTCTGTGACTCTCACACATGCCCGGCAAGTACACAGCCCCTACACAGCTTTTACAAAGGGCCAGATGCCTAGCATTGCTTTTCAAAAACACACAAAATGCCATAGGCACAGCTCAACAATGTAAAATAAAAGTATTTCACAGTGTGAAATGCACCGCCAAATGATCCAAAGCGGGCAGCATGCCACCAAGGTTCTTTACTATCTCAACTGCGTTCTACAGCAGCAAAGTTTGTTGTCACCAGAGTGTTCTTCCTTTGAAAACGGTGCTATGCATGTGGTATTTGTACAGCACAAACCTAACCAAAAAGCAGCAGAGCTCCCTATCGGTCCAAGGCAGGCACAGAGTCAACGAGTGATAGGTGAGATAGCTGGATAGTGGATTGTTACTGCATTGTGATCGAAGAGCCTGAAACTAGCAGCATGTGTGCTAATTCCTCAGCAGCTTTCCCTCTATGACATGTAGAGCAGGTCCAGGCCAAGATCTCTCAGAAATAAAACATTTATAGCTCAGTAATATTCAGAGATATAGTAGCGGAAAGTAGGATGCTGGCTTCCAATAACACAGCACTGAGCACTCCACCTCAGCCAATCTTTAACGATGGTTTGAAGAACAGGGCAACAGGAAGGTGTTTTAAATGCCGACAATCAACCTTTCACCAGCTGCACACGGGGGACAGCATTGGCTAGATGAAAGCTGTGCTCCCGCAACCGCTCAAGTCTTGCATACAGGCGCTACAACATGCTAGCCAAGTGTTCTGGAACCCCCGATTCCAATTCACTCCATTTAACTACACACATTACAGTTAACTCTCCCCCCACCCTATCAAGAGCGAGTTTCCTGATTCGACACCAGAGTGTCCGTGCTGTAAACTGGCTGATGTTGATTTCTAACATATGGTGTGGGAGTGCCCACCAGTACAGGTGTCATGGCTTGAGGTTACAGCCACCATAGCAGAACTTGCAGACCATACACTGTCAACTACCCCTGAATCCTGCCTGTTAGGCCTTCACCCTATAGCAAAGAGGGAGCTAACACTTACACAGGTTCATAGACCTTGCATACGTACTTTTCAAGTGACAAATAGCAATGTCTTGGAAAGCGGCCTCTGTGCCGGACACTAAGAGGTGGCTGCATACTCCCTTGCACTGTGCACGAGCAGAGGCCAACACACTACACATGCTACTCTCTAGAGGAGTGGGGAGAAGGGGTGGGGGGTGGGAAAGTAGGATCTGCTTTCATGGCTACCCCCACTTTTTGCTGGTGTCATACAGTTTTTTCTGACTAGTCTGACTGAGATCCTGCTAATCAGGGCCCCAGTCACTGGGCTTCCTTCCTTTATTGGCTATGGTGAGTACTTGGTACATTCCTAATTGGCTGCTGGTGTACCCTTGTACGTCCCTAGTATGTGGTACTAGGTACCTAGGGCTTAGGTACTCCAGGGGACCCCCATAGGCTGCACCATGTGTTATGCCACCCATGAGGGACCCTCCAAACTCTGACTACAGGCCTGTCACTGCAGTCTGTGTGAGTTGGTGCATGTAGAATTGTACCCGAGTATGATGTATATCCTCCTGTTCATGTGATCTTTGTTCCCCTGTGGACAGTGGGACCAGGAGCTGCGCTGGTAGATTGCATGGATTAGATCTACCCTTACGCGTTCCCGGCAGCCTCCTCCTTACATGCTACTCCCTTATAATGTATTGTTTTATTGACGCACTGTCTGCCATTACCATTGGCATGTTTCATGGTCCTTGCCATCCTCCTTGCCCTGTGATCACCCTTTACCTTAGCCCCCTCGCTGCCAGGCCTTTTGTCCCCCTGTGCCACTCCCTTTTTTGGTTAAAATCATGATCTTCCCAGCTTTCACGAACAGGCAAATATTTGTCAGAAAACCAAAATGTTCTACAAGGTTTTGGCATTTTATTAGGAAATAAGCTATTTTCCTATGTTTTGTGCTTTCAACCGCCTTCCAGTTAGTGGTAGAAATGGGTGTAAAACCAATAATGGATCCCAGAAAGCAATAGATTTAAGAAAAAAGACATAATTCTGAATTTCGCAAGGGGTCAATTGTGTAGATCCTTCAAGGTTTTCCTATAGAAATTAACAGTTGATATAAAATATATTGAAAACAACAGTCATTTGTGCCTACATTTTCACCTGTAACTTCTAACTATGTTAGATTTTTTAAAAGCAATATACCGTTATGTCTGCAGGGCCCTTCTGTTAGCGGGGATATATCGGGCTTGTAGGTCCACCAAGAACCCGAGAAACCCAGAGCCAATAACTGAGCAGCACCTTGCAATGGTTATTCATTGTGTACCGGGGAGACAGCAATTCATTTGGTAAAATATAAAGAGAGAAAAATAGGTATCAAAGAAACGTAGGTATTTCTCATATTGGGACCAAGATAAGGAGTTTTGAAGCAGTGGTTATTTGCACATCTCTGAATTTGTGGGTAGCAATGCCAGCATGTGAATTAGGGGGCATTTTTCAAAATGTCTTTTTTACCCACTGTGTTATATTTTCAAAGGCAGAAATGCCTAGAAAAACAGCTGCTAATAACACTTGTTCTACTATTCTGGGTTCCCCTAAGTCTACCGATAAAAACGGTACCTCACTTGTGTGAGTAGGCCTAAAGCCTGTGACAGGAAATGGGTCAAAATGCAACATGGATATTTTTTGAAAACTAGACACCCAGGGGAATCCAGGATGGAGTGACTTGTGAGGCTATCGCCAGGTTCTGTTACCCAGAATCCCTTGCAAACCTCAAACTTTGTAAAACAAAAAACATTTCCCTCACATTTCTGTGATGGAAAGTTCTGGAATCTGTGGGGAGCCACAAACTTCCAACCTCCCAGCATTCCACCAAGTGTCTCGATAAAATTGGTACCCCACTTATGTGGATAGGTTTAGAGCCCGCAACAGGAAACGGTCCAAAATAAAAGAAATGTGGTCACATAATTTTTTGCAAGGAAAACGGACCCTTCTTTCGCAACGTGCCTACCTGTGGATTTTAGACCCTAGTTCAGCCGGCACGAAGGGAAACATAGCAACAGGAAATTGCCCAAAACGTACTGTGGAGACTTCGAAATTATTGATCACAAAAAGATATGGTTTTGCGAGAGTTACCTGTGCTTTTGGTCACATGCTTGGCAGCCATCTAGGAAAACCTACCAAACCCAGACATTTAAAAAAAAAAAACACCTGGGAGAGTCCAGGGAGGTGTGGCTTGTGTAGATCGCCCAATGTTTTCTTACCAAGAATCCCCTACAAACCTCAAATTTATTGTATTACTGTATTGACACCTTTTTATTTTCAATAAATTTTACTCTGAACTTAAAAATTATATTATCTTCAAATTTCTGTTTGAGATCACCATGCCGGTACAGATTTCCTACCACCCAGAGTGCCCCTCAAAAAATAAAAATGATACCTCACTTTTTTGGGTGTCCAATGCAGAATCGCTTAAACAAAAAAAAATAGGGTGCTTAGAGCTTGTTGTGCTATTTCCTCAGTCTCTACGTTTTTGGCCTTTCCCAGTCGCAGACCCTTGGCTACCCAAACAAATGAGGCATCATTTTTATTGGGAGACCGAGAGGAATGCCGGGTTGTAGGATATTTGTGCCAGCATGGTGCACCCACACAGAACTGTGAGAAAAATGTAATTGTTTAGCCACATTTGAGATTTGCAGGGAATTCTGGGTAAGACAACTTTGGGGAACCCATGCAAACCACACATCCTTGGACTCCCCGGGTGTCTAGTTTTCAGAAATGTCTGAGTTTGGTAGGTTTCCCTAGATAGCCACAGAGCCAGGGACCAAAAATGCAGATGCCCACATTGCAAAACAAGGTAATTTTGTGATAAATAATGTTGCTGTCTTCACAATGTGTTTTGGGACCCTCCCTCTCCAGGCCCTTAGCCTTCCCACACAAGTGAGGCAGCATTTTTATCAGGAGAGCTGGGAGAACTTTGGGTGGTAGGAAATGTGTGAGTGCTTGGTAACAAAACTCCCTTCGCAAAAATAGGTTGTTTTGTGATAGATTGGGAGCACCTGCGTTTTTGGGCCCTGGCTTGCATGCCATCAATGGAAATCTACTAACCATAGACATTTCTGAAAACTAGACACCTGGTGGAGTCCAGGGATGTGTGGCTTGCATGGATCTCCCAAAGTTTTCTTATCCAGAATCCCCTGCAAAGCTCAAATTTAGCTAAAAAGGTCACATTTTCCTCCCATTTCTCTGTGACAAGTTTGTGAGATCACTGCCCGGCACATATTTCCCACCACCCATCGTTCTCCTCAGTCTCCTGATAAAAATGATACCGCACTTTTGTGGGTGCCCAAAGCAGAGTCAACCTATTAACTTATATTAAAAAACACTGCCCTTTTGGACTCTCTTTGGTCCCCCCCCCTCAGTGTTTCATTTTATAGGTTTTTAGGTTCTCTGTTTTGAGCAGCCACACAATTGAGGTATCATTTTTATCAGGAAACTGAGGAGTACGCTGGGTGGTGGGAAATTTGTGCCGGCATGGTGATCCCACAACTTTTCCACACAGAAATGTGAGGAAAGTGTGACTTTTTATCTAAATTGACGTTTTGCAGGAGCTTCTGGGTAGCAAAACGCTGGAGGTTTCACGCAACCCACACCACCAGCCAAGCACCATCCTTGCACACCACCAGCCAAGCACCATCCATGCTTACCACCAGTCAAGGACCATCCATGTACACCACCAGCCAAGCGCCATCCATGCACACCACCAGCCAAGTTCCATCCATGCACACCACCAACCAAGGACCATCCATACACACCACCAACCAAGTGCCATCCATGCACACCACCAGCCAAGCACCATCCATGCACACCACCAGCCAAGCACCATCCATGCACACCACCAACCAAGGACCATCCATGCACACCACCAACCAAGCACCATCCATGCACACCACCAGCCAAGCACCATCCATGCACACCACCAACCAAGCGCCATCCATGCACAAAACCAGCCAAGCACCATCCATGCACACCACCAGCCAAGGACCATCCATGCACACCACCAACCATGTGCCATCCATGCACACCACCAGCCAAGCACCATCCATGTACACCGCCAGCAACACAACATCCACGCACATCGCCAGCCAAGCGACAGCCCACACATACCACAAGCAAAGCTGAAGTCCACACACACACCTCAAGACATGGTCCATCCATGCAGACCGATAGCCAAGCGACAATCCACGCACACTGCCAGCCAAGCACTAGTCCACACACACTGCCAGCTAAGCGCAAGCCCACACATGCCACCCGCAAAATGCAGGTTCACACACAGTCAGCCCAACGCCAGTAAACACCGACCATCAGCCGCACTCCAGTTGACACACAGAAGCTAGTGTCTAGAGGTTTTCAGCAGATTAGTCTAAAAATATTGCTGATCTGCCCCCAAGAGTGTGGAGGGGGACAGAGCAGCAAAGATTTGTTCACAAAAAAAGGGGACCGGCCCAGCCTAAGCCTATAAACATTTATATGGTTCCTGGTGGACTTTCTGCACCCCAGTCAGCAGATCAGGGGCTATTGCCCCTTTGGGGGAGGGTGCATTAGCATCGCACCCATCTTTTATTAAAACAAATCTTGGTGTCTAATAGGCTTTCTGCCCCCGGGGGCATATCAAGGGCAATTACCCCCATCTGCCCCCTGAAGGCGGGCAGAAAGACTACCCCATTTTTTGTTTGGAGGTGGGGGCATTGGCATTGGCATTGGCATACATATTAAAAACAAGAAATCCCTGGGGCCTAGTGGGCTTTCTGCCCCATGGGTGCATAGCGGGGGCTAGTACCCTCAATTAAACCTGAGGAGGGGTAGAAAGACTTCTATTTTTATAATTGTGAATGGGGGCATGGCTTTGCCCATTGCGGGTAGCCCCAATCCCTCTTTTCTAATAAAAATAAAATCCCTGGTGTCTAGTGGGCCCCCCCCCCGGGGAGCAGATATGGGGTAATAACTCCCATCTGCCCCAGGGAGGGACAGAAAGACTGTCCCTTTAGTTTTGGGGTGTAGAGACATTAGCATGCCCATTCTGGGAAGCCCCCACTCCTCTTTCAGAGAGGGAAAAAAACCTTGGCGTCTAGTGGGCTTTCGGCCCCCTTGGGGGGGCTGATAGGGGGTAATAATCCCTGTAGATTTGGTTGTCTCTGGTTGGCAGAGGTAGTTACTTCTGACCAAGCAGGGACCCACCTCCTCTAGTTAGGGTAGAGGCCTATAGATTTAGATTTAGATTTAGGGTTACCCCCTTAGTAGTGTTACCGAGCAGTTAGACTTATCTTCGAGGAAAGGTATGACGCATTTATGACCATGTACAGTAATATCTTGACACTCTACAAATGGACACCACACCAGTTGTATATGAAAACATACCGTTCTTTATATAATCTTTATCATCAGGCCAATAACAGTAAAAAAGAATCCACAATAAGTTAGAAGAAAAAAAGGTGATTGTAAGTGTGTTGCAACACGACTCAGTTCAATTTGGTTTCGAGTGGCTGGGGCAACTCGAATACTCACAGTCGACAGGGGTGTGATGTGGAATCATCTGGTGGGATGTGTTCGATAGTACGAGTCGGTTCTGGGGAACCACGATGAGAAGCTGCTGGACTGTAGACGTTGGTACGAGGCGTACTTGATGTTCGGCTCGAGGCGTACGAGCCGCGCTGAAATACTACTGGGCTGTAGATGTCAGTACGAGGCGTACGAGCCGCGCTAAAATACTGCTGGGCTGTAGATGTGCAATGCGATGCGTACAGGAGGTACAGTTCATAGGGTGTGAGCCCTGACAAAGTCAGCAGGGCTTGTCAGATGTGATGCAATGCGTACAGGAGTTACGGTTCGTAGGGTGTGAGCCGCGACGAAGTCAGCAGAGCTCGCAGGTGCGTTGCAATGCGTACAGGAGGTACGGTTTGCAGGGTGTGAGCAGTGACGAAGTTAGCAGGGCTCGTCAGTTGCGTTGCAATGCATACAGGAGATACAGTTTGTAGAGTGTGAGCCACAACAAAGTCCGCAGGGCTCGTCAGATGCGATGCAATGCGTACAGGGGGTACGGTTCGTAGGGTTTGAGCCGTGACGAAGTCAGCAGGGCTCGTCAGATGCGTTGCAATGCGTGCAGGAGGTACGGTTCGTAGGGTGTGAGCCGCGACCAAGTCAGCAGGGCTTGTCAGATGTGATGCAATGCATACAGGAGGTACGGTTCGTAGGGTGTGAGCCACGACAATGTCAGCAGGGCTCAACAGATGAGATGCGATGCGCAGGAGATACGGTTCGTAGGGTGTGAGCCGCGACAAATTCAGCAGGGCTCTTCTTAGTCCAAAGCAATCTAAACTACAGCCAAAAAGGCCCCTAGATTTAGGGCAAAAGGGGTCTTTTGAAGTTGTTTGATCCGGCAGGGGGTTCCCCGGTACCCAGGTACTTGTTGTGGGTGTTTCCTGCCAGATAACACCTCTTTCCTTTGAAGGAGGGAGGCAGGGTCGGCAGACACTCAGCGGGAAGTGGGGCCGGCACTGTGGAAGGCAGGATGCTCAACAGAAACTACGCCAACCCTCCCATCTAAATGCAACCAGCTAACACCAGGCTCTGGGGACGGCCCAGACCCTGTCACTTTTCCCAGACATCTGACTACACATCTTCGGCAGCACACAGCAAGGTTTGGGTAAGAAAATAGTCACTTTCTAAAAGTGCTATTTCCAAAATCATTCCCCTAAAAGAATGCATTACGAACTCCTGAGTTCCGGGACACTCGTCTGGGATCTCAACCATTTTCACTGGGTCAGATACGAATATAAGATGTCATATTTATCAGAAGGAGCACTTGCACTGTGGCACTGATCAGCAGTGGCACAGTGCTCAGAGCATCTTGTCCAGCACAAAAATAGGTCATACACATAGGAGGCATAATGAAAAATGGAAAGGGAGACCCCCGCCAAGGATGCCAGATCTCTCAATCCCAATCTACCTCCCAGAGGGGCGAGCAGACTGTCGCTGTTGTGGTTGGGGTATGGGCATAGACATGCCCACTGTGGGCACCCTCCACCACTCTATTATTAAAAAAAGACAATAATTCCTGGTGCCTAGTTTGCTTTCTGTAACAGTTGGGGGCATTATAATGCCCATTTTGGGTAGCCCGCACCCCTAAGTAAAATAAAAAAAAGAATCCTTGGTGTATAGTGTGCCTTCCGCTCCACCTCCCCGGGGGGAGGGGGTAGAAAGACTGAATATGGGCAAATTATTATGGGGGAGCAAAGGCTCTTGCCTAAGGGGCCACTCCCCCCTCTCTGGTGTCTAGTGGTGGATCCCTGCTAGGGGATCGCCCTCTTGTGGTGCCAAGAGCATATAGGCAGTGAAAATGAAATGAAAGGATCAGGTAATTTCACTTTCACTATAAGGAAGTCAGCACGCCATGCACGTCGATTGTCAGTATACTGGAAAAAAGAGCATCGGGCAGCTAGATTTCAAAATAGTGGGCCTTGGACGTAATGGTTCAATCCATGGCACCGGAGCACCACAAACCTGGACGTAACCGTATGTCCAAGGCTTGGAAGGGGTTAGTAGATCTAGCTCTAACACTGATGTAACTGGAAATGCTTCCCAACCATGATGTGCTCTACATATGCCACATATATTATGAATGAATGAAAGGCGTTTTATAACACGCAAACTTAGCCCCAGAGGGCATCAAGGTGCGATAACAAACAAACAGAAAGTCCAAACTACCAAGTGAAGACCACTATGACCACCAGAAGCGCGGTCGTTAGGCATTTTCTAAAGATCGACAGGGAGGCCTGACTACAGAGTTCAGGAGGTAGAGAGTTCCGAAGTTTTGGAGCTAAGGTGGAAAAAGCTCTACCACCCCATTTTGCCTTCACAACTCTGGGGACCGAGAGCAAATTCTTAGATGCTGAACGAAGGGTTCTTCTGGGAGTATAAACACACCGAAGGGACCTGATTCCTTCTGAGCCTGAGCCATGGACATCACCATGAGCCAGACACAGAAGTTTGAAAGAGATCCTAGAGGGAATCGGAAGCCAGTGAAGACCCCTTCTGGCCAGAGTTGCCGACCATCCTGGCAGCAGAGTTCTGCACCATCTGAAGACGGTAGATGGAGCTCTTGTTAATGCCACTATAGAGGGCATTACAATAATCTAGCCTCGAAGAGACCAAAGCAACTGTTGATTGTTTCCGGGCTGCATGGGATAGATAGGGAGCAATCTTCCTCAACGTTCTTATGATGGCACAGCAGGTGGACACCGTTCTGTTTACCTAAGAGTCAAATGATAGACTGGGATCAATTAGAACTCCAAGGTTCCCGGCGGAGACGGAGGGAAGAGGGCATTCCCCCAGGGAAGAAGGCCACTAGTCCTTTGACCATAGTTCCCGACTACCACCAAAGACCATGATCTCGGTTTTATCCCCATTCAATTTTAAGAAATTTCGCACCATCCATTTGGAGACTGCCTCCATACATGCTCTAAACTTGAGAGCTGAATCGCTTGCCGACTGGGTGATAGAGACCAGGATCTGTGTATCGTCGGCGTAAGATAGTACTTCAAGGCCGAAGGATCTCACCACCTTAGCAAGTGGGGTAACGTAGATGTTGAATAACAAAGGGCTCAATGAAGAGCCCTGTGGTACCCCACATGGCACTTCTTGAGAGGCGGAGAGGAAATTGCCCAACTTGACTCTCTGCTCCCTAAGATGTAGAAAGGAGGAGAGTAGATTGAGAGCGGTGCCCTCTACCCCAATATCCTTAACCCTGGAGTTCAGAATTGACGGGGACAAGGTGTCAAAAGCTGCTGTGAGATCTAACAACACCAGCAGAGTAGAATGTCCCTTGTCGACCTCCAGGCGGAAATTGTTAATCACAACCGTGAGGGCAGACTCCGTGCTGTGTGCAGCCCGGAACACGTGTTGAGAGATATCCAATAAATTAGAACTCTCAATGAAGGCGGAAAGATTACGATTGATATGGGCCTCAAGAATCTTGGCTGGGGCCAGAAGTAGGGAGATAGGACGAAAGTTTTTTAACACTCCGGGGTCGAGAGAGGGCTTTTTGAGCAGTGGTTTGACAACAGCAGTCTTCCAGGAAGAGGGGAAAATCCCCTCACTGATGGCCATGTTTAAAACCTATAGTAGCGGAGGGAGGACGACCCCTCTGCAGGTCTTTAAGGTTCTTAAATGGCAGGGGTCTAAGGGCGAGGATGACTTGGTGGCATCAAGGAGATGGTTAAGATCTTCTAAGGTCAAGAGAGGGAAGCCGGTGAGACCCAATTTGGGATAGACTTCGGTGGTCTCAGTATGGGGAGAGGAGCTCATAGAGAGAGAAAGTGCTGAATTAGCATCCAGCTCCTGATTGCAAATCTCAAGAGAGTTATAAATGTCGGCAATTTTGGAGTGAAAGAAGCTTGTGATATTATCTCAGAGCTCCTGTGTTTCAATAATAGGATCGGCAACTTTAGGAGCCGATAGGGAGTCAATTATTTTAAACAGATCTCGTGATGATTTTAGAGAGGCAGTAAGATTGTTAAAATGGCTTCTTTTTTTCCTCAACAATAGCCTTCTTATAATCTCTCAATAGAGATTTGTGTAGGGCTTTTCCCTGGGGGTCAGGGTGTGCATGCCAAGATCTCTCCTGTTGTCTGCACTTCTGGCGTAGAAGTCTTAGACGATCAGAGAACCAAGGCTGAGAGGGACTCCTTCGCGCTGAATAGTAACGTTTAGCCGGTGCTTGGGTTTCTCTAGCGTTGGCTAGGGCGTTAGAGAGACCCAGTGCCACTGCATTGGAATCAGATAGAGAGAGAGCTGAAAGCGTCCATGAAAGGTGCAAGGGTATCATCATTGATCGCTCCGTAATTTCTTCTAGTCTCCCAGATGTTACTCTTAGGTGTATTTGGTGACGTAGAGTTAATTTTAAGGTGAAAAGGAACTGCTCTATGGTCAGACCAAGAAAGAAGGATGGGAGAACCAGTCGTCAATCTGGCATCATTAGTAAAAATGCCATCCAACGTATGGGCAGCGGAGTGCGTGGGGCCCTCGTCCAATTGGCGCAGACCACAAGCGGCTAGACCATCTATTAGTGTCGTTGTATCCTTGGTGTCTGTGGCCTCTAAGTGAAAGTTAAAATCGCCCAAAATACTAAAATTTGGCTTGTCAACAAACGGCTCAATGAGTTTGGGAATATTTTGTTGAAAAGTAGTTTTAGGACCCGGAGGTCTGTAGCAAAGAATGCCAGAAAAGGAGGCTGAGGGGAGAAAATTGATAGAGAAGTGCATTGCCTCAAAATTATCGGAGGGAGAGGAGAGGGGCTCAGTGCGGCAAGTAAAGGTATCTCTGAATAGGATTCCCAGTCCCCCGCCTCTGAACCCAGTCCTGTCCATCCTGGTCAGAGTATAGCCTTCAGGGACTGCCTCCACCAAATCAGGACCTGAAGACTCAGAGCCCCACGTTTCGGTTATAAAAACCCAGGGGGGATTTTTTTGGGAGACAAAATCATTGAATGATGCGTTGTTACGGGCCAGCGACCTAGCATTTATGAGCAGGCCAGCCTTTTTTATTAAAATAGCATCGGGCATAGATTTCCCTGAATTAACCTGCTTTCTGATAAGGTGTCGGGAACGTGTTGATTTAAAAGCCACTGTACAGCATTGTATATTAGCAAGGTTTTCAGGAAAGGTCGCAAAATGACAGAGGTCTAAATGAAAGAAGCGCTGAGCGAGAGTAAAACTCACGGACTGCTTGGAGTATAAAACGTGGCCCACCCCGCCTGGCTCCTGGCGCTTCCTCAGCGCGGACGGGCGCAGACGGGCTTAACTTTGGCGCAACTTCGACGCACGCCCGCTGAGCACGTCCGCTATACGCAGAGAAAGTCATCCCGGTTAAATATGTCAGGTCCCGAGTCTGTCGCCCCACCTGACCAACACCAGCCAATGGGAGCGGGGAACAGCTGTCTGCCGACGTGCCCTCCACGCAAACAGGAAAATCCGCGGTGGAACGGGGCACAGGCAGGGAAGGGAGTAAACACTGAGGAAACTACACAATACGATTTAAAAGCAAGGTAAAGTGCAAATGGTTTTAAAACACGACAAAGTTTTAAAAGTTAAATTCTAAAATAGCAGCAGGAGTATATCAAATAGCAGCAAGTATTTCAGAGTTAATGTAAACAGCCAGGCATAGTAGTTATGCACTGGGAGCTAAGACCATTGTCATTGATGCTCCCTGCAACCAATATTGCTCAAAGAGTTTTCTCTTGTTGATATTTGACAAGTATAAAACATGCAATCAAATATTTATGAGATAATGAGATGCAAACGTACCTCCATCCTGCACATCCTGGGACAAGACTGCTGGAAAGAGATCGATGGGAAATGAGAAAGGTTTGGAGGTGAGCAAAACACTGAAACATTACCTGAAAGAACAAATAAAAAAATAACTGTAAGGAGGAGATAGATGGATATTAGAAATTACAATAGGGACAAGCAAGAGAAGGAAATAAACTCACTTGCCCTGTGATTTTTTATAGAGCAAAAAAAAAGTTAAAGTTAGCAAAGTACTGAAAAAAACACAATTTAGAACCTATAGAAACTGAAAACAGAAAAGCCTATGCATCTTGTTTTCAATGCCTATGATCAGAGAAGAGGACTTGCTGCATGCACGGGAGGATTAACAACGAGACCTAGTGTGCCATGACGGTGCACCAGGTGCAGTTTTCTGTAGTCATGAATTCCAATGGTCTCAGGGAAGTGTAGTCTTTTTATAACTGTGTTTAACGTGGATGCTAATAAAGCAAGGGATGAAATGCATAATAGTTGAGATTTTTGGAATCTTTACACTTAGGAAAATCTCAATTCTGAGCATGCATACAACACATAATGTGAAGTTTAAAACAAACAGATGGCAGGCAAGAAAAGAAGTGGAGAAGGGCAAAAGGGAAAGGGAGAGAAAGAAGCACAATGGTTGTGGCACTCTTCCTGATAGCCTTAGAGCCCCTCACATTCACCATATGCTGCATAGAAGACATTTGGGAAACTGAAATCATAGCCGGCGACCTGAAAATTAGGCTGCATGTGGACATCATACTCCTCACTTTAGCCTCTCCAAAACGTTCGCTGTCAGCACCGACGTTCACCATATCAGACTTTACAGTATTTTCCAGGTACAAAATGAACTAGACCAAAAGTGAAGTCTTACCCTTGATGGTCTATACCACGAGGGAAGCCCTCCATGAACATCCATTTCGGTAAATCGACACAGAGATGAAATATTATGAGTATTGTTTACTACCGATTTTCCAATGATGATCAAAGACAATATGACTACACTGACTGATCAAATGCACAGGGATTTCACTAAATTGATCAAATGGCAATTGTCGCTGTGGGGACGAGTCTAAACTGGGAACATGGTGGTAGTCCAAGGTTTAACTACATTTGCAGCATGCTGACTATACTGTCAGCTTTCACCTCAAGGATATCATTCTGCCACAGATCTGGAATGCACCAATTGGGTACGACTGAAACAACAGCTGTGGGTAGGCACGGGGACCACAGGCGATATATCTGCATCATCCCTCACAGATACCTCAAACAGAACTGCTTTGTGGGCCTAGCGGTACAGAAGCGATGAAGGGGGGAAATCTTTGCCACCAAGTACTCCGCCTTTGCTAGGGGGTGCTGGTTTGTTTCCTTCCTTCCCTGTTTCTCTCACAGATCGAGATCATAGACCCAGAAGGTCACTACGTAATATTAACAGGTAAACTGGATGGCAAAGATAAAGCCTGTGTGAATATTTATGCCACAAATGTGGGCCAAACTATCATTCCTTTTCTCCCTAATTTTCTGTTCACCCGAATACATCATTACCCTATGTTACTTGGAGGAGATTTTAACTGCATGGCTGGTGTAACTTTAGATGGATCACACCCCCACTGCTCACATCCCCACTACATTAAACTGCCCACGCATTTCGATGTTGGATTAACGATTGAGGATTTGTTGATACCTGGAGAACCTTAACTTCGGAGGGGGGTTTCGATTCTTATTACTTGGGTACACACAAGCTATCAGTACACTTAAATGCTTTTTTTTATGCTTGGCTAGCGTACATGCGAGAGCTAGAAGGGTCGAATATCTGGTGAAAAATACTGTGACCACCACCCCTTATTATTGATTCTGGCCTGGGTGTTGTCCAGACCCCGCACTGCGACATGGAAGCTCAATACTGCGAATCTGATGACCTAGTCTTCAGATCTACCCTAGGGAACGTGATCAGTTATTACTTTAATGAAAATACGTGTACGACTTTCGACTTCCACCCAGCTTCATACTGAGATCAAACACTTGAAGCCCCTCTTAATAAAACCGGATCTACCGTCAGAGGAAGCACAGGTCCTGCATGACAGACTGAGAGCAGAAAGCTAAAAACTCCTAAAACTAGTGGAGAGGCTCACGGCATACGAATAGTGAGCATATATAAAACTAGGGCACACATAGTTGCTGAATCCAGCAGATTACTAGTGTGGCTGCTCAATCCTGATATTAAACAACAATGGTCCGAGACCTATATATTTCAAATTGATTTGCAAATTTTGAATATTACAATTGAAATTGATACAATAGATTAAAGTATTGTATGTATTTGGAAATGGATGCTGTTGCCATCTTTTATATGGTTATCATCAATTGAGTAGAGCTGATCAAGCAACATATGCTCTGTACTTGTGAATCTTGATTCATTAATCAATTTGAAATATATAGGTCTCAGACCATTGTTGTTTAATATCGATGTAATACCCAGGTCCAGTACCGTTTGGGTCACCCGATTTCTTTAATGGCTCAATCCTGATAGACAGGGTCCCCAAATTCTGCAGATACACAACAAGGAGAGAGTGACCGGCGTTATAGGTAAGCCGAGATTAATACGGCCTTGGCTGTCTATTATTCTAACATCTATGGGTGCTCTGATGTGGAGCCAACCCAGCCAGTGCAGGATTATGCTCTATCGGCAAGTACGAAGCAAATATCACCGGTAGCGGCTGCATCCCTAGGAGGTGATATCCCAATCCAGGAAGATATGGGTTGAGTAAAGCCCTGGGCAAGGTATCAGGCTCAATTGGCTTGACCCTGGAATTTTATGCATCTTGTGCAGGCTCGCTTGCCCCAGCCTTGACTACATTGTATAATGCAGCAAAAACAGCGGGGGAACTCCCACCAATGAAGGGAGAGTCCCTGTTTGTTCCACTCCACAAAAAGGGTAGAGTGATAAGATAACATCCAAAAGACTGCTCTCCTTATTAAATGTAGATTATAAACTACTTAGTAAATTGTTGGTGACTAGGCACATCCACGGAGCTGCTGAAGGGTATGGAATAAAGCCAGATTAGGCATGCGGTCACTAACCAGTCAATTAATCACCCTAAGACGCAGGCTCATGAGGCCCTATCACCACGCTTCAAATAGACCATATTAGGTCATTTTTTATGATAATGCCTCACTAAGGGACAACTCAAGCCCCGAGGCTAAACCTAGCAGCCGATTTTTGTTCTTAAGTTTTAGGACCATAGGCATTTAACATTTAGTTGAGCATTGAGTATTTTTGTAGGGATCAACAGAGGTCCTGATGAGTAGGCAGGAGGGGTCTGCCTATGAAACATGTCATGTCGACAAAGTAGACCACACTTCCCAGCTTGCGAAGCCATTAAACTAGCCAGGGAATTTTTACCCTTTTTTTATACCACCATTCACGTAAATAGGTCCCTACACTCCCTAAAACATATCACTATCCTCATCCTATCACATAGCCTATTGTCAAAAATATAAGTGCTCCCGTGTCACTCGTAGGTCGAAGCACGCCCCGCCCCGTAGAGGGACGGGAAGACCCCAATGATGGGAGAATGACACTATGGGATTCATAGTGTGTGAGGGGTATTTTAAAACCACACAGTGCCCTCATTCTGCCACTCGCAGAGAGGCCTAATTTTCACATTGCAGTGTATCTATGAGTTTAGAGAACATTATAAGAAATTAGTGATTAGTTTGTTTGTTTAAGCATTGGACCCCTCCTGAGGCGAGTAGCCGGGAGGTAGACTGCCTTCTGAATTTCACTTTATTGTTTATGTTTAACTGCTGATTGCGAGCATTTTAAACGGCGGCTTTTAAATATTTGATTAATTTACCGCACTTGCCAAAATCCTGACATTACTAAATCTAGACCCTGCACATAGACGATAACAGCCGATTTGCGGGCTGAATACCGATTTATTTGGCATTAGAATCAGAAACGGCGGACATCTTAGGTGGGAGGCGTGAGCTTCAACAGCGCTCTAGCCATCCCTACTTAAGGAGCCCTTTGCTGAACATCGCGAGATTCGTTTGTTTGTTTGAGCATTGGACCCCTCCTGAGGCGAGTAGCCGGGAGGTAGACTGCCGTCTGAATTTCACTTTATTGTTTATGTTTAACTGCTGATTGCGAACATTTTAAACGGCGACTTTTAAATATTTGATTAATTTACCGCACTTGCCAAAATCCTGACATTACTAAATCTAGACCCTGCACATAGACGGTAACAGCCGATTTGCGGGCTGAATACCGATTTATTTGGCATTAGAATCGGAAATGGCGGACATCTTAGGTGGGAGGCGTGAGCTTCAACAGCGCTCTAGCCATCCCTACTTAAGGAAACGGAAATACTCCGCGATAGCGGACGCGAATTGTGGACGCGCCTGCATCAGCGCCGGAGTCACGCCTGAGTCAGCCCGTCTGCGCCCGTCCGCGCCTCGGACGTGCCCGACGGCCATGGCTCTTATTCCTCTGTCTCCTTCACTGGTATGTTCCAGCAGCTCTATAAACACTGCTACTATTCTCACTCCCTCTATACAATACAGTTCGGAACAACTATTAGCTCTAAAATTACCTAGACAGCCGTGCTGCTGTATATTCGAGTTGGATAGAAAGTGCAATATTTGCCATAACTGCTCTTTAGCAACAAATTCTGTTGGGACAAAACAATTAGAGAATCGAACCAAAACGACATGCTCTAACTCTGATTCTAAGCTATTTACCTTCTTCAGCTTAAACTGTCGCTCCCTACCCAAACATAAAACAGAAATTTTCAATTTTTTAATAGATGAAGCTCCTGACGCTTTGTTTATTACTGAAACGTGGCTTCATGCAAGCTCTGGACCTGATGTGGCCATGGCCCTCCCTGATTCATATGCGATTATACGCCTTGATAGGATAAACAAAGTAGGAGGAGGCATCGCTGTGATTTTTTAAAAAAACCTATACTTGTGAGTTTAAAAAACTTCCCTGCCCTGGGTGCGAAGGCGCCATTTTTAAAATTATACTTTTTTCAAATTTCACTTTTTCAGGTGCACTCATCTATCGTCCGCCTGGAGCAGCATCAAATTGGCTAACTAATATATCGGAACTTCTAGGCCCTCTCGCCATGAATGCTGCCAATTTCACAGTTATAGGCGACCTAAACTTACATTTGGATAATGACCACTGCATAAATGCCACAGAACTCATTGCCGATCTTGCGTCCCTCAATCTAAGCTTGAAGAACTCTGGCCCTACACATACCGCAATTTTCTCCAACATTAATAATTTGGACACCTTTCTCGCCTTGCCTATTCCCTGGTCAGATCATTTTCCTATTAAATTTTTATTTCAAGCGCAACCCCTAAATAAAGACACTTCGGTGGTCTCAACCTCTACTGTTAGGAAATGGAAAAAAATAGATATCAACATTCTGAATACCTTATTAGAAAACACGACACCGTGCACTAATACGAGAGTGCAAAATCTCTTGGCATCTGTTCAGACATGGCTTTTGACAGCCATCGACTCGTGCCTGTCCAAAACAAAGTTAAAGGGTAAAAATCAACGTCTACCTGCCCCTTGGTTCAATGACTCTTTAAAGCTAGAAAATACCAAATGCAAAAATGCTGAGCGTCAGTGGAGAAAGTCTTATTCCATGGAAGCTAAAAAAGAATATAAAATCCAATTAACACACTACCAAAAGATGTGTAGTAAAGCCAAAGCTGAATTTGTCTGCATTAAAATCACTGCAGCCTTAAATCAATCTAAGACTCTTTTCAACACAGTTAAAGAGCTGGCCGGCTCAAATACCTCACAAACTCCACCTGACCTTAATAAAACACAATGCGACCAACTAGCTACCTTTTTTGTAAATAAAGTAGATAAAATTTACCAGAGCATCGAACGTGACCAGAATAAACACGACGAAGTTCTCATTGATACTCGTAATTCCCCTCCTAATAGACCTAGTATTCAAGATGACACTCTAGATGCCAATGTTTGTAATACTCATACCTTCTTACTAAACAATTGGCCTATGCTTAACATTGATACTGTCATTGACCTTATAAATACGATTAAATCTGGATCACCAAGAGACCCTTTACCATGTTCTATTTTGAAATTACTCAGTAGGAAAGCCATGTCCATTATCACTGATCTCTTAAACATATCCTTGCAGGAAGAACATGTGCCACAGGACTGGAAACATGCAATGATTCACCCATTACTGAAAAAAGCTGACGCAGATCCAAAAGTGCCTTCTAACTTCCGGCCAATCTCTCTTCTCCCTATTTTTGCAAAAGTTCTGGAGAAACATGTCCATCGCTGTCTCACAGATTTCATAACCACACATGACCTGTTGCCTCCCCATCAGTCCGGCTTCCGGGCTGGTTTCTCAACTGAAACCACCCTGTTAGGTGTGACAGAGAATATCCGTGCTATGATAGATAAAGGTGAAACGGTGGCACTCGTGCTTCTTGACCTCAGTGCCGCATTTGACACTGTGTCACATGCGGTACTAATAAAGACTCTCCACTCATTTGGCATCTGTGGCGCTGCCTTAAATTGGATTAAATCTCTACTTGAGAATAGAACGTTTCAAGTTTTTTCCCAATCTGCTTGCTCTGAAACCCTTACTTTCAAACATGGAGTTCCACAAGGCTCAATTTTAAGTCCGTTACTTTTTAATTTGTATATGAGTCCGCTTGCAAAAATAGTTGAGGAGACCGGTTTAATGATGTTTTCCTACGCTGATGATTCTCAGCTTCTTTTTTCCCTTTCATCATCAGGAAGCAACAACCCCTCCACATTAAATTTAGGACTAGTGAAAATCGCAGCGTGGATGCAAAAAAACTTTCTGAAACTAAACGGTGAAAAAACCGAATTAATTGTTTTGGGGAAAAATAAAGAACTCTGGGTACCCCAGCATTGGCCATCTGTAATGGGTACTCCTCCAACTCCTACTACTCAGGCCCGTAATCTAGGCTTTATTGTCAATGACACACTGAGTATGCACCAGCAAGCTGTTAAAACATCGGCCACTTGCTTTGCCATCTTAAAGTGGCTAAAGAAAATTTGTTGGATGCTACCAGAACATACAAAGAAAACGGTCATCAATGCCTTAATAACATCAAGGTTAGATTACGCTAATGCGTTATATTTGGGGGCTAATAAAGCCACAGTCCGCAGACTGCAAACTGTGCAGAATGCAGCCGCGAGACTGCTAGGAAAAATTCCTATCCATTCCTCCACCACCAAACTTATACGTGAGCTGCACTAGCTAAAAATAGAAAACAGAATTAAATTTATGTCCTTATGCTTCATGCATAAGATCTCTACAAATAAAGCCCCTAAGTATCTACAAAATCTTGTACAATGTTACCATCCATCTAGGACTCTGAGATCTGCAACAGCCAATAAGTTTGTTGTTCCTAAAATAAAACTCTCACGTATGGGCGGCAAATCTTTCGCCTACCTTGGACCCTCACTGTGGAACGCTATGCCACAAGCTTTGCGCTCTGAGGTGAACTACATGAAATTCAGAAAGGCCTTAAAAACCTGGATATTCAACATCTAAGTCAGTCGTCCGATCAGCTACTACTGAATCACAGCGCCGGGAAACCCTTTGTTGGGTAGCTGTTTGCGCTATACAAAATAAATAAATAAAATAAATAGTCACCACTCACATTGATAGAATCCCATTGTTTATAAGTCTAGTTCAGGAGGGTGATTCTATTATCTCCTCTACACTTCCCCAATTGATTTTTTGGGACTAGGCAACCATACAGGTGATCTTATTCACATGCATCAAATGGGTTTTATACCTAAAAGCAGTATGATGCGTACATTCGCCAAATGCTCCATACCTCATTGGTCGACTATCCTAAAGCACTAGTGATCGGCACTGACAAAGAGACAGCATGTGACTATCTGCGTGGAGACTTTCTTTATGCTACTCTGGCCAGCATGGGACTGTGGAATGGCTTTCTCACCTGGACACGTCTGCTATATTTTCCCCTGATATCTCGGGTTCAAAATGGGGTGTGATATCAGCACCCTGTAGGATAGAGACAGATGCCACACAGTGTTGCCCCCTGTCGCCAGTGCTGTTTACCTTGGCTGTTGAACCTCTGGCCCTGATACTCTACACCATCCATCATTATCGAGGAATAGTGATTGACGAACACCCCATCTATACATCCCTATACAGGGATGATCTATAAGTGTACCAGCGTGAGGAACACGCAAATGTGGATCACGCATTTAGAGCTTTGGATTATTTTAGACAGACGTCGAGAGTCCAGGAGAATTGGGATAAGTCAAATGCATTCCCGATACATGCTCTGACACCAGCCGCTATTCTGCCAGAAATGGGGCAGGATCTCTGCTCGGAGCCAGTCACATTATGCTTCCTGGGCATTCATATTTACTACAACTTGGCCGATCTTGAGCAATCTTCAACTGGCACTGATTTTTGCAGACATCCATAAATTCCTGGCTAATACTTCCTCTATCAGTCGCAGGCAGGGTGATACTGTGAAGGTGGTTTTCCTTCCCAGTCTCTTTCATTACTTTGCAGCTCGCCCAAATTGGCTCACAAAGTCTATCTTTTGGGAGATTAACAGCCTATTGATATACCTCATATAAGGCACAGGACGTTGTAGACTGACATTAACCAAACTACGGCACCCCACTGATGGAGGTGGGTTAGCGGTCCCTGACTTGGAGCTTTATTGCCTGGCGGCGCACCTGAAATGGGCAGCTTACTGAAGACATTGTCGATGGGGGAGAGGGGTGTTTGTAGCGCTTTGTGATGTAATATGGAATCTTCCAGCTGTGCGCACAACTTATCATCAGCTAATTATTGCGCAATGGAATCTTCATTGGATTGTTTCACTCGCGCACAAAGCATGCGCTTCCTGTTTCACTCGCGCACACCACACGCGTTTCCCTGCACACGCGTCTCTTTCTGCTGTACACGCGAGTCAATCACAGCGCGAGAGAGAAGACGTCACGTCTCTTCACGAGGTAGAGCGCGAGAAGCGCTCGTTACACAATTTCTTTCTTTATCTTTCCGTTTAAATTATATTAAGATTGCCAATCAATTCCGCCCACCATACTCCTCACCGTATATTTCCTTTTCTTTTACTGCCGCTGGGAAGACTTCGCTTCCTTCCTCATTCTTTTAATTTATATTACCGCCGCTGGAGGAGCAGGAGAGTCGTCCTTTTGATATTTCCTATGTTGAGGCGAAGTACTGGGTTCACCCGATCGTCGCCAAATTATGTAGTGTCTTGTGATGATAAAAGAGCAAACAGGAACTTTAAATAGCCAGGAGTAAGCTTTAATTAAAGCCTCAGCCACAGGAGCAATCTTCAACTGAACTACTGGAACTTCCATGTATTCCCGAATCTCACATGAGATAAGAATACAAGGATAGGAAGTTCCAGTATCTTAAAGGTACATACATAAGAAAGAGTAAACAACATCACAAGGGGCGTGATAGAGACTGGCGTACACTTTCTCTACGCCAGTACCATGCTATGGGCCAGATTGATTAGCCCTAATGCTCAAACAAGCGTTAAATATCTGGTCTTTTGCTGGACATCCTGCAATTTCAATGGGCCTGGGTCTTGCAGCGAACACAAATGAGGGTTACGTGTGCGAAGTACCTTACACTGTCGGAATTACTACAACTCTCGCATGAGGGATATTGGTCTGGGTTGCGGGAGAGAAAGGGCATGAAAGTGCTATGGAGTGGGTAACAGGTGGAAAACTAAGGAACTTTGTGGAACTCGTAAACAAATATACTCCTTCCCACCACTATTTACTGTATCGGTCAGTGGCGGCAAACTTGCAGAGGCCATGGGTGAGGAAAGGCAAGAATCCCCAAAACAGAGGGGTAGAAACCATGTGGAAATAACCCCAATCCACAAGGTGACGGGGGCGGGTGGGGGTAGAGATCTGAGAAGTTCGAGGTGAGCCAGTTGTTACACAGCTGTAGAAGGCCCAGCGGATCCTTGCATCTGTAACACTATTCAAAGCATCACATAACAAAATTCCATAACAGAACACCAACAAGACCAATGTCTGTACACTGCCGTATTACATCATATAACAATAAACAGTAAAGGCATCCTATCTGCAGAGGCTACACATCTTCGCCCCTTTTTAACACCTTAGCTGCGTGTAAACATTTCTCCCCAGTGCTGCGCTGTCCATTAGAACTAGTGCTGAATGGACGTTCAATGGTCGTGCGCAGCACTGGGGAGGTAGCGCTGCTGACGACCATTGGCCGTCAGCAGCACTTAACCACACAAACACATACACACACATACACACACACACACAGAACCACAGAGACACTACCACACACACACAACAAGACAATAAATCAACTCAGAGAACCAGAAAAAAGCAATACCCAAGGAAAATATGAAAAACTAACTAGATGCCACTCAGTCAACATGTAAGAGGAGCTTATCTTTTAGGCACTTTGATAACACGAGAACTCCTTCTTAACCAAGAACTCTGCACCATTCCCTGCAACAGACACTTGGTTGTCACTTACATGTTTTTCACTTTCATTCTCACATTTTCCATTTCTAGCCACTCTTGTCATATTTCACCATTGTCCATTCGAACCACGAATAGCATTGCCTCTAACCTCGATGACTCTAACAGGATCTCTAGATTTCGAAGATGCATTTCTTAGCAAAATGGTGTCTTCCTGACACGTGCCAAATCAATCATTGCGATTTTGACCTCCTGGACATATTTTTCCTTACACCTCACGTCCCTTTGACACCGAGCAACACTGTTTGTCACTCAATTTCCCGGCATCTTCACTTGCTGTAGACATTCATCACATCCTTGACCCATCACCTCCATCTTCAAAAAGGACACAACGAGGACTCCTCTTTCCTCCCCCTCATGAGTGTGAAAGGTGCTTTACCAGAGATCGAAAGAGGAACACACCGACAACACCACTTTTCTCCCCGCCATGAGTTTAAAAGTTGATTTACCAGAGATCAAATGAGGGAAACACAGGGAACACCTCTTTTCTCCAACTCATGAATTTAAAAGTTGCTTTACCAGAGATCAAATGAGGGATACACAGGGGACACCTCTTTTCTCCACGTCATGAGTTTAAAAGGTGCTTTACCAGAGATCGAATGAGGGACACAACAAGGACACCTCTTTTCTCCCTCTCATGAGTGTAAAAGGTGCTTTACCAGAGATCGAGTGAGGTGTACAGCTATAATCCCACCCTAAATATCTGGTAGTTACTTCACAGTCAACTCTAGATGTCACCGCGCTCTGGATACACTCCACTAGAAACCTGTTGAATCTCTCTACATTTAGTTGACCTGAGGGTGGTACAATGGCGTGTATAAATGTTTCACTCTACACTTGCCTAAAATCTCTGTCATGCTGGAGGAAGTAAATTGAACTCCATTATCTGTGGCAGCTCCTCGAGAGTCCCTTCTCTAGCAAACACTTCACAACCAAAAGGAATCACAGAGTTTGTGTTGTGTTCGGCTACACCACGTACTTCCACCCGCCTGGAAAGATGATCCATCATGACAATAAAGTGTCTCATATTGGAAGGTAATTCAGGAAAAGGGTCGAAAAAAAAATCAACCACAACTCTCAAATGTTTATCACTCAAACAGCATGGTGCACAATTTCTCACTAATTCTTCTACCTCCACATCCACTCCAGGGCACCAGAAATCATTTCTTATCCTGCGCTTAGTGGCGCTCATACCCAGATGGCCTACATGAGCTGTCTTCAAAATCTTTTGGTGGAAACATCCTGGGGGAATTAACTTATCACCTCTTACCAACAATCCTCCTTGTAAAGATAACTCATCGCCACCTTGCAATAAGATTGCAAAGAATTCTCCAAAAATTTTTCCCTCATCCCCCCAAATTTCCCAAAATTCATGACCTTGGTCAAAACAGTATCCTCCCTCAACCGATCACACAATTCCATTAAATTGGAACAGATGACCAAATCTTCAACTTATGCAATGATACATGCCTCAATTTCTTCTTGTAAATCTACTGAACACAAATCTAATGGTAACCAAGACAGAAAGTCCACTCTAATGTTCTTTCATCCTGCAATTGTAATCACACTAAAACTCCAATCATTTGATAGATAATCTAGCTGAGGATCTTAATTTGGATTCTAGACAAAATAGCAATGAGTGGTCTGTGATTGGTCCTCAAGCTAAATTTTCTTTTCAAGAGATATGGCTTACACTTGCCGACACCCCAAACGCATTCCAACATATCACTTTCTATTACAGAATATTGTGTTTCCAAATCTTTCATGCTTCTGGAAGCAAATCCCACAGAGACTTCCGTCCCTTCCATCACTTGTAGCAAAAAAACTCAATGCCATATTGTAGGAAACTGGCTATATATATACTACACAAAAATGAGGTGTAGTGTGTATAGAGACCAAGTGAACCCAGAGGTAGGCAGAGGTTAAAGTTAGATAGAACCTTACTCTCTAAAGTGGTAGCTTGGTCGAGCAGTAAGGCAGTATCGGAGGACAGTGTTAAGCATTTGATGTACACACTCAGTCAGCAAATGACAAATAAACATGGCACAGGTATGCATTAAATACTTTTCAGTAATAAGTTACTGGATATAGAACGGGTTGAAAATACAATAGAAATTGTACTTTGTTTGATTTACAGGGTATGCAGAAGGATGCAACAGTTAGCAAATACAGTACATTCAAATGAATATGCTTTTTCAGTAATTTTCACTGCCTGTAGGGAGATGGACCCCTCAACATTTTAGGATTTTCTCATTTTATTTGCATTAGCCATCTGAGAGGTCTGTGATCAGTTTGAACTAGGAAGTGAGTACCAAACAAGAATGGTCTCAGGGACCAAACCACAGTAAAGGCCTCCCTCTCAAAGGCACTCCAACACTGCTCCCTGGGGAGACGCCTTCTACTTATAAAAGCAACAGGTTGGTCTTGGCCTTCATCATTGGTCTGGGATAGGACCGCTCCTATCCCTGGCTCAGAGGCATCAGTCTGCACTATGAACTGCTTGGCATAATCTGGAGCCTTCAGAATTGGTGCTGAGCATATTGCTTCTTTCAGGGTGTCAAAAGCCTTTTGGCAACTAACTGTCCAGTTTACCTTTATGGGCTTTTTTTTGGAGGTGGGTTCTGTGAGGGGAGTCACAATGGGCCCATATCCCTTCACAACCCTCCTGCAGTACCCAGTCGAGCCAAGGAATGCCCTGACTTGGGCCTGGGTTGTTGGAGATGCCCAGTCCAGGATAACCTGGCTCTTGGGCTGTAAGGGTTGCACCTGGCCTCAACCAACAAGGTGGTCCAACTACACCACAGTGCCCTGCCCTAGCTGGCATTCGGATATCTTGATGGTTAGGCCTGCAGTTTGCAGGGCTTTTAAAACCTTCCCAAGGTAGATCAGGTGATCCTGCCAGGTGGAACTAAAGACAGCAATATCATCAAGATAAGCTGCACTAAAGGACTCCAACCCAGTCAGGACTTGATTCACCAACCACTGGAAGGTGGCAGGGGCATATTTTAAACCAAAGGGCATAACAGATTTCTCATAGTGCTAATAGTGCTCTAACAGTTTAGCAGAAAAGCAGTGAGGTACGCACACATTACTAATTGATCAGAACAAATCTCAGTGGTGTTAAAAGATGTTTCAAAGTGTATCAAACAGCAGTTCAGAATGCACAATCCATTGTGCACATATTATTCACACAGCAGCATAGTGTGTACAGATTCCAGAGTACAGTAAACATCACTGAAGTGTACACTGATTTCTCTTCGAGTAGTAAAAGGCTTTGCAGCGTCCCATTATTTCTCAAGGTGCAGCAAACAGTAGTGCAGTGTGCACATATATCTCATTGTTTGGTAAACTACTGCATGCAATGCTTTATCATAGTCAATTACAAGTAATGAAGCGTATACACAGAGCGTAGTAAAAAGCAGTACAGTGTGCACAGATTCGTCAGTACAACAAAAAGCAGTGCAGCCCATATATTGCCGTCACACAGAAAAAACAGTGTGGTGTGAACAGATTACTCAGTGTAGTAAATGCAGTACAGTGTGCACAGATCCCTCATATTGCAGTATGATGCAGTGCAGCGTGCACAGATTTCTTAAAGAGTAGTAAAAGCATGGTGGACAGATCCTCAATGCAGTAAAAAGCAGTAGAAGAGCCCAGCTCAGCCTCAGGGCCCCCCGGATAGAAGAGCCCAGCTCAGGCCCAGGGGCCCACGGATAAAAGAGCCCAGCTCAGCCCCAGGGGCCCCAAATAGAAGAGCCCAGCTCAGTCCCAGGGGCCTCCGGATAGAAGGGACCAGATCAGCCCCAGGGGCCCCCGGATAGAAGAGCCCAGCTCAGCCCTAGGGGCCCCGGATAGAAGAGCCCAGCTCAACCCCAGGGCCCCTGGATAGAAGAGCTCAGCTCAGCCCCAGGGGCCCCTGGATAGAAGAGCCCAGCTCAACCCCAGGGGCCCCGGATAGAAGAGCCCAGCTCAACCCCAGGGCCCCTGGATAGAAGAGCTCAGCTCAGCCCCAGGGGCCCCTGGATAGAAGAGCCCATCTCAACCCCAGGGCCCCCGGATAGAAGCGCCCAGCCCAGCCCCAGAGGCCCCCGGATAGAAGAGCCCAGCTCCTGCAGAGATTCCCTCCAGGATTATTCAGTCTATTTCTACAAACACAGCAGAAGGTGCTGACCATCTCCTACCTGAGCAGAGACCTGTGCAGACATGTCCAAGCTCTCTCCTCCCCCCTGGGGCTTGGGGGGGGGGGGGGGGGAATGAAGATATCTGCCTACCAGACAGGGCTCCTTCCTTCTCTGCAGCAGGCTGCATACACAGTGAGAGGCCGGAAGTGATGTCTCCAGCGCTGCTGGTGCTCTCTCTGCCACCACTGACCCGGAAGAGGAAACCCTTCTGCTTTCATCCAATGTGCAACTCAGTGGATTCATCAGCAGGCGAGGAGCGCCCTCTGGTGGCCGCTGACAGAACCACCGCCTCCAGGCTCCAGCAGTAAATACATTTCACACAAACAAGCATTTATACCTGTAAAGACCTGGGTGTTTTAGATTTCTAGATGTGACAGACAGGGTTGACACCTAAAAGCAGCTGGGATGGCAACACTAGTCACAGACATGGATGGTCTTAAGACACACAATACAAATACGGCATTTGCAATCCAGCGGGCCACACAGATGCGGCATTACTAGGCTGTCAGGGCGATGGATATGAAGTTTGTTTTAATTGCAGGAATTATTCATTTTAGGGAATCTTGGTTGTGTTAATGTATTTTTATAATTGGGTTGGCTGGTCTGTTTTAAAGCAGGTTTCAGTGGGAGCCTGACTCGTGCACAAGCTAATATTTAAACACAGAGTTACATAATATTTGTGTTGGGTGAGTGTCCCAGATGGTATTTATGTATTATGTATGTACAGCGTGGTTATGAGAATGCTTACATTAATTCAGGATTGGAGTTTTAAGTGTGATTGTATATTTCATGGCGTAAAACATTTGTTTCAAAAGGATTGAACATTTCTGAATCAAATACAGATTGTGAGGACGGATTTTGGATGGAACTGACCAGGATTTAACTACTTGGATGTTTCATAGGTGGGGACATTTCCACAGGTACACTGGACAGCTTGACCACTGTGCCTATATCAAGGCCGGGTCACCCCTCCTGCTCCTGATGCCGATTTCCTGCCTGTAGCTGACCCCGAGTGACCCAGCCGCCGCTGAGCCGCCCGCCTGCCTGCACAGATTTCCCGCCGCTGCCTCCCTGCGGCCCCGCCCACCACCAGCCCATTCGCCGCCCCGCTCCCGCCACCCAGCTGACCCGCCTCCCGGCTCCTTACTTAAGGGGACTGCAGTTGCCAGTGCTGGAGTGACCACTGTGCCTGTATCAAGGCTGGGTCACCCCTCCTGCTCCTGACGCCGATTTCCTGCCTGTAGCTGACCCCGAGCGACCCAGCCGCCGCTGAGCCGCCCGCCTGCCTGCACAGATTTCCCGCCGCTGCCTCCCTGCGGACCCGCCCACCACCAGCCCATTCGCCGCCCCGCTCCCGCCACCCAGCTGACCCACCTCCCGGCTCCTTACTTATGACGCCCCCAGAGCGACCATGCAGCGGAAGCGCGCAGCGGGAGCACCGATTGAGCGCCGAAGGTGCGCCAAAGGTAAGCCCGTCTGCGCCCCTCTGCGCCTGGACCGCGCCCAGCGCCAGACCCCCTGGCCCCCGAAGACACAAGCCTACCCGCCGGACCTACGACGCCACCGAACTCAATGCCCTCAACGCCGGCCAGATCCCTGGATGCTACCGAGCCACCCCGAGATGCACCCACGGACCCTTCAGCTGCCACTCCTGCAAGTTCACCTGCATCCGGACCTGCACAGCACCAGCACCCACCAAACCGAGCACCAGCAGCAACCACCTGGAGTGCATCCAGCTCAACACTCGCTCCGTCCACAGAAACGCGTCCAACTCTGGAACCTGATCGACACTACATCTCCAGACGTCGCCTTCCTCACAGAAACCTGGAGGAACGCCTCCTCAGCGCCCGACATTGCCATCGCCATCCCGGACGGATAAAGATCACCCGGAGGGACCGAGTCAACCAGACCAGAGGAGGCATCGCCATCGTCCACAAGAACACCATCCGCATCACGACCAACACCGACGACACCCTCACAACTGCCGAACACCTGCACTTCCAGATCCACACCGACCTCAAGACCACCCTCAGAGGCACCCTCATCTACAGACCCCCGGGACCACGCACACAATTCAGCGAAGACATCGCCGACTTCATCAGCCCGCACGCCCTCCCCTCCGCTGACTACATCCTCCTCGGGGACCTCAACTTCCACCTGGAGAACAACAACGACCGCAACACCAGCACCCTGCTGGACAACCTCGACAACCTCGGTCTCAAGCAGCTGGTGACCTCCCCCACCCACTACGCCGGACACACACTCGACCCCATCTTCTCATCCAGCAAGCACATCACCTTCAGCCACGCCACCGGACTCCACTGGACGGACCACAGCTGCGTCCACTTCAGCTTCAGAAAGAACACGATCCACCACCACCAGCAGCAGGTCGCACGCAGAAACTGGAACAAGATCACAGCCGACCAGCTCGCCGCAGCCCTGAGCCAAGATCCTCCCGCCAGCTCTGCGAACACCAGCCAGGCCGCCAACAACCTCACAAAGTGGTTCAGCAACTGCACAGACGACCTTGCCCCACTGAGGACCCCGCCCAGCACACCCGGCAGTAAGAAAGCACTACACCACCAACTGATCCATACCACCAAGAGAACCGCATTCAAGGAATGACTGGACAACAACGCACACAACAGCAAGGAACTCTTCAACATCGTCAAAGAGCTCTCCAATCCCAACGTCGGAAAAAACGACATCACCCCATCACAAGACCTCTGCAACTCCCTCGCCTCCTACTTCCACAACAAGATCGCAGACATACACAACAGCTTCAGCACACAACCGACGCACCCTATGACCGCACCAATGACCCCCACCACCACCCTCCGCGCCTGGACCCCGATCACCACCGAAGACACCATCCGCACGATGAACTCCATCCACTCCGGATCCCCAACCGACCCCTGCCCTCACCACGTCTTCAACAGAGCTGACGCTGTCATCGCACCCCACCTGTGGGACATCATCAACACCTCATTCGACACCGCTACCTTCCCAGAGAGCTGGAAGCACGCCAAACTCAGCGCTCTACTGAAGAAACCATCAGCAGACCCCACCGAACTCAAAAACTACCGCCCCATCTCGCTCCCCCCGTTTCCGGCCAAAGTCATCGAGAAGACCGTCAACAAGCAGCTGGCCGCCTTCCTCGAGAAGAACGGATCCCTCGACCTCTCGCAGTTCCGGCTTCCGGGCCAACCACAGCACTGAGACCGCCCTCATCACAGCCACCGATGACATCCGAGCCCTTCTCGACAACGGGGAAACTGCGGCCCTCATCCTCCTGGACCTCTCCGCGGCATTCAACACTGTCTGCCACCGCACCCTAGTGCAGCGCCTCAGCAACGTCAGAATCCAAGAGAAGGCACTAGAATGGATCATCTCCTTCCTCGCCGGAAGGACACAGAGAGACCGTCTCCCCCGTTCAGATCAGAAGCCACCGAAGTCATCTGCGGCGTCCCTCAAGGCTCCTCGCTCAGCCCCACCCTCTTTAACGTCTACATGAGCCCCCTCGCGGCCGTCGCATGCCAACACAACCTCAACATCATCTCTTACGCCGACGACACCCAGCTGATCCTCTCCATCACCAACGACCCCGCCACCGCCAGAGCCAACCTACACGAAGGGATGACAGACGTAGCCGAGTGGATGATGAACAGCCGCCTGAAACTGAACTCAGACAAGACGGAAGTCCTCATCCTGGGCTCCTCACCCTCCGCATGGGACGACTCCTGGTGGCCCACCGCCCTGGGGCGCGCACCCAAACCCGCAGACCACGCACGCAACCTGGGCTTCATCCTGGACTCCTCGCTCTCCATGACCAGACAAGTCAACACCGTATCCTCGCCGTGCTTCAACATCCTGCGCATGCTACGTAAGATCTTCCGGTGGATCCCCACCGAGACCAGGAAGACGGTCACCCAGGCCCTCGTCACCAGCCGCCTGGACTACGGCAACTCCCTCTACGCCGGAACCACCGCCAAACTCCAGAGGAGACTCCAGCGGATCCAGAACGCCTCAGCAAGACTCATCCTCGACATCCCCCGACACAGCCACATATCCGGACACCTGAGAGACCTGCACTGGCTCCCGGTCAACAAGAGAATCACCTTCCGTCTCCTCACCCACGCACACAAAGCCTTACATAACCAAGGCCCAAGATACCTCAACAGCCGCCTCAACTTCTACACCCCCAAACGCCAGCTTCGATCGACCAACCACGCCCTCGCCGCCGTCCCCCGCATCCGAAGAGCCACCACTGGAGGAAGGTCCTTCTCTTACCTGGCCGCCAAGACCTGGAACTCCCTCCAGACCCACCTCCGCCTAACCCAAGACCACCTCGCCTTCAGGAAGCAGCTCAAGACCTGGCTGTTCGAGCAGTAGCGGGCCCCCCCCGCCCCAAGCGCCTTGAGACCCTCCGGGTGAGTAGTGCGCTATATAAATGCTTTGATTGATTGATTGATTGTTGTGTTCTCCATGCCCAGGGGCTCCAGGTGTTGTACACTTTTTGGGGTGTCTTTTTAGGTCTCGCCTATGCAGCGCACATGCGCTGCATAGGAGACCTTTAGCCGTCGTTCAGCTCTTTTTTAAGCACTGCACTCGTGCAGGGGCACGCCACAAGCACGAGTGTGTCCTTCGAAAAAGAGCAGACTACTCTCCTAAGCGCGCGCCTCGCTCCGCCTCTCCATCTTGCGCACGCTTCTTGCTTCACTTTCCCTTTGTTTGCACTTTAAGGTTTATTCTTTGCGGATGCATTTTTCATATGCTTAAATTATTCTTTGACATTTGCAGATTGAGACTCACTCACCGTTCACTAGCTCATACAACTTTATTGAGGCTTTGAGCCAGCGCACTGGTAGAAATGAGCCCTGCACCTTTGAGGTCGACCAGGATTATGACATTCGCGTCACGTTTTCACGTCCGGTTTCTACATAAACATACTGTTTTCTTGCGTGCATTGACTACTTTGTTGGTTTCGGGTTATATATGGATGGTGGTCACAGATGCACCGGTAAGGAATGCTTATATGTCTTTTTTATGGGACTTTTTCACTACTGTGACTTGGTCTCGTTTAATCATTTGTTGCCATGTGGGATTCGATTTGGGTTAAGCCAATCTCCAATCATAATAACTTTCACGGGTAGCGGTCACGCATTTTTTGTTAAATTATACAAGTATTCCTAGACTCTTGTATTTACTACTCTGGTCTGCATTTTTACAGGGTGGAATATTCCAACTGTATTGTTTTCTGTCTTTTGATCAGGTTAGCGCGCATCCCTGTGTCCCCTTACCAGTTTCTGGTTTTTGCTTAAGAATTTGGGGACTCTGTGTGCTTAGCTGGTGAGTTTTAGCTTCCTACGGATCATTTCACCATTGGGTTCATTCCAATTCTCTAGTAACGTTTTAATGCCTATTTGTTTTCAGTTGGAATGGGACATATGATGTCCCATTCTGCCTTTCATCCACGTCGAGTTCCTTAGGTATTGTAGTACAGCGATTAGCATGGCCAATAGGTCTCGCTTTTGGGACCTAATAAATATTTAGTTATGCAGCACAATATCCTTGGTGCAACAACATTAACTGTTGCATAGCTAAACACTTATAAGGTCCCAAAGGCAAGACCTGCTGGCTATGCCAATGCTTGTTTGTTCTTGATGCAACAGAGTTCTTGATGAGAAAGAACCTGTTTGTTGTGGCGCATTTTGGGTCTTTTTTTTTCCTACGTATGTTTCTGTTACCCGACTGGTGAACACATTGGTCCACCTTGTAGTTGCTTTTGAATTAAATAACCGAACATGAACTGATGAATATTTTTGGAGATGGTTTTTTGGCATGAATGTACCACTGACTGTTTTTGGTTGTGGTTACTCTATTAATAGTACTTTTGGTAGATTTTGTTGGTAACTTTTTTATATGTTGTATGGTTTTCCAGCACCAATGGATTTGTATCAAGAAAAAACACGTGTTCTCTAGAGGTCTAATAAAGAAGAATTTGAACATCGGCAGTGACTGGACTATCATACATCGAACTACTGTAGACTTGGAGTGCTCAAAGGATAATTGCTGAACTTAAAGTGACATTATGGTTACGCTTGAGAATAATATCTTACTTTACGTTAAAAAAACTAGGAAATTCACTGTGCAAAAACCATAGGTTAAATTAATAGTTAGATGATAATGTCAGTTATAATGTTACATTTGAAACTTAGAAATCACTGAAATTCACCAGGTATAGTTTACTGAGCTAACTATAACTCTCGCCCCCACCAATCACTGCTTAAGATCTCACATATTACATCACTTATAACATGTTAAATGACATCATTGATGACATCTAAAATAATGAACCCACATTTATTTTTTATTAACTTTGCACCAGGCGTTGGAATAAGTTTAGGGTATTCCTACCCTGCCCCTTATGTACTATTTTTTGTGACTTGCAGGGCACAGGAACCGAGTCTCTATGTCCTGTAAGTGCGGCCGCAACATTTCTCTCGATGTTGCAGTCAGACAGTCACATCGCTCACCCCCACGGGACCAGTCTCAAGTTGACCAACAAGAAAAAAAGCCATCTCAGCCAATTAGAATACTTTTTTTTTAAATTCCCAGTTGATCAGGATTCCCACCAAACCAACTGTCCCAATATCAAAACTACCCAACAAATTTACACCAAATCACAACATGCTTTGACAAAGCCGACCGGTCATGCTTGCATTGTGTGTCCTGGCTCACAAATTAAAGAAAAGCCTGCTGAAATGAAAAAAACTAAATAACAATGATTGCGTTCAGTACACAGTGCATTTATGAGATTTAAAAAAATAATTTGATAATTAAATATACTTTTCAGATGGTGAAATAGTCCGCCAAGCATTGCAAAGGAAATATTCCATAAGAGGAGGAATAATCACACTAAAGAGCCAATAGTATGAGGTGAGAAGTATATTCTCCTTTGGGTGGAGCCAAAGCTCACTCAACAGGTGCAGCTGCGGTCCGTGCAGGTAACAACGTGGGCGGTGAGATCAGGTTGGGGGGGATTTCGAGGGACGATGCTGAGGGAAAATTAAATAAATAACTAATTTTCCTTCAGCAACGTCCCTCAAAATCTCCCCCAACCCGGCCTCACCACCCCAATGCTGTTACCTGCATGGCCCGCGGCTGGACACGTGTGCACAAACTAGCGCCATCAAGCTAGACCTAAAACGCATAAGACACCATCATGGTTAGTTGGTCAGGAGACGTATGTCTGGGTAAAACAAACCCTAATTGAAGATCTTTATTTGAAAGAAAACAACAAATTATTATAACTCATGCACCTCCACACATGTATTCAGTAGCCAAGCTACTCTAACTATAACTTGCCACTCTACCATGCACTCTGTTCTCAGAAAAGATTTGATCTGCGATGTCATTTCTGTTCTTGTAAATACTGGTATTTTAGACAGTATAAGCAAGATATTATAAAACAGTAGAAGTAGTTCATGGAGAAGGCATGAGTTATAGTTACTGTAGTGTGTCTACCGAGTCAAATAAGTTGGGGCCCTATTCACAAAGGTAATCTGAGACAAAAGTCGAACTTTACGACTTTTGGTATTCACATCGGTAATTTTCAAGTCGTAGCTTTTCGTCTGCAGTTGGGCAGGAATCTCCGGCTTTGGCCATACCCTCCGCACCCAGGCTGTACTCTCCGGCTAAAGCCGCACTCTGGGTCAGGCCGGATGAAGTGTAATCAGGGGGCTGGAATGCAATTTTTACAAAAAGGAACATTAGGAACGTGTGGTAAATGGTAATGGAGGCCATGAAATTCAGTTTGGGCAGGGAAAAGGGTGTGGCCGGATACTAGATCATGTCCCAGAAAAGTTTGCTCATTTGCATCATGGTACATGCAATGCACAGTTTGCACTTCCCTCAGTGATGGCTGTAGTATCAGCACTACAGTAAACGCTAAGGGGTGATTCTCGCCCGACTGCGGACATAAAGATATGAATCGTAAATTACCTCTGTGAATACCAACAGTCGTAAAGTTAGGTTTTTGTCTCAGATTGCATTTGTGAATAAGGCCCACTGTGTATGGAGGTGTGCGAGTTTTAATAAATTGGCGCTGTTGTGTAAATTATAAATTAAAGGTATACGTTTGGAAATTTGGGTTCTGTGTAGTTTCAGTTTGGTTTGCAGATAAAGAATAAATACATTTATATTAAAGGTGGTATCTAATTTATAAGTTTAAGGCACACTTACAACTTAAGAATTGCTACAAACAAAGTGATGACCAACACAGTTGACAACTAGTTGAGCACCTCAATCAAACAGTCCCAAAAAGTATCATAAAGTCTGTGCAAAAAAGGCCTCCGGGATCCGCTATGCTCAGATCCCACTGGTTTCCTGAGAAAAGCTTCAAACAACGTGGAGGCAGCACCAGTTAAGTAGTCATGAGCCAAGTCTTTAAGTTGTTTTTCAAAATATTTTTTATTTTTCTTCGTAATGTATAGTGCAAAGGACAGCCAACGCGTTTGGTTCCTACCAAAGGAACTTCGTCAGGGCTGTAAGCAACGTGAAACATATAAAAGTAAATATACATATATTACAAGAACAGCACATATACAATTTTAATCCACAAAGCGAGGCAAAAAGAGGCACTAACAAAAATAAATATAAAAAACCCCAGTGATCACATATACATATATATATACACACCATGACAAAATCATGTTTGAACAAATGAACAAAACATAGAAACATAATGGATAAGATACATTATAATAGTATTACTTAAAAAGACACACAGGTTGGTCTTGATAGTGATATTTAAATACATTTCTAGATTAGTTACAATCAAAATCTATAAAAATCTATAAAAAATGACTAACAGTGAGTAATTACAAACTAGAGTAAGAGAGAGATCACAATAAACAAATACCGAAAACTCAGTACATTATGGACCTGACAGTCAAAGCAAAAGTAAAACAATAAAGAAATATATATATATATAAGTTTCAGGGAAAAGGTAATTCCAGAAAGAGAGAGAAAAAGAGAAAAAGAATGAAGAGCTAAGAGCACGAGTGAGAAGAAGAGACAAACAAGAAGACTTGCAATGTGAAAGAAACCGGTACTAAATCAATGTTTAGTGCAGTCTGCCCTGTATTGGTGGACAAAAGAATAAAAAGAGGCAACATAACAAATCTCAAAAGAAAATATTGATGAATGAGGTTTAGAGTTGTTCCAAAAATATGTTAAGACGAACAGGTGAGAAGTGCACCGATATGGATCAATAGTAGCTGTATACAGATAAAAATAATCATATAAGTTGATATGCTATGACCGTCACAGTCTATGACAATAAACCAATCAGGGAGGGAATATATCAATACCAGAGATTTTAAGGTTATAATCAAGGACAACCAAAAAGTGGTGTGTCATCTCAAAGCTTGAGCTAGTAGGTTGTCTATTAACATTCCTAAATAATAAGATGCACAAATCCCCTATGATAAGCGAAGAAACAATCTGCTAGCCAATAGGTTCAAAAGAAGATTGATTGAAAAACATGTTTTGAAAAGGATTAAAAGAACATGCATAAATGAACTGAAGTATTCCTATTTGCTTAAAAAAATCGGTGTAAAACTCTAAACACATACCAGTGATTGGTTTCTCAATAGCCATTCACCACCAAAGGGAAATCCACAATAAGGTAATATGACATAAAGTCCATGTTCTTTTGAATCCGTAATTAGGAAAGACCAGAAAACAACTGCATGGAAAAAAAAATATACACACAAAGTAAATGACAAGCAAAATAGTGTGCCGACTTATTGATATACTTATCGATAATAAGCCTAACTTACTAAGATCTGATGTCTCTTTATTCCAAGCAAGTCTGTAAGGGGAGGTTTGAGATCATGCGTGAGGCGGCTGTGATACGCCGTTACGGTGTCATGATCTAAAGTAAGGAAGAAAAAGAGGAGGGACAGCATATTAAAGCGGGTGCACAGAAAACGTGAGGTAGCCATAATAGGCTATTAGAGTGTCACTGCCTGAGCGGAAAAGCACACACATAGTAAAAGAAAAAACAAAAAAGGGGGAGACAACATATTGAGAGCAGTACACAAGAAACCATACCTCTGGTGCAAGTGCCTAACTAACGAGTGATATTTATAAACATGTCCTGACGTGGAGATTTCGATTACTTCGATCACGTGACCAGGCAGTGGTCTTCATAAACCGGCTTTCGGATTTCCACAATGGCGACTGACGACTTTCGAGGTGCTGGGGAGGCTGTCATAGATTCCGTGGTCCGAGGTGAGTTATTTCCGCTTCCCAGGGTGTACCTTACTGCTAGGAGTTCCGTCTTAAACACCCTTTTGACGCTTGGCGAACTTTTTGCTAATTTCCGATGGGCTCATGAGAGACTTGTTCGCCTTATTCACACAGCCTCTCGGGTCTGGGCTGTGTTTTTAACCAATACCTATGTAGGTCTGGGCTGTATATTTAGTTCATACCATAACATTATACGTTTGGGGGCATATACTAGGTACTTTCAGAGGAATGCCTCTGACTGCTGATGGAAACGCTATGTCAAAGTAATCAAAATCTCCACGTCGGGACATGTTTATAAATATCACTCGTTAGTTAGGCTAGACATACATTTCAAGCATTCTCAGATCCTAAATAAAATATCACATAAGATCTGACAGCATGAGAGTAAATTAATCAATCAAGATTTATTTAGGAACTAATTAATATCTCATGAAAGTGATACAGCAATAGTACAGAAGAACAAGTAAACAACTGATATGCATTTTAACATCAATGAATCTATTCATAAACACTGGTAGGAAACAAGGAACTGGTGGATAAAAAGGATAAGATACATCCTATATCTAAAACTGATTACACGTTTTGATTAAACAATCAAAGATACACAAACTGACTACAAAGATCCCATGGTTAATCACGCCACCAAAAAATTGTCATCCAAGAATGCAAAATGGTGATTTTGCCTAACTATCACACAACATGTGGCTCAGTGACATTTATAAATGATTCCTCACTCTCCTGAAGAGAAGCCATGTGCTCATCCTGGCTATCACACAGCATGCGGGTTGGAGAGTTTCATTATTAATCCGTATCTGCTGAACAGACACCGTGTGCTCGGCCTGGCTATCACACGGCTGCAGCTCCGTGACCTTCATTATTGATCCACCACTCTTCTGAAGTGAAGCCTGGTGCTCAGCCTGGCTATCTCACAGCTGCAGCTCCTTGACCTTCATTATTGATCCTGCACTCTTCTGAAGTGTGCTCGGCCTGGCTATCTCACAGCTGCAGCTCTGGGACCTTCATTATTGATCCTGCACTCTGCAGCTCTGGGACCTTCATTATTGATCCTGCACTCCTCCGAAGTGTGCTCGGCCTGGCTATCAAACAGCAGCAGTTCTGTGACCTTCATTATTGATCCTGCACTCTTCTGAATTGAAGTACTCGGCCTGGCTATAACACAGCTGATCCTGCACTCTTTTGAAGAGAGGCTGACGTCTTTGTAGCTTTGAAAGTTGACAAAAGATCTTCACACATTTACTGCAATTATATGGCTTTTTCCCTGTGTGTTTGTTCGCTGATCAATCCTTAATGTTGAAGATTCACTAAACCTACGTCAACATTCACTGCACTTGAATGATTGTTCGTGTGTGTTTTCTAATACTGTATATCTCTTCTCACATTCATTGAATTTGAATGTTTTTTCCAGCTTGTATTCACAGATGTTTCCTTAATGTTGACGATTCACTAAAACTACTTCCCCATTCACTGAAATGATACGCTTTTTCCCTAGTGTGTGTTATCTGATGCTATTTTAGGTGTGATAATCAACTGAACCTCTTCAAACATTCACTGAAATGATATTTTTTTTCCAGTGTGTGTTCTCTGAGGACTGTTTTAGGCTTGATAACTGACTAAACATCTTCACACATTCACTGCAATTATATGGTTTTTCTCCAGTGTGTATTCGCTGATGAATCCTTAATGTTGAAGATTCAATAAAACTACTTCCACATTCACTGCACTTGAATGATTTTTCCTGTGTGTGTTCTCTGATGTCGTTTTAGTCCTGATACATATATAAAGCTCTTCCCACATTCACTGCACTTGAATGGTTTTTCCCCTGTATGGGTTCGTTGATGAACCTTTAATGTTGATGAGTCACTAAAACTACTTCCACATTCACTGCACTGGAATGGTTTTTCCCCAGTGTGCGTTCTCTGATGCCGTTTTAGGTTGGATAATCCATTAAACCTCTGCACACATTCACTGCAATGATATGTTTTTTCTCCAGTGTGTGTTCTCTGATGAATCCTTAATGCTTTAGATTCACTAAACCTCTTCACACATTCACTGCACTTGAATGGTTTTTGCCCTGTGTGAGCTCACTGATGAATCCTTAATGTTGATGAAGTCCTAAAACTACTTCCACATTCACTGCACTGGAATGGTTTTTCCCCTGTGTGTGTTCCTTGATGCTGTTTTAGGTTGGATAATCGATTAAACATCTTCACACATTCACTGCAATGATATGGCTTTTCTCCAGTGTGTGTTCTCTGATGGTATTTTAGGTCTGTTAATTGAAAAAAGCTCTTCAGACATTCACTGCACTTGAATGGTTTTTCCCCTGTGTGTGTTCGCAGATGATTCCTTAATTTTGACGAATCAATAAAACTACTTCCACATTCAGTGCAATGATACGGTTTTTCCCCTGTGTGTGTTCGTTGATGTCTTTCTAGGCTTGATAACTGAATAAAGCTCTTTACACATTCAGTGCATTTGAATTGCTTTATCGGTGTGTGTATTTGCTGATGGTGTTTTAATATTGATGACAAACTAAAGCCCTCACTGCATGTGTCTGAGACTTCTCTCTTAGTTAGTGTCTCTGGGTCTGGCATATATTTGTTTACATCGTGTGACTGTACTTCCTGCAGGGCCATCATGACTGATAAAGCACTTGTGTTATTCTTGCATTCCCTGTATGTGTCGTATTTTGCATGTTTGCTGTCAGATTAAAGAATAAAGTGTAATGGTCAACAACTACTTCCCAAACTCATAATGTGTGTAAGGCTTCTTCGTGGGCAATTGTGTCTTTAGACTGGATAATGGTTCTGCAGGCTTGCGGCTAAAGATCCATCGTCCTTCAGGTCGGTGCACACTGGGACAATACTCTGTATTTTAGACAACAGAACCCCTATTTCTTTTAACCTTCACTTGTCTGACGCCACTCCGTTGCGCTTTTCAATGGTTGCTGTGTATTGTTCTGAAACAGTTTGCAATGCACCTCTAGCACTGAATGGTGGCCTGGTATTATTTAAGGAAGCAGAGCACTGCTGTAACCACCTCATACTGACCTCATGATCAAAGCTGTTATTGGACATGTTTACACAAGAGGAGGTTTATCAGTGTTGTCTTAATTTTCTAGAGGTTATTTCTTCGTTTTAATGCATGAAGGTGCACACCTGAGACTCGTGGAATCACTGAATTTCTCGTGTCCCTTCTTTCAGGATGTCTCAGTTTATGTTTGGTTCGGCTGGCTCTGACGGCACTTATGTTTTCCTGAATACTGGAACTCAATATTTCGGACATCGTCTTTGCAGATTTACAGTGTTATCTTCCTTATTTTGAAACATTTTGTACAATCAAAGATTGTTTTATGTCGGATGTAAAAAGATTTAAAATAACTTAAAGTGAAACATAACAGAATGTGCATACACAATTTTTAATTGATATAAATATTTCTTGATTACCATTTTTGAAACTTATGAAGGCATATTTAACCATGCACAGACATTTACATAAAAGTTGCTTTGAATATGTCACATCTTACTTATTTCCGCAAAGGTGTTCATGTGTAAGTTAGTAAAAAAAAAGGGCGCTCGCATAGCACTCATACACTAGTTACAGCTTTAGGTAGATGCATATGGTCAAGGTTTTGTAAAACAAGAACAGCTCTTTGAATAAGAGATGGGAGATGGATCAGGAAGACTTGAGACAGAAGGGTGGACATCTGAGTGTTGTGCCATGAATCAAATATTGCTGCTCACAGAGATGCCTGGCTTCATCACCAACACCCACAATATGCAGTAGAGCAGCAGTTTAATGATTGTATTTACTTTGTGGTTTTACTTCTCTCACATATATTTTTAAGTTTGTCAGTATTATGCACCGGGGTGGGAGTTTCCCAGCTGGACGAGGAGGTTGAGCTGGGCTGGTCTGTTGTTTAGTTGTCCCACCTCTAACTTTAGAGCTTGAGATAGCACACTAGCCTGGCGGCCCACTAGTTTACAGCTGTGGTGCATGAGCGTAGCAAGAGCACAAATGGTGTGCCAAAGCCAAGCCTTTTAGCACCCTTTCACCCCTGGACCATGCCAAGCGCCCCAAACACTCTCTTAAAAACATCTCTTAAGTCAAATTGCTCTGTCCATATATTCTACACCTCTGCTGCCCTCCATACAAGGTAGGGCCTGTTCTCAAATGTATTCACCTGCACCTCTCATGCATAGACCTGCTTTCAACATTCCATTTCCAGCACAAAACCTGCGAACAACATTTTCCAACTATGTAATTCCCATGACTTTTTATAGGTCTCTCCTCCTACTCATGCTTTTCAACATCACCCGTACAAACCACCGTGGCCACATTTAATGGAACAATACTGAGGTGCGCTCAGTCTTTCCACAAGATGAAGAACGCACCAGAACAGTGCAAGCTGCACATAAGATAAAGATAAAGTGCCTTCTGCTACTCTCACACATGCCCGGCAATGACACAGCCCATAAACAGCTTTTACAAAGGACCAGATGCTTAGCATTGCTTTTCAAATACACACAAAATGCCACAGGCACAGCTCAACAATGCAAAATGAAAGTATTTCACAGTGTGAAATGCACCACCAAATGATCCAAAGCGTGCAGCATGGTCTTTACTATCTCAACTGCGTTATGCAGCAGTAAAGTTTGTAGTCACCAAAGTGTTCTTCTTTTGAAAAAGGTACTATGCATGTGGTATTTGTACAGCACAAACCTCACCAAAAAGCAGCCGAGCTCCCTACCGGTCCAAGGCAGGGACAGAGTCAACGAGTGATAGGTGAGGCGGCTGGATAGTGGATTGTTACTGCGTTGTGATTGAAGAGCCTGAAACTAGCAGCATGTGTGATAATTCCTCAGCAGCTTTCCCTCTATGACATGTAGAGCGGGTGCAGGCCAAGATCTCCCAGAAATAAAACATGTATAGCTCACTAATATTCAGAGATATAGAAGCGGAAAGTAGGATGCTGGCTTCCAATAACACAGCACTGAGCACTCCACCTCAGCCAATCTTTAACGATTGTTTGAAGAACATAGCAACAGGAAGGTGTTTTAAATGCCGACCATCGACCTTTCACCAGCTGCACACAGGGGACTGCATTGGCTAGATGAACGCTATGCTCCCGCAACCGCTCAAGTCATGCATACAGGTGCTACAACATGTTAGCCAAGTGTCCTGGAACCCTCGGTTCCAATTCACTCAATTTAACTACACACATTACAGTTAACTCTCCCCTCACCGTATCAAGAGCGCGTTTCCTGATTCGACACCAGAGTATCGGTGCTGTAAACTGGCTGACGATGGCTTCTAACATATGGTGTGGGAGTGCCCACCACTACAGGTGTCATGGCTTGAGGTTACAGCCACCATAGCAGAACTCACAGACCATACACTGTCAACTACCCCTGAATCCTGCCTGCTAGGCCTTCTCCCTAAAGCAAAGAGGGGGCAAACACTTACACAGGTTCATAGACCTTGCATACGTACTTTTCAAGTGACGAATAGGAATGTCTTGGAAAGCGTCCTCTGTGCCGGACACTAAGAGGCGGCTGCATACTCCCCTGCACTGTGCACGAGCAGAGACCAACACACTACACATGCTACTCTCTAGAGGAGTGGGGAGAAGGGGTGGGGGTGTGGGAAAGTAGGATCTGCTTTCATGGCTACCACCACTTTTTCCTGGAGTCATGCTATTTCCCTGACTAGTCTGACTGAGATCCTGCTAATCAGGACCCCAGTCACTGTGCTCCTTCCTAAATTGGGTATGGTGAGTACCTTGGTACATTCCTAATTGGCTGCTGGTGTACCTTTGTAAGTCTCTAGTGTATGGTACTAGGTACCTAGGGCCTAGGTACTCCAGGGATCCCCCATGGGCTGCAGCATGTGTTATGCCACCCACGAGGGACCCTCCAAACTCTGACCACAGGCCTGCCATTGCAGCCTGTGTGAGTTGGTGCTTGCACCTCTCACGAAAGATATGTCTCCTTATATCCAACATCCCTGCACTTGAAACCTATTAGTCACCCCTTTAGCAGGCCTTTCAGTCCCAAAGGCTGGGTGCTTGGTTCCGAGTGTGAGGGTGGCCCTGCATGAGCAGACAACCCCTACTTACCCCGGCGTCCATTCTCCAGGTATTGTACGTAAATCAGCCATTATGATATAGCGAGACCATCCCTAATATGGCTGGAAAGAACCTGTGTGTGTTTGGTATCAGACATGCTGGCATCATACGCCAACACCGTACCTGGTGTTGGAGGAATGATTCCATCCATGGCAGGGCTCCTTCGGTATGTATTCCATGCTCTCGGGACCGATCTTACAGAGCCTGACAGCAACCTAGGCCTGCTGCCTACCACAGACAATATTCTGCCCTCCTGCTGCTGGGCCAGGCCCGAGCAGGGGAAGGTAGGACAATCGGTATCCTGTCACAGGGACCATCTCCCAGACAAGAGTTAATGTATTATGCAGGGGTGGGGGCTCCTGCCAGCGCCACATAGTCTGCTGGAAGGGCCCATTTGGTGCCCTTCTTGCATACTCCAGTTCAAACCAGCTCAGGGAGCCGTTAGCTCCAGCGCTGGCGCGAACCTGGACAAACAACATTGGAGTATCCTCCCCACTGTCCAGCCCCTCCTCCGAGAGGGACCTCTAAATCATTCCAACCCTCACCTTCAGGTACTTAAGGACTTACCTGTGGGTGGGTCCCTAGATTCGTCATGGGATTTGAGTCAGATCTAACTCCGCGTCATGTTCAAACCTCATGACCGAGTCAGACTGACCGCCTCAAATTTCGTTTCAGGAACAGAGAAGACTTTGTCTGCCCAGGACCTCGTCGTTCTGCAAGTCGCTGCACCATCAGTGTCCGTGCTCCATACAGGTTCCATCCTGGGCCTGTGGACATCCAAAGACAACTAAAGGAATCTTCCTTGGGGTGAATGAGTCACTCCCCTGCATCTGCAGGTACCACAACACAGCTGACCTCATCGCTGATCATGGGCTCCTACAGACTCCAACAGGTTCAGTAACAAAGAAGACAGTTCTACAATGTCTTCGAGGCCTGCACTGTCTTCAGACCGAGTCTGAGGCCAGGATCCCTCCTCGACCCTGCCTGAACCGAGTCTTTGTGCATTTCGCTGGCTGGCAGTTGCTAAGGTTCAGTGACTCTAATCTCCAGTGATCTCTGGACCCTGTCGAGGGTTTGCTTTTGATTTCAGTAGGCTCCCCTGCTTGCTCGAGACCTACTCTGACTTACTTGAAAGTGGTGAATCTCTCAGACTTTGTTGGTACGGACACAGTACCTTTTTGTCTACTTCAACATGTTGCCGTTGTCTAGGGATTCTGGTGTTCTTGCCAGACACTGACCCCCTGGATATTGACATTCAACGTGGGACAGCTCGTACACCGTTCCTGGTCGTCCTCAGTGGTACCTGGTCCGTCCAGCTACAGAGACTAGGGCATCATCAACTCTCCTGTAACAGTCGACATTGGTGGGCACTTGACTCCCGTGCCCTGGGTCAACCCAGAGTGACCTATATTCTTCTCCCGCTGCTTACAGGTATTCTTCTCCTGGAATCCACTCTTGGATTCCAACTGACTCTTCCAGCTTCTACGCTTGCAGCATCTAATTGAAGAAGGTTCCTGATGCCACTTTGTACCTATGCACCCGGCTTCCCTGGGGCAGGTAATCTGGTATCCAGGGGTGGGGTGACTCTCGAACCGTTCATCTTCCACAGGGTGTCTTCCAAGTCCAATGGGAAGGGTTCGCTTTCCGTGCCGTACCTGCCCAGTACAGCACCATCAAATACTCACGAGAGGCGCTACTAACTCTTGCACATAACCCAGGTAACAACCTCTCACAATGCGCCTTAGCCCACCCTGGATTCACGTTTGGTCCAATCTCCTGCCACTTATGCAAAGGGTCCAGCATGGGGCACAGTCAAATAAGCAGCCAGGCTGCCCCAACCTTCCCAACCTATCTTGTATCTACCTTAACGCTAGATCTTTTCCTAAACACTCCCCTGATATATGGGACCTCCTCAATGAAAGGAATCCCGATCTTGTCTTCATCACTGAAACCTGGATGAACGACAATAACTCCCCAGATATTGCCAATGCATTACCAGCTAATTACTAAATTGTCAAACAAGACAGGCATGGCCGTAGGGGTGGAGGGGTAGCAATCATGTTCAAAGATCATCTGACCTGCCAACCGGTTCAAGTCTCACCACAGAATGAACACGAAATACTCCCCTTCCAAATACTTAACGAAGGCCTTATCATTCTGGCTGGAGCAGTGATCTATAATCCCCCAGGCCACAAAGCTGACCTAAGCACCAGTAAACTCACCCAACTCCTCCCAATCTGCCTAAATATTAGAACTACCTGGTGATAGGGGACTTTAACGTACATTACGAAAATAAAGACAGCCCGGTCGTCTCTCAACTGGAGAACGACATGCAGATACTTCAACTAAAACAGTGGACCGAGGGGCCCACCCACATAGCTGGCCACACGCTTTGACCTTCTCTTTTCTAATATGGAAACAAGTCTCTTGCATCCATGAGATCAAGCCTTTACTTTGGACAGACCACTCGCTCAGAGCCTTCACACTGGGTCTACCAGTTAAATCAATTAAGTTCTGCAAAACTCATCAGACATCGAATCCAGCCTGGAGGCTTGTTACTGAATCATCATTTCTAACACACTTCACATGCCCTGACGTACAGACCTTAAGAGATCTCCCAGCATGGATAGCAGCCGATAACCTTGAGTCAGAGATCTGTACAACACTGGACAAACTGGCCCCAATACTGAAACACAAGCAACTGCAAAGACCACACACGAAAAAATGGTACAATCCACAACTTAAAAAACTCAAGAGGAAATGCCAAAACCTCGAACATCTATGAAGGTTCTCAAAAAATGAATCGGACAAACTAAGGTACAAATCCGAACTTACATCCTACAATCACGCCATAAAAAATGCAAAAAAATCCTACTATGCCCTCCGAATCAATGAGAATTGCAACTTCGCTAAAGAACTGTACAGAATAGTCAGAGAACTTAGTAAACCAGCCAGCATGTTCCAAACTGTACCTCCTTCAGTCGAAGCATGCCAAAGAATAAGTAAATTCTTTTCGGATAAGATAAAGAAAATCTACTCCACCTTCAATACTTCCACAAAAACTGATATAACGAATAGGGATCTCTCGATTCCCCATCCAGATACCACATCAAATATGTGCTTCAGAACGCTGCAGCCAAACTTGTCTGCAACAAAGGCAGGCTAAGCTCGGCCTCTACGTGCATGAAGATCTTGCACTGGCTACCCATGCGACAAACAGCAGCATTCAAGCTGCGCAGTCACGCACATAAGGCTCTGTATCGAACTGGCCCTTTAATATTACAGGAGAAAATCGAGTTTGATGTCCCCACTAGGAGTCTTCGCTCACTTCATTTAGCTCTGGCCAGAACCAAATGCATCAGGAAAGGGAGAACCGGAGGGCGATTATTTTCTTATCTGGCAGCTAAAAAGTGGAACGAGCTACCTCTGGATCTACGGCTTACTTCCAACTACATACTGTTTCGGAAAAACTAAAAACTCATCTGTTCCCCAAGTATTAAGTCCCACTTCCGCAGCTGTACCAGGATATTCGCTATCAGCGCCTTGATATCCCTCGGGATGAATGCAGCGCTTAATAAATAAATAAATTCAGTTTTGTTAGGCACAGGAAGATTAAGTGATTTGCCCAGAACCACAGGATGTTCAGCTGTCATTGATGAGACTCGAACCTAGTTCCCCAGATTCGAGGGTGACAGTCAACTCCTCTCCCCTTTTTTCGCAACGTGCCTACCTGTGCATTTTGGACCCTAGTTCAGCCGGCACGTAGGGAAACATAGCAACAGGAAATTGCCCAAAACATACTGTGGAGACTTCAAAATTTTCGATCACAAAAAAACATGGTTTTGCGAGGGAGTCATCTGTGCTTTGGTCACAAGCTTGGCAGCCATCTAGGGAAACCTACCAAACTCAGACATTTCTAAAAACTAGACACCTGGGAGAGTCAAGGGAGGTGTGGCTTGAGTGGATCTCCCAATGTTTTCTTACCAAGAATCCCCTAGAAATCTCACATTTTGATAATACAACTATATTATCTTCACATTTCCGTTTGAAATCACCATGACGTCACAATTTTCCTACCACCCAGCGTTCCCTTTAAAAAATAAAAATTATACCTCGCTTGTTTGGGTGTCCAATGCAGAATCGCCTAAAAAAATGCCTGTTGTGCTATTTCCTCAGTATCTACGTTTTTGGCGTTTCCCAGTCGCAGTCCCTTTGTTAAAAGGTAGGAAGCAACCAGTAAACAAAGACCCTTAAGTGTTGCCCGGCGGTGTCGCCTCTTTAACCCACACAAATATTAATCAATGAAGAGGCAGGCGCTGGAGACTGGAAGGCTGGAAACAAGGGTTTATTCTCTCCGGAGGAGAACACATCAGTTCAGACAGCAAGTATCGTCACGAGGTGCTCTAACTCCATCTCTGAGGCCTGGCCTCTTATACACGGATTTATTACTTTATTGCATAAAACACATCTCTGTCAACCTTTTGATGTACGGAAAGACATCCTCGGAATCCCCGCTTCAGGCCCGTTCCCACACACATTTACAGTTAAAGTCCCCACCCCGGTCACAACAGATGATGATTATCGCACAGCTGGACATTCCGCCGATTCACGGAATGTGTGAGGTTGATCGGATCTCATGGGGTGGGGGCTTTGATCAGCTCAAGGATCCTTTGATGGGGTGGGGGTTTCCTACTGTACAGGAGGAAGGGGGCAATGACAGTATCCGCAGGGCCAGGTGGCGGCTTGGGAACGAGTGAGACAAACGGGCACAAAGGAAAGAGGGGTGTTATCAAGGGATCCAAGACCATGAAAGGGATGGAGGGAAGTGTCATGCTGGGAACAGGATGGGGTTCCGAGGCAGAGCTGCGTGGAGGAGAGGTTTATGACCCAAGGCATGTGAGAGTGGGGGCTGTCAGCGGGCGGGGGATGTGTTTGTGAGGGCGAAGAGCCGTGCTAGGGGTCAGTGCCGCGCAGAGTGTGGTTCTGGCCAAGGCACCTAAAATGGCGGGTGTGCACGATTCCCTACAACTTTCCATCGTAACTATTTCTTTGGCGTTTGTTGGTATTACATTCATTGTCGTGGTACGAGGTCTGATACCTATTTATTGCATTTGTTTATTACAGTCACATCAGTTCCTCTGGCTGAGACCTTACTTTTCTAGTACGAGTCTTGCAAAGCTATACCGCTCTTCAGGGCTCTGTATTTTTTACGAAAAAGTGCAACGTGCTATCACCATGGCCTGATAGATATCTTTCTGAAGGATGAACATAGGCTAAACAATTTTCCATTATGTCGATACATCCTATTTTTCCGCTAAACATTTCACGTTCAACAGGGTTTACTGCAACAATTTCTTCATTTTGATCTAACCTTGACTTCGCAAACATCATTCTAATTTCTACATAGTCTTTTACAACCTAGCTACTTCATTAAAAACGGGGGGCTTGCGATAACTATTCAACTCATCCTTGGGGTGACCGGGGTCTTATGGAAAACGGCTAGAAACATAGCAGACTAGGGGAGGGACTATCGTCTTGCTTTGTGTCATAAAGGTGTTATCTAGCAGAAGGCTACAGTTCAGTTGGTATGCGTTTCAGGGACATTTCTCGAATTTCTAAACTTTGTAGCTTGTTCATCAAAAATTATTTCTAGGAACAACTGCTGGTCAGTGTCAGTTGTAAGCCAACCCATCTCTTACAGCCGGGGGGTGAGCCACATTTTTCAAACTCTCGTTCGGGGCAGCTGATACAAAACTGGGGGTGTTCAGGGGAGACGGAGATGTTTCGATCACTTTTACTGTTTGGGCATTGAGACAATTCGGGACGGGAGGGTCGCGTTACCTAAGGCATTTTTATCATAAAAGCCACTGACATGTGGTTCCCTGATTACGGGTCAGATTAGGGAACTTCAGTCGTCTTACCTGTCCTTTCTCTTCTGGCCAATCTAGCTTTTTATCAATATTTAGCAGAAAGGAGAGGTAGTAACATGGCATCAATGTGATTTTATTAAGACAAATTTTGTGCAAATACTTGCGGTATTTGGAGCCAATTGGGTGGTGCACCATGGATGGCGGTTCGCCAATTAGGTGCCGGTCGTTATGAAGAGTGAGAGTGTGGAGGAGAGAGAGAGAGAGAGAGAGATGCAACAATTGGCTAAACAGTACACGTGAGACATGGAGAGTGGCCGTGTACTAGGATAGGCTATTCAGCGCATCACACAACATGAGACATTTACAGGTCTGTGTTAGAATTTAGAAAGCATGCAATTTGGGACGGACGAGCATTAGGCCGGGTACAAAGGGACATGTATTGAGCACAAGGCACCATTGTGTTGCACTTCTCGCACTCTCGGTCCTTTGCCTAGTTAAGTCAATGTTTCAGTCGCATAGAAAGCATTTTCTCATAGTTTCAGACATACGTGACATGTGCTCATTCACGCAACACGGGTTAGGGGTGATCGCGTCCCATCATATCATACAACAATTGGCTTGTTCGTTACAAGGGTAGTTCGTGGGTGTCCTTAGGTGCCACCTTGCAGCGTTAGTCCGCCTCGTGTATCCGACATGGCGCGGCTTCAGATCTTCATTATACCCCCGTCGTGATTCCAATGTAACCTGTAGGGGGAGGAAAAGAGGGGAAGGGAGAGGGGGACAGCATTCACGCATATCAGATGTACGGGAATGAAAGTCCTTTACTTACCACATACTCGTCTTATATCCTCGGGATGTAATCCCTGGGGCCTTGGTTTCTGAAGCCAGGGTGGGGGCGGGCAGTGTGGTAAGGATGGCGAGCGATAAGTTGATCATGAGGGAGACGGTCCGAGTGTGGCATTATAAGTCGTGTGTAAGGAAACGTTAGAGATCAGAGGCGTTTAGTGCGAGGTACCTGGCTTGTAGAGATATCTAGCTATCGGGATCCTTAAATCATTTCCAATGCTGTGATGTCCTAAGGTATACCGGCTCTTCGGCCAACCCTGTTCCCTAGCACCTTCGAGTGCCATACCCTTATAACATGTTATCGTTCATACCGCTTTACTTTACCCGTTCTCAGAAGTCGAGGTCCTTCCCCATGCGTTTGTTCCTGAGCGGTATCCACCCGTTACAACGCATCTTTTACTCCGCACTACCATTACAACGCGACTTTTACTCCGCATACCATTACAACGCATTGCGCTGGGGGGCGCTCTAGGATAGGGAATAAGTATAATTTACTATCCAACACCTTCCCTAAGGTCCACGGGGACTGGAGTTAGAATAGTAAATTATACTTACCACTATCCAGCACCTCAAAGCGCTATGCATTGTAATGGTATGCGTTGTAAAAGTCGCGTTGTAACGGTATGCGGAGTAATAGTATGCGTTGTAACGTCATACATCCTTCCTGAGCCAGTCGCGCACTTGGTGGCAGCGTATCGTGCTTTAGATTCGATCATCAATCCGGGGCTGAGCAACCATTTTCTAGTAACCTTAAAAAGAGAACAAAACAGATCGCACAGAAAACCCTCCCGCTGATCCCACATTTACAAAAGTATACGATACCTGTTCATAGTTTGAAAAAACCTTTATTTGCACAATTATTCAGCATGTGTATATGAGAGTGTAATCGTATTCGGCCGGACACGGCGTTGGCTGAAGCGCGTACAGTAGGGGCGGGGGAGCTATTTTGCAGTATTAAAAACATTTAAAAGCTTTTATTAGTTATTTGCAGGAAACTAAAAACATCTATCAATAGTTGAGGGATCAGGGGGGCATTCATTTCATTATTGGAAGCGTAGTCAGACTAGTTGTAATCAAATTTCCTATATACATACCGTGGGCGTGTGTCATAAGCGACGTTATGTATCAGTTACAATAATATCATAATAAATCGTACATTGAAAACAACATTTTAACGGGATCCCTTTACATGTTCGCCAAGTGAACCCTCCCTCTTTTTCGTCTAGTGTACAAAGGATCATATACATATTTCAGAACATCAAGTCTTATTAGCTAAAAACACCACGAGGCGTTCGTGAGTTCCTGTTGACACCGGCGCCATTTTGGGCGAGGCCGGGTTAGTCCGGAAACAGCATCAGGGACAAAATGTCTCCAACAACCGGCGGTTGGACCAGAGTCCCTTGCGACAGTACTTGTGCTAACAGAAGGGGCAGGCAATGTGGACCATCAGTCAAAAAAAAGGGGGAGGGAAGCAAATTTCCCCTACCGGGTCACGTTGAGGTTCAGCCGGAGCTTGCTCGAATTCGTTAGCCCACAGTCTTTCTGGATGGTTCAGACTGAAGCTGGCGCCGACACGAGAGCACCACCATCTTGTGGCTACGTCGTTAGTGATCAAAGCAGTCGTTCCCCACCGGAAGCCTGTAGGGGCCGAGGGCTCCTGGGACTCTTGTAGAATCTTCAAGGTCGTGGAGATGCTGTCGGAGGTGGGGACTCGTGCCCAGGTGGCCAAGCGTCCTGGCTACATAGACTTCTTGGGGCGAAAAAAAGACGTAACTGTGCCGTGGGAGCAGGACATTCGGCTCGGGGCGCTAAGGTGCAGCTGTGGTGCCTCCACCAGTACACTTGAGGGCCATCGTATGTCTTGTGCTGCGCAAGTAGGGTGGCTGGCCATTCTGTGTCCGGTGCTGCGCAAGTAGGGTGGCCGGCCATTCCATGCTCTGTGCTGCGCAAGTAGGGTGGCCAGCCATTCCATGTTCTGTGCTGCGCAGGTAGGGTCGTCGCCCGGCTGGAGGACTTCTGCGCCGGGCCGGGGCTGGGAAACCTCCACCTGGGGAGGCGAGGGGGGCTCGTTCGCACCGCCTCCCTCTCCCAGCCCACCCTGCACCAATTTCAGCGGAGGTATTCGTGATGGCCGGACCAGAAGATACGAGGGAGGGGGTCATCTGCTTCCGCCCCCTCCCTACTCGTGGCCTGGGTCGCGGCGGTGAAAAACCAGGAATCCTAACCGCGAGACCATATGGGAGAAGAGGATGGGACAAGCCGGGCCCATGGTGTCTCCTGGACATCCCACCGGCGACCTCTGTGATCGCTGGTTGCCGGCAGGACTCCGCCCCACACGTGCTGAGTGTTTCACCTTCCGGATGGGCGTGACCGGCGACCTGTTGCATTTTGGGAACTTCCGGAAATATGTATTGTATTGCTCCTATTATTGTGGTGTTACTTTACTGAAAAATAAATCTTAAATTATATGACAGAGACTTGGCTTCCTTGAATCTTTTTACTACGAGAACCTTACTGCAGTGGGGGTAGGTATTTATGCCTGGGTAATGGGGGGGGGGTGGGGTGTACACAAGAACAGTTTTCTTGAACGGGGGGTTGTCTATGCAAGCCTGTAATTGCTTTTGTCCCCAGAGTGGGGGCAGCAGAGAGTAATCAGTCCCATTGCACTCGAAGTTTGAGTTCATTAATGGAATGTGTACTAATCTGTCCGAAACTACTCTGTGTGTTGTTTCTGTATGTTATCCGAAAGGGTGGCTTTTGTGTTCAGGAACAGTAGCGGTATTACGGGCTTCGTCACCGGGTAACCCAGAGCTTGACTGGGTTTCCCGTCTTAGCGTTGTTCGTCCTATGAGAACTCAAACATGTCGCTGAAATCTGTCTGGCGAAATCTGTGCCATCGGGCGTAATCAAACGGGGTGGTTCTATCCGGCCTGTCCGTGTCAGTGTGATTCGTCTTTGTCTCACGCCTTTTCCCTTTCGGGCGGCCTGGTATTTCTGTCGGCCCTCTGCTCTTACCCGTGTTCAGTAGAGTCGGGCATCGGGCTTTCCAGTGTCCGGAATATTTACAAAAAGCACATTGGTTTTGTCCTAAGTCTGTTCGTCCTGTGCGTAGTGTCGGGGGATTACTTTTGAGTCGCTGTGTCTTGGGGTTGTCCTGTCGGTATACCCCTTTACGCTGTTCCCTTCCTGTGTTTACTCCGTGGAACCGTGTCGTAGCTATCCCTTCCTTTGGCCTACCAGATGCGGAGGTATTTGTCTGTCGCGTTTCTTTATCTACTCTGACTTCGTCTCTTTTCTTTCGTTGCATTGCTTCTTTGCGCCACATACCGAGGCTGTCGAGCATGATAGGCGTCGTCTTACAGTTACAAAGGGCTGTTTCTAACGTTTCTATTTTATCAAGGTCGAAGGATCCTATCAGTGGCCACTGTTTCTCTTGGTTTTCTTTGGTATACTTATGCCACAGCTTACTATAGGCTATGGTAACTAATCCATATTTTGTGAACATGTCTTTATTAGGGGTGCCTTCCAGCGGAGCTAGATGGTCCACCTCTAATAAACGGTCCGGGTTGAACCAGCTACCAATCAGTGAGAAGATAGGCATGACAGATCACTATGGGGACAAAGGTCCGTGTTACCTATCCTTCACTACCTGCAAAGACTAGACAGAATATTGCTATTCTACGTTGTTTGTAAATAGTGAATATCTCAAAAGCAAAATCTATTCTGACAATAAAACAGGGAGCTACCCTTACAATCAATCAATCAGTCAAAGAGTCAATCGATCAGTGGGGAGAATAAGTAGGCCCGCAAAGGTTTGCGTTACTTACCCTTTCACCATCTGCAAAGAGGAAATCTGTTCTTTCCTGTTTGTAGATAGAGAATCTCCAGAAAACAATCCGCGAACGTTAGTTCGGGTTCAATCATTTAATCAGTGGGGGTGAAGGAAATCTCCAGAGAACAATCTTCAAACAATCAATCAGTGGGGGAGAAAGATAGGCACGATGGATTACAATGGAGACGAAAGTCTGCGTTACCTATCCTTCACTGCTTGCAAAGGGAGAGCCTATTGTTTCTCTGTTTGCAGACAGCGAATCTCCAAACGAATCAACAAAGAGTAATACTAGTATTTTCCGATTAATCAAACAATCATTTCGCAATTCGTCGTGTTTAAACGACCTTACCCGGACCACATGGGCTGTTTCTCGTCTTCCGCGTCCAGCGCCCGATCGTCCTCCAATCTCCGATGTTGCCACGGCACTCCTGAGGGTTCCCAGTCAGGACCGTAGATCACTCGAGAGAGGTCGATTCGGAACCAGTGAAGTTCGGATGATCGGCTGCCAGACGAGGGTCTATTGGGCATGAGCTCTCCCGATCGTTGCAGTCGTTCACTCTGTCGTCAGGAACTCTCCCACTGGATCCACGTGTCGCTGATGGGCCCCACGTTTGGGACGCCAATTGTTAAAAGGTAGGAAGCAACCAGTAAACAAAGACCCTTAAGTGTTGCCCGGCGGTGTCGCCTCTTTAACCCACACAAATATTAATCAATGAAGAGGCAGGCGCTGGAGACTGGAAGGCTGGAAACAAGGGTTTATTCTCTCCGGAGGAGAACACATCAGTTCAGACAGCAAGTATCGTCACGAGGTGCTCTAACTGCATCTCTGAGGCCTGGCCTCTTATACACGGATTTATTACTTTATTGCATAAAACACATCTCTGTCAACCTTTTGATGTACGGAAAGACATCCTCGGAATCCCCGCTTCAGGCCCGTTCCCACACACATTTACAGTTAAAGTCCCCACCCCGGTCACAACAGATGATGATTATCGCACAGCTGGACATTCCGCCGATTCACGGAATGTGTGAGGTTGATCGGATCTCATGGGGTGGGGGCTTTGATCAGCTCAAGGATCCTTTGATGGGGGGGGTCCTACTGTACAGGAGGAAGGGGGCAATGACAGTATCCGCAGGGCCAGGTGGTGGCTTGGGAACGAGTGAGACAAACGGGCACAAAGGAAAGAGGGGTGTTATCAAGGGATCCGGGACCATGAAAGGGATGGAGGGAAGTGTCGCGCTGGGAACAGGATGGGGTTCCGAGGCAGAGCTGCGTGGAGGAGAGGTTTATGACCCAAGGCATGTGAGAGTGGGGGCTGTCAGCGGGCGGGGGATGTGTTTGTGAGGGCGAAGAGCCGTGCTAGGGGTCAGTGGCGTGCAGAGTGTGGTTCTGGCCAAGGCACCTAAAATGGCGGGTGTGCACGAAAAAGTGTGGCATCGAGGGAAAAGGCAAGATGGCGCAGATAATGTTTACCAAACCGTATTAATTTTCCACACCTTGCCCACCCAAACAAGTGAGGCATCATTTTTTTCAGGAGACCGAGGGGAACGCCAGGTGGTAGGCAATTTGTGCCAGCATGGTGTACCCACACAGAATTGTGAGAACGTATTAATTTTTATGCTACATTTGAGATTTGCAGGGGATTCTGGGTAAGATAACATTGGGGGGCCCATGCAAACCACATATTCTTGGACTCCCTGGGTGTCTAGTTTTCAGAAATGTCTGCGTTTGGTAGGTTTCCCTAGATGGCCGCTGAGCCGGAGACCAAAATGGAGGTGTCCACCTTGCAAAACCAGGTAATTTTGTGACAGATAATTTTGATGTCTCCAGAATGAGATTTGGGACCCTCCCTGTCGCAGGCCCTTAGCCCTCCCACTCAAGTGAGGTAGCATTTTTATCGGGAGACCTAAGAGAATGCTGGGTGGTGGGAAATTTGTGTGGGCCCTGTGATTCCACAACTTTTCCACACTGAAATGTGAGTAAAAAGTTTTTTAGCTATTGAGGTTTGCAGGGGATTCTGCGAAGAACCTTTAGGGGATCCACGCAACCCACACCTCCCTGGTCTCCACCCGGTGTTTCCCTAGATGGCTGCTGAGCCGGGGTCCAAAAACTCCTTTGCAAAAATAGGTTGTTTTGTGATAGATATGGAGCACCTGCGTTTTTGGCCCTGGCTCGCATGCCATCAATGGAAACCTACAAAACATAGATATTTCTGAAAACTAGACACCTGGTGGAGTCCAGAGATGTGTGTCTTGCATGGATCTCCCAACGTTGTCTTATCCAGAATCCCCTGCAAAGCTCAAATTTAGCTAAAAGGTCACATTTTCCTCACATTTCTGTGTGCCAAGTTTGTGAGATCACTGTGAGATCAATGCGCCGGCACACTTTTCCCACCATCCAGCGTTTCCCTCGGTCTCCTGATAAAAATGATACCTCACTTGTGTGGGTGCCCAAAGCAGAGTCAGCCTAATAACTTATATTAAAATAACTGCCCTTTTGGACCCTCTTTGGTCCCCCTCAGTTGATCCTTAGATACGTTTTTTGGTTCTCTGTTTTGGGCACCAACACAATTAGGGTATAACTATTATTATTTTTTTTTATATATATTTATTGCGGAAAACATAGAAGGCATAGTTCAACAGAACCTCTCAGACAGACCGAGAGCAAAGATTAGCCACATGTAACATTCAGGATAAGACACAGCCATATGGGCCCACATCCCGGAGGTTGGGCGGCGTAGAGTCAGTACATGCCACAATTAGTCATAGCCGTTCGTAAACAGTATACATGCATCATTGTAACCGCTGATTTTCATATATGATTTCTCCTATGTCCTCCATGGAATCCTGCTCCTATCCCTCCAGATAGATATACTTTTCAATAAAACACAGTCCAATATAGAACAACAAAGAAACCCCCGTGCGTGGCATCAATAAAAGGTTTGTGTAAAAGTCAGGCTATTCATGTGAGGCCCGAAGAGGTGCAGACATCACATTCGGAAGTAATCATTTGGGAATCAAAACAAATCACAGATATATACGGCAGGAAACATTAGTGCGCGCTCAGTAGGGCATTACCCCGGGCCAGGGCCCTCTAACCCGTCTCCTTCCCCGTCCTCCTCGGAACCAGACCCCCCAGGGGTGAACAATTCGGCGCTAGTGGCATCTGAGTCATCATCCGACAACCCTTCTGCACACATCATCCTCCAGGCAAGTAAGTCATCCTGAAGTTTCTCATCATGGCGTGTGCGCTGCATGTGCGTCTCCTCAGCTAAGGACCACTCTCTAACATCCTTCAGCCAGAGGGATACCTCGGGAGCTCTCCATCCAAGTTATAGCCACGCTCCGCCTTGCCAACACTAATAATAGTTGTAGAAACTTGTAGGACAACTTCCTCTTCTTGGGCTTGGGTACCAGGGCCAAGAGACAATGGAGCGGATCTAGATGAATCCGGAGTTTTGTAGTACGGCCAATATGATCCACCACCTCCCTATAATTTTTTTTTTATCAGGAATCCGAGGGGTATACTGGTTGGTGGGAAATTTGTGCCAGCACGATGAGGCCACAACTTTTCCACTCAGAAATGCGAGGAAAGTGTGACTTTTTAGCTAAATTGAAGGTTTGCAGGAGCTTCTGGGTAGTAAAACGCTGGAGGTTTCACACAACCCACACCATCAGCCAAGCGCCATCCATGCACACCACCAACCAAGCGCCATCCATACACACCACCAGCCAAGCACCATCCATGCACACCACCAGCCAAGCGCCATCCATGCCCACCACCAACCAAGGACCATCCATGCACACCATCAGCCAAGCACCATCCATGCACACCACCAGCCAAGCGCCATCCATGCACACCACCAACCAAGCACCATCCATGCACACCACCAGCCAAGCACCATCCATGCACACCACCAACCATGGACCATCCATGCACACCACCAGCCAAGCGCCATCCATGCACACCACCAACCAAGGACCATCCATGCACACCACCAGCCAAGCACCATCCATGCATACCACCAACCAAGCGCCATCCATGCACACCACCAGCCAAGCACCATCCATGCACACCACCAGCCAAGCACCATCCATGCACACTACCAACCAAGGAGCATCCATGCACACCACCAGCCAAGCGCCATCCATGCACACCACCAACCAAGCGCCATCCATGCACACAACCAGCCCAGCGCCATCCATGCATACCACCAGTCAAGCACCATCCATGCAGACCATCAGCCAAGCGCCATCCATGCACACCACCAGCCAAGTGCCATCCATGCACACCACCAGCCAAGTGCCATCCATGCACACCACCAGCCAAGCGCCATCCATGCAGACCATCAGCCAAGCGCCATCCATGCACATCACCAGCCAAGTGCCATCCATGCACACCACCAGCCAAGTGCCATCCATGCACACCACCAGCCAAGTGCCATCCATGCATACCACCAGCCAAGCGCCATCCATGCACACCACCAGCCAAGCACCATCCATGCATACCACCAGCCAAGCGCCATCCATGCATACCACCAGCCAAGCGCCATCCATGCACACCACCAGCCAAGCACCATCCATGCAGACCACCAGCCAAGCGCCATCCATGCACACCACCAGCCAAGCACCATCCATGCACACCGCCAGCCAAGCACCATCCATGTACCGCCAGTAACACAACATCCACGTCCATCACCAGCCAAGAGACAGTCCACGCACACTGCCAGCCAAGCACCATCCATGCACACCACCAGCCAAGTGCCATCCATGCACACCACCAGCTAAGCGCCATCCATGCATACCACCAGCCAAGCGCCATCCATGCACACCACTAGCCAAGCTCCATCCATGCACATCACCAGCCAAGAGCCATCCATGCACACCACCAGCCAAGCGCCATTCATGCACACCACCAGCCAAGCACCATCCATGCACATCACCAGCCAAGCACCATCCATGCACACCACCAGCCAAGCACCATCCATGCACACCACCAGCCAAGCGCCATCCATGTACACCACCAGCCAAGGACCATCCATGCACACCACCAGTCAAGCACCATCCATGCACACCACCAGCCAAGCGCCATCCATGTACACCACCAGCCAAGGACCATCCATGCACACCACCAGCCAAGCACCATCCATGCACACCACCAGCCAAGCACCATCCATGCACTACACCAGCCAAGCGCCATCATGTACACCACCAGCCAAGGACCATCCATGCACACCACCAGCCAAGCACCATCCATGCGCACCACCAGCCAAGCGCCATCCATGCACACCACCAGCCAAGCACCATCCATGCACACCACCAACCAAGCGCCATCCATGTACACCACCAGCCAAGGACCATCCATGCACACCACCAGCCAAGCACCATCCATGCACACCACCAGCCAAGCGCCATCCATGTACACCACCAGCCAAGGACCATCCATGCACACCACCAGCCAAGCACCATCCATGCACACCACCAGCCAAGCGCCATCCATGCACACCACCAGCCATGCACCATCCATGCACACCACCAGCCAAGCGCCATCCATGCACACCACCAGCCAAGCACCATCCATGCACACCACCAGCCAAGCACCATCCATGCACACCACCAGCCAAGCGCCATCCATGTACACCACCAGCCAAGGACCATCCATGCACACCACCAGCCAAGCACCATCCATGCACACCACCAGCCAAGCACCATCCATGTACCGCCAGTAACACAACATCCACGCCCATCACCAGCCAAGAGACAGTCCACGCACACTGCCAGCCAAGCACCATCCATGCACACCACCAGCCAAGTGCCATCCATGCACACCACCAGCCAAGTGCCATCCATGCATACCACCAGCCAAGCACCATCCATGTTCTGCCAGTAACACAACATCCACGCCCATCACCAGCCAAGAGACAGTCCACGCACACTGCCAGCCAAGCACCATCCATGCACACCACCAGCCAAGTGCCATCCATGCACACCACCAGCCAAGTGCCATCCATGCATACCACCAGCCAAGCGCCATCTATGCACACCACCAGCCAAGCTCCATCCATGCACACCACCAGCCAAGCGCCATCCATGCACACCACCAGCCAAGCACCATCCATGCACACCACCAGCCAAGCACCATCCGTGCACACCACCAGCCAAGCACCATCCATGCACACCACCAGCCAAGTGCCATCCATGCATACCACCAGCCAAGCGCCATCTATGCACACCACCAGCCAAGCTCCATCCATGCACACCACCAGCCAAGCGCCATCCATGCACACCACCAGCCAAGCGCCATCCATGCACACCGCCAGCCAAGCACCATCCATGCACACCACCAGCCAAGCACCATCCATGCACACCACCAGCCAAGCGCCATCCATGCACACCACCAGCCAAGCACCATCCATGCACACCACCAGCCAAGCACCATCCATGCACACCACCAGCCAAGCACCATCCATGCACACCACCAGCCAAGCGCCATCCATGCACACCACTAGCCATGCGCCATCCATGCACACCACCAGCCAAGCGCCATCCATGTACACCACCAGCCAAGGACCATCCATGCACACCACCAGCCAAGCACCATCCATGCACACCACCAGCCAAGCGCCATCCATGTACACCACCAGCCAAGGACCATCCATGCACACCACCAGCCAAGCACCATCCATGCACACCACCAGCCAAGCGCCATCCATGCACACCACCAGCCATGCACCATCCATGCACACCACCAGCCAAGCGCCATCCATGCACACCACCAGCCAAGCACCATCCATGCACACCACCAGCCAAGCACCATCCATGCACACCACCAGCCAAGCGCCATCCATGTACACCACCAGCCAAGGACCATCCATGCACACCACCAGCCAAGCACCATCCATGCACACCACCAGCCAAGCACCATCCATGTACCGCCAGTAACACAACATCCACGCCCATCACCAGCCAAGAGACAGTCCACGCACACTGCCAGCCAAGCACCATCCATGCACACCACCAGCCAAGTGCCATCCATGCACACCACCAGCCAAGTGCCATCCATGCATACCACCAGCCAAGCGCCATCTATGCACACCACCAGCCAAGCTCCATCCATGCACACCACCAGCCAAGCGCCATCCATGCACACCACCAGCCAAGCGCCATCCATGCACACCGCCAGCCAAGCACCATCCATGCACACCACCAGCCAAGCACCATCCATGCACACCACCAGCCAAGCGCCATCCATGCACACCACCAGCCAAGCACCATCCATGCACACCACCAGCCAAGCACCATTCGTGCACACCACCAGCCAAGCACCATCCATGCACACCACCAGCCAAGCGCCATCCATGCACACCACTAGCCATGCGCCATCCATGCACACCACCAGCCAAGAGCCATCCATGCACACCATCAGCCAAGACTCATCCATGCACACCACCAGCCAAGCACCATCCATGCACACCACCAGCCAAGCACCATCCATGCACACCACCAGCCAAGCACCATCCATGCACACCACCAGCAAAGTACCATCCATGTACAGCCATCAACACAACATCCACGCACATCACCAGCCAAGCACCATCCATGCACACCACCAGCCAAGCACCATCCATACACACCACCAGCCAAGCGACCGCCCACACATACCACCAGCAAAGCGAAAGTCCACACACAAATCACAAGACATTGTCCAGCCATGTAGACCAATAGCCAAGCACTAGTCCACACACACTGCCAGCCAAGCACTAGTCCACACACACCACCAGCAAAATGCAGGTTCACACACAGTCAGCCAAATGCCAGTAAAAACAGACCATCAGCCGCACTCCAGTTCACACACACAGAAGCTAGTGTCTATAGGTTTTCTGCAGATTAGCCTAAAAATATCACTGATCTGCCCCCAAGATGGTGGTGGGGGGCAGAAGCAGCAAACATGTGTACACAAAAAAGGGACCAACCCTGCCTAAGCCCATAAACTTTTCTCTGCTTCATAGTGGGCTGTCTGCCCTCCAGGGAGCAGATCAGGGGCTATTGCCCCTTTAGGGGAGGGGGCATTTGCATAGAAGCCATATTTTATTTAAAAAATCCTGGTGTCTAATAGGCTTACTGTCTCCGGGGGCAATTCAAGGGCATTACCCCCATCTACCCCTTCAAGGTAGGCAAAAAGACTGTCCCATTTTTTTGTTTGGAGGTGGGGTCATTGGTACACATATTGAAAACAAGAAATCCCTGGGGCCTAGTGGGCTTTCTGCCACCCTGGGGGCAGATCGGGGGCTAGTACCCTCAATTGAACCTGAGGAGCTGCAGAAAGACTTCTATTTTTATAATTGTGAATGGGGGCATGGCTTTGCCCATTGTGGGTAGCTTCAATCCCTTTTTTTCAATAAAAATGAAATTTCTGGTGTCTAGTGGACTCCCCCTCTTACCCCCCCCGGGGGGCAAATCAGTGGTAATAACCCCTTTCTGCCCCGGGGAGGGACAGAAAGACTGTCCCTTTTGTTTTGGGGTGTAGAGATATTAGCATGCCCATTCTGGGAAGCCCCCACTCCTCTTTCAGAGAGGAAAAAAATCCCTGGCATCTAGTGGGCTTTCTGCCCCCCTGGGGGGCTGATCGTAGTAATAACCCTTATCTACCTCTCAGGGGGCAGAGGGGACTGTCTCTGTTGTGTTTGGGGTGGGGGCATAGACATGCCCATTGTGGGCAGCATCCACCTCTCTATTATTAAGAAAATAATAATAATAATTCCTGGTGCCTAGTTGCCTTTCTGTCCCCCAGGGTGAGGGGAGCAGAAAGACTGATCATTTTTCGACAGCTGGGGCAGTATAACGCCCATTTAGGGCAGCCCCTACCCCTAAGTTAAAAAAAATCCCTGTTGTACACTGTACTTTTGAAACCCCCCCTACCCTTCTGTGGGGCGGGTGGGGGCAGAAGGACTGAATATGGCCAAATTCTTATGAGGGAACAAAGGCCCTTGTCCAAGGGGCGGCTCCCCCTCCCTAGTGTCTAGTGGTAAATCCCTGCTTAGGGATCGCCCTCCTGTGGCGATCCCGAAGCAGAGATCCACTAGATTCTCCCCTTTCCAATGATACCTCTCCTGCCTGCCTACGTGCTCGGTGGACTGAGATAGCCCCAGGGGTATGTAGGTAGTGAAAGTGAAATGAAGCATTCAGCTTATTTCACTTTCACTGTAGTGACGCCAGCACGCCATGCACGCCGCACGTCAGTACACTGAAATAAAAGTGCCTTGGGCAACTGGGTAAGCTCTTCACCAGCTCCCAAGGATGGAGAAAAAAAAAAGAAATTCCTCTGCTGTTTACAGCAGAGGGATTTCAAAATAGTGGGCCTTGGACGTAACAGTTACATCCTTGGCACCGGAGCGCCACAACCTTGGACGTTACCAGTACGTCCAAAGAATGGAAGGGGTTAGTAGATCTTACTCTCACAGTGATGTAACTGGCAATGCTTCCCAACCAGGATGTGTTCTACATATGCCACATCTATTATGTCATTGATGTTCCCTGCAACCTGTATCGCTCAAAGAGTTTCCTCTTTGTTGATGTTTTACGAGAATAAAAAATGCAATAAAATATTTATGAGATAATGAGATGCAAACGTACCTCCATCCTGCACATCCTGGGACTAGACTGCTGGAAAGAGATCGATGGAAAGGTTAGGAGGTGAGCAAAACACTGAAACATGACCTGAAAGAGCAAATTCAAAAAAATTGTTAGGAGAATATAGATGGAAATTTGAAAAGACAAAAGGGACAAGCAAGAGAAGGAAATATACTCACTAGACCTGTGATTTTTTACAGAGCAAAAAAATAAGTTAAAAATGTTTTAAAAGTTTGGATAACACGTAAAAAACTCACAATTTAGAAACGGAAAACAGAAAAGCCAATGAATCTTATTTTTAATGCGTATTTTTAAAGAAGAAGACTTGTTGCATGCATGGGAGGATTAAATATGAGATCTAGTGTGTCATGACGGTTCACCAGGTGTGGTTTTCAGTAGTCAGGCATTCCAATGGGCTCTGGGAAGAGCAGTCTTTTTATAACTGTGTTTAACGTGGATGCTGATAAAGCTAGGAATGAAATGCATAATAGTCTAGACTTTCTGAATCTTTACACTTAGGAACATCTAAATTCTGAGCATGCATGCAACACATAATGTGAAGTGCGCACTTGGATTAGAACACACAGATGGCAGACTAGAAAAGAAGTGGAGAAGAGCTAAAGGGAAAGGGATGAAAAGAAACCCATTGGTCGTGGCACTCTTTCTGTTAACCTTAGAACCTCTCACATTCAGCATATACTGCTCTCAAGACATTTGGGAAACTGAAATCATAGCCGGCGACCTGAAAATTAAGCTGTACGCGGACAACATACTCCTCACTTTAACCTCTCCAGAACGTTCGCTGCCAGCACCAACGTTCACCATATCAGACTGTACAGCACTTTACAGGTACAAAATGAAATGGACCAAAAGTGAAGTCTTACCCTTGATGGTCTATACCACGAGGGAAGCCCTCCGTGCACATCCATTTTGGTAAATCGGCACCGAGATGAAATATTACGAGTATTGATTACTACCAATTTTCCAATGATGATCAAAGACAATATGACTGCACTGACTGATCAAAGGCACACGGATTTCACTAAATGGATCAAACAGCAATTGTCGCTGTGGGGACGAGTCCAAACTATGAACATGGTGGTAGCCCAAAGTTTTCCTACATTTTCAGCATGCTGCCTATACTGGTCCCGGCATCAGAACTATGCCTAATAGACGCAGCCATTAAAACATACTTCTGGCAAGGTGAGACATGCGGACTGGACATGTCCAAACTCCAAGCTGCTACTTCAGAGGAACTGAGACTTCCAAAGATAGAAATATATCATATGGCCCATCAACTCTCACAAGAAGCATATCATTCTGCCACAGATCCGGAACGCACCAATTGGGTACGACTGAAACAACAACTGTGGGTGGGCACGGGGACCGCAGATGATATATCTGCATCATCCCTCACAGATATCTCAAAGAGAACTGATTTGTGGGCCCAGTGCTGCAGAAGCGATGTAGGGGAGAAATCTTTGCCACCATGTACTCCGCCTTTGGTGGGGGGTGCTGGTTTGTATCCTTCCTTCCCCGTTTCTCTAACAGATCGAGATCATTGACCCAGAAGGTCACTATGTGATATTAGCAGTCAAACTGGATGGTAAAACACAGCCTTAGTGAACATTTATGCCCCCAATGTGGGCCAAACTATCATTCCTATTCTCCCAAACTTTCTTGTCACCCAAATACATCATTACCCTATTTTTTTTGTTTGAATATGTTTATTGCATATTTTCATGTGTCTTACAACATTACACATAAGTAAACGTAAAGTATACACAGTGCCGCTATGAAAATCGTGCGTCCTAGCTCTGTGCGGACAACATTACACGTAAATGAGCCCATTAGCAAGGAGCAGGATAAAGACAGTGTAAATGAAGCAGCATGGTTGAGGCAATAAAGTCTGGCTTACATGCAAGAGAATAACATTTTATAATTGCAGCACTTACAGCCTGATTCATGTACGGGCCGTTTTGCGAGGCTCAAATAGCGAATCATAAGGAATCGCTATTTGAGACTCGCAAAACGGTATTCATGTAGGAATCGCAATAGTAATTGCGATTCCCACTGATTCCTTATTTGCGATTAGCTAATTGCTAATCGCAAATAAGGAATAACTCCCCATGCATTCCTATGGGCCAAAAGGCCCATAGGAATGCATGGGGAGTCATTCCTCATTTGCGATTAGCAATTAGCTAATCGCAAATGAGATTGCGAGTACAAGGGTGCCAGGGGTGTCCAAAGGACACCCTGTAGCACCCCTGCATGGAAAATAACACAGGTGTTGCACACACACATGTCCTTTGGACATGTGTGTGTGTAACGTGCAACTCAGAAAAATGCATTTAAATGCATTTTTCTGAGTTTTCGCAATTTACCGCGAGTTTTGACCTCGCGGTAAAATGCGGCCCGAAATTGCGATTTCGCAATTGTAAAATGGATAATGAATTACATTTAAGGAATCTCAAATAGAGATTCCTTAAATGTAAATCCTCGCAAATATGCGAATTAGCAAATAGCGATTTTTGCATTTGGGATGTTGAATCCCAAATGCAAAAATCGCACTCGCAAAGGGCCAGATTCTCAGAATCTGGCCCTTTGCGAGCCGATTCGGCCTTGATGAATAAGGCTGTAGGTGACGGAGAAAGTTGAAACTGTTTCCTCATGGCATTGCAGATTTGTTCATCGGACGTGCAAATGGTGCTGAAACAGCAACGCTAAAGGAAAAAGGGCCTAGAAATAGCTCAACATACATCCAAAGCTGTTTTTTAAAAGCAATAAACTATAAAGAACAATCCAACAAATTCTAGAAACAAAATAGTGGGTGGTGTCTGATAACAAAAGCTCGTGTGTGTATGATGGTCATAGGGTAGGCAACGAGTAGGTCCACACTGCCTCTCAACAGTTATGAGGGTGTAAAGTGTAGGGGTAGGCGCGTGGGCGTCACCGGGAGGAGGGGGGCGGAGTGGTCACACTATGCCGTCCTGCTGGCATATTTGGTGATAGGATGCCAAGATGATATCCCAATCTAGAGCTATTGGGAACTTACGGAGTCCCGCTGTCTCTTCTCTATGGAGCGCCACAGTTTCAGCCTTTGCTCAGTTATCCAACGAGTTACGCCAGTTTATTGGCTGGGGGGGGGGGGACAGCATGCTACCAGCGCTTAGTAATGAGGCGTTTTGCCGTGATAAGCCCTAGATCCCAATACCTCGCCTGAACTTTCGTCTGCTTCATCCTCCTAAATAAGCCCAGTAGGCAAGCCTCCCATGTAAACGGCAAGCTGCCCCCCGTTGCCTTCGCCAATGTGCTTGCCACCGTAGCCCAGTAGGTGCACAATGAAGGGCATGTCCAAAGGATATGTAGGAACTGCGCATCCACAAGTCCACATCTGGGGCATGCTGTTGTGGTAAGCCCAAAGAACCGGTTAATCTTATCAGGGGACAAGAACACAATTGTATTCGCCTCCCAGCAAAAGTGGTACACCCGGCCATGCCGCTAGCGCCGCAGACAAGCGAGTGAGAAATCGCCCCTGATCAACATTGGGGGCATAAATAGAGGCTATAACTATGTCCTGCCCGTCTAGCTTACCCTGAAGTAACACATATCTGCCCTCATCATCTATGTGGCTGCGTGTGAGTGCAAAGGGGACCCCAGGGTGAATCCACACCAGAGTCCCGCGCGCGTATGCTGAAAAACCCCGTGGCATATATGTGTCTCCTGTAGTAGTGCGATTTGTACCTGGTGTCGCTTGAGATATGAGTACACCTGGTAACGGCGTGAAGGGGTATGTATCCCCCGGGCATTCCAGGTGCAAAATTTAGTCATAGACATTTCGTTTAATCTTCCCCACTCTCCAGCACCACCCCCCGCGTCCCACACCACCATCAGTAGCTCCACAAAGCATAGTAATATAATGCAGCACATATTCGGATCCCATCATCTCACCTCCCCACCAGCACACATCGGAGTTAAGAAATCAAAAGTACAATGCCAAAAGGTCGACTGCGGAACATGCTGTCGTCCAAACGCTCTAATAAGCTCTAACTATTCCAAAATTCAAGCGGGTTCACTGAGTTATAAGGTTATGTGTACAGAAGGTTCATACAGGTAGGATGTGGGCATGCTCCCCCAACCATAGGTTGTAAGCGTCTCATAGTCCACCGCTAGCAAAAGTTCCCAACGGTTGAGGCAGAGCGCCTGAAGGGGTCGAGAGGCAGGGGGCCAGCGATCATACTGAGCGAGTCACAAGGAGGAACTTACCACAGGCTGGACTCACCCCCGGCAGGACCGGCCACTGCAGGGCATCGACGGAGAACCCGGCAACCAGTCACTCAATGTCCGGGTCATCCCCACAACAAATCGTCCGCTCATCACTGGCGGACATTCACGTTGCACAGCACTGGTAGTCAACTACTCTGTGGCAAATTCAGTGGATTAGATCAGCCGTCTGCGGCGTAACCTCTGGAAGATCCGTTGACCCCTGGGAATCCGGCAGTCCATATATGTATTCATCATCGCTCACTTGACCCTCAGGACTTGCTCCAGGGGCAGGGAGTTCTGTCAGTGAGCCACTGATCTCCGCTACTTTGCGAATAGCTTCCTGCTGCTCTTCCTGTCTGTGCCCAGGTGTGGGGCCCACAGTTGTCTCCTGCCGCACCGAGCCGGCCACCGAGAGTCGTCTTCGCCGTCGAGCACCTCCGCCGCGACGCGTCCTTGGGGGCACTCCACCGGTCTACGCATCAATTCCCGGGTCGAGCCAGGTCTCCACAGCCTCTGGGGTATTGAAAAAGTGAGTTTTATCCTGAGCCACAACTCGCAGTCGTGCAGGGAATAGTAACGAATATTTGAGAGCCAGGCGGCGGAGTCGCTGTTTCACTTCCAAAAAGGAGTGACGCTGACGCTGTACTTACATTGTATAGTCCGGAAAGAACATTATGGTAGCATTATCAACCCTGACTTCAGGTAATTTGCGAACTTCTCGTAAAATGGTGTCACGATCGCGGTAGTTCAATACACGAATGAGCATGGGTCTCGGATTTGCGCCTTCAAGGGGAGGTCGGGTGGGCACGCGGTGGGCACGCTCCACCACAAAGTGCTGCGAGAGGGTACCCTCCGAGAAGATGGCTCTCAGCCAGCACTCCACATGTTCCGGTGCCTCCCTTGGTTCCCATCTCTCCGGCAGGCCCACTATGCGGATGTTGTTGCGTCTCGCTCTCCCTTCCGCATCCTCCGCACGATCTTCCCAAAACTCCACCCTATTAAGGAGATTTTGTATGTGTTTGTCCATCTCGGTGATTTTGGGGAACAGCTCAGTCACCGTAGTCTCCAGTGCGGTCGTTCGCTCCGCCAGCTTCTTGTTATCTGCTCGGAGATGCGTCATATCTATGGCTACGCTATCAATTTTAGTCTCTAAGGAGGTGCGGGTCAGTTGCAGCGACTCTTCCAACCTTTCCATAGCAGCTAACATTTTGTCTAATTTAGAAGTTGTGTGGTCCGCATCAGTTTGCTTCGCCATTTTTCCTTTCACTTGGGTGCCCCCAGTCCCAGCCCTCATTTTGGGTCCCACGTACATGGGAGGCGTTGTAGTATCCAGGGCGGGGCTTCTCAGTGGGACCCCACAGGGATCACTCCAGGTGTCCAGAGCTACAGGATTCCGGCAATCCTCGCCGTTTTCAGAGTGGTGACGAGTGATCAGAGTAGGGACAAGAAGTACAAAGCAGCGTTGCAGGCCTCAAGTGCAAGGAGGGGACAGGAGGTGTAGTTAGTGCGCTTGTAGGAACGACTTATGTACAGCCGTGGCGTTGTAGGAAGCGCAATCCAAGCAGGATGGACGCACTTGGTAGTTGCTCACGTCTGGGTCGTCATCAGAAGTGTCTGGCAATATCAGACGGCACTCCGAGGGTCGTGATCCCCCTCTCTCCAGTCAGGCAACTGGATCGAGTACACAGGTTGCAGCGTCCTACAGCGGCCGTGGCAGCAAGGACGGGTATGTGGCCGGTAAACTGCGTAGAGGGTCCCCGCCTCACTCCCTCGATGGCATCTCGGTGAATCGCGCTGTGGGGCTATGAATTGCAGAGCCAACAACCCTACAATCGACATTCAGCGGGGGGGGGAGTCAGTTGCAGCGCCCCTCCAGCGCTAGGCACAGGTGGTCCAAGGCCGCGTCCCACCAGAGGGGGGAGAGCAGTGTGGGCACCTATCTCCAGGTGCCGGGGTCAGTGGGGCTGCAAGCACACTCCTCGTGCAGTAGCGATGTCTCACGCGCCCCTCCGCCGCAGTAGGCCGCGTCCCCGGCCTCAGGTAACAAGCTCTGCCCACCCGAAGCAGCCCCAGCCCGGGGCAATTCAAGCACAGCTCCGTGGGACCGGGCGGGGCGAGCAGCCGGGTGTCACTCTCAGCAAAAGGGGGGGCAGCTCACCTCCGCATCAGCCACCGCGTATAGTAGTCAAAGTTCAACGGCTCCCACAGCCCAGCGAAGCGCAGCTCAGGATCCACGGACTGCTTTCCGCCCACGCAGCAGGCAGGGGAGGGGGAGGGGGGGCCACCACCACCCCGGCCCCCACAGGTCCACCACCACTCCCCGGTTCCAGCAGTAGGGCGGGTCCGATGGTGTCAAGAGGTCCTCGCTCGCCTCCGCAGGGCCCGTCCGGCCGGCGAAGACTCTGGTCTCAATTTCCACCCCTCGCCGGCAGGAAGCACAAGCCGGTCGGCCGCTCAGGGACAAACAGCGCCGGAGCGGCGCACTTGGGGCGAAAGTCACCAAAGTCCAGCAGCAAGGTGGCAGGTGTGGTGGGCGCTCTCGCTGACAATTTCGGGCTAAGTCGGGCAACTGTGTCTGTGGTAGGGGAGCTTCTTACAGAGCTCTACCCAGGCACGTCCGCCATAGTTGCGCGCTCAGCCACGCCCCCAAATACATCATTACCCTATGTTACTTGGAGGAGATTTTAACTGCATGGCTGGTGTCACTTTAGATAGATCACACCCCCACTGCCCACATCGCCACTACATAAAACTGCCCACGCATTTCGATGTTGGATTAACAATTGAGGATTTGTTGATACCTGGAGACCTTAACTCCGGAGGGCAGCTTCAATTTTTATTACTTGGGTACGCACAAGCTATCAGTACAATTAAGTACTTTCTTATGCTCGGCTAGCGTACATACGAGAGCTAGAAGGGTTGAATGTCTGGCGAAAAATACTGTGACCACCACCCGTTATTATGGATTCTGGTCTGGGCGTTGTCCAGACCCCTCACTGCGACATGGAAGCTCAATACTGCGAAGCTGATGACCCAGTCTTTAGATCTACCCTAGGGAACGTGATCACTAATTACTTTATGAAGAATATAGGTACGACTTCCTCCCCACTAGCGGAGTGGGAGGCATTCAAGCTATTGGTACATGATTGCAGCATCTCAGTAGTAGCAGGTACTCGGTCCCATCTTCATACTGAGATCAAACACTTGGAGCACCTCTTAATAAAACTGTATCTACCGACGGAGGGAGCACTTGTGCTGCATGACACACTGAGAGCAGAAAGGGAAAAACCCCTCAAACTAGAGACCGATGCCACACAGGGTTGCCTGCTGTCGCCAGTGCCATTTGCCTTGACTGTTGAAACTCTGGCCCTGATACTCTACACCATCCATCATTATCGAGGAATAGAGATTGACGAACACCCCATCTATATATCCCTATACGGGTATGATCTATAAGTGTACCAGCGTGAGGAACACGCAAATGTGGATCACACATTTAGAGATTTGGATAATTTTAGCCAGACTTCGGGAGTCCAGGTGAATTGGAATAAGTCAAATGCATTCCCGATACATGCTCCGACACCAGCCACTATTCTGCCAGAAATGGCCCAGGATCTCTGCTCGGAACCAGTCACATTATGCTTCCTGGGCATCATATTTACTACAACTTGGCCGATCTTGAGCAATCTTCAACTGACAATGATTTTTACAGACATCCATACATTTCTGGCTAACACTTCCTCTATCCGTCGCAGGCAGGGTCATACTACAAAGATGGTTTTCCTTCCCGGTCTCTTTCATTACTTTGCAGCTCGTCCTATTTGGCTCACAAAATCCATCTTTTGGGAGATTAACAGCCTATTGATATACCTCATATAAGGCACAGGATGCCGTAGACTGGCATTAACCAAACTACGGCTCCCCACTGATGGAGGTGGGTTAGCGGTCCCTGACTTGGAGCTTTATTGCCTGGCGGCGCACCTGAAATGGCCAGCTTACTGAAGACATTGTCGATGGGGGAGGGGGCGTGATAGCGACTGGCCTACACTTTCTCTCCGCCAGTACCATGCCATAGGCCAGATTGATTAGCCCTAACGCTCAAACAGGCGTTATTAAATTCTTTTGCTGGACAGAGTGGATCACTGCACTTCCAAGAAATCCTACCGGTAGATGCCCTAAGAATCCTTCATTGATCAGAGGCATATTTCATCTGTTGTTAATATTTTGAATTGGGTAGTACGAGTTACCGGAGCACTCGAATGAGTGCTGTATGTAAGAGATCCACCCTGTCTGCCAAAGAATTGAATATTAGTGGCATATCTCATTTGTTCTAAATAATTTGAATTGGGTAGTACGAGTTACCGGAGCACTCGAATGAGTGCTGTATGCAAGTGATCCACTCTGTCCAGCAAAAGAATTTAATAATAGTGGTGACGGAATCAACAACCACCAAGGATCTTTTATTCCACTGGCAAGACGCCTTGAGGAACTTCAGAACTTATAGGAGGTTGCCCACCCACAACTCCTTTGTCCTGACGAAGACCCGCCCTGTAAGGACCACTCTCCTACCTATAATCCGGGTCGAAACGTTGACTACACAACCACGACCAATCTCCTACCCCAAGCAAGACCTTAACGGCTGACGCGGAGTTTGGCTTTGTTGATCAGTTATATTTTGGACTCTCCAAGAGCCTTATGTTGTGGCCTTTTGGCTAAAGGGACCACATGTACTTAGTCACTAAATTGAGAATAATACTTGCCACTGAATGAATATGACTATCCCTTCACCCTACCCTGTCCTTGACACTTCCTTCACTTCCCCCCTTCCCGTTGTGAATGTGGGCACGTACATTTATTACAATTCGTCATGTATATAATCCAATGTATTATGAATTCTAACCAGTGAAAGGAAATCCTGCATATCTGAATAAAACTTTTTTGCATTCAATAGCTTTGCTCCTTGAATTAATTGTATATTAAGATATAAGTTTGAAATATTGTGTTTTTTGTCCGGGACCCCTTCCCTTTGTACTGATAACTACCCAGGTCCCTTTGACTTTAGTGGGTTTAACCCTGTTTCCCATAATCTGCGGGTGGTACAATGGCGTGCATACATTTTTCACTCCACATTTGCCTAAAAACTCTGTCATGGTGGAATAAGTAAATTGAACTCCATTTTGTTTTCTAGTCTCCATTTTGTGTGCCACATCACGCCATGTGCTCACCACGAGGCGAGTCCTACCTCACTGCCAGTCACCCCTGAAGTTTGCCCGGCAACAGGCTATAAATAGTTTCAGGGATAGTTGAACTCCATTGTCAGTGAGCAGCTCCTCGGGAGTCCCTTCTCTTGTAAACACTTCACAACCAAAAGGAATCACATAGTTTGTGTTGGGTTTGGCTATACTACGTACTTCCACCCGCCTGGAAAGATGATCCATCATGACAATAAAGTGTCTCATATTAGAAGGTAATATATGAAAAGGGTCGGAAAAAAAATCAACTACAACTCTCTGCCACACCTTACCAGGACATGATACAGGCACAGCAGTAGGAACAGAGGTCACCAAATGTTGATCACTCAAACAGCATGGTGCACAATTTCTCACTAATCTTTCTACCTCCACATCCACTCCAGGCCACCAGAAATGATTTCTTATCCTGCACTTAGTGGCGCTCATACCCAGATGGCCTACATGAGCTGTATCCAAAATCTTTGCTGGAAACATCCTTGTGGAATTAACTTATCACCTCTTACCAACAATCCTCCTTCCAAAGATAACTCATCCACCACCTTGCAATAAGATTGCAAAGAAGTCTCCAAAGTTTTTCCCTCAGCCCCCCAAATTTCCCAAAATTCATGACCTTGTTCAATACAGTATCCTCCCTCAAACGATCACACAATACCATTATATCGGAACAAATTACCAAATCTTCAACTTAGGCAATGATACATGCCTCAATTTCTTCCTGTAAATCTACTTAACAAAACTCTAATTGTAACCAAGCCAGAAAGTCCACTCTAATGTTCTTTCCTCCTGTAATATGAAGCACACTAAAACTCCAATAATTTGATAGATAATATGGCTGAGGATCTTAATCTGGATCCTAGACAAAATAGCAACGAGTGGTCTGTGATCGGTCCTCAAGCTAAATTTTCTTCCCAAGAGATAAGGCTTTAACTTGCCGACACCCCAAACGCATTCCAACATTTCACTTTCTATTACAGAATATTGTGTTTTCAAATCTTTCATGCTTCTGGAAGCAAACCTTACAGAGACTTCCGTCCCATCCATCACTTGTAGCAAAAAGACTCAATGCCATAATGTAGGAAACTGGCTCTATATATACTACACCAAAATGAGGTGTAGTGTGTATAGAGACCAAGTGAACCCAGAGGTAGGATGAGGTTAAAGTTAGATAGAACCTTACTCTCTAACTGTGGTAGCTTGGACGAGCAGTAAGGCAGTATCAGAGGACAGTGTTAAGCATTTGATGTACAAACTCAGTCAGCAAATGAATTCACGCACTCAATAACTGAACTCTAGGCCAATTGTATTTGTATAAAAATATATACTGTTGTTTTATTTTTAGAACCAAGTAAGCCTGGCACAGGTAAGCATAAAAATACTTTGCGGTAATACGTTACTGGATATAGAACAGTTTGAAAATGCAACAGAAATTGTACTTTGATTGATTTACAGGGTATGCAGCAGGATGCAACAGTTAGCAAATACAGTACATTAAAATTAATATGCTTTTTCAGGTAAGTTACTTTCTACGTTACTTTTCTTACTCAGTGCTGGATACCTAGATTTAGCACTGGGACATTTCCTGGAAACAGGTACGTAAATTCGTTTTGGTTATTCACATGATTTTTAAAGAATATTTTTAGGTTTCAAAACTCCACACTTAGAAACTTTTTGGAGAAAAAATTTCAATGTTATCCTATGGAGAGAAAACAGGTTAACGGTCCATAGGTAAGTAATCGACTGTGGGAGCTAAGGTTCTGGGGTTAAACTCAGGGGTCCCCCAGGGTCAGTGATGCACTGTCTTTGCACCCTTAGCGGCACTAGGGCAGCCGGGTGCGGAGTGCTGAGGCCCACTGTTATCCAAAGAGGGACAGAGAGTCTCTGGTTGGTGGCTGCTGGCAAGCAGGTCACTGGGTTGTGAGAGCAAAGCTCCTAGGGTTAAGGCCAGGACAAATGGGGAAACAAAGTAGCACAAAAGGTGCACCCTCAGCGTCACTGGGGCGGACGGGTGCAGAGTACTGTTTCGACGTTGGGCGCCCTGTTGTTTTCTATGGAGAACCTTAGGCAGGGAGACAAAGGACTTCTGGGTGCGACCACCACTGGAAGAGGTAAGTTGGGAAGTTAAGGATTGGTTAGGCAACGTTGGTTTGGGCACACAAGGCCGCGGGGCGTCGGGTGCAGGGTTGACTTCTGGGGTCGGATCTTCTTACCAGCTCCAGGTCACGTTTAAGGGGGCCTTCTGGATTTAGGCTGCATTTGTTGGCTGGAGGCTTGAGGCAGGTCAGGGGTCAACGGATCTTGGGTCAGGATCGCAGGGGTGACCTCCTTGTGGTGTTTACCACTCGAGTCTGGGCCTGGTTCGGCGGGTGCAGAGTGGGCTGTATTCGCAGTCCCTGGCTGCTGCCAGGGGTTGCTGTTTGAACAAATCCGGTGTTCACAGGAGATTCAGTCTTTAAAGTGAAGGCAGGCAGGTCCTCTGTGGTTTTTGAGGTTGCTGGCTGCAGGACACACCGGGATTTCACAGGAGCAGGTTTGAGGGGAGGCAGGCCTGTAGGACTGGGGCCAAGTTAGTGGGCACTGTCCTCTTGTTAGTTCTGCACGGCTCTTCGGTCCTTCTTCTTATCTTCTTTTCTTGTCATTTCCGGATCTGAGGAAGCAAGATTCAGGGTGCCCCCTAAATACTAGATTTAGGAATATTACAGGTAGGTAAAGGGCATGGACCAATGGGTCCATTCCCTGGGCTGGGTAGTCCCCCTATTCTGCCACTCTCCAGTGGTAGGGGGCAGGAGCCTGTCCCTGGTTGGCTGGGTCCCCCATCCTCAAGATGGCGGGGACTCGAGGCTGTGCTTCAACCCGCTTCCCCCACCTGAGGGGTGGAGTTGGCAACATCCCTCTTTCTCACTTGTTTTTTTCCCACCCAAAGTAAGGGGTAGAACCACTAGGGACCAGTTGCTGAAAGCAGCAAATTGTCTGGAGAGGCTCACAAAGGCAGTATGCCTTTGAATCTTCTCCTTCGCGAACCCTACCCATCCTGGAGGAGAAGGCTTGTCACCTCGTCCCAGGATGTGCATTGTTTCAGGCCCCCGAGAGCAGCAAGCTCTCGACCCAGGGGTCCCGAAACATGTCTGTTGGTGGCATCCTAAGCAGCCACTCAGTCAGATCACTAGGAGTTGGTTGAGTTTCAGGGGGCATCTCTAGGATTGCCTCTTTGGTGCATTTTACATTAAATCCCACACTGGCATCAGTGTGGGTTTTAGGTGCTGAGAAGTTTGGTAACTGTGACGGGGTGCCGGGTGAACCCCGTAATGACCCGGAGTGGTGGTCCGCCGCTCCCCTCTCACCTTGCACCTTGTCCCCACAGCTGCCCGAGAACGAGTGGAGAGAGAAACAGGACGAATGCTGGGTACCACCTGAAACAGGATCTGGCGCCTTTAACTGGAACGACCCGATTGAGACAGCCCCGCCCCTTCTCTACGGAGCGACGTCAAAAGGCGGAAGCGCTTCACCATCGACGGACGGCGTTTCCCAGGAGGAAGACGGTGTGGAGAGTAGAAGGAACAACGCGAGTGTGAACCTGAAGGAGGACGGAGTGCAGACGAGCCCAGCTAATATCAACAAGCCTGGAGGCCAACGTTTCGGTGCTTCGCCCCGCCACGGTCCCGAGGGAGGAACGTGGCTTGACAAGGTACGGGGCCGAGTAGCGGGGTGGGTCGGACGGAGTAGCGTCCCTACCAAATAATAACCGCTGCCGAGTGTACTTTGTGTCCCCTGTGCCCCTTCCTTCACGAGCACTGAGAGCACTTCGTGACGTTAGCAAAGTTCACTGTCACTTGGTTTCCTTCACTTCCCCTCCCTTACATTGTTTATATTGGACGTCCCAGTAACCGTTAGTTTTCTCCCCTTTTTGCTTTCTGGGTACCTGCGGTCCTGACGAGCAACGCCCCGCATCTACGGGCGGAAGAGCCAAGACCGGAAGCCTTCCTCAGAGTCGGATGGGACCCCTTTTGTCATCGACGGAAGTACCCAGACCACCCCATTGTTGAACTTTAATTCATCCCCCTTAAGAGACTGATATTCATTTTCCCAGAACTCCTTTATCTGTTATGCAGAAGAAGACTTATATTCCAATAAAACCCTCCTTAAAGTCTTTACTCAAAGAACCGACCTTTGTGTTTACTCCTAGTTCGGACAAAACGGAAGGGCAGGTACAAGCTGAGGAACCCCCCTGGGACAGTAACAAACCTCTCAGTCTTTAGTGTATCCATTATGGTGTTGTAGATTTCGTGATGACAAACTCCCAGCACCATATACTCTTAATGGCACTGGGTACTGTAGGGGCACAGGGCTCATGCACTTGTATCCTCACCGCTGGCATAGAGCAGCCAGCTAGAGGGGTGACTGATGTATGCCAGGGCAGTGGTTTGTGTGCATGGCATACAGGGATGTGTGCCATGTCGACTCTTCACTTTGTTCTGCACCAAGACATGTAGCCTGCAAGGGCAGTGTGTGAGTGTCAGGGTATAGGTCCTCTAAGGGTGGCTAATAAGTGCTGCAGCCCTTAGGGGCCTACTCTGGTCACAGTGCCCTGGTACCTGTGGTACCATTTACAAGGGGCTGATATGTGGCCAGAGATGCCAATTGGGGTTAGGCTTCAAAACAGTTTTAGGGAAGAAACATAGGCCCTGGGTACCTGATTAGAAGGAGCCCATTGCTTCTTTCAGGGTGTCTAAAGCCTTTTGACAACTAACTGTCCAGTTTACCTTTATGGGCATTTTCTTGGAGGTGAGTTCTGTGAGGGGAGCCACAATGGACCCATATCCCTTCACAACCCTCCTGCAGTACCCAGTCAAGCCAAGGAATGCCCTGACTTGGGCCTGGGTTGTTGGAGAGTCCCAGTCCAGGATAACCTGGCTCTTGGGCTGTAAAGGTTGTACCTGGCCTCCACCAACAAGGTGGCCCAACTACACCACAGTGCCCTGCCCTAGCTGGCATTCGGATGCCTTGATGGTTAGGCCTGCAGTTTGCAGGCCTTTTAAAACCGTCCCAAGGTGGATCAGGTGATCCTGCCAGGTGGAACTAAAGACAGCAATACCATCAAGATAAGCTGCACTAAAGGACTCCAACCCAGTCAGGACTTGATTCACAAACCACTGGAAGGTGACAGGGGAATTTTTTAAACCAAAGGGCATAACAGATTTCTCATAGTGCTAATAGTGCTCCTACAGTGTAGCAGAAAAGCAGTGAGGTACGCACACATTACTAATTGATCAGAACAAATCGCAGTAGCGTTAAAAGATTTTTCAAATTGTATTAAACAGCAGTTCAGAATGCACAATCCATTGTGCACATATTTTTCATACTGCAGCGTAGTGTGTACAGATTCCAGAGTACAGTAAACATCACTGAAGTGTACACTGATTTCTCCTCGAGTAGTAAAAGGCTTTGCAGCGTCCCATTATTTCTCAAGGTTTAGCAAACAGTAGTGCAGTGTGCACATATTTCTCATAGTGCAGTAAACAGCAGCATGCAATGCGTTATCATAGTCAATTACAAGTAATGAAGTGTGTACACAGAGCGTAGTAAAAAGCAGTGCAGTGTGCACAGATTCGTCAGTACAACAAAAAGCAGTGCAGCCCATATATTGCCGTCACACAGAAAAAACAGTGTGGTGTGAACAGATTACTCAGTGTAGTAAGATGCAGTACAGTGTGCACAGATTTCTTAAAGAGTAGTAAGATGCAGTACAGTGTGCACAGATTTCTTAACGAGTAGTAAGATGCAGAAGTGTGCACAGATTCCTAATATTGCAGTAAGATGCAGTGTAGCGTGCACAGATTTCTTAGTGTAGTAAGATGCAGAACAGTGTGCACAGATCCTTCATATTGTAGTAAGATGCAGTGCAGCGTGCACATATTTCTTAACGTGTAGTAAGATGCAGTACAGTGTGCACAGATCCCTCATATTATAGTAAGATGCAGTACAGTGTGCACAGATTTCTTAAAAAGTAGTAAGATGCAGAACAGTGTGCACAGATTCTTCATATTGTAGTAAGATGCAGTGCAGTGTGCACAGATTTCTTAAAGAGTAGTAAGATGCAGAACAGTGTGCACAGATTCTTCATATTGTAGTATGATGCAGTGCAGTGTGCACAGATTTCTTAAAGTGTAGTAAGATGCAGTACAGTGTGCACAGATCCCTCATATTGCGGTATAATGCACCGCAGCGTGCTCAAATTTCGTAAAGTGTAATAAAAAGCAGTGTGGACAGATTCCTCAATGCTGTAAAAAGCAGTGCGAAAATTACAAAAAACAATTTGATGGACAGAATGTAGATCAATGTCTTACATTCACCCCAGTACAAGGATCTGGGCCTAAATCCATCGTTTTTTGCACTCCACACCACCCTGGGTCAGATAATGGCTTTATGCAAATCAGCTCTGACCCTGTGCCCCATGGGAACAGTCCAGTCCGAACTACAACAGCCATATCTTTCCCAGACCGGAATCAAGCATCCGAGGACCGGACCGGTTTCGAGGTAACACCTCTCATCAGCCCGGCTAGCTTGACTCCAGTGGTGTGGAGGCTCTGGGACCCACGTCTGAGCTACCCCAGTACACTCAGGGAGAAAATTACAAAAAATAATTTGATGGACAGAATGTAGATCAATGTCTTACATTCACCCCAGTACAAGGATCTGGGCCTAAATCCATCGTTTTTTGCACTCCACACCACCCTGGGTCAGATAATGGCTTTATGCAAATCAGCTCTGACCCTGTGCCCCATGGGAACAGTCCAGTCCGAACTACAACAGCCATATCTTTCCCAGACCGGAATCAAGCATCCGAGGACCGGACCGGTTTCGAGGTAACACCTCTCATCAGCCCGGCTAGCTTGACTCCAGTGGTGTGGAGGCTCTGGGACCCACGTCTGAGCTACCCCAGTACACTCAGGGAGAAAATTACAAAAAACAATTTGATGGACAGAATGTAGATCAATGTCTTACATTCACCCCAGTACAAGGATCTGGGCCTAAATCCATCGTTTTTTGCACTCCACACCACCCTCGGTCAGATAATGGCTTTATGCAAATCAGCTCTGACCCTGTGCCCCATGGGAACAGTCCAGTCCGAACTACAACAGCCATATCTTTCCCAGACCGGAATCAAGCATCCGAGGACCGGACCGGTTTCGAGGTAACACCTCTCATCAGCCCGGCTAGCTTGACTCCAGTGGTGTGGAGCCGGGCTGATGAGAGGTGTTACCTCGAAACCGGTCCGGTCCTCGGATGCTTGATTCCGTTCTGGGAAGGACATGGCTTTTGTAGTTCGGACTGGACTGTTCCCATGGGGCACAGGGTCAGAGCTGATTTGCATATCGCCATTGTCTAACCCAGGGTGGTGTGGAGTGCAAAAAAACGATGGATTAGGACCCAGATCTTTTGACTGGGTTGAATGTGTGACATTGATCCTCATTCGGTCCATCACCTGTTGTTTTTGCAATTCCGCTATAAGTGTACTGGGGATGCCCAGACGTGGGTCCCAGGCACTCCACACCACTGGAGTCAAGCTAGCCGGGCTGATGAGAGGTGTTACCTCGAAACCGGTCCGGTCCTTGGATGCTTGATTCCGTTCTGGGAAGGACATGGCTTTTGTAGTTCGGACTGGACTGTTCCCATGGGGCACAGGGTCAGAGCTGATTTGCATATCGCCATTGTCTAACCCAGGGTGGTGTGGAGTGCAAAAAAACGATGGATTAGGACCCAGATCTTTTGACTGGGTTGAATGTGTGACATTGATCCTCATTCGGTCCATCACCTGTTGTTTTTGCAATTCCGTAAAAAGCAGTGCAGCATGCACAGGTGTCTCACAGTGCAGTAGGATACGGGTAGAATGCATGTGCAGTACAGATCAGTGCAGTGGTACTGATTCCTCACAGTGCAGTAGTATGTAGAGCAGCATGCACAGATTCCTCACAGTACAGGAAGATGAAGTGGACCATATTTACCATAGTGCAGTAATATACAGTCCAGTATGCCGAGATTCATCAGAGTGCATTAGGAGGCAGTGAACACAGATAACTTACAGTGCAGTGAAATACAGTGCAGCACGCACAGACTCCTCACAGCGTAATAAGATGCAGTGCAGCAGTGCACAGATCCCCTCTTTAACACACATGATGCCCCCAAACACCCCCAGGGCCGGAAGGAAAGCCCCCTAGGGGCCCCGGATAGAAGAGCCCAGCTCAGCCCCAGGGGCCCCCGGATAGAAGAGCCCAGCTCAGCCCCAGGGGCCCACGGATAGAAGAGCCCAGCTCAGCCCCAGGGGCCCCCGGATAGAAGAGCCCAGCTCAGCCCCAGGGTCCCTGGATAGAAGAGCCCAGCTCAGCCCCAGGGCCCCTGGATAGAAGAGCCCAGCTCAGCCCCACTGGCCCTTGGAAAGAAGAGCCCAGCTTAGCCCCAGAGGCCCCCAAATAGAAGGGCCCAGCTCAGCCCCAGGGGCCCCGGATAGAAGAGCCCAGCTCAGCCCCAGGGGCCCCCAGATAGAAGGGCCCAGCTCAGCCTCAGGGCCCCCAAATAGAAGGGCCCAGCTCAGCCCCAGGGGCCCTGGATAGAAGAGCCCAGCTCAGCCCCAGGGGCCCCCAGATAGAAGGGCCCAGCTCAGCCTCAGGGCCCCTGGACAGAAGAGCCCAGCTCAGCCCCAGGGGCCCCGGATAGAAGAGCCCAGCTCAGCCCCAGGGGCCCCTGGATAGGAGAGCCCAGCTAAGCCCCAGAGGCCCCCGGATAGAAGAGCCCAGCTCAGCCCCAGGGGCCCCCGGATAGAAGAGCCCATCTCAGCCCGGCTCCTGCAGAGATTCCCTCCAGGATTATTCAGTCCATTTCTACAAACACAGCAGAAGGTGCTGACAATCTCCTACCTGAGCAGAGACCTGAGCAGAAACCTGTCCAGGCTCTCTCCTCCCCCTGGGGCTTGGGGGGAGGGGCAGATATGAGGTCTGGGAGGGGGCTGATTTGGGATCTGAGGGGGGGGGGCAGATCTGGAGTCTGAGAGGGTCGGAAGATGAAGGTAACTGCCCACCAGACAGGGGTGCCTTTCCAGCTCTGAAGCAGGCTGAACACACCAGGAGAGGCCGGAAGTGATGTCAACATTGCTGCTGGTGCTGTTTTTGCCACTGCTGACCCGGAAGAGGAAACCCTTCTCCTTTCATCCAATATGCAGTTCAGTGGGTTTCATCAGCAGGCGAGGAGCGCCCTCTGGTGGTCGCTGATGGAACAGCTGCCTCCAGGCTCCAGCATTTAATATTTCACATAAGCAAGCATTTATACCTGTAAAGACCTGGGGTTTTAGATTTTTAGATGTTACAGACAGGATTGACACCTAAAACCAGCTGAGATTGCAACACTAGTCACAGACATGGATGGTCTTAAGACACACAATACAAAAATGGCATTTACAATCCAGCACGCCACACAGATGCAGCATTACTAGGCTGTCAGGGCGATGGATATGCAGTTTGTTTTAACTTCAGGGATTATTCATCTTGGGGAATCTTGGTTGTGTTAATGTATTTTTATTATTGCATTGGCTGGTCTCTTTTAAAGCGGGTTTGAGTGGGAGCCTGACTCATGCACAATCTAATATTTAAACACAGAGTTATATAATATTTGTTTTGGGTGAGTGTCCCAGATGGTATTTCGGTATTATGTATACACAGCGTGATTGCGAGAGTGCTTGCATTAATTCAGGAGTGGCCTGCCCGGATGCGGGCCAGCGTGTTGGTGTAGAGGAGATTTATCCAGTGCAGTATTTATGAACCTAGTTTTACGCACATAAGCACTTTCGTTAAGTAAAACTACCCCAACTCAACCCATTGAAGTTGGGCATGAAGAATCAGGGGACGATATTATTGCGGTGGAAGGTGAAGAAGAGGGAGGCATTTCTAGACCTGTCCCCAGTAGTGTAGTGGTACCGCCCACATCCTCCTCAGCAACATCTGAGTGGCACCGCAGTAAGAGCCATACTCAGGCTGAGACACCACCCTTAGTCATGGACCTGTTCGTTGGCCTGTTTCGTTCGCAGGACCCAGCAGTCAGTATACGTAGTGGGCCAAATTGAGAGGCCATATCAATGTATGCTGATGATGCATTTGTGTACCTCAGGAATGTGCAGGCGATCTACCACAGGTGATGGATGTTCTAGACGTTTTTGGTAGGACTTCTGGACTGAGGCTAAATTGGACCAAATCCAACTTATATTCAATGTGCAAACTCACAACTTAGAACAGGAAGTGCTGCCCCAATTAGCACTGGGGTGGCACCCTGACATCTTCAGGTATTTAGGGGTGAACTTACCACACCGATGATGAACTTATACTGGGCAATTTAGGTGATGTCCAATGTTAGCAGCTCCCTGTCGTTTTGGGGCTCCCTGCCACTATCGACCCATGGGTAGAGTGGAAGTTGCAAAAATGCTGTTAATACATTTATACTGATTTTCGACACCTCTAGTTTACCCGCCTCGGCGCTTCTTCAGGACATTGGACTCTGTTTCTGTTTTTATGGACTTAATCTGGGGAGCGGGCCACAAGAGAGTTGTGCTTCGCAAACTATACTCTACCTTGGAAGGGAATGGGGGGATGTACATATAAAAGACAAATAAAGAACTACAAACTACTGTGTGACTTGGAAGACAATTATTTCTCAATACAGCCCTTGATTGTGATCTTGTTACAGTTCTCACATTATCATCCGCACTAGAAGAGATGGGAGTGTAGTGTAGTTCCTATTTTCCCAATAGGCCCTGCGCATTGGAATAACATAAACAGTAGTATGGACGTAGAAGTGCGGATCTTCCAGGTCTCCACTGACTATGCTAAACTTAATTGGGCTTGTTACCAACTAGCTCAGAGGTCACTGGAAACTTTCTTGACTGAATAGGAAGTGATCAGCTTCCCTGGTACAGACAAGAAGGGATTCAGTTTTCCAACAACCGCATAAACATGACAACTTTGCTCCTTAGAATAAGAGTCAATCTCTAGAGTCGTGTGAAACAATAGACAGTTATTTTACTCAGTCAGTTTTGTGCAGATTACTTTCACCAAAGTGCAGAGAATACAGAAATGGGCGTTTTCAATAAAAACGTATTATTTATTGAACAGTCTTTCTTCTCATACAAGAGAAATGAATTGCCACAATTGCAAGACTAGATATTATAAAAAGTGCGTACAGTAAAATGAGTATTGGGAAATAATACTGTAAAAACATTGATATGGTTTCTTAGCCATACAATGGTTTAAAATGAATAAAACATATATACATTCATATATACATTAGTCTAACATACTCAACTGGTGCTTCTAACTACGCCTACCCCAGTGTACCTGACCTAAGCCTAATACTTGGGAGGGAGTAAGTAAGTAGCAGTTTTAGTTAAGTTGGTTTTGCCAAGGTTTGCGTCAAGAATTCTCTCTAAGGGTTTAGTCAACACCATACCTCTGGAATAGAATGTTGGAGGTCTTGTATCTCCTTCCAGGACTCGATATCCCAGTCACTCGCAAGAGTGGGCTGGAAACGCCAGAGCTGGATTTCTCGGCAGGAGAAAAGACAGCGTCTCTCTCAGCGCGTCGAGGAAGAGGAGGAGGGGCAGCGTCCGTGTGCAGCTAGTATCTGCTGGGCTCTGCAGGGGGACAGCTGTTCTGCTCCTATGTTCACCACACCATCGCTATCATCGATGTCGTTGAGGCAGCGATAGCATCAGCATCAGCGTTTGCTTAAGGCAACGTTGGTAATATTTATACCTGAAAGGTGCCTGGTTTGACGTAAGTTTTTGGACATAAGACGTCAATAAAGATGTCACTAGGAAGTGATCGTCTCTTAGTGCTCATTAGAGTTCTATTACTAATCAAAACATAGCAAGCGGGGCTTTCCCAGGTTGCTGAGTTTTTATCTTGTTGAAGAACTCGGAGTGTAATCTAGGAATCTTAGATAGTGGCTTCTGCTGTGTCATTTGCTCTAATGAGCTGCAGAGGAAGCTGCAGAGGAAGTGATTCTGAAATGTGGCTCTGATCGTGTGAGGCCAGAGACGAGTTTCTGAATATTGCATTTGATCGTTTATGCCAATATAGGGGAATAAATGGATTATAGCCGTATAGGGGCATAAGGTCACAGTATTGATCGGGGTCCTAGATTAGAACGCGACAGGAGCATGGTGTGTAGGTAGAGCAAAACAGTGGAAGTCACACATTTCAATACAGTTTATTAAAAATGGACAAGGAACTTTAAGATTCAAACCAAGTTTAGATCAAAAAGAAAATTTAATAATTATTCAGAAGCAAAATCTAAAGGTGGGCTGTGATGTAAGGATCATTAATTAGCAAAAACAACTGTCAAAATCAAACAAAAAGGTAAATGAATAAAAAACAAGCAGATCCACTGAATCAATCAGGAAGTCACCTACAAAATTGTAGTTGACTTCGGTAGCTATGCTCGAGAGGGCAAAGATAAGTTTAGTCTCTGGTGACGATTAACACTGGAATTTGATGCGAGGTTTTTGGCTGAATCAGTCTCAGAAGGTGACGAGCTGCACAGAAGTGGCTTGAAGTGCAAAATTCCCACAGAGTAGAGTTGGGTCATCAAGTTGAACCTGAATCCACGGCCATCAAAATGTGTGAAACTTCAAGCAATTACAACAGCTGCCAAGTTATGGAGATGGTTCAAGGTTGATGATGAGAGCCAAAGCATGGAACGTGGCAGGCCTGAGGCATGGTTAAAGGGATAGCAGGTTCTATTTGAAACAAAAAGATGGAAAGAGGCCACTCATGTGGATCTTTGTAATACGAGGCCATGTCCAATTGAAACAGAAATCATTAGGACTATTTAGGGCGGGCCACGAATGGTTTGCATATGGTTGGCCTTGTCTTTAGTGGCACGGAGAATAGAAAATGATGTGGCGGGATGTTGCCAAGATTAACTACCAGTCCACCCATCACCTTTAGTTTTTCTCAATGATCAGCCCTACGTGGCACAGGCATGAACAGATATTGGTCCCATAGAGACCTACGACAAAGGGACTTCTGCTGCAGCCCCCTGGTGAGGCTCGTTAACACTGGAAACAGTTTGAAGTTACTTGCATTCCAGATCCTAGCAGCATGGCCTCAAAGTTCAGGATCGAATGGCCTTTGTGGGTCAGAGCCACTGCTTATACACACTCAGGGAACAAAACACACTGAATGAAATGAGGCCACAAATAGTTACAAAACAATTAGGCTAATTCAAGCATTTCCATCCCTCGCTGTGTGCTGTTCTCAGTAGAGAGTTTGTTGGACAATCAATGGATTTATGTCTTTGTGGCTGCTTCATGTAAATGTTTTGCAATGCTGAAAGCTCCTCCTCAGGGTTGACAGTGAGCACCTTTTATTCTCCCACATTGTCTCTCTTATGTGGAAAGTTACATTTACAGCTGAAGTTTTTGTCACATTGAGAGCACGGGTCATTTTCTTTCACGTTGTGGGTTCTCTCTTGTTGAATGAAACTGAATCTCCAGCAGACCCTTCCCTGGCATTTAGAACAATTACAAGGATTTTTCCAGGTAAGTTCTCACAGGTTGAGTGGGACCAGATTTCCGACTGAAACGTTTCCAGCATTCAGAGAGCTAAGAAAGTTTTTCCCCAGTGTGAGTTCTCTCATGTCTAGTGAGAGTTGTTTTCAATCTGAAGCTTTTGTGGCATTCAGAGCACTGATATGGTTTATGCCCAGTGTGGGTCCTTTCATGCACAGTAAGGTTGGATTTCTGACCAAAGCTTTTTTGGCATTCAGAGCACTGATACTGTTTGAGCCCAGTATGGATTCTCTCATGTAGAGTTAAACCGGATTTGTGATAGAAACCTTTTTGGCATTCAGAGCACTGATACCGTTTATGCCCAGTGTGGGTTGTTTCATGTACAGTAAGGTTGTATTTCTGACTGAAGCTTTTACAGCATTCAGAGCACTGATAAGGTTTTTGCCCAGTGTGGGTCCTTTCATGTGCAGTAAGGCTGGATTTATGGCTGAAGCTTTTACAGCATTCAGAGCACTGATAAGGTTTTTGCCCAGTGTGAGTTCTCTCATGGTGAGTGAGAGTTATTTTCCGACTGAAGCTTTTCTGGCATTTAGAGCACTGATAGGGTTTGAGCCCAGTATGGATTCTCTCATGTTGAGTTAAACCGGATTTGTGATAGAAACCTTTTTGGCATTCAGAACACTGATACGGTTTCTGCCCAGTGTGGGTTCTTTCATGTGCAGTAAGGCTGTATTTTTGACTGAAGCTTTTATAGCATTCAGAGCATTGATAAGGTTTTTGTCCAGTGTGGGTCCTTTCATGTACAGTAAGTCTGGCTTTATGACTGAAGCTTTTATAGCATTCAGAGCACTGATAAGGTTTTTGTCCAGTGTGGGTTCTTTCATGTGCAGTAAGTCTGGATTTACGATTGAAGCTTTTCTGGCACTCAGAGCACTGATAAGGTTTTTGGCCAGTGTGAGTTCCCTGATGGTGAATCAGACTGCAACTAAAACTGAAGCTTTTTTGGCATGTGGAGCACTGATACGGTTTATGCCCAGTGTGGGTTCTTTCATGTGAAGTGAGATTGGATTTGGTACTGAAGCTTTTACAGCATTCAGAGCACTGATACGGTTTAAGCCCAGTGTGGGTTCTTTCATGTACCGTAAGGCTGGATTTGTGATTGAAGACTTTCCGGCATTCGGGACACTGATAGGGTTTTCGTCCAACGATAGTTTTCTCATGTTTAGTGAGGTGGGATTGATGACTAAAGCTGTTCTCACATTCATTGCTCTTATTAGAGTTGTTTGTTTCTCCAAGTTGGGTTTGTTCCTGGGTACATGCCATCTTAAGACTAAATTTGATTTCTGATTGTGTACTTGTTTATGTTACAACTCAGCATTAACTTCTAAAATACATTTCAGATGCTCTTCTTAACATATGTATTTTAACTAATGATAGTTTTTACCTACCTTTAAAGGCACCTATCTAACTTGTCTTATTAACTTTCACTGAGGAGCCCCTTGAATTGATTAAGAGGCCTCTCATGGATTTATATTCTCCAAGTTATGCCCGGGTGAATTCCCTCTTGTTTCATTAGTCTCATTTAGTGATTCTAGTTTATCACATTTGATTTAGGAGTTTTAAAAGCACTGATGAGGTCTTTGGGCTTTAGTGTTTGCCTGTTAGGTAGGTTTTTTCATACAAGTAATGACAGATGCTTAGGGCATGCCAGGGTGGGTTATGAATTATCAATAGCGTAACACTGGCCCCTTTTATACTTTCTGTGCCAGTATATGCTTTTTTGCTCAGTGACTAAGACAGGTACATGATCCACTTTGGAGTTACAGGACCCTTTGAAACCACTGGGATCAACCTCAAGAGACAGAGTTGGTGGGGGAAAATCTTCCTATATTGGAAATGGTAAGCCAGCATCTTTGGTGAATTGACATCTGAGAAAGCGTATTTACAATGACTTTCTTTTAAACAACCTTTTCTCTCCTCTCATCTTCAGGAGACAGAGACAAAAGCTTGCTCTTGTAAACCGAGGATATTAGTCTTTTTGACGGTTCTGTCACACCACAACACGTCTACGGATGCTGATCTGTTGTGGAGGGTTTGCGTCTCCTAAGCATTTCTCATGAACCATCAAACAGAATTTACAACACTGAGTATTCCCATGCGCACTGCGTGGGCATCAATTGTGGCCAATGTTCTCCTCAATCTCAGTTACTGACATTTGGTAAACATTTATGGTCATTTTCCTTTAGGGATTTGACAACTTTCACATTCACCAGTTTCTTCCGCTCCAACATCCTCACCATTCCTGGTACATAGAATGTGTTTCTTCTCAAGAGCTCAAGAATGTTTTAACTTTCCTTGTGTTTCTCTAAATGTAAACCTTCTTTTTTCTGTTCATGCTTCAGTCACCTGTAGAAACGGAGTCAGAAATTGTAAATGAACACAAAGAAAAAATATTTATGACCTTATACTTTGCACAAAGAATATATTGACAAAAACAAGCTAGGAAATCAGTTGAGTATCATTTCTGATAGAGGTGAAACAGCTCGGGGATACCGTAAATCGGGAGCTTCGAATCACTGGAGCTCATGGATGTGAGAGAAAACGTAATTACTATTTAAGAAAGAAACACAAGTTGCACATATATTGTGACACAGATTCTCAGCAGCAGCCAACACTATCAATTTACAATTTCTGTGGCAAAGGCTGGCATCACAATGAGATATTTGTAATACTTTTAATGAATTATCTCCTGTCCACCTAGACTGTTAATCTATTCCTTTTTCCAGTGATCTAGGAAGGGACATTTTATTGAACAAAGGAATTCGCTTTGTCGTAATCACTGCTTTAAATGCCATTGTAGACTGACGCTGTGTCTAGTTAGCTCAGTGGAATTCAGTATTTCAAATTGTGCGGATGATAAGGACTTACTTGGTGCCCAGAACTCATCACACTCCTCCGACAGGACCCAGGCACTGCAACACCTGAAAAAGAGAAAAAAACAGCACAACAGTAAAGAAAACAAAAAAGGGTCTAGAAAAGAAAAACACAAAACAGAAGAAAGAGAGAAAAGGCTATCCTACACTCTCACCACATGTTCCTGCGCAGGAAACTGTGCAGCAGATGCTTGTAAACCCATAGGTTACTTCTAAAGATAGTGCCCCTAAGGTCAGCACTAGGTGCAGCTCCACCGGTTGCATAACCCTAAAGCAAGCCTTGTGTGCATGTGTCTTCACACACACATACTGTGTCTTTTGCTTGTAGTAGATAAGACAGAAAAGGAGGACGTAAAGAGATGGAAGTCAGATCAAGAGAGAAAAGACGCCGAAAGAACAGTCAGAGGGGGGAGAGTATCACGTGGTGTAGAGGAGGAGACAAATGTGCCAATAGTTAAGGAACTGCTGGGCAAAACCAACCTAAAAAGGAATCGGACCTGCACTACACCCCCAACATTTCCAGGAGGAATGTGGCTCCATCATATTATTATCAGACGTTTGATAACAACAAGAATAGTGTACAGAGGGAGTCAAATGTTGAAGCTGAAGAGACAAAAACAAAACAGAGATCAAGAAAGGGAATAGAGAAAGAAGAAACAGGGGAAAAGGAAACTTAAGAGTTATAGGAATCCTTACCTGACAGTTATATTATATTTTGTTCCTCCAAGGTGGTAGCCACGCTGCACTGCCTGGTCATCCCGGAATACCTTGAAAGGAAGTAAAGAAATAGTTTTGCATCAGACGACTATTACACTTCATCACATTTTAGAAATAACCGTCCTGAACTTACAACACAAAAGAATCTCTTGTTCTCTGGAGGCCATTGTGAAGCAAATATGGGTATGAATAAATACTTTTTTGGTTCACCAAGAACCATGATCCCTTGCTGGAAAAGGTTTCTGTGAATATGGAGTGCACCCACAACAACACAGTCCACTTCTTCATAACCCCCATCTTTCCATTTACAGACCATGAAACTTGCAAATCAAAACAATCTGGTTTGCAAAGGTATGTTAAAGTCCTTGAACATAATTCTGCCCACACTTCATAAATCAACCAGACTCTTATATTTATACAAACCATGCTCTCTGAGCAACTGCAATTCAAGGTCAAACTGATGCAGAGTTTCAATGCCAAGCAATGGAAGTAACAAAGCATCAATGTGTTGGCGCTTTTTATCTATAACTTATCTGAAGGGATGATGCGGAGGGTCAGCATAAATAAATCCTTCACGAGACAAAGCTTGGAACATTGAAATGTTTAGATCTCCATTGAAGACAACAAAGCAGCAGCAGCCTATACAACCTGATATAGGCCCGCTGCTCTCAACATTACAATGTCCTAATACACAGCCTCTGCCTCTCTGAAATATATGGAATGGACAGGAGAAGGCAGAAAATAGAGCCTGCAGCAGGGCACACAGGAGTCTCCCCCCTTTCTCCTCCCGTAGCTCGCAGTGTCACTGGCATCTCGGAAGGAGGGGGGGTTCTGCTCATCTCCCGTATCGCCCGACTCACCTGAATGACGAAAAGCAGTTTAGCCAAGCCCAGGGAGAACCAGGGGCTGACTTCAGCCTCCTTTCACAGCTATTGTTGTGATTGCTCAACAATTAACCCCTGTGATCCTGCATGCGGCTGTTAACTGTTCAACATTCACGCTTACAGCAGTTCGGAGTACCGGAGGTGTTTCAACCCCCTGGGTTTCTGGGACACCGTTGTTTTATTAAGTAACACATTCTGCACTCATAGGTCAAAAAGTGTAATGACCTTATAGTCATCCATAGCAGGTAATACTGCCCATTAAAGGACCGTTCCCTTGGTAAAGACACTTGCCTTTGGAGCTACAACAAGCTACAAAGCTATATTAAAGGTTTCAAATAATTACTGAAGGCATAAACATGGTTACTCAATCAGAGAAATAATTATCATAATATTTGCAGGAGGATCACATAAAGGTAACCTCTAAAGTATATCAAAAGACAGACTCAGAAATAGCTCTAGCTGTAAAGTCAATAGACAGACCACCACAACAAATGTGTGCTACGAAATAAGAAAACTTTTTTTATAATATCAAATAGCAAACTGACTAGAACCTGCTTAGATAAAAATCAAGGAAACGTTCTTAAGTTTTTAGACAGAGAGAACACATTATTAACATGGTTCATGAGGAGGTTAAAATGACAGCAATCAATGAATGTTCATGAAAACATAGCACAACAAAATGTAATTTAATAAACCACACCCACAAAATGAATAATGAATTGTGACTCTTCACCTAAAAGCCACCAATCATTTTACAAGGTTATTCCCTATCATAATAACTGGATCTTAATCACAGTTTAAGTTTGCGGCCATTCATTTATGACCCAATTTGTATGGGAACATTTGCTGACAGCTTATTAGTTGTTTATTAGAAATGCCTACAACTTGGATTTGTTTCCCAAGAGGGGTGGGTTGGGAGCTCCCGTCAGTCTGACTGTGGAACGGGAGGCACATTTATTGATTAAAAGAGATGCTGGATTCCCATTTACTTATTCTACAAAAGGGCCCTCTGGGTGACCTCTAGGACTGCACAAAGCACGCAATCCTTCTTACATCTCAGGCACCGTCATTGTGTCTGATTCAGTCCAGTAGAAACTCCTAGTGGAGATGCAAGTTGTGGAAAATCCTTATTAATCACTAAAGGATTTTGTTGAAATCTTATATTTGTTGAGAATTTAGCCTTCTATTCTGCACTGGGCTGTGGGGCCATCTGGACTGAAGGCATGTTCCAATTATCTGCCTTTGATTCTGCATGCTCGGCACACAGGCCAGTTGGGCTGGGACCACTGACTGTGACATCCCATTCTGTGCCATCTGATTCATGTTCCATTTTCCCAGGTTCCTGCACACATCGCAAGGATCATGCCTTATTCTGCACATTATTAGAGTTTGAAGTATTTAAATTGCCACTGTCAGTAAAACCTGTATCCTAAGGAGGGCCGGACTGGCCGTAACGGGCTTCCAGTGGTTTCCCGGGAGGCTGAAAGAGTGGGGGCCGATTCTTCAATGCTGGGAAACATATTTCTTACTGGGGGCGGTTTTGCTGTGGTGCTGCTATATCGCCCCCAGCAACAAAAGAGGCAGGGTGCTGGTCCGTCAAAATTGTCAGGCCTGGTTTGGGTTCTCTGACCCTGAGGAACAACATTTCCTCCTTGCACATACTGAACATCATTACTCTGCACACCAACGCCGTGCATATCCAAATTCACACCAGAAACAAACCCAGAATCAAAACGAGAATACAATCCGTGAGAACCACTTTTGTCACCCTTCTGGATAATTTTTGACTGAGCCATCATTATTATTATTTTGATCTTCTTCTGCTTAGTAATACAATTGTCACTAGAGTACTTTGGTTACAACAAAATCTCATCCAGAATATTAGTCTGCAGCCCCTCACATTAAGCACTAACATCTGGATGCATAGCTAAAAGATGCGCCCTCTTTTATCCGGTCTTTGCCTTATATTGTCTGTAAATCTGCATTAATTTCTTGTATATATAATAAAGTATTTTGAGGCGCTTCACTCTGTGGCTCTTCAATTGGCCAGTTTACAAGCAACTTACACTCATTCCACAAATCTCTTGGGACAACAATTAACAAACTTAAACTCAGCTCTCTCCCACCCCGCCTGGACGAACATGCCTCATCTCCATTGCATCCCTCCTGGACAGGCCCACCTTCTATGAACCACCCAAACACAGGACAGGCCTCACCTCATCTGCACCCCTGGAGAGGCCCCACTTCCTCTGCACCCCTGGACAGGCCTCACCCCCTCTGCACCCCTGGACAGGCCTCACCTCTTATGCACCCCTGGACAGGCCTCACTTCCTCTGCACCCCTGGACAGGCCTCATCTCCTCTGACCCCTGGAGAGGCCTCACCTCCTCGGACCCCTAGACAGGCCTTACCTCCTCTGCACCCCTGGACAGGTCTCACCTCTTCTGACCCCTGACAGGCCTCACCTCCTCTGACCGCTGGACAGGCCTCACTTCCTCTGCACCCCTGGACAGGCCTCACCTCCTCTGACCCCTGGACAGGCCTCATCTCCTCTGCACCCCTGGACAGGACTCACCTCCTCTGCATCCCTGGACAGGCCTCACCTCCTCTGCCCCTCCTCTGGACAGGCCTCTCCTCCTCTGCCCCCCTGGACAGGCCTCTCCTCCTCTGCCCCCCTGGACAGGCCTCAACTCCTCTGCCCCTCCTCTGGACAGGCCTCTCCTCCTCTGCCCCCCTGGACAGGCCTCATCTCCTCTGACCCCTGGACAGGCCTCTCCTGCTCTACCCCTCCTCTGGACAGGCCTATCCTCCCCTGCACCTCTGGACAGGCCTCTCCTCCTCTGCACCCTTGGACAGGCCTCTCATTGAAGGATTCTCATTAAGGACAGAGGAGCTCAGAGTTCATTCCACACCAAACAGCGCCTCTGACTCCGCCCTGAGCCTCGGGACGCTATCCACAGGCCCTGAAGAGAGACACTGCTCCCCTGGATCAGCCCAGAGGCGCCCCCCGGGGGCAGGACTGTGGCTCGGACCGAGGCGCTTTAATACCACACACCAGACATGAGGCGCTACACACGAGGCACGTGTTCATCACTCAGAATGAGGGAAATGAGGGAAATGTCCTGATCCATTTCCATCTTTCAGGCCCGGGGCCTGGTTCGGGTGATGCTGCTGCCCCCCTCCCCCCCAACACCCCTCAATGATCCGTCCCCAAAAAGTGACTTTTAACCATGAAATGTCCTCTCCGGAGGGGGCAGATCTCTGGGGTATATCTGACTTGTGGTGATGATCATGTCTTGTGCAGCTGACACTGTACCCCACTGTACCCCACTCCTGATGTCTGTCCCTCTGGGGGTGTTATACTGTGTGTATCTCTTCTTGTCACAACTTATGATAATTTAATGTTTAAATCAAGGCACCTTGGCTCCCCCCCTCGTTCACGCTTTATAAAGATCCTAAAATAAAGACAGAATAATCGCTTCCCTGGGTGACTGCTGCTGCCCCCCCCTGGGGACCCTGTAGAAGGATAGGAGGGGCCCCTCTGCTTCTCCATATGGGAGGGGCCCCTCTGCTTCTCCATTTTGGAGGGGCGCCTCTGCTTCTGCTTATAGGAGGGACCCCTCTGCTTCTCTTCTGGGGGTGGGAGGTAGAAATTAGATGGATGGAAAGAGAGGAAGAGGAGGGGGAGGCTGGTATATCTTAAGTATTGCGAGGGCCCTGGACCGAACATTTTGGGGCCCCTGCTCAGACCAGTTGTGGGTTCCTGATCCAATCAGACTGCTCCAGACTCTAAAGTGTGTCCAATTACCCAGCAGCAGCTCACTGACACTGCGCACAATCCCTGCCACCCACCTGTAATACAAATATATGAAAACAAACTGTGTTTAAAAACCATTCAAGGTCATCAGGGCAGGGCTGTGTGGAGAACAGAGCCAGGTCTATCAGGGGCCCCTAAAAGGCCGGGGCCCGGGGCCAGAGCCCACTTTGCCAAGGCGGTCAGAGATGGAGGAAAGAAGTGGAGATGGATGGATGGGTGTGTAGATGTGTCAGTGGGTGGGTGGATGGGTGAAATGGATGTGTCAGGGTGGATGGATGAGTAGATGGATGGATGGTTAGATGGATGGGTCAGTGGCTGTGTGGGTGGGTGGATGGATGGTTAGGTGGGTGGATGGATGGGTGGGTGGATGGATGGATGGGTGGGTGGATGGATGGATGGGTGGGTGGATGGATGTGTCAGTGGGTAGATGGATGGGTGGGTGGATGGATGGATGGGTGGATGAATGTGTGAATGGAAGTGTCAGTGGGTGGTTGGATGGGTGGATCGATGGGTTGGTGGATGGGTGGGTAGATGGATGGATGGTGGATGGGTGGGTGGATGGGCGGATGGATGTGTGTTGGTGGATGGATGGGTGAGTGGATGGATGTGTGGGTGGATATATGGGTAGATGGATGGATGGATTGATGGGTAAAAGTCTGATGACGAAAAATAAGTGCTAGCCCTCAAAAAAAGAGTGCTGAAGGGCACCACCTCCGACCACCGCCTCAAACTAAGCTCTAATCTACATCTTACCGCTTGCTTGACAAATGAAAGAATTTTGGGCCATCAGGTGGGGTGAGGGGAAGAAAATCAGACAGGAAGGAGAAGAATGAAAGAAAAGAAAACACGAAAAAGAGAATGCTTGAGGAAGAGAATACACGCGAGTCACTCCATGACCACATCTCCTCGACCCATCTCTGTGGACTTCTGATACAGCGAATGTCTTCGTCTTAGCTGTTGCTTCTTGCTCAAATGCTATGGTGGTCTCATGATCCTACGGGTGGGGGGGTAATCAGGTCTGGCTCATGGTGGTCTCATGATCCTACGGGTGGGGGTAATCAGGTCTGGCTCATGGTGGCCTCATGATCCTATGGGTGGTCTGGCTCATGGTGGCCTCATGATCCTTCGGGAGGGGGGTAATCTGGTCTGGCTCATGGTGGTCTAATGATCCTATGGGTGGTCTGGCTCATGGTGGTCTCATGATCCTACGGGTGGTCTGGATCATGGTGGTCTCATGATACTACCGGTGGTCTGGCTCATGGTGGTCTCATGATCCTACGGGTGGTCTGGCTCTTTCGTCCAAATATCTTGTGTCGGTGTAGATGTGGCCGAAGAATGTGATCTCTTCTTTTTCTAGTTCACGCTTGACTGGATTCAGTCAATCCAATATCTTCCTGCTGCATGTCTCTCCTCCTCAGTCAGGAAGCCCAGAGACTCTGGGCCTAATTTATGAGGTTTTGGGTAGGGCAGCACCACAAGGAATCTTGCTGCACTGTCCTACGTCAGAACAAAAGGGTAGGAATGCATCGTATCTATGTGATTCAGCCCATTCCTGTCCTTTTCCCCAGCGCAGCTGTAATGCAAGGGTGCCTCCGTTGCTGGGTTGATTGATTGTAGGGAGACATTCCTGCACAAAGTCAATCACAAGAGGCGATTTCCTATTACTATAGGTGTGTAGCAGAATGCAGCACAAATAGAAAAAGGAAAGCCCGAGGAGAAATAAAAAAAACCATCTTCTGGTTGTGCCTCCCTAATGCCACCCACAGTAACAACTATGGATCACCCGTTTCATGCAGTGCTCTGCGTGAAAGGGGCACATATTTATAAGGCCATGAAAAGCCATGTAAAGTGGCTTCATGTGGCCTTATAAATATGCAGTGGCACATTGCGCCACTGGAGCTTAAAAAAAGGGAAGTTCCGGCGCCGCAAAAGTGCCAGTCTCTGGGTTCTACGTGCACCAGCATGAGACCTGGCTAGGTGCCAACGATCTGGTCAGCTCTCAGCATGAGTTGGCTTCATCTTGCCAGGCACGAACGGCATCTCCTTTTGGATTCTGGTGTAGAACATGTTAGCCCTGTGGGACCCCGATTTGCAACTTGTGATACTGCTCATTGTCCACAATTGTGTGTCCTCCAGTTTACACTGTGGGAAATGTTGGGGAACACATTTCGGATGAGGTGGGGTTTTCCGCTTCACTACACCTTTCTTCCCATATCTTTAATCCCTCCCGCTCTCAGGAATATTCACCATGACTGTTCTGAAGCAATTCTTACCACCCATCACTGGTTAGAAGGGTGTGGTACATGGCCTGCCTGCGCCTCTCCATGTGCCACCTGCCACATCTGCCTCGAGTGGACCTTCTTTCCCAATTGGAAAGTCTGGAGATCGAGAGGGGGGAGGAAAGGCACCTCGTTCTCCAGAGCCTCCACCTTCATGCCTGGAGATCGAGAGGGACGGGACCCGCACCTCGGTCTCCAGAGCCTCCACCTTCATGTCTGGAGTTTGAAAGGGGCATCGGAGCTCCTTCCAGCTGCTAATGGAGGTGTTCGATCTAATTTTATCAGCTTGTTGCCCCTCCACCTAGTCAGTCTCTTCTGGTAGATAAAAATCATACATCGTCTGGCGTGTTGATCATAACGTGGACTATTTGAAGGCTCTCGTTTCAGAAGATTTCCATTGTGCTCTGTCGATGGTCCTGCAGAGTTGAGCAGTAGACGAAGGATACTTTGATTCCCTGTCCAGCATGCCTCATGCAATCTCCAATCATAGATATTTGAGGGGACTGGCACATATCTTTGCACCTATTCCATTGCTTATGCGTCAATGGACTTGTTTTCACATTTCTGAGCCCCTCCATAATTACTAGCTATGGTTACTGATACTGTGCACCGTTTTTTGTGGTTATTATTTTGATGATATACAACAAACAACAATGGTTCGCTGTAGACTTATTATGAACTAAGACAGTTTACAAACCATAGAACGAAATGGAGTATCTATAGCGCCTGTAAGTCACTTGAGGAGTCGAGTCATACGTCTTCACTTTGTCTCGATGCACCCCTCACTTCTTTATTCATATGAGCAGCTGTTCACTTCTTGCATGATTATTGCTGATTTCATTTGCTAAATTCTGTGAATAGATTTAATCAAGTGTGATTGTTCTATCTTTGCTTTTGAACTGTATTTTCCATATTGTCCACGTCATGTCAGCAAATGTTAAAACTGTACATTTCTGGTTAATGACCGCTCTTGGTATTTTTCAGAAATCACTCTACAGTGAAGCTTTGTTGCTTGCTATCTGCTGTTCCCCCAGGTTCCTCATCTAGCAGTTTGGCTATACTTTTGGACTCTTTATAGCATCACTTCGTTGCGGCGCATCAGTGAGTTACAGGCACTGAGCGTGTGGCCACCCTTCACATTCTTCTTCCTGGAGGAATTATTCCTCAGAACTACATTGCCTCTCCTTCCCAAGGAGTGACCTCTTTCCATCTGAGGCGATCTGTCACCCTTCCCACCTTCTACCCCCAGACGAGGCGGCATTACATCAGTTAGAGCCCCAAAAGGAAGTCTACATTTTCATTGACCCTAGGTGCTGACTGTAGAGGCTGCAAGAAGGGCACCTCTGCCCAGAAGAGGACCTTATCTCATTGTATCATCTTGTGCATCACAAAGGAACTGACTGAGGGAATCTGCGCTCAGTCCCGCAGAGCAGAGTCCTCCGCATCAGCACTTGTCAGGGGTGTTCCTGTGGCTGAGATTTACTGTGCGGTGACATGGGCTTCCCTTCTCCACACCTTCGCGAGGCGTTATTGCATGGATTCAGAGGAGACGAGGGAGGGCCAGTTCAGACATTCAGTGCTTCAGGGCCTTTAACAGAGGTATTTAACACCGTAATGACTCTTGGTGCAATTCTAGAATGATGCAATCTTTAGGAAACTCCTACAGTCACGACTCAAGACCAGGACAAAGGAGAAAAATATTCTCTCTAACCTTCAGGCCGGATTCTGAAAAGGCCAAAGTAGAATCGACCAGGCTCTGAGGTTGTACATAATCTGTGTGAAATACGTGTCCCTGGAAGCTCCCCACATACCCCGGCAGACCATTTATATTGGAAAACTCATCTAGCAAAGTTGGAAACAAACTTGACGCCACAATTCTACATTTTGCTAACTCAAGCAGCAAGAGACCAATAAAAGGAGCACTGACGCATTCAAGACAAATGCACGGGTGGCTTGTTCTTCTGGTGCTAACTGTGAGATTTTACGAAGGTTCAGGCTCTTCATAAACTGGGAAACATCTTCTTGTGAAGTTTACTGAACCTGGGTCCTGTTACCCCAATGGCAGCATTAACAGCTGAGCTGGGGTTCACCACACTGGAGGATCTCAACCCCGTAAGACACCGGGGGCGAGTGTGGTCGACTCCAGCTCTTGCCTGATATAGAATGGAGCTGCAGGAACTGCGATGATGCAGGAACTATAATAGTTTACCCTGGTTCAAGCACGTTAAGAACATTTTAACATCCACTTGTAGGGTAGAGCAATAGAATAACTTGGAACTGATGAGTAAGGCAACCCTAGAACTGGTTACAAAGACATATTGGTCATTCATGTGGAGCAAGCAAGAAGCCGGGAGAGGCATCCTTCCGACTAATTACCAGAAAGTAACATGTGAACGTCGCTGGGGGCCGTTCTTGGACTTGCTGTTCCCTGCTGAGAAAATGGCTTTATATCTCATGTTCAGATTAGGAACTCCTTAGGTGCGGCCTTTACTAAATCATGGGTAAAGCCCCTGGAGGCGGATCTGACACGTGCCCCCGAACATAAGGGGGACCCGAGTCATTTATGCGTGTTATGCTGTTGTATGATATGTTGCTTAAAATCCGAAGGTACTACCTACGTCCCCTTTTGCTAGCACGTAAACTGAGATGCTGCAGTGCAGCACTATCATTATGTTATAGAACTGATCGTGGCAGTTGCTTTGTATATGCAGACCTGCAACACACAGCAGCGAAGGAAGTGGGTTCAAACCATAAACCAACTGTAGTGATGGTTTTACCATTTTCGGTTTGTCTCTGGGGGCTGTGGTCGTTCTTTGACATATCTGCCCTCATAAAATGGAGCGTGGCTCGACTCCGGCATTAAAGGCACTAGGCACAATGGACGACCTGGAGCCCCTTATTGACTGAACAGAGCATCGAGAGGTATTGTTGCACATTTCTACTTGCACCTGCACTTTATAAAATGCTCGCTTAGGTGTTGGCCGTCTATTGGCGCATATCTGAGGGTTAATTTCCATTGGGCTGTCAGCAAAACTGTCATTATTTGGTAAATCTCGCTTTTTTACCATACTAGGTAACGTCTGCGCCACAAGCTTGTGCTCTTCTTTTATTTCTGTTGTTTATTAGACAGCTTTCAGGCTTCCTAGCAGGTTTACTTGCTCTGAGTAGGCAACGAGCAGACGGAGATGCCGGTATCTGCACCTAGGTACGCGCTTGTGAGCTGGTACGCTTTGTAAGATCTAATGACCGCTCTATCTAATTGATTGGTTTTAATAGTGATGTACGTCATCCGTTTGCACTTGCACTTAACGTCAGATCATGGACGATGTGCAAGGTGTAGTATTTATATCAACTGTGCTTAAGTGTTTTTAAGTGAATAAGAATTATGATTGTTTTATTATGTGCTGTAAATATTAATGTTTTAGGGATTATGGCATAAACCGCTGACAATAAACTTTTGCCATCAAGTACCACACCTGCAGGAATGCTCAGTGGGTTGTGCGCTTCTAGATTTAACATGGACTTCTGTGGAAGTGTGTCCCTCCAGAGAGCAGAGTAGAACATACAGTGGAAGTCAAGAAAGGTTTATTTAAGTATCACAGCTACAGAGACCCCATCCATCATCAAGCTAAGACCGACCGACAAATGTCTCTATTCCAGCCCACCACCTAGCAACCATCCCCACATTCCAGAGTATCATGACACAGGACATCACATCTTCTCCCCCCTTACACATTCTAAACTTGAAGAAAATAAAAGGAAACTTAACTATGAATGCAAAGAATGCTGAGAACATAATAGAGAATGCAGTTACGATCTTTGAAGAACTCAACAAAGCGATTTCATAGGCAAAGAGAAAACTGGCGTGCATGGCAAATGGGAAAGCGCTCACTTTAAGAAACACAATCGTGCAAACTTCGGGGAATACCTTTCAAGTAAAGTGGTCCAGAGCCCCTTTCTCGTGCAACAGGCTCTTCAACCTCAGAGCCCGAATCACGCCCACCAGTTGCCACGCAACTTAAATTCCAAATTCTATGGTCCCTGGTCTTTATTGCAATTTTGAAAACCTTGATAATGTTAAATGGAAGAGTGAATTTGGATCTGCCTCCGCCTTTCCTGGGAGACTTAATCTTGCCCTAGTCTCCCACGTCGACCGATGTTCTCTTCACAGCCATCCTTTTATCATACAAGATCCTTCTTTTTTTCATCACCTCTTTCTCTCTTTCCAGCCCTCCATGCTGCTCACCTTTTTATCCACTAAGGTTCTTTTGGTCGTTACCCACAACCGAGTGACCTCCGTGTTGGGGACCCTTCCTTTAAATAAACGAAAGGGAGTTTCAACAGTGGAAGATCAAGAAGTGTACCTATACTCGCGAACCTTCTTCCTCATGGCTGCAGGTCAAGGAAGTCACCCGCCAAAGATAACCGCTGCTCACCCCCTTGGTAGCTTGGCACGAGCAGTCAGGCTTATCCCGGAGGCAATGTGTGAAGCGTTTGCGCGTGCACCCAGCAACAACACCCAAGGCCCACCACAAAGGAAACTCGACACAAGGTTATATATAAAAATAGCCTTTGTATTATACCAAACACATTAGATAATAAACACACAATTTACACTGTGCCAACTGGCACGGGCAGAATTTACAGGGGATTATATACACGGGACAGGGCCACGTGGAGCACTGTCAGGAATAAGAACTTTTAGAACTAGCACTTGGTAGAAATAGCACTTTGTAGGAATAACACTTAGAACATTGAATAATTGTAGCACCAAATAGCACATGTAGCACACAACCAGTAAACACTGGTAAAAGGTAAGTACACACTACGCAACCCTAACCACTGTAGGCATATATCACACAGGGCACCATGAATTCACTAGTATAACTATACTAGGTAAAACAACCTCCTAGTCATAAAAATACATTTAGGGGTATAGGCAAAAAGCATTGCATATTATGCAGAAATCACAGTAGGTATGTAATCACACATTTGCGCAGAAAACCATATATCTGACCCCAGGCCAGCTTGGCCTCTCAGGGGTTCACAGGCCCAATGTCCAGAATGTCTGGGCTGGCTGCGCAGGCAGCCAAAGAAGATTGCACAAGGCCTAAACGATGCAGCTGCCCACTAAGAGCTGGGCAGCTGGTGAACTGAGCCTGGCTCTCCTCTGGGGCTCTAAATATAGGAATGCGACCAAACACGACGTGGGAGCCACGCAGGCTCTAAGCTCCAAAATGCTCCCTAATACAACGGGGCCCCAACACGTTGGAGCCTCTTGGGCTCTGAAACAAAATGTGCCCGGGTCACGTTGGAGCCACGTGGGCTCTAAAACAAAGAGTGTGCCCAAGTCACGGTGGAGCCTTTCAGGCTCAAAACCACAATGCCCCCAGGAGCCTCTCGGGCTCTAACTAAAACAATGCCCCGAAATCAGGTGGAGCCTCGTGGGCTCTAAACAAATGCCTCCTTTAGCAGAGGAGCGACTCGGCGAGACGCCCACACTCACCGGCTGTTGGGAGGTGGCGTCTCCGCTGGTTCCCCTTCCCTTCCTGCGGCGGTTTTGCAGGGCTGCAGGCGGTGTCCGGGAGAACCTCCCGGACTCCATGGGGGCTCTCCGGTCTCTCCGTTTCCGCCGCGGGTCCCAGGCGGTGCAGCCTCACCTAGTGGAAGCACCCCCTGGCTCGAGGTGCAGGCTGGCTGGGCGGCCAATCACTGCGCGGCCCTTCAGACGAGCCTCTAGGCTCCGGGGCACTTGAACCAATGGCAGCGCGGCCCGGGAGACGAACCTTCAGGCTCTGGGGCGCGCTAGCCAATGGCGGTGCGGCCCTCTCGATGAGGCCCCGGGCTGCGGCAGTGAGTCCCTTGGCAAGATACGGGGTAGTCTCCAGTTTAGAGGCAAAAGTCCCTGGTGGGGTGGGCACCCGCTAGGGATTTCAAATCAACAGATGCGCAGAGGAATCCTGGTCTATCTCCGATGCAGCTGGCGAGATGGGGTGGACTCCTGCGCCGTAATTAAGCTGCCAGTCACCACCCACGCGGGGTAGGCACCCGCTTGAGACACAGGAAGCGGGGTGGCACCCGCAAACAAGCGCCAAGTCTCTGGCGGGGTGGGCACCCGTCAGGGGCACAAGACGGCACAAAGGCAGGGGGTCCTCATGCCGGGAAATCCCTCTGCAGGACGATCGCAGCTCCATGCTGCAGTAAAAAGCAGAAGCACTCCCTGGAGGAAAACAAAGCACTGTAAAGAAATAAAGGCAAAGCACACCCAGGCGCTTGAGGTGCACAAAAGTCCAGGGCATTTTACATGGGGTCACAGCCCCTTTTTATACACATAACTCCTTTGTCTGAGGCTGCAGGGTTAAGGGAAAATCAGACGCAGCTGGTTTTGGAGCACTTTGTTGTGCTCAGCCCCTCCCCCCATTCACTAGTCAGACTAGAGATATCAGTCGCACCACAGGGGGCGAAGCCAGCATTGTGTAGGGAAGGTCCAGCCCTATTCAGGTCCCAGGTGCACTCCTCCCACCCATTTGGCTGTCAATCTCTCTATTCACCACCGGGGCAGACCCATCCCGACTCCTGGAGCCAGCCAATCACAAGCCAGACAGTCAATTCATCTTTATTACACAGACCTGCCAACTTCTAGTTGATCACACGAGTCCGCACATATCAACTCGACCCTGCACTCCCCACACATCAGGAACTAACATGGACACACACATTCCCCTTGCATTCCTATGGGAGGGCAGGCCAATCTCACCACACGCACTCAAGAGTGCGCACGCACTTTACACTGGGACACAGTGAAAGTACGCAGAAGTCAAAAAAATCTAACACCAGGTCACAATTAAAAGCAAAAAGTTTAGGGGTAAACCTGCCAGAAGGGCCAAGTCCAACAATGGCCCAGTCCCAACTTTCACCACAGGCAACAGCTTGTTGCATAGTCTCTTTAAGAACCTTGACAAACCTTTCCACCACACTATTGCTTTGTGGATGGTACGGGCCGTGTTCTTATGCTTGATCCCCCTGGAACTTAGAAACTCTTCCATGAATAAGGATGTGAACTGAACACCATTGTCAGACAAGAGTGTTAACGGGAAACTCTAGAAACTCAATCAGTACACCAGACTCAACGGAATTAACAATATTGATATCAGGCCAAACGGAAAACATATCAATACACACGATAAAATAGCAATCCCGAGTCTTCAACTTCACAGGTCCCAAAATATCGATTGAAATGTCCGTCCACAGACCAGAAGCCTGTTCTCTAATAACCATGTGTTGCATCCTGCACTTCAATATCCTGTCACACCACGCACATTCAACACAATCACGCACCAACCTCTCTACATGTACATCCATGGCAGGCCACCAATATGCTTACTTGATCCTTCCCTTTGGCATGGCAATGCCCATGTGCGAGGTGTGAGCACTCTTTACTAGCTTATCCCTTTGTGCAAGGGGTGCAACCAACATACTACCGCGCATGAGGAGACCATCCTCCACCGTCAGATCTTCCCTAACTTGCCAAAAGCCTTCGAGGACCTCTTCACAGTCCTTCTTTTCACACCAACCACCTTGTGACCATGGTTAGAACTGTCTGCAAGTCTAAATCGTTCATCTGAGGTTCCCTGAACTCACTCTCAGAAATCAACCCTTCACTAATCAGACACAAATGAATTCCTTCATCCAGTTATTCACCTCCAAACCACTCAACATCATCCGTAGTTTCACACTCCTCACCCCGAGTCTTGACAGACAGTCTGCCAGAACTGTAGCGCCACAACCCACTTCAGTATCCTATGGGAGACAAAGTCAATGTCTTTCTTGGAGAAGACCTCCCTAAGAGGATTGTGGCCAGTAAGATTTCTGAACCTTTTCCCCCACAAAACCTTTCTTAGCTAGGGTACCGCCCAGAAAACACCCAGAGCTTCTTTCTCCACAACAGAACAGTTGCATTCAGCATCTCTCAAGGGCCTAGAGACGAAAAGAATGGCTTTATCCTCCCTATCAAGAATCTGCAAAAGAAGTGATCCTAACCCCTTCGAGCTGGCATCAGTGATGAGATAAGATGCTTTTGTGGGGTCAAAACCTGCTAGACAAGGTGTTTCATTCAGATGTTTCTTAATGCACTCAAACACTTTCTCACAGCCCTTGGACCCAACAAATGTGCTTCGCTTCTGGAGGAGAGACCTCAAACAAGAGGTTTTCTCTACAAAGTTCGGAACGAACTTTTGATAAAATTCAGCTATGGCCGGAAACTTTACAAACTCTTCCTTGTTTAAAGGGGTGTGCAAATTACAAAGGGTATTTACCAATGACACTTTGGATTCGATGCCTGCAGCGGACAAAAAGTGCCCTAAGATATCAAATTTGCACTTGTCAGCCCTAAGAGTGCGGTAAGCATCATGTAACTTCTTCAATACTGACCTCAGCCTCCCATCATGCTCCTCAAGATCCACACCAAAGATGAGCACATCATCTGGGTACACCTTGACACCCTGAAGGCCATCAGGAATGCCCTTCATCGCCCACTAAAAAACTGAGGCTGCAGAAATCAGTCCAAAAGGTATTCTTAGAAATCTAAAGGTACTAAAGGGTGTTTCAAAGGAGGTAAAGTCCTGGGAAGAGGAGTGAATTTTCTGAATATTCTGAAGAGGAGTGAAGCCTGGCCTGGCGAAAGGGAGAGGTCAAGTCCAAGGATGAAAAATGCCTTGCCCCCTCAAGAGAACACAGCATTTTAGTTATGTTGTGTAAAGGGCAATGATTTTATTTATTTATTTATTTATTTTTGAGATTTTTATTGCGCAAACAAATACCCTAGGGTGTCTCGGCGCATGTGTGAGCTAGCAGGACCATAATAGCAGAGTTCACTGGTCAAACAGCCATGTCTTTACGAGCCTCCGGAAGCTCATCAGGTTGGGGGCATTTTTGATATTTAAAGGAAGAAGGTTCCAGAGTTTTGGTGTAGCTACTAAAAAGCGACGATCTCCCCAAGGTGCCGTTCTAGTGCGAGGTACAGGAAGAAGGCAGGTGTTAGCAGATCTCAACAGTCTTTTGGGGGTGTACAGCTCAAGTGCCTCAGTCAAGAATTTGGGTCCTGTACCATGCACTGCCTTGTAGGCAATGCAGAGAGCCTTGAACTTAATACGGCTCTCTACTCTGAGCCAGTGAAGCTGGCGGATGGCAAGGGTAGTGGGCTGGCGGCGAGGGATGTTTAATAGAATTCTAGCAGCCGCGTTCTGTACCGACTGTAATTTTGACAGCACAGATTTCTGGGTGTTGAGGAAGAGGGCATTTCCATAGTCTATTTTGGAAAATACCAGAGTGGTAACTAAAGTCTTCCCAGCAGAGGAAGGGAGGTAAGGCAGCAATTTCTTTATTTGCTTTAGCGTGAAGAAAGCAGAGGAGACAACCTTGTTAACATGAAGGTTGAAGGTTAGTTTGCTGTCGAAGATGACTCCCAAGTTCCTCGCCTTTACCACTGGGACGGGTGGAGAGCCCAGTTGTTTGGGCCACCAGATGGAGGACCATTCTGGGGCGAGGTTGCCAAAGGTCATAACCACGGTTTTATCCGAGTTGAGCCTTAGGCAGTTGGAGGACATCCATGCACTGACAGCAAGCATTGCTTCCTGAAAATTAGCTGCCACTGCTGTGCCGTTCTTGTGGATCGCCAGCACCAGTTGGGTATCGTCTGCGTAGGAAGTTAATCGCACCCCATAGGCCTTTATTACCCTCGCTAAGTCCGATCAACAATAACTGCTTCGTTGAGCTCCCTCGAGCTCCCTCGAGACGACACAGAGCCTTTCCTCCCCATTGGCTTTGCGGGCCATAACAACAGGATAGGCCCACTCCGTTGCTTCAACTTCTTGAAGGTTTCCCTTGGCTAAGAGATTGTCTAATTCAACTTTCATGCTCTCCCTTACTAACAGACGTGCATTCCTGACCTTAGCGCCTTAGCTGTTTTTAGAACAGCGTTAGATTTGACCTTTATCCGATGTACACAGTCTCGATTAGCATTACTAACAACCCTAATTGGTGGTAATTCTTTTAGGCAGACAGATCTCATTGGGATCAACGCAGATATGTAGATCACATTGATGGAACCAACTTATGAGCGAGTCCCCTTTCATCAAGACATAGATTTTACCAGGGATGACTCTCCTTTTGAAGTCAATTGTGCCCCAGAAATAACCCAGCAACTCAATAGTCACCCCACCTTAACCTTTTGGTCTAATGTCTGGCTTCAACAGGGTGACTTTGCCCAGCAGATTCTGCTCATAAAATGTTTTGGGGACTAGAGTTACCTTGGCCTCAGAGTCAAAGAGCATGTTCACGGGAGCATCATTGATCAAAACTAGCTCCTGAGGGCAATCATCAGCATTCCCTGTGACTGGGAGAATATTGATTTCTTCCAATTCTTCTTCATATAGATCAGCTTCCCTGACTTTTTTATGCCTGTGCCCTTTCTGCAGTTCTTTGAGACATGACCTTTTCTCTCACACATTTTGCACATGGCCTTCCAGCATGGGCAGTCTTTAAAGTTGGCCATGTGGCCTGGTTGCCACACCTGAAGCACTTCCCCTGAAAATTGTTTGTATTAAAGGGCTTTGAAGTGGTGCTCGATTTGGGTTTAACAAATCTTTCCATCACCACCTTGACATTAGTGTTCTCCTTTTTATCACCTGAACTGTCTTTGCGTATAATATTAACACACGCTTTTGAATGCTTGTGACTTTTAGCTATGGTCAGCACTTCTTTTTTTTTTTTTTTTTTTTTTGAAAACCTTTATTGTGCATGAAGAATGGTACAAATACGGGCCTACAACCGTCAGGCCGGCCACAATACTTTTAAGCACATGAGCAAGCAGTGCGGTCCCCCAGCGCCACCAGGCAATATAGCAGCAATTAACAGTAGTCACTCTAATTGGAGTAATATCGCTAGGGAGAAGGAGCATTGAAGGTTAAAAATTTTTTAAGTTTTAGTCTGAAAATAAAATAATGAAGAACGAAACCAAGGAGAACCGAGTCCGTACATTAACTTCACCACATGGGCAGGTAGCATCAAGAAGCAACATCAATAGTGAGGAACCCTCCATCAAATCGGCGGTACAGTATAAATCAATCGAGGAGCCAATTTGCATTTACGTACCACCCACCATGCTACCCACATCACACTAATCCCTATCACAGACCCAGAACAGAAAAAGAAAAAATTATAAGAGAAGATCATACATAGGCACCATAGAAACTAACTAAAACTAAATATAACCCCCCACCCTACACACATGCAGAGGCTACGGCCTGCCCCCCCCCCCCCCCAGCAGAGTGTCTGTCGCCCCAAAAACCCGAAATTTAGGAAGATAAGAAAGAAGAGAAGGAAAAAAGAGGAAGAAAGAAAAATTAAGGAAGGAGAAGAGAAGATAATAGAAGAGGAATAATCAAGGAAAAGGTATCACTCTTGAATATAGGGAGAATGAAAAGTGCATACTAATCTAAAACTCCCAAAAAACAGAGAAGGTGGGGGAGGAGCCCACAGTCAACAGGCTGCCCGGACTTAAGAGCACAACAGTAATACTTGCATCAGATAAAGCACCGAATTTGGAGACATCGCGCTAATAAGAACCATACAGCCCATCCCCCGATCCCCACTCCGCCCAGAGCCGACATGTTGGCTACGCTGCCAAATGGCAGGATGTTGTTATTACCACCTTAAAAGAAGAGAAGCGCCTCCCCCAATTCACTAAACAAAGCAAAAAACGTTACAGGCCAGGTCATCTCCAGTCAATCGGCAAGTTGATGTGTGAGGGAGGCTCAGCCCTGGCCAGTGCGCCGAAATGCATCCAAATATGTCCACAACTGTACACTCTCCTCAAGCTGAACAAAGAAACAAGATGGCCTCTCCCAACCAAATAGACAAAGAGGAGGAGGAAGTGGGCACTCCCAATCAACCCCAGTATCGATGTCAAAGTATTTGGGCGCCCCCCCGCCACAGGTTGAAACATGCTTCGCAAAACCAGAGAAAAAGTCACGGTGGCAAAGGCAGGGAGGGGAACCAGCGCCCGGGCGGTCTCTGGGGAGCGCCACAATGTTGAAGGAGTTGCAACAGTATCAGGCAGCAAAGCGGAGAGTGACTCAGCAACAGTATCTTCGACGATAGTGAAACAGTCGGCTGTATATCCAGGGTTCGAACGCTCCTTCACAGTCCCACGGTGTAAAACTGCCTCTGGAGCCGGGATAAACAGCGGCAGCAGGGGGCCAGTCGAACCCGGTTCAGTGAGACACGAGGCGGCTCCCACTATCTTTTGTTCTAGTGCACGAGCATGTTGCCGCCATGTCGCCCGCAAATCGAGCAGGGCAGCCAGGATGTCGCCGCGAGTCGGCTCCCTCTGCATCGCTGGCCGACTGTCGCTGTACGGGTGCTCCCTCGGGTACTTCGACAATTCAGGCTTGGAAAGGATACTGCCCGTTGAAAGCAGAGAGGCAGCCATCTTAGTCCCACAGGGAAGGGGGCGTCATGGCCACCCCAGCAGCAGGCTCACAGTGCAGAGAAGGGGGGCGGCGTTGCAGGCAAAAACAGAGACAGTGGGAGCCACCAACAATTTAGCGGCACTCAGGTCCAGGGCAGGGCAGAGTTAGAGCCTTTTTCTCCCACCAGCGATATGGGCAGGCAGCGGTGGAGCAGGCACCCCAAGATGGACTACGTACAGTCCCCAAGTAGCAAGTCAGGATAGGAACGGTGCAACCCGAGTTCCAGCGTCACTCGGGAACAGGGCAACCCAGCAAGGAGCCTTACCGCTCAGAAAGGGGTGATGTAAGCAGCCTCCGCCATCCGCTGCGCTCCTGCCCCGGCCAGTGCCGTGGCGGCGTGTCCGGCCGAAGGCGCCCCGCCGTGTTCAATGGCGGCGATCGGCTCCAGGTCCCGGGTCGGAGTCGGAGGTCGGAAACGATGCCATTTCACCGTAGAAAGAAGCGGCAGAGGTTCCAAGAGAACACCAGCGACATCCGTGCTCGCGTGCCTCCTTTTAAACAGGGTCTCGTCAGGATTAACGCCAGGATTTCGGTGCAGGATCGGACGGCTCGCGGAGCCCGGCGCTTACACGTCCGTCCCGGTCGCCATCTTGGCTCCTCCCCGGAAACCTGGTCAGCACTTCTTGAAGCAATGGCGTGCCTTTTTGCCACAGGGCGTCTCTCATTTTATCGAGGACTCATCCCAATATGAACTGATCTCTTAAGAGCTCATCTAAAGCTGCACCAAAATTGCACGTGGAAGCCGATTTGCCAAAGGTAGTTATGTACTGTTCTACCGACTCATCCTGCCATTGCATCCTTCTCCCGAAGTGATATCGTTCAAGGAAAGTACTCACTTTGGTGAGGTAGTGCAAGTCCAACTTTTTGATGCAGATCACGTATTCATTAAGAGTGTCAGAGTAACTATCAGAGAGTTCAGGAAGGTGTTCAACGACTTCTTGTCCCTCAGAACTGAAGGAAGTGGCCCTTAGGGGCCACCCGGGTTACTAAGAACCACCTGCTAAGCCTTCCCAGGAATGAAGAGTCGGTCAGACAGTAGAGAATATAAACAGGATTTATTATCAGTTCTCGGCAGAGAGAGATCTGGTCAGACCTGAACCCTAAGATGGTTGCTGAGTGGACTGCCTTCCAAACTGGTTACAGTAGGTAAAGAAGCTTCCAAGCCATCTCCAACCACGCAAACCATTGAAATGTACTGGCTCGAGCTGGACCCGAACAATGGGTGTACAGAGAGATGCGCTACTACTTGCGAGACGGGTACACCTTATCGGCAACTCACGGTTATCGTGCTGGGCCTCAGCGTCTCTAAACGTGGGAGCAGAGCTCAGTTTGGTATTTGAAGGGAGAGCACCTTATTCATTAGCAAGTCGAGAAACAACCTTGGACATAAAAGAAAATAACAGTGAAATACAGTGTTCAGCTGAGGCAAGCAATTCTGGATACATGGGCCTAATGCTGGTGCAGCCTATGCAGTCTAAATAAGGATTACAAAATACAAAATGGAGTCACACTTGCTAACTGAGACTTGCACATTACGGGGATAACTCAACGGGTTGCATACAAACGTGGTAGCGGCAACTAACTTAGCCATATAATGCTAATCTAATATAGCACAGTTCAAGGATAGCAAGGGATTTTTCAGACTAACAGACCCTCCTTTTAGCATTATATGCTAATTAGCTTTATTTGGCTATCCGGTAGGGTCTTTACAATGATAAGGGGAAAAGGATATAGTTATCTATCCATAGTAAAAGTGAAAAGAAAGCAAATGCAAACATCATAAATTGTAATCAATATTCGAAGACTCCCTCGTCGATTAACATTATTGACTGTATTTCTTGCATCATCATGAGAGTGTGCTTATTATTACTTTTTGGTAGTGAGACACTGGGAATGAGTCTGCTTATGCAATACGTGCAGCAAGCTGGGTGGCAATGTATGCATAGACAGCATGTGAAAACAAACCCTGCAATAGCTTTCAGGAAAAGGATTATTTTCCAACCCCATAATGTCAATATTCCCCAGAGCCATCCCGAGAGGGACCAGGTACCATTGTCTTCGTGAATTTCTGAAGCCAGTCTATACAATTTCTGCATTGCAGATTTTACAGTCGGGCACGGACATGTATGTACACGCAGCAGCTGCTGCTGACGATGACATGGCAGGCTCCACCCCTGTCAGCTAAGATAAAATCTAAAACCATCCGATTTTGAAGCGAGACACGTCTCGTAGCTTGGAGCTCAACTGTAATATTAGTCAGTATATCTGTGGTGGTGTTAAAGACTCCCTCATCTATTCAAGTCAGGCGTCGGATATTGCGGGAATTGAACATCGGACCCCAAAACAGTATGATACCCTTCATTATGTCAGTAAACTGCTGCAATTTCTTTTTTAGCTTTTTTAGTTGGCCAGTATAATCCACAGGAGTGGGAGATCACCGGCTGGACTAGAAGACTGAGCTGAGCTAGTCTGTTGTTGAGTTGTCCCACTTCTGACTTTAGAGCTTTGTGACATAGCACACCAGCTTGGCTGTCTACGAGTTGAACACTGGGGTGCATCTGTATAGCGAGTGCATGGATGGTGCGCCAAAGCCTGTTAACATTCTTTCACTCCTGGACCATGCCCAGCACGTGAAACACTCTCTTAAAAACATCTCTTAAGTCAAATGGCTCTGTCCAGAAGTCCTACACCTCGGCTGCCCTCCACTCTTTCATCCATAAAGGTAGGCCCGGTTCTTACATTTATTCACCTGCTCCACACATGCATTGCCCTGCTGTCAACATTCCTTTTCCAGCCGGAGGCCTGTGAACAAGATTTTCAAACCATGTATTTACCATGACTTTTCATGGATCTCTCCTCCTACTCATGCTTTTCATCATCACCTGCACAACCAGTGTGGCCACATTTAATGGAACAATACTGAGGTGCGCTCATTCTTTCCACAAGATGGAGAATGCACCCCAACAGTGCACGCTGCACAACACCTAATAAATGCCTTCTGCGACTCTCACACATGCCCGACAAGTACACAGCCCATACCCAGCTTTTACAAAGGCCCACATGCTTAGAACTGCTCTACAAATACAAAAAATGCCCAAGGCACAGCTCCACAATGTAAAATAAAAAGAATTCTCAGTGTGAAACACACCAGCAAATGATACAAAGCGTGCTGCATGCCACAAGGGTCTTTATTATATCAGCTGCTTCATCCAGCAGCACAGCTTAATGGCACCAAGCCGTTCTTCCTTGGAAAAAGGTGCTATGCATGTGGTGTTTGTACAGCACAAACCTAACCTAAAAGCAGCTGAGCTCCCTATCGGTCCAAGGCAGGGACAGAGTCAATGAGTGATAGGTGAGGCAGCTGTATAGTGGAATAGTTAGTGCATTGTGATCAAAGGGGCTGAAACTAGCAGCATGTGTGCTAATTCCTCCGCATTTTCTCCTCTATGACAGGTAGAACGATGCAGGCCCAGATCAGACAGAAATGATACATTTATAGCTATGTAGTATTTTGAGATAAAGAACTGCTTGTGCATTAGGGTTTGTGTATCGTTTTAATCCACAGTAACAAGATCTTCAATTGTGGGGTACATCAAACTCTCTCTTTTCTACTTAGGCATATCTGTCCACTTGGGTAACATAGCTTAAAAACATTGCCAAAATCAAAAGCTCTGATTAAACACTTATAAGGTCCCAGAGGTGAGACCTATTGGCTATGCCATTGCTTGTTAATACATGTAAGTTACCCCTATGGTAGGCCCTGGGTAGCCCTAAGAGCAGGGTGCAGTATTTAAAAAGTTGGGCATGTGCTTTTACGTTTTACATGTCCTGGCAGTAGAAAGCTCTTACGTTTGTTTTTTACTACAGCGCAGCCTATTTCTCTCTCGGAGGATAACATTGGAGTTGCTGTGTTACATTTTAGAAGTGTAATTTTCCCAAAGGGAAGAGATGTTTGGTTTACGTTTGGTGTCTCTGGAATCCTAATTTAAAATCCTAACTCATGTTGAAGTGGAATTTTAAATTACAATTCTGAAAATGACACTATTAGAATGTTACCATAAAAATTAATGGGGTTACCCCATGTCCTTCAGAACCTGGGTATCTAATGATATTGGCTACAATGTGTTCAGTTAGGTGTCGCAATTGTTTGAATGAAAAGACAGTTCTAGAATACATCACCAAGGTGTGCAGATCAATATATGGTCTGGAAAATTAATGAAACAAAACACACAACATATTTTATTTATTTATAGAGTTTTGTATAGCGCGAACGTGACCCAAGGGTATCAGAGCGTTTCACAGTTACATGTGTTACAGTTAGAGTACAACGGTATAGTAGTGTTAATATATATTAGAGTCCGGTATATGTCTTTCTTAGCAGTTTCAACAATAACACATTTAGGATCTGTTTAGTGTACAAAGGTGTACCACTGATCCTCTCTGAATGATCCAGATGTGTATTGCCATTAAGTTCTACATCAGGATTCCAGAGTAGTACTGATGAAAAGTCTTGTCTAAGGGAGGAACTTGTTCATTAGGAAGATCTTCGCTTCCCTCTTGAATGTTGCCGTGTTTGGAATTTTTCTAATGTTTGGAGGAAGTGAGTTCCAGATTCTTAATTGAAGACCTTCCTGAATCAACGCTCAGCAGCGGGAGGTAGTGTCTGTCCTCCATGATGTGCAGTTGTTCACCCAAGGCCTCTGTAACCCGTGCTCCGCCGCAGTTGTGATCCACAGGCCCTCTTTAATCCGCGGTAGGCTATGTTAATTCAAGACCTTCCTGAACCAGCGCTTGGCGGCAGGAGGCTGTGTCTGTCCTCAGCGCATGCACAGTTGTTCATCCATAGGCCCTCTTTCACCCGCGCTCCACCCTGGTAGGCTGTGTCTGTCCTCAGCGCATGCGCAGTTGTCATCCACAGGCCCTCTTTAGTTCAGTCCTGGTGTTACGAAAAGGCCTTTGAAAGCTCAGCAGGGCCAGCGAGGGTGCCAGACCCACAACATGGACCACAGCACCCATATTAAACTCAGGTGAGGTCATGAGATAGAAAGATTGAATACCTAATTATTATATAGCTAAACATGAACAACAAGCATTGCAATTTCAAAGCTTTATTCGACTTTTAGTCATAAAAGCAACCTCCTAAACATCATACAATAAATACTTAAAATACTACATTAAAAAACATGTTAAACAACAAAAATCGAAAAGCTAGTAATACTATAAAATGTATACATTCAATTTTATAAAATTCCATGTAAAAATGTTAAAAATGGACAAGGAAGATTATACAGGCAGTTAATAAATCTTATTATTCAATAGGCCTTGAAGCACGAGATCTTATTACCCACGCCCATGCAAGGAATTTTGCTACGCCTATTACCAATGGTGTTGAGGTGTCAGACATTAAAATTCTTAGGGCCTGTGAGCAACAGCGAGTACCCAAATTCCTACAGGTTGGTTTTAACCACTTTCGACGCGGAATCACATAGAGGGGGCAGGAAAAAAACAAGTGTGCAATGTCCTCTATTTCATTTTTACAATGGTCACAGTAAGCGTCCTTTAGTGGAGACCAGTTTTGTGTAAAAGCGTTCACTGGGAGAGTTCCCACCCGAAATTGGAAATATAGTTTCCTATCCAAAGAACGTTCAATTACATCCCAGTATTTTTCGTATGATGGAATTTGTTTTGTATCAAAAAAGCGTAAGGTCAGGGAAGATTGCAAACCTTTGCGATACAGTGTTGCATATACTGACTCCCAGTAGATATCCTTAAGTTGTTTTTTTGAAGGAAATAGGGCAACATCCTTATTACCCCACAGATGATCCAGACCCAATTTCACCAATGTGCTCAGCAGTTCATTTAGCCATACAATGGAATGAAAGCAATCAAACTTCACAACATCAAAAAAAAGCAGATGCATAGTGACTTAACTCTGGGGTTACCATTAACCGCCTCCAGTACAGCAAGGGACGTAGGCGGGCAATGTCTTCAATATTTTTCCTACCTAAATCCATCTTAAGTGGGATAATAGGTGTACTTTGTGGGGCCCTAACAAGCCCTCGTAAGAATCTATTTTCCGCTTGCCCTAAGTCACCTAGGTTTGAAAAACCCCAGAGCTCAGACCCATACAAGCATGCACTTACTACTTTCATACTATAGACTTCAAGTGCACAATTTATAGGTCTTGTCAAAGAAGTATTATGTTTGACTGTAACTGCACCTGCTAGCTGGCTAAATTTTAAAGATGCCATGTTGATGTGTGAATTCCATTTCATGTCATTTTGAAGGGTGATTCCTAGATAAGCAAAGGCATCTACTTTTTCCAGTGGTTCACCCTTGTATTTTATCGTCCCCTTAAAGCCTGTTTGGGAGTTCAGGCACATAAATTTAGTTTTGCTGGTATTTAATTCCAGGCCTCGACTATTGCAAAAAACCCCAAAAGCATCAACCGCTTCCTGCAATCCACTAGGCGTACGTGATAATAAATGCGTATCGTCCGCGAACATTAGTCAGGGGACGTGTACACCTGCCATGGTTGGAGCATCATTTGGAGATTTATTTAACAACAAGCATTGGCATAGCCAGTATGTCTCGCTTTTGGGACCTTACAAGTATTTAGTTATGCAGCAAAATATCCTTGGTACGACAGCATCAACTGTTGCATGGCTAAACACTTATAAGGTCCCAAAGGCAAGGCCTATTGGCTATGCCCATGCTTGTTTTCATTGGTTCCTGTTTGTGCCTTTTAGAGATGCATGCTTCTGTTTCGTCCTCGGGTCTAACTACTTCCGCCTTTTGTTGATCTAGGTCACAGGTACTCACAAACATTTTCCCGAAGGCCGCAAAGTTTGGTCTGTGGTGTGACCGAGGGCCGCACTGATGCCAGCGGGGTGTAAAGTCGGGGTAGGAAAACAAAGCATGTATATCTAGTGGCTGCCTTTAAGAATGAAGGTGTTCCTAAAGTTAAGAGCCTAGTTACTTCCTTTTCCTAACTGCAATTAACCTTTAAATAAGTGTTTGCTGTATATGTACGTTTCTTTTTCATGTTAGTTCTGAGTCGAGTGCTGCTGCTGCCGGGGTGTCTGCATGTAAAGACCTGGAGGGCCTTATGCGGCCCCCGGGCCGTACTTTGAGTATCACTGATCTCGATCCTCCCTGGCAACCGCCCCAGCTACATGTGTATTTCCATGTTCTTCAAAAGGGGTCGGGGTTGAGCGGGGGTCGCTGTATCTCCTTTGCTCTCGCTGGTCCCATGGTAGTAAAAGCTGCTCATTCTGCTAATCCTTCCCTAACTTTCCAGAAGTGTCAGAGCAGACAGGCTCGCTTCTTGGTTACTGAGCGAGTCTGTTACATTTTTGCAACATTTCTTCAGCGAGTCTGTTTATTCCTAATGTATGGTGACAAGAGGCTCAGATCAGACTCTTCCTGTTTCTCTTGCTAAGCCATAGCTCGTTCATTGGGGGGAGTGGGAGGGGTAGAGTTAGGGCTGCCCTTCAAGATGCTCACACCCTGCACAGCTCAAGAAGCTGCCATGGCTGAACAAGAGAAACAGGAAGAATCAGAGAAACAGACACAGGTCAGACACACAGTACCAGAGAGTACTAACTGAGAACTTGCTTGTTTGCACAGTCTTTTTAAGCCAGAGTATTTTGAATGATTGAATGTATCGCTTTTAAAATTACTCTGAACGCTTCTAAGACAATCACAGTTTAAATGTAAAGCTTTTTGAAACAAATGTTTTTTAAAAACTGAAATTGAATTGAATGCTCACTCCCTGTGGGGAAACCTGACTTACTTACGTCGAACAGTAGAACGGGAGTTGGGCGGGGCAGGACCAGTGAGCACAGCTGGGAGGACTCGCCCTCGTGGGGAGCGAGGGACAGGTCAGCGCTCTGGTAGTTAAGCAAAAGCCTACTTATGGTGCCCGCAGCACCGACGCGCAGCGGTACGCTGTGGGCGTGCCTTAGGCTAGCCCGTCTGCGTCTGGACATGGTCATGGGCAAGGAACCATGCGGATTCGTCCCAGAAAATGGTAAGCTCATCACATGTGATAGAGCAGTATTACTCTCACTGAGATACTCGGGTAGAGCCCATTGTGAGATGACTCTAGCGCCATCAAGCTTGATAGGGAAGAAGATGTCATGCCCATCTGCCGGACTAAGTTTAGCTCAGGCAAGATTGAAGGGCCACTACAACTAGATAGGCTCACAAGGAATGAGATATGGGAAATGGGACTTATTAACAGTAGATCCTTGCCAGCACACACCACAGAAATCATAATGCTAATAGAGAATGAATAACTTGACATTCTCTTCGTTACTGAAACGTGGTGGAAAGACTGGTCCGCCCCTGACATAATCCAAGGACTAACCCCAGATTTCCTTATCCAAAGACAAGATAGGATGGGAAAAACGAGAGGCGGGGTAGCAATCATTTACAAAAAAGACTATGAATGCATGATATCGTCCATTACCACCACAAACAGTGAAACTGAACAATTCAGCCTAAAACATCGGCTACTAACTCGTTTTCAGGCACACTGCTCTATAGACCCCCTAGAACCTCCACTCCATTCCTAGAGGAATTTCCCAGCTTAATAGCAGACATGGTTGCCAGCAAGAGCTCCATTACATTATTGGGGGACTTTAACTTCCATCTGGATGAACCAGTTAATAACACAGCAGTTAGATTAATTCATGACATGGAGGCCATGCAACTGAAACAACTGATAAACACAAGCACCCATGTAAAGGGTACCATACAGGATGCCATTTTTAGGTCTCGCATAAGCAGCGCGCATGTGCTGCATAGGAGGACCTTTAGCTGTCGTTCTGCTCTTTTTGGAAGCACATACTCGCGCTTGTGGCGGCATCCGCCTTGCGGGAGCAAGGAGGGGCGCGCCCCAAGCATGAGTGTGTGCTTCCAAAAAGAGCTGACTGCGAGCGCACGCACGCTGACATTCTAACGTGCCGCAAGTGTACGCAGGCACTACTTGCATCTTCAAATGGCACTTGCTTTAACAAATCTCATCAAACATTGCTCCTACAGGGCTCTGCACTGAGCACCACACTTTTTAATATTTACATGCATCCTCTTACAGGGATTGTACAAGAATTTGGTCTATCCAGTGTTGTACGCGGACGATACACAACTTGTATTATCAGTTACGAACGGCCCCCACTCCCTACACAACAACCTAGGGCCGTGCATGACACTAATAGCTGAATGGATGTGTAAATAGTCCATTAAACTGAATGGGGATAAAACTGAACTTATGTTCCTGGGAAACAAAACAGTCCCCAGGAATCTTATAAGCTGGCCTACTCAGTTGGAAGAACGACCAACCCCCAAGACTGCCATCAAAAACCTGGGAATCTGGCTATACAAAAATTTAAGCATGGAGATCCAAGCAAAGAAACTTTCAGGCAAATGTTTTGGCTTACTCCATATGCTTTGTAAAATTCTCCCCATCCTACCTGAACAATCTCGTAGAATTGTGATCCAAGCATTAATCGTGTCACAGCTGGACTAGGGGAACTTGCTGTATCAGGGCGCACCAAAATACGTCATTATCCGGTTGCAGGTAGTGCAGAATGCCACAGCAAGAACCCTGCTACAAATCCTGAAACAGCAGTCGGTCAGGGCAGCCCTGAGGACACTTCACTGGCTTCCAGTCCAGGCGAGTATCATGTTCAAGGCACTGTATCCCGGACAGAGCCATGAATAACAGAGGACCGGTCTTAATCAAAAAATTCGTTACACACTATACACTGAGTAGGACCCTAAGGACCCGGAGGATCTTCTTATGCAACAGGGCAGAATAAAAAGAGCACGATGGGGAGGAAGGTCCTTCAAGCACTTGGTTCCTAAAATGTGGAACACACAACCCAGGGACATGCGCATGATAACCAACGAATTAGCATTCAGGAAAAGACTCAAAACATTGCTCTTTCCCTAACAACTCCCGATCTCAGGCAACTTGACTTAGTCCACCGTAGTTATGTTTCTCTTAGCGCTGGGAAGCCTAAGGGCAGCTATGCACCTTAAAAATACATACACATCTTCTCTGAGCCTCTTGTCACAATCATTTAAGAATAAACAGATTCACGGAAGAAATGTTGCAAAAATTTAACCAATTCACTCAGTAACCAAGAATGACTCAGCGAGCTTGTCTGCCTCTGACACTTCTGGAAAGTTAGGGAAGGATTAGCCGAACACGCTGCTTTTACCCAGAGCAGTGAATTAAAGTCTGCGTATAAAAAGCAAGTTACATTGCTACATTGATTAGAAAACAAGGTTTAAAACAATATTACACTTTGCCATGATTAGAGTGTGAAGCATGATAATACAAAACAATATGCAGTTCGAAGTTACAATATGAATACTGGACCCCCTTCATTTAATTCATTCTGGCCCGAGAGGTCCTGACAGTCTAGGGGAAGGAGGGCGTCCATGTTTTTTGCAGGGGTGGAGTGGGGGGAGGGCTCAAGTTTTGTTACACCACTGACCTGCATATAAACTTAATACACAAAAAGTTGTGAGTCAGCTCTTGTCACTGTGCCTCTCAGAGAGCTCCCGAACTTGGAAATTAATTATCTGCTAGCTGCAGGAACATGAGTTATCCACAGAGCACTGTCAGGGGAAAGCCATAAGCAGCAGCCAACTTAAAGAAACCCTTCTAATCCCATTCAAGAGTGAGAGGACTGAATGTAGCCAATTCAATCCCAATCCAAAAGACTTTATTCGGATAGCAACATATCCATAAAAGTAACACATGTATAGGATAAAAACCATTAGAAAACTATATAGATAGCAATGTCCAATCCATAATGTAGCAAAATACAGTAAACCTTGGTAAAGTGCATATTGTGAATAGTACTATACGAATGACTTCATAGATCGCACATAGATATCCGTGCAGCCGTAGCTACTCTCAAAATGGTGCCAAAGCGCAAGATCAATGCAACATTGTCCAATTTAAATTTGCAGTCAAGAGCGTCTGTTAAATTATTAGAGGACAGTTTTTTAAAATACGGAATTAACAACCATTGTGCATATTTCATATAGTATTTACTAAAGACTAAAAAGTGTAAAAGCGTTTGACCGATGTGACCATCACATGGACATGGCAGGGAGTCAAGTTTTGCGTTATACCCATAGGGAAAAAAAGCAAATATCTTACTGTCCCAGCTCTTAGACGGAATAGGAGGCCTCTCTCCCATTGGACGATTCAGAAAAGGGGGTGGTGATGAACAGAGTGTCTGAATTGAGCAGACCACTCTTACCCAGTCCAAAGATCAGGGCTTGATCCATCACCGTTATTTATCTCACTGCCCCATCCCAGCTCAGAACCAGGTTCTGAAACTGGGATGGTGCAGTGAGCTAAAAAACGGTGTTGGATCTAGCCCTGATCTCTTGACTGGGTGAGAGTTTTCTGCTTAATTCAGAGACTCTGTCCCTCACCACCCCTTGTTATAAATATTTTTGTCCACCCTAAGCGTGGAAGGGTATACTCAGATGTGAGTCCCTTGCTCATTGCACCATCAGGATTCAAGCAAACCGGGCCGAAGACGGCTGTAATGCCAGAAACCGGTCCCCGGGAGCTTGTTTCCTTCCCAGTGTAAGAATTAGCTTTTGTAGTTTGGTTTGCCCTGTTCCCATCATGCACTGGGACAGGAACAGACTAATTTGCATACAGCCAGGTTCTGAAACTGGGATGGTGCAGTGAGCTAAAAAACGGTGTTGGATCTAGCCCTGATCTCTTGACTGGGTGAGAGTTTTCTGCTTAATTCAGTGACTCTGTCCCTCACCACCCCTTGTTATAAATATTTTTGTCCACCCTAAGCGTGGAAGGGTATACTCAGATGTGAGTCCCTTGCTCATTGCACAATCAGGATTCAAGCAAACCGGGCCGAAGACGGCTGTAATGCCAGAAACCGGTCCCCGGGAGCTTGTTTCCTTCCCTGTGTAAGAATTGGCTATTGTAGTTTGGTTTGCCCTGTTCCCATCATGCACTGGGACAGGAACAGACTAATTTGCATACAGCCAGGTTCTGAAACTGGGATGGTGCAGTGAGCTAAAAAACGGTGTTGGATCTAGCCCTGATCTCTTGACTGGGTGAGAGTTTTCTGCTTAATTCAGAGACTCTGTCCCTCACCACCCCTTGTTATAAATATTTTTGTCCACCCTAAGCGTGGAAGGGTATACTCAGATGTGAGTCCCTTGCTCATTGCACAATCAGGATTCAAGCAAACCGGGCCGAAGACGGCTGTAATGCCAGAAACCGATCCCCGGGAGCTTGTTTCCTTCCCAGTGTAAGAATTGGCTTTTGTAGTTTGGTTTGCCCTGTTCCCATCATGCACTGGGACAGGAACAGACTAATTTGCATACAGCCAGGTTCTGAAACTGGGATGGTGCAGTGAGCTAAAAAACGGTGTTGGATCTAGCCCTGATCTCTTGACTGGGTGAGAGTTTTCTGCTTAATTCAGAGACTCTGTCCCTCACCACCCCTTGTTATAAATATTTCTCTCCCATTGGGACATCGGTGGTGCGATATCACTTGGTAGACAATGCTCAGGGTACTCAATGGATATAAATTTTGCGACCGTTTGTTTATTAAATTCCCTTTCTAGTCTTTCCGCGCTATAAAGTGCGTACAATGCTGTCTTTAAAACTTTTTTGTCCATTGTTACAGCTGTGTTCGAGTTGGCAAACAATCTACCAAGGTCAACGCTTTCCAAACTCTTCACTATCCCAGGAAGCCATGGAATATCCATCCCTTTCTCACAGCGAAGACTATCATCTATTATGTCCCTTGTGAGAGAAGCCTCGGGATTCTTCATTATGGCTAGCCAAAATAGTGCGGGCGGGCCCTTATGATGTCTTCAATGTATCCTAATTTCAATTTGCAGTGACATATATACAGAGGGGTGGAGATTGGAGCGCCCAAGAGTTTTCGGCAAAATCTATTTTCCTTTGATTGGACGCAAGAGCATTCAGCAACACCCCATACCTTTGCCCCATAGCTAGCTATTGGTACACACTGGATCTTAAAAATCTTTAAAATGGCTGCAATTGTTCCCGATCTTTTAGGGCGGGGAGACTGAGGATTGTAATGTAATGTAATGTGATGTATTACTTGTAAAGCGCACTGTTGCCAGCCGGCGTCCTGGCGCTGTATACCGCTGGGGAACCCGTCCTGGCTTACCCTGTGGGATTGTCCCTGCTGGGAGTCCCCAAGGTGGAGCCAGGCACCCCCGGCGTTAATGGGGCCATAGTGGAGATTAGGCAAGCTAATGCCCAGAGTTGCCGAGTGGGACCCCTGGTTAGAGTAGGCACCGAAGCGAGAATTATCGAGTCCGCTGACCCAGGTCCACGACCCTGCCGCGTCGGGAATTGAACCCCTTTACAATATGCCAAGTGTTCCCACCAGGTGCCGTTCGCAGCGAAGACCATTCCCAGATAAGGGGAAGTAGCAGTGCAGTGCAAGGACATTTCCTTGGCCCACAGGTATTATAAAAGATTTCTTAAAATTTGTGCATAAATCTAGGCCGGACATAAAATCTGTGAAGCCTCGAACTAAAGTGCATAGTGCATTTGGTGTGCGACCAATTAAAACCGCATCATCTGCTTATAAAAGCACTGGGAGAGGTTTGCCTTGAATTCTGGGAACATCGTTAGTTAGTGGGATCAGTGATTTATGTAAATTGTTTATATATATGATAAATAGGAGGGGGGCCAGAACACACCCCTGTCTGACCCCTCTATCTACACTGATGTCATTGGAATCTTCTCAGGTCCGTATGGAGATAGGCAAAAAAATGAACAAGGGTCCCATCCAGTCCATATTCTAAAAGGATGGACCATAGACGGGACCTATTGACAAAATCGAAAGCTGAGGAAAGGTCCATAAAAGCTAAGTAAAGTGGCGAGTGCTGTGCAATAGTGTACTTCCCTATCATCAAATTAAGATTAAGACATTGCTTGTTCGTGCCAACTTTACCCCTGAATCCTAGTTGGCATTGTTCTAAAATCGGATTGTCCTCTGTCCAGGTTAACTTTTTTGTGTATAAAACTCTGCCTAAAATTTTAAGGGTGTTATCTATGAGGGAGATCGGTCTACAGCAATAAGGTTGTGTGCAATCGCCCTTTTAAAAAATGGGAACGATCGTGCTAGTAGACCATGTCTTAGGCAGTGGGGCATTGGTAAGATTATTAAAAATATTTAACAGGGGGGCCCAAAATTCTGGTTTATATTTAATAAGGTCGATGGGCATCCCATCAGAGCCTGGAGTTTTATTGCCCGCACTCTGACATGTAGAGTATGTGTAGAGTATTTATATAGCGCACTTCTACCCGGAGGCCTCGTAGCGCTGTATTCATACCGCTGTGGAACCCATCCTGGCTTTCCTGTGAAATGTCCACTCCTGGGCACCCCAAGGTGAAGCCAGGCATCCAAGCGCTGGCGGGGCCGTTGTGGAGATTAAGCAAGCTATTGCCCAGAGTCACAGAGTGGGACCCATGATTAGACTAGGCACCGGGGCGAGAATGATCAGGTCCGGGGAAATTGAGTCCAAGAGCCGCCGAGGCGGGAATTGAACCCTGGTCCCGGGCCAGACCTCTGCATCAGGGTCTGCCGCTCTAACCATTGAGCCACGCTTCTCCACGGTAGTCCAAAATATATTCCCATTGTTTACATATAGCCTTCTCTACCTCGTTTATTGATAATGAGACTCCAGGTGGCACCCTTTTCATAAAAGGGTCGGATTCAAAAGCAGGCTCTTGGTAAATAGTGGAAAAGTGACTTTCCCAGGTAGTGCTCATTATGTTGCAGCTGATGGGAGTGAACGGTTGTCCCATTGATCTTAACTCTTTAATGGTAGTCCAAAATTTATTCCCATAATTTAAGCTGGCAGCATTAATGAGCGCATCCCAGTGCTCACCTAATAACTGTTCCTTCCTATTAGCAATAGCCTGCTTATATGTCAACCGTAAGGACTTGACCACATCTTTACACCTAGGGTTTTGAGATAGGGCCTTGCGGAGTTTCCTGTTGGCAATCGAGCACTCCTGATTGAACCATCTAGGTTTGCGCTGTGCTGTAGAAATAGGTTTAGACAGCAAGGATTTAATGGCTCCACTGAGTGCGGGAAAGGTTCTGATAGCCACTAGGTGTGGAACAAGGCCTCTAAGCAGATGTTAATAAGATTCATGTTTCCCCTAACCATAGAACTGAATAGGTCTGCGTTATTAATGCCTCGCCAGCCCAGTCTGAGGTTATCTGTGGATGGTGATAGATCCCGAGCACCACATTCTGTCTGAGGCGTTGGAACTGGAGACATCCGTAACGTTATTTGGATTGGGTTATGGTTCCCAAAGATTGTGGCCATAATTTCGGCTTTAAGCAAGCTTGCTTCTAAAGTGGGGGAGATAAAAACATAATCAATTGTAGATGAGCAGCCCCTCCCTCTTAATGTCGGTTCAGGGGGGGCATTATCTTTTGTAGTTGCATCAATTTCCATAACATTAATTAAGTTAAGGGTGTTCAAATGGTCCATTAGCTCTCTACCCCTATTGCATGTTTGTCTGCTGCTGTGTGAATATTCACTTGACCATGACAAAGTTAGCTTAGCATTAAAATCGCCCCCCAGACAGATTCCTACTGACTTGAAAGAGTCTTTGGATTTTCCAATAGATGCAATAAAATTAATCACATTTATAAAATGCATATTTAGAACAGAATGAAAATCATTGTTATAAAAATGAATTATCCAAAAGGAAATTCCCCTATTAAATAATATGCCTAGAAAATTATTGTTATCTGTATGTACAGTTTTTATGCACCCCCCTGTCTTAATATTGACCCAGATTGATAAAAACCCCAAATGGTCGACCCTGCTTGGGGGTTGTTGCTAGGATATTATGGCATTCAAACCCCACAATATGCAATTCTTGTGTGGCCCATGTTAACTGAAATAAAAGGATATCTTGGTCTTTAATAAGTTGTACCCAATCTGGCTGGTGAAGTTTAGAGTACAACCTTGCAACTTTCCAGCTTAAGATACGGAGGTCTGAACTTGCTGAGGCCTTCGTTGGTATAGGGGGGATACGTGGGTTGTGGGAATAGTACACTCAGTTACTGGCAGGGCATGAGGTAACCTAATAGCAGGATCAGTATTTTCCCCAAAAGTTGATAGTCAGTCTTGGGTCTCTAATCCAGACAAGGCCTGGAACCTTTTAGAGGTAGTAATTCAAGAGGAATTGTTGGTGAAAGGAGCATGATTTGGTTTGTAGAAATAACCATGGGGTAGTGCGCATATGTTAGTACTATTAGGTGTAATGAATTAGCAAGCCCTTAGTAGGTGTCTCACCAAAGAAGGTCCCACTTCTATGTTTATACTTGGGAGAGCGGCCGTGGGCGGGGCAAGCAGGGGGCGCTGACCAGATGTCGTCAGGTCTCGCAGGGACTCCTGGAACAGTGAGTCCCTGCAGCGCAACACCCTTGCAGCCTCTCCACGCCGCGGCGGCTGGTCAGATGTTTTTCAGGCAGATGGAGGCAGAGCCACACGCAGCGGCTCCCGCGCAGCGGGAGCGGCAAGTCGTAGAGATTTCACCAGTAGAGACACTGGCAGAGCGGCCAGGTAGGGTTTCTGTGCTCCAAACACTCCAAACGCTTTAGCAGGATTATCCACTCAGAGCTGGGACACTCCAGTCCCAGCTCTGGTGCGAAACTGGACAAAGGGAAAGGGGTGTAACCACCCCCTTCCTGGGTTCCACCCATAGGAAGGACCTAGCAGGTAATCCAGCCCCTTGATTGAGAATAAAGGTAGGAGCTCTGCCCAGGAGCATTAGATTATCCTGAACGAAACTTTGATACAGAACTCTTGACCCTTCGACATCCCACTCGACGTGGAAGACTGAAGAATCTCCCTTGTGGTCAAGGAGTGACCACCCTGTGCAAACAGGCACCATCCAGCGCCCAACGGTTTGCTTTGTTGCAGTTCCCGCCGGAACTCGAGCGACAGAGATCGACAAGACCCAGCTTCCCTGACTTCTAACAGCCCGATCCACAGTCCCAGCGAATCTGAGACCCGTGGAGGCGACGTGAAGCGTGGAGCCGGCCATCTTGGAAAGACTGCGAAGTGCTGACCGTGCAGCTCCTGAGGCACCCTCAAAGCTGTACATTGGGGTTTGAGAAGCCCCTGCCCCGAGCAGCTTGTGCACCGAAGATCTCCCCTCCACACTCCTCGAGTGCTGTGTGGGGCCCTTTTGCATTTTTCTGCTCGACGCTTTGGTCCAGTCGCTTGCCCGTTGGCTAGTGGCCCCAGAACCGACGAACCTTGAAATTTACACTGCTAGTCTGGTTGCTCCAGACTTGCCCTCGCTCCCCTAAAAAGGAGCCACCGCTCTGGCCTTCCTGGTCTGAGTAAGAAGCGATCTTCGAATCCTGCGTGGGTTGCATTTGTCAAGGTCTGTTTGCTCCGATCCGGAAGCAGACACCGCCGACAGCGAGAGCCTTCTTGGGACAGCTACTGCTCCAATCCTGGTCATCGTCGATGCCCCAGAGTCCACGTGGCAGCGGAGTAAAGCTTCACGACAACCACCTGATTGCGCCCGACATCGCCTGGTTCCTTCCTGGTTCCATCCTGGTCACTGGCTAGTGACCCAGACTCTGTCCCCTCTGCTTTCAGGTACTCTACATCTTCGATCCACCCTTGGATCCAACCGGACTCTTCTCTCCTGGCCGCCTGCAGCATCTTCATCTCCAGGCTGCATAGATCTACACGACGAAATCCAACACACTTTGGCACCTATGCACCCGCTTCCTGTGGGTGAGGTAACGAACTAACACCGGTGCTCCTGTAGTGGTTTACACCTCTAGTGTCCTAGTTTAAAGTGTGGTAATTCTATTCCAGTCGGAAGACTTCCAAAACAGTAACTCTTTAACTTTTACGCGCCATTGACTTTGCATTGGTGCATGCGTGTGCTTTAGGCACTGCAACCGTGTCCCGCGGGCCTCTCCCGACTTTATCACTGCCAGTCCTGAGTAGTCTCAGTGATTCACAACACCCTAGGCCTTACCATTGTTCGAGAGGTGGTACTTAAACCACTATTTTAGTATATGGTTTGAGTGGCCACCGGGCCTATCCAAGATTGTGCAACTTTTGAATGTTTAACTGTGCTTTTGTTTAAATGTGAGGGCGCAGTGTGCTTGGCCTAAAGTAGTGTGAGGGCGCAGTGTGCGTGGATTAAAGTAGTGTGAGGGCGCAGTGTGCGTGGCCTAACGTAGTGTGAGGGCGCAGTGTGTGTGGCCTAAAGTAGTGTGAGAGCTCAATGTGTCTGGCCTAAAGTTGTGTGAGTGCGCAGTGTGTGAGTGCGCAGTGTGTGATTGCGCAGTGTGTGTGGACTAAAGTAGTGTGAGGGCGCAGTGTGTGTGGCCCTAAGTATTGTGAGGGCGCAGTGTGTGTGGTCTAAAGTAGTGCAAGGGAGCAGTTTGCGTGGCCTAAAGTAGTGTGAGGGCGCAGTGTGCGTGGCCTAAAGTTGTTTGAGGTCACAGTGTACGTTGCCTAAAGTAGTGTGAGGGCACAGTGTGCGTGGCCTAAAGTAGTGTGAGGGCGCAGTGTGTGTGGCCTAAAGTAGTGTGAGGGTGCAGTGTGTGAGGGTGCAGAGTGTGTGAGAGTGGAGTGTGTGTGAGGGTGCAGAGTGTGTGAGGGCGCAGTGTGTGTGGCCTAAAGTAGTGTGAGGGCTCAGTGTGTCTGGCTAAAAGTAGTGTGAGTGCACAGTGTGTGAGTGCTTAGAGTTTGAGTGCTTAGTGTGTGAGTGCGCAGTGTGTGATTGCGCAGTGTGTGAATGCGCAATGTGTGTGGCCTAAAGTAGTGTGAGAGCACAGTGTGTGAGTGCGCAGTGTGCGAGTGTGCAGTGTGTGAGTGCGCAGTGTGTCTAAGTGTCAGTATAATGTACATGGTGCTCATGTAAATCACTCCAGTGCCTTCAGTTACACAAGTGAGGGCACAGGACATGGCTGAAGCAGGGGGCTGAGTAAAACAGAGCATGGAAAAGGAGGTGGTGGGTTTAAAAAAAAACCATGGTGGCAAGCAGGTCAGGGGCTAATGGGTTAACACAACAAATGCATGCCTAAGGTAGAGCTGCGAGGCATTGCCTCGGGTCAAAAGCAGCTGGGGTGTTGTGTGTAAACAACAAGCTCTGGCATTGCACGGAGTGGAGCGGATTCCTTTGAAGTGTAAACCAGCATGAGTGCAGAGAGATGCTCACAGGCTGCCAAATGGTCTGCAATGTGCACGCGCTCGCACACATACATTGTAGGCAATCCGCCTAGAAAAGCCTTTGGGTGCATTTTTTATATCCCCTACATAATATCTTGCCAACAAGCATTGCTAAAGCAATGCCTTACACGAGACCTAAAAACCACCTGAGGACGCTGGGGTTATTCCCTTTGTTACGACTCATCCACAAGAGGGGGACGTGATCAGTATACAGGACAAAAGGAGATCCCTCCAGATAATAGTGTAACTTCTCTACAGCCCATGTTATAGATAAGCACTCTTTCTCAACCTTAAAATATTTCTTCTCCCTTGGAAATAATTTATGGCTGATTAAGAGGACAGGGCGCTCAAGGCCTTCTTCTGTTTGTTGGGAAAGAACGCCCCCAGACCTACTTCCGAGGCATCTGTTTGTAGGATAAAGAGTTCCCTGAAGTTGGGTAAAATAAGGATAGGGCTGGACGTTAAGGCTCGCTTGAGCTCACGGAATGCCTTTCTGGCTGCTTGTGGGGGATTTACCAGGTCTTTGTTCCTTTTCTCTTTCTTCAGTAGGTCAGTTAGCGGTGCTGCTATTTCAGAATAATTGGATATAATCCGGCGGTGGTAGCCTAGTAAGCCATAAAAGGGATTTAATGCCTTTCTTAGTGGTAGGGAAGGGGGTGTCTAAGTTCTCACTTTCTCTTGTTGGGGAGCGATAGCCCATCCCCCAATAGATAGCCCAAATATTTGACTTTGGTGAAGCCTATCCTGGACTTTTTGGAGTTCACATGGAGCCCTTCAGTCCTAAGTGTTCGGAATACCTTCCAACAATGGACGAGATGTTTTTCCCAGTTAGGGCTAAATATTATGATATTGTCTATGTAGGCTAAGGAGTACTCTTGCTGTTGGCAAAGAACTTTATTCAAAAGTCTTTGGAACGTTGTTGGTGCTCCATGTAACCGTACAGTAAACTTGTATAAGCCATTAGGGGTGCTAAAGGCGTTTTTTTCTTGGTCTTCCTGTTTAAGTGGTACCTGCCAATAGCCTTTTGTAAGATCGACTGCTGTTATATATTGGGCTTCGCCTAATTTCTCGATTAGCTCATCAACTCTTGGTAATGGGTATGAGTCAAATTTCGAGATGGCATTGACTGCTTGGAAGTCTATACAAAAACGGATGGAACCCTCCGGTTTCTGAACTATGACCATGGGGCAGGACCAGTTACTGCTGGAAGATTTTATGACTCCTAGTTGTAACATGCTCTCTATTTCGGCAGCAACTGCGTGCCGCCTACCGGCTGGTTTTCTGTAGGGGTGTTGTTTTATTACTTTGTTTGGTGGGGTAACAATTGCATACTCGAGTATTGTTGTTTTTCCCGGGAGGTCAGAAAAAATGGAGGAGAAGGACTCTAGAGGGCCTGAAGAGACACTTTTTGTTCTTCTGTTAGATGTTCGTTTATGGGCAATTGAGTCACTGTTGAATTAATGGGTTTTGAGTCAGACAACACGTAATGGGTGTCTTTGGGGAGGGGTCCCAATAATTTCTTTAGCAGATTTATGTGGTATATCTGGGTTTTAGTTAAGGAAAGGCAAAACCGGTAAGTAGTGAGGCCTATCCTTTCAACAACTTCAAATGGTCCCTTCCACTCTGCCCGTTTATGGGGTATAGAGGAAGGTAGGAGTAGGAGCACACAGTCATGGACCTGTAACTGTTGCCACTGCTTTCCTTTAAGTAAGGCATCTGCTGGCTTCTTTGAGCTTTTTCTAGATTGTCGTGAGCAAAATCTCACAGTTTCTGTATGCGTTCTCTTAGGCTTTGGGTGTAATCTAGAAGGTTTTGTGGGTCTTCTTGTTTCTCTTGTTCCCACGCTTCTCTTGTCATTTCTAGCAAGGTTTGAGGCTGTCTCCCGTAAAGCTATTCAAAGGGAGAACAACCCAAGCTTCTCTAAGCCTGGCTTCTAATACCAAAGAGGGCGAGGGGCAACAACATGTCCCATTCTTTCCCTTCAGTGGTTAGCATTTTCTTCATGGTTTGCTCTAAGGTGGCATTATATCGCTCGCACAGACCATCTGTCTGAGGGTGATAGGCCGATGTTCCTATTTAGGTAATATTCAAGGTTTTACAGACTTGTTTCATTAAACGTGAAACAAAGGGGGTTCCCTGGTCAGTCAAAATCTCTCGGGGAAATCCTACCCTCGAAAACCTTTCTAGTATTTTTTCACTGATAATTTTCGTGCTTTATTTTATTTATTTTATTTTATATTCTTGTAAAGCGCCAGACTAGACCCCCGGAGGGGTATCTCCGCGCTATTGCTGCAACAGGGAGAGTTCTGAATAAATTGAGTGTCCAACCTAAAAGGAAACTACAGGGCATTATTTGTAGGGTACAGGTAGGTTTTTAAAGTTTTCCGGAAGGTCAGGTGGCTGGAGAGAGATCTTAATTCCGGGGGCAGAGAGTTCCAGAGTATTGGTCCGGCATAAGCTAATGCACGGCCACCTTGTCTGGTCTTTTTTACTCTGGGTACTTGCAGTAGCTGCTGATTACTGGAGCGCAGAAGGCGCCCAGGAACGTAGGGCTGAAAAATCGTGGTCATGTATTTTGGACCCTCCCCTGTCATACTCTTATGGATAGTACACAGTGTTTTAAACTGGACTCGTTTCCTCACTGGAAGCCAGTGGAGTGAGGGTGTCCTTGGGGGGGCGTTCAGGATAATCCTTGCAGCTGTATTTTGGATTACCTGCAGTTTACTGAGTTGTTCTTCGTTTGCTCCGAGGAGCAAACCATTGCAGTAATCAACCCTGCTGATGACAAGAGCCTGTACAAGCGTCTTTCTATGATGGTCCGGTATGTAGGGGAAGACACGCCTTAACATACCAATAGCCCGGAAGCAGTTTCCAGCAACTTGGTTAACGTGGCCCTTGAAAGTGAGCTGCTGATCGAAGAGTACTCCCAGGTTCCTGACTGTACTCTTGGGAGTAGGGACAGGGCCCAGCTCTAATGGCCACCAATCGGATGCCCAGTGTGTCGCCGCTTGTCCAAAACACATGACCTCCGTCTTCCCTACGTTACACTGCAGGCAGTTAGATGACATCCACTCTGCAATGGCTCTCATGCCATCTGCAAAAGATCTTTTTATTGCAGGTGTAAGATTTTTAAAGGGAAAAAGGAGTTGGGTGTCGTCGGCATACGACACAGGGGTGAAGCCGCAAGATCTTGCTAAGTTGGCTAGGGGGGCCACATACACATTGAAGAGTGTAGGACTCAAACACGAGCCTTGCGGCACTCCCTTGTTGAGCTCCCTAAGGGTGGATTTGTGGGAGCCCAGCCTAACTTCTTGATAACGGTCAGTCAAAAAGCTCTTCATCCATGCCAGAGCCACTCCTTCTACTCCCACCTCGCCTAGGCGGTTGAGGAGCACCGTGTGAGACACCGTATCAAAAGCGGCGGAGAGGTCCAACAGCACCAGAATCATTGAGCTGCCATCATCCAGTGCCATTTTGATGTTGTTGGTCACTGTCTGAAGAGCTGATTCTGTGCTGTGGTTTGGCCTGAACCCTGATTGAGAATGGTCCAGGCCGTCCGTCGCCTCAAGATGTTGAGAGAGATAGGTGTTCACGTGCCTCTCCGTAACCTTGCCCAGGTAAGGTAGGAGGGAGATGGGTCGTAAATTGGAGAGGTCTGTCCATGGGGAAGATGCCTTTTTTCTAATCGGGTTCACCACCGCCTTTTTCCAGTCTGCTGGAACCTGACCTTTTGTTAGTGAAATATTCACCAATTCTAATATGGAGGGACCCAGGAGAGAGATCATGGGGCCAATCATCTTGGCGGGAATAAGATCATTTGGGGACCCTGATTTAATTTGGCCGCAAAGGGAGAGAAGCTCTGTATTAGTGATTGAGGGAAAGGCTGTTAGTAGTGTTTTATTGTTGTTTGTTGTCGGAGTCAGAGGATTACTATTGATAGTTTTATTTATAGCGCTGTTAGCTGCCACTATTTTTCCATAGATGTTATTTATTTTATCCTCAAAAAAAGTCGATACTTCATCACATAGATCTTGTGAGAAGTCCTCTGAGCTCTCACACGCGGTCGGTTTAATAAAATTCTGAAGAATGTTAAAAAGCTCCTTAGAACAATTGCCTGCTTGTGATATCTGTTGCGTGATATGCTGTTTTCTGGCAAGTTTAATGTTTTTGTAGTACTTTGATTGAGCGTCTAAGAAAGCTGTTCTGTTACTCTCGGTTTTCCTTTTTCTCCAAGCTTTCTCGGCTCGCCTACAGTTTTGTTTTTCTGCTCTCAGTTCGGAAGTATACCAGCTATCTTGTTTGGACATAGGATACTGCTTATGCTTTTTCAAGGGGGCTACAATGTCATGGGCTAGCTTTATAGAGGTGTTGAGTTTGGCTAGAGCCGTATCAGCTGTGTCTGTTATCATAATTTCCGGATCTTTCCAAAGTTCCTGGATTTTATTAACAGTGACTTTGTGCCATTTTCGCCGCATATTATGGCATTCAAACCCCACAATATGCAATTCTTGTGTGGCCCATGTTAACTGAAATAAAAGGATATCTTGGTCTTTAATAAGTTGTACCCAATCTGGCTGGTGAAGTTTAGAGTACAACCTTGCAACTTTCCAGCTTAAGATACGGAGGTCTGAACTTGCTGAGGCCTTCGTTGGTATAGGGGGGATACGTGGGTTGTGGGAATAGTACACTCAGTTACTGGCAGGCATGAGGTAACCTAATAGCAGGATCAGTATTTTCCTTTCATTCGGATACATGGACGCTTCTATGCCTTGATAGCCAGTCCGCACATTTATTGCGAAGCTGGTTCCATGGCTCATGCTGATCCCTCTTTAAAGTAGGTACTCCTGCCAGTACCAACACACAAGGGCAAGCAGCGGGCGGCAGACTCAGGACATCCTGATTAGCCATTAATACTTGGGGCGGCAGGAGCATTAATGCACAAGGTACAAGACAACCTGATCTGATTCGAGCCCCTGGGCCTGTTTAACCTATTAACACCATCCCTGGTGAGGTTGGTATTTTAAATGGTTATTGGTATAGGTGGGTGGGGGGGGGACCCGTTTCTATCTATAGGCAATTGACGCAGCCCCTGGATTGATCGTATATATCGGGTGAAGGGTGATTGCGGGAGCAGTAACTCTGGCTGTTTGCCACACAATTTCGGCATCTAAAATACTCATACCTACAACTGCGCTATCGATGGCCCTGCTCCCATCAACATCTTTGATTTCAGCCACCTTTTCTCCCATTGTCCCCTTAAAACGTTTGGATACTAAAATAGCCACCCGCCTTCTTATCCAGGGTAGATGAAAAGAACAGCTGGGGAAAGAGTTGTGACCTCATTTTGTGCCAATCTTTGGAGTGGAGCTGTGTCTCCTGGAGGAGGCACACATCTGCCTCCATGTTATCCAGGTAGGAAAGGATGGACCTCCATTTATTGGGATTGTTGAGACCTCTCGCATTGAGAGTGAGAATTTTCAGTGTGGGCTGGGAAATAGCGTGCCATAGTGAGTGCACCAGCTTTGGCCAGTATTTGGGTCCCTGTGATCCCTCTTCCCCCTGTGCTCCCAACGTCTGCCCGGCCTCCATTGCCCTTTGATCCTCTTTTCAACGCCTTTAACCTGCATACCCGTTCTCCACCCTCCCCTCCCTAACCCCAACTTAGAAACCCATTAAGCTCAAATTGACCAGGGCCCACCATTCGTGCGTGTGCGTCCTCGGAACTCGGAATAGTTGGGAACGTGTGTGGCCAGTTCCCCGTGTCTCTACTCTCCCCGTGTCTCAACGCTCCCCGCAGACTTCTCCGCCGCCTACCCAGCCTTGCAAATGTCACTTATCTGTCCCTCAGTCGTTCACGGTGTCATCATGGGGAATGTCCCCTTCGACAGTGTCTCCAGCACTGCCAGTCTTTCTTGTGCCATGGTCTTGGGGTCCGGTCTCGTCGCTCACTCTGTGCTACGCCTCTCGTGTAGCTTATGTCATCTTTCTCGAGGAGTTTTGGTCTGTGGGCCCTCTTTCTCCTCCTGGATTGGATTCTCGATGCCCAGCACCTGGCAAGTGACCTGCATGGATCTGAGCTGGAGGAGTTTGCCCTGCCATATGAAAATCAGCCGGAAAGGGTGACCCAAAGAATACGGTATTCCTTGATTTCGAAGACGCTTGGTTGCCACTCGGAACACCCAACACTTCTGAAGGGGTATTAGAGTCAGGTCCTGGTACAAAGCTATGGAGTCGGCCTGATATCTTAGTGGTTGCTTGTCCCTGGCAGCACATAGTATACACTCTCTTAGTTGAAAGTCTGGAATGTAAGCCAAAATAGCCGGTGGGGGCTGAAGAGACCCTGCAGGTATTGTGTGATGTCTGGCCCTTTTTCTTCAGGAGGAACTCCCTTAACGCGGATGTTGTTCCGCCAAGACCGGTTCTCCAGGTCTTCTGTGTGTGCCTGGAGATTGCTTTGTGGAGCCTTGAGTCGGACGTTGATGCCGTTTGGGAACGTGCGGCCTCCATCGGTTATCTCCTTCATCTCCCCCGCTATTTCCCTTTTCAGCGTCTGCAAGTCGCCTCGTAATGCACCGAATAGCGACTCTAAAAAGGCGTGGGTAACTGGGGCTTCAGAGGTGTCTGCATCTTGGCTGATTTGTGTCATTGCGGAGAGCCTCCCTACTCGTCTGCCTGTCATCAGGAGCTTGGTCAGCATCTTTTTTAGATTCTGATCCTTCTTGCTTCTCGCTGAGGACATGGCTGCTATATCTCTTACCACACCACCAGACCGGCCTGCCTTGTCGTGGGGGTCCCAGCCCCAGTGGGTGGCTGTCATCGGGTTGTCCTCACACTGTTGCATGATGGTGAGGGCCAGAGTTGTCACTCCCTTTCAGTCTCGTCCGGGCCTTGCTGCCTTCGACCGTCTGCTGGAGCATTAGATGTCTTCTTGGACCACTGCGTCTAATTCCTGCACTATGTGCTTGCAGGCCATGGCCTCCGGTTTCCTCTGACTTGGCAGTCAGCTTCAGAGAGACTAATCCATGCCCGGGCCCCTCATCTATTGTCACCTTGTCATTCTTACAGCGTTACAGTTCATATCTCATTCCCCTTATTGGATTTTGTCATTTTAGTGTCATTTTGTTAAATACATTTTACTTTAATTTTTCTATTTTGGTTTGGGTTTTTTATTGTTTTGCATTTTTACTTTTACTTTTTTCGTTTCTGCATAAATATTGTACATATTACCTTAAGTTAAGCCTGCCTGTTCGGTGCTTAGGTACCAGGGGGTTGATCCTAGATTAATTGAACGGCTTTGAAAGTTCACTCTGACAACGGTTGTGATTGTTCCTCATCTACCGCAAATAATAATTCAGTTTCTTACAGAAACTATGTGAAATTGTCTGCAAAACAGGCAGGTGATAACCTACCAGGGTTGAAACACCCTGTGGACAAACTGGAATATGGGACGAGTATTGTGTGGCAATAGAACCTCTAAAAATATTCAGCTTACAGATGAACCAAGAATCACGCTTGAATGTCACAACTTTTTAAAACAAGGTAGTCAGGAAAGTGTGAGGAATATATTGCAGCTCTTTGCATTTTGACACCCCAAGCAAATTTGAGAACAGAGTGGATGTATGTAGCAGAGACGAGTCTGTTCACCCAATGTGAGTGGTGATATCCGCTTTGCTGATCTGCCTGAAGGTGTGATGCTGCTGACAGTAGCCTGTCTGCCAATAGCGATGGCGTGACTGGTGGATCTATGAAGCCAAATAAGAGAAAGTTATCTTCCGACACCACAGTCTTCGTGACTGAGACCAGTAACACTGAAGACTCTGAGACTCACAGCAGTATTTTCTCCTTTCAGAGCGTTATCGCTGCAGATGGAGGGAAGCCAAGAAGTAAGCACATTACTAAGATACCAACAAAGTTTAATTTTGTTCATTAGTATTAACTGTTTCTCTTTTGCAGCATTTGGACATGCATTTTCTAGATTTGTTGCTTTTTGGTTAGTTTTTTATTGTAGGCTGTTACCTTTGGTTTAAAGGGAAATATGTTGTAGTGTGTGACCTTAATGCTGCAGTTTGCATTTCTTTACCATCATTTGCTTATCCTGGAAAATCTCCAGGGTGGAGGAGGTTTGCTGTTTCACCGTTCTTTCTTCAGCTTCTGGGCAGTTGTCGCTCTGTGGCGATCTGTGGTCCTGTTTCTCTGCTCTTCTTGTAGTAGCTCCTATCAGAGCTTCATCCTCCCGACTAACGATAATAAGATGCCAGGCATCACCCAGCACCAACACAGCCTATGAAGGGCTACGTCTATCTGCTCGGCGCAGTTAGAGCGAGGATAAAGTTCTCCGGACCCATCAGGCTGTGAATGTAACCTAAGGGCTTAAGATGAAATGTAGAGCTTACCTCCTTCCTGAGTGGCTCCAGTCTGCTGTGTGCAGACCCGATAGCTGGCAGCACCCTGGAGTATGTATGTATAAATCAGATTATGTTGGAAGTAATCTGCAACATAGTGGCAGGCAGCACCCTGCCATAGAGTAGGATTTCTCATAGTATTTTATTTCCTGACACATTAATTGAGATTGTCTTTTAATAGGCAGAAGAACACCACTGACCCTACATTTATCTGGGTTTGTCTTTAAAATGACGTACACATTAGGAATGGCATTTCGTTCTGCTGGAATAATAACACAAGTTATCTTGCACTCTATGTTGTTGCATGGATTTTTGGCTGCAATGCATTCCATGTTTCATTCAAACTTGCTTTCTACAGGGCACATACATGATTTGCTGCTGTAAAGAAAGAATGCTCCTGTGTACTGTGGCAGACTCCAAAATATTGAAAAACTTCATGATTTCTCTTTCAGCACTTCAAAGTAAAACCTTTCAATTTTTGACTCAATCATTTGGCAGAAACATAATTTAGTACCATTAAAATAGTTGTGATGGGGAAAATTCATGTGGGGTTAGGACTTGCGCGACCAGAGTGCTTGCTGTCTTGGAGGAGTATGGAGTTGACCACCTTGCCTGGTCCGGTGTGGAACCAAGCCAGCAATGCTTTGCTGCAGGCTCATTTGCCCTGATAGCTGGTCAACAGTTTGAGGAGGGGGAGGTGAAGAACTGGCTAAGTGTGCCTTGAGGCTGGCAGTTCAGTACATCCCTGAGAAGTGAGCTCTGAGTCGATGTAGTGTTCCTCTTATACCACATGCAATTCACCCTCTCCAAAGCCTCAAGAATTCCTGGGTGTGAAGGGCAGCTGATTTTGATTGGGTGCTTGATAGTTTTCCAGAAACCCATGTTCTTGATTGTTCATGTTTGTCAGTAGTTAATGAAACACGCCCAGGGGTTTTATCTCTTCAGTTGACAGAAACTGCAATAAAAGTTTCTTTGTCGTTGCAAAAAAATATTAATTGCCAACGAGCCTCTGTAGTTCAAAGAGTGGAAGGGCTGGAGAACTGTCAGTCATCTCACTGCTAAGCAGAGCAGTGTCATGCTTCATCCTCCGTCAGGCCTCTGATTTTGACCAACATCGCTTAGAACACTGGGACTTTAGAGACCATCCTTTTAATGAGAAAAACAAAACTACAAGTCCCATAAGCAATAGTGGTGGAAGGTGTCACACATGACCTGGGACAACGTCCGATTTAGCACATCCAGTTCCATTTTTTAAGTATTTGAGACACTATTAAATTTATAACCTTTGGTTTTTTTGGTCATGAGTCACCAGAATACTAAAAACGTGTCTTTTATTTTCAAGGTCAATTAAGTAATGGTCACCAGCTTGGAAGCTCCATTAATTCTTCAGTAATTGTCATTGATCTCCACGTGTGACTGGTTTGGGTCTGCCTCTGCTTCGTTCCCGATAACTCGCACAGGTAAGGAGCTTGTAGCACCAACATGATAACCCCATACTCTTCTGTAAGAAGTGTGCTCCGAGGCAGGTATCCGATCATTTTTGTGACACAAGGAAGGGCCAATATCTGCTATGTACATTTGTTAAAATAAATCAGTCAAATCACAGTATACTGTCCCGGAGGTTCAGTCCCAGAGTCATTATCTGTAACTGAACGCAGACACCCTAGGAAGCATGTGCTTTTAAGACAAGTTGCGTTCACTCACCTGACGGTGACATGCTTCATCATTGGGCTATACTCCTCACCAGGCCGGCACTACAATGCCTGGCGGGCACCACTAGAGGGCACTTTCTCGCAGATCTTTTATTAAGTACGCAGGATGAGCATAGTGGGACAGAGGATGTTGTGTCATAAGATGTGAGATTGGTGAAGTCTGAATATAAGATCAACTATCGACCAGTTGCCACAATATAGTTAATGTGATCTTCCTGGTCCATTTTGAGATTAAAAATAGTGGCAGAGAAATTGAGGAACTAATGGCCCCTATCACTGTGTGAAAGTATTGATCACCTATGGACCTGCTGGTAAGCTGGGGTCTATACTTCAGGTCAACGTTTTTCATGCCTTGTGTAGTCATGGAGCAATCTGTTGGCATTTCATCAGGACCAAATATGGGAAAATGGATAAATGTGACCTAATCTTCTCCACGGCGCGAGGAGCTCTGTACCTCAAAGCCCTGCACCGTGCATAGGTGATAAGGTGCCTATTAACTTCTTACTACCACAGGTGAGCACTCTCTAACAGAGTGCACTAGTTACGGTAACCCTCCTAAAATTCAGGCCATATTGACTTATCCAATAGTGAGAACGCCGCATCAGAGGGCAACTGGTGTGAAAAGCACATGCTTCCTAGGGTGTTCAGTTAGAGATAATGTCTGTGGGACTGAACCTCCAGAACAGTATACTGAGAGTTGATTTATATGAAGATTGTGTACACTGGATTGTCCTTTTCCGCGTCATCTCTTATGATATGTAAAATAAAACATAACACACCAGGAGGCCAACAAATCTATCATACATTTAATGCAAAAATAGCGAAAGGCCAAGCAAACTAATAAGTGACAAATGTCTTTGCAATGGACGAGAGCATCCACCCTAGAGCAAGTTGGAGTATATAATGCTAATGCTACACAATGTATTTTTATACGCTTTTCTCCTAATACATGTCAATGAAACATTAACACGTGATAGAAACAGTTACTGAAACAACACTAATGAGTAGGAGGCAGGGTCTTCTCTCGAGATGAATGTGAGGAATCCGTGAGGTGCAGATCAAAGATACACAGACAAGCTGCAGACTTCACTGTTTCTAGAAATAACACTTCTGTTTGTCAATATTCAATTTACTACAAGATGCAGGAAAGTGTGCAGATGGACATCACTAAATAAAATGGTTCTGGGCCCTAATAGAATCATATAACTTTGCAGGCATATTAAGGCGAACAGTCACATCAAATTAATATAAGAATATTGTAATTTGGTATTGTAATATGTCAATGCACATTGTGGCATTGATGTGTATGATGTGTAAACAATTATCGATATTAAAGAAACCAGTATATCCAGTTATGCTTTCTCAATTCCTTCTTCCTAGAGGCCACCACTGCCGCTAGCCAGCCGTATTGAGCAGTGCCTCCTGTGACCTGGAATCCTACATTTAATCAATACCAAAGGTCGTCAATGCTTCTAGCCAACTCCGGTAACTGGTGCCACTCGCACCCCCACCACCCTTGGGCCAGTTATTTTTTTAGCCAGCTCCAGTCAGTAGTGGCCCCTTGGACCTGTATGTAAGCCTACTAGCCAGCTCCTGTTAGTACTGGCCCCCTGGGACCTGTTATCATTCTAGCCAACTTGAGTCATTAGTAGCACCTTGGGACTAGTGATCATACTAACCAGCTTCAGTCAGTATTGGCCCCCTGAGACCTGTCATCCTGCTAAGTAACTCCAGTCAGCAGTGACCCCTGTACCTTAAATCCTGCAAATATTCAAAACCAGAGGTCAACTCTACTGCCAACCAGTTCCAGTCAATATTGACATGTATTGTTACCTTGCCTGTAATAAATACCAGAGGCCAGCGTTGTTGCTAGCCAGCTCCAGTCACCAGTGGTCCGTCACATATTATCCTCAATAGGATCAATGCCCAAGGCCTGTGCAGCTGCTAACCTGCTCTAGTCAGTAGTGACCTCCCAGACCTGTTATTCTGCGAATAATCAGCAAGGCTTCCGCCCTAATAACACTCACCCCACATCCTTATGGTATATTAGCAATGTAATTAATTTACCTCATACGGTAGGTACTGCACTATTTCACACGATCCCAAAAACAAAGATCAAAATCAAACCGTTCAGCACTCCACCTTGTCAAAAATGACCAAACACTTAGCCACGACATGACAAGATACCACGGCAGGGATTTGGGGCCATTAATCCTCTTTTCGAGGCATGTATGCTGTAGATGCACATGCTTTGCATACTCCTGCCATCTAGTGTTGGGTCCGGATGTTTGCATGTTGTTTTTCTTTGAAGAAGTCTTTCCGGTCACGAGGTAAGGTTACTCCACCTTTCGGTGATAGTGCGCATGGGCATCAACTCCATTGTTTTTTACACCAAACAGGTTTGGATGTGTATTGTTGCGCTCTGAAACCGCTCTTCGGGTTCCCCTCAGTGCGCAGTCCACTCTACCCTCAACGGTATTGTTTCAGTACCCGTTTACCTCTTCTCCGCGTTTCAAATAGATTGACAAACTCCCCATTTTTGATAGGAAACCTCGCGGGCAACCGTCGGGCCTTGCTGCGTAGGGCAAGCCATCTGCAAATGGAACGGACTCCATTCCATTTCTGTCCTGGGTGCCACGCCAAGTACCCTCGCACCGACCTACATCAAGTTTGTAACTTGTGGCTCTCTCCAGCGCACAAGGAGGAAGACTGCAACGCTTGTAAGTCGTTTTGGTCCAAGAGGACTCTACCCGATCATCATGCTCGATGACGAGAGAGGCAGCGTCAAAGCATTCAACACACTCTGGATATCTTCGGGGAAGAATCTGACCAAGACGAGATAGAAGCATCTGCCGTAGAAGAAGAGGCCCATCTCTATGCCAGAGCGCAATCGTTGGGGCATGCTGGGGCAGCCATGTGATTGCAATTCTACATCATTCCAGTCCCATAGGCGACTGACCAAATGTATAGATTATCTTGTGCCCTTCTGGCATCTAAAGAGGCCTAATAACCAGCATTTGGGTGTCAGCTCAATACTTTTATTGTGTTGCATGCACCATTTCCATAACAGCTGGTTGCCAGAAGGAGTGTATTTCATCGCAGGACCATGGTTAATGTAAGAAATCGGCCCCACAGTGTTGCAGCGCAAGCATATATCTGGGCAAGACCCGACCATTCGATGAAGGTGTTGTGGCGTTAAGTAGGTTCTTTGCAGAAAATGATAATGTATCAGTCGAAAATGAGCATTACTAGAAACCATGCGTATTAATTCACAGGCCCGCTGCCAGTCTTGATCTTCCATTGGAATGCCAAAGTCTAAATTCCAGGCCTCTCGGGCCCAAGTGTGTAGTGCCTACTGTATCTGATCGCATTGTTCTGTAAAGATGCATAATTGGGTTTCTACATGCTCCATAGGTTAGCAGTACCTCAAGGGTTTGAGTATACGGCGGAGCTGTTGGATAGCATGGCCAGGTGTGCTTAGTTGTGTCTGACAAGCCCCCATATTATTTTTGTTTTTAAAAACAAAGAGCTTTTCTTGCCGGATCCAAAGCAGACTACTATCTTTATTCACCCAAAGACTGGTCACATAGTCACCAAGCCACCTACAAAGAGGAAACCAGATCATTTACCACAAATTCCAGTTCCTCCAAAGAAGATTCATGTAGCGACTAAAACTTCACCGCCACCACCTGTTAACCCTAATTAATTATTTCGCCACCATACTCTCCCGAATCAGAGGATAGTGACAATTCACAAGGGCATGGGCAAGTAGATGAAAACATAATGCGATTAGATCCTGATGATTCACCACACGAACTAGACCCATGGCATGATTATAGTACTGATCCCGATCTAACAAATGATCCGGACTTCTACCCCTCAAAACCATCCCCACCGGATGACAATCTGGGGTTTGCCCAACTAATCAACAGAGCTGCTACATATCACATGCTCAAGCTTCATTTAGACCCTGTAGAAGAATTTTTTTTTTTTAAATATATTTTATTAATGCACAAACTCAAATTACACGGCTTCAGGCCTACAACCTCACGGGCCGGCCGCAACTTATGCATGTAAGACAGTTCACAATCACTTCGCTACACAGCCCGTCAGCCGACAACCCGGGGGTCCGGCAGCGTATTCAAAGTGGCAGTTTTGTAATATTTCAAAGTGTGCCCCCGACGTGTTGTATGTGTTTCATATATGCACTGTCTAGTTGAAACCCCCTCCCTGCTTCTACTATTTCTTGTTGTCACACCATACCAGTTCTTCAAGCAAACAACATCCCAACTCCCCCCCACCGCCCCCCTCCCTCATGCAGTCAACATGTGCTTCGTCTCTAATTCTTAAGGTGTGACAACTTGGCTTGTCACCCTGCCTCCACCGGTGCTCGTTCGCTCCCCAGTGGGGAGCGTGTCCCACCCCTGGTCATCTTGCCTCCATGTCTGTGTCCCTGTAAGTTCCTCAACTTGGCCGTGCATGTATTATGTGTCCCTTGGTGAGGTCCTATTTCCCTGCTCTCCACAAATACTCCTCCCCGTCTCCCCCCCCCCCATCAACAGTGACTCCCTCACATCTACTCTCGCACAGACAGTAGTTAGCGTCAGCATGTCATAGAGTCGAGGGTCCGGGCGCCGCCTGACCCAGCGACTCATTGTCCGAGTCACTAGTGTGCGTATTCTGCTGCTCTCGTAGGTAAGTTTGGTATAACGCCCAGAAATTCTTTGGGCGGCTCTTTGGGGGTAGCAATTCGCTGTAGGTTTCCGCCTGAGTACTACAGTACAGCATATCCCGCGCCCATCTGGTCTTGGTGGGCAACGGACCTCTCATCCAACATTGGGCTACTACTCTCCTGGCTATTAACAACCCCATGTCCGTAAGCCTACGGAGCGCAGCAGGGAGACTTCTTGAGTTGCCAATGAGAGCCAAGCCTGGGTCCGGGGCCACGTCTACTTCCAGGATTCTGCTCATTTCCGCGAAGATTTTGCACCAGAATGCCAGTATGCCTGGGCAGGTCCAGGCTAGGTGCAAGAAGTCAGCATCAGCCGCGTGGCGACGTTCACAGTTCGCCTCTGGGCGCAGTCCGTATCTGCGAAGCCTCTCCGGTGTGTAGTACACCCTCTGCAGAAACTTGAAATGTATTAGCCGATCTTTACCGTTGAGGGAGATTCGCTTCGTGCTCTCACAGCAATATCGCCACGTCGCGTCATCAATCGAGGCATTCAGGTCTCTTTGTCATGCTAGTCTGGCTTTCATGAGTTGATGCTCACCGTGTGACATGGCTACTTTATAGAGGTTCGTGAGGAACTTCTGAGGCTCCTTTCGTTTAATGACATATGTCAATTGAGGGACGTCTGGGGGTTCCGCCATATCCGGGCCCAGTAGTTCCATTAGAGCGCTCCTGGTCCTGTGAAAGTGAAAGCGTTGAAGGAGTGGGGGTTCATCACTATCTCCACGTATCTGTTCCCAGGTTTTGACTACTCCATCCCGGAACAGGTCACCCGCTTTGCTGAATCCTAGCTTCGCTAATTCACTCGTGACCGCCCTTTCAGCCATGGGTGGAAGCCATAGCATCCAATCTAATGGCATCTCTGGTGAGTATAGCGAGGCACCGCCTTGTCGACTCAGGAGAGAGTGCCAGGCGTGGTTAGTTGAGGTGACAGAGTCCAAAATCCCTGTTCGACGATCCTGCGGCTTGCAGATCGTTGCCGGGAGTGACAATGGATGCGCGAATAGACGCTCCATTCGGACATGTGGGATCAGCCTGTCTCCATGTATCCAAGTGTGGAGGTGTGATGCCTGTGCCACCCTGTAATACAGTTCAAGGTCCGGGGCTGCTAAGCTCCCCATACTATACGGCAGAGTGAGCGTCGACCATTTGACTCTTGGCTGTTTCCCTGCCCATGCTAGATTTATCATAAGGCTAGTCAGGCGTTGAAAGAAGGCCCTAGTGAGCACGATTGGCAGAGCATTGAAAAGGAACAGGAACCTTGGTAACACCACCATCTTCATAATGGCTATGCGGCCCATGAGTGTAAGCGGCAGTTTGTTCCAGACCTCTATGTCGTCTTCCAATTTGCTGACCGCCCTGCCATAGTTCTGGTTAATGAGCAGGTCCGGGTCTACATGTATTTGTATCCCCAAGTACCTGATCGGGTCGTCGGTCCACTTCAGAGGAAACTCAGTCTCTACTTTTGTGGTCACCGGAGTCAAGGGCAGCACCATCGATTTTGCCCAGTTGACTTTAAGACCGGATAGTGCACCGAACCGTACCACCTCTCTCAGAAGTGGGGGAGCGAAGTAGCCGGGTCGTGCGCATACAACAGCGTATCGTCCGCATACATGGACACCACTATTTTGTATGTCGGGAAACGAACACCCCTGTGGCTGTGATATTCTCTCAGCGCACATGCCGGTGGCTCTGCGGCTAGTGCATATAGTAGGGGGGATAGTGGGCACCCCTGACGGGTGCCCCTGCCTATGTACAGAGGCGCCGAGATTGCATTGCCCACTCGCACTCTTGCCGAGGGCCCCTCGTAGAGTACGCCCACCATTTGAAGGAAGGGCTCACCAAGTCCCATGCGCCGCATCACCTGGAGGAGGAACGGCCATTCCACCGAGTCAAACGCCTTCTCCATGTCTAAGAAAAGCGCTACAGCCGGTGTATCTTGCTTCACATGTTGGATGGTTCCTAGCACCGTTCTGATGTTGTAAGTCAGGTTTCTGGTAGGCATGAACCCCGCCTGTTCCGGGGCCACTAAATCAGGGGCCAACAGTGCTAGTCTAGTAGCCAGGACTTTGGCATATAATTTAGTGTCTACGTTTAGTAGTGACAGCGGACGGTATGATCCGCAGTCGGCGTGCGCTTTACCCGGTTTCAGAATTGTGACAATCATGGCTTCTCTCATAGAGCCAGGCATACTGCCCTGTTCGCAGATGTCCCCCAGTAGCATATGTATATGCGGTAGTAACTGCTCCTGAAAGGTTTTGTAAAAGTCAACTGTCTATACCCGGCGCACTGCCCGATCGCATTGAAGCTAGGGCATCTTTGATTTCATCAATCTGTATGGGGCACATGAGGAATTCCCTCTCAGAGTTCGGAAGGAACGGGAGTTTTGTGTGTTCCAAGTAGTCCAATATGTGAGCCGACATGTCCCCGCTTCTGGAAGAGTAGAGCTCTGAATAGTAGTCTCTGAAGACAGCGGCAATATCTGCCTCATCCGTAACTCTGTCACCATCTGCCTTTCTCAGCTCTGAGATCATCTGCTTCCCTCTGCGGCCCTTGAGGATGTTAGCCAACGCCGAGCCGGGCCTCTCCCCCTCCCCGTACGTACAAGCCGTTGCATATTTGCCCATGTGTTGAACCTCTCTATCTGCTACTTCATGGAACTCTATCAGTAGGCACTTGATTTCCTCCTCAGTCGCGTTGTCCGGTCTGGTGCGGCTCTGTTCCTCAAGGGCTTGTAGTTGGAGTTCCAGCTCCGCTAGCCTACCCCTCGTCGCCTTCAGGACCCTTGAGTGTTTAGACATTGCAATACCCCGTATGTAGACTTTAAAGGCCTCCCATACTGTCTGGAAGTCCTTTACCAACCCTACATTCTTTTCAAAGAATACGTCGATCGACTCCGCTAATTCACCGCGGAAGATCGGGTCAAGAAGTGAATACGGTGGGAAGCGCCATGTGAAAGGGGCGATCCTCCGTACCGGGGTCTCTACGACTATTAGTATTGGGGAGTGATCCAACAGTGTGCGCGGGAGTACTTTGCATGTCTTAATAGATTGGTTGATTCCTGCAGTAGCAAACCAGTAGTCAATTCTGGTGTGTATCTCGTGATAAGCAGAGTAGTGGGTGAAGCCATCACGGTCAGCACTCCTACTCCTCCACACATCCTCATGTCTAACACTAGCAGTTTCGCGGTGAGCGACTGCGCGGCCGCCGAGGGTCTTCTGGGGGGGACCAGAGGACCTGTCCCTATCCGGGTTAAGCATCAAATTGAAGACTCCTCCCCTTAGTATGTGCGGGTGATCGTGTCCACCAACTTCACTAGCTAGTGTGTCATAGAATTCAGGGGAGTCATAGTTGGGGCCGTATGTATTGACAACTAGCAGGTCCAACCTCAGACCCCTGCAGGATGCTATAACATACCTGCCTTCCAAGTCCGCCTTGAGCGTCTGTATTTGTATGTTCGTTTTGGGGTTTACCCACGTAATGACTCCCTTGCATGTGTAGTGAACCCCGCCACCGCTATTTGTCCTTCCAGGCCTCTGTTGTGTAGCATCCTACTCGTGAGCGGTAAGTGAGTTTCCTGTAGGAGTGCTATGTCGATGTTATGACGTTTGAGGTAGCTTATCACCTTTCTGAGTTTTCTGTAGTCATTCAACCCTCTGACATTCCAGGTAAGGGCGCTGAGCGAGGAGGACTGTGCATTTGTCTGTGTACTCGTTACTTCAGCCATCAAGGCGTGACCTGTGGTGCAGTAGTGCGGTTCAGTATATATGGGTGAGCTGTGACACCGCTGCCCATTCGCGAGTCGTGAGCGGTAGGAACATGTGGCAGTTTAGAGCAAGCACTTTTAGTCCCCTGAGGGGAAGTACACCCTAGATCAGCAAACAAACAATAACATTCCCAGTTTTCCTTGAAACCCCCACCCTCCTCCCACAGCAGACCAGCCCCAACAACACGGCCTAGCTTGATGAGAACATCCCCCCTCCTACCCTCCCCTCTTCCCAAGTACTCCCTATCTGGACAGATGTGTGCGATCAGCGCGAGGGCAGAGGTCGCCAATATCAGCACAAGTAGTACTTTCATACCACATCATGGCATTGAGAGCTTCGTAGCTCCGACCCTCCTTAAGTGTCTTTGTGCTCAAGCCCCAGGCCCGAGCCATCCCCCGCCACCCCGGCAACCCCCAACAGCAGCAATATTGTACCACCCCCTCCCCCCCGCTCCCAGTATTACACCAATCTACTGTGCAGATCCATCGGCTACAGTCCACCCCATTGTCCAAACCTTTCAGCGTGCATTCGCATCAATACAACAAATAATTAACCAGGAATGATCTCACCAGTGCTCAGTGACTCCGCAGTTCTCGCATTCCTGTAGCGAGCTGGAACCATCCGAACCCCGGACCGCCGGGGGCCCGTGGCCAACTCTGTTCTGATCGTCCTCGGGATCATGCCCCCGGTCGACGGCCAGAGGCCGCTTGTTCATGGCTCATTTCCAAATCACTATTCTTGGTCTTCCAGCCCGCTGGTTGGTTCTTGTTCACCTTCCTGGTTCCTGGGACTGTTCCTCCGTTCCTTTGTCCAGGTTTTAAGCGCCTTCTGTAGCTCCTTAGGGTCAGTGAAAATAAGGGAATGTCCCTGTCGGTTAATACGTAGCTTTGCCGGCTAAAATAGCGTAGTCCAACCCTAGGTCTCGAATTTGCTGTTTGTACGGGGCAAAATGGCGACGTTCCTCCTGCACCCTCGCCGTGAAGTCCGGGTACAGCGAAATGGACGATCCCTCGTATTGCAGTTTCCCTTTCTCTCTGGCCAGTCGGAGGGCAGTGTCCCTGTCCCTGTAATTCAGGAGTTTCGCTATGATTGGCCTCGGTGGGGCGCCCGGACGCGGTCTCGGGCCCAGCGTGCGATGCGCCCTCTCCACTATAAACATAGTCGAAAAGACATCGTCACCCAGCAGCGTAGTGAGTAATTTCTCCACAAACAGCTCCATCTTCCCCACTTGCGTCGTTTCCGGTAGGCCCGTGATGCGTATATTAGAGCGCCGAGAGCGGGCCTCCAAATCTTCTGATTGGTCTTGAATGACCTGGAGGAGTTTACCAATCTGTTTGCGATCCTTATCTAGGTCCATTTGGGCCTCTTCCACTTCAGTCAGGCGCCTCTCAGACATGTCTAGCCTCTCCGCGTGCTTGCCCACTCTCTCAGACATTCGGTCCATGCGATAAGTGAGGGCGTCAATTTTCGTACCTATCGCCGCCATGCTGTCTTGAAGGCCCTTCTCCATAGTAACTAGGAGGCCCTTAATGTCCGCATAGAACGTGCTCTCCGGGCCTCTGCTCTGCTGTGCAGGCGAGGAGTCCTGAGTTTTCCGGGGGTTTCGACTTGCGCTGTTCAAACGCCAGCTTGGACTGTGTCTTGTCACCTTTGCCCATTTTTCCTTCCTCAGCAATTGCAAGACGGGTCCTTCTCGTGAGTGATGCAGTCGCCACCTCTAAACCCGGTTCTGCACAGCCGGTCTTCTGCACACACTCCGCTCTCTTCTCAGCTGGACTCTTCCCCAGCCCGGCTCTCTGAGTTACTGCAACTCCCCTCAGGTTCACTGCCAGTGGTTATTGTCCGCTTCAGCCCTGGGCCCACTGTCCTGGGCACCGGGGCAATCCCCCTCCTCCTTAGGACCGGTCAGCGGGTGAGGAGGGGGGGGGTGAATCAGATCTCCACCAGGCCCGTGAAGTGTGTGCAGCTCCCGCGCAGGTCCCAGCACCAGATCGTAGTGGGCGGGGGGGGGGACCCCGTACCTCCGCGTCCCTCGTTCTTTTGCAGCTTCCCGAGCCCCCAGTTCGCCCCTCCTCAGCGTCACTCCACGGGGCTCCTCCGTGTCCCTCTGGCCGGCAAGCGTCCTCCACAGTCGCGCTCCCCAGCTGCCCCCGGGCTCACCTAATCTATCCAGGTGCGCGCCGCCAGCGTGATCGTGGCCCCCTCGACTCTGTGGCGCAGTGTTGCGAACTATCAGGCAGGATCAGCTTGTCAAGCCTCTGAGGCCATCACCTCGTCCCTCCGGTCTGCACGTGTCCCCAATGGCAGCTCCCCTCAGGCCAGGACAAAATGGCCCGCGCCACAACGAGGCACCTTCCCCTTCGTGGGTTGCAGTGTCGCAGCAGATCCAGGCAGTTATCAGCAGCCCCCAGTGCACTCTTGTCTAGGGGTTGGGTGGGGTCAGCGGCCCCCTCTACTGTCCGCTCCTCTCTGGCGGCTCTGATCCGGTGGCCGGATGCTCCGTGGCAGGGGCCGTCCGGCGGGCCGCACGTCGCATGACGCCCTTCGGGGCAAGGATCCTGGTCGCGTTCTTTCCCGGCTCCGGCGGTGCGGAAATGTTCCGTGGCTCCTCTCCCGCTGCCAGGCGTCCCCGGGAGTCAGGTGACAGCCCCAGAGCCCTCGGGGCTCGGCTATTTCAGGATTATTGCTGGATTATATGGAGTGACGGTGCGGAGCCCTCACTTCAGGCGTCCGCCATCGTTGCCGGCAAGCTCCGCCCCCAAGAAGATTTTTTTATTAGAGACTTTTGTCCAACCACAAAAATCTACTCATGTCGTACCCATGCTACAAGGCCTCCTTAGACATGCTCCTGAGGTGTTCAAAGACCCAGTTAGAGCTAGGGGTCTTAACCCCAGAGTAGATAAAAAATACAAGGCAGCTCCCAGTGACCCTATGTACATTAAGGACCAACTTCCATTAGATTCACTAGTAGTTGCCAATGCACGCAAAAGGGCAAACTCCCAAGGGTCAGGTGACACACCACCTCCTGACAAAGAATCCAAGTTATTAGACGCGTCAGGTAAACGTCTGGCGTCTCAAGCTGCTAATACTTGGAAAATAGCAAACACACAAGCCCTTCTAGCAAGATACGATAGGGCTCACTATGATGAGCTGGAAAAGCTCATTCAACATCTGCCCCAAGAATATAAGACAAAGCCAATGACCTTATACAAGAAGGCAAACTTATAACCAATACCTCAATCAAATGTGCGCTTGACGCAGCTGACACCGCGTTACGTGCAATAAATACTAGTGTTCTACTACATAGACACGCCTGGCTCAGGGTATCTGGATTTAAGCAAGAGGTGCAAAATACGATCTTAAATCAACCATTTGATCAACAGCACCTCTTTGGACCTGCAGTTGACGCATCTCTAGAAAAAATAAAAAAAGACACAAACAGCAAAGTCTGTGGGAGCCTTACAGTCACCATCTGCCAGAGGCTCCTTTCGTCGCTCATTTTATACACCCACATCATCCTATAAAAGTCCCAACCAGGGCTCCTTTTCTAGGGGATACAATAGAGGAGGTTACAGAGGTAACAACAATAAGGGTAGAGGCAGAGGTAACAACACCCGCATCTTCCCTAACAATAAAGTGTGACTTCCCTGCGCTTCTCCCGATCAGCTCACTCCGGTCGGGGGACGCATCTCACAGTTCCTACCTGTCTGGAATTCCATCACAACAGACAGGTGGGTAAGACAAATTATCCAGTATGGTTACTGCCTGGAACTCACTTCTACTCCCCCCAACATTCCTCCAAGACCATGTCCAATGTCATTAGAACACCTAACGCTCCTCAAACAGGAAGTCTTAGCAATGTTGCAAAAAGATGCAATAGAGCCAGTTTCTCTAATTCATCAGGGGACGGGAGTCTACTCCCTTTTTCCTAATCCCAAAAAAGGACGGGTCTCTAAGACCAATACTGGACCTCAGACCGCTCAACGTTTACATTCAATCAGACCACTTCCACATGGTCACTTTACAACAAGTGCTTCCACTACTACAGCAAGGCAACGTTCTCTCCACTATAGATCTAAAAGATGCCTACTTCCACATTCCAATACATCTCGTTCAAAGGAAGTATTTCAGATTTGTGGTAGATGGTCAACACTACCAGTTCAAGGTGCTCCCATTCGGAGTCACCACAGCTCCCAGGGTTTTCACCAAATGCCTCGTGGTAGTTGCAGCCCATCTCAGAAGACAACAAATTCATGTCTTCCCTTCCTAGACGATTGGCTCATAAAAGCAAACTCCCACAGCAGCTGTGTTCAACACACACTCCGGACAATAGAGTTGCTTCACAGTCTGGGATCCTCAGTACATCTAGCCAAATCCCATCTCCAACCGTCTACAATGCAACAATATCTAGGGGCAACAGTGAATACTTCCACAGCCCTAGCATATCCCAATCCCATCAGGATAAATGCTATATAAAACCTAGTTCAAAGATTTCAGCCACAGCACTCACTATCAGCAAGAGTGTTCATGCATGTAGGAACTGGGTTTACCAGATCCCCGGGGGGTAGCATGGACCGAGCCGGTAGGCACCCGAAGCTTAGGTGTTAAGCGACTGCACAGCACACGCATCCACTGAGACAATAAGTGCACTTAGAGACTGAGACCACAACAGTAGATTTCATTCAAATAAATACGTTTTATCTAAAATCAAGATCAGGGCAATCAAAAATCACAGTAGTGATAACTTATTACCTTCCCTTAAAAGCACAGGTGTTCCATTATTCGGCCATAAATACTTAAATACATAAATATTAAATATTAAATAACTGTAGGCCTGGCAACAGCCTTGCTCCTAGTCAGCACCTGCAAGGAATTCCTTATAAAGACATTTAAATAACATTTCATGAAGTAGGAATAATCAGATCCCTACAAATCAGGCCACCTCTAATTAAGCAAGAGGAAACATTTCACCAAGTAATTCTGAACATTGCATCAGGGGTGAACAACCTTTCATTCAGTAAAAGTAAACCGTTGCATTAGGTAAAATCAATCAGGAATAACCATTTCATCAGGCCAGAAATAATCAGCTCCCTATGTAGGGCAACATTTAACCATTCAGGAGAAAACCATTGCGTTAAGGGTAAACCATCTCATTAGCAGAAGTGAACCCTGGCACTAGCCAGCACTAAACATGTATAGGGCTAAAATGAGCCTTTAACTTTACTCCAGGCAGGGGTTAACTCGACTGGCCTCGGGTCTAGGGACATTCCAGAGTCTGGGCCAATTCTTATTGTGGTATGGGGCCAACGGGGCCCAGTCTCAAGTTCTCCCGAGGGGAGGGGTGGTTTCGGGGCCTCCTTTTCACTCCTGGGAGGCCCCGCTCTGCTCGTGTTGTCCGCCCTCCCCCGGGACGTTACCTGCGGGCTTCGGGCCTCGTCCGGCCCTTTGCGGCGGAATCAGAAGGCAAGGGAGGGCTCCTGCTCTCCGGGGGCTCACTTGGCCCCGTGCAGTCGGCAGGGGCTCCCGACTCGCTCCGAACCCCCGCGCCGGTGTCTCGCCCGATCCCGGGCCTTTCCTCAGCCTGGCAGCACTCTGGGCCAAATAGGAAGCAAGGGCGCTCCCGCAGCCGCCAATGGCAGCGCGGCCTGCGGGGCGCGACGTCAGGACCCAATAGGAGCGCAGCGGGGCGGAGTTGGTATCGACGCCCCCGTCACGTGAGGTGAGACGATTCCTTCAGGCCTAGCGCGGCCTGCTCTGACTCCGGCGGCCCTCTCCTGGCACAGAGGGCCGCTGCAACTATGCACCCCGTGGGGGGACTCCTCCAGGCACGTGCCGGTGGAAGCGGCGAACCTCGCACTCAGGCGCACTCCAAGGCAGCGATCCTGCAATGATGGGACGCTGGGCCGGGTGATCGGCATAGGTGGGTGGATGCATAGAGAAATTCTGCAGGGTCAGCAGAAACCTTTACCCTGGATGCGTGCGCAACTGAGCATGACGTGTAACTGGGGAGAGCTGGGGGCTTGACTTTAGCACTAGTAGAGGAGTCTGGTGTCTGGGATGTCAGAACGACCGGCACCTATAGCATATCTAGTATCTTATGTTTGGAGGATGTGTTGTCTGAAGTAAAAGGTCTCTCGGGCAGAGGCCGTTCAATACTGAATGCTAGTGCGTGCATATGGTTCTTCATGCAATGCGCGGGGGCCATGGGCCTACCATGGTAACGGGTGCAGTAAATTACTTGCAAGGAGACAGGAAGGCCGGGCCCTTCGCTCTGCAGGCTGGAATATGTTTACCTATTTCACTGAACTGGAATGTGTTTTTCGGAGACTGAGCAGATAACTGTAGGCAAAATACCGTCTTGGCAGGCAGGCCAGGCCGAGCCGGGCACCGCTCGCCTGAGCAGGAAGTAAGGTAGAGGTCAGGGATGCATACCTAAACTGCAGCTTTCAGAGACAGAAGAGACTCGGAGCCTCAATTAAGGGCCTGGCTCGACTGAGCCAGAAAAACGTGTGCTTCGCGTTATTTTAAACGTGTAACATGGAAATGCATTGGAAAAGCAGGCCTTGGTGCAGAATTAACGTTACATTCAGGGAAGGCCTAATAACTGACATGTCAATGTTAGACGGAAATGCAAATGCGTCTTTGTGGCAGGCACGGAAAGGAAATTACATGACATACATGAGGCACGGGTGCATGGTTAGGGTGCGAGTGGGGGTCACACTGACTACCTAAAATTTCTATTTCCTCATTCCCTCCTTGTCCCCTACTGCGCCCTTCAGGATATATCTATTTTCATGAGACCATCTATCTGTTCATATAACATCATTTGCTCATCTTTCTTCATTCGGGAATGGGAACGTGGACTTGGACGGGGAATACAAGACGTGGCGCACAAGCCGCAAATCGCTGGCCCACATTGCAGACAGAGACAACAACTGAATACTATGAGCAGTATTATTCCTAGGAATTACAGTACTTTCCATCCCCAGGCGGATATCACACTCCAGAGCCAACCGGACCATGTCCAGGAGCCAGGATTCTGGTGCATCTGGAGAGCAATCTTATGGAGTCTTGTTATTGCTTTGTACACTGACGGTGCGTTATTAGGAATAAACACACAACAACTGGATCCGATCACTCTACAATCCCCGCCCCTATCGGCCAGGATGACGTCAAGGACAAGGCGGTTTTGAAGAACAACAAGTCTCATAGCAGACTGTTCTTCCGTTAAGTTACCTAGAGCAGAAGTAGTCTCATTCACTACTGCTTCCAAAGTTCTGGTTAATCTATGTATTAATTTACTATTTTGAATGGGGCCTATGAAGAAAAAGAATCCTTTATTGAAATCGGTATATTGCTCCAATGTTGTTTCAGTCTGATCGACAATAGGGGACTCGATCTCCCTCTTATGTCTTATATGTACAAGGTGTGAATTTCGATGATAATCGGATGGGGCTAGAAAAACAGGTGGTAACAGAAATGCAATATAACATGTTCCATCCCAATCTAAGGGCAGACGTACATAAGCTGTCTGACCACAAATAAAATAAGAATGGCGGGAAGCTTTGAAAGTAGACTTTCCTTTATCACTGAATTCGACCACAGTATTACAATCACTGTGTCCAAGATGTACTGAACCATTCTTTTTAACGCATAATTCGCCTGTTACTGGTAATACTGTTATAAACGGTAAGTCCGTATTAGTCTCGGACTGGACGTTCAGAATCATGAGGTTAAGGGTAAAATTTCCTAATCCATACACTTCATTTTCTAGATCAGTCCCTGTCCTTTGGGGAAGGCCGTCCTTGTCTGGGAAACATGCTTTATTCATAACTGTATTCAGATTCCCCCATATCCAATTGCCTTGGGAAATTTTGGACTCACTGTCTAAGGAGGACATTAAAGTAAACCATGCTCCGCACAAACCATTATGTGTAAACGGATAGGGAAAGAGGGGCAGAGCTCCCTTTTATCTCTGATAAGGAGGGAGTCGGCCGCATACCCAGCAATTCGTGGCATTGCTGGTCTGATGAGAATGGTGTAACATACGGATAAAAGTGTTGTTGTGCAGTGCTAGACGATAGGACAATTCGTGTGGTGGCAGGTCACTGAAAGTGTGCTCTATGGTGTCATTAAAAGAAGAATGTACATGTGAGCCAAGAGGAGGAAAGAAAACATGTAACGTCCAGCTTATACGTATGATCGTAATACTCAGAAAAAACATAAAAAGCAATGAAATGATGCATCTACTACGCAGATTTTTACAGTATTTCATTTTCTTGACTTTCTGTCTATCTCTCTCACTATTTGGGTCTATCTCATACATGTCAGAAACCTGTCTAACCGCTTCACCCGAGGGGGACTTAAACAATTAAACGCTGTCTGACTTACTAGACCTCAACTTTGATTAATACTCCTGTTGCGGAGTTTTCTCAAACAGAGGGAGTTTAGAGTCTGTATCGGAAACGGGGCAGTCCTTGGGTAAAGTCTCTGGACACAGTCCATGAAAACGCTTGATGTGGCTGGAATGGATCCAGCCTTTCCTTCCCTCGACTTTTACTGCGGTCCTCGTGGTCATCAACACCAGTTTCGGTTCCTTCCACCTGGGCTCCAGTGGGCTTGAACGGTCAAAATTTCTTATATGTACTAGATCTCCCGGAACGATTTCATGCGGTTTCACTTGGGTGTTGTCCGGGAAGGCAGCCGCGACCTGTGAACGACAAGAGAGTAGTGCAGACATCAAGGAAGCCAGGTAATCTGTCAGCATATTACTGTCAACATCTGTGATCTTACGCGGCATAGGCGTCCCCCACATATTCGGTGGTCTGCCAAAGACCACTTCGTACGGGGATAGCCCTGTTCTGGAATGAGCTACCATACGCATGTAAAAGAGGGCAACTGGCAAGGCTACCATCCAATCTACACCTTTTTCTGCACAGACTTTCGCTAACCGTGTTTTCAGGATCTGATTATGTCTCTCAACGAGACCAGCTGCTTCGGGGTGTCGTACACAATGAAATTTCCACTGGTATCCTAACAGGAGTGATACCTGTTTCATGAGTTCGGACGAGAATGGCTGTCCATTATCTGAGTACACGACACGGGGCAAGCCGTATCGCGGGAAAAATTCACGGACCAACTGCTTGGCAGTGGTTACAGCAGTGTAATCTGGGACTGGGTACGCTTCTGTCCATCTGGAAAGGGCACATACAACTACGAGGACATACTTGAATCCTCGGCATCTGTCCATCTGGATATAATCCATCTGGAGGACTTCAAAAGGATGGTCAGGAGGATGGAATCCACCTTGTTCCACGGGAATGCCTTTGCCTGGGTTGAACTGACAACAGATCATGCAGGTACGTACTTTCTGTTTTGCTGCTGCACGTAAATGCTTGTTGAACCAAATATTCTGGATGCTATCTAGCATGGCTTTCTCTCCTAAGTGTGCTGGACTATGTGCTGTATTAATGATAACTTGAACCATAGAGTCGGGGAGAAACCATGTGGCTTTTCCCTTCGTCAACCATCCCTGATCTGTCTGGACCCCTCCTTGTTCAGTCCATTTCTTGATTTCGTCCGGAGTGGCATGTGTCTGTATGTCTAGTACATCTTGTGTGGGATCCCTGACTGTCAGGCAATGCGTCAGTGAAGTTACTTCAGTCTTTGTCATGTCAGTCGATATGTCTGTTTGAGTCTGAGCTGTAAGTTTGGCTGTTCGATCTGCCAGGTCGTTACCCTGGGAAATAGTGTCAGTAACTTTAGTATGTGCTTTGCACTTCATGATGGCTATGGCTGTAGGCAAGTGTATTGCTTCTAAGAGAGCTTGAATGAGGGGACCATGCTGGATCTTGGATCCATGGGAGGTCAAAAAACCTCTCTCTTGCCAGAGAACGCCGAAGTCGTGTACAACTCCGAATGCGTACTGTGAATCTGTGTATATGTTTACTTTCAGGTTCTTGGCTCGTATACAGGCTTGGGTCAGAGCAATGAGCTCTGCTGCTTGAGCAGACAGTGTGTCAATACGATGTGTTTCTATGATTTCAGTTTCAGTAGTCACTGCATATGCGGCCACTAACTCTCCTGTGCTTGTTCTCATACATGAACCATCCACATAAAGCGTCAGGTCTGGGTCTGGTAATGCAATGTCTGTCAAGTCTTGTCTTGGTTTCGTAATTGTGTTAATGACTTCCACACAGTCATGTGGTGTAGGGTCTGTTGTGCTCGAGGGTAACAGTGTAGCAGGGTTTAATGTATTGCAACGTCTGATCTCTATGTGTGGCTGAAACAGTGTCAGTTCATAACCTGTCAGTCTTGCTTTGGTCAAGTGCTGAGTCTGTGTCCTGTTTAGGAGAACTTCCACAGAGTGTGGAACCTGTACTGTCAGGGGATGTCCTAACACTATGGAGTCGCTTTGTCTGATTGCTAGAGCTGTTGCTGCAACTGATTTTAGGCACGCAGGCAGAGCCTGGGCTACTGGATCCAATGTACTAGAAAAATAAGCACAAGGCTTGTGTTTTCCTGCTTGATCTTGTGTCAGAACAGATAATGCTGTGCCATCGCGTTCAGTGACAAAAAGTGTAAAAGGTTTGCTGTAACATGGTGTCGCTAAAACTGGTGCTTGACATAGGGCTTTCTTCAATTCATCAAAAGCAAGTGTATGTTCCTGAGTCCAAGGGAGGACAGTCGAAGTCGCTGCCTCCTGTGTTGTCAACTGTATGAGTGGCTTTGCTAGATATGCATACTGAGGAATCCATTGTCTGCAGTAAGAAGTGAGGCCATTGAAGGCCCGTACTTCCTTTTGTGTCTTGGGCTGTGGAAGATGTGCAATTAACTGGATACGGTCAGGTGTCAACTGTCTACCCCTCTTGGACAGCAAGTGTCCAAGGTAAACCACTTGCTGGGCACAGAATTGCAACTTTGAAGGGGACACCTTGTGCCCCTTTTCTGCCAGAAAATATAGGACTGTCAGTGATGCACGTTCACAATCTCGTTCAGTTCGTGCGGTGATCAGCAGATCATCAACATACTGGAGTAGGGCAGTGTCAGTAGGCATGTGAATACTGTCTAGTTGTCGTTTTAAAGCTTGGCTGTAGATACTAGGGCTTTCTGTGAATCCTTGAGGAGCACGTGCAAATTTGAAGCTTCGGCCATTTAAACAGAATCCGAAAAGATACTGGCTTTCCGGATGAATGGGGACACTAAAGAAGGCGTTCTTGAGATCGATTACAGTGAAGAACGCAGCTTCTGAGTCAATAGCAGTCAATAGTGACGAAATGTCTGGGACCACAGGATACTGCGGTATTATGCATTTGTTTAATTCTCGGAGATCAATCACCAATCTGTAGACCGGTGGTGCATTCGGGTCAGTTCGTTTAAGAATCGGAATGACAGGAGAATTACATACATTGGAGTCAGTTTCTACAACCACTCCTTGTGCAATGAGCTCGTCAACAATTTTCAGTAAGGCCTCTACAGCATCAGGTGGTAACTTGTATTGTCGGATTCGGGGTAGTACAACTCCTTGTTTGAGAGTGACACGGTATGGTGTAATGTGCATACAACCTACATCAGTTGGGCCTTGCACCCATAAGTGCTGTGGAACATTCTGAAGTCTGGGATCAAAATCTCTCAAAACATAATGACCTTTAAAATCACGTAAAAACAATCTCACTCCTTCCGGAGAACAACAAATCACTGCTCCTAGTGCTTTCAACGTTTTTATACCAAGCAAGTTTTCAGGACATGATTTCGTAAGTAACAAGTCTGTAGTTCGAGATAACGGACCAACTTCTAGGGGAACTGGTTTTGACACTTCATTAACAATAGGCTTTCCTGAAAATCCCAGGGAAACATTCTGTGAGCCTGAGAGGGGTGCCCCTGGAACCTCGTCATGACTGATGGTAGTTCTGCTCGCCCCTGTGTCAATCAAAAATTTTCTGTCTTTCCCTAATACCTGACTATGTACATAGGGACCCTCTTGATCTACAGGAACCTCGATAAGGGGCAAGCCAACCTCCCTCTCTAGGCTGTTTCATGAGTATTGCTGGTAATCTGGGTAGTCTGACTGAGCATACTGGTATATTTGTTGCGTGACATGCTGTGTGGCAGCTATGGGTTGGGGCTGGGGTACTGCTACTGTCTGTTGCGGATTCTGTGGAGGTTGCGTGTTCTGCGGAATATTTTGTGGAACATGTTCCTGTCTAGGTGGACGCGGTCTTTCTTTCGTTTTGCCAGTAGCTATATTGTATTTCAGGACAGTACATTCGTTTATATAGTGACCTGGCTGTTTACAGTAGTTGCAGTTCCCTTTAACAGGAGCTGCAGAATGACTGGTCGGTGTCGTACCCCTCTTCTGACCATCAACTGGGACAGACTGAGCAACAAGTACTTTCATTTTCGTGTCTTTCATGCGTCTCTGTTCGTGTTCGTGTTCTTCTCTAATTCGGTTTTGATGGTACTGTAACATTTGCAACATTTGGGAAGGGGTATTAGCTTGCCAGGTACTCTCTACCTTTAGTACTCTATTTTTAACCTGTGGTAAAGAATTCTCTACTAACTTGGTCACAAAAAGATGTGGGTATGATTCACTACTTGTCTTCAGGCCACTATTAATAATGAAACATTTCTCAAATCTGGAATAAAAATCACTAGTGTCTTCATCTTGTTTCTGTTTGCAGGCTGAGATAGCATCCCAGTCTTCCTTTTTAGTTGTCAATAACCTCGGCAAGACCTGTACTAATAATTCTGGTAATGCTTTAGCTTTTTCCCCAAGACCAGTACCAGGGACCCGCGTATTTTCTTCGTGTTCTAATTCTGCCCAATCAATCTTTTTCTCACCCACCTCCCATTCTTTTTCTTTAAGTTTTTCGTAAATCCCTGCAGGCAACAGAACTTTCAACATTTTAATAATATCGGGATACGTATACTCCCCCATGCGGAGCATGTCTTTTAATTCACGGTGAAACCCTGCTGGATCTTTATCGTGACAGGGTACTAATTTTTTCATTTCCAATAATTCCATTTTCGTTAAGGGTGTGTATACGAATACTCGTTCAAGCTCACCATCTGTCTTCCGGACTGGATGAACTTCTCGTAAGGGGTTCTGTCTGTCTATGTAAAATGTTTTCCGTACTGGAGGTGGAACGGGAACAAAATGTGGAGTCAGGAAAGTCCTGTATTTGTGTCGCTGTTCTAGAATGATGTTAATTAAATCAGTACCTAGGCCTCTCCATCTACCTAGGAGTAACTCTTCCAATATATTATATAGGGGACCTGGATCAGAATGCTGACTTTCATACAATGTAATGAGATGTTGAATCATGTACATACCAGCTAATCGCTGCTCATCTGGGGAAAGATTAAAAAGTGTTTGCGCTACTGAATCATCTTTATATACACTAGTATTGCCAGCCCATTGTACTGCTGACCGGGCTAGTTCCTGTTCATGCATGGAGCTAAGTTCACTGTAACCTATTCGTTGTTTCAGTATTTTATCAGTGGCTTGGAATAGATGCTCAAGAGAACATTGTTCTGGTATGGGAGAAAGAAAACTTTTCCTGCATTCTAGGCGTATGGGTTTGTCAAAGGGTCTCGCCCTACCCACGTACGCTATTCTATTTGGGGTTTCAGTTTCTATATCATCGTCTTCTGAGACTTCATCCTCCGCTTTATCGGCCTCTCTCGCTGCTCTTTCTCTCTCGTGTATGTCTACAATTACTTTACGAATCTTTCTGTACATGGCTTCTATACAACCTTGTCTACTATGTTTACCATCGGCTATGTTATCACTCCATTTTGTCAAGACATTCATCTCTTCTTTATTATAACCGGGCTGGTCTTGTTCCCTTATCAAACAATTTATCAGAAACTGTAAGATCATATTTTGAGTCTCCACCTTCCTGTGTGCCATGGCCTCGTGAATACTTTCTGGTCTCTCCCCCGTTCTAATAAAATGATATATGTTGTCTAAATGTTCCCGCATATCTGGTAAAATAGCCAAACAGTTTGTAACACGTCGTAGATGTATTGAATATAGAATCATATGGTCTTCGCCTGGGACTAGATCATATCTGCAATCAGTGAGGTACTGTTTAAGGGCTGCGTATGTAGTTACTTTTGGTGTACGTTGTAATGCTGCTTCTCTTAGTGTTGTTCGTTTTACTTGAGGCGGGGTGATAGGGATACCTCCTACTGCTCCTCCTGAAGTGTGATCGTCAACTATTACTGGTTGTGCTGTCGCTGGTGGTAGTGTAGCTGGTGTAGTAGAAGTAGGTGTAGGCAATGTAGGTTGGCCCTGGGTTGCTGGCGCATTAAAGGGATTACCAGGACCAGTGGCAGGAGGGACAGTAACAGTGGGGGAAGACGTGGAGGATACATGGTGCTGAGGAGGATTATTTGAAAGAGGATTTGTATTTGCATATTCTGGGACAGCGTCATCTAAGTAAGAAGAAAGGAAAATTTCCGCTGCGGTCTGTTTATGACGGAGTTTAGTTGGAACCAGTGGTGGCGGTATATTACTGGATACTTCCGAGGTGGCCTTAGGTAGGCCCTCGGCGAGAAGGGGGTACATGCCTTTCATAAGGGCATTTCTTTGTCGGTCTAATTGTTCTGCTCTAACTCGTTCACCTTCTTCTAGTAGTTCTTTTTCTTGGGCTTTTTCTGATGATTCTCTACTTTTCTCTGCTTTCCTAAGTTCTTTCTCTGTTCTTCTATGTGCTTCTTTACGCCACAATTCTATGGCATCTTTCTGGGATTGTCTGGCTTTCTTTTTCCACAATGCTTCTTCTACTCTCATGATGCAATCAGCATCCCATGTCCCTGAGACAGGCCATCTATATTTCTCTTCCAGATCTTTGGTATAGGCAACCCATAAGTCTAAGTACAGTATGGCATCTAAGCCATGTTTATGGTACATAAAATGTCCGGGAGTGTCCCTAGGCGGGACGGGAACTGCTTCTTCGAGTATCCCTTTCCTGGTTCCTATCTGACGTAATTTCGAAAACAGCGGCATATTTGAACTTACTTGAGCGTGAACACAATAAACACAGTAATGAATAGCAAACAATCATTCATACCACAACATTAAACACATTAAAACATTTCAGACTAATACTATCTGGTACAAAGAAAAACATAAATTCTGAAAATCTCGAGAAACAATACTAGAATACTGGATTACTAGAATACTGGATTACTAGATGCACTGCTAAAACAGTACAGACATACCGGTCCCATAAAGAGACACGTCATACCATATCCACCTAAGTGAACACGTCTTGACCGGGTCTGTGTACCCAGACTCGTCTTGACCGGGCACAAATTAATGAACCCGTCTAGATGCGCCCCAGCAACGGTACTCACCGGGAAGCAGAACTGAAGGCCTCGGAAACTCGACACTGCACTGGACTGGACTGCTACGGCGTCTGGCTGCTACTACGCATGCGCTTCGGGACAGGTGGGCCTCCAGATACCTCGGACCTTGCTCTCTCGGCTTGGGCTCTGGTCGGGACTCTCCGCATTCCTCACCGCCTCGTCTGGATGCCGGACCGCAGTCTCCGTCTCCTCCGTGGGCCTGAGGGAGATAGCAGGAAAACCCGCAGGTGTGCACAGGAGTCCGTCACGGCTGTAGAAGGGGTCAGGGGCCTGCGTTACATCGCCGGCGCGTGGGGAAGGGGAGGGGTCCCTATTCGGGTGCCAGATTTTGTGGTAAATAAAATTACCGGGACTATTTTTCTATAAATTAAATAACAATAAGAATAGCTCAATAAAATGAGAGGCAGAGTCCGTGGTATCTGAGTCATACGGGCTTTATTTAAGTGGCTCGAGACACTGGACATCGGGTTCCATCACCACTAAGGTTCTGGAAGGGATATTCAACATTTTATTAACATCACACATTATATATAGTAAAACTGTATAATGGAAATGAATACAGTAGGCGTAACGAGTGAAAAAGAGAGAAGATAAGAACACATGTGCGTAAAGAAGGTGTGTACAGGGGCGTACACGGAGGTGTGTGCTGGAAGCGTCACAGAAGTGTCATAGGTGGGTGGATGCATAGAGAAATTCTGCAGGGTCAGCAGAAACCTTTACCCTGGATGCGTGCGCAACTGAGCATGACGTGTAACTGGGGAGAGCTGGGGGCTTGACTTTAGCACTAGTAGAGGAGTCTGGTGTCTGGGATGTCAGAACGACAGGCACCTATAGCATATCTAGTATCTTATGTTTGGAGGATGTGTTGTCTGAAGTAAAAGGTCTCTCGGGCAGAGGCCGTTCAATACTGAATGCTAGTGCGTGCATATGGTTCTTCATGCAATGCACGGGGGCCATGGGCCTACCATGGTAACGGGTGCAGTAAATTACTTGCAAGGAGACAGGAAGGCCGGGCCCTTCGCTCTGCAGGCTGGAATATGTTTACCTATTTCACTGACCTGGAATGTGTTTTTCGGAGGCTGAGCAGATAACTGTAGGCAAAATACCGTCTTGGCAGGCAGGCCAGGCCGAGCCGGGCACCGCTCGCCTGAGCAGGAAGTAAGGTAGAGGTCAGGGATGCATACCTAAACTGCAGCTTTCAGAGACAGAAGAGACTCGGAGCCTCAATTAAGGGCCTGGCTCGACTGAGCCAGAAAAACGTGTGCTTCGCGTTATTTTAAACGTGTAACATGGAAATGCATTGGAAAAGCAGGCCTTGGTGCAGAATTAACGTTACATTCAGGGAAGGCCTAATAACTGACATGTCAATGTTAGACGGAAATGCAAATACGTCTTCGTGGCAGGCACGGAAAGGAAATTACATGACATACATGAGGCACGGGTGCATGGTTAGGGTGCGAGTGGGGGTCACACTGACTACCTAAAATTTCTATTTCCTCAAGGGCAATAGATAGACTGAGGGCGATAGATAGAGTGAGGGCGATAGATAGAGTGAGGGCTATAGATAGATAGAGTGATAGATAGAGTAATTATGTGACGTGTAATTATGTGGCACTGAGTGGTATTTGGAGTGTATGTTGCATTGAGTGCAGTGTAATTATGTGTCATGTAATTATGTGGCACTGAGTGGTATTTGGAGTGTATGTTGCGTTGAGCGCAGTGTAATTATGTAGCATATAATTATGTGGCACTGAGTGGTATCATGAGGAGGGTATGTTGTATTTAGTAAAGTGTAATTGTGTGGCGTGTAATCATGTGGTACTGAGTGGTATTGTTTAGGGTGTATGTTGCATTGTAATTATTTAGCATATAATTATGTGGCACTGAGTGGTATTGTGTGGAGTGTGTGTTGCATTCAGTAGAGTGTAATTATGTGGCATGTAATTATGTGGCACGGAGTGGTATCTGGAGTATATGTTGCATTGAGTGCAGTGTAAATATGTGGCGTGTAATTATGTGGCACTGAGTGGTATTTGGAGTGTATATTGCGTTGAGCGTAGTATAAAAATGTAGCATATACTTATGTGGCACTGAGTGGTATTTGGAGGGTATGTTGCATTGAGTGCAGTGTAATTATGTGGCATGTACGTATGTGGCACTAAGTGGTATTTGGAGTATATGTTGTGTTGAGCGCAGTGTAATTATGTAGCATATAATTATGTGGCACTGAGTGGTATTTGGAGTGTATGTTGCATTGAGTGCAGTGTAATTATGTGGCATGTAATTATGTGGCACTGAGTGGTATTTGGAGTGTATGTTGCGTTGAGCGCAGTGTAATTATGTAGCATATAATTGTGGCACTGAGTGGTATTATGAGGAGTGTATGTTGTATTTAGTAGAGTGTAATTGTGTGGTGTGTAATTATGTGGCACTAGGTGGTATTGTTTGGACTGTATGTTGCATTGTAATTATGTAGCATATAATTATGTGGCACTGAGTGGTATTGTGTGGTGTGTGTGTTGCATTTATTAAAGTGTAATTATGTGGCATGTAATTATGTGGCACTGAGTGGTACTTGGAGTATATGTTGCATTGAGTGCAGTGTAATTATGTGGCGTGTAATTATGTGGCACTGAGTGGTATTTGGAGTGTAGGTTGAATTGAGTGCAGTGTAATTATGTGGCGTGTAATTATGTGGCACTGAGTGGTATTTGGAGTGTATGTTGCATTGAGTAGAGTGTAATTCTGTTGCGTGTAAGTATGTGGTACTGAGTGATATTATGATGACTGTATGTTGTATTCAGTAGAGTGTAATTGTGTGGCGTGTAATTATGTGGCACTGAGTTGTATTGTTTGCAGTGTATTTTGCATTGAGTGCAGTGTGATTATATAGCTTATTATTATGTGGAACAGAGTGGTATTGTGTGGAGTGTGTGTTGCATTCAGTAGAGTATAATTATGTGGTGTGTAATTATTTGGCACCGAGTGGTATTTGGAGTGTATGTTGCACTGAGTGCAGTGTAATTATGTTGCATATAACTTTGTGGCACTGAGTAGTATTTGGAGTGTATGTTGCATTGAGTGCAGTGTAATTATGTGGTGTGTAATTATGTGGCACTGAGTGGTATTTAGAGTGTATGTTGCATTGAGTGCAGTGTAATTATGTGGCACTGAGGGGTATTTGGAGTGTATGTTGCATTGAGTGCAGTGTAATTATGTGACACCGAGTGGTATTTGGAGTGTATGTTGCATTGAGTGCAGTGCAATTATGTGGCGTGTAAATATGTGGCACTGAGTGGTATTTGGAGTGTATGTTGCATTGAGTGCAGTGTAATTATGTGGCGTGTAATTATGTGGCACTTAGTGGTATTTGGAGTGTATGTTGCGTTGAGCGCAGTGTAATTATGTAGCATACAATTATGTGGCACTGAGTGGTATTGTCTGGAGTGTATGTTGTATTCACTAGAGTGTAATTAGAGTGTAATTATGTGGCACTGAGTGGTATTGTGTGGAGTGTGTGTTGCATTCAGTAGAGTGTAATTATGTGGCACTGAGTGGTATTTGGAGTGTATGTTGCATTGAGTGCAGCCACTATGTGGCGCTGAGGGATATTTGGAGTGTATGTTGCATTGAGTGCAGTGTAATTATGTGGCACTGAGTGATATTTGGAGTGTATGTTGCATTGAGTGCAATGTAATTATGTGGCGTTGTAGGAGAGTAGGGTCTGCTTTCCTATGGTCACCCCAGATTTTTGCTTTTGCTTCACTGGTTTTCGACATAATGTGGCTGTGGGCCTGCTAATCAGACCCACAGCCTGCTGTTCTCTCTCTAAATTCACATCCATGTACTTTAGGTACATACCCAATTGGACATTGGTTCACCTTATCAGCCCCTGTACAGTGTACTATAGGTACCCAGGGCATAGGTGTATCCAAGGCCTACCAGGGGCTGCAGCATATCTTTTGCCACCCCTGGCTGGCTACCCAAACTGACACAACTGGTTGATCACTCAGCTGGGGCAAGGTCGTGTAATCACCCCTTGCTTAGATATAGTATACCTATACCTAAACCTATATCTGGACATATATATACACCTATAAGTCACTCCTATGGCAGGCCTTAACAATCCTGGAGGCAGAGTGCTTGGTTTTATGTGAGATGGTGCTCTAGCATGAGCTGAGCCTGTCTGCAGCTGTCGGGACCAACTCCCTTAGCTGTTCCGGGATATTGCCATACCATATACTCCTAAGTGCATTATAATCCTTGCGGTTACTTGCTAACTTTGGTTTGGCTTTATCAAAACATGTCGTGTAAGGTGTCATACACTTTGGAATACTACCCCCTCGCCAGTCCTGGCGACGGGGATAGCATTCCACCCTTCTAGAGGGAGAAGACATGTTACTTTGCTTAAACGCGGTTAAATCTAACCAAAGCCCCAGCATCACAAAATGTATGCTGCTGCCAGTGACACGAGTCTGGCCCCCTGCTGCTGACCGAAACTCCGGCAGGGGAGGCCTGGACAATAGATATCCTGTCACAGGGAGGTGTTACACCACCCCAGACAGGAGATAGTGGATTGTAGCAGGGAGGGTTGAATGAAACTAGACACTGCCTGGGGAGCACAAGGCTTCCCATGCATAGACCAGTTCAAACCGGTGCTGGGACACTCAAGTCAAGTCAAGTCAAAAAGTTTTTATTTGTGTTGGTACTAGACAGAGGACCACAAATATAACATTAAACAATCAATAAAAAGAAGGTTTCATCACTAATCAATATAAAGGTAAAAAAGATTTTAAAAATAATAACATACAAATTCATTTGGTGGCTGTTTGCACACTGTTAATAGTTCTTTTACCGATGTAAATCTGCAGGTTCGGTATATGGGATCAAGGTGTCTTGCACGTGCTATTGTTACGTTGGAACTAGGGCATACAAATAATAAGTGCTCAATGTTCTGATCACCCCCTTGACAAAGAGAACATAATGGGGATCCTCCGGGTAACCATCTTGATGAAAAGGTTAACACAGGTAAGATGCCTAGTCGCAACATTGTGATCACCCTCCTTGCACCATGCGTAAGGGAAAACCCAATATATGGCTGGACATATTTGTACTCCAGTGATTCTACAAAAGGTTTGTAGGTAGATAAATTTGTTACAATGTGCAAAGTCAAGTTCATAACTCAATGTAGGGGTAAACATTTTAAGAAAAGTTTCAATTGCGATACTGACCAAGTGAGCAAAATGTACGGGCTAATTTTGGCCATTTGAAATACAACAGTCATATTCCCGAAAAAAGTTTGCTTTGTGGCATCTAAATCGAAAGTCTCGTTTTTTAAGCAAGAATCTTAATGTTCCCTCTTTTGCGTGGAGGAGATTGTAGGCCCACCTAATAACGTTAGCCACAGCTGTAGCATAAGAACTTGTAATAGAAAATTCTAATCGTAAAGCTTGGACTGGTATGGAATCTGAGACCTTCATGATTCTTTTCAGAATTTTTCCTTCTTTACTGTCCATATAAACCCACTGCTTTATAGGGATATACTCCGTCGCGTAGGATAAAACAGGGGGAATCTTTGCTCTGTATATTTTTAATAGTGAGGAAAAATGCCTGTTCCCATTAGCACTGTAGAGTCTAGAGAGCGCCCCGGCATGTAATTCGGATTTCCTTTTTAAGTTGTTTATCTGTTTTGTATTTTTTAAGTTCTTTGAGAGAATCCTACCAAGGTATGTGTATTCGTCTACTTCTTCTATCTTTTCTCCGCCAAGCCTCCAGCAGTATTTAGCACTTTGTTTCCTCCCCGAAAAAGCTACAACTTTTGTTTTCTTTAGATTTGGAATTAAGAAATTATCTTTTGAATATTTGTGCAAGATATCTAGAAGTTTTTGCAGTCCAAAAGGAGTAAGATCTAACATCACTGTGTCGTCAGCATAAAGCAACGCATGTATACTTTGTTTAGCGATTTTAGGAGGCAGACTTGAGCCCTGTTGTAGATGATGTGGCAGGTCACTGAGATATAGGGAGAATAGTATCGGAGCTAGAAGGCACCCTTGTTTAAGTCCGTTAGCTGTTTTAATTGTTTTCGTTAAGCCTTTTTCACCCCCCCATTTGTACTTGACACCAAGTATTGGTATTGAGATTTACTATGATCTGCAGCAGATGTTCCGGTATACCTAGTCTCCTTAGTTTGTTCCATAATGTTGGTCGATCAACGCGGTCAAACGCGGTAGAATAGTCTATGAATGCTGCATATACAGCCTGAGTTTTCCGTACTACATATTTGTCAAGGATGGCCTGGATGATTGCAATATTGTCAGTGACGGAATGGTTAGGTCTAAAACCTGCTTGAAACATAGGTATTAGACCCAGCGAGAAAGCCCAGTCTTTAAATCGATCTAGTACCTCTGCGGCGAAGATTTTCCCTGTAGCATCCATCAGTGCTATTTGGCGGTAATTGCCTGCTAAGATTTTACTCCCCTTTTTATGTATGGGGATGATGATACTCCCCTGCCATGACTTTGGTATTTGTCCGGTGTTAAAGATGTAATTAAAGAGGGGTGATAGCATCTGACTCCACTCCTTAGGGTCTGCTTGCAAGACCTTGATGGGTATTTGGTCAGGGCCTGAGGCACCAGTGCTTCTTGCTTTTCGAATATGCGTTTCTATAGATATTGCCGAGGTTTTAGAGATCGGTGAATTATTCTTTTCCATGATGTTATCGGCGCCTTTTTCCTCTAACTTAGTTAGATTTGCTTTATATAGATCAGTCAAGTAAATTTCCCAATCGTTCGGTGGAACCGGTATAGCTTGAAGTTTCTTTTTTGTTTCAGTTATTTTGGCGATTAGGGACCAATATTTACGCTGGTTATATTTTTTTGCGGCTATTTGAATGTCAACCCAATTACGATCTTGCAATATTCTTTTGTAGCTAAGTTTCTCTCTTCTTAATTGATTTTTTAGTTTATTGATTTCTTTCTTGATTGAAGGAGAAAAGTTCACATATTGAGCACGTATGAGTTTATTGAGCTTTTTCGCAGTTTTTGAGTTCCGGGTTTTGTTTTTATTGTTCTTCTTGTTATTTCCTGTTGGGACCTGTTGTAGCTTGTTTAGTAGAGCACATTTAAGTTTCTCGATTATGTATTCAAAATTTGTTATTGGATCATCAGAATATGTTTTCGTTAGAAGTTGAGTGTGTATGATCAATGCAGATATATTGTCCAAGGTTGATGAGTTCCAGATGATGCGTCTCTGGTCAGTGTTTACCAGAATTGTGCTTCTATAGAAGATGATCTGACTTTCAGGTGAAGGGTTAGCCAACCAGTGTGTGGTTAGGTGCATCAGTGCATGATCACTCTCTTCTGTGAAATTAGAATGCAAATACGTGACTGTCTCCAGCAATTCCATACCGCAGATGATGTAGTCTATAATTGAAAAGGTTCCATTTCCCCGTCTGGTATACGATGCCGGACTATCTCCTTCCACATTGCCATTCAAGATTACCCCATTTAGATTAGGCAATAATGATAGTAGCAGTTTACCTCTTTTATCTGAATGTATACCTTTAGGGAACTGTGGAGTTGAAATTTCCAGTGATTCTTCTTTGTATAAGTTTACCCACTTTCTAATTTCGGAGTTAGAGATTTTGCCATTGAGATCGCCCATGATTATATATGACATATGAAATTGATCTTCTATTATCTGCGTGATGGTTTCCATGATATCGGTGAATAGGGTATCTTGATTTTACCAGGAGGGGCATATACATTGAAGAGCAGGATTGCCTTTTGTGGGGCTGTATTATGTATTTTTAGAGAAACCTTAATGCACTGTAAGTTATCGAGGTTGGTCTCAACCATCTCCTGGGCCCACAAGTATTCTTCCCTCAGTAGGATAGCCAAACCACCTTTAGCATGGCCCCGGTTGGTTGCTTTTGCAGGAGTATCATAAACATAGTAACCTTTCTGGGAGAAGGATTCAGTTGCCCAAGTTTCTTGCAAAGTCAGGATATCAGGCTGGTTACTCGTGGCTTCAGTCATTTTATTCTTAGTTTTTCCAGCCATATTCCACGAGGTAATCTTTAATCCATTGTTAAACAAGATGTTGTCGGCAATTGATGGTTTTGTTGCTATTCAATGTCTCCGAGACCCAAGCCCAAGACTTTGTGCTATTGTTGACTTCCTTTACTTCTGAATCTTGGTACCAGACTACCCTTTCACCGTTGTTCACATGAATTTTCAGGGTATCCTTCCCTGGATAGATAGATCCTGAATAAGTTGATCCTGGATCTTCTGATACAAAAGAGATTCTGAGAAAAATTTTGGATTGCGTGCTAGAATTTAACCGAATACGATCGTTGGACCTTTTGTAGGTTTTGTTTTCCTTTGGTTCCGATCTTTCAATTACATCATATCCACATTTATGAAGTATCTCCTTTTCATTAAGAATGATCCCAGGAAGAACTGATGACCAAAATGATACCATCGCTATTTTGGTATTATCTTTTTTGGGAAAAATCACTAAATCTATTTCGTTACTGGTCAATGATTGTAGAGGCCGTATATGGTGGAGAAGATTGATAATCCTTCCTCTATTAAGTGGAACGTTATCAGTAGGAAAAAGTTCTTCAAATTGTAATAATTTGGACTGTGCCACTTCACCACATTGAGAGTACTTGTCATCATCTTCTCCTGCCCCTTTATTTCTTTGTCCTGTTTTTGTGAATAGCCTGGTTGGAAGGTATTCATCCGCTCTTGCCTTTAATGATTGTGTTTTCTCTGCAATTTTTCTGTCACTGGTTTCCCCTTTTTTGTGGTATTAGGGTTTATAATTTCATCTTCTTGTTCCTCTCGGTGTTTTTGAGGTGTGATAGGTTTTTGAAATTTACGCTTGCGGGTTTTCTTTTTATGAATCCTTCTTAATGGTTTTTTCCTCCTTTTTTTTCTTCCTTCTTGCTCAGTTTCTGTTCATTTATTGGTTATTTCTCCTTTTGCAGTATCAGGTATGTTATTAGTGCTGTTTTCCTGAACGTCTTGGACAGAATCATTTTTGTGCATATCAGTTTTGGTAGGTTTTGAAAAAATTGGGTACTGTTTTGCAGTTTTTAGAGGTTTTTCTCTGAATAATTTTTATTATAGATTCGTTATGGGTTTCCAACTTTTACCTTTTTTGTTTTTCTATTTTTTATGTTTCTGATGTCTGAGTACTAGAATCACATTTTGTTTGCTCCTGTACGTTATTGTGATTAATTGAGTTGTTCTTTTGCATTTGCTTAGTGTTAGATGTTAGTTGATTTTTCGCTGCTTCGGAGGATTCTTTTTTCCTTTTTTCTTCTACTAGGAACTTTAGTATACCAATTTGGACATCTAAAGTTTGATCAGAATTTTCTAGAATGTGTCCTAAAAAGGAAAGGACCGATTCCAAGATTTCCTGTAGAGAAAAAAGAGCCTTTGACATTGGTGTTGTGGTATTAGCAAAATTATTGTTTTTGAGTGAGAAAGAATCCAAAGAAGAATCAAGTGCAAGAGCTTGATCTGATGTTTTTTTCAAAAAACTATTGGATGACTTTAATTCTGATTTACTTTCCACTGACTTCAAATTGTTTCCACGTGGATCCTCGGTTTGGTATGAGCTCCCAAAGCATTTTATTGGAGTTGAGGATTTTAAAAGAATTGCCTCGTGGTCCAAGGATTGTAGGTCCTGTGAAGAGTAGTTAAGCTTGTTATTCAGTTCAGGTTCCAGATTGCTCAAATTTTGGGTCGATTGAAGTTTCATAGAAGAACACATTTTTTCCTCTATATTTGTTGGTGGAATAAGGTTATTTTCTGTTTCCGGAATATTCGTATATAGTTCCCTTTTTGATGTTAAGGCAGAAAAGTAATTGCTAATTGCCGGGGTCCGAGTTATCCAGCCGTGTTTTATTGCTTTATCTGAGGATTTCCTGACTGCGTCCTCTGTGCCCATTCGCTTCATAAATATTGTGCGAGATCGTAGTTTTTTGAATCCCATTTCACTTTCCTGTCGTAGGCCTGATGGTATTAGTGATGATGGTTTCCCCAAAGATTTGTTTTTTGGTTGCTATTGGAACTTCAGCACGTTTCACTATCACCCTTCACCTTACTCTCTGTTGCTTTGTTGTGCACTTACCACTTTTGTATTCGGATTGGATTCCTTGTCACAGAATTGCACTGTAAGTGTGGGTTTTGGACACAGATGTTAATAGGGTGGCCCGTCCCGTCCTTGTACGTCCCCGGACGGCCACAGGCGGCCCGCCCTTTGCCCGGGCTTCGCCCGGCGTCCCGCGAGACGGTCCCACTTCTATGTTTATACTTGGGAGAGCGGCCGTGGGCGGGGCAAGCAGGGGGCGCTGACCAGATGTCGTCAGGTCTCGCAGGGACTCCTGGAACAGTGAGTCCCTGCAGCGCAACACCCTTGCAGCCTCTCCACGCCGCGGCGGCTGGTCAGATGTTTTTCAGGCAGATGGAGGCAGAGCCACACGCAGCGGCTCCCGCGCAGCGGGAGCGGCAAGTCGTAGAGATTTCACCAGTAGAGACACTGGCAGAGCGGCCAGGTAGGGTTTCTGTGCTCCAAACACTCCAAACGCTTTAGCAGGATTATCCACTCAGAGCTGGGACACTCCAGTCCCAGCTCTGGTGCGAAACTGGACAAAGGGAAAGGGGTGTAACCACCCCCTTCCTGGGTTCCACCCATAGGAAGGACCTAGCAGGTAATCCAGCCCCTTGATTGAGAATAAAGGTAGGAGCTCTGCCCAGGAGCATTAGATTATCCTGAACGAAACTTTGATACAGAACTCTTGACCCTTCGACATCCCACTCGACGTGGAAGACTGAAGAATCTCCCTTGTGGTCAAGGAGTGACCACCCTGTGCAAACAGGCACCATCCAGCGCCCAACGGTTTGCTTTGTTGCAGTTCCCGCCGGAACTCGAGCGACAGAGATCGACAAGACCCAGCTTCCCTGACTTCTAACAGCCCGATCCACAGTCCCAGCGAATCTGAGACCCGTGGAGGCGACGTGAAGCGTGGAGCCGGCCATCTTGGAAAGACTGCGAAGTGCTGACCGTGCAGCTCCTGAGGCACCCTCAAAGCTGTACATTGGGGTTTGAGAAGCCCCTGCCCCGAGCAGCTTGTGCACCGAAGATCTCCCCTCCACACTCCTCGAGTGCTGTGTGGGGCCCTTTTGCATTTTTCTGCTCGACGCTTTGGTCCAGTCGCTTGCCCGTTGGCTAGTGGCCCCAGAACCGACGAACCTTGAAATTTACACTGCTAGTCTGGTTGCTCCAGACTTGCCCTCGCTCCCCTAAAAAGGAGCCACCGCTCTGGCCTTCCTGGTCTGAGTAAGAAGCGATCTTCGAATCCTGCGTGGGTTGCATTTGTCAAGGTCTGTTTGCTCCGATCCGGAAGCAGACACCGCCGACAGCGAGAGCCTTCTTGGGACAGCTACTGCTCCAATCCTGGTCATCGTCGATGCCCCAGAGTCCACGTGGCAGCGGAGTAAAGCTTCACGACAACCACCTGATTGCGCCCGACATCGCCTGGTTCCTTCCTGGTTCCATCCTGGTCACTGGCTAGTGACCCAGACTCTGTCCCCTCTGCTTTCAGGTACTCTACATCTTCGATCCACCCTTGGATCCAACCGGACTCTTCTCTCCTGGCCGCCTGCAGCATCTTCATCTCCAGGCTGCATAGATCTACACGACGAAATCCAACACACTTTGGCACCTATGCACCCGCTTCCTGTGGGTGAGGTAACGAACTAACACCGGTGCTCCTGTAGTGGTTTACACCTCTAGTGTCCTAGTTTAAAGTGTGGTAATTCTATTCCAGTCGGAAGACTTCCAAAACAGTAACTCTTTAACTTTTACGCGCCATTGACTTTGCATTGGTGCATGCGTGTGCTTTAGGCACTGCAACCGTGTCCCGCGGGCCTCTCCCGACTTTATCACTGCCAGTCCTGAGTAGTCTCAGTGATTCACAACACCCTAGGCCTTACCATTGTTCGAGAGGTGGTACTTAAACCACTATTTTAGTATATGGTTTGAGTGGCCACCGGGCCTATCCAAGATTGTGCAACTTTTGAATGTTTAACTGTGCTTTTGTTTAAATGTGAGGGCGCAGTGTGCTTGGCCTAAAGTAGTGTGAGGGCGCAGTGTGCGTGGATTAAAGTAGTGTGAGGGCGCAGTGTGCGTGGCCTAACGTAGTGTGAGGGCGCAGTGTGTGTGGCCTAAAGTAGTGTGAGAGCTCAATGTGTCTGGCCTAAAGTTGTGTGAGTGCGCAGTGTGTGAGTGCGCAGTGTGTGATTGCGCAGTGTGTGTGGACTAAAGTAGTGTGAGGGCGCAGTGTGTGTGGCCCTAAGTATTGTGAGGGCGCAGTGTGTGTGGTCTAAAGTAGTGCAAGGGAGCAGTTTGCGTGGCCTAAAGTAGTGTGAGGGCGCAGTGTGCGTGGCCTAAAGTTGTTTGAGGTCACAGTGTACGTTGCCTAAAGTAGTGTGAGGGCACAGTGTGCGTGGCCTAAAGTAGTGTGAGGGCGCAGTGTGTGTGGCCTAAAGTAGTGTGAGGGTGCAGTGTGTGAGGGTGCAGAGTGTGTGAGAGTGGAGTGTGTGTGAGGGTGCAGAGTGTGTGAGGGCGCAGTGTGTGTGGCCTAAAGTAGTGTGAGGGCTCAGTGTGTCTGGCTAAAAGTAGTGTGAGTGCACAGTGTGTGAGTGCTTAGAGTTTGAGTGCTTAGTGTGTGAGTGCGCAGTGTGTGATTGCGCAGTGTGTGAATGCGCAATGTGTGTGGCCTAAAGTAGTGTGAGAGCACAGTGTGTGAGTGCGCAGTGTGCGAGTGTGCAGTGTGTGAGTGCGCAGTGTGTCTAAGTGTCAGTATAATGTACATGGTGCTCATGTAAATCACTCCAGTGCCTTCAGTTACACAAGTGAGGGCACAGGACATGGCTGAAGCAGGGGGCTGAGTAAAACAGAGCATGGAAAAGGAGGTGGTGGGTTTAAAAAAAAACCATGATGGCAAGCAGGTCAGGGGCTAATGGGTTAACACAACAAATGCATGCCTAAGGTAGAGCTGCGAGGCATTGCCTCGGGTCAAAAGCAGCTGGGGTGTTGTGTGTAAACAACAAGCTCTGGCATTGCACGGAGTGGAGCGGATTCCTTTGAAGTGTAAACCAGCATGAGTGCAGAGAGATGCTCACAGGCTGCCAAATGGTCTGCAATGTGCACGCGCTCGCACACATACATTGTAGGCAATCCGCCTAGAAAAGCCTTTGGGTGCATTTTTTATATCCCCTACATAATATCTTGCCAACAAGCATTGCTAAAGCAATGCCTTACACGAGACCTAAAAACCACCTGAGGACGCTGGGGTTATTCCCTTTGTTACGACTCATCCACAAGAGGGGGACGTGATCAGTATACAGGACAAAAGGAGATCCCTCCAGATAATAGTGTAACTTCTCTACAGCCCATGTTATAGATAAGCACTCTTTCTCAACCTTAAAATATTTCTTCTCCCTTGGAAATAATTTATGGCTGATTAAGAGGACAGGGCGCTCAAGGCCTTCTTCTGTTTGTTGGGAAAGAACGCCCCCAGACCTACTTCCGAGGCATCTGTTTGTAGGATAAAGAGTTCCCTGAAGTTGGGTAAAATAAGGATAGGGCTGGACGTTAAGGCTCGCTTGAGCTCACGGAATGCCTTTCTGGCTGCTTGTGGGGGATTTACCAGGTCTTTGTTCCTTTTCTCTTTCTTCAGTAGGTCAGTTAGCGGTGCTGCTATTTCAGAATAATTGGATATAATCCGGCGGTGGTAGCCTAGTAAGCCATAAAAGGGATTTAATGCCTTTCTTAGTGGTAGGGAAGGGGGTGTCTAAGTTCTCACTTTCTCTTGTTGGGGAGCGATAGCCCATCCCCCAATAGATAGCCCAAATATTTGACTTTGGTGAAGCCTATCCTGGACTTTTTGGAGTTCACATGGAGCCCTTCAGTCCTAAGTGTTCGGAATACCTTCCAACAATGGACGAGATGTTTTTCCCAGTTAGGGCTAAATATTATGATATTGTCTATGTAGGCTAAGGAGTACTCTTGCTGTTGGCAAAGAACTTTATTCAAAAGTCTTTGGAACGTTGTTGGTGCTCCATGTAACCGTACAGTAAACTTGTATAAGCCATTAGGGGTGCTAAAGGCGTTTTTTTCTTGGTCTTCCTGTTTAAGTGGTACCTGCCAATAGCCTTTTGTAAGATCGACTGCTGTTATATATTGGGCTTCGCCTAATTTCTCGATTAGCTCATCAACTCTTGGTAATGGGTATGAGTCAAATTTCGAGATGGCATTGACTGCTTGGAAGTCTATACAAAAACGGATGGAACCCTCCGGTTTCTGAACTATGACCATGGGGCAGGACCAGTTACTGCTGGAAGATTTTATGACTCCTAGTTGTAACATGCTCTCTATTTCGGCAGCAACTGCGTGCCGCCTACCGGCTGGTTTTCTGTAGGGGTGTTGTTTTATTACTTTGTTTGGTGGGGTAACAATTGCATACTCGAGTATTGTTGTTTTTCCCGGGAGGTCAGAAAAAATGGAGGAGAAGGACTCTAGAGGGCCTGAAGAGACACTTTTTGTTCTTCTGTTAGATGTTCGTTTATGGGCAATTGAGTCACTGTTGAATTAATGGGTTTTGAGTCAGACAACACGTAATGGGTGTCTTTGGGGAGGGGTCCCAATAATTTCTTTAGCAGATTTATGTGGTATATCTGGGTTTTAGTTAAGGAAAGGCAAAACCGGTAAGTAGTGAGGCCTATCCTTTCAACAACTTCAAATGGTCCCTTCCACTCTGCCCGTTTATGGGGTATAGAGGAAGGTAGGAGTAGGAGCACACAGTCATGGACCTGTAACTGTTGCCACTGCTTTCCTTTAAGTAAGGCATCTGCTGGCTTCTTTGAGCTTTTTCTAGATTGTCGTGAGCAAAATCTCACAGTTTCTGTATGCGTTCTCTTAGGCTTTGGGTGTAATCTAGAAGGTTTTGTGGGTCTTCTTGTTTCTCTTGTTCCCACGCTTCTCTTGTCATTTCTAGCAAGGTTTGAGGCTGTCTCCCGTAAAGCTATTCAAAGGGAGAACAACCCAAGCTTCTCTAAGCCTGGCTTCTAATACCAAAGAGGGCGAGGGGCAACAACATGTCCCATTCTTTCCCTTCAGTGGTTAGCATTTTCTTCATGGTTTGCTCTAAGGTGGCATTATATCGCTCGCACAGACCATCTGTCTGAGGGTGATAGGCCGATGTTCCTATTTAGGTAATATTCAAGGTTTTACAGACTTGTTTCATTAAACGTGAAACAAAGGGGGTTCCCTGGTCAGTCAAAATCTCTCGGGGAAATCCTACCCTCGAAAACCTTTCTAGTATTTTTTCACTGATAATTTTCGTGCTTTATTTTATTTATTTTATTTTATATTCTTGTAAAGCGCCAGACTAGACCCCCGGAGGGGTATCTCCGCGCTATTGCTGCAACAGGGAGAGTTCTGAATAAATTGAGTGTCCAACCTAAAAGGAAACTACAGGGCATTATTTGTAGGGTACAGGTAGGTTTTTAAAGTTTTCCGGAAGGTCAGGTGGCTGGAGAGAGATCTTAATTCCGGGGGCAGAGAGTTCCAGAGTATTGGTCCGGCATAAGCTAATGCACGGCCACCTTGTCTGGTCTTTTTTACTCTGGGTACTTGCAGTAGCTGCTGATTACTGGAGCGCAGAAGGCGCCCAGGAACGTAGGGCTGAAAAATCGTGGTCATGTATTTTGGACCCTCCCCTGTCATACTCTTATGGATAGTACACAGTGTTTTAAACTGGACTCGTTTCCTCACTGGAAGCCAGTGGAGTGAGGGTGTCCTTGGGGGGGCGTTCAGGATAATCCTTGCAGCTGTATTTTGGATTACCTGCAGTTTACTGAGTTGTTCTTCGTTTGCTCCGAGGAGCAAACCATTGCAGTAATCAACCCTGCTGATGACAAGAGCCTGTACAAGCGTCTTTCTATGATGGTCCGGTATGTAGGGGAAGACACGCCTTAACATACCAATAGCCCGGAAGCAGTTTCCAGCAACTTGGTTAACGTGGCCCTTGAAAGTGAGCTGCTGATCGAAGAGTACTCCCAGGTTCCTGACTGTACTCTTGGGAGTAGGGACAGGGCCCAGCTCTAATGGCCACCAATCGGATGCCCAGTGTGTCGCCGCTTGTCCAAAACACATGACCTCCGTCTTCCCTACGTTACACTGCAGGCAGTTAGATGACATCCACTCTGCAATGGCTCTCATGCCATCTGCAAAAGATCTTTTTATTGCAGGTGTAAGATTTTTAAAGGGAAAAAGGAGTTGGGTGTCGTCGGCATACGACACAGGGGTGAAGCCGCAAGATCTTGCTAAGTTGGCTAGGGGGGCCACATACACATTGAAGAGTGTAGGACTCAAACACGAGCCTTGCGGCACTCCCTTGTTGAGCTCCCTAAGGGTGGATTTGTGGGAGCCCAGCCTAACTTCTTGATAACGGTCAGTCAAAAAGCTCTTCATCCATGCCAGAGCCACTCCTTCTACTCCCACCTCGCCTAGGCGGTTGAGGAGCACCGTGTGAGACACCGTATCAAAAGCGGCGGAGAGGTCCAACAGCACCAGAATCATTGAGCTGCCATCATCCAGTGCCATTTTGATGTTGTTGGTCACTGTCTGAAGAGCTGATTCTGTGCTGTGGTTTGGCCTGAACCCTGATTGAGAATGGTCCAGGCCGTCCGTCGCCTCAAGATGTTGAGAGAGATAGGTGTTCACGTGCCTCTCCGTAACCTTGCCCAGGTAAGGTAGGAGGGAGATGGGTCGTAAATTGGAGAGGTCTGTCCATGGGGAAGATGCCTTTTTTCTAATCGGGTTCACCACCGCCTTTTTCCAGTCTGCTGGAACCTGACCTTTTGTTAGTGAAATATTCACCAATTCTAATATGGAGGGACCCAGGAGAGAGATCATGGGGCCAATCATCTTGGCGGGAATAAGATCATTTGGGGACCCTGATTTAATTTGGCCGCAAAGGGAGAGAAGCTCTGTATTAGTGATTGAGGGAAAGGCTGTTAGTAGTGTTTTATTGTTGTTTGTTGTCGGAGTCAGAGGATTACTATTGATAGTTTTATTTATAGCGCTGTTAGCTGCCACTATTTTTCCATAGATGTTATTTATTTTATCCTCAAAAAAAGTCGATACTTCATCACATAGATCTTGTGAGAAGTCCTCTGAGCTCTCACACGCGGTCGGTTTAATAAAATTCTGAAGAATGTTAAAAAGCTCCTTAGAACAATTGCCTGCTTGTGATATCTGTTGCGTGATATGCTGTTTTCTGGCAAGTTTAATGTTTTTGTAGTACTTTGATTGAGCGTCTAAGAAAGCTGTTCTGTTACTCTCGGTTTTCCTTTTTCTCCAAGCTTTCTCGGCTCGCCTACAGTTTTGTTTTTCTGCTCTCAGTTCGGAAGTATACCAGCTATCTTGTTTGGACATAGGATACTGCTTATGCTTTTTCAAGGGGGCTACAATGTCATGGGCTAGCTTTATAGAGGTGTTGAGTTTGGCTAGAGCCGTATCAGCTGTGTCTGTTATCATAATTTCCGGATCTTTCCAAAGTTCCTGGATTTTATTAACAGTGACTTTGTGCCATTTTCGCCGCATATTATGGCATTCAAACCCCACAATATGCAATTCTTGTGTGGCCCATGTTAACTGAAATAAAAGGATATCTTGGTCTTTAATAAGTTGTACCCAATCTGGCTGGTGAAGTTTAGAGTACAACCTTGCAACTTTCCAGCTTAAGATACGGAGGTCTGAACTTGCTGAGGCCTTCGTTGGTATAGGGGGGATACGTGGGTTGTGGGAATAGTACACTCAGTTACTGGCAGGCATGAGGTAACCTAATAGCAGGATCAGTATTTTCCTTTCATTCGGATACATGGACGCTTCTATGCCTTGATAGCCAGTCCGCACATTTATTGCGAAGCTGGTTCCATGGCTCATGCTGATCCCTCTTTAAAGTAGGTACTCCTGCCAGTACCAACACACAAGGGCAAGCAGCGGGCGGCAGACTCAGGACATCCTGATTAGCCATTAATACTTGGGGCGGCAGGAGCATTAATGCACAAGGTACAAGACAACCTGATCTGATTCGAGCCCCTGGGCCTGTTTAACCTATTAACACCATCCCTGGTGAGGTTGGTATTTTAAATGGTTATTGGTATAGGTGGGTGGGGGGGGGACCCGTTTCTATCTATAGGCAATTGACGCAGCCCCTGGATTGATCGTATATATCGGGTGAAGGGTGATTGCGGGAGCAGTAACTCTGGCTGTTTGCCACACAATTTCGGCATCTAAAATACTCATACCTACAACTGCGCTATCGATGGCCCTGCTCCCATCAACATCTTTGATTTCAGCCACCTTTTCTCCCATTGTCCCCTTAAAACGTTTGGATACTAAAATAGCCACCCGCCTTCTTATCCAGGGTAGATGAAAAGAACAGCTGGGGAAAGAGTTGTGACCTCATTTTGTGCCAATCTTTGGAGTGGAGCTGTGTCTCCTGGAGGAGGCACACATCTGCCTCCATGTTATCCAGGTAGGAAAGGATGGACCTCCATTTATTGGGATTGTTGAGACCTCTCGCATTGAGAGTGAGAATTTTCAGTGTGGGCTGGGAAATAGCGTGCCATAGTGAGTGCACCAGCTTTGGCCAGTATTTGGGTCCCTGTGATCCCTCTTCCCCCTGTGCTCCCAACGTCTGCCCGGCCTCCATTGCCCTTTGATCCTCTTTTCAACGCCTTTAACCTGCATACCCGTTCTCCACCCTCCCCTCCCTAACCCCAACTTAGAAACCCATTAAGCTCAAATTGACCAGGGCCCACCATTCGTGCGTGTGCGTCCTCGGAACTCGGAATAGTTGGGAACGTGTGTGGCCAGTTCCCCGTGTCTCTACTCTCCCCGTGTCTCAACGCTCCCCGCAGACTTCTCCGCCGCCTACCCAGCCTTGCAAATGTCACTTATCTGTCCCTCAGTCGTTCACGGTGTCATCATGGGGAATGTCCCCTTCGACAGTGTCTCCAGCACTGCCAGTCTTTCTTGTGCCATGGTCTTGGGGTCCGGTCTCGTCGCTCACTCTGTGCTACGCCTCTCGTGTAGCTTATGTCATCTTTCTCGAGGAGTTTTGGTCTGTGGGCCCTCTTTCTCCTCCTGGATTGGATTCTCGATGCCCAGCACCTGGCAAGTGACCTGCATGGATCTGAGCTGGAGGAGTTTGCCCTGCCATATGAAAATCAGCCGGAAAGGGTGACCCAAAGAATACGGTATTCCTTGATTTCGAAGACGCTTGGTTGCCACTCGGAACACCCAACACTTCTGAAGGGGTATTAGAGTCAGGTCCTGGTACAAAGCTATGGAGTCGGCCTGATATCTTAGTGGTTGCTTGTCCCTGGCAGCACATAGTATACACTCTCTTAGTTGAAAGTCTGGAATGTAAGCCAAAATAGCCTGTGGGGGCGCCCAGTATGCTCCTGAAGAGACCCTGCAGGTATTGTGTGATGTCTGGCCCTTTTTCTTCAGGAGGAACTCCCTTAACGCGGATGTTGTTCCGCCAAGACCGGTTCTCCAGGTCTTCTGTGTGTGCCTGGAGATTGCTTTGTGGAGCCTTGAGTCGGACGTTGATGCCGTTTGGGAACGTGCGGCCTCCATCGGTTATCTCCTTCATCTCCCCCGCTATTTCCCTTTTCAGCGTCTGCAAGTCGCCTCGTAATGCACCGAATAGCGACTCTAAAAAGGCGTGGGTAACTGGGGCTTCAGAGGTGTCTGCATCTTGGCTGATTTGTGTCATTGCGGAGAGCCTCCCTACTCGTCTGCCTGTCATCAGGAGCTTGGTCAGCATCTTTTTTAGATTCTGATCCTTCTTGCTTCTCGCTGAGGACATGGCTGCTATATCTCTTACCACACCACCAGACCGGCCTGCCTTGTCGTGGGGGTCCCAGCCCCAGTGGGTGGCTGTCATCGGGTTGTCCTCACACTGTTGCATGATGGTGAGGGCCAGAGTTGTCACTCCCTTTCAGTCTCGTCCGGGCCTTGCTGCCTTCGACCGTCTGCTGGAGCATTAGATGTCTTCTTGGACCACTGCGTCTAATTCCTGCACTATGTGCTTGCAGGCCATGGCCTCCGGTTTCCTCTGACTTGGCAGTCAGCTTCAGAGAGACTAATCCATGCCCGGGCCCCTCATCTATTGTCACCTTGTCATTCTTACAGCGTTACACTTCATATCTCATTCCCCTTATTGGATTTTGTCATTTTAGTGTCATTTTGTTAAATACATTTTACTTTAATTTGTCTATTTTGGTTTGGGTTTTTTATTGTTTTGCATTTTTACTTTTACTTTTTTCGTTTCTGCATAAATATTGTACATATTACCTTAAGTTAAGCCTGCCTGTTCGGTGCTTAGGTACCAGGGGGTTGATCCTAGATTAATTGAACGGCTTTGAAAGTTCACTCTGACAACGGTTGTGATTGTTCCTCATCTACCGCAAATAATAATTCAGTTTCTTACAGAAACTATGTGAAATTGTCTGCAAAACAGGCAGGTGATAACCTACCAGGGTTGAAACACCCTGTGGACAAACTGGAATATGGGACGAGTATTGTGTGGCAATAGAACCTCTAAAAATATTCAGCTTACAGATGAACCAAGAATCACGCTTGAATGTCACAACTTTTTAAAACAAGGTAGTCAGGAAAGTGTGAGGAATATATTGCAGCTCTTTGCATTTTGACACCCCAAGCAAATTTGAGAACAGAGTGGATGTATGTAGCAGAGACGAGTCTGTTCACCCAATGTGAGTGGTGATATCCGCTTTGCTGATCTGCCTGAAGGTGTGATGCTGCTGACAGTAGCCTGTCTGCCAATAGCGATGGCGTGACTGGTGGATCTATGAAGCCAAATAAGAGAAAGTTATCTTCCGACACCACAGTCTTCGTGACTGAGACCAGTAACACTGAAGACTCTGAGACTCACAGCAGTAATTTCTCCTTTCAGAGCGTTATTGCTGCAGATGGAGGGAAGCCAAGAAGTAAGCACATTACTAAGGTACCAACAAAGTTTAATTTTGTTCATTTGTATTAACTGTTTCTCTTTTGCAGCATTTGGAAATGCATTTTCTAGATTTGTTGCTTTTTGGTTAGTTTTTTATTGTAGGCTGTTACCTTTGGTTTAAAGGGAAATATGTTGTAGTGTGTGACCTTAATGCTGCAGTTTGCATTTCTTTACCATCATTTGCTTATCCTGGAAAATCTCCAGGGTGGAGGAGGTTTGCTGTTTCACCGTTCTTTCTTCAGCTTCTGGGCAGTTGTCGCTCTGTGGCGATCTGTGGTCCTGTTTCTCTGCTCTTCTTGTAGTAGCTCCTATCAGAGCTTCATCCTCCCGACTAACGATAATAAGATGCCAGGCATCACCCAGCACCAACACAGCCTATGAAGGGCTACGTCTATCTGCTCGGCGCAGTTAGAGCGAGGATAAAGTTCTCCGGACCCATCAGGCTGTGAATGTAACCTAAGGGCTTAAGATGAAATGTAGAGCTTACCTCCTTCCTGAGTGGCTCCAGTCTGCTGTGTGCAGACCTGATAGCTGGCAGCACCCTGGAGTATGTATGTATAAATCAGATTATGTTGGAAGTAACCTGCAACATAGTGGCAGGCAGCACCCTGCCATAGAGTAGGATTTCTCATAGTATTTTATTTCCTGACACATTAATTGAGATTGTCTTTTAATAGGCAGAAGAACACCACTGACCCTACATTTATCTGGGTTTGTCTTTAAAATGACGTACACATTAGGAATGGCATTTCGTTCTGCTGGAATAATAACACAAGTTATCTTGCACTCTATGTTGTTGCATGGATTTTTGGCTGCAATGCATTCCATGTTTCATTCAAACGTGCTTTCTACAGGGCGCATACATGATTTGCGGCTGTAGAGAAATACTACTCCTGTGTACTGTGGCAGACTCCAAAATATTGAAAAACTTCATGATTTCTCTTTCAGCACTTCAAAGTAAAACCTTTCAATTTTTGACTCAATCATTTGGCAGAAACATAATTTAGTACCATTAAAATAGTTGTGATGGGGAAAATTCATGTGGGGTTAGGACTTGCGCGACCAGAGTGCTTGCTGTCTTGGAGGAGTATGGAGTTGACCACCTTGCCTGGTCCGGTGTGGAACCAAGCCAGCAATGCTTTGCTGCAGGCTCATGTGCCCTGATAGCTGGTCAACAGTTTGAGGAGGGGGAGGTGAAGAACTGGCTAAGTGTGCCTTGAGGCTGGCAGTTCAGTACATCCCTGAGAAGTGAGCTCTGAGTCGATGTAGTGTTCCTCTTATACCACATGCAATTCACCCTCTCCAAAGCCTCAAGAATTCCTGGGTGTGAAGGGCAGCTGATTTTGATTGGGTGCTTGATAGTTTTCCAGAAACCCATGTTCTTGATTGTTCATGTTTGTCAGTAGTTAATGAAACACGCCCAGGGGTTTTATCTCTTCAGTTGACAGAAACTGCAATAAAAGTTTCTTTGTCGTTGCAAAAAAATATTAATTGCCAACGAGCCTCTGTAGTTCAAAGAGTGGAAGGGCTGGAGAACTGTCAGTCATCTCACTGCTAAGCAGAGCAGTGTCATGCTTCATCCTCCGTCAGGCCTCTGATTTTGACCAACATCGCTTAGAACACTGGGACTTTAGAGACCATCCTTTTAATGAGAAAAACAAAACTACAAGTCCCATAAGCAATAGTGGTGGAAGGTGTCACACATGACCTGGGACAACGTCCGATTTAGCACATCCAGTTCCATTTTTTAAGTATTTGAGACACTATTAAATTTATAACCTTTGGTTTTTTTGGTCATGAGTCACCAGAATACTAAAAACGTGTCTTTTATTTTCAAGGTCAATTAAGTAATGGTCACCAGCTTGGAAGCTCCATTAATTCTTCAGTAATTGTCATTGATCTCCACGTGTGACTGGTTTGGGTCTGCCTCTGCTTCGTTCCCGATAACTCGCACAGGTAAGGAGCTTGTAGCACCAACATGATAACCCCATACTCTTCTGTAAGAAGTGTGCTCCGAGGCAGGTATCCGATCATTTTTGTGACACAAGGAAGGGCCAATATCTGCTATGTACATTTGTTAAAATAAATCAGTCAAATCACAGTATACTGTCCCGGAGGTTCAGTCCCAGAGTCATTATCTGTAACTGAACGCAGACACCCTAGGAAGCATGTGCTTTTAAGACAAGTTGCGTTCACTCACCTGACGGTGACATGCTTCATCATTGGGCTATACTCCTCACCAGGCCGGCACTACAATGCCTGGCGGGCACCACTAGAGGGCACTTTCTCGCAGATCTTTTATTAAGTACGCAGGATGAGCATAGTGGGACAGAGGATGTTGTGTCATAAGATGTGAGATTGGTGAAGTCTGAATATAAGATCAACTATCGACCAGTTGCCACAATATAGTTAATGTGATCTTCCTGGTCCATTTTGAGATTAAAAATAGTGGCAGAGAAATTGAGGAACTAATGGCCCCTATCACTGTGTGAAAGTATTGATCACCTATGGACCTGCTGGTAAGCTGGGGTCTATACTTCAGGTCAACGTTTTTCATGCCTTGTGTAGTCATGGAGCAATCTGTTGGCATTTCATCAGGACCAAATATGGGAAAATGGATAAATGTGACCTAATCTTCTCCACGGCGCGAGGAGCTCTGTACCTCAAAGCCCTGCACCATCCATAGGTGATAAGGTGCCTATTAACATCTTACTACCACAGGTGAGCGCTGTCTAACAGAGTGCACTAGTTACGGTAACCCTCCTAAAATTCAGGACAAACTGACTTATCCAATAGTGAGAACGCCGCATCAGAGGGCAACTGGTGTGAAAAGCACATGCTTCCTAGGGTGTTCAGTTAGAGATAATGTCTGTGGGACTGAACCTCCAGAACAGTATACTGAGAGTTGATTTATATGAAGATTGTGTACACTGGATTGTCCTTTTCCGCGTCATCTCTTATGATATGTAAAATAAAACATAACACACCAGGAGGCCAACAAATCTATCATACATTTAATGCAAAAATAGCGAAAGGCCAAGCAAACTAATAAGTGACAAATGTCTTTGCAATGGACGAGAGCATCCACCCTAGAGCAAGTTGGAGTATATAATGCTAATGCTACACAATGTATTTTTATACGCTTTTCTCCTAATACATGTCAATGAAACATTAACACGTGATAGAAACAGTTACTGAAACAACACTAATGAGTGGGAGGCAGGATCTTCTCTCGAGATGAATGTGAGGAATCCGTGAGGTGCAGATCAAAGATACACAGACAAGCTGCAGACTTCACTGTTTCTAGAAATAACACTTCTGTTTGTCAATATTCAATTTACTACAAGATGCAGGAAAGTGTGCAGATGGACATCACTAAATAAAATGGTTCTGGGCCCTAATAGAATCATATAACTTTGCAGGCATATTAAGGCGAACAGTCACATCAAATTAATATAAGAATATTGTAATTTGGTATTGTAATATGTCAATGCACGTTGTGGCATTGATGTGTATGATGTGTAAACAATTATCGATATTAAAGAAACCAGTATATCCAGTTATGCTTTCTCAATTCCTTCTTCCTAGAGGCCACCACTGCCGCTAGCCAGCCGTATTGAGCAGTGCCTCCTGTGACCTGGAATCCTACATTTAATCAATACCAAAAGTCGTCAATGCTTCTAGCCAACTCCGGTCACTGGTGCCACTCGCACCCCCACCACCCTTGGGCCAGTTATTTTTTTAGCCAGCTCCAGTCAGTAGTGGCCCCTTGGACCTGTATGTAAGCCTACTAGCCAGCTCCTGTTAGTACTGGCCCCCTGGGACCTGTTATCATTCTAGCCAACTTGAGTCATTAGTAGCACCTTGGGACTAGTGATCATACTAACCAGCTTCAGTCAGTATTGGCCCCCTGAGACCTGTCATCCTGCTAAGTAACTCCAGTCAGCAGTGACCCCTGTACCTTAAATCCTGCAAATATTCAAAACCAGAGGTCAACTCTACTGCCAACCAGTTCCAGTCAATATTGACATGTATTGTTACCTTGCCTGTAATAAATACCAGAGGCCAGCGTTGTTGCTAGCCAGCTCCAGTCACCAGTGGCCCGTCACATATTATCCTTAATAGGATCAATGCCCAAGGCCTGTGCAGCTGCTAACCTGCTCTAGTCAGTAGTGACCTCCCAGACCTGTTATTCTGCGAATAATCAGCAAGGCTTCCGCCCTAATAACACTCACCCCACATCCTTATGGTATATTAGCAATGTAATTAATTTACCTCATACGGTAGGTACTGCACTATTTCACACGATCCCAAAAACAAAGATCAAAATCAAACCGTTCAGCACTCCACCTTGTCAAAAATGACCAAACACTTAGCCACGACATGACAAGATACCACGGCAGGGATTTGGGGCCATTAATCCTCTTTTCGAGGCATGTATGCTGTAGATGCACATGCTTTGCATACTCCTGCCATCTAGTGTTGGGTCCGGATGTTTGCATGTTGTTTTTCTTTGAAGAAGTCTTTCCGGTCACGAGGTAAGGTTACTCCACCTTTCGGTGATAGTGCGCATGGGCATCAACTCCATTGTTTTTTACACCAAACAGGTTTGGATGTGTATTGTTGCGCTCTGAAACCGCTCTTCGGGTTCCCCTCAGTGCGCAGTCCACTCTACCCTCAACGGTATTGTTTCAGTACCCGTTTACCTCTTCTCCGCGTTTCAAATAGATTGACAAACTCCCCATTTTTGATAGGAAACCTCGCGGGCAACCGTCGGGCCTTGCTGCGTAGGGCAAGCCATCTGCAAATGGAACGGACTCCATTCCATTTCTGTCCTGGGTGCCACGCCAAGTACCCTCGCACCGACCTACATCAAGTTTGTAACTTGTGGCTCTCTCCAGCGCACAAGGAGGAAGACTGCAACGCTTGTAAGTCGTTTTGGTCCAAGAGGACTTTACCCGATCATCATGCTCGATGACGAGAGAGGCAGCGTCAAAGCATTCAACACACTCTGGATATCTTCGGGGAAGAATCTGACCAAGACGAGATAGAAGCATCTGCCGTAGAAGAAGAGGCCCATCTCTATGCCAGAGCGCAATCGTTGGGGCATGCTGGGGCAGCCATGTGATTGCAATTCTACATCAGTCCAGTCCCATAGGCGACTGACCAAATGTATAGATTATCTTGTGCCCTTCTGGCATCTAAAGAGGCCTAATAACCAGCATTTGGGTGTCAGCTCAATACTTTTATTGTGTTGCATGCACCATTTCCATAACAGCTGGTTGCCAGAAGGAGTGTATTTCATCGCAGGACCATGGTTAATGTAAGAAATCGGCCCCACAGTGTTGCAGCGCAAGCATATATCTGGGCAAGATCCGACCATTCGATGAAGGTGTTGTGGCGTTAAGTAGGTTCTTTGCAGAAAATGATAATGTATCAGTCGAAAATGAGCATTACTAGAAACCATGCGTATTAGTTCACAGGCCCGCTGCCAGTCTTGATCTTCCATTGGAATGCCAAAGTCTAAATTCCAGGCCTCTCGGGCCCAAGTGTGTAGTGCCTACTGTATCTGATCGCATTGTTCTGTAAAGATGCATAATTGGGTTTCTACACGCTCCATAGGTTAGCAGTACCTCAAGGGTTTGAGTATACGGCGGAGCTGTTGGATAGCATGGCCAGGTGTGCTTAGTTGTGTCTGACAAGCCCCCATATTATTTTTGTTTTTAAAAACAAAGAGCTTTTCTTGCCGGATCCAAAGCAGACTACTATCTTTATTCACCCAAAGACTGGTCACATAGTCACCAAGCCACCTACAAAGAGGAAACCAGATCATTTACCACAAATTCCAGTTCCTCCAAAGAAGATTCATGTAGCGACTAAAACTTCACCGCCACCACCTGTTAACCCTAATTAATTATTTCGCCACCATACTCTCCCGAATCAGAGGATAGTGACAATTCACAAGGGCATGGGCAAGTAGATGAAAACATAATGCGATTAGATCCTGATGATTCACCACACGAACCAGACCCATGGCATGATTATAGTACTGATCCCGATCTAACAAATGATCCGGACTTCTACCCCTCAAAACCATCCCCACCGGATGACAATCTGGGGTTTGCCCAACTAATCAACAGAGCTGCTACATATCACATGCTCAAGCTTCATTTAGACCCTGTAGAAGAATTTTTTTTTTTTTAAATATATTTTATTAATGCACAAACTCAAATTACACGGCTTCAGGCCTACAACCTCACGGGCCGGCCGCAACTTATGCATGTAAGACAGTTCACAATCACTTCGCTACACAGCCCGTCAGCCGACAACCCGGGGGTCCGGCGGCGTATTCAAAGTGGCAGTTTTGTAATATTTCAAAGTGTGCCCCCGACGTGTTGTATGTGTTTCATATATGCACTGTCTAGTTGAAACCCCCTCCCTGCTTCTACTATTTCTTGTTGTCACAGCATACCAGTTCTTCATGCAAACAACATCCCAACTCCCCCCCACCGCCCCCCTCCCTCATGCAGTCAACATGTGCTTCGTCTCTAATTCTTAAGGTGTGACAACTTGGCTTGTCACCCTGCCTCCACCGGTGCTCGTTCGCTCCCCAGTGGGGAGCGTGTCCCACCCCTGGTCATCTTGCCTCCATGTCTGTGTCCCTGTAAGTTCCTCAACTTGGCCGTGCATGTATTATGTGTCCCTTGGTGAGGTCCTATTTCCCTGCTCTCCACAAATACTCCTCCCCGTCTTCCCCCCCCCCCATCAACAGTGACTCCCTCACATCTACTCTCGCACAGACAGTAGTTAGCGTCAGCATGTCATAGAGTCGAGGGTCCGGGCGCCGCCTGACCCAGCGACTCATTGTCCGAGTCACTAGTGTGCGTATTCTGCTGCTCTCGTAGGTAAGTTTGGTATAACGCCCAGAAATTCTTTGGGCGGCTCTTTGGGGGTAGCAATTCGCTGTAGGTTTCCGCCTGAGTACTACAGTACAGCATATCCCGCGCCCATCTGGTCTTGGTGGGCAACGGACCTCTCATCCAACATTGGGCTACTACTCTCCTGGCTATTAACAACCCCATGTCCGTAAGCCTACGGAGCGCAGCAGGGAGACTTCTTGAGTTGCCAATGAGAGCCAAGCCTGGGTCCGGGGCCACGTCTACTTCCAGGATTCTGCTCATTTCCGCGAAGATTTTGCACCAGAATGCCAGTATGCCTGGGCAGGTCCAGGCTAGGTGCAAGAAGTCAGCATCAGCCGCGTGGCGACGTTCACAGTTCGCCTCTGGGCGCAGTCCGTATCTGCGAAGCCTCTCCGGTGTGTAGTACACCCTCTGCAGAAACTTGAAATGTATTAGCCGATCTTTACCGTTGAGGGAGATTCGCTTCGTGCTCTCACAGCAATATCGCCACGTCGCGTCATCAATCGAGGCATTCAGGTCTCTTTGTCATGCTAGTCTGGCTTTCATGAGTTGATGCTCACCGTGTGACATGGCTACTTTATAGAGGTTCGTGAGGAGCTTCTGAGGCTCCTTTCGTTTAATGACATATGTCAATTGAGGGACGTCTGGGGGTTCCGCCATATCCGGGCCCAGTAGTTCCATTAGAGCGCTCCTGGTCCTGTGAAAGTGAAAGCGTTGAAGGAGTGGGGGTTCATCACTATCTCCACGTATCTGTTCCCAGGTTTTGACTACTCCATCCCGGAACAGGTCACCCGCTTTGCTGAATCCTAGCTTCGCTAATTCACTCGTGACCGCCCTTTCAGCCATGGGTGGAAGCCATAGCATCCAATCTAATGGCATCTCTGGTGAGTATAGCGAGGCACCGCCTTGTCGACTCAGGAGAGAGTGCCAGGCGTGGTTAGTTGAGGTGACAGAGTCCAAAATCCCTGTTCGACGATCCTGCGGCTTGCAGATCGTTGCCGGGAGTGACAATGGATGCGCGAATAGACGCTCCATTCGGACATGTGGGATCAGCCTGTCTCCATGTATCCAAGTGTGGAGGTGTGATGCCTGTGCCACCCTGTAATACAGTTCAAGGTCCGGGGCTGCTAAGCTCCCCATACTATACGGCAGAGTGAGCGTCGACCATTTGACTCTTGGCTGTTTCCCTGCCCATGCTAGATTTATCATAAGGCTAGTCAGGCGTTGAAAGAAGGCCCTAGTGAGCACGATTGGCAGAGCATTGAAAAGGAACAGGAACCTTGGTAACACCACCATCTTCATAATGGCTATGCGGCCCATGAGTGTAAGCGGCAGTTTGTTCCAGACCTCTATGTCGTCTTCCAATTTGCTGACCGCCCTGCCATAGTTCTGGTTAATGAGCAGGTCCGGGTCTACATGTATTTGTATCCCCAAGTACCTGATCGGGTCGTCGGTCCACTTCAGAGGAAACTCAGTCTCTACTTTTGTGGTCACCGGAGTCAAGGGCAGCACCATCGATTTTGCCCAGTTGACTTTAAGACCGGATAGTGCACCGAACCGTACCACCTCTCTCAGAAGTGGGGGAGCGAAGTAGCCGGGTCGTGCGCATACAACAGCGTATCGTCCGCATACATGGACACCACTATTTTGTATGTCGGGAAACGAACACCCCTGTGGCTGTGATATTCTCTCAGCGCACATGCCGGTGGCTCTGCGGCTAGTGCATATAGTAGGGGGGATAGTGGGCACCCCTGACGGGTGCCCCTGCCTATGTACAGAGGCGCCGAGATTGCATTGCCCACTCGCACTCTTGCCGAGGGCCCCTCGTAGAGTACGCCCACCATTTGAAGGAAGGGCTCACCAAGTCCCATGCGCCGCATCACCTGGAGGAGGAACGGCCATTCCACCGAGTCAAACGCCTTCTCCATGTCTAAGAAAAGCGCTACAGCCGGTGTATCTTGCTTCACATGTTGGATGGTTCCTAGCACCGTTCTGATGTTGTAAGTCAGGTTTCTGGTAGGCATGAACCCCGCCTGTTCCGGGGCCACTAAATCAGGGGCCAACAGTGCTAGTCTAGTAGCCAGGACTTTGGCATATAATTTAGTGTCTACGTTTAGTAGTGACAGCGGACGGTATGATCCGCAGTCGGCGTGCGCTTTACCCGGTTTCAGAATTGTGACAATCATGGCTTCTCTCATAGAGCCAGGCATACTGCCCTGTTCGCAGATGTCCCCCAGTAGCATATGTATATGCGGTAGTAACTGCTCCTGAAAGGTTTTGTAAAAGTCAACTGTCTATACCCGGCGCACTGCCCGATCGCATTGAAGCTAGGGCATCTTTGATTTCATCAATCTGTATGGGGCACATGAGGAATTCCCTCTCAGAGTTCGGAAGGAACGGGAGTTTTGTGTGTTCCAAGTAGTCCAATATGTGAGCCGACATGTCCCCGCTTCTGGAAGAGTAGAGCTCTGAATAGTAGTCTCTGAAGACAGCGGCAATATCTGCCTCATCCGTAACTCTGTCACCATCTGCCTTTCTCAGCTCTGAGATCATCTGCTTCCCTCTGCGGCCCTTGAGGATGTTAGCCAACGCCGAGCCGGGCCTCTCCCCCTCCCCGTACGTACAAGCCGTTGCATATTTGCCCATGTGTTGAACCTCTCTATCTGCTACTTCATGGAACTCTATCAGTAGGCACTTGATTTCCTCCTCAGTCGCGTTGTCCGGTCTGGTGCGGCTCTGTTCCTCAAGGGCTTGTAGTTGGAGTTCCAGCTCCGCTAGCCTACCCCTCGTCGCCTTCAGGACCCTTGAGTGTTTAGACATTGCAATACCCCGTATGTAGACTTTAAAGGCCTCCCATACTGTCTGGAAGTCCTTTACCAACCCTACATTCTTTTCAAAGAATACGTCGATCGACTCCGCTAATTCACCGCGGAAGATCGGGTCAAGAAGTGAATACGGTGGGAAGCGCCATGTGAAAGGGGCGATCCTCCGTACCGGGGTCTCTACGACTATTAGTATTGGGGAGTGATCCAACAGTGTGCGCGGGAGTACTTTGCATGTCTTAATAGATTGGTTGATTCCTGCAGTAGCAAACCAGTAGTCAATTCTGGTGTGTATCTCGTGATAAGCAGAGTAGTGGGTGAAGCCATCACGGTCAGCACTCCTACTCCTCCACACATCCTCATGTCTAACACTAGCAGTTTCGCGGTGAGCGACTGCGCGGCCGCCGAGGGTCTTCTGGGGGGGACCAGAGGACCTGTCCCTATCCGGGTTAAGCGTCAAATTGAAGACTCCTCCCCTTAGTATGTGCGGGTGATCGTGTCCACCAACTTCACTAGCTAGTGTGTCATAGAATTCAGGGGAGTCATAGTTGGGGCCGTATGTATTGACAACTAGCAGGTCCAACCTCAGACCCCTGCAGGATGCTATAACATACCTGCCTTCCAAGTCCGCCTTGAGCGTCTGTATTTGTATGTTCGTTTTGGGGTTTACCCACGTAATGACTCCCTTGCATGTGTAGTGAACCCCGCCACCGCTATTTGTCCTTCCAGGCCTCTGTTGTGTAGCATCCTACTCGTGAGCGGTAAGTGAGTTTCCTGTAGGAGTGCTATGTCGATGTTATGACGTTTGAGGTAGCTTATCACCTTTCTGAGTTTTCTGTAGTCATTCAACCCTCTGACATTCCAGGTAAGGGCGCTGAGCGAGGAGGACTGTGCATTTGTCTGTGTACTCGTTACTTCAGCCATCAAGGCGTGACCTGTGGTGCAGTAGTGCGGTTCAGTATATATGGGTGAGCTGTGACACCGCTGCCCATTCGCGAGTCGTGAGCGGTAGGAACATGTGGCAGTTTAGAGCAAGCACTTTTAGTCCCCTGAGGGGAAGTACACCCTAGATCAGCAAACAAACAATAACATTCCCAGTTTTCCTTGAAACCCCCACCCTCCTCCCACAGCAGACCAGCCCCAACAACACGGCCTAGCTTGATGAGAACATCCCCCCTCCTACCCTCCCCTCTTCCCAAGTACTCCCTATCTGGACAGATGTGTGCGATCAGCGTGAGGGCAGAGGTCGCCAATATCAGCACAGGTAGTACTTTCATACCACATCATGGCATTGAGAGCTTCGTAGCTCCGACACTCCTTAAGTGTCTTTGTGCTCAAGCCCCAGGCCCGAGCCATCCCCCGCCACCCCGGCAACCCCCAACAGCAGCAATATTGTACCACCCCCTCCCCCCGCTCCCAGTATTACACCAATCTACTGTGCAGATCCATCGGCTACAGTCCACCCCATTGTCCAAACCTTTCAGTGTGCATTCGCATCAATACAACAAATAATTAACCAGGAATGATCTCACCAGTGCTCAGTGACTCCGCAGTTCTCGCATTCCTGTAGCGAGCTGGAACCATCCGAACCCCGGACCGCCGGGGGCCCGTGGCCAACTCTGTTCTGATCGTCCTCGGGATCATGCCCCCGGTGGACGGCCAGAGGCCGCTTGTTCATGGCTCATTTCCAAATCACTATTCTTGGTCTTCCAGCCCGCTGGTTGGTTCTTGTTCACCTTCCTGGTTCCTGGGACTGTTCCTCCGTTCCTTTGTCCAGGTTTTAAGCGCCTTCTGTAGCTCCTTAGGGTCAGTGAAAATAAGGGAATGTCCCTGTCGGTTAATACGTAGCTTTGCCGGATAAAATAGCGTAGTCCAACCCTAGGTCTCGAATTTGCTGTTTGTACGGGGCAAAATGGCGACGTTCCTCCTGCACCCTCGCCGTGAAGTCCGGGTACAGCGAAATGGACGATCCCTCGTATTGCAGTTTCCCTTTCTCTCTGGCCAGTCGGAGGGCAGTGTCCCTGTCCCTGTAATTCAGGAGTTTCGCTATGATTGGCCTCGGTGGGGCGCCCGGACGCGGTCTCGGGCCCAGCGTGCGATGCGCCCTCTCCACTATAAACATAGTCGAAAAGACATCGTCACCCAGCAGCGTAGTGAGTAATTTCTCCACAAACAGCTCCATCTTCTCCACTTGCGTCGTTTCCGGTAGGCCCGTGATGCGTATATTAGAGCGCCGAGAGCGGGCCTCCAAATCTTCTGATTGGTCTTGAATGACCTGGAGGAGTTTACCAATCTGTTTGCGATCCTTATCTAGGTCCATTTGGGCCTCTTCCACTTCAGTCAGGCGCCTCTCAGACATGTCTAGCCTCTCCGCGTGCTTGCCCACTCTCTCAGACATTCGGTCCATGCGATAAGTGAGGGCGTCAATTTTCGTACCTATCGCCGCCATGCTGTCTTGAAGGCCCTTCTCCATAGTAACTAGGAGGCCCTTAATGTCCGCATAGAACGTGCTCTCCGGGCCTCTGCTCTGCTGTGCAGGCGAGGAGTCCTGAGTTTTCCGGGGGTTTCGACTTGCGCTGTTCAAACGCCAGCTTGGACTGTGTCTTGTCACCTTTGCCCATTTTTCCTTCCTCAGCAATTGCAAGACGGGTCCTTCTCGTGAGTGATGCAGTCGCCACCTCTAAACCCGGTTCCGCACAGCCGGTCTTCTGCACACACTCCGCTCTCTTCTCAGCTGGACTCTTCCCCAGCCCGGCTCTCTGAGTTACTGCAACTCCCCTCAGGTTCACTGCCAGTGGTTATTGTCCGCTTCAGCCCTGGGCCCACTGTCCTGGGCACCGGGGCAATCCCCCTCCTCCTTAGGACCGGTCAGCGGGTGAGGAGGGGGGGGGGAATCAGATCTCCACCAGGCCCGTGAAGTGTGTGCAGCTCCCGCGCAGGTCCCAGCACCAGATCGTAGTGGGCGGGGGGGGGGACCCCGTACCTCCGCGTCCCTCGTTCTTTTGCAGCTTCCCGAGCCCCCAGTTCGCCCCTCCTCAGCGTCACTCCACGGGGCTCCTCCGTGTCCCTCTGGCCGGCAAGCGTCCTCCACAGTCGCGCTCCCCAGCTGCCCCCGGGCTCACCTAATCTATCCAGGTGCGCGCCGCCAGCGTGATCGTGGCCCCCTCGACTCTGTGGCGCAGTGTCGCGAACTATCAGGCAGGATCAGCTTGTCAAGCCTCTGAGGCCATCACCTCGTCCCTCCGGTCTGCACGTGTCCCCAATGGCAGCTCCCCTCAGGCCAGGACAAAATGGCCCGCGCCACAACGAGGCACCTTCCCCTTCGTGGGTTGCAGTGTCGCAGCAGATCCAGGCAGTTATCAGCAGCCCCCAGTGCACTCTTGTCTAGGGGGGGGGTGGGGTCAGCGGCCCCCTCTACTGTCCGCTCCTCTCTGGCGGCTCTGATCCGGTGGCCGGATGCTCCGTGGCAGGGGCCGTCCGGCGGGCCGCAGGTCGCATGACGCCCTTCGGGGCAAGGATCCTGGTCGCGTTCTTTCCCGGCTCCGGCGGTGCGGAAATGTTCCGTGGCTCCTCTCCCGCTGCCAGGCGTCCCCGGGAGTCAGGTGACAGCCCCAGAGCCCTCGGGGCTCGGCTATTTCAGGATTATTGCTGGATTATATGGAGTGACGGTGCGGAGCCCTCACTTCAGGCGTCCGCCATCGTTGCCGGCAAGCTCCGCCCCCAAGAAGATTTTTTTATTAGAGACTTTTGTCCAACCACAAAAATCTACTCATGTCGTACCCATGCTACAAGGCCTCCTTAGACATGCTCCTGAGGTGATCAAAGACCCAGTTAGAGCTAGGGGTCTTAACCCCAGAGTAGATAAAAAATACAAGGCAGCTCCCAGTGACCCTATGTACATTAAGGACCAACTTCCATTAGATTCACTAGTAGTTGCCAATGCACGCAAAAGGGCAAACTCCCAAGGGTCAGGTGACACACCACCTCCTGACAAAGAATCCAAGTTATTAGACGCGTCAGGTAAACGTCTGGCGTCTCAAGCTGCTAATACTTGGAAAATAGCAAACACACAAGCCCTTCTAGCAAGATACGATAGGGCTCACTATGATGAGCTGGAAAAGCTCATTCAACATCTGCCCCAAGAATATAAGACAAAGCCAATGACCTTATACAAGAAGGCAAACTTATAACCAATACCTCAATCAAATGTGCGCTTGACGCAGCTGACACCGCGTTACGTGCAATAAATACTAGTGTTCTACTACATAGACACGCCTGGCTCAGGGTATCTGGATTTAAGCAAGAGGTGCAAAATACGATCTTAAATCAACCATTTGATCAACAGCACCTCTTTGGACCTGCAGTTGACGCATCTCTAGAAAAAATAAAAAAAGACACAAACAGCAAAGTCTGTGGGAGCCTTACAGTCACCATCTGCCAGAGGCTCCTTTCGTCGCTCATTTTATACACCCACATCATCCTATAAAAGTCCCAACCAGGGCTCCTTTTCTAGGGGATACAATAGAGGAGGTTACAGAGGTAACAACAATAAGGGTAGAGGCAGAGGTAACAACACCCGCATCTTCCCTAACAATAAAGTGTGACTTCCCTGCGCTTCTCCCGATCAGCTCACTCCGGTCGGGGGACGCATCTCACAGTTCCTACCTGTCTGGAATTCCATCACAACAGACAGGTGGGTAAGACAAATTATCCAGTATGGTTACTGCCTGGAACTCACTTCTACTCCCCCCAACATTCCTCCAAGACCATGTCCAATGTCATTAGAACACCTAACGCTCCTCAAACAGGAAGTCTTAGCAATGTTGCAAAAAGATGCAATAGAGCCAGTTTCTCTAATTCATCAGGGGACGGGAGTCTACTCCCTTTTTCCTAATCCCAAAAAAGGACGGGTCTCTAAGACCAATACTGGACCTCAGACCGCTCAACGTTTACATTCAATCAGACCACTTCCACATGGTCACTTTACAACAAGTGCTTCCACTACTACAGCAAGGCAACGTTCTCTCCACTATAGATCTAAAAGATGCCTACTTCCACATTCCAATACATCTCGTTCAAAGGAAGTATTTCAGATTTGTGGTAGATGGTCAACACTACCAGTTCAAGGTGCTCCCATTCGGAGTCACCACAGCTCCCAGGGTTTTCACCAAATGCCTCGTGGTAGTTGCAGCCCATCTCAGAAGACAACAAATTCATGTCTTCCCTTCCTAGACGATTGGCTCATAAAAGCAAACTCCCACAGCAGCTGTGTTCAACACACACTCCGGACAATACAGTTGCTTCACAGTCTGGGATCCTCAGTACATCTAGCCAAATCCCATCTCCAACCGTCTACAATGCAACAATATCTAGGGGCAACGGTGAATACTTCCACAGCCCTAGCATATCCCAATCCCATCAGGATAAATGCTATATAAAACCTAGTTCAAAGATTTCAGCCACAGCACTCACTATCAGCAAGAGTGTTCATGCATGTAGGAACTGGGTTTACCAGATCCCCGGGGGGTAGCATGGACCGAGCCGGTAGGCACCCGAAGCTTAGGTGTTAAGCGACTGCACAGCACACGCATCCACTGAGACAATAAGTGCACTTAGAGACTGAGACCACAACAGTAGATTTGATTCAAATAAATACGTTTTATCTAAAATCAAGATCAGGGCAATCAAAAATCACAGTAGTGATAACTTATTACCTTCCCTTAAAAGCACAGGTGTTCCATTATTCGGCCATAAATACTTAAATACATAAATATTAAATATTAAATAACTGTAGGCCTGGCAACAGCCTTGCTCCTCGTCAGCACCTGCAAGGAATTCCTTATAAAGACATTTAAATAACATTTCATGAAGTAGGAATAATCAGATCCCTACAAATCAGGCCACCTCTAATTAAGCAAGAGGAAACATTTCACCAAGTAATTCTGAACATTGCATCAGGGGTGAACAACCTTTCATTCAGTAAAAGTAAACCGTTGCATTAGGTAAAATCAATCAGGAATAACCATTTCATCAGGCCAGAAATAATCAGCTCCCTATGTAGGGCAACATTTAACCATTCAGGAGAAAACCATTGCGTTAAGGGTAAACCATCTCATTAGCAGAAGTGAACCCTGGCACTAGCCAGCACTAAACATGTATAGGGCTAAAATGAGCCTTTAACTTTACTCCAGGCAGGGGTTAACTCGACTGGCCTCGGGTCTAGGGACATTCCAGAGTCTGGGCCAATTCTTATTGTGGTATGGGGCCAACGGGGCCCAGTCTCAAGTTCTCCCGAGGGGAGGGGTGGTTTCGGGGCCTCCTTTTCACTCCTGGGAGGCCCCGCTCTGCTCGTGTTGTCCGCCCCCCCCCGGGACGTTACCTGCGGGCTTCGGGCCTCGTCCGGCCCTTTGCGGCGGAATCAGAAGGCAAGGGAGGGCTCCTGCTCTCCGGGGGCTCACTTGGCCCCGTGCAGTCGGCAGGGGCTCCCGACTCGCTCCGAACCCCCGCGCCGGTGTCTCGCCCGATCCCGGGCCTTTCCTCAGCCTGGCAGCACTCTGGGCCAAATAGGAAGCAAGGGCGCTCCCGCAGCCGCCAATGGCAGCGCGGCCTGCGGGGCGCGACGTCAGGACCCAATAGGAGCGCAGCGGGGCGGAGTTGGTATCGACGCCCCCGTCACGTGAGGTGAGACGATTCCTTCAGGCCTAGCGCGGCCTGCTCTGACTCCGGCGGCCCTCTCCTGGCACAGAGGGCCGCTGCAACTATGCACCCCGCGGGGGGACTCCTCCAGGCACGTGCCGGTGGAAGCGGCGAACCTCGCACTCAGGCGCACTCCAAGGCAGCGATCCTGCAATGATGGGACGCTGGGCCGGGTGATCGGCATAGGTGGGTGGATGCATAGAGAAATTCTGCAGGGTCAGCAGAAACCTTTACCCTGGATGCGTGCGCAACTGAGCATGACGTGTAACTGGGGAGAGCTGGGGGCTTGACTTTAGCACTAGTAGAGGAGTCTGGTGTCTGGGATGTCAGAACGACCGGCACCTATAGCATATCTAGTATCTTATGTTTGGAGGATGTGTTGTCTGAAGTAAAAGGTCTCTCGGGCAGAGGCCGTTCAATACTGAATGCTAGTGCGTGCATATGGTTCTTCATGCAATGCGCGGGGGCCATGGGCCTACCATGGTAACGGGTGCAGTAAATTACTTGCAAGGAGACAGGAAGGCCGGGCCCTTCGCTCTGCAGGCTGGAATATGTTTACCTATTTCACTGAACTGGAATGTGTTTTTCGGAGACTGAGCAGATAACTGTAGGCAAAATACCGTCTTGGCAGGCAGGCCAGGCCGAGCCGGGCACCGCTCGCCTGAGCAGGAAGTAAGGTAGAGGTCAGGGATGCATACCTAAACTGCAGCTTTCAGAGACAGAAGAGACTCGGAGCCTCAATTAAGGGCCTGGCTCGACTGAGCCAGAAAAACGTGTGCTTCGCGTTATTTTAAACGTGTAACATGGAAATGCATTGGAAAAGCAGGCCTTGGTGCAGAATTAACGTTACATTCAGGGAAGGCCTAATAACTGACATGTCAATGTTAGACGGAAATGCAAATGCGTCTTTGTGGCAGGCACGGAAAGGAAATTACATGACATACATGAGGCACGGGTGCATGGTTAGGGTGCGAGTGGGGGTCACACTGACTACCTAAAATTTCTATTTCCTCATTCCCTCCTTGTCCCCTACTGCGCCCTTCAGGATATATCTATTTTCATGAGACCATCTATCTGTTCATATAACATCATTTGCTCATCTTTCTTCATTCGGGAATGGGAACGTGGACGGGGAATACAAGACGTGGCGCACAAGCCGCAAATCACTGGCCCACATTGCAGACAGAGACAACAACTGAATACTATGAGCAGTATTATTCCTAGGAATTACAGTACTTTCCATCCCCTGGCGGATATCACACTCGAGAGCCAACCGGACCATGTCCAGGAGCCAGGATTCTGGTGCATCTGGAGAGCAATCTTATGGAGTCTTGTTATTGCTTTGTACACTGACGGTGCGTTATTAGGAATAAACACACAACAACTGGATCCGATCACTCTACAAGCCCCGCCCCTATCGGCCAGGATGACGTCAAGGACAAGGCGGTTTTGAAGAAAAACAAGTCTCATAGCAGACTGTTCTTCCGTTAAGTTACCTAGAGCAGAAGTAGTCTCATTCACTACTGCTTCCAAAGTTCTGGTTAATCTATGTATTAATTTACTATTTTGAATGGGGCCTATGAAGAAAAAGAATCCTTTATTGAAATCGGTATATTGCTCCAATGTTGTTTCAGTCTGATCGACAATAGGGGACTCGATCTCCCTCTTATGTCTTATATGTACAAGGTGTGAATTTCGATGATAATCGGATGGGGCTAGAAAAACAGGTGGTAACAGAAATGCAATATAACATGTTCCATCCCAATCTAAGGGCAGACGTACATAAGCTGTCTGACCACAAATAAAATAAGAATGGCGGGAAGCTTTGAAAGTAGACTTTCCTTTATCACTGAATTCGACCACAGTATTACAATCACTGTGTCCAAGATGTACTGAACCATTCTTTTTAACGCATAATTCGCCTGTTACTGGTAATACTGTTATAAACGGTAAGTCCGTATTAGTCTCGGACTGGACGTTCAGAATCATGAGGTTAAGGGTAAAATTTCCTAATCCATACACTTCATTTTCTAGATCAGTCCCTGTCCTTTGGGGAAGGCCGTCCTTGTCTGGGAAACATGCTTTATTCATAACTGTATTCAGATTCCCCCATATCCAATTGCTTTGGGAAATTTTGGACTCACTGTCTAAGGAGGACATTAAAGTAAACCATGCTCCGCACAAACCATTATGTGTAAACGGATAGGGAAAGAGGGGCAGAGCTCCCTTTTATCTCTGATAAGGAGGGAGTCGGCCGCATACCCAGCAATTCGTGGCATTGCTGGTCTGATGAGAATGGTGTAACATACGGATAAAAGTGTTGTTGTGCAGTGCTAGACGATAGGACAATTCGTGTGGTGGCAGGTCACTGAAAGTGTGCTCTATGGTGTCATTAAAAGAAGAATGTACATGTGAGCCAAGAGGAGGAAAGAAAACATGTAACGTCCAGCTTATACGTATGATCGTAATACTCAGAAAAAACATAAAAAGCAATGAAATGATGCATCTACTACGCAGATTTTTACAGTATTTCATTTTCTTGACTTTCTGTCTATCTCTCTCACTATTTGGGTCTATCTCATACATGTCAGAAACCTGTCTAACCGCTTCACCCGAGGGGGACTTAAACAATTAAACGCTGTCTGACTTACTAGACCTCAACTTTGATTAATACTCCTGTTGCGGAGTTTTCTCAAACAGAGGGAGTTTAGAGTCTGTATCGGAAACGGGGCAGTCCTTGGGTAAAGTCTCTGGACACAGTCCATGAAAACGCTTGATGTGACTGGAATGGATCCAGCCTTTCCTTCCCTCGACTTTTACTGCGGTCCTCGTGGTCATCAACACCAGTTTCGGTTCCTTCCACCTGGGCTCCAGTGGGCTTGAACGGTCAAAATTTCTTATATGTACTAGATCTCCCGGAACGATTTCATGCGGTTTCACTTGGGTGTTGTCCGGGAAGGCAGCCGCGACCTGTGAACGACAAGAGAGTAGTGCAGACATCAAGGAAGCCAGGTAATCTGTCAGCATATTACTGTCAACATCTGTGATCTTACGCGGCATAGGCGTCCCCCACATATTCGGTGGTCTGCCAAAGACCACTTCGTACGGGGATAGCCCTGTTCTGGAATGAGCTACCATACGCATGTAAAAGAGGGCAACTGGCAAGGCTACCATCCAATCTACACCTTTTTCTGCACAGACTTTCGCTAACCGTGTTTTCAGGGTCTGATTATGTCTCTCAACGAGACCAGCTGCTTCGGGGTGTCGTACACAATGAAATTTCCACTGGTATCCTAACAGGAGTGATACCTGTTTCATGAGTTCGGACGAGAATGGCTGTCCATTATCTGAGTACACGACACGGGGCAAGCCGTATCGCGGGAAAAATTCACGGACCAACTGCTTGGCAGTGGTTACAGCAGTGTAATCTGGGACTGGGTACGCTTCTGTCCATCTGGAAAGGGCACATACAACTACGAGGACATACTTGAATCCTCGGCATCTGTCCATCTGGATATAATCCATCTGGAGGACTTCAAAAGGATGGTCAGGAGGATGGAATCCACCTTGTTCCACGGGAATGCCTTTGCCTGGGTTGAACTGACAACAGATCATGCAGGTACGTACTTTCTGTTTTGCTGCTGCACGTAAATGCTTGTTGAACCAAATATTCTGGATGCTATCTAGCATGGCTTTCTCTCCTAAGTGTGCTGGACTATGTGCTGTATTAATGATAACTTGAACCATAGAGTCGGGGAGAAACCATGTGGCTTTTCCCTTCGTCAACCATCCCTGATCTGTCTGGACCCCTCCTTGTTCAGTCCATTTCTTGATTTCGTCCGGAGTGGCATGTGTCTGTATGTCTAGTACATCTTGTGTGGGATCCCTGACTGTCAGGCAATGCGTCAGTGAAGTTACTTCAGTCTTTGTCATGTCAGTCGATATGTCTGTTTGAGTCTGAGCTGTAAGTTTGGCTGTTCGATCTGCCAGGTCGTTACCCTGGGAAATAGTGTCAGTAACTTTAGTATGTGCTTTGCACTTCATGATGGCTATGGCTGTAGGCAAGTGTATTGCTTCTAAGAGAGCTTGAATGAGGGGACCATGCTGGATCTTGGCTCCATGGGAGGTCAAAAAACCTCTCTCTTGCCAGAGAACGCCGAAGTCGTGTACAACTCCGAATGCGTACTGTGAATCTGTGTATATGTTTACTTTCAGGTTCTTGGCTCGTATACAGGCTTGGGTCAGAGCAATGAGCTCTGCTGCTTGAGCAGACAGTGTGTCAATACGATGTGTTTCTATGATTTCAGTTTCAGTAGTCACTGCATATGCGGCCACTAACTCTCCTGTGCTTGTTCTCATACATGAACCATCCACATAAAGCGTCAGGTCTGGGTCTGGTAATGCAATGTCTGTCAAGTCTTGTCTTGGTTTCGTAATTGTGTTAATGACTTCCACACAGTCATGTGGTGTAGGGTCTGTTGTGCTCGAGGGTAACAGTGTAGCAGGGTTTAATGTATTGCAACGTCTGATCTCTATGTGTGGCTGAAACAGTGTCAGTTCATAACCTGTCAGTCTTGCTTTGGTCAAGTGCTGAGTCTGTGTCCTGTTTAGGAGAACTTCCACAGAGTGTGGAACCTGTACTGTCAGGGGATGTCCTAACACTATGGAGTCGCTTTGTCTGATTGCTAGAGCTGTTGCTGCAACTGATTTTAGGCACGCAGGCAGAGCCTGGGCTACTGGATCCAATGTACTAGAAAAATAAGCACAATGCTTGTGTTTTCCTGCTTGATCTTGTGTCAGAACAGATAATGCTGTGCCATCGCGTTCAGTGACAAAAAGTGTAAAAGGTTTGCTGTAACATGGTGTCGCTAAAACTGGTGCTTGACATAGGGCTTTCTTCAATTCATCAAAAGCAAGTGTATGTTCCTGAGTCCAAGGGAGGACAGTCGAAGTCGCTGCCTCCTGTGTTGTCAACTGTATGAGTGGCTTTGCTAGATATGCATACTGAGGAATCCATTGTCTGCAGTAAGAAGTGAGGCCAATGAAGGCCCGTACTTCCTTTTGTGTCTTGGGCTGTGGAAGATGTGCAATTAACTGGATACGGTCAGGTGTCAACTGTCTACCCCTCTTGGACAGCAAGTGTCCAAGGTAAACCACTTGCTGGGCACAGAATTGCAACTTTGAAGGGGACACCTTGTGCCCCTTTTCTGCCAGAAAATATAGGACTGTCAGTGATGCACGTTCACAATCTCGTTCAGTTCGTGCGGTGATCAGCAGATCATCAACATACTGGAGTAGGGCAGTGTCAGTAGGCATGTGAATACTGTCTAGTTGTCGTTTTAAAGCTTGGCTGTAGATACTAGGGCTTTCTGTGAATCCTTGAGGAGCACGTGCAAATTTGAAGCTTCGGCCATTTAAACAGAATCCGAAAAGATACTGGCTTTCCGGATGAATGGGGACACTAAAGAAGGCGTTCTTGAGATCGATTACAGTGAAGAACGCAGCTTCTGAGTCAATAGCAGTCAATAGTGACGAAATGTCTGGGACCACAGGATACTGCGGTATTATGCATTTGTTTAATTCTCGGAGATCAATCACCAATCTGTAGACCGGCGGTGCATTCGGGTCAGTTCGTTTAAGAATCGGAATGACAGGAGAATTACATACATTGGAGTCAGTTTCTACAACCACTCCTTGTGCAATGAGCTCGTCAACAATTTTCAGTAAGGCCTCTACAGCATCAGGTGGTAACTTGTATTGTCGGATTCGGGGTAGTACAACTCCTTGTTTGAGAGTGACACGGTATGGTGTAATGTGCATACAACCTACATCAGTTGGGCCTTGCACCCATAAATGCTGTGGAACATTCTGAAGTCTGGGATCAAAATCTCTCAAAACATAATGACCTTTAAAATCACGTAAAAACAATCTCACTCCTTCCGGAGAACAACAAATCACTGCTCCTAGTGCTTTCAACGTTTTTATACCAAGCAAGTTTTCAGGACATGATTTCGTAAGTAACAAGTCTGTAGTTCGAGATAACGGACCAACTTCTAGGGGAACTGGTTTTGACACTTCATTAACAATAGGCTTTCCTGAAAATCCCAGGGAAACATTCTGTGAGCCTGAGAGGGGTGCCCCTGGAACCTCGTCATGACTGATGGTAGTTCTGCTCGCCCCTGTGTCAATCAAAAATTTTCTGTCTTTCCCTAATACCTGACTATGTACATAGGGACCCTCTTGATCTACAGGAACCTCGATAAGGGGCAAGCCAACCTCCCTCTCTAGGCTGTTTCATGAGTATTGCTGGTAATCTGGGTAGTCTGACTGAGCATACTGGTATATTTGTTGCGTGACATGCTGTGTGGCAGCTATGGGTTGGGGCTGGGGTACTGCTACTGTCTGTTGCGGATTCTGTGGAGGTTGCGTGTTCTGCGGAATATTTTGTGGAACATGTTCCTGTCTAGGTGGACGCGGTCTTTCTTTCGTTTTGCCAGTAGCTATATTGTATTTCAGGACAGTACATTCGTTTATATAGTGACCTGGCTGTTTACAGTAGTTGCAGTTCCCTTTAACAGGAGCTGCAGAATGACTGGTCGGTGTCGTACCCCTCTTCTGACCATCAACTGGGACAGACTGAGCAACAAGTACTTTCATTTTCGTGTCTTTCATGCGTCTCTGTTCGTGTTCGTGTTCTTCTCTAATTCGGTTTTGATGGTACTGTAACATTTGCAACATTTGGGAAGGGGTATTAGCTTGCCAGGTACTCTCTACCTTTAGTACTCTATTTTTAACCTGTGGTAAAGAATTCTCTACTAACTTGGTCACAAAAAGATGTGGGTATGATTCACTACTTGTCTTCAGGCCACTATTAATAATGAAACATTTCTCGAATCTGGAATAAAAATCACTAGTGTCTTCATCTTGTTTCTGTTTGCAGGCTGAGATAGCATCCCAGTCTTCCTTTTTAGTTGTCAATAACCTCGGCAAGACCTGTACTAATAATTCTGGTAATGCTTTAGCTTTTTCCCCAAGACCAGTACCAGGGACCCGCGTATTTTCTTCGTGTTCTAATTCTGCCCAATCAATCTTTTTCTCACCCACCTCCCATTCTTTTTCTTTAAGTTTTTCGTAAATCCCTGCAGGCAACAGAACTTTCAACATTTTAATAATATCGGGATACGTATACTCCCCCATGCGGAGCATGTCTTTTAATTCACGGTGAAACCCTGCTGGATCTTTATCGTGACAGGGTACTAATTTTTTCATTTCCAATAATTCCATTTTCGTTAAGGGTGTGTATACGAATACTCGTTCAAGCTCACCATCTGTCTTCCGGACTGGATGAACTTCTCGTAAGGGGTTCTGTCTGTCTATGTAAAATGTTTTCCGTACTGGAGGTGGAACGGGAACAAAATGTGGAGTCAGGAAAGTCCTGTATTTGTGTCGCTGTTCTAGAATGATGTTAATTAAATCAGTACCTAGGCCTCTCCATCTACCTAGGAGTAACTCTTCCAATATATTATATAGGGGACCTGGATCAGAATGCTGACTTTCATACAATGTAATGAGATGTTGAATCATGTACATACCAGCTAATCGCTGCTCATCTGGGGAAAGATTCAAAAGTGTTTGCGCTACTGAATCATCTTTATATACACTAGTATTGCCAGCCCATTGTACTGCTGACCGGGCTAGTTCCTGTTCATGCATGGAGCTAAGTTCACTGTAACCTATTCGTTGTTTCAGTATTTTATCAGTGGCTTGGAATAGATGCTCAAGAGAACATTGTTCTGGTATGGGAGAAAGAAAACTTTTCCTGCATTCTAGGCGTATGGGTTTGTCAAAGGGTCTCGCCCTACCCACGTACGCTATTCTATTTGGGGTTTCAGTTTCTATATCATCGTCTTCTGAGACTTCATCCTCCGCTTTATCGGCCTCTCTCGCTGCTCTTTCTCTCTCGTGTATGTCTACAATTACTTTACGAATCTTTCTGTACATGGCTTCTATACAACCTTGTCTACTATGTTTACCATCGGCTATGTTATCACTCCATTTTGTCAAGACATTCATCTCTTCTTTATTATAACCGGGCTGGTCTTGTTCCCTTATCAAACAATTTATCAGAAACTGTAAGATCATATTTTGAGTCTCCACCTTCCTGTGTGCCATGGCCTCGTGAATACTTTCTGGTCTCTCCCCCGTTCTAATAAAATGATATATGTTGTCTAAATGTTCCCGCATATCTGGTAAAATAGCCAAATAGTTTGTAACACGTCGTAGATGTATTGAATATAGAATCATATGGTCTTCGCCTGGGACTAGATCATATCTGCAATCAGTGAGGTACTGTTTAAGGGCTGCGTATGTAGTTACTTTTGGTGTACGTTGTAATGCTGCTTCTCTTAGTGTTGTTCGTTTTACTTGAGGCGGGGTGATAGGGATACCTCCTACTGCTCCTCCTGAAGTGTGATCGTCAACTATTACTGGTTGTGCTGTCGCTGGTGGTAGTGTAGCTGGTGTAGTAGAAGTAGGTGTAGGCAATGTAGGTTGGCCCTGGGTTGCTGGCGCATTAAAGGGATTACCAGGACCAGTGGCAGGAGGGACAGTAACAGTGGGGGAAGACGTGGAGGATACATGGTGCTGAGGAGGATTATTTGAAAGAGGATTTGTATTTGCATATTCTGGGACAGCGTCATCTAAGTAAGAAGAAAGGAAAATTTCCGCTGCGGTCTGTTTATGACGGAGTTTAGTTGGAACCAGTGGTGGCGGTATATTACTGGATACTTCCGAGGTGGCCTTAGGTAGGCCCTCGGCAAGAAGGGGGTACATGCCTTTCATAAGGGCATTTCTTTGTCGGTCTAATTGTTCTGCTCTAACTCGTTCACCTTCTTCTAGTAGTTCTTTTTCTTGGGCTTTTTCTGATGATTCTCTACTTTTCTCTGCTTTCCTAAGTTCTTTCTCTGTTCTTCTATGCGCTTCTTTACGCCACAATTCTATGGCATCTTTCTGGGATTGTCTGGCTTTCTTTTTCCACAATGCTTCTTCTACTCTCATGATGCAATCAGCATCCCATGTCCCTGAGACAGGCCATCTATATTTCTCTTCCAGATCTTTGGTATAGGCAACCCATAAGTCTAAGTACAGTATGGCATCTAAGCCATGTTTATGGTACATAAAATGTCCGGGAGTGTCCCTAGCCGGGACGGGAACTGCTTCTTCGAGTATCCCTTTCCTGGTTCCTATCTGACGTAATTTCGAAAACAGCGGCATATTTGAACTTACTTGAGCGTGAACACAATAAACACAGTAATGAATAGCAAACAATCATTCATACCACGACATTAAACACATTAAAACATTTCAGACTAATACTATCTGGTACAAAGAAAAACATAAATTCTGAAAATCTCGAGAAACAATACTAGAATACTGGATTACTAGAATACTGGATTACTAGATGCACTGCTAAAACAGTACAGACATACCGGTCCCATAAAGAGACACGTCATACCATATCCACCTAAGTGAACACGTCTTGACCGGGTCTGTGTACCCAGACTCGTCTTGACCGGGCACAAATTAATGAACCCGTCTAGATGCGCCCCAGCAACGGTACTCACCGGGAAGCAGAACTGAAGGCCTCGGAAACTCGACACTGCACTGGACTGGACTGCTACGGCGTCTGGCTGCTACTACGCATGCGCTTCGGGACAGGTGGGCCTCCAGATACCTCGGACCTTGCTCTCTCGGCTTGGGCTCTGGTCGGGACTCTCCGCATTCCTCACCGCCTCGTCTGGATGCCGGACCGCAGTCTCCGTCTCCTCCGTGGGCCTGAGGGAGATAGCAGGAAAACCCGCAGGTGTGCACAGGAGTCCGTCACGGCTGTAGAAGGGGTCAGGGGCCTGCGTTACATCGCCGGCGCGTGGGGAAGGGGAGGGGTCCCTATTCGGGTGCCAGATTTTGTGGTAAATAAAATTACCGGGACTATTTTTCTATAAATTAAATGACAATAAGAATAGCTCAATAAAATGAGAGGCAGAGTCCGTGGTATCTGAGTCATACGGGCTTTATTTAAGTGGCTCGAGACACTGGACATCGGGTTCCATCACCACTAAGGTTCTGGAAGGGATATTCAACATTTTATTAACATCACACATTATATATAGTAAAACTGTATAATGGAAATGAATACAGTAGGCGTAACGAGTGAAAAAGAGAGAAGATAAGAACACATGTGCGTAAAGAAGGTGTGTACAGGGGCGTACACGGAGGTGTGTGCTGGAAGCGTCACAGAAGTGTCATAGGTGGGTGGATGCATAGAGAAATTCTGCAGGGTCAGCAGAAACCTTTACCCTGGATGCGTGCGCAACTGAGCATGACGTGTAACTGGGGAGAGCTGGGGGCTTGACTTTAGCACTAGTAGAGGAGTCTGGTGTCTGGGATGTCAGAACGACAGGCACCTATAGCATATCTAGTATCTTATGTTTGGAGGATGTGTTGTCTGAAGTAAAAGGTCTCTCGGGCAGAGGCCGTTCAATACTGAATGCTAGTGCGTGCATATGGTTCTTCATGCAATGCACGGGGGCCATGGGCCTACCATGGTAACGGGTGCAGTAAATTACTTGCAAGGAGACAGGAAGGCCGGGCCCTTCGCTCTGCAGGCTGGAATATGTTTACCTATTTCACTGACCTGGAATGTGTTTTTCGGAGGCTGAGCAGATAACTGTAGGCAAAATACCGTCTTGGCAGGCAGGCCAGGCCGAGCCGGGCACCGCTCGCCTGAGCAGGAAGTAAGGTAGAGGTCAGGGATGCATACCTAAACTGCAGCTTTCAGAGACAGAAGAGACTCGGAGCCTCAATTAAGGGCCTGGCTCGACTGAGCCAGAAAAACGTGTGCTTCGCGTTATTTTAAACGTGTAACATGGAAATGCATTGGAAAAGCAGGCCTTGGTGCAGAATTAACGTTACATTCAGGGAAGGCCTAATAACTGACATGTCAATGTTAGACGGAAATGCAAATACGTCTTCGTGGCAGGCACGGAAAGGAAATTACATGACATACATGAGGCACGGGTGCATGGTTAGGGTGCGAGTGGGGGTCACACTGACTACCTAAAATTTCTATTTCCTCAAGGGCAATAGATAGACTGAGGGCGATAGATAGAGTGAGGGCGATAGATAGAGTGAGGGCTATAGATAGATAGAGTGATAGATAGAGTAATTATGTGGCGTGTAATTATGTGGCACTGAGTGGTATTTGGAGTGTATGTTGCATTGAGTGCAGTGTAATTATGTGTCATGTAATTATGTGGCACTGAGTGGTATTTGGAGTGTATGTTGCGTTGAGCGCAGTGTAATTATGTACCATATAATTATGTGGCACTGAGTGGTATCATGAGGAGGGTATGTTGTATTTAGTAAAGTGTAATTGTGTGGCGTGTAATCATGTGGTACTGAGTGGTATTGTTTAGGGTGTATGTTGCATTGTAATTATTTAGCATATAATTATGTGGCACTGAGTGGTATTGTGTGGAGTGTGTGTTGCATTCAGTAGAGTGTAATTATGTGGCATGTAATTATGTGGCACGGAGTGGTATCTGGAGTATATGTTGCATTGAGTGCAGTGTAAATATGTGGCGTGTAATTATGTGGCACTGAGTGGTATTTGGAGTGTATATTGCGTTGAGCGTAGTATAAAAATGTAGCATATACTTATGTGGCACTGAGTGGTATTTGGAGGGTATGTTGCATTGAGTGCAGTGTAATTATGTGGCATGTACGTATGTGGCACTAAGTGGTATTTGGAGTATATGTTGTGTTGAGCGCAGTGTAATTATGTAGCATATAATTATGTGGCACTGAGTGGTATTTGGAGTGTATGTTGCATTGAGTGCAGTGTAATTATGTGGCATGTAATTATGTGGCACTGAGTGGTATTTGGAGTGTATGTTGCGTTGAGCGCAGTGTAATTATGTAGCATATAATTGTTGCACTGAGTGGTATTATGAGGAGTGTATGTTGTATTTAGTAGAGTGTAATTGTGTGGTGTGTAATTATGTGGCACTAGGTGGTATTGTTTGGACTGTATGTTGCATTGTAATTATGTAGCATATAATTATGTGGCACTGAGTGGTATTGTGTGGTGTGTGTGTTGCATTTATTAAAGTGTAATTATGTGGCATGTAATTATGTGGCACTGAGTGGTACTTGGAGTATATGTTGCATTGAGTGCAGTGTAATTATGTGGCGTGTAATTATGTGGCACTGAGTGGTATTTGGAGTGTAGGTTGAATTGAGTGCAGTGTAATTATGTGGCGTGTAATTATGTGGCACTGAGTGGTATTTGGAGTGTATGTTGCATTGAGTAGAGTGTAATTCTGTTGCGTGTAAGTATGTGGTACTGAGTGATATTATGATGACTGTATGTTGTATTCAGTAGAGTGTAATTGTGTGGCGTGTAATTATGTGGCACTGAGTTGTATTGTTTGCAGTGTATTTTGCATTGAGTGCAGTGTGATTATATAGCTTATTATTATGTGGAACAGAGTGGTATTGTGTGGAGTGTGTGTTGCATTCAGTAGAGTATAATTATGTGGTGTGTAATTATTTGGCACCGAGTGGTATTTGGAGTGTATGTTGCACTGAGTGCAGTGTAATTATGTTGCATATAACTTTGTGGCACTGAGTAGTATTTGGAGTGTATGTTGCATTGAGTGCAGTGTAATTATGTGGTGTGTAATTATGTGGCACTGAGTGGTATTTAGAGTGTATGTTGCATTGAGTGCAGTGTAATTATGTGGCACTGAGTGGTATTTGGAGTGTATGTTGCATTGAGTGCTGTGTAATTATGTGACACCGAGTGGTATTTGGAGTGTATGTTGCATTGAGTGCAGTGCAATTATGTGGCGTGTAAATATGTGGCACTGAGTGGTATTTGGAGTGTATGTTGCATTGAGTGCAGTGTAATTATGTGGCGTGTAATTATGTGGCACTTAGTGGTATTTGGAGTGTATGTTGCGTTGAGCGCAGTGTAATTATGTAGCATACAATTATGTGGCACTGAGTGGTATTGTCTGGAGTGTATGTTGTATTCACTAGAGTGTAATTAGAGTGTAATTATGTGGCACTGAGTGGTATTGTGTGGAGTGTGTGTTGCATTCAGTAGAGTGTAATTATGTGGCACTGAGTGGTATTTGGAGTGTATGTTGCATTGAGTGCAGTGTAATTATGTGGCACTGAGTGATATTTGGAGTGTATGTTGCATTGAGTGCAATGTAATTATGTGGCGTTGTAGGAGAGTAGGGTCTGCTTTCCTATGGTCACCCCAGATTTTTGCTTTTGCTTCACTGGTTTTCGACATAATGTGGCTGTGGGCCTGCTAATCAGACCCACAGCCTGCTGTTCTCTCTCTAAATTCACATCCATGTACTTTAGGTACATACCCAATTGGACATTGGTTCACCTTATCAGCCCCTGTACAGTGTACTATAGGTACCCAGGGCATAGGTGTATCCAAGGCCTACCAGGGGCTGCAGCATATCTTTTGCCACCCCTGGCTGGCTACCCAAACTGACACAACTGGTTGATCACTCAGCTGGGGCAAGGTCGTGTAATCACCCCTTGCTTAGATATAGTATACCTATACCTAAACCTATATCTGGACATATATATACACCTATAAGTCACTCCTATGGCAGGCCTTAACAATCCTGGAGGCAGAGTGCTTGGTTTTATGTGAGATGGTGCTCTAGCATGAGCTGAGCCTGTCTGCAGCTGTCGGGACCAACTCCCTTAGCTGTTCCGGGATATTGCCATACCATATACTCCTAAGTGCATTATAATCCTCGCGGTTACTTGCTAACTTTGGTTTGGCTTTATCAAAACATGTCGTGTAAGGTGTCATACACTTTGGAATACTACCCCCTCGCCAGTCCTGCGACGGGGATAGCATTCCACCCTTCTAGAGGGAGAAGACATGTTACTTTGCTTAAACGCGGTTAAATCTAACCAAAGCCCCAGCATCACAAAATGTATGCTGCTGCCAGTGACACGAGTCTGGCCCCCTGCTGCTGACCGAAACTCCGGCAGGGGAGGCCTGGACAATAGATATCCTGTCACAGGGAGGTGTTACACCACCCCAGACAGGAGATAGTGGATTGTAGCAGGGAGGGTTGAATGAAACTAGACACTGCCTGGGGAGCACAAGGCTTCCCATGCATAGACCAGTTCAAACCGGTGCTGGGACACTCAAGTCAAGTCAAGTCAAAAAGTTTTTATTTGTGTTGGTACTAGACAGAGGACCACAAATATAACATTAAACAATCAATAAAAAGAAGGTTTCATCACTAATCAATATAAAGGTAAAAAAGATTTTAAAAATAATAACATACAAATTCATTTGGTGGCTGTTTGCACACTGTTAATAGTTCTTTTACCGATGTAAATCTGCAGGTTCGGTATATGGGATCAAGGTGTCTTGCACGTGCTATTGTTACGTTGGAACTAGGGCATACAAATAATAAGTGCTCAATGTTCTGATCACCCCCTTGACAAAGAGAACATAATGGGGATCCTCCGGGTAACCATCTTGATGAAAAGGTTAACACAGGTAAGATGCCTAGTCGCAACATTGTGATCACCCTCCTTGCACCATGCGTAAGGGAAAACCCAATATATGGCTGGACATATTTGTACTCCAGTGATTCTACAAAAGGTTTGTAGGTAGATAAATTTGTTAAAATGTGCAAAGTCAAGTTCATAACTCAATGTAGGGGTAAACATTTTAAGAAAAGTTTCAATTGCGATACTGACCAAGTGAGCAAAATGTACGGGCTAATTTTGGCCATTTGAAATACAACAGTCATATTCCCGAAAAAAGTTTGCTTTGTGGCATCTAAATCGAAAGTCTCGTTTTTAAGCAAGAATCTTAATGTTCCCTCTTTTGCGTGGAGGAGATTGTAGGCCCACCTAATAACGTTAGCCACAGCTGTAGCATAAGAACTTGTAATAGAAAATTCTAATCGTAAAGCTTGGACTGGTATGGAATCTGAGACCTTCATGATTCTTTTCAGAATTTTTCCTTCTTTACTGTCCATATAAACCCACTGCTTTATAGGGATGTACTCCGTCGCGTAGGATAAAACAGGGGGAATCTTTGCTCTGTATATTTTTAATAGTGAGGAAAAATGCCTGTTCCCATTAGCACTGTAGAGTCTAGAGAGCGCCCCGGCATGTAATTCGGATTTCCTTTTTAAGTTGTTTATCTGTTTTGTATTTTTTAAGTTCTTTGAGAGAATCCTACCAAGGTATGTGTATTCGTCTACTTCTTCTATCTTTTCTCCGCCAAGCCTCCAGCAGTATTTAGCACTTTGTTTCCTCCCCGAAAAAGCTACAACTTTTGTTTTCTTTAGATTTGGAATTAAGAAATTATCTTTTGAATATTTGTGCAAGATATCTAGAAGTTTTTGCAGTCCAAAAGGAGTAAGATCTAACATCACTGTGTCGTCAGCATAAAGCAACGCATGTATACTTTGTTTAGCGATTTTAGGAGGCAGACTTAAGCCCTGTTGTAGATGATGTGGCAGGTCACTGAGATATAGGGAGAATAGTATCGGAGCTAGAAGGCACCCTTGTTTAAGTCCGTTAGCTGTTTTAATTGTTTTCGTTAAGCCTTTTTCACCCCCCCATTTGTACTTGACACCAAGTATTGGTATGGAGATTTACTATGATCTGCAGCAGATGTTCCGGTATACCTAGTCTCCTTAGTTTGTTCCATAATGTTGGTCGATCAACGCGGTCAAACGCGGTAGAATAGTCTATGAATGCTGCATATACAGCCTGAGTTTTCCGTACTACATATTTGTCAAGGATGGCCTGGATGATTGCAATATTGTCAGTGACGGAATGGTTAGGTCTAAAACCTGCTTGAAACATAGGTATTAGACCCAGCGAGAAAGCCCAGTCTTTCAATCGATCTAGTACCTCTGCGGCGAAGATTTTCCCTGTAGCATCCATCAGTGCTATTTGGCGGTAATTGCCTGCTAAGATTTTACTCCCCTTTTTATGTATGGGGATGATGATACTCCCCTGCCATGACTTTGGTATTTGTCCGGTGTTAAAGATGTAATTAAAGAGGGGTGATAGCATCTGACTCCACTCCTTAGGGTCTGCTTGCAAGACCTTGATGGGTATTTGGTCAGGGCCTGAGGCACCAGTGCTTCTTGCTTTTCGAATATGCGTTTCTATAGATATTGCCGAGGTTTTAGAGATCGGTGAATTATTCTTTTCCATGATGTTATCGGCGCCTTTTTCCTCTAACTTAGTTAGATTTGCTTTATATAGATCAGTCAAGTAAATTTCCCAATCGTTCGGTGGAACCGGTATAGCTTGAAGTTTCTTTTTTGTTTCAGTTATTTTGGCGATTAGGGACCAATATTTACGCTGGTTATATTTTTTTGCGGCTATTTGAATGTCAACCCAATTACGATCTTGCAATATTCTTTTGTAGCTAAGTTTCTCTCTTCTTAATTGATTTTTTAGTTTATTGATTTCTTTCTTGATTGAAGGAGAAAAGTTCACATATTGAGCACGTATGAGTTTATTGAGCTTTTTCGCAGTTTTTGAGTTCCGGGTTTTGTTTTTATTGTTCTTCTTGTTATTTCCTGTTGGGACCTGTTGTAGCTTGTTTAGTAGAGCACATTTAAGTTTCTCGATTATGTATTCAAAATTTGTTATTGGATCATCAGAATATGTTTTCGTTAGAAGTTGAGTGTGTATGATCAATGCAGATATATTGTCCAAGGTTGATGAGTTCCAGATGATGCGTCTCTGGTCAGTGTTTACCAGAATTGTGCTTCTATAGAAGATGATCTGACTTTCAGGTGAAGGGTTAGCCAACCAGTGTGTGGTTAGGTGCATCAGTGCATGATCACTCTCTTCTGTGAAATTAGAATGCAAATACGTGACTGTCTCCAGCAATTCCATACCGCAGATGATGTAGTCTATAATTGAAAAGGTTCCATTTCCCCGTCTGGTATACGATGCCGGACTATCTCCTTCCACATTGCCATTCAAGATTACCCCATTTAGATTAGGCAATAATGATAGTAGCAGTTTACCTCTTTTATCTGAATGTATACCTTTAGGGAACTGTGGAGTTGAAATTTCCAGTGATTCTTCTTTGTATAAGTTTACCCACTTTCTAATTTCGGAGTTAGAGATTTTGCCATTGAGATCGCCCATGATTATATATGACATATGAAATTGATCTTCTATTATCTGCGTGATGGTTTCCATGATATCGGTGAATAGGGTATCTTGATTTTACCAGGAGGGGCATATACATTGAAGAGCAGGATTGCCTTTTGTGGGGCTGTATTATGTATTTTTAGAGAAACCTTAATGCACTGTAAGTTATCGAGGTTGGTCTCAACCATCTCCTGGGCCCACAAGTATTCTTCCCTCAGTAGGATAGCCAAACCACCTTTAGCATGGCCCCGGTTGGTTGCTTTTGCAGGAGTATCATAAACATAGTAACCTTTCTGGGAGAAGGATTCAGTTGCCCAAGTTTCTTGCAAAGTCAGGATATCAGGCTGGTTACTCGTGGCTTCAGTCATTTTATTCTTAGTTTTTCCAGCCATATTCCACGAGGTAATCTTTAATCCATTGTTAAACAAGATGTTGTCGGCAATTGATGGTTTTGTTGCTATTCAATGTCTCCGAGACCCAAGCCCAAGACTTTGTGCTATTGTTGACTTCCTTTACTTCTGAATCTTGGTACCAGACTACCCTTTCACCGTTGTTCACATGAATTTTCAGGGTATCCTTCCCTGGATAGATAGATCCTGAATAAGTTGATCCTGGATCTTCTGATACAAAAGAGATTCTGAGAAAAATTTTGGATTGCGTGCTAGAATTTAACCGAATACGATCGTTGGACCTTTTGTAGGTTTTGTTTTCCTTTGGTTCCGATCTTTCAATTACATCATATCCACATTTATGAAGTATCTCCTTTTCATTAAGAATGATCCCAGGAAGAACTGATGACCAAAATGATACCATCGCTATTTTGGTATTATCTTTTTTGGGAAAAATCACTAAATCTATTTCGTTACTGGTCAATGATTGTAGAGGCCGTATATGGTGGAGAAGATTGATAATCCTTCCTCTATTAAGTGGAACGTTATCAGTAGGAAAAAGTTCTTCAAATTGTAATAATTTGGACTGTGCCACTTCACCACATTGAGAGTACTTGTCATCATCTTCTCCTGCCCCTTTATTTCTTTGTCCTGTTTTTGTGAATAGCCTGGTTGGAAGGTATTCATCCGCTCTTGCCTTTAATGATTGTGTTTTCTCTGCAATTTTTCTGTCACTGGTTTCCCCTTTTTTTGTGGTATTAGGGTTTATAATTTCATCTTCTTGTTCCTCTCGGTGTTTTTGAGGTGTGATAGGTTTTTGAAATTTACGCTTGCGGGTTTTCTTTTTATGAATCCTTCTTAATGGTTTTTTCCTCCTTTTTTTTCTTCCTTCTTGCTCAGTTTCTGTTCATTTATTGGTTATTTCTCCTTTTGCAGTATCAGGTATGTTATTAGTGCTGTTTTCCTGAACGTCTTGGACAGAATCATTTTTGTGCATATCAGTTTTGGTAGGTTTTGAAAAAATTGGGTACTGTTTTGCAGTTTTTAGAGGTTTTTCTCTGAATAATTTTTATTATAGATTCGTTATGGGTTTCCAACTTTTACCTTTTTTGTTTTTCTATTTTTGATGTTTCTGATGTCTGAGTACTAGAATCACATTTTGTTTGCTCCTGTACGTTATTGTGATTAATTGAGTTGTTCTTTTGCATTTGCTTAGTGTTAGATGTTAGTTGATTTTTCGCTGCTTCGGAGGATTCTTTTTTCCTTTTTTCTTCTACTAGGAACTTTAGTATACCAATTTGGACATCTAAAGTTTGATCAGAATTTTCTAGAATGTGTCCTAAAAAGGAAAGGACCGATTCCAAGATTTCCTGTAGAGAAAAAAGAGCCTTTGACATTGGTGTTGTGGTATTAGCAAAATTATTGTTTTTGAGTGAGAAAGAATCCAAAGAAGAATCAAGTGCAAGAGCTTGATCTGATGTTTTTTTCAAAAAACTATTAATTCTGATTTACTTTCCACTGACTTCAAATTGTTTCCACGTGGATCCTCGGTTTGGTATGAGTTCCCAAAGCATTTTATTGGAGTTGAGGATTTTAAAAGAATTGCCTCGTGGTCCAAGGATTGTAGGTCCTGTGAAGAGTAGTTAAGCTTGTTATTCAGTTCAGGTTCCAGATTGCTCAAATTTTGGGTCGATTGAAGTTTCATAGAAGAACACATTTTTTCCTCTATATTTGTTGGTGGAATAAGGTTATTTTCTGTTTCCGGAATATTCGTATATAGTTCCCTTTTTGATGTTAAGGCAGAAAAGTAATTGCTAATTGCCAGGGTCCGAGTTATCCAGCCGTGTTTTATTGCTTTATCTGAGGATTTCCTGACTGCGTCCTCTGTGCCCATTCGCTTCATAAATATTGTGCGAGATCGTAGTTTTTTGAATCCCATTTCACTTTCCTGTCGTAGGCCTGATGGTATTAGTGATGATGGTTTCCCCAAAGATTTGTTTTTTGGTTGCTATTGGAACTTCAGCACGTTTCACTATCACCCTTCACCTTACTCTCGGTTGCTTTGTTGTGCACTTACCACTTTTGTATTCGGATTGGATTCCTTGTCACAGAATTGCACTGTAAGTGTGGGTTTTGGACACAGATGTTAATAGGGTGGCCCGTCCCGTCCTTGTACGTCCCCGGACGGCCACAGGCGGCCCGCCCTTTGCCCGGGCTTCGCCCGGCGTCCCGCGAGACGGTCCCACTTCTATGTTTATACTTGGGAGAGCGGCCGTGGGCGGGGCAAGCAGGGGGTGCTGACCAGATGTCGTCAGGTCTCGCAGGGACTCCTGGAACAGTGAGTCCCTGCAGCGCAACACCCTTGCAGCCTCTCCACGCCGCGGCGGCTGGTCAGATGTTTTTCAGGCAGATGGAGGCAGAGCCACACGCAGCGGCTCCCGCGCAGCGGGAGCGGCAAGTCGTAGAGATTTCACCAGTAGAGACACTGGCAGAGCGGCCAGGTAGGGTTTCTGTGCTCCAAACACTCCAAACGCTTTAGCAGGATTATCCACTCAGAGCTGGGACACTCCAGTCCCAGCTCTGGCGCGAAACTGGACAAAGGGAAAGGGGTGTAACCACCCCCTTCCTGGGTTCCACCCATAGGAAGGACCTAGCAGGTAATCCAGCCCCTTGATTGAGAATAAAGGTAGGAGCTCTGCCCAAGAGCATTAGATTATCCTGAACGAAACTTTGATACAGAACTCTTGACCCTTCGACATCCCACTCGACGTGGAAGACTGAAGAATCTCCCTTGTGGTCAAGGAGTGACCACCCTGTGCAAACAGGCACCATCCAGCGCCCAACGGTTTGCTTTGTTGCAGTTCCCGCCGGAACTCGAGCGACAGAGATCGACAAGACCCAGCTTCCCTGACTTCTAACAGCCCGATCCACAGTCCCAGCGAATCTGAGACCCGTGGAGGCGACGTGAAGCGTGGAGCCGGCCATCTTGGAAAGACTGCGAAGTGCTGACCGTACAGCTCCTGAGGCACCCTCAAAGCTGTACATTGGGGTTTGAGAAGCCCCTGCCCCGAGCAGCTTGTGCACCGAAGATCTCCCCTCCACACTCCTCGAGTGCTGTGTGGGGCCCTTTTGCATTTTTCTGCTCGACGCTTTGGTCCAGTCGCTTGCCCGTTGGCTAGTGGCCCCAGAACCGACGAACCTTGAAATTTGCACTGCTAGTCTGGTTGCTCCAGACTTGCCCTCGCTCCCCTAAAAAGGAGCCACCGCTCTGGCCTTCCTGGTCTGAGTAAGAAGCGATCTTCGAATCCTGCGTGGGTTGCATTTGTCAAGGTCTGTTTGCTCCGATCCGGAAGCAGACACCGCCGACAGCGAGAGCCTTCTTGGGACAGCTACTGCTCCAATCCTGGTCATCGTCGATGCCCCAGAGTCCACGTGGCAGCGGAGTAAAGCTTCACGACAACCACCTGATTGCGCCCGACATCGCCTGGTTCCTTCCTGGTTCCATCCTGGTCACTGGCTAGTGACCCAGACTCTGTCCCCTCTGCTTTCAGGTACTCTACATCTTCGATCCACCCTTGGATCCAACCGGACTCTTCTCTCCTGGCCGCCTGCAGCATCTTCATCTCCAGGCTGCATAGATCTACACGACGAAATCCAACACACTTTGGCACCTATGCACCCGCTTCCTGTGGGTGAGGTAACGAACTAACACCGGTGCTCCTGTAGTGGTTTACACCTCTAGTGTCCTAGTTTAAAGTGTGGTAATTCTATTCCAGTCGGAAGACTTCCAAAACAGTAACTCTTTAACTTTTACGCGCCATTGACTTTGCATTGGTGCATGCGTGTGCTTTAGGCACTGCAACCGTGTCCCGCGGGCCTCTCCCGACTTTATCACTGCCAGTCCTGAGTAGTCTCAGTGATTCACAACACCCTAGGCCTTACCATTGTTCGAGAGGTGGTACTTAAACCACTATTTTAGTATATGGTTTGAGTGGCCACCGGGCCTATCCAAGATTGTGCAACTTTTGAATGTTTAACTGTGCTTTTGTTTAAATGTGAGGGCGCAGTGTGCGTGGCCTAAAGTAGTGTGAGGGCGCAGTGTGCGTGGATTAAAGTAGTGTGAGGGCACAGTGTGCGTGGCCTAACGTAGTGTGAGGGCGCAGTGTGTGTGGCCTAAAGTAGTGTGAGAGCTCAATGTGTCTGGCCTAAAGTAGTGTGAGTGCGCAGTGTGTGAGTGCGCAGTGTGTGATTGCGCAGTGTGTGTGGACTAAAGTAGTGTGAGGGCGCAGTGTGTGTGGCCCTAAGTATTGTGAGGGCGCAGTGTGTGTGGCCTAAAGTAGTGCAAGGGAGCAGTTTGCGTGGCCTAAAGTAGTGTGAGGGCGCAGTGTGCGTGGCCTAAAGTTGTTTGAGGTCACAGTGTGCGTTGCCTAAAGTAGTGTGAGGGCACAGTGTGCGTGGCCTAAAGTAGTGTGAGGGCGCAGTGTGTGTGGCCTAAAGTAGTGTGAGGGTGCAGTGTGTGAGGGTGCAGAGTGTGTGAGAGTGGAGTGTGTGTGAGGGTGCAGAGTGTGTGAGGGCGCAGTGTGTGTGGCCTAAAGTAGTGTGAGGGCTCAGTGTGTCTGGCTAAAAGTAGTGTGAGTGCACAGTGTGTGAGTGCTTAGAGTTTGAGTGCTTAGTGTGTGAGTGCGCAGTGTGTGATTGCGCAGTGTGTGAATGCGCAATGTGTGTGGCCTAAAGTAGTGTGAGAGCACAGTGTGTGAGTGCGCAGTGTGCGAGTGTGCAGTGTGTGAGTGCGCAGTGTGTCTAAGTGTCAGTATAATGTACATGGTGCTCATGTAAATCACTCCAGTGCCTTCAGTTACACAAGTGAGGGCACAGGACATGGCTGAAGCAGGGGGCTGAGTAAAACAGAGCATGGAAAAGGAGGTGGTGGGTTTAAAAAAAAACCATGGTGGCAAGCAGGTCAGGGGCTAATGGGTTAACACAACAAATGCATGCCTAAGGTAGAGCTGCGAGGCATTGCCTCGGGTCAAAAGCAGCTGGGGTGTTGTGTGTAAACAACAAGCTCTGGCATTGCACGGAGTGGAGCGGATTCCTTTGAAGTGTAAACCAGCATGAGTGCAGAGAGATGCTCACAGGCTGCCAAATGGTCTGCAATGTGCACGCGCTCGCACACATACATTGTAGGCAATCCGCCTAGAAAAGCCTTTGGGTGCATTTTTTATATCCCCTACATAATATCTTGCCAACAAGCATTGCTAAAGCAATGCCTTACACGAGACCTAAAAACCACCTGAGGACGCTGGGGTTATTCCCTTTGTTACGACTCATCCACAAGAGGGGGACGTGATCAGTATACAGGACAAAAGGAGATCCCTCCAGATAATAGTGTAACTTCTCTACAGCCCATGTTATAGATAAGCACTCTTTCTCAACCTTAAAATATTTCTTCTCCCTTGGAAATAATTTATGGCTGATTAAGAGGACAGGGCGCTCAAGGCCTTCTTCTGTTTGTTGGGAAAGAACGCCCCCAGACCTACTTCCGAGGCATCTGTTTGTAGGATAAAGAGTTCCCTGAAGTTGGGTAAAATAAGGATAGGGCTGGACGTTAAGGCTCGCTTGAGCTCACGGAATGCCTTTCTGGCTGCTTGTGGGGGATTTACCAGGTCTTTGTTCCTTTTCTCTTTCTTCAGTAGGTCAGTTAGCGGTGCTGCTATTTCAGAATAATTGGATATAATCCGGCGGTGGTAGCCTAGTAAGCCATAAAAGGGATTTAATGCCTTTCTTAGTGGTAGGGAAGGGGGTGTCTAAGTTCTCACTTTCTCTTGTTGGGGAGCGATAGCCCATCCCCCAATAGATAGCCCAAATATTTGACTTTGGTGAAGCCTATCCTGGACTTTTTGGAGTTCACATGGAGCCCTTCAGTCCTAAGTGTTCGGAATACCTTCCAACAATGGACGAGATGTTTTTCCCAGTTAGGGCTAAATATTATGATATTGTCTATGTAGGCTAAGGAGTACTCTTGCTGTTGGCAAAGAACTTTATTCAAAAGTCTTTGGAACGTTGTTGGTGCTCCATGTAACCGTACAGTAAACTTGTATAAGCCATTAGGGGTGCTAAAGGCGTTTTTTTCTTGGTCTTCCTGTTTAAGTGGTACCTGCCAATAGCCTTTTGTAAGATCGACTGCTGTTATATATTGGGCTTCGCCTAATTTCTCGATTAGCTCATCAACTCTTGGTAATGGGTATGAGTCAAATTTCGAGATGGCATTGACTGCTTGGAAGTCTATACAAAAACGGATGGAACCCTCCGGTTTCTGAACTATGACCATGGGGCAGGACCAGTTACTGCTGGAAGATTTTATGACTCCTAGTTGTAACATGCTCTCTATTTCGGCAGCAACTGCGTGCCGCCTACCGGCTGGTTTTCTGTAGGGGTGTTGTTTTATTACTTTGTTTGGTGGGGTAACAATTGCATACTCGAGTATTGTTGTTTTTCCCGGGAGGTCAGAAAAAATGGAGGAGAAGGACTCTAGAGGGCCTGAAGAGACACTTTTTGTTCTTCTGTTAGATGTTCGTTTATGGGCAATTGAGTCACTGTTGAATTAATGGGTTTTGAGTCAGACAACACGTAATGGGTGTCTTTGGGGAGGGGTCCCAATAATTTCTTTAGCAGATTTATGTGGTATATCTGGGTTTTAGTTAAGGAAAGGCAAAACCGGTAAGTAGTGAGGCCTATCCTTTCAACAACTTCAAATGGTCCCTTCCACTCTGCCCGTTTATGGGGTATAGAGGAAGGTAGGAGTAGGAGCACACAGTCATGGACCTGTAACTGTTGCCACTGCTTTCCTTTAAGTAAGGCATCTGCTGGCTTCTTTGAGCTTTTTCTAGATTGTCGTGAGCAAAATCTCACAGTTTCTGTATGCGTTCTCTTAGGCTTTGGGTGTAATCTAGAAGGTTTTGTGGGTCTTCTTGTTTCTCTTGTTCCCACGCTTCTCTTGTCATTTCTAGCAAGGTTTGAGGCTGTCTCCCGTAAAGCTATTCAAAGGGAGAACAACCCAAGCTTCTCTAAGCCTGGCTTCTAATACCAAAGAGGGCGAGGGGCAACAACATGTCCCATTCTTTCCCTTCAGTGGTTAGCATTTTCTTCATGGTTTGCTCTAAGGTGGCATTATATCGCTCGCACAGACCATCTGTCTGAGGGTGATAGGCCGATGTTCCTATTTAGGTAATATTCAAGGTTTTACAGACTTGTTTCATTAAACGTGAAACAAAGGGGGTTCCCTGGTCAGTCAAAATCTCTCGGGGAAATCCTACCCTCGAAAACCTTTCTAGTATTTTTTCACTGATAATTTTCGTGCTTTATTTTATTTATTTTATTTTATATTCTTGTAAAGCGCCAGACTAGACCCCCGGAGGGGTATCTCCGCGCTATTGCTGCAACAGGGAGAGTTCTGAATAAATTGAGTGTCCAACCTAAAAGGAAACTACAGGGCATTATTTGTAGGGTACAGGTAGGTTTTTAAAGTTTTCCGGAAGGTCAGGTGGCTGGAGAGAGATCTTAATTCCGGGGGCAGAGAGTTCCAGAGTATTGGTCCGGCATAAGCTAATGCACGGCCACCTTGTCTGGTCTTTTTTACTCTGAGTACTTGCAGTAGCTGCTGATTACTGGAGCGCAGAAGGCGCCCAGGAACGTAGGGCTGAAAAATCGTGGTCATGTATTTTGGACCCTCCCCTGTCATACTCTTATGGATAGTACACAGTGTTTTAAACTGGACTCGTTTCCTCACTGGAAGCCAGTGGAGTGAGGGTGTCCTTGGGGGGGCGTTCAGGATAATCCTTGCAGCTGTATTTTGGATTACCTGCAGTTTACTGAGTTGTTCTTCGTTTGCTCCGAGGAGCAAACCATTGCAGTAATCAACCCTGCTGATGACAAGAGCCTGTACAAGCGTCTTTCTATGATGGTCCGGTATGTAGGGGAAGACACGCCTTAACATACCAATAGCCCGGAAGCAGTTTCCAGCAACTTGGTTAACGTGGCCCTTGAAAGTGAGCTGCTGATCGAAGAGTACTCCCAGGTTCCTGACTGTACTCTTGGGAGTAGGGACAGGGCCCAGCTCTAATGGCCACCAATCGGATGCCCAGTGTGTCGCCGCTTGTCCAAAACACATGACCTCCGTCTTCCCTACGTTACACTGCAGGCAGTTAGATGACATCCACTCTGCAATGGCTCTCATGCCATCTGCAAAAGATCTTTTTATTGCAGGTGTAAGATTTTTAAAGGGAAAAAGGAGTTGGGTGTCGTCGGCATACGATACAGGGGTGAAGCCGAAAGATCTTGCTAAGTTGGCTAGGGGGGCCACATACACATTGAAGAGTGTAGGACTCAAACACGAGCCTTGCGGCACTCCCTTGTTGAGCTCCCTAAGGGTGGATTTGTGGGAGCCCAGCCTAACTTCTTGATAACGGTCAGTCAAAAAGCTCTTCATCCATGCCAGAGCCACTCCTTCTACTCCCACCTCGCCTAGGCGGTTGAGGAGCACCGTGTGAGACACCGTATCAAAAGCGGCGGAGAGGTCCAACAGCACCAGAATCATTGAGCTGCCATCATCCAGTGCCATTTTGATGTTGTTGGTCACTGTCTGAAGAGCTGATTCTGTGCTGTGGTTTGGCCTGAACCCTGATTGAGAATGGTCCAGGCCGTCCGTCGCCTCAAGATGTTGAGAGAGATAGGTGTTCACGTGCCTCTCCGTAACCTTGCCCAGGTAAGGTAGGAGGGAGATGGGTCGTAAATTGGAGAGGTCTGTCCATGGGGAAGATGCCTTTTTTCTAATCGGGTTCACCACCGCCTTTTTCCAGTCTGCTGGAACCTGACCTTTTGTTAGTGAAATATTCACCAATTCTAATATGGAGGGACCCAGGAGAGAGATCATGGGGCCAATCATCTTGGCGGGAATAAGATCATTTGGGGACCCTGATTTAATTTGGCCGCAAAGGGAGAGAAGCTCTGTATTAGTGATTGAGGGAAAGGCTGTTAGTAGTGTTTTATTGTTGTTTGTTGTCGGAGTCAGAGGATTACTATTGATAGTTTTATTTATAGCGCTGTTAGCTGCCACTATTTTTCCATAGATGTTATTTATTTTATCCTCAAAAAAAGTCGATACTTCATCACATAGATCTTGTGAGAAGTCCTCTGAGCTCTCACACGCGGTCGGTTTAATAAAATTCTGAAGAATGTTAAAAAGCTCCTTAGAACAATTGCCTGCTTGTGATATCTGTTGCGTGATATGCTGTTTTCTGGCAAGTTTAATGTTTTTGTAGTACTTTGATTGAGCGTCTAAGAAAGCTGTTCTGTTACTCTCGGTTTTCCTTTTTCTCCAAGCTTTCTCGGCTCGCCTACAGTTTTGTTTTTCTGCTCTTAGTTCGGAAGTATACCAGCTATCTTGTTTGGACATAGGATACTGCTTATGCTTTTTCAAGGGGGCTACAATGTCATGGGCTAGCTTTATAGAGGTGTTGAGTTTGGCTAGAACCGTATCAGCTGTGTCTGTTATCATAATTTCCGGATCTTTCCAAAGTTCCTGGATTTTATTAACAGTGACTTTGTGCCATTTTCGCCGCCAGATGGGGGGAAGAGAAACGCTCTTTGCAGTACTTGGAGGCATTACTAGTAGAAATTCTAACATTGAGTGGTCTGTCCATGTCATTTCTTTTGCTGGAGAGCAGATAACTTTGGCACAATTAGTAAAGAGTAAATCCAGCATATGTCCTCCTCTGTGAGTGGGACCTTGGTTTTGTAATTCTAGACCTAAATTAGAAAGGTCAGTAATCAAGTCAGAGGATTCGGAGAGCATAGGCAAGTCTACATGTACATTAAAATCACCCAAAAGAAGAACGTCTTGTTTGGATTTAATATGAGGGGCTAAAATTTCCTGCAGAGTAAGTGCAAATTTAGGATTCGGTCCTGGAGGTCGATAGACCAGAGCACCTTTCCAGGTGATGTGGTTGGTAAGTATGAGTTTAAAAATCATTGTTTCTAGCTGTGGGTGCATGTGTTGCTCACTAATAATCACTTTTATACAATCTTTATATATAATAGCCAGACCCCCTCCAGTTTGCTTGGTGTTCATAGGGGGAATGCTTCTAGGTATCGAGTTGCGTAATCGACAATAACCAGTATATAGATATATCCTTTTTTTTATATTGGGAGAGGACCCACTAAATCCATACTTATCCTCTAAAAAGGGTTATTGACGATTGGTAGAGGTTGTAAGAGGTTCTTGGTAGAGGGGGTTTATAGGGGTTCTTCTTCTGACATATTTCACGCTCCCTGCAGTATTTATCTACATTGGCGAATATCCCTGGCCAATACAAATATCTCAACACAGACTCGGTTGTTTTTGCAGGCCCACTGTGACCTGCTAGAAGGTATGAATGGGCAAAAAATTATATTTGATCGCGAAATCTCTGGGGAACCACTAACTGTGGGGTAACGTCTTGTTTTCCTATCCAGTATAGTAAATTGTTTTTGATGATGAATGAGGAAGGTATCACTAGGTTCTTCCCATGTTGCCAGGCATTCTGAAGGGTGGGGTCTTGGAATTGAGCATACTGAAACGACCGGTCCAAAAGCCAGGGGGCTTGTGTGAGCAGCGTCCCAGGGGGTATAGAAGTCTCCCTCAGTGTGCATTTGAGCAACAAGATGAATACTGGATTGTCTGTGCCCAAATTGAGTTGTTCAGGTAGGTTGTCCAATACTCCCACCCTAACCGGTAGAGTACTGACATTGGATAACTTGATGGGGATTTCGGCTATTGAATATGTTCTGATGTCTCCATGAACACAGCAGATGGGTCTTTTTCTCCAGGCAGATCTGAAAGTCTTTCACCAGTGTGCTCTGTATGACGGACTGTCTACAACCCGAATCCAATAAGGATGTCGTGTTTTTTCCATTGAGTGTGAGACTTGCGTGGAAGCCAGAACCCATTTCTTCTGTATATAGGATAGTTTTGGGTATACAACTGACATCCATCGGTTATCCGTCGACTTCTTTTGGGGACAGGTCCTGACTATATTGCCTCACTCCCCACACTCGTGGTTTCTCCGCCTCGCGTTCCCGTGCTGCGTGTAGCTGGACCAACTACTGCCCAACCCTACGTCCTCTCCGCCCCCACCTTCTTGAAGCATGTATCCTCTGACATCCGTCCTCAGCTCTGGCTTAAATGGGTCGCCTTCCGATTCCCCTCTCCCCTCTCTCCACTTTTTGCTGACAGCAAAGCGGCCAACTGGTAAAAGGGGGCTGTGATTATAGGAGGGGAGAAATATATGAAGGTATGGCATGGCACTCCTTATCCTCTATCCCATTGTCTGCTACAGGGGCTCCCTGACACCCGTCTTGCTCACAGGTTGGACATCCCTCCTCGCAGAGTGATTGGCAAGCAGCTGGGTTAAGGTTTTGGCATGGAGTGACCTTGCAATGATAGCAAGTGCTCCTCTGCCCCAACCCAGAAATGCTTGTTTATTTATAGCAAAAAGCATTCTTGTTCCCAGGCCGAGACCTTAGTCAGGCCGCCCTTGTTCATGATCTATTGATAGCTGCTTCGTCTCAGGGATGAATAACATACCGTCTCATCTGCACAATGTATGTTCAGATCTTATGAGTTGGTCAAGGAGTAGTGATAGTGGTCTTAGCGATATCCCGTTTGGCCACCATGATGGCAGTACCCAGGAGGAGCTTGTCTACCCAGGGTCCGTTCTAGGAGTATATGGGAGTAGCCTTGCTGTGCTTTGGACTGCATGGGCTATTGCTAAATATGGATATGATTCTTATGCCTTTATAAGGATATTATTTATTATAACCACATAAGGGCATGAATCGGGAATATCGAATTAGGGTCCTAGATAGAAATACAAGAAATGTTGGATACTATTTCATCTCAGATAGACTGAAAACTCTTATGAGTAGCAACCTTCAAAAAAGAGCAACAGCTTTGAAGGAGCTCCTGGCGCATGTTGTCTTGAATTGTAAAACTCACTAGGTGGTACGTTAGTTTTGTCAACAAACAACCTGGCAGTCAGAGTATACATAGGCATATCATACCAATATGTTCTACGTAAGTAGGTTAATCAAGAAGCAGTCAATAATTACACATGCACTAATCTGCTTTCCCATTCTCCAGGTGATCAATAAGTGTCATATTTCCCTAATTGGGAATGTACCTTATAATTATTATGTGGAAACGCCTCCCTGCTCGTCCCCAGTGTCGTAGTGTTCTGCTTCATCTGTTTCAGAGCCAAAGTCTGTGTCTGTTGTCACTCGGGAAGCAGGAGCCAGGATTTGAGCACGGCAAGTGTTTAGTGTATCCTCAAATTTGTCATCCTTTCTGCTAAGGCGCATGTATGTCTCCTCAGCTAGGGCCCAGTTGAGCGCATCTCTATGCCAAAGCGCAATCGTTGGGGCATGCTGGGACAGCCATGTGATAGCAATTCTATGTCATGCCAGTACCATAGGTGACTGACCAAATTTATAGGTTATCTTGCACCCTTCTGGCACCCACAGCTGTGTCCACTTCATCTTCGATAGAACGACGATCCACCACCACCAGCAACAGGTTGCTCGAAGAAGCTGGAACAAGATCACGGCCGACCAGCTCGCCGCCTCCCTGAGCCAGCACCCTCCTGCCAGCTCAGCGAACCCCAGCCAGGCCGCCGACAACCTCGCGAAGTGGATCAGCAACTGCGCCGACGAACTCGCCTCTCTGAGGACCCCGCCCAGCAGACCCGGCAGCAAGAAAGCCCCATGGTTCACAGACGAACTCAAGAGCTCCAAGAAGAACTGCCGAGCCCTCGAGAAAGCCTGGAGAAGGGAACCAACACCGGACAACATGACCACCCTCAAGCTCGCCACCCGGAAGCACCACCAACTGATCCGCACCGCCAAGAAAACTGCATTCAAGGGCCGGCTGGACAACAACGCACACAACTGCAAGGAACTCTTCAACATCATGAAAGAGCTCTCCAACCCCAACGCAGGAAGCAACGACATCACCCCTTCGCAAGACCTCTGCAACTCCCTCGCCTCCTACTTCCACAACAAGATCGCGGACATACACAACAGCTTCAGCATTCAACCGACGCACGCCACGACCGCAGCAACGCCGCCCACCACCACCCTCCGCGCCTGGACTTCGGTCAACACCGAAGACACCGTCCGCATGATGAACTCCGTCCACTCCGGATCTCCGACCGACCCCTGCCCTCACCACGTCTTCAACAAGGTGGACGCTGTCATCGCACCCCACCTGCGGGACATTATCAACACCTCCTTCGACACCGCCACCTTCCCTGAGAGCTGGAAGCACGCCGAAATCAGCGCTCTACTCAAGAAACCCACAGCGGACCCCACCGAACTCAAGAATTACCGCCCCATCTCGCTCCTCCCGTTTCCAGCCAAAGTCATCGAGAAGACCGTCAACAAACAGCTGGCCGCCTTCCTCAAGACGAATGGATCCCTCGACCCCTCACAGTCTGGTTTCCGAGCCAACCATAGCACCGAGACCGCCCTCATCGCCGCCACCGACGACATCCGAGCCCTCATGGACAACGGAGATACAGCGGCCCTCATCCTCCTAGACCTCTCCGCAGCATTCGACACTGTCTGCCACCGCACCCTAGTGCAGCGCCTCAGCAACGTCGGAATCCAGGAGAAGGCACTGGAATGGATCATCTCCTTCCTCGGCGGAAGAACACAGAGAGTCCGCCTACCACCGTTCAAGTCAGAGGCCACCGAAGTCATCTGCGGCGTCCCTCAAGGATCCTCGCTGAGCCCCACCCTCTTCAACGTCTACATGAGCCCCCTCGCGGCCATCGCACGCCAACACAACCTCAACATAATCTCCTACGCCGACGACACCCAGCTGATCCTCTCCCTCACCAACGACCCCGTCGCCGCCAGAGCCAATCTGCACGAAGGGATGAAAGATGTAGCCGAGTGGATGACGACCAGCCGCCTGAAACTGAACTCAGACAAGACGGAGGTCCTCATCCTGGGTTCCTCGCCCTCCGCCTGGGACGACTCCTGGTGGTCCCCCGCCCTGGGCACCGCACCCAAACCTACGGACCACGCACGGAACCTGGGTTTCATCCTGGACTCCTCCCTCTCCATGACCAGGCAAGTCAATGCCGTCTCCTCGTCGTGCTTCAACATCCTAAGCATGCTACGGAAGATCTTCTGGTGGATCCCCACCGAGACCAGGAAGACCGTCACCCAGGCCCTCGTCACCAGCCGACTGGACGACGGCAACGCCCTCTACGCCGGTACCACCGCCAAGCTCCAGAAGAGACTCCAGCGGATCCAGAACGCCTCAGCCAGACTCTGGTTTCGGTTTCCCCCCTGGCACCCGGTGGGCACGTTCTACTGAGAAATAATTTGACAGGTCCTTCGGTTGCAGCTTTGTTTGTTGTTTCCGGTACACCCACCAGGCGTACGTTGTTGCGCCGTGAGTGGCCTTCCTGTTCGTCAAGTATCGCCTTTAATAGGAGATTGTCATCTTCCAGTTTCTGTACTTTGTGTTTCAAGGCCGCCGTGTCGTCAGTTAGCCCCGATGTAGCTTTTTCCACCTAAATCAAACGGTCTGACAACTTGGAGAAGTCCGCCCTTATCAGGGAGATATCGGTGGAGAATGTGCCCATTGAAGTTTGCATTGTGTGCAATGCCGCCATGACGTCGTTCAGGGTGACCTGTTCGGCGTCACCATGCGGGTTGGTCGTCTGGGATGATGTGCGTGGCGCTTTGCTTTCGGGTGACCATTCTGGGGTTCTTTTACATAGGCATATTTTTCCAAGCGCGGAGGCTTTTGCACCTTGGGCCCCCTGCCCGTCATGGTACTTGATCGCAGTGGACACGCACCCAAAAATTTGTGGGAACAGGAGAAGAGCCCCGTTTGCCAACTGTTCCTCGATGTGTTGTACAGTGTGTTCCTTGGTGACTCCGGGAATGCGTGTGGGCCTGCGTTGCGCTGGGCTGGTCCGCTGTGTAGAACTAGCGGCCTGTGGTACCTCCAGCTCCTGTCTTTCAGCTGTGGAACTGCTCCCTATAGCCCTGCTAAGCTCGTGAGACAACGCCGGGTGTCTTCGCACAGTGCTATCTAGGGTATGCCCCTTAAAATGCCTGCTGGTGTCACTGATTTGCAGCTAGTGCTGCGTGTGAGGCAGGTGAGCGGGCTGGTGTGCTCAGCGACGGTAACAGAGAGGCCGGTGGTTCCAGGATTAAGCTGCCATTTTGTGCCGCCGTACTGCGGCGTCCCCAGTCCACAGTCCCTGCCCGGTAACGTTGGGTTTTCACTCAGAGCCCCCTCGCTGCCTCCTCCAGCAGTCGCCAGTACCTTGTAGTCCGAGGATGTCCTGTGCGCGCAGCCGCTTCCGTTTTGGTTTTCGCCGCCTTTATTCTGTGTCCAGGAGCAGTTCTTGTCGAGTCATCTGTATGCCGGGCCGCCGTGAAACTTTAGTCCCCGGCTTCCGTAGTGCTGTTAGGCCCCGGTTGCACTGTCTCGTAGCCGCTTGAGTTTTAGGCGTCTGGAGTAGCAGATTGCTTCACCAGGTCAGCGCAAGATCTCCCGTTTTGTATACAGCCGTAGCAGCGCCTGCTGAAGTCAGGATTATTGTGCGTATTGTCTGGGAAGGTGCAGTCACAGAGCTCTGCTAGAATGCAGCCATCTTTCTCGGCCGGTAGCCACGCTGGGAAGTGGTTTTTTATTAGTTTTTTTTCTTTGTTCCTTGTTAGATTCATAATTACTTATCCCACATTAGGATGAGTTTGTCCACGCTTTTTGGCTATTCCGCATACAACACCTCGGTGGAGCAACATGGAGAAATTGGAGAAACCTGGAGAAATTACTGTTACAGAAGGCCGTTGAGTTTTCTTTAGACCTATCTGCTGGCTTAGCAAAGTTGCATGATCTTCTTTTTTTCCTTTTTTATCTCTCTCTCTAAGCTCCGGGGCACTTAAAAGCTGTATCTTTCATTTGGCTTATCTAATAAGAGGAGGAGCTGATTTATATTGATCAATGCACTTTGTCCACCTGTTATAATTCTGTTGAGGCTTTCTGATTCCCTGCGTGATGATGTAATTTTTGCCTGTGGACTGTGGAAAAAAAAATTAAACACATTTTTGACATAAATCAGGTGGCAGGCCAAGGCTCCTCTGTGCTCCTCGGTGCCCTGCAGCAGCCGCCGCACGAGCAGCACCATCAGCGCCTTAGCACCGCGGTGCTGGCAGCGGCCGTTCCTGCCTCCATCGCAGATCCGTAGAACTTAAAGCGCCCGTATAACAGGACGCGGTTGAAGCGGGAACCGGTCACAAAACAAACCCTGGCAGTCGTCCCAGGCTCTGCTCCGCTTGCTCATCAACTCCTCCTCGGCTCGGCCCCTCAGCTCTAATCGATACGCTCTGCACTCAACACCGAATCACAGGCCGACAACAACTTTGAACACCAACAGAGGGAAGAATAGTGTGTTTCCCCCAGTTAGTGAAAAAAACCCAGCATAAGTCTTGGCTGCTTCTGCTGCACCCAGAGTCTTATGCGTCTTTTCAGTCTAAGTTTTCTGTCTGGAAAAAGATTGTGTCCTGGTTTTCTGCACCCAGTAAATCCAGGTGCAGAAAAACCTAACAACTAATGATCAGGTGGAATAAAATGAACACTTGAAAGTACGCCTTAATTTCATTGCCCTTGATTCACACTATAGATTTGCTTGAGGCAGAGGCCAGAGCTCAAATGTCAGGAAGCCAGATACAAGTAGGTGGTAACTCAGGGCAGGGGAAAACGCCTGTTGTCCGTGGAGGAGTCATTCCCTTCCCAGAAATCTGCATTACAAATTAATTAATAGTATATATTTTTTTAATATCTGTTTGGTGCCAGTCCATATAACTTTCATATCTGCCTTTGGGATTCTATGTTGCAACTCCATAGGGTACATGTATCCTTTGTGAGCTTAATAAAATGTTGAAAATTCTACAAAACCTCACTCCTACATCCAAGTACTCTCATGCTACCATTCTACACTCTGCTCTGTCTGAAAAACAGCTCAGCATATTCAAAATTCTGCATTGATTTGGCTTGTAAATTATATTTTTGGAAATGTACATGTATTAACTATTTAATTTTAATACTATAGGTGATTGAAATTACTCACGAAGAAAGCAAGATTTAGCACTAAGCAACTGAGTGTCAGTGCCATAAGAAGGATTATTTTGAAAAACTGAAGGACATCCAGCATTCTACGTTTAAACAATTTCCAAAAATCTAAGTGTGGCGAGGAAAGTATTATACCTGTAAGTGAAGTCTCTAATTTTGTATTTCATTAACCCAGAGAAAAGCCATATCTGTGCACACAGCATCAGAAATAATGTAGAAAGACCGCTTCAGCATCCTCATCTGAAATATTATCAGAAAGACAAATTGCCTCAGCATGACAGAATAACGTTCATCTAAAGCATCATGTAATTCTAGAGAGGAAGCACACACTACATAAAAGAAAGTTACAACTAAAGGTTTCTTCTGGATACCATCAAAGAAAAGACGCTGAAAGAAGACTCCGAAGCTGACACGTTAACAACCACAAGATTGGAAAATCACCTTTGTTCAACAACCGTTTTTAACCAGTTACGCAAGTTTGAGACCTCGGGATATAACACCTTGACCCACTCTGCTCTTTCTTGCGAAAACCTTAAAAATTCACCACTTTATTGTGTTAATGACCATCTCAGAATGTTTCCTTTTTATTGTGTACTGTTCTGTAATTCTATGTAAATCGCCTCAATATTATCTGTTGTGCAGGAGTGATATGTAAAACTGTTAAGTATGAAAATGGATTAAAGGAGCACTGTTGCTCTATATCTAATGTAAATAAATCCTCATCCTCAGAACTACAAACCTTAGACTTACCCCAAACATAGAAAGGGTAGAAGGAACTGATTTTCTGCGACTAATGATCCACAATAGTACTCTGCACATTCTAACGCCCTCAGTTACTGCCATTACACCAGTGCAAAAAGGTACTTATCAGTTTAATCATTAAATATCAGACTAACACCTTATTACTGCATTGCTAAGAACTTATAGAAATAGATTTGAGAAAAACTTAAGTTGCTGCCGGAGAGATTATTACCTAAAGACTATTATCTGTTAGAAAAATTTCAACAGGTGTTACAGGACTGCTTCCCGACATTTTTTGCTCAATTCAAGTGTTGAGATTACACACAATTTCTTTTAGAGATAAGTGCTGAACATTATCTAAACAAGCCCGACTCTAAAATCGAGGCAAAATATCTGAAGTTAGGGAAAAAAGTTACCTTTGCCCAAAAAGATACAGCCATAAATCTTATCTCAAAGAATTTGACAGAATGCACACAGGGGAAAACCACTCTCAGTGCAAAGTATGCCAAAAAAGTTTCAGGCGTAAATCTTATCTCACTGAACATATGAGAATCCACACTGGGGGAAAACACTCTCCGTGCAAAGTATGCCAAAAAAGTTTCAGGCGTAAATCTTATCTCACTGAGCATATGAGAAGCCACACTGGGGAAAAACCTTTTCAGTGCTCTGAATGCCAGAAAAGCTTTAGATTCAAAGCGAGTCTAAATCAACATGCATTAACCCACTCTGTGGAAAAACGTTATCAGTGCTCTGAATGCCCAAAACATTTCAAACTTAAATCACTTCTAACTGCACATGTTAGATTCCACACTGGGGAAAAACCTTATCAGTGCTCTGAATGCCAGAAATGTTTCAATGTAAAAAGATATCTCACGCTGCATATAAGAACCCACACTGGGGAAAAACCTTATCAGTGCTCCGAATGCCCAAAAGATTTCCAACTTAAATCACTTCTAACTGCACATGTGAGATTACACACTGGGGAAAAACCTTATCAGTGCTCTGAATGCCAGAAATGTTTCAGTGACAAAACAAGACTCAATAAACATACAAGGACCCACACTTGGGTAAAACGTTATCAGTGCACTGAATGCGACAAATGTTTCAGTGAAAAAAGCTGTCTCACTCAGCATATAAGAACCCACACTGGGGAAAAACCTTATCAGTGCTCTGAATGCCACAAATGTTTCAGTCTAAAAAGCAATCTCACTGAGCATATAAAAATCCACACTGGGGAAAAACCTTATCAGTGCTCTGAATGCCCAAAACATTTCAAACTTAAATCACTTCTAACTGCACATGTGAGATTCCACACTGGGGAAAAACCTTATCAGTGCTCTGAATGTCAGAAATGTTTCAATGAAAAAAGAAATCTCACGCTGCATATAAGAACCCACACTGGGGAAAAACCTTATCAGTGCTCCGAATGCCAGGTATGTTTCAGTGTAAAAAGCAGTCTCACTAAGCATATAAGAATCCACACTGGGGAAAAACCTTATCAGTGCTCCGAATGCCAAAAATGTTTCATGCAAAAATCTTATCTAACTTCTCATGTGAAAATCCACACTCGAGAAAAAAAATTATCAGTGCTCTAAATGTCAGAAAAGATTCAGAGGTAGAGATGGTTACAAGCGCCATAAGAAAACACACCATCAAAATAATCAGTTCTCCGACTGCCAGAAAAGCATACATTTTAAACTCAATCTCACTCTCCATGAGCAGACGCACACAGGGGAAAAACATTACCAATTTCTGTGAATGCCAGAAATTCCTATTTGATAGGCACAGCCTCACTAACCATAAGCGACTCCATACTGATGAAAAACCTTATGAGTGCTCTGAATGCCAGAAAAGCTGCAGAAAAAAACTCTATTTCACCATGAGAAACTCCACACTAGAGAAAATCCTTATGCCATAAAAGGTTGAATCAGAAAGACAGTGTTATGCTTTATGAGGGATCTCACTCTGGGGAAAAACTTTATGAGTTCTCGAAATGCAAGCAATGTTTTGGGTGCAAATTACTTCTCACTTGACATGAGTGAACTCACATGGGGGAAAAAGCCTTATGTATGTTCTGAATGTCAGATAAGGTTTAGTCTTGAATACAATGTCATTTCACATGAGAGAATTCACACTGGACTAAAGCCATATACAGGAGGGGAAAGCCAGAAACGCTATGCTCAGAAAGGAAATATCACTAAACATGAGAAATGCATCCACACCAGGTGAAAAGTAAGGCGTATCTTGAGTTGCAGAAAAGCTTCTTTCAACCTGACTTTACATGAGAGAGCACGTATTGTAGTTGCAATAGAATTCATCAAGAATCTCTTGCAGGATAACTTAGGCTGCCCGCATGCAACCTCCAAAGAAATTTCAGGCCTGGAAATATTTTTCATTGCAACAGAATCCACAATTTGAGTATCTGAAAGTTAAAAAAACTCTCAAGGTCTTTACTTTACACAGAGAAGTGTTAGTGCTTGCAAAAATCAACTAATTGCCCAAAAAATCACAATAATAATGTCTTAAATTTTACTCCACCCAAAAGGTTTCTACTCACCCTTGTTTCTTAACATATGACTGATATCTATTTTTTCATGATAAGATTAAGCCTATGTGGAGTTCCTCAGTGAGGAACTCCGCAAATTGACAAAAAAACTCTGGCGGTCTACGCGGAGTTCCGCGAGCAGCGGAGTGCGTAAGGGTCATGCAGTTTGTGGTGATTTAATCCCATGTCGGAGGATCATTTGGCCCTTCTCTTCCAGGAAGTTATGGATCTCTTTGTCAAACGCGTCCCTGTGCCAGAAGTAGGTCGGGGTTGCTACTCCACTACTTCTTGGTACCCAAGAAGGACAAAGGCCTGCATCCTAGCTTAGTTCTCAGGGACATCAACCGCTTTCTCCGAAAGGAGAAGTTCAAGTTGTTAATCTTGGCTCAGGTCTTATCTGCCTTCGACCCTGGAGATTTGATGGTATTACCTACGGTTCACGGTTGGCCACACGCATTTTCAGTTTACCATGCTTCCCTTTGATCTTACCAGCCCCCCCTCCCCCGGGTATTCAGTTCACGAAAGTGATGGCGGTGGTCGCAGCTCATCTGCGCAGATCAGGGGTTCCAGTCTTCCCCTATCTCAACGACTGGCTGTTGAAGGCTCCCACCTCCAGACTACGACGGACTTCCTGCATTTGCTGGGTTTCTCAGTTAACGTGTTGAAGTCGCACCTGATTCCATCCGATAAGCTCCTTTTCATCGGAGCGGTTCTAGACACAACACAGTTTTGGGTCTATCCTCCCTAGCAGCAAGTCCAGTATATTGGGGCTATGATACCGATGTTTCAGCCTCCATCCCGGTGTTCGGTGAGAATGACCCTGAGGCTGCTGGGCCTCATGGCCTCCTGCATCCTGCTGGTGCATCATGCCAGATGGCATATATGTGCTCTGCAGTGGGACCTGAAGTTTCAGGGGGGCAGCACCAGGGGAATCTTTCCGATGACTTTCAGATTTCGGATGGGACTGCAAGTCAGTTGCAGTGGTGGTTCACGAACCAGGATTGGGTCAACAGCAGATCCCTCTACCTTCCCCAACCTGAGTTCACAGTAGTGATGGATGCGTCACTCCTGGGTTGGGGCAGCCATATGGGAATGGTGGAGATCAAAGACCTCTGGTCTCTGGCGGAGTCCAGGCACCACATCAACCCTCTGGAGCTCCGGGCGATTCGTCTTGCACTGAAGGCATTCCTTCTTTCTGTCAAAGGAAGAGTGGTGCAGGTGTTCACAGACAACACCACGGCCATGTGGTACTGCAACAAACAGGGCAGGGTGGGGTCGTGGACCGTATGTCAAGAGGCTCTTCGCCTTTGGACATGGCTGGAACATCAGGGCATATCTCTGGTAGTTCAACACTTAACAGGTTCACTAAACGCAAGGACGGACAAACTCAGCCGCCAGTGCATGATGGATCACAAATGGCATCTTCACTCGAAGGTCGTGCTAGGTCTCTTTCAGTAGTGGGGAGAGCCTTGGTTAGATCTATTCGCCACTGAAGAGAACGCTCAATGTCAGCAGTTCTGCGTGTTAGAGTTTCCAAAGCGGCTCTCGCTCGGCGACCCTTTTCGTTGCGAGTGGAGTTGCGGCCTCCTGTACCACTTCTGCCAAGATTGCTGAAGAAGATCAAACGCGATCAGTCCCAAGTCTGGTACCCCGAGCTCTTGAGCATGGCCTTCGATCCTATTGTTAACAGATTTCTGAAGTGCATTACTCATCTCTTTCCTCCTTCTCCTTTCGTAGTACCCTAGTGGGAGTTGACCTCACTTATCTTATGTGTGCTCCCTTTGAGCGCCTACATAATTGTCCTCTTCGCCTCCTTAGAAGACTGCTTTTTTGCTTGCCATCACCTCTGCTTGCAGGATGAGTGAGCTTCAGGCTTATCTTCCAGACCTCCCTTTCTTGCTGTCCATCCAAACAAAGTAGTCCTCCGTGTAAGCCCTCTTTTCTGCCCAAAGTGATTGCCTCTTTCCACATAGGTCTGACCATCAGATTACCTACCTTCTTCCCACCTCTGCTGTGTTTTTCTCTGCCAGGTGCACAACATATAGACTGTTCACACACTTTCTGTAGTATGCTTTTTTCTGGGCAGATAAACTCTAATCCCCACTCTACTTCCATCCTCGTGTTAGTGCAGCCCGATGTAAACAGTAATTGTAATGTATTTAGATTTACATAACACTTACTACCCCATACGAACTTTGAAGCGCTTTTTCGACGAGTAGCACACTACTCTAGGATCCAAAAATGATTAGTGTTGAATTAGTATAGGGAAATATAAAATGTATATGAGAGCTGGACATGTTGGTCTGTTAGTTGGGTTAAAAAAGATTGTGGGGGGGATAGAAGAGGGAAGGTTTTACATTTATATAGCGCTTGCTACCCCTGATGAAGTGTTGAAGTGTTTTTCGGCGAGTAGCATGCTACTCCAGATCCCAACAAGATGAATAGACAGATCAATTATGGTGGGGAGGTTGTTTTATTGTATACACACAACTGTACACAAATTAATAAAATTCCGTTGTAAAGTTGTATCCAAGAGGCAAGTATAGTCTCTGATAATAATGTATACAATACTGATAAGTTTTAAGTTGGCTTACCATCAAGACTGATGCTCCGTAATGTTGATGCAAAGTCATATGTGCTGGAGTATCTTAGACTCTTTTTGCATTGTACCATCCACCTTGTAGGTACTGCTATTTGTATCATGTCCACGTTGTAGGCAGACACAAACGCCTAAATTGTGCACTATTTATATTAAGCATAATAAGCATAATGTAAGTGAGCAGATGACAGTAAGCACTGTACAAGCTGTATTAGGTGCTTATAAGTAGAGTGACATAGAGGGCAATAAACACTCACTAAATATTTTTTATTATTATTAACAGTCCTCATAAGAACATACAATTCAATACGATATACAAATAGCCCATTGAGGAACAGTTCAGGCATCATCTGGGGATTACACATCCGAGAAACACAAGTGTCTTTCATGAATACAAATTGACTACTCCTCCAAGGACTCCACTGTATTATTGACACGGGCGAAAAGGCAAACAAGCAGTCAGGAGGCTCACTGATTGTATACCCCCACCTGACAGGATGGTGACATGCCCCAACCACCTGCAGGGGAAACGTGCCACCTCACTTAATAGCTGCCAGACTCTTTACTATGTAAGCAGACTGGTTGTTTATAACTGCGCCTACGTTGGGGCACCACATGTTTTTTCCAGCATAATCTGGTGTGCTCCCCCCTGTGTGGGATGATAGCACCCACTGAAAACTGCACTGTTGTGTAGTCTGGGACAGTGCACCTTCCATGTAATTCTGAACTGGGCCTTTAAATACAGTACTATTTTGTGTGCCTATTTAATTCAGGTATACAAAGAATGTGGCACTACTTGTATACTAGGGTAGGACAAGGAAGATTGAATTTCTATGGTGGCAGAAATGTTTTTGTCAAAGTGCTTTATGCCCTAAATACTCTCCCGTACCCTGAACATAATGAGATTACGTAGAATACACCTCCGCGTGCCTAATGCTGCCATTTGTATTTCAAGACCAGTGATTAATGTGGCTTTATCAAGTTTAAAGCCATTAGGCGTTCCCGCCTGTCTGATACTTGCATATGGAAAAGATGGGTCATTTGAACCTAAAGATAGATAAACATATTCTTAGATCACGATTTATGTCTGCATCTAATATAAAACTGTAAATTAGGAGAGGTGATAAGTGAGAAGTTAAAGGCAGCCGCTAATCGAGCTGTATTTGTACATAGGCCTTCCTATATTATGATATATATTCCTGCTTAAGTCTTTAATTGTAATGAATACTTTAATACCCAGGCATGAAGTCATCGTCGAGCTGTTTAGATAATCCACCTGTCTCGCCACTTCTTCCCCACTGCATCCTTAACCAGTGGCCTAGCCAGTGTGCCTTGGGCCCCAAGGCAAGAAAGGAAATGTGACCTCTGCCATTTATTTGGACTGTGGAAAACAGCAATAATCATTGTTCTGTGGGCCCCTCAGGCCTCTGTTTGAACTGTGACAAACAGCAGTTATTAGGGTTCAGTGGGCCTTTAAGGCATCTGGGACTTGGTGCCACTGCACCTGCTGCACCAATGGGTAGCTAAGCCCTTGCCCTTAACAGCTTCTATTCTAGCCCCACTGGAGAACCGAAACAGCCAAGTACTGATCTGGCCATATATGCAGGCATGCAGCCGCCTCTTCCTCTGAAGGGATTTAAGTCGCATGAAAGCAGCATGCGGGAAACAACCATTTTCTGAGGTAAAGTCAACCAACACCTCTTCTGTTCCAACCTGAATCCATTTAAAACCAGGGACGAAAAAACGGTTCATCGTCATCCCTCATCAGAAGGGTAAAACAAATTCATCTAACATTACAGTGTACCACATAACAAATTGTGATTCTGTTTACAAATTAAAACTAGCATGCATAAAAAAAGGGCAGCCTTTGGCCAAAATAGCCATTTTCCCTACCCCTACTTTTAACAAATCTTATACAAAAAATGCTAATTACTTTGTCATCCGAAAATAGCCATTAGCGCCTACTCATAACCAAATGCCACTTAGAATTGTCTTTCACTTCAAGCTTTCAAAGGTATATTAATATAAAAGCAGTTTTGAATTTTTTAACGTTGTGTACTCTTACCAGAAACGTTTGATTAACCAGTTATAAAGTCACATCTAGCTTAGTTACTTTACAGTCTTCTTTTTTTTAATAGTAATTATTTCACATTGTTATTGAATATGCATGGCTAAACACTTATAAGGTCCCAAAGGCGAGACCTATTGGCTATAACAATGCTTGTTATTGATTGAGTACATTGAGCGGCAGAACTTTTGATTAAGTCCTGAAGAATGCCGCAAACACCTATTTGAAGGGTTAATAGGCTGAAACATGTTGACCTCTTATTGACTCTAACAGTGCATATACATTTTTCCCACATTGTCCTATTTTTAATCCTGGCCCAGGGGTGTACAAATAATGGAAACCACATACCCTTTAGCAAGTTTTAACTTTCACTCTGCTGCCCCCACTAGCCTGAGCTCATTATTGTGGTATTTACTAACCTTTCTCTATAAAAAAATATGCCTGAACTCCTCCCTTTCAGTGAGGGGGTTGTTTCATGGTGCAAGGAGATTCCCAATAAGGGAGCATGGCAACTATGGTGGGTGAGGGAAATTGTCCTTTTAAAGGGATATTTTATCTTAGCTAGGTCTTCATTTGCAACAGTAATCCTCAGAGACCCATGTGTTTCTTGATTGTGGTAGAAATGCATTTTTACCCCTTCATTGTACGTTCAATCACAGACCATTGCATGAAATGTGATCTATGTAGGGAAAATACTCTGTGCACTGACAAAATGTGTTAAAATAACAGAAAGTTGATCATCGCAAATATAACTAGAATGTTAATTCTAGCATATTTTTGATACCACAAGGTATAAGAAATTTGGGGATCTTTATCTGATATCTTTATCAGTAAGTTATCTGAAATTATTGAACATAAACTTTTCCAAGTATTATTTCAAAAGATTAAGGACTTGGTCTTTTCTAAACTAACCCCAGTGCGTATGACTACAATAATCACCTCTCTCAAATCAATATTGTGCTGTTTTTAGTGAGTAAGCTAAATGATCTAGGAGAAACCAGGAACTGGCGTCAGTATTTTTCTTAGGAAGCTTCAAGTTAGAGAGTGAAAACACTTTTTAGATTGCCCCAAAAATGTTGATAAAGATATTTCAATATGTTTGACAAAACGAATAGGGACATTTCATGACAATATTGAAATTCTGAACTAACAGGAACAAATATTTATGCCACATTACAAAAATATTAGAGACTAAATTTCAGCAATATAGGAAATACTGAGGTTCATGTACTAATAATCCATTTGATAAAAAGTGGTTGCTTGTAGAGTCAGCACACTACTTTGACGTATAGCTTTTAAATAAAGGCATTTTTAATGCACCCCGTTTTACTTTCAGATTCACAAATGTCCCCTTGGGTTACTACCTCCTGTAAACTGTTTTTCAGTCCACAAATGGTTTCAAAGCTTAATACATACCTTAACAATGTATTAAATATTCAGAAGGGAAACTATTAACATCCCCCTTCTAAATTCTGAATTGTTAAATGGGCTTAGTACATTTCAAAAAGGGGTTTAGCATTTGCAAACTCTGTGAATTACTGAACCAGTAGATTTTTTTAACAATAAAACATGAGGCAATTTTTCTCAATTCCCTCCAAGTTAAGTTTGCTAATATTGTTAGTTGAATGATAACTGGTGCATGTACTTATTTAGTGTTAGTGTTGCTTCAGATCAAATAAAAACCATCACACATAAGTCTTGCACAATACTTAAAGACAGAATTTCTGACATCCAGCGTTAATGTTTTGTTAAATATATTTGCAAATGTCACTTAAACAGGAAAGCAGCTAAAGCAGTCTCTGGACATAAAATAGTATGTAATCATAATCTTTAGATACATTTTCTGAGTTTCAGGAACAATGTGTGTCTTCTGGGTTTACTCTAAACCACTATAATAAACATATTCAATGATTTTAGATTTGATCTGTTTGTACTGGTTTCCATTGCAGACAATTATCTAGATTTAGACCAAGGATCAATTCCACCCATGGCTTTTAAAATCTATTTATCAATGATCTGTATTAGTGTTATCACAACTAAAACTGTAATAGAACTGACCAGAGAAATGAACCTTCAAGTATTATTCTCAGTCAATTTATTGAACAAACTATGGAGTTAAAATCTGAATAGATTAGATCCACAAGCATTGCCTGACCACTGTATTTTACATCAATAGATTACTTATCAGCACATTTTCTCTAAGTACAATTCAGTCATCTTCTATTTTTCGCGGAGCTCATGCTGGGTCTGTTAGACCTCTTTAAAAAATCTGACATTTAAATGTCCCAAAAATCAGGAATTCTAGTTTCAAGCCTGGTCAAACCTTAATGAATGCTACACCAAAAGATGCCCTTCTGTTCCTACATTTTATTGTGTACCATGATTCAGAAATGGCATGTTTTTGCTTTCGGAGGTAAAATTCTAAACATATTTATTGTTATTGCCAGCCGAAAAATTATCACTAATTGGGAAGATAACAACAAGTGGTCTTGTGATGCTTGCTGGAATGGGAAGTGTTTCATCAGAAAGGTGATGCAATTCAAGTTTAGGAGACAATTTTTACAAAAGTGTATGGATTTTGTATATATTTCGAATTGTTGATCTCCAAAGTGGCCTAAGTAAATAAATTGAATTGAAATTCAAGTTTATCATTTGAATCCTATTGTTGGAAAAGATGTGATTTTGAACTCCATGAGGTGGTTCCTTTCCAGAAAGCATTCAGGTTGTAATCATGAGTCAAATAATGCTGAGGAGGTTAAAATATTCAAATTGAATTCTAATTACATATGAAATGTTCATTGTTCAATATATTTCTCTTAGTATTTTAATGTGAGGACTTTATTGCTTAAGCAAAATAATTAGTATTTGTTGTTCTATATGTAGGAAGCATTACATTATTGAAATCACTGTATCCCACCTTCTTTGTTTCCTTTCCTGTTCTTTATGAAAGTTTCTATTGTTGAACTTAAGATTGCCCGAAATTAGGAATTGTGCTCTACATAACTTTGCTGTGTTACAGTATGTTGATTTTTATGTACTACTTTTGTCTCTTATGTGTATGGCAACTGATGTTTTGTTTTACTTTGATAATCAGCTTATGTTTATTAGGTTTTATTATTCATTATTCAATAAAATGTTTCAAACACTACAAATGGTAGTTGATATATATTTACAACTGCAGCATTTTTATTGTATGGGCAGTTTCAAAGCGGCCAAAAATATTGTATGTGGGATGACGGAGGACCACATTGGCATCAGCAGGGAGAGGTTTGGGCAGGTGATTTTGAACTTTATGAACGTTTCTATTGTTGAACTTTAAAGATTGCCCGAAATTAGGAATTGTGCTCCACATAACTTTGCTGTGTTACAGTAGTTGATTTTTATGTACTACTTTTGTCTCTTATGTGTATGGCAACTGATGTTTTGTTTTGCTTTAATAATCAGCTTATGTTTATTAGCTTTTATTATTCAAATAAAATGTTTCAAACACAACAAATGGTAGTTGATAGGTATTTACAACTGCAGCATTTTTATTGTATGGGCAGTTTCAAAGCAGCCACAAATATGGTCTGTGGGATGACTGAGGACCACATTGGCATCAGCAGGGAGAGGTTTCAGCAGGTGATTAGGGTGATTAGGGATGTAAGGTTGGAAGTAGGGGGAACAAAGCATGTACATTGTGTGGACTGTGACTCCTGGAGTTAGTGTGAGGGATACCATGCTACCCTGTAAATGAATCCCCTAGTGATTATTATCAACAAACTTTATTCGGTTTTATAAAAGAAAAACATCTTCCAAGTTACAGATTGACAAATATAATATGTCCAAGTTAATCAGTACAAAAGATAAAAATTCATGAATTACAGCAGTAGCTTTTTGCGTCTGTGAGATCTCAATGAATGCCGTCATCAGAATCGGTAGCCGCTGGGGACAACATCAGTGCATGGGCTGTTACTGGTTCAAGCAAAGTATCAAGATCCGTTGGCATGACTGATGGGAGTGTGAGACATGTGTCTAACACGCATTCTTCTCTGCATAGCAGGCAGCGTAGAACAGGTAGGATGCAATCTTGCCAAATTGGTCTTAATGACAGAAACCATGTGGTATTTAATTTTCTTAGACGAGGTAGTCCCAAAATTTGGACGATGCGCTCATGACACTTCATCGCCAGTAGAGTTGTCTCCATGGAGAACTAGGTGTCGTTTGTGAAATGACTTGCCATATAGCAGCAATAGAAGCAAAAATAGTATTCCTGCAGCGAGTCCCGAAATGAGAGGCAATCCGCCAAACACAGACTGCACAAAGTTTGGAAATATTACCAGGACTGCTTCAAAAGGTGCTAACAGTCCAGAAAATACGGTCTTAAATACATCTACAATACCACTCGTATCAGACATGTTTAAGATACGACTTAAAATTTCTGAGAAATGTATAGGGCAATGTGTAGTTAAGAGGGCATGTAACTCTGCAGAAGTCCTTGCGATTTGCAGATCATAGGTTTCTTTGGCCGAGGTCAGTGGCACTGTTTTTGACAAAAGAATGGCTTTCATTCTGCTTAAAGTATCAATTTGTATAGAAGAGATGTTCAGTGAAGGCAAAAGTGGCGACTCCCGGCTGTCTTGGTTTTAGGAAACAATACTTGCATACAGCAAGTGACCCTGGCTGACACAGTTACTAGATTATTATTATTGCATTTCTTATATAGCGCCAGAATCGACCCCCGAAGGGGCATCTCCGCGCTTGCCTTGGGAACCCGTCCTGGTTTTTCCCTGTGAGATAGCCCCTACAGGGCATCCCCAAGGTGAAAGCCAGGCATCCCGCCGCGGGGGGCCGTTGTGGAGATTAAGCAAGCTTAATGCCCAGAGTTGCATAGTGTGAACCCATGATTAGGTCAGGCACCGAAGCGAGAATTATCGAGTCCGTGAACATTTGAGCTCAACACCCTGCCGCGTCGGGAATCGAACCCTGGTCCCGGGTCTGACCTCTGCTTCAGGGTCTGCCTGCTCCAACCAGTGAGCCACACTTCTATATGATATGATATTCCTGGCAACATTCCACAGCAGCTGCGATCATTCAACGTAAGGTAACTCCCATTCGAGAGTTGTCCAAAAGTTGGATCATTTTTTCCCCGCTAAGAAATACTTCACGACCCCCACTCCAACATCTGTATGTATATGGCAATTCCCAGGATGTCTTGATGTATTCTTTACCCAACCTTTTATATGTGCCTGCTGGTATATGTTGTAGGCAATATTGAAAATGGAAAATTGTAACAGACTGAGTGAATGTTCCAATGTATAATCCATTCCATAACTGGCTTTTCAGCGACAGTAAATGGCAATCTTTCCAGTTTCTCAATGTTCAGCACCGTATTGTCTACTCCCCTTTGTGCCAATTTGATCTCTTTATCAGTGAGATTGAATTCTGAAAACAGTGACGTAGTATAGCCTGAATGAAGGTTTTGCAACGTCCAGCCTAATAGCATGATAGAGCGTACTTGCGACTGACCATGTTGCAACATGACCAAGTCCTGTTCCATGATGCTATGGCAGAAGACACTATGCTATCTAAAGAATATATCCTGAACCACAGAGTCATTAACCCATTGTCAACCACAGAGAGACCACAGAGAGAGATTTCTCTAAATGAATACGATCAATTTCTCGTATTCGTTCCGCAGTCTCTGCTTGCGTAATTTCCCATGCTTCATTATAAGCAGCATAGATACCGGCATATATAAAACGTTTATGACGCGGTGTTCTTGTTCCTAGCAACAATTCCCTAAGATCAGCGCCATCTTTAAGTAAAGATAAGTGTTGCTTTATATCCTTAAGTGTAGATCTATGTAACCAATCAAGGCAAAGTTTCCCTACACTGTATGTTGTTACTATTCCTGGATGCTGTCTTTGAACATATCTTGGTTCTGGCCTAATGAATGTGAGCCCCTTTGTTTTATTCAGGAATCTATCTTGACAGTTGTTTGTGTCTGTGGGCCAGATCAACCATTTATTCCAATCTGGATCTGTTCTGTTGTGATGCAAAATAGTATGTACGTTTACTCCCCCCTCTGAAGTGTTATCACTAACAGGTGTAGGTGTAGGTATAGACGAATTGTTCAAGTCTTTTATCTTGGCTAACCCAAGACAAGACGTCTCTTAGACAGTTTCATTCAAAAACATAATTTGCTCAGGGATGATGCAGGCTCTAAATAAAGCTTTTATCCCCTGCACTTTCCAATATTTTGTGCCCCAGACAGTTTTTTGTCTCAATGTTATCTTTCCAAGATTCAAAACCTAGTGAAGACAGTTGAGCATAAAAGGCTGTAAAATAAATGTGCTTGGTATTTGTTAACATACTTTTCAATCCTGTTTTTGTTTACATTTTTAAAGTAAAATGATTCCGGATTGGATACATTGAACCCTGAAAAGTACAGGCATTTTCTAAAAAAATGTTTGAGCTACCCTTTAATGGCGTAGGACAATGTTCCCACTGGTTATACATTAATACATTTCTAGGATCTGCAGATTTGTGCAAGAAATGATGACCATAGTGATTATAACAGTACATTTGTTCATAATCTGATGAACCTTCTAAGTACTCATCATTTGTAAAGTCTGACATCATATTATTAACAGTCTCGAAGTCCCAATCATCAGAAAAGGTACTAGATGAAACAAAGTCATTCAAGGAAATCTTGAACTGGTGTGGAATCTTCAACAGCTCTGACGGGCCAAAAATGTCATAATTAGTTCTGTCCCAAGCTATACTCCCTGGTATAGGAATGGCTGTGATGTTCACTGATGACAAGTCTCTTTGTTCATGATGGGATGATTTGCGTTGCTTGAAAATTAAGTTGATGTTCTTACTTGCTGTGTCCATTTTGACATATCTTCTATTTATCAGCATTCCCAAAGTTATTACCAGAGTCAACCAAAGTAGAAGAAAAAGCACACCCAACACAATCCAAAATTCAATCCATGGTGAAACCAAAATGGTCTTTTCCAGGTGATGAAAAAGGTCTGTTGCTTGTACTTTCAAAGTTCTTTTTACTAGCGCAGTTTTAGGTTTGCTTGGATCCTCGGAAAATGTATCAAAGTTAATGAAATAGCCAGAGTTGGTTCTGTCAAGTATGGCCCCTATTCTACTCAGAGGCCTCCGAAGTCATCTGCGGCGTCCCTCAAGGATCATCTCTGAGCCCCACCCTTTTCAACGTCTACATGAGCCCCCTCGCGGCCATCGTACGCAAACACAACCTCAGCATAATCTCCTACGCCGACGACACCCAGCTGATCCTCTCCCTGACCAACGACCCCGCCTCCGCCAGAGCCAACCTGCACGAAGGGATGAAAGAGGTAGCCGAGTGGATGACGACCAGCCGCCTGAAACTGAACTCTGACAAGACGGAGGTCCTCATCCTGGGCTCTTCCCCCTCCGCCTGGGACGACTCCTGGTGGCCTCCCGCCCTGGGCACCGCACCCAAACCGACAGACCATGCACGCAACCTGGGCTTCATCCTGGTCTCCTCCCTCTCCATGACCAGGCAAGTCAACAACGTCTCCTCGGCGTGCTTCAACATCCTACGCATGCTACGGAAGATCTTCCGGTGGATCCCCACCGAGACCAGGAAGACCGTCACCCAGGCCCTCGTCACCAGCCGACTGGACTACGGCAACGCCCTCTACGCCGGTACCACCGCCAAGCTCCAGAAGAGACTCCAGCGGATCCAGAACGCCTCAGCCAGACTCATCCTCGACATCCCACGAACCAGCCACATCACCGGACATCTGAGAGACCTTCACTGGCTCCCCGTCCACCTTCCGCCTCCTCACCCACGCACACAAAGCCCTACACGACCAAGGCCCGAGCTACCTCAACAGCCGGATCAACTTCTACGCTCCCAAACGCCAACTCCGATCAGCCAACCACGCCCTCGCCGCCGTCCCCCGCATCCGAAGAGCGACTACAGGAGGAAGGTCCTTCTCCTACCTGGCCGCCAAGACCTGGAACTCCCTCCCGACCGACCTGCGCCTGACCCAAGACCACCTCTCCTTCAGGAAGAAGCTGAAGACCTGGCTGTTCGAGCAGTAGCGGCACCCCCCCCCCACACCCCTCCCACCCCAGCGCCTTGAGACCCTACGGGTATGTAGCGCGCTCTATAAGTGTCACTGATTGATTGATTGATACAAACATGGTTGAATCCTAATCTCACCCTGAACCACAAGATCCTAAGAGATTGCTTGAAATTGGAGAAAGTAAAGGAAATCCAGTGGTTGTCCTTTATTAAAACTACTTCCAGGGAATTGGGGCGTCCGGAGATCTTTACAAACCCAGAGGGTCTATTAAAAGCTGATCTAAAATGGGTGAAAGTCAATTTCGCTAAAAGCAGAGAGCAGGAACGGGAAGCGCTGCAATTGAGTAAACCCACAGTAAGGGCACAATACTTGTTAATCTCGTCCTTATCCATTCAACCATACCTTACCATTGTAACTATACCTTTCCATCGCTGGTTGTTGACGAAATTCCGATTTAATCAAATCCATCTGTTGTTAACTGGCTCGAAAGGGTGGTGTAGGCCCGAGGACGCTGCCCCCTGTGAATGTGATGGGCTATCAATCCAAGACACAATGCACTTTACACTCTTTTGTGCTTTTTACAGCAGTGGTAGGAAAAAGTTTATTATTCCTCTTTTAAAGGATAAGGGATTTTTACAGACTAAGCCAGCTTTACTTTACCTGCAATTAATGGAACTTCCTTTGGTTATGTTTGGGGTTGCAAATTTCTTTATGGTAGCTGTTCGCAGTAGGAAACTTAGACTGGCTGTCAAATCGGTGCCATAGTACCTGATGCATCAAGTAACAATGTAGTGATGAACTGAGCTGTTTTTAATGTGGAATTACACTTTTAACTTGTTTTTATTATGTAATGATGTCACATCTGGCACTATTTTATTATTGTATAGTATGCTTTTATGAATTTTATTATTCAAATAAAGTGAGTTTTGACTTGACTTGACTTGTCAATTGTTGGGATTGCATCTGGATTCGTTGACATCGCTGAAACCTCAGGATTACTAATTTGTGTAGTCAGATGCTACTTCATTGTAAACAGGCGTTTCTTGCCAAACTGTTATTTGGGTTTCATAAGGTACAAGTTCCATAGCTTTGTTGCTTAGTCCTTCATTTCGCACTGCAAATTCTTCAAAGGTGACGAGTCTCTCAGTTTGAACCTCTTGGATAGTAACCAGAGCTGGGCATCTACATTGGTGGAGTTCACTTGGCCTACTTATTTATTTTATAAACTTATAAGGCGCAAACAGCTACCCAAAAAGTGTTTCCCGGAGCCAAGAACACAGCACAGAGATGGAACGGGTTCACTGAGGTCGTTCAAGGTTATTGATCGAACAATCAGGTTTTTATTTCTTTTCTGAACCTGGAATAACTCTCCTCCTTGCGTATATGGGGCGGAAGTGCATTCCAAATTGATGGACCCTGGTGAGCAAAAGATCTCCCTCCCATCCTGGAAAGCTTGAATCTAGGCACACAGAAGTTTGCTGCTGTTTGCGACCGTAGATTTCTTTTGGGAATGTAGGGTTGAACTAATGCCTGAAGGTATTAGGTGCGATGCCTGCTTTAATCTTGAACATATAGTTCAGAGTCTTGAATCTGATGCGGTTTTCCACCCTAAGCCAGTGTAGTTCACGCAAGTAGGGGGACACACAGGTGGATTTTGGTATGTTACAAAGAAGTCGGGCAGCTGAGTTTTGTACAAGCTGTAACCTCTTTATAACTGCTTTGTTTGCACCTAGGTACAAGATGTTCCCGTAGTCAAGCCGAGATGTCACAAGGGCATTGACTACTGTTTTCTGAGTGGAGATGGGCAGCATCCATAGGATCTTTCTAAGCCACTTCAGGATGGTGAAACAAAGGCCTACCACCTTGCTGACCTGTTGTTTCATGGACAGAGAGCTATCCAAAATTACCCCCAAATTCCTTGCATGAGTGACTAGTGTTGGGAGATTTCCCATCTGGGAAGGCCGGTGAGAGGCGTTCCAGAGATCTCGCTGCCTGCCCAGAAGGAGAATCTCCGTCTTGTCTCCATTTAGTTTTAACTGGTTGGTAGTCATCCAGCTAAAGATGTTCAGGAGACCTTGTTTAAGGAGGGACGGAGATAGTGGACAAGCTTTTGACAGCGAGAAGATAATCTGTGAATCATCTGCGTATGTCATAAGGGTAAGTCCAGATTTCTCCACTAAATCCACCAGGGGTCTAAGATAAAGGTTAAAAAACAGCGGGCTGAGGATAGAGCCCTGCGGCACTCCATGGGGGGAGTTGAAAGGTTTAGAGCACGCATTGGATGATGCAATTTGGAACGTCCGTTGGTCCAAAAAGGATCTAATCCATTTCAAGGCATCGCCACGGATCCCGTTTTTTTCTAACGTGGTGAGCAACCTTTTGTGCGACACAGTGTCAAAGTCTGCGCTTAGGTCGAGAAGAATAAGCGCAAACGGTTGACCGTCGTCGAGGAGTTTCCGAATGGTTTCGGTAACTCCCAGCAGAGCGGTTTCCGTGGAGAAGCCGGCTCAGAATCCCGATTGAGTCGGATGGAAGAGGGAATTTTTTTCGGAAAAGAGAGTTAGGGCAAAGTGCACGTGTCTCTCCAGACATTTAAAAAAAGCTGGGAGAAGTGAGATGGGCCTGTAGTTAACCAGTTTTTCAGGGTCTGCTGTTGGTTTCTTTAAAAGTGGGGTCACCATGGCATGCTTCCAAAGAGTGGGTACTGTAGCGAGTTCCAGGGACGAATTTAGAGTATACACAATAATTTCAAGGGAGGGGGTGTCCAATAGTTTCATTATATTGATGGGAATAGGGTCGCATGGATAGCCAGATTTGATGGTCTTGAGGATGGATTTTAGAGTATCGATTGTGATGGCCGGCCAGTGTTCTAAGGTCTGGTTTATACTAGGAGTGGAATCCAAATCATCCTGAGAGGCAGTATCAATTTTGTTGCTGTTGATTTCAACGATTAGTTTGTCTATTTTATCGGAAAAGAATTGAGCGAGATCTTGACATTGTCTCTCATAAAGTGGGCGGGTAGGAGCTGTAGTTTGAGCCCCTGCTAGATCTTTAACCGTATTAACCAGTGTTTTAGCTTTGTTTACAGCATCCGTGATGGTATTGGAGACATGCAAGGCGCGTGCCTTCTTGCATGCAGTGTGGTATAGGTTTCTTACGATTTGGTACTTCCTTTTATTTTCGGGAGAGAAGTCTTTTCGCCACTGTCTTTCAAGTACCTTACATTTAGTTTTTTCCTCTTTGAGTGAGTCGTTGAACCACGGGACTGGGAGACGATGTCTATTGTGAGGTGCAGGTAGGCAAGTCTCAGCCGCCTTGCTGAGCCATTGTTGGGTAGCTGTTGCAATATTTTCCATAGAATGGCCTTTATTGGGTGGATTGTTGCTGAGTGCTGTATTAAGTTTTGAAATGTCTAAGGATTTCCAATTTTTTCTTGATGGGGCAGGGAACACAGATTGAGCGAAGGAGATGGCAGGTGGTTTAAGATTACATTTGATCAAATAATGGTCAGACCAGCATACGGGAGTGGTATCCTGCCAGATAAGTTCTGGGAGATTAGAAAATAATGGATCGAGCAAGTGTCCTGCCTGATGGGTAGATCCTGAGTTTAGGAGACTGATGTTTAACGCTGTCAGATCTTCTAGCAGTTTAGTGCAAGACGCGTTCGATTGGTCCTCCAAGTGTAGATTTAGGTCTCCAATAAGAGAAAAGTTTTTTGAAGCCAAGTGGAAGGGTGTGATATGGTTAGCTAACTTGGAGGCCCATTGAGTGCCATTTCCGGGTGGCCAGTACATTACGATGCCGGATAACGTGAAGTTGGGGTTCAAGCTAATTTTAAAAAATGTGGCTTCACAGTCAGGGATGTCTACCGGTTCAAAAGTACATTTAAGTGCAATGTTATAAATAATAGCAATTCCGCCACCAGTTTTGAGAGTTCTGTCCTTTCTGACAATCGCATAGTTGGAAGGAAGAGCCGTGGCCGCATCCGGGCCAAAGCCCTCATGTAACCAAGTTTCTGTCAGGAATAGTGCACTTTATTTATCATCTAATAACAGATTGAAAATGTCCAACTTGTGTTTGGTTAAGGAGCGACAATTGATACTGTAGAACAGAAAGTTTGTGTCAATGGGACAGGATTGTTTATGGCGTTTTCTATGTCTGAATCTGCGATCGGGATAGGGTTGTAAATTAGATAGTGTGAGACTGCAGTTAGGGCAGGTCGCATTTCCAGTATGGGGAATTACGAGTAAAGTGCAGTCGCCATGCTTCACAGGGTGCAGTGCTTTCAGATGGTCAGATGACATTACCTGTCTAGTCCTTGCCTGGGAGTCCTTACCTGTCTAGTCCTTGCCTACTGCTTATGATCGGCCACATGAGGTGGTTTGACCAGGTTGATAGACACAAACCTGTTCTCCTTTTTTCCAGCAAGGGGCAGCAGCAATTCTGTTCTTGATCCGTGGATTGCTAGGACAGGTACTGGTTGTCAGTAAGAAGGCCCAAATTCCTTCTTGTCCGCGATCTTTTCTCTGACCAGATCACCAAGCTTTAGAATCCAGACAGGCCTTGCTGGGACGGTCGGTTTCTCTTCAGTGGTGGTTGGCTTCAGGAACACATTACTTTGTTTCGTTCTTATTTCATTTAAGTCCTGTAAGACAGCCAAACGATCTTTGATATCAAAGAGTTTGTGGTCTACCAATCGAGGTCCGCTACTAACATTCTGGTCCCAAAAAGGACTTCCTATGGAGTGATACCCCCTGGAGAACTTCTTGGCAGATTGTTAAGACTACGTTGGACACTTATTAGATGTTTGACCCACCCTTCTTCCGAACCTAATACCCTAGCTGTTATAGATTGCTTTATGTCTCGTTTTTTTCTCTCCACTACCGAATTTCCCTCAGGATGGAATGGACTAGAGTACCGCAATGCAACAACCAGATTGGCCATGGCCTCCTGGTAGGCTCGAAAGCTAAACGCAGGACCCTGGTCAGAATATAGGGTGCCGATAAAGACTCGCAAATCTTTAATAACAGTTCGAGCGTCAGCTGACCGCTGAGGCCACATCTAAATGAATCTTGAACACGAATCCACTGCGATCATGATATATTTATAGTTGCCATCACTCTGTATGGGACCGCAGTGGTCCAGGTAAACGCAAGCTAATGGTTTATCTGAAATCAACAGGGGCGTCTGCACAGGACGTTTCACAGTAGAGACTTTCATATTTTGGCATATTTCACATTCCAAAACATAGTGTTCGAGGCATATGAGCTGCAGATACTACACTGTGCATTAGATCGCCAGCTGGTGTTGGCCTCGGATGATTACATGTTGTTGTCGCCTTGAAAGAAGTCTTTTGTAGTCACAAGATAGGTGACTCCTCCCTTGGACGATAGTGCGCAAGGGTATCGGCACCATCCTTAGATTTTTTTTTTCCGCCACTGGGTTCGGATGAACTTTTTCCGCTCCGCTCGGCATCTACTTTTCAAGTACTTCGAAGCACAAAAACTTATTAAAACTTCACCTAACTACCTTCGATATCGACTAACATTGTTTTCGACTCCATCAGCTCGATTCCGGTCATGGACGCGGACCGTTGGGCCTAGCCACGCCATGAGGCCTACACCTTATGGAAAGGATGCCATTCAAGAAATGCCGCTTGTGTGGAGCACAGTTTCCATGCAGTGACCACCACGAGGTCTGTAACCTGTGCTTATCGCCAGAACATGACGAATCCAGCTGTACAGCCTGCGCGTCCTTTCGATCCAAGAAAACCATCCAAAATCGGAGGGCCCATCGAAATAACATGCAGAGATCAGCTCCAGAACCAGTGGATATCTTCGATGAGGAGGTTCCGCTCTTTCCCGAAGAGGATTCCGATGATCTCCAAATCATCATATCAGAGGCAGACGACTCAGATGACTCCATACCATTGGGTCAGTGCGTGAGTACTACTGTCCCTGCTTCAAACACAGCACCCAAACTGAAGGCAAAGGTCAACACCCCGCCTCCTGGGCCCAGTCGAGAGGGAAAAATCACTTCAAAAGCCCCGCCATCGAGCCCAGGTCCGAAGAAAATAAGTAAGCCTTCCGGCAGCTCCTTACCAAGCAAGCCACACGTGTCGATCCCACCAGCCCCATCGGCATCGAAACCGAAAGAAGTCGAGGCTCCGCCGACTTCTAAAGACAAAAGTGCAAAGCCAACGTCTGACGCCTCAAAGCCTCGAGACCAGCTTCCACTCTGAAGCCATCATCTTCGGTATCAAAACCGACAAGGCTTGATTCCGAAGCACCCAAGCGCTCGAAACAGCCTGCCACACCGAAAACAACACCTTCGGTGCCGAAAACTACGCCAAAGGACACTGTAACGCCTCCTAAGGCTAAAGACAAGCAGCAAACTCGTTTGGATCCGAAAAAATTGGCGCCGACAAAGGTTACATAAGGAGAAGAACTTTTCCAACCTGATCCTCTGCAAATGAAGATCTTCATTGACCCAAAGACAGGTGCTGTATCCACCATACCACACAAGAAGAGGAAGGCAGATACAACACCCCCTGTAGTACCTGCCAAGAAGAAGGACTCTGCCACATCTCCTATGCACCCTTCTTCTCCTATACTTCCTTCTCCTTCATCCCCTGTTCCTCTTAACAATTCACCACAGATTTCCCCTCCACATTCACCTCTTCTGTCTTCAAACTTACCTCAAAATGATGATGAGTATAATTTAGGAAGAGGGATAGACCCAGATAAGCCTTTCCCATACCCTACAGATGATACTGACTGGGAGTACCCGAACCCACAGGATGCACCAGATATTCCTGACCCACAGTCATACCCATCAAAACCTTCCACAGAAGATAATATTAGTTTTGGACACCTGCTGAACAGAGCTGCCATTTACCATGGAGTCACTATGCACTCTGATGAAGCAGAGGAAGATTTTCGTTTAGACACATTTGAACAATCGCAAAGGTCTGTTCAAATTCTTCCTATGATTAAAGGGGTCATCAAACAAGCTTCAGAGATATTTAAAGTCCCTGTACGTACTAGCATCCTAAACCCTAGAATTGAGAAAAAATATAGGCCTGCACCTGCAGATCCAGCCTACATTAAAGGACAACTACCATTAGATTCACTAGCTAGGAAAAGGGCAAATTCACAAACGTCAGGTGAGACACCACCACCTGACAAAGAATCTAAAGTAATAGATGCTTCAGGCAAAAGAATAGCTGCGCAAGCTTCTAACATATGGCGTATAGCTAACACACAAGCCCTCCTCTCAAGATATGATAGGACTCATTATGAAAAGTTAGAGAAACTACTGGAACATCTACCTGACCAATATAAGGCGCAGGCAAACAACCTTATACAAGAAGGCAAGCTAATTTCCAATGCCTCAATCAAGTGTGCACTTAATGTGGCAAACACTGCATCCGGAGCTGTCAACACTAGTGTCATACTTAGAAGACATGCGTGGCTACGCATTTCAGGATTTAAACAGGAAGTGCAAATTACCATTTTAAATCAACCATTTAATCAAAAACAATTATTCGGACCAGAGGTAGACACAGCACTTGAAAAGATGAAGAAGGATACATATACTACCAAATCTACGGGAGCTTTACAGTCCACACACGCTAAAAGTTCCTTTCGTCGCACCTTCTACAGAGGAGGCTCCAAACAGTCTAGAGCAGACAATACAACATCCTTCAAATCAAACACACAAACATCCTCTAACAAAGGATATTTTAGAGGAGGATATGGAGGAAACAACAACAAAGGAAGAGGTCGGGGTAACAACAATAATCGAACCTCCTCAAACACAAAACAGTGACTTTCCTCTGCTCCCCCAACAGCATTCCACTTCTGTGGGGGACAGATTAACACAGTTCCTACCTGTCTGGAATTCCATCACAACAGACAAGTGGGTAAGACAAATTATCCAGTCTGGCTACTGCCTGGAACTTACTGCAACCCCTCTACACATACCACCCAGACAGCGTCCAATGTCGGCAGAACACCTTACTCTGCTCAAACCAGAAGTCCCGTCACTTCTTCAAAAGGACGCAATAGAAATAGTTCCTTTACAACACCAAGGAACAGGGGTTTACTCGCAGTATTTTCTAATACCCAAGAAAGATGGGACACTAAGACCAATTTTAGACATCAGGCCCCTCAATCATTACATAAAATCAGATCATGTTCACATGATCACTTTACAACAAGTGCTCCCACTGCTGCAACAAGGCAATTTCCTTACAACACTAGATCTTAATGACGCCTACTTTCACATTCCTATGCATCCTGCTCACAGGAAGTATCTAAGGTTTGTACTAAAAGGACAACATTATCAATTCAAAGTCCTTCCATTCGGAGTTACATCAGCACAAAGAGCATTTACAAAATGCCTAGCAGTAGTAGCAGCACATCTAAGGAGACAACAAATACATGTCTTCCCTTATCTAGACGATTGGCTCATAAAAGCCAAGTCATTCAATCAGTGTGTTCAACATACACATCAAACAATTCAAACATTGCACGACTTAGGGTTCACAATCAACTACACCAAGTCACACCTGCAACCCTCTCATATACATCAGTATCTAGGGGCTACAATAAACACGTCAACAGCTCTAGCGTGTCCCAGTCCAGCAACGATAAAGAGCATTCAGTCCTTAGTCACAGTCTTCCAACATCAACAATCTCTGCAAGCCAGAGTGTTCATGAGACTGATAGGCATGAAGGCATCTTACATTTTCATAGTTCCATATGCAAGACTGCAGATGCGTCCGTTACAGGAATGTCTAGCAGAACAATGGAACCAGGCTCAAGGGCAACTAATAGACCTGGTGTTGGTAGATAGCCGCACACATGGCTCTCTGCAGTGGTAGAACTCCAAAAACTTGACAAGGGGGCGACCGTTCCTCGAACCAGTTCCACAAATAGTACTCACAGCAGACGCATCTCTCACAGGATGGGGAGCCCATCTCCTACATCATACAACTCAAGGGCAATGGACCACTCAACAAAGACTGCTCCATGTCAACCATCTAGAGCTGCTAGCAATATTCCTAGCACTCAAAACATTCCAACTTCAAGTACAAAACAAAGCTGTCTTAATCCAGACGGAAAACATGATAGCCCTGTATTATATACGAAAACAGGGGGACACACACTCTCTACAACTGTTCCAGCTCGCACAGAACATTTGGAGAGGGGCCATTCCACAAAACATATATCTGTTGGCAGAGCACCTTCCAGGAGTTCACAATCAGATAGCCGATCTGTTGAGTCGGCAGACACAACAAATTCACGAATGGGAACTACATCCGCAAGTTCTTCACTATTCTTTCATAAGTGGGGGCATCCAGACATAGATCTGTTCGCCACACATGAAAACGCAAAATGCCCAACCTTCGCCGCCAGGTTTCCACACCCGCTGTCCAAGGGCAATGCGATATGGATGAACTGGTCGGGCAGATTTGCGAACGCTTTTCCGCTAATACCACTAATACCACTAGTAGTACGCAAGCTCACACAACAGTCTCTCAAAATAATCCTGGTAGCTCCCACATGGGCACGACAACCGTGGTTCACCACACTGTTAGAACTCTCTCTAGTTCCACACCAAAAGTTACGCCTAACACCATCTCTGCTAACGCATAACCATAGAGACATCAGCCATCCTGACCTAAATCAACTGAATCTGGCGATATGGCTCCTGAAGTCTTAGAGTTTGGTTATCTTAACCTACCTCCAGACTGTATGAACATTATTAAAGAGGCCAGGACACCTACTACAAGAGCTTGTTATGCTGCTAAATGGAAGAGATTTGCCATTTGTTACAACAATAACCAAATAGATCCCCTGGATGCTTCTATCCAGGATATCATTTGCTACCTTTTACATTTACAAAGATGGAACTTGGCATATTCATCCATACGCCTGCACCTTGCAGCAATTGCAGCATATTTACAAAACAGATAACATAAGTCTCTTTTTAGAGTACCTGCTATTAAAGCATTTATGGAAGAATTAAAAAGAATCATTCCCCCAGGTTACCACCTTCTCCAGTGTGGAACCTAAATGTTGCTCTTACAAGACTCATGGGACCACCTTTTGAACCTTTACACAAATGTGAACTGCAATTCCTCACATCGAAAACAGCTTTCCTTATTGCTATTACCTCTCTTAGGAGAGTTAGTGAGATACAAGCTTTCACAATACAAGAACCTTTTTTACAGCTACATCATAACAAAGGGGTTCTGAGAACTAATCCTAAATTCCTGCCAAAAGTCATTACTCCTTTTCATTTAAACCAATCTGTAGAGTTACCTGTGTTTTTCCAAAACCCTGACTCTGTAGCAGAAAGAGCTCTACACACACTAGATGTCAAAAGAGCTCTTCTCTACTATATAGATAGGACTAAATCTTTTAAAAAACAAAACAATTGTTTGTATATTTCTCTCCACCTCATAAAGGCAACCCCATCTCTAAGAGTGGAATTGCAAGGTGCATTGTCAAATGTATACAATTGCAAGGTGCATTGTCAAATGTATACAAATATGCTGTCAAAAAGCAAAATGTACATTAACAGTTCCTCCTAAAGCGCACTCCACACGCAAAATAGGAACATCTATGGCTTTCTTAGGGAACATCCCCCTAGAAGACATATGCAAGGCAGCGACATGGTCTACAACACACACATTCACTAAACACTACTGTGTTGATGTGCAAGCTGCAGTAGGCCAAGCTGTCCTTAAAACTCTTTCAAACTACTGCAACAGATACAGGTGACCGCAGCTAGGGACACAGTGCTGCACAATCGATGCACAGTGTTGTATCTGCAGCTCATATGCCTCGAACAGAAAATGCTACTTACCAGTATGCATCTGTTCTTGGCATGTAGAGCTGCAGATTACTATACGCCCTCCCACCTCCCCGGGACCTGTATCTGTTCCAGTTTTCATCTTACACATGCATGGACATCTTTCTATTTACTTCTACTAACTCCATAATTTCCCATCATGGCAAAAAACAATCTAAGGATGGAGCCGTTGCCCATGCGCACTATCGTCCAAAGGAGGAGTTACCTATCTTGTGTCTACAAAAGACTTCTTCCAAGACGACAACAACATGCAATCATCCGAGCCCAACACCAGGTGACGATCTAATGCACAGTGTAGTAATCTTCAGCTCTACATGCCAAGAACAGATGCATACTGGTAAGTAGCATTTTCCTTCTGGTTTGTTTCCTCATGCGTGGCCACCAGTATCTCTGCTTTAGTAATGACACTGTGGCGGAAACACGTGCATGTGCATAGGCGAGCCCTTCATGTGCTGCTAAAGATTAGTCCTAATCTATGTTTCATGTTTGAAATTACTCTATCCCCCACTTGAGCAAACGGAACATTGTTCGCATCAGTTATGTATGAATATTTGAGTGGAAACCCTTTTGGTAATGTTTACCACTGTCTTTGCTTGAAGCATTGACAGGCAACATTATTTTGCCGTTTATTTTTGTTTTTGAACGAGTGATTGCAGCTACGGAAGCCGTTTGCACAGCTGCCTATGCAGCTTCATCAGCCAATTAATTCCCTGCAACGTGAACGCATTCATGACTCAGCCTATGTATCACATGAGTGTTTTGTAGTTCTTGTCGTAACCGAACTACTTGTTCCCAAAGCAACTTATGCTTAATTGTGCCACTCTTTGCATCTTTGTAACCGTTTTGAATCCAGTTTTGGAAGTATTCATTGTAAGATTGAACACAATAATGCAAATCGCACACTATGAGTGTGGGGAATTCGCGGTCCGTATTCTCAAGCGCCATCTTGAATGCTTGTAGTTCAGCTCGCTGAGCAGTACAATCTCCTAGAGATTGAGTTTTAGTAGCCATTGGTCGGAATTTGCCACCGTGGCAACAACCTTTAAGGATCGCGCAGGCCGCACTATAGGCTTGTTTACCCTCCGTAGCCGGTTGAGCTGATCCGTCACTATAAATGATACATTCATACTGTTCTAGAGGCAGAATTTCAGTAGGCAGAGGACATTCTTGTTGGTATTGTAAAAATGCTTGTGTTCTCAAATAAGGCTCAAAAATATAGTCAACGTCTGTTGCAGCAAGAGAATTAACCCATTGTATCCATCTCGGATGTAAAGCTTTAGCATTAGGAATGCTCCCTTTTGTCACTGCCTCTAAGGTAGGTACAGGTGTAACGACCATAATGCGCTTACCCTGTGCGAGGGCTCTCTCTTTCGCTACAGCAGTTTGAACAGCTGTCAGAATTTTTTCTGTAGAAGTGAATTTCCTTTCTGCTTGTGTGTACAAATGTGATTTGTAAGCTATTGGTACTTTTTCACCTACGTTAAAAGTTAAGTACGTGAATCAGCATTGTCCTGAAATGATTCGGATCACTAAGTTGCGTATGTTGGCACGTGCCTCAGCCAGGCTCTTATTAGACATCCCGCGTAAAGAACACATCTCTGATCACCTGAAAAACCTCCACTGGTTCCCCGTCAATAAGAGGATCACTTTCCGGCTCCTAACCCACGCACACAAAGCACTCTACGAAATCGGACCCGAATGCCTCAACACGCGACTATCCTTCTACACCCCCTCCCGCCAGCTACGATCCTCCAACCAAGCCCTTGCCACTGTACCCCGCATCAACAAAACCACCATGGGAGGTAGATCCTTCTCCTACCTAGCAGCTAAAACTTGGAACTCACTTCCCACTCACCTTCGCCTTACTCAGAACCACCTAGCATTCAGAAAACAACTCAAAACGTGGATATTCGACAAGTGACTCCCCACCCTCTTCAAGCGCCTTGAGACCATCTGGGTATGTAGCGCGCTATATAAATCTTTTGACTTGACTTGACTTGACTTGACGTGTTTGCAAATGTTTTGTCACTAACATCTCTGTTTGCAATGAAGCAAAATTTCAGTGTGTTTTTGTGTCCAATTAACTGTTATAAAATCAGGTTTGATTAATGCGTAGAGAGGTGTTGCCCTTTCTGCGTAATTTAGAATGTAATTTCTTCCAAAATTCAGGAAACCTAGATTCGACTGTAAGTTTGTCAGCGTTTTTGGAGGTTGGAGCAGCACTCATTTCTCTAGAAAGTTGCTGCCAGTCTTTTGCCTTCACTTGAAAGTTCATATCCTAAAAAATGGACATTGAGGTGGGCAATATTTGATTTCTTAAAATTGAATTTATACTCTTCAGAGGCGAAGCCCAATATAATGGTGTTCACCCTGTTCAAGTGCCTATCCAAGTCATCATCTGTCAGATAGATGTCATCAACATATGACAATGCTTCATCATCACAAGTTTGTAGTAACTCTGTTACCCTCGCTTAGAATAACCCAGGACTATGAGGGAGACGACAGAAGTGACTCTGTGTCCCCATGATTGAGAAAGCGGTCAAATACCTACTTTCTGGTGCAATGTTTTGACAGAAGAAACCGTTAGAAATATATAATGTGGTTTTATATTTTTTATGCACAATGTTATTCAATAATGCTGCACTGTCTGCTTTTTATACTGTAAATGTTTTGCAACAAGAGTTTAGATGTCTGTAATCCAAAACTAGACGATATGTATTGTCTGGTTTGGAGACAGGAAACAAAGGATTGTTAATTGACGAGGTGCATGTTTCAATCACCCCCTGATATTCAATTTGATCTAAGATCTCCCTGACCTGTTTTGTAGCTTCTGCTTAACTGGGTAATGCCTTTGTGCAGTTGGTTGATATTTTAACTGGATCTTATGGTGAGGAGAAGCCTCATCCCATCCTACATGATTTTTGTATCATGCGGGAGCTTGGGCAACTGCTCATTTCCTGGCGTAAGTATATTTTAAGTGAATTGGAATGTGGTTGGAGAAGGCTGGCATAATGATGTCTTCGCCATGTGGGCACTTCCTGACAAATTCTGGTGGCCAGTCTTGTTCAGCAAGAAGAATGTCATAACCCTTAAAAAGTCGCTCCCCAAAGAGTGCTCTCACTTTTCTTGGTATGTCCCCCTCCATCTGGAGTGTTACTTCATATAACTTATGTGGAGAACTAACCCTGAGATCTGCAGTTTCAACTTGGATGAACTCATTCAAGTCCACTGTCTCCAGATGATCCTTCAAGTTCTTGTGAGCTCTTGTGACTTCTGCTGCACTGTCCAACATTGTCTGAGCCCATTCCCCGTTCTTGAGTTGTATCCTAAAGATCCTCGGCATGTCTGATTTTTAGACCTGCTACCTTCTTTTTGGTGAATTGAGGTTTCTTGTTTTTCTGAACGTGTTGATCGTCTTTGGACTTCATGCGTTCCTCCTTATGTTCTGACCGTCCTCTTCTTTCGAATTTCTGTGACAATATCTGGTGCATTCTTCTGTGCCTTACAAACCATGCATATACGTGTGCATTGATTGCTTATCCTATAAAATACTATTCATGTAGGGACGACATATTTTTAAAAGGGACTTTTTTGCATTCCATATGGTTAAGGTGTTTCTAGTACAACATTTATATTGCATGCCTGCCACTGAGTGTAATATCACGTTTATAAAACTCTCGCACACCAGTAGCAGTGTGAGGCGGGAAGCAGAGTCATGGCAAGGGATGCTTCTGTGGCAAGCATCTTCTGTTACTAAAAACAGTCATCTAAAGGCTAGTGTCCAACAACTTGCAATGTGAATGCTGCGGGGAGGGGGGATTGGGCAACACTTAAAGCCTGGCACATCACAGCACAAAGTAGCCTTTCAGACTATAAGTTATTGTTCAAGCCACTCAGTCGGATTGGTGTCAGTACAACGCGTTGTGTTACAACGCATTCCGTTACAACGCAGATTTTACAACGCGGGATCCATTACAACGGATGTCATTACATTGCATGGCATTACATCGCAGATGCTATTACAACGCATGGCATTACATCGTAAGTATAGGTAAGTATACCTTTTTTTAAAAATGTTATTTAGTTTATTGTAATTAATTTTTTAAAAATAATTTAATTAAAAGACATTTTAAAATTGTCATTAAATTAATTTAATTAAATAATATCTATTTAATAAATGTAATTTTATTAAAAATTGTAATTAATTTAATTTAATTAAAAAAAGTAATTAGTTTAAAGTACATATTTTTTATAATGAAATTAAATTAAATTAATAATAATTATTTATTTAATTTAATTAATTTAATTAAAAAATGTAATTAATGTAAAATAATTAATTTAATTTATTAAATATATTTTAATTAATTTTAAAATGGTAAATATAATTTAATTATCCCTAAACACAAACCCTACCCTAAAACCTAAAAACACCCCTGTACCCCAAAACCCAAACCCTGCCCTAAAACCTAAAAACACCCCTGTACCCCAAAACCCAAACCCTACCCTAAAACCTAAAAACACCCCTGTACCCCAAAACCCAAACCCTGCCCTAAAACCTAAAAACACCCCTGTACCCCAAAACCCAAACCCTACCCTAAAACCTAAAAACACCCCTGTACCCCAAAACCCAAACCCTGCCCTAAAACCTAAAAACACCCCTGTACCCCAAAACCCAAACCCTGCCCTAAAACCTAAAAACACCCCTGTACCCCAAAACCCAAACCCTGCCCTAAAACCTAAAAACACCCCTGTACCCCAAAACCCAAACCCTGCCCTAAAACCTAAAAACACCCCTGTACCCCAAAACCCAAACCCTGCCCTAAAACCTAAAAACACCCCTGTACCCCAAAACCCAAACCCTACCCTAAAACCTAAAAACACCCCTGTACCCCAAAACCCAAACCCTGCCCTAAAACCTAAAAACACCCCTGTACCCCAAAACCCAAACCCTGCCCTAAAACCTAAAAACACCCCTGTACCCCAAAACCCAAACCCTACCCTAAAACCTAAAAACACCCCTGTACCCCAAAACCCAAAACCCTGCCCTAAAACCTTAAAACACCCCTGTACCCCAAAACCCAAACCCTACCCTAAAACCTAAAAACACCCCTGTACCCCAAAACCCAAACCCTGCCCTAAAACCTAAAAACACCCCTGTACCCCAAAACCCAAACCCTGCCCTAAAACCTAAAAACACCCCTGTACCCCAAAAATCAAACCCTACCCTAAAACCTAAAAACACCCCTGTACCCCATAACCCAAACCCTGCCCTAAAACCTAAAAACACCCCTGTACCCCAAAACCCAAACCCTGCCCTAAAACCTAAAAACACCCCTGTACCCCAAAACCCAAACCCTACCCTAAAACCTAAAAACACCCCTGTACCCCAAAACCCAAAACCCTGCCCTAAAACCTAAAAATACCCAAACACCCCAAAACATATACCTCAGTACCCCAAAACATATACTCCTATACTCATACTTATTTAAAAAATCACTTAAATTAATATATTTAATTTATAATATTTAAAAACATAAATAAATATTTTTTTTATAATTAATAATAATTAAATCAATTAAATAATATTAAATAAAATAAAAAAAAATTAAATACTTACCAATACTTACGATGTAATAGTATGCGTTGTAATAGCATCTGCGATGTAATGCCATGCATTGTAATGACATCCGATGTAATGGATCCCGCGTTGTAAAATCTGCGTTGTAACGGAATGCGACGTAAAAGATGCGTTGTAAGTGTAACATACCACTCAGTCTGGTGTGTTGCATCAGCCTACCATCCTGCAGGACTCAGCAATATTTACTCAGGCGTGCAACTGTGTACAGGACTATGCTTGCACAATATTTTCTGCACTACCCATCTGTTCTGTGTTAAATCCTTTGCAGCGCCATAATTTTCAGGACAGACAGTTACAGCGTGCTGTGTCAGTAACTCCCCCATTCTAAGTCCTCTAGACAGTGCTGTAGCTCTGTCTTTTGTCACACAGGTAATTCCTCATTCGGAGTCCTCAAGGCAGTGCTGCAGCTGCTTATCTGATCTTGTCTGTAACTCCCACATTCTAAGTCCTCTAGACAGAGCTGCAGCTGAGTCTTTGGTCAAACGGGTGATTCCTCAATCTTAGTCTTTGCAGTGCTGCAGCTGCGTCTTTGGTCACACTGGTAATTCCTCATTCTAAGTCCTCAAAGCAGTGCTACAGCTGTGTCTTTGGTCACACAGATAATTCCTCATTCTTAGTCCTCTAAACAGTGCTACAGCTGTGTCTTTGGCCACACAGGTAATTCCTCATTCTTAATCCTCTAGGCAGTGCTGCAGCTGCTTATCTGGTCTTGTCAGTAACTCCCCCATTCTAAGTCCTCTAGACAGTGCGCAGCTGTGTCTTTGGTCACAAAGGTAATCCCCCATTCTTAGTAACCCTGGGCGAAGCACTACGCTTCTCTCGCATAGTTTGCGAAGTTTGCGCAACTTCGCACTACGCGAGCTGCACGTAGCAAAGTGCGAACACGCGTAGCGTGGTGCAGCGGTCAATTTTTTGCTTGTTCGCGGTACTCAACGTCATGTTCGCGACCGCGAGCAAGCAAAATGACATCCCGGCGAGACTCTCAGCGCGGGTAGGTCAGGTTTCTCATTGCGAGTGGTCGTGCATGCTCGCGACCGCTCGTGATGAGAAACTATCAGTTGGCGTTGAGAAAGCTGCTGCTCGAGTAAAAATCTACTCGAGCGGCAGAAAACTACAGCTCGCACTGTGCAGGATGCAGTTTTCAATGATTGCACAGTGCCGGATGCTTGTTCGCACTGTGCAATCATTGAAAATGCATCTTGCACAGTTCGTACATGCTAATACGCTGCTCGCGTAGTGCTACGTGAAGTTTGCGTATTGCGAAGTGCACTTCGCGTAGCGCTACTTCGCGAACTACGCCCACCCTTAATTCTTAGTCCTCTAGGCAGTGCTGCAGCTGCTTATCTGGTCTTGTCAGTAACTCCCCCATTCTAAGTTCTCTAAACAGTGCTGCAGCTGTATCTTTGGTCAAACAGGTAATTCCTCATTCTTAGTCCTCTAGGCCGTGCTGCAGCTGTCTCTGTGGTGACAGTGATAATTCCTCATTCTTAGTCCTCTAGACAGTACTGTTAGCTGCTTATCTGGTCTTGTCAGTAACTCCCCCATTCTAAGTTCTCTAGACAGTGCGCAGCTGTGTCTTTGGTCACACAGGTAATTCCTCATTCTTTGTCCTCTAGCCAGTGCTGTTAGCTGCTTGTCTGGTTCGGTCTGTAATTCCTCATTGTAAGTCCTCTAGGCTGAGATGCAGCTCTGTCTCTCTTCATACACCCACTACACTCCAAAACAAAAAACATAGGTAAAAGACATTGTCATTTTCCACGCCAATAGCTCTAACTCTCAAAAAATGCAAGACCTATTGCATTGCAAATGCTTGTTATACTTCTATGCACATTTCTTGTGATCCTTGATCCAGAATTCACATTAGACAGGCAAGCTTCCTGTGACTCCAGATGAGTTGTGATTCATTTACTACAATATTTAATTACGATCATGTCAAACACAGTACTTAAAATATGTATCTTTTGTATTGCGCAGGCTGCACTTGTTTTTAGAACTGAGGAAGACCCAATCTTATGTTTTAAGAAAACACTACTAGCAAGGGTCAAAACTTCAACTATATACATATGTTGTGCCCCGTATTTACTCTAAACACAACACAAAGTATTCACTCTAACACTAGCCATTGTTATTCATAGACTTACGGAACACTATAGGCACTATATCGAATGAATTATTTTCATATATTTTTTGTTGTGTTCAAAGTCAATTGCTCATACTGCATGATGATGACTTCCCTTCAATGTCACTTTCAAAGACAGCCTTGATAAAATATTTTCCTGTAAACCTCTGCATATGAATAACAGTATACGTAGGAAACCAGACTCCTGTGTGTTTGAAATCATTTAGTGAAAGGTCAAAGTTGTGAAGCAGAATATAAATAGTTGGATATATCATTTCCTTCCTTCTGACAACCGCTGTAGCTACATATTATGAGCTTAAAGCAAGCAAGGACTTTAGAAATTGCTGCCAGAGTGTTTGGTGGTTGTGGAAGATGGTGGGCGTGAGGAGGAAGATGGCGCGTTGAACCGCACCGATGGGGGTGTGTTCTCTGCCGTGCACCTGACCGCCGCTGTTCTTGCCAGCCCTCGGCTCAGCCTAGTCATCCAGCTGGGAGACTTGAGCGTGTGAATTTGTGTGGGTGCCCGGCCCCTTCTCTGTATCTACTCCATTGTGGATGGCTGCATGATCCCGCGAGGGTGTGCTCTTCGCTGAGCTTCAGCCCTTTGTCTACCTGCTGCTTTGCAGGCCCAGCTTACGCGGTTGGAGACTGACTGACTGGCTGTTCACGAGGGTCTGCTGCCTGCTATCTTCAACTCCAGAGTAGCTCTCGTTTAACGCTATGGCATAAAAAAGGGAACTGTGCTGTGGGGGAGCTATGAGCCCGCGGAGCTACAAAGGGGAGCAATATGGATGCCCCAGAGCAGGAGAGCAACAAGGAGGAAGAGGTCTGCTCAAGGTAACCGGTCATGTGAAATCGCATGTTGGGCACCCAATTCTCAAAGTGTTGCAATCTGGAGCAGCGAAGGACTATCTACAGCATTTACCAAAGAACAGCCAGCTGTTGGCAACACTCTATTAGTTGATGCCAGGGGTCAGGGCTAGGGCTTCGGCAGCAGTCTGGCGACCTGGGTATGCAGATATGTGGTCATGAGCCCCTCCCCTGATCTATTGTGGTTGCCCCTGGCACCGAGATTTGGGTTGGCTCCTACATGGGCAGCCGTGAGGAAGGAGACCAGCCTGCTCTGATGGGCAGGGGTAATAGTAAACAGAAGTCTACAGGAGGACAGACCTAAAACCTCCAACACACTCTAAACTCTACTAACACATGGAACGGGCAGGAGGGCAATTACTATGCTATACAACTCTTTAAGCCCAGTTACCAGAACCCTCATTGCACCACTTAGAGAATACTCATCACTTATCACTCATTAATCCATTTCCGGATTACTATGCCCAATGTAGCAAATAATAAAAATCGCTTAGTGACCTATCGCAAGGGAAGAGTCTGGGCTAAATTATAAAAAATAGACCAGATTCAATATTTTCGAGTCAGACCTTTTTTGTTCCTGAGGACCCTGTGGATAAGAATAATCAAACTTATTGTAACCACATTATCAACACTCTGGATCTATGCGCCACTTTAAAACGGACGAAGAACAAAAGGAAACCCTCAGCTCCCTGGTACAGTGAGGAGCTGAAACTTTTGCGAATCACATGTAGACAGGCTGAGAGGAGGTGGCGAAGGTTCTACTCTGAGTTAGATAGGAAAGCGCTGAAATTAGCACAGGCCCAATACAAGGAGACTATTGCCAAGCCCAAAGCACTCTTCTTTGCTAAATCCATTCCACATGCGCCGAACAGTACAAAAGCCCTCTTTAATTTCATAAGGGATCTTTCTAGTCCTGCCTGCACGGGCAATAAAGTGGTTGCATCGCAGAAATTATACAATGAGATTGGCACTCATTTTGAAGAAAAGATTGCCAAAATTGTCGGGGGTCTTGATCCAGGCGTTGCTAGTCGCCTGGATGAATGGCCTCAGACATTAGCAGAGGAACCCTGGGCAGAAACATCCTTGGAGTATTTCCAACCCCTTACCAAGGAGCTTTTTAACAGGTGTGCTCTAAGTGTGTCGTCTGGGTCCCCCCTAGATCCCTTCCCTCATAAGATCTGGAAGAAATGGGGGCAAGAATTACTTCCTTGGATGCAACAGATTTGTTGCCAAACCCTAGAAGACGGCATGGTCCCAGAGGCTGTGAAGCAGGCAGTGGTACCTAGGGGTGGGCGGGAGTCGCGGAAGGGACTATCGCGGAGAGGCACGGAGATTGAACCAATCTCCGTGCCTCTCCGTGATATTTCCGTTACGGGAGCCCGCCCGCCCGCCGCCCGCTTCCCGCCCGCCCGCCTTATTAAATTATATTTAAAGGCTAAAATGAAACTTAAATAAAACTTACCTTATTGCGGCCGCAACCTTCCCCATCACGGATTCATTTTGGAAACTGCGCATGCGTGGGAGCCTGCGCATGCGCATTTCTTGCCAGGACTGCACATGCACAGGCTCCCGCGCATGTGCAGTTTCCAAGACGAAGCCACGATGGGGAAGGTTGCAGCTGCAATAAGGTAAGTTTTATTTAAGTTTAATTTTAGCCTTTAAACATACTTTAATAAGGCGGGCGGGAGGGTAGCGGAAAGCTGGAGGCCGGCGGGAGGCGGGCGGGTGGCCAACTTCTGTTCTGCCCACGAATGTGCGGAGTTTTGCCACAAATTTCCGCCTTGTTTGCACAAGGGCGGAAGGGCAAATCTCTGCATATTGTGTGGGTGGAACGGAGATGTCCGCCCACCCCTTGTGTTACCCCCCTGCTTAAGAAACCCTCCTTGGATCCAACAAAACCGGCAAACTTTAGGCCCATATCCCTTCTGCCCTATCTATTGAACAGGGATTAGTTCGGTTTTTGCCCAGGGCATGGGACGGAAACAGCCTTGGCAACTGTAATGTATAACCTGCGAATGCGATCCAACAATGGCAACTCATCTGTGTTAGTGTTGCTAGATATGTCGGCCGCATTCGACACAGTGAGCCATGCAGTGTTGATGGGAAGGCTGGAGAGAATGGGTGTGAAAGGCCGAGCCCTGAAGTGGTTGCAATCGTACCTTTCAGAGAAACAACAGGTGGTAACCATGACTCCGTAAGTTTCCGGTTCATTATGGAGTGCCACAGGGCTTGGCAATAAGCCCCATTCTTTTCAATATATATCTGCGCCCGCTGATTCCCATCATAAAATCATTCAGGATTGACCTGGTAAACTATGCTGACGAGACTCAACTGGTGTTCTCTTTGGAAGGGAAGTGTGCAGTGTCCATGGATACTTTCCAGGAATGCATGCGCCAAACCTCCGGTTGGCTCAAAGAAAACTCTTTGCAGTTCAACAGGGGGAAAACAGAGGTGGTATACTGTTCCACTACCAAAATGGTACAGCAGTTGCCGCTAGAGTTCAAACTCACTCCTGGGGATGAACCTCTGGCCCCAGTAAGACCGTATGTAACCTAGGCGTCCTGAAGATGACAACCTTCAAATGGCGTCACAGGCTAACAAAACCGTCAGTGTCTGCTTTGCTCTATTAATAGCCTGGCGGCAGATTCACCCACTGATGCCTGAGGAGGCTAGATCCCTTGTAGTAAGAAGTATAATTCTGTGTAGACTGGACTACTGCAACTCCTTGTATCTGGGAGCCCCTCAATGTAGCGCGCTTTTTTGTTTGTTCCCTATACAGCCCCCACGCGCACTTCATTCTGGAAATACTACCCTTCTTCATTTTGGAAATACTACCCTTTCACGTTTGGACTACTGGCCAAGTTATTAAGGTATGATAAGGGTGCTGCTGTTGTCTGATATAGGGGCCAAGTCTCTTTCTTTCAAGATACCAATCCTAAAGTAGTGTTGTTTTTGTATTGTTACAGAACTCATTTTGGTCCTGAGGAGAGCCCCGCCATTTACAGGGGTTTGAAACGCGTCGACCAGTTCGGTCCCGTTATCTGGTCTATACTTATTGGTTTACTAAGGTTTCTTAACCATTAGCAAGAGATGTGGACACTCTTTTTGATTTGCGTTCTATAAAGACTTTAAAAATTGAAAAAGCGCAAAAGGATTTTCTCCATTTGTTTACAACAACAGTCCAACTGATACGGAGACCTATTTTTGTTTAGTTAATCTGTGTGAATGTGTTTTGTATGACTGAATGGCCAAGAATGTTTGAAGTGTGTAAATGTTTTTTTGTATTATTTCTATAATTGTTGTTTATATTGTACATAAAAAACTATTTGTATTTCCATGCACCAAAAAATTGTGTTATAAAAGGTGAAGAAATCAAAAAGAAATATAAAAAATGTGTATGTTGCTATTTCTTAAGCAAGTTGTTTGTGCTTAATTCAAAACAGCTACTTATTTGAACTGTTCAGTGGTAAAGCGAAGCTCCCAGCACTGGTATTCGTTTTGTTATATTGATCTGCTAAGTTACAGCACCAGGATACCCGTAGGGTGACAGTCTGCGCTATATAAGCATCACATACAATACAATACATATGGATTGTAGACCTCAATAGGGCACTGATCGCAGAACACGCGCTGCTGCAAGACGACACACAAAAGGACCTCACAAGTACTAACTCTCCAGGCTGGCAAAAGTATTTAACATACAAGAATCAAAACTTCACCACGACAAACACAGCACCAACCCCATACAAGATTATTCCAACTCCTCAAACCTGTCGATATCTCTCCCTAGCCGCCCCCCTAACCGGGACTGACCCGGTTCGGCACTTTACATCTTCCCCTGCTTCACCCTCACGCCTCTCCCTCCTCCAAAACAGGGCGAAGAGCAGTCTTGATATACGCCTGCACCGAAATGACTACACCGTCAATTAATTAATGTTTGTTATTATTTGTCTTTTATGATTTTTTTAAAATCGAAATAAAGACTTTAAAACCTGAAACCTGAACCTGAAACCTGACTACACCGTCAACTAATCCCTCCCATGCATAAATATCAATGACTCTGATACAGAGCCCACTACCCGACAAACCACAACAGGCTGAATACATAGACATAACCTGCCCATAAGCCCATTCAACAGACCCACATGGTACTTCATGACTGTAAGCAAGTTCAAACTCAAGTTTGTAAAGTTCGCTTTGTTTAATAGTGGTACAATAGAATGCCACAGAACTGTCAACAGCTTCATGTTTGTAACAGATGTGGAAAATGTACTGCTGTCTAAGCTGTCGTGGCATATTATGTATACCTGCCACTGCCTAACAGCCCAGGAATGTTAAAGGAAAAATTTATAAACACTATTTAAAAAAAAAAAAGTGGATGCTGCTAAAGCTAGGGATGTAATGCATAATACGTAAGACTTTGACTCTACACTTAGGAAAATCTAAAATCTGAGCATGCAAACAACAGATAATGTGAAGTGTGCACATGGATGAGAACAAATAGATGCCAATAAAAAAAAAGAAGTGGAGAAAAGCAAAAGGGAAAGGGAGGGAAAGAAACCCATTGGTCAAAGCACGAGGCAGGGATGTCCTCATTCACCCATACTCTTCCTGATCGCCCTAAAGACCCTCACATTCACCACAAGCTGCTCTGAAGACGTTTGGGAAACTGAAGTCATAGCCGGTAACCTGGAAATTAAGCTGTATGTGGACAGCTGTATGTGGACACCATATCAGAGTTTACAGGACTTACCAGGTACAAAATGAACTGGGCCAAAAGTGAAGTCTTACCCTTGAGGATCAATACCACGAGGGAAGCCCTCCGTGCACATTGATTTCAGTAAATCCCACCAAAATAAAAAATATCATGAATATTGATTCCTACCGATTTCCCAATGATAATCAAAGACAATATGACTGCACTGACTGATCAAATGCACAGGGAGTTCACTAAATGGAGCAAGCCACAATTCTCGCTATGGCGGACGAGTCCAAACTGGGAACATGGTGGTACCCCGAGGTTTAACTACATTTTCAGTGTGCTGCCTATACTGGTCCCGGCATCAGAACTATGCCTAATAGACACAGCCATTACAACATTCTTGTGGCAAGGTGAGACCCCAGGACTGGCCATGTCCAAACTCCAAGCCGCTACTTCAGGCGGACTGAGACTCCCAAAGATGGAAATATATCATATGGCGCATCAGCTCTCACTGGAGGAAGAGCTGACCAGAGCAGCTGAAAACACTCTCCTGGACACTCCATCTGGGCACTCTCAGGCAGGAGCCATCAGATACAGGGGCTGGAGACGCCTTTTCTTGGGGTCCTGTGATCAGTCAGTGGTGATGGTGCAGTATTACAGGCAGGCACAGTGGTCAGCAGGGACACCAATGCTACAGCACTTCAACTGAATGACCAGGCTGCTTCCTTGGAGTAATTGACTCTTGAAGTAGTAAGGCCAAGCAGTCAAGGCATGAGCTGGAACATGTTAGAAATCAGACACAGCGCAACACAGTAAAAGACACAATGAGGCAAATGTCTCAAATACCATTGATTTGTTAACCTGTAACCTACATTGTGAACATCAGCTAAACATTTGACCTACGTCCCACATTGTATAGCCATTCTGTCAGTTCTTGCACCTACCCTTTCCTTTGCTGATCACAAGAAACCTGAGTCTGTGTTGAAGAAGTTGAACCAAACATGATGTTTTTCCAGCTACAAATAGCCTTGTGCAAGTCTATGAGTAAACCAGACAAATAGTAATTAACTTATGACTACGTACTCAGCTCTCCTCCTGCAGTATCCAATATGTGCCGTGTGATAACAGACAAATGTGACTAAAGGTATGCTCTTAGGAATGTTCCATGCGTTCATGTAACTTTATAGAGGTGTCTTGCCCTTTGTACCTGCGAATAGATGTATAAATATCTGCGTGACCCTCTTCCAGGCAGAGAACTCTGAGCGTAGCCATGCTGTGCGTTCTCTCCACTCGAGTGTGTTTACAATAAATGCTGTTGTAATTCCTCGCTCTGTGGTAGAGTCCTATCTGTTTTCAGAGTTTCTGTATCAGACAGTGGTGGTAACCCAACAATGAGAATATTTTCTCTCTAACAGAGTCCCATGTCCAATGTTAACCTCGGGGATAGCACTTGGGTGTTCTCAGAAGTCTTTGGGACACAGCAGCTCTTCCGACGTTTGCAAACAAAACTAGTCAATTGGAAAGTCGATCCAAATATAAGCTGGCCTACTCATGGAGTCTGAGTCCCTGCTACTGCGTTTCAAGTTATAAACATTCAAGTGATCCGAGTGGGTTTTATGGCACGAAGCCTCTCAGTGTCCAGTCAGAAAGTCACTGATGGTTCCTCTGATGCCTGACAGCAACCCACAAAAGAACACCTGCCAGGTGTGAATGTTTTGACTCTGTATAATTTTCAGTCACATCCGCGTAGAATACACAGGCACGGTTTGCTTTGTCACTTTGTATGTGTACAAACTCCAATTTGAAGCTTTCACAACTTGGAGAAGGTTGGATTTCTATTCAGCAGAATGCCGGGGTAGCTCTCCTACTAGGGCGGTAAAGGAAATGGATCACCCACCAAACTTGGTGGTGTGTACAAGGGTTTCTCTAAGGGAAACTGGGGAAATGACAATACACACTGGGAAAATGTTATGTTACTAAAATGTGACAATATATTTCCTCTACACATGTAGAGGGGTCTGCTTGACAGCCATTCATGCCCTGATGACTACTAAATATATGAAAATAAGAAAGGTGCGATGGCTGAGATAAGTAGCGCACTCTACCACATAGCTTTAAATTGTTCAAAGTCCTATTCATTCAGTGTCCAAGTATTTTCTGACGCTCAAGAGAAGGAAGATCCATCCGTTCTTCCTCGGCTGGAGAGGTCTTGGAATCAACAACAAAAATTCTCCAGGCACACAGAGATAGAATTGAGGTTGTGGTTTCAATAGTTCTTTTATTTTTCTTCAAGTTATAAGTCACAGCAATTGTCCATCAGGTGGTTAGGTATTAAATATGAATATATTGTAGCTTGTGTGCCTATCCAGAATCTATTTTCTATGTTTCACCAGTATCACTCAGGAATAGAGTCTGAGTGATTAACACATCTATATCTAGCCTGTAACATCACGTTGATAACTAGGACACACGATATTAAGGGACCCATCACAATACAAAAGACACTGTTTGTTGAATTTCTCAACTATGACACATGGTGACCCAATCTACATCTCGGCACACACTAACCAGTGTAACCACGCCCTTAATTCCCTAAAAATCTCATGGCATGTCTAGGGTCACCTGACCCAGGTTTTGGGATATTCTTTTGAACACAAATACTCCTCATTAATTGGAATCTGACTTTATAGTAGCTAGTAAGCCCTGATGAAGTTTGCCGTAACAAGAACAGCCTGAGACGAAACACATGTTGGAAAAAAATGTATATAACTTGAAAAAACAAATATTGAAACCACAACCTCAGTTCTATCTCTGTGTGCCTGAAGAATTTTTGTTGTTGACTATTAAATATATTCAGATGAACAGAGATAAAACAGAATTTCTCGTCGTTGGTGGAATGGCATTAGCTGGGAGGTTGGAGCATTGGTTCACACCGGCTGTAGCTGAAAGGATTAAGGTTTTTATTCTGTCTTTGTAGATTAAAGACAAGGTAAATTACCAGAAGCCAGCAGTCCCAAAGTAAAATGCAGAAGAAAGATGGGAAAAGACTTCTCTTGACATTTGCAATACAGAGATATAAGTACGTGTAACACAAAGACTGGAAATCGGAATTAATCTAGATCTGGGATTATCATCGACACCAGCACTTTCGTGGAGAAATGGACTTTCACCTCGAGGATCGTAATGATTCCAACTCAAATGCCCTCCTCAAAAGCCTTGGGAACCTCGTCCTTACTCAGTGCATCACTAGACCCACCCACACTGCCGGACACTTTCAGGACCCTATCTTCTTCACACTAAGCAACAGCAGCGTCAACAAAACAACACCTATCCCCTGAACTTACCACACCCTCATGAGGTTCAAGATCACCATCCTGGACCAGAGGAGACCCACCACCTCGGGAAGTCCTGCCGCTTCTGAAAGAACATCTCAGAGAAGGACTGTGCTTCTGCCCCCTACACACACTGCCCAAAGCATACTAGCAGCCTAACGGAAGACACCAAGAACTGCAATGAATGAATCACCACCTGCACCGACACCCTGGACCCCTCAAGCACAGCAGCAACCTAACAGAAGACATCAAGAACTGCAATGAATGGATCACCACCTGCACCAACAACCTGGACCCCCTCAAGCACAGCAGAAACCTAATAGAAGACATCAAGAACTGCTATGAATGGATCACCACCTGCACCGATACCCTGCACCCCCTCAAGCACAGAAGCAACCTAATGGAAGACATCGAGAACTTCAATGAAAGGATCACCACCTAAACCGACACCCTGGACACCCTCAAGCACCGCAGCAACCTAACAGAAGACATCAAGAACTGCAATGAATAGATCACCACCTGCACTAACACCCTGGAGCCCCTCAAGCACAGCAGCAACCTAACGGAAGACATCAAGAACTTCAATGAATGGATCACCACCTGCAGCAACACACTGGACCCCCTCAAGCACCGCAGCAACCTAACAAAAGACATCAAGAACTGCAATGAATAGATCACTACCTGCACCAACACCCTGGACCCCCTCAAGCACAGCAGCAACCTAACGGAAGACATCAAGAACTGCAATGATAAGATCACCACCTGCAGCAAAACCCCTGGACCCCCTCAAGCACAGCAGCAACCTAACGGAAGACATCAAGAACAGCGTTGAATGGATCACCACCTGCAGCAACACCCTGGACCCCCTCAACCACAGCAGCACCTCAAGGAAGACATCAAGAACTGCAATGAATGGATCACCACCTGCACCAACACCGTGGACCCCCTCAAGCACAGCAGCAACCTAACGAAAGACATCAAGAACTGCAATGATCAAAGCAGCTGTAGTTTATAAGACACTCTTTTTTTCCAAAGTTACCAGAACTAAAACTAAACTGGAATTACTTTGGGAGCGGGACCTAGCTCAGGAATTTTCATTTCAGACATGGGACGCTATTTGGTCTAAAATACATATTGTATCCCGTTCCGCTAGTACCACACAGACATGTTATTTTTTTACAATAGACTTTTTTTTACACCTCATGAATTATGCAGATTAAAATTACTTGAGACTCCAATTTGTTGGTCCTGTTCTCATAATACCGCTGATCTCATGCATATGTTTTTTCATTGTCCCCCTATTAACTCTTTTTGGTTGAAAGTTTGGTTGCAATTGAACAAAATCCTGAATACCACTTTTCCTTTTGAAATTGTACACATTTTCTTAGGTGGCTCTTCGCCTATTTGGGATGTTCATTGTAATTTTCGTAAATTCATGGACCTTGCTTTGGCAATTGCCTTCCAAGTCATCACCACCAACTGGAAAGACACTTCTAAAATATCTTACATTGCCTGCTGGAACTTGCTTTGTCATCATCATAGACTTGATCGTGCTTTTGCCACCACGACCACTTTATTAATCAAAAGGGATGCCGTTAACCGATTTTCTTTCTAGATCTGTTTGAAGCTTACTTACCATGTGATGCACCTTTTTCTCTTCTATTTTATCTTCCTAATGTTTTTTTATATTGTAATTTCATCCAAATGTATGAGCTATTTTGTTAGGCTAATCCCATCTTTTGCTCTGTTTTTCTTTTTTCCTTTCCCCCTCCTTTTCTTTTCTTTCTCTCTTTTGCCCCTTTCTCCTTCTTGTTCCTTTATTTCCTTCCTTAAACAAAATCTTTAAAAGCTTTTTTCCTTAGAATTGTTATAGTCCCTTTTGGGGACATTTGCTTGAATTGGCATATTTTATTACTCTCGTTTTAACTCTATTACTATGTTTTTTCATATTTTGATTATTGGTTTTTACATTGCTTATTTACTTCAATAAAGCTTTCTGAACTCAAAAAAAAAGAACTGCAATGATAAGATCACCACCTGCAGCAACACCCTGGACCGCCTCAAGCACAGCAGCAACCTAACGGAAGACATCAAGAACAGCAATGAATGGATCACCACCTGCACCGACACCCTGGACCCCCTCAAGCACAGCAAAACTATTCAAGATCACAAACACAAGCCAACTAGCACACAGAAGAACTCAGGATCGTGATGGAGCACTGTAAGCAACTGGAAAGCAAGTGGTGAATGAGCCAAGACAACAGTAAGTCTGAAATGCCAAATGAACAGGCCATGCCAACCACATCTAAGCCAACAACAACAGCAGCCAAGAAATCCTCACCATCATCATAGAATTCATGATGCCTGCAGCCACCACCAGCAACATCCACCCCTTACAAGACCCCTGCATCAATCTCTGTAAATCCTTTTGGAACAAGATCTCATCCATATAAGACAAATTCAACCATCCACCTGACCCCATCAACCTCGCAGCCAGTCTTCCAATCTCAGCCAAAGAATGCATCTTGGCTAAACACCATCACCATAAACGAGGCTGCCTCAACCATGAAGGCCATCCACTCCGGTGCACCATCAGACCCACCTCACCACACTTTAAACAAGCATTGGCATAGCCAATAGGTCTGGCTTTTAGTTTTGGGACCTACAACTGTTGCATGGCTAAACACTTATAAGGTCCCAAAGACGAGACCTATTAGCTATGCCAATAATTGTTTGGTTTGAATTCTGGGACTTGTAGTCTTGTGTATTCCATTATAAAACAGGACTATAAGTTCCAGTAGACATTAACCGCTTTTATCAGAGCTCGATGAATGGTTAGCAAAAAATGCGCTGGGACGCAGATGAAACAGAAAAGAGTCCAGGTCCGGGATGATGGAGACCATTTTAGAGCAATTGAAAGGACAAACATGGCAGCTTGTCTTGAAGCATACCGCTTTATTCGAGTGCTTTGCTATAAAATGCTCTGCTGCGAGTCCATTTTAAATAAAACTGATGAACTGAGAACCGGTCTCCGATGCGAAAAATGCCCTTGCTGAGAAACATTTTACTGTGCAATGAAATTTATTTTTGGAGGCTAAATAAAAAATAAACAATATCATGGAAAACCATGCTTGCAGGCCACCTAAACTCCAGTTGTGTAGGTGCTGTTATTTCTTTGGCTGCTTGTATTGCTCTCTGAAGCAGTAGACAACAAGTGGGTGACACAACTGCTGCAAAGATTCGCGGGCAATATTCCATCACATATTCAAAACCCGGTAGAGTGAGCTCCGCCTTTCATCCTTCTAAGGTCAGCGGAATGAGTTAAACTGGGTGCCGCTTTAACTAATGCCTGTTCTGTGTAGCTCTTAGAAGCTGGGTACCTTTGGCATCACATTCTAAAGAAGTACTGCGTTATTCTTAAGAAAATCGTTTTGAGTGGTGCGCCTTGTAAGCTTCATGCTGTTTCAGGACACCACGCAAACACTTTCACACACGTTTGTCAAGCGAAGAGGATACGTCAGCGGAGCCGTGCTGCTGTTATTTATAAAGTGCCACACCGGTTCCGCTAATATTAAAGTGGTCTGGAGGGGGGGAAGGTGGGGAAGCCACCATACCCTTGTCTCTTCAGCTCTCTCTTCTGCACCCCCTGTCAATGCACATACCTGCGGAGCCTGCCACATAGAGGTTGTTGTTGTTGTACATTTTTAGGTCTCACCTAAGCATGGGCGGAAAATCCGTTACGCTCGCGGATTTTGCGGATTTTCGGGAAATCCGCAATCCGCGAGATTTGCGAATTTCCCGCAAAATCCGCAAATTCGCACGCAGCGGATTTTTTTGGCGGCGCGCGGCGTTGGTGATACAATTTTTGCGGCGCGCGGCGTTTATCATCGTTTGCCGAGTTGTTTTTTTCGATAGTTTGCGAGTGCTGCGCCATTTTGGATCTTGCTGTGTGAACCCGCGGGAATTGGCGAGCGCGATTACGTCATCGCGGCTTGCCAGCGATAGTTTGTCAACGCGAGTACGGCGAGATCACGTCTCGCGGTACTTCGCAATTGCGAGATTTGAGATGCGGCGAGCGAAAATATAAATTTGCAATTCTGCACAAGAAATCCACCAGCAAGCAGCATAAACCTTCTAGAAATGATGATTTTTATCTGAATAACTCCTTAGTTTGACATTTGCCTGCACTTTTTTAGCGAGGAGTCCATTTTGGGGAGGGGGGCAGGGGGGTGGGAGGAAGGAAGTGCCCCACAGTCTTCAACTTCCTGTTCCTGTTCAGCAGGCTCCTCCCAGTGCTTTGTCCATCTCCTGGTCACTTTTCATTTGGATCTGGAGCTGGAAGGATTACTTTTTGTGCATGCTGCTGGATATTTGGATTTGAGGCCTTTTTGACTTTCTTTGGATCACTGTTGGATTAGAAATTTTACAAGTAAGTTTGTTTGGGGCATTACAGTTGCTGCAATTAAAATTTTGGAATTTTCGATTTTTGGACTGTTTTGGGGCCTTTTTCCCAGGGGTACTCAGTGGTGGGTGGACTGAGTCTTTCTGTGGGTTGTCTTGAACTTAAACATCATGGAGGCCATGGATGAATTGGGATTGTGCTGATTTTTCTGTGTTTTTCGATTTTTGACCTGTTGTTGGGGCCTTGACCAGGGGTAGTGAGTGGTGCATGGGCCTAGTCTTTCTGTGGGGTGTCTTGAATTTAAACATCATGGAGGCCATGGATGGAATGGGATTGTGCTGATTTTGCAGTGTTTTTCGATTTTTGGGGGTGTTCATGGGGAGGGACATGCCATGTGGCTGGTGGCCATTTTGAGTGCAGCTACAGGCACTGGCCATGTGCTGGCAGGCAAGTGGCCATTTTGAATGCAGGCTTTGTTGTTAGGCCTCCAACCATTTTGCCTACTTTTCAACCTTTATTTATGCCCAGGGGTAGTGAGTCTTGCATGGGCCTAGTCTTTCTGTGGGTTGTCTTGAATTTAAACATCATGGAGGCCATGGATGGAATGGGATTGTGCTGATTTTGCAGTGTTTTTCGATTTTTGGGGGTGTTCATGGGGAGGGACATGCCATGTGGCTGGTGGCCATTTTGAGTGCAGCTGCAGGCACTGGCCATGTGCTGGCAGGCAAGTGGCCATTTTGAATGCAGGCTTTGTTGTTAGGCCTCCAACCATTTTGCCTACTTTTCAACCTTTATTTATGCCCAGGGGTAGTGAGTCTTGCATGGGCCTAGTCTTTCTGTGGGTTGTCTTGAATTTAAACATCATGGAGGCCATGGATGGAATGGGATTGTGCAGATTTTTCAGTGATTTTCGTTTTTTGGGCCTGTACTTGTGGCCTTTTCACCAGGGGTATTTGAGTCTGGCATGGGCCTAGTCTTTCTGTGGGCTGTCTTGAACTTAAACATCATGGAGGGCATGGATGGAATGGGATTGTGCTGATTTTTCTGTGTTTTTCGATTTTTGACCTGTTGTTGGGGCCTTGACCAGGGGTAGTGAGTGGTGCATGGGCCTAGTCTTTCTGTGGGGTGTCTTGAATTTAAACATCATGGAGGGCATGGATGGAATGGGATTGTGCTGATTTTGCAGTGTTTTTCGATTTTTGGGGGTGTTCATGGGGACAGGCCATGTGGGTGGGGGCCATTTTGAGTGCTGGTACAGGCAGGCCCTGGCCATGTGCTAGGAGGCAAGTGGCCATTTTGAATGCAGGCTTTGTTGTTAGGCCTCCAACCATTTTGCCTACTTTTCAACCTTTATTTATGCCCAGGGGTAGTGAGTCTTGCCTGGGCCTAGTCTTTCTGTGGGTTGTCTTGAATTTAAACATCATGGAGGCCATGGATGGAATGGGATTGTGCTGATTTTGCAGTGTTTTTCGATTTTTTTGTGCTCTATAACTGAACTGATGTTCCTCTGTCTTCCATTTTTTTAGGTGCACAAGACTCAAGAGAACCACCAGTGCCAGGAAGAAGTCCTGCAGCGGTGTGTGTGTGCAGCATAACGTCACGCGACGTCACGTCTGGCCTCAGACAACTCTACAATTCGTGCAACTGCGGCCTGCTATCTGACCTGCTCTGAAGAAGATGGCCCCAAAAAAAGGTCTCCGTAGCTCCTCTAGCAAGAACGTTGCTAGTAAGGAGCAGAAGAAGCAAGTTACCAAGGAGGCTGGTGTGCCACCCGCCACGTTTTTTGGGAGAAAAAAAAAAAGTACGCCTGCAGCAGCAGGATCTGCTGGGGACCAAGCTGGGAGCAGCACCCCTGCTCCATTGGGTCCAGTGCCTCCACCACCACGCCAACTTAAGTCAAAGCCCTTGAGTGCTTCAGAGGCAGTCAGTGTACTTCTCCAATCACCATCGACCAGTGATGTTGGCTCATCGCAAGAAAGTAGCAGCAATGTCCCTGAATCAACACAGGTTGTTGTAACTCATCTGACAAGTGTTGAACAACCACAGCCGCAACAACAACACCATGTGCAAGTACACGCCCAAGTACATGTGGAAGGAGAGGCAGCAAAAGGAGATGCGCAAGCAAAGGTGCATGGAGGTTCACAAGTGCCCACAATAGTTGTTCCTCCCGAAGTAGGGGCACATCAGGAAATCGACAATGAACCCGAGGTATCATTGGAAGCCACTCCTCCTGATGATCATTCATTGTCTTCCACATCCCTAGCAAGGAAAAGATCAAGGGGGGTGTCTACATCTTCTTCAAGCCCACCTCGTTCTGATGCAAGTGATCTGTCTTGGGAACCACAACTGCGGTCTGACAGTGAGGCACACCATGATCTGACACCGGTACCTAAGCGTAAAAGGAAGGTCGTCCAAAAACTCAAACCTATGGAGTGTGATGAGGCTCAACAAGAAGTGACAGATACTGCTGGTGATGAAGCCTCTCACGATGACAACGAGCCAGTCATCACAAAGGTCACTGCAGCCCCACCGGGCATGCAGCAAAGAGACATTTTGACCCTATCCCGAGAAGCTGCTGAGCGTGATGATGATGTCGGCGAGGAGGCAATGGAAATGGAATCATTAGATTTGGAGTTAAGTAGTACACCAAAACCTACCGCTTCCATATTTCTTCCTCGCAAGAAGGTACCCACCTCGTCCTCGACCTCAATTCGTGGTGGTGAAAGTGCAAAACGTACTGAAGTTCGGCAATCCACATCCTCCACTTCATCTGACATTAGCAGCAGGACCACCACCACCACCAGTATCGCCGCCTCCTCCGGCCCCCGAAGACATTTCAAGTCTCCAGTTTGGGACTTCTTTAGTGTTTGCCCAAAAAATGAAAACGTAGCCATTTGTAGCATTTGTAAGCTTCGAGTTAGTCGTGGTAAGTTGGGTTCCAACTATGGTACCGGAGGCCAGAGAGGTCATCTTAGGAGAACGCACGATGTCCAATGGTTTGCGCACCTACACGCGATCAAGGAAGCCGGAATTGCACGCAATGAAAACGTTGTTTTTTCATCTGATGATGACGAGGGGGAAGAAGGCGATTCAAACACTTCACTTACACCCAGTTCCCCTGTCAGCAGCACACCCCATGGGAGCCACACTAAGAGTGTGGGAGAGAGTGAGACATCAATGCGGAAAAGTTCATCAGTGAGCGTAACTGGGTCGAAAAGATCATCATCATCCCGTAAATCCTTGGTCCAGGGCAACAATAAAAAGATGTTGTTTACAGAAGCGCAATATGAACGCAACCACCCAATGACCCGTCTGTATAACACTAAGCTGGCTAAAATGCTAGGTCTGGACCTTCTCCCTTTTTCTTTTGTAGAAGGGGTTGGTTTTCTAGAATTAGTGACAGCGCTCTGCCCTAAATGGAAGGTTCCTAGCCGGTTCTATTTTGCCCGAGTTGCGGTTCCAGCACTACATGAAGATGTTCTGAAGGTGATTGGGGCAGCTTTGCAGAAGAGTGCTGTTCACACTATACATCTGACAACAGACATGTGGACCAGTGGCGCAGGCGCTGATTACATGTGCATCACTGCACACTGGGTCTCTTTTTCAGGGGCTAAATCAAAGCTAAACGCAGGTGTTGACACGAACATTGTTTTTAAAGGTGCTCGGAAACATGCAACACTAGCCATGTTTGGTTTGGAGAAACGTCACACAGCAGAAAACATTTTGGATGTCTTTAACACAAAGGTCCTTAACTGGCTGTCCCCACTAAAACGCAAGGTTGGTTATGTTTCCACGGACAATGGCGCCAATATAGTTAAGGCCATGAGGGACGGTTACTATTTCAGAGTGCCGTGTTTGGCGCACTGTATAAACCTGGTTGTCCAAAAATTCTTGGGTAATAAAGGCAGTGCAGCGTACAGTGTATTGGACACCTGCCGAAAAATGTGCAAGCATTTCAGCCATTCTTTTAAGGCCCGGAAGCAGCTGAGGAGCCTGCTATATCAACGTCAAATGCCAGTGAAAGCACTCATCCAGGAGGTGGTAACACGTTGGAACTCAACCTTCTACATGCTTGAGCGTCTGTATGAGCAGTATACGGAACTCGATCAATATTTCCTTAAAGAGGGTACAGAGGAGCTGAGGATGGGTGGGCCGCAATGGAACATAGTTGAAAGCCTGACACGCATGCTTCGTCCTTTTGAGTTCTTCACGCGTGCAGTCAGCAAGGAGGACTCTAATTTGGGAAAAGCTATCCCATTGTTGTACATGCTGGAGGACCAACTGAAGGAGGTGTGTTCTGTGTTTGGAAAAGATAAAAACCAAGACTCTTTGCTTCTGGCTGAGCAATTATTAGAGCTCCTACAAGGTGATGAACGTCTTCAAAAGATCCACTCAGAACAGCATTACATTTGTGCTACTATTCTGGATCCACGCTACAAAAAGGCGCTGGCAGGCCAAGCATTCTTTCCTTTTGATGATGAACATGTTCCAAAGTACAAACGTTGGCTAGCCTTGTCAGCCAAGAAGTTTGAAACAGAACGGCTGGAAATTGAAGGAAATGGCAGTACATCAGCAGGCCATCCCCAGTCAAAACAATCCACTTCTGCACCTGTGGCTGTGGCACAAGTGACCTCTCAGCCGTTAAAGACACCGGCAACCGGATCATCTGCACGAAAGACAACAGAAACATTGGAGGCTGAAGAGGATTGGCTAGCTCTGTGTTGGTTTGGTTCTCAAAAGGTCAGAGGCACAGCAAGAGCTAAGCAAAGTGGAGGAACCTTGGATGAGGACCTTGAGTCGATGGTGAAGGACTATCTGAATGACTCAACAGAGGTCTATGTTAATTCTGACCTATTGGCGTATTGGCATGGGAAAAAAGAATTGTGGCCACAGCTCACCAACCTGGCTTTAAACTACTTGTCTTGCCCACTCGCAAGCGTGTCTTCTGAACGGGTTTTCAGTGCGGCTGGTGGGATTGTAACTCCCAAACGGAGCCGCCTCTCGCCCAAAAATGTGGAGAGGTTAACAATGATCAAGATGAATCAGCACCTCATACCACCAGATTTCAGAGTACGAGAGAGCGTGCCGGATGAAGAGGAGGTGGCCAGCAACATAGATGAGGGAATTTCTACTCTGTCAGGTGACACTGAGCTCACCCTGCCTGAATTCACAGAGTATGATGACGAAGCCTTATTCTTATTCCTGGACCGTGATACCGAGCCCTGAAAATGAGACAACGAATCAATAACTTTCTTTTTCATCCTTATTCACTTTTATTCCTGTGTGTCTGTCTTTCTTTGTTGTGCACAGTTAATATAATTCAAACTTTAATCAGATAATCACAAAAACAAGCCCATCAGCAGAACTGTCTTCACTTGTTTGCGAATTGATTTGAAGGTGCCGCAGTCTGCATTCCTCAGGTTCAGAAGTTCCGAAGAACATGCTCCTCTATCCTCCTCCTCCAGACTCCTATTTCCATCAAAGCAGAGGGCTGGTTTACGCCCAATGAAGAAAGACTCAGCACTTGTGGGGGTGTTGTTCTACCTCTTTGCAGGTGAGTTGACGGGTCTCTGGGGCCATTTCTGGGAAGCACTAAAAGTGGTTTGGACCAAATCCGAGGCGGAAATTTTTTTGTGTTTTTGATGACTTGCTTGCCTTTGAGGTGCTCTTAGGGGGGGTTCCGTCTGTTTGTGGGTGAGTTTCGTGGTCTGGGAGCATTGCTGGGACACTCTAATCTTGATTGCATTTGCTTTTCAGGAAATCCGTTGTGCCAACCCCGACTTATGGCCTAGCTACGCAGCGCGTTTGGACCGAAGGCCCAGAAATATTGCAAGTATGAGATATTGCTTTTGGCCTGTTTGGGGGTGTTATGCTTCCTGGCGGGTGGGTTGGCGGGTCTTGGGGCATTCCTGGGAAGGTCTAATACCGGGTAGAAGTGGTTGGGACAAAATCCAGGCCGATTTTTTTTTGGCTATTTCTGACATTTTGCTCTATGTAGCGTTTTCGGGGGCCTGTTTGGGGGGCTTCCTGGTGTTTGTGGGTGAGTTTCGTGGTCTGGGAGCATTGCTGGGACACTCTAATCTTGATTGCATTTGCTTTTCAGGAAATCCGTCGTGGCAACCCCGACTTATGGCCTAGCTACGCAGTGCGTTTGGACCGAAGGCCCAGAAATATTGCAAGTATGAGATTTTGCTTTTGGCCTGTTTGGGGGTGTTATGCTTCCTGGCGGGTGGGTTGGCGGGTCTTGGGGCATTCCTGGGAAGGTCTAATACCGGGTAGAAGTGGTTGGGACAAAATCCAGGCCGAATTTTTTTTGGCTATTTCTGACATTTTGCTCTATGTAGCGTTTTCGGGGGCCTGTTTGGGGGGCTTCCTGGTGTTTGTGGGTGAGTTTCGTGGTCTGGGAGCACTGCTGGGACACTCTAATCTTGATTGCATTTGCTTTTCAGGAAATCCGTCGTGGCAACCCCGACTTATGGCCTAGCTACGCAGTGCGTTTGGACCGAAGGCCCAGAAATATTGCAAGTATGAGATTTTGCTTTTGGCCTGTTTGGGGGTGTTATGCTTCTTGGCGGGTGGGTTGGCGGGTCTTGGGGCATTCCTGGGAAGGTCTAATACCGGGTAGAAGTGGTTGGGACTTGGGACAAAATCCAGGCCGATTTTTTTTTTGGCTATTTCTGACATTTTGCTCTATGTAGCGTTTTCGGGGGCCTGTTTGGGGGGCTTCCTGGTGTTTGTGGGTGAGTTTCGTGGTCTGGGAGCATTGCTGGGACACTCTAATCTTGATTGCATTTGCTTTTCAGGAAATCCGTCGTGGCAACCCCGACTTATGGCCTAGCTACGCAGTGCGTTTGGACCGAAGGCCCAGAAATATTGCAAGTATGAGATTTTGCTTTTGGCCTGTTTGGGGGTGTTATGCTTCTTGGCGGGTGGGTTGGCGGGTCTTGGGGCATTCCTGGGAAGGTCTAATACCGGGTAGAAGTGGTTGGGACAAAATCCAGGCCGATTTTTTTTGGGCTATTTCTGACATTTTGCTCTATGTAGCGTTTTCGGGGGCCTGTTTGGGGGGCTTCCTGGTGTTTGTGGGTGAGTTTCGTGGTCTGGGAGCACTGCTGGCTATATATACTTTACTTTGCAAGAGGTTTGAAGCAAATCCATGGTGGCAGAGGGGAGTTAGGGCCTAGCTGCAGAGCGCGCGCGGAGTGATTTGGGAAATTTGTGAAAAATTGACTAAGTCCCCATTTTTGTACTTTTGCTCTCTGGCTGTTTGGGGGTCTTCTACTCGTTTTCTCCTGGGTTGACGGCTCTGGGGCCAATGCTGGGAAGCTCTAATACCGGATAAAAGTGTTTTGGACCAAATCCCAGGCGGAATTTTTTTTGTGTTTTTGATGACTTGCTTGCCTTTGAGGTGCTCTTAGGGGGGGTTACGTCTGTTTGTGGGTGAGTTTCGTGGTCTGGGAGCATTGCTGGGACACTCTAATCTTGATTGCATTTGCTTTTCAGGAAATCCGTTGTGCCAACCCCGACTTATGGCCTAGCTACGCAGCGCGTTTGGACCGAAGGCCCAGAAATATTGCAAGTATGAGATTTTGCTTTTGGCCTGTTTGGGGGTGTTATGCTTCTTGGCGGGTGGGTTGGCGGGTCTTGGGGCATTCCTGGGAAGGTCTAATACCGGGTAGAAGTGGTTGGGACAAAATCCAGGCCGATTTTTTTTTAGCTATTTCTGACATTTTGCTCTATGTAGCGTTTTCGGGGGCCTGTTTGGGGGGCTTCCTGGTGTTTGTGGGTGAGTTTCGTGGTCTGGGAGCACTGCTGGCTATATATACTTTACTTTGCAAGAGGTTTGAAGCAAATCCATGGTGGCAGAGGGGAGTTAGGGCCTAGCTGCAGAGCGCGCGCGGAGTGATTTGGGAAATTTGTGAAAAATTGATTAAGTCCCCATTTTTGTACTTTTGCTCTTTGGCTGTTTGGGGGTCTTCTACTCGTTTTCTCCTGGGTTGACGGCTCTGGGGCCAATGCTGGGAAGCTCTAATACCGGATAAAAGTGTTTTGGACCAAATCCCAGGCGGAATTTTTTTTGTGTTTTTGATGACTTGCTTGCCTTTGAGGTGCTCTTACGGGGGTTACGTCTGTTTGTGGGTGAGTTTCGTGGTCTGGGAGCATTGCTGGGACACTCTAATCTTGATTGCATTTGCTTTTCAGGAAATCCGTTGTGCCAACCCCGACTTATGGCCTAGCTACGCAGCGAGTTTGGACCGAAGGCCCAGAAATATTGCAAGTATGAGATTTTGCTTTTGGCCTGTTTGGGGGTGTTATGCTTCTTGGCGGGTGGGTTGGCGGGTCTTGGGGCATTCCTGGGAAGGTCTAATACCGGGTAGAAGTGGTTGGGACAAAATCCTCGCGGAAAAGCCTTTTGGCACTTTTTGTAACTTAGGGTTCGTTAGGGTTAGCCCTAGCAGCAGGATTGCATGTGTTTCGGGGTGTTCTAGATTATTCCAACTGAGTTCTGGGGTCTTAGAGCACTCGTGAGAATGTGTGATTTTGGTTGCAAGTCATTTGAAGAAAATCCAAGGTGGGAAAGGGGGGATTTGGCATAGTTAAAGAAAGCCTTTGCCACTATTCTTAACTTAGGGTTCGTTAGGGTTAGCAGTATTTCTATTGCATGTGTTTGAGTGGGGGGGATTTCGAGTCTTGGAGCGATGCTGGCTATGGCTACTTTTGCTTGGTTGCTTGCAAGTGGTTTCAATGCAATCCACGGTGGGTAATGGGTAATTAGGAAGGGGGTACTTCGGCCTATTTTTACTTTCAAAGTAAGTTTTGTCACCAGTTTTCTGCTAGGCCTCGTTTTTTGAGATTTGATTGGGGGTCTTCTACATTTTTGCGACTGGCTTTAGTAAGGGTCTGGGTGGGAGCACTGCTAGGAAGATCTAATTTTGTTCTAAAACACAGTTTACAGTACAGCTAGCTTGAGGGGCAAGATCCGCTACATTAATTTGCCCATACTTATTTATCCTTCAAAAGGTGACTCAGAGTACGCACTTTCAAAAATATTGTACTGTCTACTAGGAAAATCAAATTGTGACTTTTTGCACTCCACAGCCTACATACCTTATATTTATTTATCAGTGGTGTTGTAATATTATATCACTTCCTGTTTTTCGTTGAATAATTACAGGCCGGGTTTCAGTCTCTGTAATGGGGAAAAAAGGATGGAGTCAGGCTTCACAGTAGCGAGCCACAATTCAGCATCAGGCAGGCAGTGGACAGGGTGTCTTCTGGTGACCAACATCGATGGACGAAGCGTCGGCTGCAATGGAGGAGTGCCGCTAATAAGAGGATTTTTTTTCTGCAGGCAACTTACTTACCACTTCCAACAGGACAACTACAACCACATAGATACAGTATCCCTTGCCTTTTTCTCTGACTGTGACTGCATTTCTTAGATCTCTCTCTGCTTCTAAATTGATCCCTTAACACATCACTTAGTCCACTCCACTATCACATCTGCACCACACATAGTCATTTGTAAGTGCTCCGACGTAATTCGCAAGTCGCAGCACGCCCCAGGCCGTAGAGGACTGGGATGGCCCCAATGATGAAGCATGTCACCAAGGGGCAACCCTGGTGAGTGAGGGGACACCTAGAAAACAAGCAATTTCTCCTTTTCTATCTACTATACCTTCCAGACCAACCCCACTGAGTGTTGTTGTGAATGGATTTATAGTGACCAGCAAGGCTCTCGGGTATCTGGCTAAGTACAGAGACCTTATGTTGAATATCGTTATCAATAATTCCACACAGGCCCTGTACTGTCGCATTCTTTCTTCCACAGTTGTCGAATGTACTACTTACTTTTCACTGACATGCATGCAGTAGTGCATGCACTTTCAAAGATTGATGGATAGGTTTGTACCCAAAGAATTGTTTATGTTCCATTGTTTGTCTATGCTGTGCTTTTTTTTACAGGGTGTCTTCTGGTGACCAACATCGATGGACGAAGCGTCGGCTGCAATGGAGGAGTGCCGCTAAAAGGAGGATTTTTTTTCTGCAGGCAACTTACTTACCACTTCCAACAGGACCACTACAACCACATAGATACAGTATCCCTTGCCTTTTTCTCTGACTGTGACTGCATTTCTTGGATCTCTCTCTGCTTCTAAATTGATCCCTTAACACATCACTTAGTCCACTCCACTATCACATCTGCACCACACATAGTCATTTGTAAGTGCTCCTACGTAATTCGCAAGTCGCAGCACGCCCCAGGCCGTAGAGGACTGGGATGGCCCCAATGATGAAGCATGTCACCAAGGGGCAACCCTGGTGAGTGAGGGGACACCTAGAAAACAAGCAATTTCTCCTTTTCTATCTACTATACCTTCCAGACCAACCCCACTGAGTGTTGTTGTGAATGGATTTATAGTGACCAGCAAGGCTCTCGGGTATCTGGCTAAGTACAGAGACCTTATGTTGAATATCGTTATCAATAATTCCACACAGGCCCTGTACTGTCGCATTCTTTCTTCCACAGTTGTCGAATGTACTACTTACTTTTCACTGACATGCATGCAGTAGTGCATGCACTTTCAAAGATTGATGGATAGGTTTGTACCCAAAGAATTGTTTATGTTCCATTGTTTGTCTATGCTGTGCTTTTTTTTACAGGGTGTCTTCTGGTGACCAACATCGATGGACGAAGCGTCGGCTGCAATGGAGGAGTGCCGCTAAAAGGAGGATTTTTTTTCTGCAGGCAACTTACTTACCACTTCCAACAGGACCACTACAACCACATAGATACAGTATCCCTTGCCTTTTTCTCTGACTGTGACTGCATTTCTTGGATCTCTCTCTGCTTCTAAATTGATCCCTTAACACATCACTTAGTTCACTCCACTATCACATCTGCACCACACATAGTCATTTGTAAGTGCTCCTACGTAATTCGCAAGTCGCAGCACGCCCCAGCCCGTAGAGGACTGGGATGGCCCCAATGATGAAGCATGTCACCAAGGGGCAACCCTGGTGAGTGAGGGGACACCTAGAAAAAAAGCAATTTCTCCTTTTCTATCTACTATACCTTCCAGACCAACCCCATTGAGTGTTGTTGTGAATGGATTTATAGTGACCAGCAAGGCTCTCAGGTATCTGGCTACAGAGACCTTATGTTGAATATAGTTAACAATATTTCCACCCACGCCCTGTACTGTCGCATTCTTTCTTCCACAGTTGTCGAAAGTACTACTTACTTTTAACTGACATGCATGCAGTAGTGTATGCACTTTCAAAGATTGATGGATAGGTTTGTACACAAAGATTTGTTTATGTTCACAATTGTTCGTCCATGCTGTGCTACTTTTTCTTGTCTCCCAAAACCTTTCCCAAAAACCCCCGTACCCATCCATTTTTCAAACCCTAACCCTCTTCCCCCGGGCTGTGTGGTTTTGATTGATGTGTGACTAAATTACAGCAATAAATCCACACACTTGCTGGGGAGGATAAGGTGATAGCAACAGGCTGGTGAAGAAATCCGAGGATATATTCTTACTCTGCTTGACAAAGACCCATGGCTAATGTCAAAGAACTTCAACCAAATTAGTTATACTTTAACATTTGTTAGGCTACAACGTGGCACTGTTCTAGTGTACTTCTGTCACCTGCTATATTCTGTATTGTACCTTTGTATTGCTCAGGAGGACAAACCAGATTTCATTTTCTTTTTTTTCATAGGCAAGCAACTGCCACTGTGTCACACCACTAGTACCACCGCTATGAGGAAATTTTATCCGCCCAGGATTGCCAACCTTATTTGCTGTTTCCCGTGGAGCCAGCCCTGGGCCTAGCCCTACTTGCAAACAGAAATTACAGGTAAGATAGGCGTTTGGTTGGAGGTAGTATAATGGAGTATTAGGAGAGACGAGAGATTTGATTGACGGTAGTACTACTAAAGTCCTAGGACTATTCAGGAAAACAAACTTACTGTTATGTTAAACCCCCACCCACCAGACTCAAAAGCAGTAAAAAACAGGTATGGTCAGATAAAGTTTCAAAAAGTATATTTTTATAGCCCTAACAAAAGAATCTCCAGCAAGACCCTCCCTAACCCCAACGATTGTCCTTCAAAAGTCCCCAAAAATCACAACTCCCAATTCCCACCCCCCAAAAGTCTCTAAAAAAGGGGCAAGGGACACTATGGCAGGGTGCTGTTGGAATTAGCAGCCAGGGCATCATGCTCCTTGCGGAGGGTGGCAAGTTCGAAGCGGAGGCCCTCCACCACGTTCTTATAATTATGGACCTCCTGCTCCAGGTAGGACAGTCTGAGGGATAAGCGGCGCCGGTGTGCCTTGCAAATCCTGTGAGGGGCAGCTGCTTTCTTTGCTGCTGGGCGGTGGCGTTTTGCTTTGGTAGCCCGGCTCCGTACCGCTGGAGCACTGCGCTGGCTGGCAGCCCGCACGGAGGAGGATGCAGCTGTCCCAGTGGACGTTGTTGTTGTTCCAGACTGCGTCTCCTCCTCCTCCAGGGCCACCAGCCGCCGATATTCAGCAACAGTGGCATCCAGCCTCCGTTGCCGGGCCATTCGAGCCAGCTCCTTCCTCCTCGATGGTGTCTTGGATTTGGAAGGAGCAACTACATGAAAAAAGAAAGACATAGTCTGTAACCAATGCTCCTTAAGATTAACACAAAATGATTGAGCAGAAAGTTGTCACAGTACAAGTAGCAAATTGAAAGCACAGTGCATAACTATTGAGGACAGTATCTATGTAACCTCCGACTTCTTCATCCTTGCTCTAACATTAGTGGGAGTTTAAGGAACAAATTCTACGAGCACTATGGACTTCTATTACAGTCGACTATGACAGTACACCACTCTTATTCTTCTTCTTCTCTCTTGTTTAGGAAAATTGGTACGTTATCTTATGCAAGCCGGCATAATGCCAGCGCAGTGAACTTGCACCCGAGAAAAACAGACGCACACCATGGTGAGTGAGACAGACTTGCGTTACTGTACCGGTCCAGTACATGCAGGTGGTGAAGCTCTTACTTTTCTATTACGGGTGGCACTGAGAATACTCTGTTAAAAGGGCTACTGCTTAATTAATTTAGCTTTCACCCTACAGTGCAAATGAGTATTAGAAAAGGAAAATGAAGAAGCTAAATTATCTGATTATCTATCACTTCACATGGGATGTATTTGATGACATATGGGATGACTTTAGGTGCTTTGCTTATTATTGAGTGAACAGTGATACCCCCACACATGAATGACGTACTACTACTAAACTAAAGTTATTAAGGGAGGTAGGGAGTGTCCACCGTAATAACTGGATATATGCTGTGCTTGCAGTTGCAATACAAACTACTGCTACTATTCATGGTAGTCTTTGGACAACGTTACAACTTCTTTTCCTTGCCTTTCCTACACTGGAACGGACGTGCGGGTGCGGTGTTACATGCTCTTCAAAGTAACACTTAGTTCATCCAGTGACCGTCTACTCTCTCTAGATTCACATATGCTATCTAAGAGTCAGATAGTACCATGAATGATCCAGGCATCCATCCATTCAAAGTATATTGAACACATACAGTTTCTGTCTCACCCACCCAGGCTGTTCTCCTTCCACCCATCCTTGCTTCATCATTCACCCAGCCATGCACCATACCATTTTCTTACCTTCCCAGCCACCTCGGGGACCAAGCAAACACATATCATTCTTCTTTGCCAGTCATCATTACATTTCTCGTGCTTCCACACTTACTTACACCCTTCTTTCGCTTTTCGTTCATCCCATCCATCAAGTTCACCTCAGATCTGATTGGGATTCTTCTCGCCAAAAACTTCACAGCTAAGTTGAAGTACATTTAGAGGAGGCTACTACCTGCTTTTTTTATAATACACCCATGCAGAAAGCACACTCTGCAGTCTTCAATCTCAATGACTAAGGAATGTATAGCTTACCTCTGCCCGCCACCACCGTGTGAACCCTCACAGGCATGTCCTTTTCCGGCCCTTGCACCGCCTCCTCCCCAGAGTTGTCCTCCTCGTCCAATGCCACCACCTCCGCGCTGGCCACGTCTCCAGATGTTCCACCTACAAAGTACATTTAATAATGTTAGAATACACCACTCACTACTATATAATATTTGGTCTAGGAGGAAGAAAGAAATGTGAAAAAAAGTGTACATTTTAATAATTTTTGACTGTGTACTCTAGAGTAAAAATGTCCCTTTTTCCAGGGAAGGCTTTTTGGCACAACTGATGAATGTTTGCTTTTTACTTTTTAACACGTACCACTTTTTCTCCTAACAGACAGAACCTTGACTTCTAAGAACACGAGCAGGATCAAGTTCAAACCAGGTGAGAGCTCGGCTCGACCACAAGAAATGTGTCCAATTAATCGTCAGCACTAAGCACTTTTCCATTTTCAGTTACACGTTCACTTTTATGACAAACTTGAATTTAATAAATGTGTTTACTTTTAATAAAGCTTTTAAACTTAAATAGACTCTGTGGTTTTTGGTCCTCCAGACTAGAGTGGATGAGCTAAAGGTTTTCGAATTTTTGCAAGCATGAGTCCGTGCCTCTGCCATCGGTGACTTTGGGAGCTAAATGACTCTGCCACACTATCTAGTCAGTAAGGAGATTGGGGGTTCAACTACAAAGTCTGTTATCACTGAGGTATGTGGAAAGTCTAACAGTTACAGCATCTATTATAATTGATAAGCTAAGCGATGCATTATTTAGTGTCCATAGTTCTGTTTGTGCAGATTTGTCCCTGCAACAGTAGTAGAATGGATTGTCCTCCTATCCAAACCAAAAGTAAAGTAGTATCTTATTATTTCTTGGTGGTGGTCATTCACCTTTTTATTGTTGGCAATGGTCAAAGCATAAACATTTAGAATACTTGAAAAGACATTATGGACAATCCCAGAGGACTACACTCAGTGCATAGAGCTATTGCTGACTAGAATGGGAGTCCAATGGAAATGCCAAATGTGCAATCTTAGTTAGCTACACAGACAGACTAATAAGAATAATCTAGTAATACCACACGGAGTCATAGTCGAGGCAGGATAAGAATTTAGATCCTGTCTACAAGAAGATCAAAGACGATTTAGAAAAAATCGAATGAGGAACGCTAGGAAAAAATAAGTACTCTATATTAAAATTAAAACTTACTGGGGCCAGCAAAGGAGCCCTCGACTGCCCGGTCCTGGCCTGCATCGACAACAGCACCCTCCTCCTCCTCCTCCTGTGTCCTCCTCTTGCCCCTGGGGGAAGCTGATGTACAACATGAAAGAAAGAAAAACAGAAAACATGGATGATATTTCTCAACCAAATCAAACATTTAAAAAAGAACTAACAAAGTAACAAAATATTTTTGCGAAATAGCAAATAGGGAACGACTCCACGGGATATATTATTGACCAATCTCATGTGGTCGACTACGTCATTACTTTAGTATTGCTTGATTTGCGGACCGTCGAATTGGAAACTACCCTATGTAACTCACTAAACAAAGTACTAAAAAGGTTTGCCTAGGATTGGCAGGCAGCAGTCCGCAGCACGCAAAGTGACAGCCAAAGTCCATCGTGATTGAAGATCAGCGACAACACTAAAGTTTCCTACTACATTCACCAGTCATTAAAATACTCAAACTATTAATCCACCACCACTATTTCTTCTTATCGCCATGTGTACAAAGGAAGGACTGGACTTGAGTCTGTAGGGGCTGATTTAGAAGGCCCTTGCGGCTCTTTTGCTCCACTGTTGCGTGACTTTTGTGACGCAGCGACAGCACAAAAGAGGCGCAATGGTGCGGCGTATATTAACAACGTGACGCATCTGGGAGATGCATCACGTTGTAAAGCCCTGCGCCAATAGGGGTGTTCCGGCGCAAGGGAGGGCGTTCCTGCGCAGGAACGCATCCTAAAAGTGGCTGAGGGAAATCTACAAGATTACAATCAGTCACTTTGAGGACAATGATGCGTGACTCAAACCCTGCGCCTGCTTGAAGCAGACGTACGGCTTGACGCAGCATTGGGGAGATAGGGCACCCCAGAGAATTGATGGAGCTGCACCATCGTTGCGACGCAACTCCAGCAATGCGCCGCCTTTACGGCACAGATGCGTAACGCTTTGGTGACGTTTTGGGCCCATGGCGCGCCGCATTGTAAATACGGCGCACCATGGGTGATGGTGGCGTGACGCACAATTACTGGCGCATCCCTGCAACTTTGCAGGGATGCGCCGGTAATTAAAAATCTGAACCTTAGTGTGTAGCATTGCGCAGTTCTTTCAACTACACTCATACATAATTTCACAGGCCAATGAAATGAACACAAAATCTAAAACAAATAGGCATAGTAGCAACACTACTGAGAAGGAGAGCAGTGTACCTGAAATGCACAGAAGATTTTGAAATAAAATTTACCTACAATGTAATGAGCAGCATTATTGCTCTTGGTAAAAAACAAAAATTTGCAATATAATAACACAGCAGGAGAAAACATAGTAGTAAAGACATAGCTACTACTACTCACCAAGCCCGGGGATCTCAAGGCCAAGGAGGTCGAGCAGATCTCGCTCACGGGTCAGGACATCCGTCCAGCGGTGGGTGGCCTGGTTGTAGGTGCGCCAGACCCGAGAGTGGTGGTAAATGGCCTGGCACACCTTCTCCCACCGCTTCCGGCGCTCCCGGGCCCCGTACCCGGCACTGATCTTGCCGCCTCCCATGATGGTCCTGGGGAGGCGGCGCTGAACATAAAAAATGAGTTGGGCCACCTCCTCCGGGGTAAAGATCTCCCGTGGCATCACTAGCTCCCCCCTCAAACGCCCGCACGGGAGCCGGACACGGGGTGCGGGACCCTTCCCCTTCTCGGGATGCTTCCCGGCTCCCTTCACCATGGTCTGGGCGGAAAGGAATAAAGAAAATAGAATAGGGAAGAGAAGAAAAGAAAAGAGTTTACAAAAGTAGTTTAAAATTAACCAAAAGTAGCAGTAAACACAAAAATATAGGGCTAGAAAAATAGAGGGATAGATAATAAGTAAAATAGATAAAAAAAAACTTCAAACAAGCAAAGGATGGCAGAGATTGACAGAGGATACAAAGACCATGCCCAGAACCATAGCAATGAATGAGAAACAAGATGGCCGCGCCCGTTCACGACCGCGCGGGTAAGTTCGCGCGAGATTTTCCTTGCGAACACGCGCGAGACTGTACTGGCAAGCCGCGGACTTTGCGAGATTACACTTCGCGACCGGAAACGGAAATACGTCAGGCAAACAAGATGGCTGCGCCCTTGAACGACCGCAAGGGTAACTTCGCGTCTTGCGCTACGAGCGGCTCGCAAAAACGCACAAAACCTTGCCAACTAACACGCCGCAAAAAAAACAAATTGCATATTCGCACGAATTTGCGGCTTCCGAATCCGATCTCGCGCGTGTTCGCACCCCGCGAACCCCGCGAAATTGCAGAAAAACGAATTTTTCAAAACTGAAAGCACTCGGCAGGGGCAAGAGTTCAAACTCATCATTAGTAACAATTCCCGGTAGTGCTTCCTGACTGGGGCCCCTCCAGAATTCAGTTGCTAGTTGCAACAATTGTATGACCCTGCTCTGACCCTCACAGCAGGCTCATACAATAGCTACAAGTAGGCCACAAAGAAGGTCCTGGGGGAAAAAAATGCACTGCAACAGAAAGCAAAATTACAGATAAGGAAGCAGGTGCCAGACTGGAATTTTAAAACAGTGACACATTAATAAACTAACCCCAAATTAATTCATCTCAGTTGAAGCAGGGCTGGTGTGCTTGCTTTCCCCCCCATAATCTACAGTAATGATGAACCAGAGGGTGGCATTGATGTAACAGAGGGTTGCAGTGGTGAAACAGAGGGTGCTGGGAACCTGTGATGATGAACCAGACGTAGAAACAACATAATTCGCGACCGTTGCGAGACGAAATGTAAGTTCGCAATTGCGAACTGGTACGAAACCCTCGCGAACTGGCAGAAATCCTTGCGAACACACAAAAAAAAAATCCGCAAATTCGCAAGAATTCGCGGATTTTGCGGATTGCGAGTTCGCAAATCCGCAAAATTCGCGAACGCGAGATCCGCAAAATTCGCCCATGCTTAGTCTCACCTGAGCCACGCATGCGCTGCTGTGTGCAAGACATTTTGGGGCTCTAAGAAATGATCTTTTGCGGCGATCAGCTTGCTAGAATGTGCACAAGCGTGCCTCAATATGCACAGCTGTCTCGGCTTCTTTGATGTCTACTCCTAGCTGACAAGCATTTTCTTTCATCCTTTGCGGACGTGAATGCTTCCCTTTGTCCCCTTTGCTTTGCTCTCTACCCCCAGCTGGCATGCTTCTTCTTTCATTTGGGGCGGTTCCTCTTTGAGGGCGGGGTGTGGCCCCCCTTAATTGTAGCCCCCCCAGCCCCTATTTGTGGCCTCTCTCCCCAGTATTAAACTTAAAACTCGCGCAATTATTTTTTTCTTGCCCGCAGCGTCAGGTTTTTTTCAGCCGGGGGCCAGTTGTTAAGTGCTTGATGAAGGTGGGAGCGGCTAAACTGACCTCGCGTTGCACTGTTGTTCCAGTCACGCACTCTTCAAAGTGGCAGTGAGCATGTCGGGTAGGGCGACACCCTTTCAGCGCCCAGCCCGGACGTGAGCACGAGCTGCCTCTCTCACATGCTCAACAGTGAGCCAGGGGGAGTCACAGCTGATTCCCCCTGGTCTCCTAATGAGCGCTAACGTCGCCTGCCAATCCAATCCCGACACTGCTTTTATGCTGTATGTTGATAACATAAAGCAAAGAGCAGTGTCTGGATTGGTGCGGGTACCAGGCCTCTGATGGTGATTTGAGGCAGCCGCAGTGTCGGGTGCGTCTAAGCACTCACATGTAACTTGGTGTTCGGAGGAGTAAACCCTTTCTTTGTCCAGTCTGTTTCGAAGCGGGGACCCCCTGCTCTGTCAGAAAAGCTGCTGGCCTGTGCAGTGTTTCCGACCGGTCGGGTTTAATTTGGCCAGGAAAACCAGGTAAATGTCGACTCTTTCCCAGATTAGGGATGGGGAGGGCGGTTTGCAGAGAGGTGCCAAAACCTCTTCTCGGCCTCTGAATTAGAAGCGTCCAACTGCAAAACCTCCCGATTGCAAGCACCCCACATTTAGAAATCTAAATTACAGCCAGGAGGTTTGGGTAGAGCTGAGTCTGTGTGTGCGCATAATGCAATTTGTGTCTTGTTAACTTGCCAAATAAAATACATAATCACAAACCATTTTGGATAGATACAGCATGGTCCGTTCTGTGTGTCTGACGCACCTCCTTTATGGCATTTTTTTAATAGATTTTTTTTGCGTGTGCCTGAGCTTTCTGCCAAGTCAATCAACCACCTTCCCACCTTTCAAGGTCAGCAGGCCAGAGAGGAGGGGGAGAGGCAGCAGAAGGTGAGGGTAAGGACTTGTTGACTCTTCCTGTGGCGCACCTGGACGGGGGGACCTTGGAGGCTAAGGGAGAACACACGCTTGTGTGTTGTACCTCTTTGGCACACAGAGAAACCCACGAGCGTGTGTCATCTGTCTGTAATGTGTGCAAATAGCTATGTTAAAATCAAAAGTGATTTATTTCTAGATATGTTCATTTATTTACACAATAAGAGTTGTGACCTGACCTCTGGTCGCTCCCCATGCCGCACGGCTCTTCCTGTACTCCCTGACTCTCCCCTCTTCTGCCGCCACCAGGAGTCCGCCGCTCGTGTGCCCCTGGTGACTGTCTCTGCATTTTTCTGCTAAGTTGTTTCTTCGCTCTGCTTTTTGCATTTTTATTCCGTATTCTGTATTGTGTATTTTATCCTGTTAGCATTCCTTGCGGCCCTCGCCCTCTGTGCCCCCCCTGCCCCTCGCTTCCTGCCGCTGCTTCCCTGCGGCCCGCCCCCTTTTGCCTTCTGTGTCCCTTCCCTCGCCCATTGTCCGCCCGATCCCGCCTCCCAGCTGCTCCTCCCTCCCACTTGGCCTCTTTTGGAGCTCGCCGCGCGGCAGTGGTTGTGACCTGATCTCTGGTCGCTCCCCACACCGCACGGCTCCTCCTGTGCTCCCTGACTCTCCCCTCTGCTGCCGTCGCCGGGAGTCCGCCAATCGTGTGCCCCTGGTGACTGTCTCTGCATTTTTCTGCTAAGTTGTTTTTTCGCTCTGCTTTCTGCATTTTTATTCCGTATTCTGTATTGTGTATTTTATCCTGTTAGCGTTCCTTGCGCCCCTGGCTCTTTGTGCCCCTTGCTTCCCGCCGCTGCTCCCCTGCGGCCCCACCCCCTTTTGCCTTCTGTGTCCCTTCCCTCTCCCATTGGCCGCCCCGCTCCCGCCTCCCAGCTGCTCCTCCCTCCCACTTCGCCTCTTATGGAGCTCGCCGCGCGGAGGCGCAGAGGACGCACGCGGTGAGCGTGCCGCTAGCAAGCCCGTCTGCGCCCATCCGCGCCTGGACCGCGCCCAGCGCCAGAACCCCTGCACTCTAACACCAGACTGCACTACGACTCCAACACCCTCCACGCACTCAACCCCAGAAGACACCACTCCTGCTGCCAGGCCGTCCCTAAGCACACCGAAGGTCCCTTCACCTGCCGGAACTGCAGATACACCAGCATCCGGCCCGCCAAACCACCAGCCAGAGAACCCAACCACCACAGATGCATCCTCCTCAACACCCGCTCCGCTCGCAAGCACACCATCGAACTCTGGGACCTCCTAGACTCTACCGCCCCCGACGTCGCCTTCCTGGCGGAGACCTGGCTGAACGCCACCCCAGCACCTGACATCCCTATAGCCATACTACAGGGCTACAAGATCTCCCGCAGAGACCGCGCCAACGGAGCTGGAGGGGGAATCAGCATCGTCCATAAAGACACCCTCAGAGTCTCGACCGACACCGACACAACCCTACCCACTGCCGAGCACATGCACTTACAGGTCCACACCGACCCCAACACGACCCTCAGAGGAACACTCGTCTACAGAACACCCAGACCACGACCAGTTCTGCGACACCATCGCCGACCTCGTCAGCACCCACGCCCTCACCTCCAAGGACTACATCCTCCTCGGGGACCTGAACTTTCACCTCGAGACCAACAACAACGCCAACTCCACCGCCCTGATCGACAATCTGGCCAACCTCGGACTCAAACAACTCGTGACAACTCCCACCCATGCCGCTGGGCACACTTTGGACCCCATCTTCTCCTCAAGTCGGCATATCCCCTTCAACCACACCACCGTACCCCACTGGACCGACAACAGATGCATCCACTTCACCTTCAGGAAACCCACCACTCACCACCGCACCCAACAGTTGCCACGCCGCAACTGGGGCAAGGTCACCAAGGACCAACTGACCACCACCCTCGCCCTCAGACCACCCACCGACCCCATCGACCCCGACACCGCTGCTGTCAACCTCAAACAGTGGATCAACGACTGCGCCAACACCCTCACTCCTTTCAAGACCTCCACAACCAACCACACCAACAAGAAAGCTGCCTGGTTCACCAAAGACCTCCGGACCTCCAAGCGCACCTGTCGGAAGCTGGAGAAGAAATGGTACCGCGACAGATCACCAGACAGCCTCGCAGCCCACAAGAACGCCACCAGCGGACACCACCAACTCATCAGGACCGCCAAAAGAACCGCCTTCAGAGACCTCCTAGACAACAACGCACACAACACCAAGGAGCTCTTCAACATTGTGAAAGAACTCTCCAACCCAGCTCCAACACAAACGACATTCCACCATCACAAGACCTGTGAGACTCCCTGGCCAGCTTCTTTCACCGCAAGATCACCGACATCCACGACAGCTTGAACTGCGACACCCCCGCACCCACCACGAGACCACCATCCCCGTGACCTCCACCCACTCCAGTCACCTGACTGCCTGGGCCAACGTCAGCGGCGAAGACACCATCAAAACCATGAACTCCATCCACTCTGGATCCCCATCCGACTCGTGCCCCCACCAAGTCTTCAACCAAGCAAGCACAACCATCGCATCCCACCTTCGGAAAACAATCAACATCTCCTTCGAGACAGCATTCTTCCTGGAAAGCTGTAAGCACGCCGAGATCAACGCCCTTCTGAAGAAACCCAAGGCGGACCCCAAGGACCTCAAGAACTTCCGGCCCATCTCCCTGCTCCCCTTCCTGTCAAAAGTGACAGAGAAGATTGTCAATAAACAGCTAACCCGATACCTCGAAGACAACAACATCCTGGACCCTTCCTAATCCGGCTTCCGCAGCAACCACAGCACCGCAACCACCCTCATCGCCGCCACCGACGACATCAGGACCCTGATGGACAAAGGAGAAACAGCCGCCCTCCTCCTCCTGGACCTGTCAGCTGCCTTTGACATGGTCTGCCACCGCACCCTATCAATGCGCCTCCATGACGCCGGAATTCAAGAAAAGGCCCTGGCCTGGACCACATCTTTCCTCTCCAGCAGAACCCAGAGCGTCCGCCTCCCACCCTTCCGCTCCAAAACCGCCAAGATCATCTGTGGCGTCCCTCAGGGATCCTCCTTTAGCCTGACACTGTTCAACATTTAAATGGCACCTCTTGCCCACGTCGCACGACAACACAACCTCAACATCATCTTCTACGCCGACGACACCCAGCTGATCATATCCCTCACCGAAGACCCCCACACTGCCAAAGCCAACCTCCACAGAGGAATGAAGGCCGTAGCCGACTGGATGAAGGACAGCAGACTGAAGCTGAACTCAGACAAGACAGAGGTCCTCATCCTCTGACCCAACCCATCAGCCTGGGACGACACCTGGTGGCCCACATCGCTAGGCACAGCCCCGGAACCCACCGACCACGCACGCAACCTGGGGGTCATCCTCGACTCCACCCTCTCCATGACCAAACAAGTCAATGCCGACTCCTCGATCTGCTTCAACACCCTCTGCATGCTCCACAGGATCTTCAAATGGATCCCTCTTGACACAAGGAAAACCATCACCCAGGCCCTCGTCACCAGCAGACTCGACTACGGGAACGCCCTCTACTCAGGAACAACAACCAAGCTCCTGAGACGACTACAACAAATCCAGAACGCCTCGGCACGACTGATCCTCGACGTCCCCCGATGCAGCCACATCACACCCCACCTGAGTGGCCTGCACTGGCTCCCCGTCAACAAGAAAAACACCTTCAAACTCCTCACCCACGCACACAAAGCGCTACACAACACCGGACCTACATACCTCAACAACAGACTCAGCTTCCACACCCCCACCCGCAACCTCTGCTCTGCCACCCTCGCCCTCGCCACAGTTCCTCGTATTCGGAAAACCACCGCTGGTGGCAGATCCTTCTCCTACCTCGCCGCCAAGACCTGGAACGCTCTCCCTACCAGTCTTCGACAGACCCAGGACCTGCTGGCCTTCAGAAGACTTCTCAAGACCTCGCTCTTCGATCAGCGGCAGCCCCCCCGCGCCTTGAGACCCTCACGGGTATGTAGCGTGCTGTACAAATGCTTGATTGATTGAGAGTTGTTTAACCTGCTTCCAATCATCTAATTGTGACAGCTGAGAGCGCTGAGATAAAACTATTTCCCCAGGATCATATATCTTGCTCTAGAGACGAAGCAATGATTTGCACCGGGTTTCCTTGTTCCTCTGTGGGCTCTTTCACTAGAACGAGGCCCCACTTCTCCTTATGTGCTGTTGGTGTAATGTGCGAGGTGTGCACAGCCCTGTTCTACAGCTGGCACCCGTGGCACCCATATATGCCCTGGCACCGATCACTGGCAGCCACGGGTGCACCTAGGGTGCTACTACAAAAGAGGGCTCTACATACAGCTGCCTTGGGATCCTGGGACACCTCAGACAAGTATGACACTTTAACCAACAACATAGTGTCACTGCGCATGCCCCTGCCACCGCCATCTGTGCAGCTTCCAGTGAGGGGCCGTGTGCAGACACCCTAAGGAAGTGTTTCCAAAGTGGAGGTCCATGCGGGAGGCTCTCTGCAGGGGGTACTGTGAGATGTCTCTGTGAGAGGGCATGTGGCACTGGCTCTACGCCGAGGCATGTTGCTGAGGCATTGTTCCATGCCTGTCAATGTAAAACCCTTGCGCTGGGATGAATGTACAGGGCACAGTGCAGGGCTATGTTATGTAGAGGAGCACTGTACAAGTTTGACATCCAACGGTCATTTACTGGGCTATTGTGCCCTGGGCTATTGTGCCTGGGTCTGTTGAAGAGTTATAACGAAGGAGTCGTGTACTTAAGACTTGTTGTGTGGGCAATGGACAGCTGTTCTGTTCTGTTCTGTTAACTGTCATTTGTACATTGCCAACATAAGATGCAGAACTGAAATGGCTTTTTACTTCCAAGAAGTTGGACAGGAATGAATGGCAGCGACTGTGTTGCACGTCATCATGTGTTAATTAGAACTTACTGAAATATATCTAAAGGCTGTACATATTGCAAAAACAGGTTTATTACGCAGTTTTAGATAGCACTTTATGAACCTACTTGCTTTCTCTAATTTGCTTGAAAATGAATAATTTGCCCACTCTTTTTCAAATATTTTTGTGGGGGAGAACCCCCTGAAACCTCCTTATGGCAGTCAGCTCATTCGCTGCCAGTCACTCATCCTGAACATTTACGCCTCACCACTTTCAAATGTCACCAGCCGCCACTGTTTTTAATGCGTGAATGCTTTCCTCTACCCGCGTTCCACTTGCTTCGAGTTTTCTTGTTTTGTAATCCCTATTTCTTTTGTTTTTCCCCAGCTCCGGTCTTATAATGTGCCCCAATGAGACGCTTGCACAGAATGGCGGTGGCAGAGCGCAGCGATGTCAAGGTAAGTTGTACTTAGCGCTATGTTATGTTTGCTATTGCAGATTTGTCTCTGTAATGTTTTGTAATCCTTATTTCTTTTGTTTTTCCCCAGCTCCGGTCGGTTTGTAGTGCTCATTTCTTCTTTTTTTTATTTTTTATCTCCGGTCGACATGCTAAGTGTTTTTTACAACTACTTTCCAAGGCAGGGACGCGCCTTCTTGTGAAAGGCCCTCGCTCTGCCATCAGTTTGCCTCTTGCTTGGTTCGTCCCGCACAAGTGGAAGGTTTGATCTGATGAGTTTTTGCCCCCTTGGGACAGCCACAAGTAGAGTCTTTCTTATCGACGGCGCCACCATTTACAACTCATCACTAGCGCCTCGAGCTGCAGCTTGGCGCGCCCTTTCACCACTACTATGCGTGTTCGTACGCCCCCTTCTATTTGCTAACACTGGTTTTGCTTTGGTTTCACTTACATTTCAAAATAAAAAAATATCACTTGTAGTTCTTGGACCTTTCTATACGAAGAACAATGTTTATACTTATGAAATTACAAAATATATTTGATGTATAATGCGTGTTGTATTGCTTTCGCACTAAAGGAAAATATAATTTATGTTTTGGGGTTTGTTACACTCTATTTGTGCGCGTGCTTTCTTTTCTTAACATTGGCTCAGCGGACCTGAAGAGAGCACAGCCTGAAAAAAAGCTTTTTTTATTCACATCATGTTGATTTATGGGCAACATAAGTTTTATCAGATTACTCGAGGCTTCGTGGCGCTAAATGCGCTGACCAGCTTTGCAACATTAGACCCAATTAAAACAATTTACAAAGGGTGGGAATGTTTTGCTTCAATGGTAATCATTTCATGAATAACATTTTACACATGCGTTACTCAACATAGTTCATGCCTTTCACACGTGAATATGTTTACAACCTTTTCAGGGGAGTTATATCAAATCGCTGTAGATTTTGGGATCAGTATTAAAGTTTGGAAAGATTCTTGTAGTTAAGCAGTTCCGCTGTTGTCTGTCCACCTTTGGAGCCATCCCTGCACGAAGTGACATCCTACGGCGACCTGCCCTTTCACCCTTGACCTGTGATCACACGCAGCGCCATCTTTACACCTTCTTGTGTCTGTGGCATGGCTCCGCCTCTTGCTGTGCTCGACCCGCACAGGTGAAGCCCCCGCCCTTTCACCCTTGACCTGTGACCACACGCAGCGCCATCTTTACACCTTCTTGTGTCTGTGGCATGGCTCCGCCTCTTGCTGTGCTCGACCCGCACAGGTGAAGCCCCCCCCCTGTTCCACCCTCCCGACCCGCCCTTTCACCCTTGACCTGTGACCACACGCAGCGCCATCTTTACACCTTCTTGTGTCTGTGGCATGGCTCCGCCTCTTGCTGTGCTCGACCCGCACAGGTGAAGCCCCCCCCCCTGTTCCACCCTCCCGACCCGCCCTTTCACCCTTGACCTGTGACCACACGCAGCGCCATCTTTACACCTTCTTGTGTCTGTGGCATGGCTCCGCCTCTTGCTGTGCTCGACCCGCACAGGTGAAGCCCCCCCCCCTGTTCCACCCTCCCGACCCGCCCTTTCACCCTTGACCTGTGACCACACGCAGCGCCATCTTTACACCTTCTTGTGTCTGTGGCATGGCTCCGCCTCTTGCTGTGCTCGACCCGCACAGGTGAAGCCCCCCCCCCTGTTCCACCCTCCCGACCCGCCCTTTCACCCTTGACCTGTGACCACACGCAGCGCCATCTTTACACCTTCTTGTGTCTGTGGCATGGCTCCGCCTCTTGCTGTGCTCGACCCGCACAAGTGGAACAACCCCGACCTGCCCTTTCACCCTTGACCTGTGGCCTTCGCACCTCCTCGGCAGACGAGGAAACATTAGCAAAGCATCGCGAGCTTCTGGCGAGACGAAAGGCGAGCGCGAGGCCTTTGTTATTTAAAAAACACGCCCCTTTTTCCCTCCAAACTAGTTTGCTACTTAAATGAGCATTTGGCAGCTCTTCTTGACACGACGCCACACCTGGACAGCACCGACGGTGAAAGCTCCACAACTGTTGCTTTAAACACAGTAAGTCTCACAATGTTTCGTTGTAATCACAGCGCGGGCTTCATTCCGCTGCAGCATTCAAGAGTAGGAGAGGACTGGGGGCCATGTTTGTTTGTTAATAATGTACCAGCCTAGCACGTCCATGGTGCACCATGAAATATTACATGCTGTGTCTGCTTTACATGCTTGTATGCCAAGTCTGCGCTCCTGCGTGTGTGTGTACACAGCCTCCCTCAGCACAGCTTGTGATTCACTGAAAGCAGTGTGTGCACAGCCTCCCTCAGCACAGCTTGTGATTCACTGAAAGCAGTGTGTGCACAGCCTCCCTCAGCACATGTCCGCTTGCTCCCTTCGCCCTCTGCCTACCCCAGACGCTGCACCCACTGCTGACTGCTTTCGCGCCTGCCTGCCTGCCTGCCTGCTGTTGGAGCGCACTCAGCGCTTGGTATCGTTTAGCAGTTTATTTACTTATTTATTTATTTACTTATTGCTGCATTCGGCGCTTATTCATATCTGCCTGCTTGCTCAGTGTTGTTTTCCTTCTGCACATTGCTGCTAGTTGGTGAGGGAAAAGACGATTGTGTAGGGTGCATTTCACTGTATTTTCTAGCGTGTTACCCACTCCGGCTGTGTCGCAGTTTCGTTTCTGTTTACCCTCGGCAGCCCGTGGCTCCTCCTAGATCCCGCCTCCCAGCTGCCCCTCCCACGCTCCGCCCCCCTCCACTCTCCATTTATGTCAGATGTCCCAACGTGCAGCGGCCACGCGCTACGGCCGCGCCGAAGGTGCGCCAAAGGTAAGCCCGTCTACGCCCGTCCGCGCCTGGACCGCGCCCAGGGCCAGACCCCCTGGTTCTCTTAATTCCCACCCCACCCGCATCACTTATGATTCCTCCTCCCTCCTTGCTCTAAACCCCGGCCGACTCCCCAACTGCGCCCAAGCCGCTCCTGGACACACCCATGGACCCTTCTCTTGCAACTGCTGCAAGTTCGACGGCACCAAAACCAACTCCTCATCCACCAACACCAATCAGAGACCTGACCCCAACCACCTAAAATGCATCCTGCTCAACACCCGCTCGGTCCACAGACACGCCATCGACCTCTGGAATCTACTAGACACCATCTCACCGGACGTCGCCTTCCTAACAGAAACTTGGATGAATGCCTTTTCAGCCCCAGACATCACCATTGCCATCCCGGAAGGATACAAGATCATCCGTAAGGACCGCACCGACCAAACAGGAGGAGGCATCGCTATCGTCCATAAGAACTCCATCCGCATCTCAACCAACTCAGACGTCAACCTTGCCAGCGCCGAACACCTCCACTTCCAGATCCATACCGACCCCAAGACCACACTCAGAGGCACCCTCCTCTACCGGCCTCCAGGACCCCGTGCACAATTCTGTGAAGACATCACTGACTTTATCACCCCACACGCCCTCCCTTCCGAGGACTACATTCTATTGGGAGACCTCAATTTTCACCTGGAAAAGAGCAACGACAGCAGCGCCACCACCCTTCTGGACAATCTTGCCAACCTCGGACTCAAACAACTTGTCACTACCCCCACCCACATTGCAGGTCACACACTCGACCCCATCTTCACCTCCAGCAAACATGTCTCATTCAGTCACACCACAGCTCTTCATTGGACGGACCACAGCTGCGTTCACTTTACCTACAATAAGACCACAATCCACAACCATCCTCAACCCACCCTGCGAAGAAACTGGAACAAAATCACCATCAACCAGATCTCCTCATCACTTCTTCTAAACCCCCCCGCCCACTCCTCAAACCCTGACCAAGCAGCCATTAACCTCACCCAATGGCTATCCAACAGCGCCGACATCCTAGGACCGTTGAAAAAATGTCAAAACAAACTAGCCAGCAAAAACGCCTCCTGGTTCAACGATGATCTTAAGAAATCGAAGAAACTTTGTCGCTCCCTCGAGAAGACCTGGAAATAAGACCCAAACACCAGCACCAGGGACGCCTTCAAAAACGCCACCCGCATACACCACCAACTAATCCGGTCTGCCAAAAAAGTCGCATTCAAAGACCGACTAGATAACAACGCCCACAACAGCAAGGAATTATTCAACATCGTCAAAGAATTTACCAACCCATCAGCCAACTCCAACGACATCACCCCCTCCCAAGCCCTCTGCGACTCCCTAGCTTCCTTCTTCCACAACAAAACCGCAGACATCCACAACAGCTTCGACAACCGACCCGGAGACCAACCCACCCAACCTTCACCAGGACCTTCACCCCCCTTGAACATCCTTAACGAATCGAACCCAATCTCCACTGAGGACACCATCCGCCTGATGAACTCCATCCACTCAGGATCCCCAACTGACCCATGCCCTCACCACATCTTCAACAAAGCAGACTCCATCATAGCACCACACCTCAGAGATGTCATCAACTGCTCCCTCAACTCCGCCACCTTCCCGGAAAGCTGGAAACATGCAGAACTCAGCGCTCTGCTGAAAAAACCCACAGCTGACCCCAACGAACTCAAAAACTACCTCCCCATCTCGCTTCTTCCATTTCTGGCCAAAGTCATCGAGAAAGCTGTCAACAACCAATTCGCCACCTTCCTCGAAACAAACAAATCCCTCGACCCCTCACAGTCCGGATTCCGAGCCAAACACAGCACTGAGACCGCACTTATCGCAGCAACAGACGACATTCGAACTCTACTGGACAATGGAGTCACAGTCGCCCTCATCCTCCTCGACCTCTCCGCTGCCTTCGACACAGTCTGTCATAGCACCCTTCTACAGCGCCTCAGAAACGTCAGAATCCAAGGAAAAGCACTGGAATGGATCACCTCGTTCCTCACCGGAAGAACACAGAGAGTCCGCCTCCCACCATTCAAGTCAGAGGCCTCTGAAGTAATTTGCGGCGTGCCACAAGGATCGTCTCTCAGCCCCATCCTCTTCAACGTATACATGAGCCCCCTTGCGGCCATCGCTCGCCAACACAATCTCAACATCATCTCCTACGCTGACGACACTCAACTGATCCTCTCACTCACCAAAGACCCTAACACCGCCAAAACCAACTTACACGAAGGAATGAAAGAAGTAGCTGAGTGGATGAAGCACAGCCGTCTGAAACTGAACTCAGACAAAACAGAAGTCCTCATCTTAGGCACCTCCCCCTCCGCCTGGGATGACTCTTGGTGGCCAGAGGCCCTTGGAAAAGCACCCATCCCGACGGACCACGCACGGAACCTGGGCGTCATCCTGGACTCCTCACTCTCGATGACCAGACAAGTCAACGCCGTTTCATCATCTTGCTTCAACATTCTTCGCATGCTCAAAAAAACATTACGCTGGATCCCCACCAAAACTAGAAAAACGGTCACCCACGCACTGGTCACGAGCCGCCTGGACTACGGAAACACACTATACGCCGGTACCACCGCAAAACTCCAGAAAAAACTCCAACGCATCCAGAACGCTTCAGCCAGGCTCATACTAGACATCCCGCGTAAAGAACACATCTCTGGTCACCTGAAAAACCTCCACTGGCTCCCCGTAAATAAGAGGATTACCTTCCGCCTCCTAACCCACGCACACAAAGCACTTTACGAACTTGGACCCGAATGCCTCAACACACGACTGTCCTTCTACACCCCCTCCCGTCAACTACGATCCTCCAACCAAGCCCTTGCCACTGTACCTCGCATGAACAAAACCACCATGGGACGTAGATCCTTCTCCTACCTGGCAGCTAAAACGTGGAACTCACTTCCCACTCAACTTCGCCTTACTCAGAACCACCTTGCATTCAGAAAGCAACTCAAAACTTGGATATTCGACAAGTAATTCCCCACCCTTCCTCAAGCGCCTTGAGACCCTATGGGTATGTAGCGCGCTATACAAATATCTTGACTTGACTTGACTTGACTTGTACACAGCCGCCCTCAGCACATGCCAGTTTGTGATTCACTGAAAGCAGTGTGTGCACAGCCTGCCCTCAGCACATGCCAGCTTGTAATTCACTGAAAGCAGTGTGTGCACAGCCTGCCCTCAGCACATGCCAGCTTGTAATTCACTGAAAGCAGTGTGTACACAGCCGGCCCTCAGCACAGCTTGTAATTCACTGAAAGCAGTGTGTACACAGCCTGCCCTCAGCACATGTCAGCTTGTAATTCACTGAAAGCAGTGTGTACACAGCCTCCCTCAGCACATGTCAGCTTGTAATTCACTGAAAGCAGTGTGTACACAGCCGCCCTCAGCACATGCCAGTTTGTGATTCACTGAAAGCAGTGTGTGCACAGCCTGCACTCAGCACATGCCAGCTTGTAATTCACTGAAAGCAGTGTGTACACAGCCTGCCCACAGCACATGTCAGCTTGTGATTCACTGAAAGCAGTGTGTACACAGCCTGCCCTCAGCACATGCAAGCTTGTGATTCACTGAAAGCAGTGTGTACACAGCCACCTTCAGCACATGCCAGCTTGTGATTCACTGAAAGCAGGGTGTACACAGCCGGCCCTCAGCACATGTTAGCTTGTGATTCACTGAAAGCAGTGTGTACACAGCCGGCCCTCAGCACATGTCAGCTTGTGATTCACTGAAAGCAGTGTGTACACAGCCTGCCCTCAGCACATGCCAGCTTGTGATTCACTGAAAGCAGTGTGTACACATCCTACCCTCAGCACATGTCAGCTTGTGATTCACTGAAAGCAGTGTGTACACAGCCTGCCCTCAGCACATGCAAGCTTGTGATTCACTGAACGCAGTGTGTACACAGCCACCTTCAGCACATGCCAGCTTGTGATTCACTGAAAGCAGGGTGTACACAGCCGGCCCTCAGCACATGTTAGCTTGTGATTCACTGAAAGCAGTGTGTACACAGCCGGCCCTCAGCACATGTCAGCTTGTGATTCACTGAAAGCAGTGTGTACACAGCCTGCCCTCAGCACATGCCAGCTTGTGATTCACTGAAAGCAGTGTGTACACAGCCTGCCCTCAGCACATGTCAGCTTGTGATTCACTGAAAGCAGTGTGTACACATCCTGCCCTCAGCACATGTCAGCTTGTGATTCACTGAAAGCAGTGTGTACACAGCCTGCCCTCAGCACATGTCAGCTTGTGATTCACTGAAAGCAGTGTGTACACAGCCGGCCCTCAGCACATGCCAGCTTGTGATTCACTGAAAGCAGTGTGTACACAGCCTCCCTCAGCACATGCCAGCTTGTGATTCACTGAAAGCAGTGTGTACACAGCCGGCCCTCAGCACATGCCAGCTTGTGATTCACTGAAAGCAGTGTGTACACAGCCACCTTCAGCACATGCCAGCTTGTGATTCACTGAAAGCAGTGTGTACACAGCCTGCCCTCAGCACATGTCAGCTTGTGGTTCACTGAAAGCAGTGTGTACACAGCCTGCCCTCAGCACATGTCAGCTTGTGATTCACTGAAAGCATTGTGTACACAGCCTCCCTCAGCACATGCCAGCTTGTAATTCACTGAAAGCAGTGTGTACACAGCCGGCCCTCAGCACAGCTTGTAATTCACTGAAAGCAGTGTGTACACAGCCTGCCCTCAGCACATGCCAGCTTGTGATTCACTGAAAGCAGTGTGTGCTCAGCCTCCCTCAGCACATGCCAGCTTGTAATTCACTGAAAGCAGTGTGTACACAGCCTCCCTCAGCACAGCTTGTGATTCCATGAAAGCAGTGTGTACACAGCCTGCCTCAGCACATGCCAGCTTGTAATTCACTGAAAGCAGTGTGTACACAGCCTGCCCTCAGCACATGCCAGCTTGTAATTCACTGAAAGCAGTGTGTACACAGCCGGCCCTCAGCACAGCTTGTAATTCACTGAAAGCAGTGTGTACACAGCCTGCCCTCAGCACATGCCAGCTTGCAATTCACTGAAAGCAGTGTGTACACAGCCTGCCCTCAGCACATGCCAGCTTGTAATTCACTGAAAGCAGCGTATACACAGCCGGCCCTCAGCACAGCTTGTAATTCACTAAAAGCAGTGTGTACACATCCGGCCCTCAGCACATGCCAGCTTGTAATTCACTGAAAGCAGCGTATACACAGCCGGCCCTCAGCACAGCTTGTAATTCACTGAAAGCAGCGTATACACAGCCGGCCCTCAGCACAGCTTGTAATTCACTGAAAGCAGCGTATACACAGCCGGCCCTCAGCACAGCTTGTAATTCACTGAAAGCAGTGTGTACACAGCCTGCCCTCAGCACAGCTTGTGATTCACTGAAAGCAGTGTGTACACAGCCTGCCCTCAGCACATGCCAGCTTGTAATTCACTGAAAGCAGTGTGTACACAGCCTCCCTCAGCACATGCCAGCTTGTGATTCACTGAAAGCAGTGTGTACACAGCCTCCCGCAGCACATGCCAGCTTGTAATTCACTGAAAGCAGTGTGTACACAGCCGGCCCTCAGCACAGCTTGTGATTCACTGAAAGCAGTGTGTACACAGCCTCCCTCAGCACATGCCAGCTTGTGATTCACTGAAAGCAGTGTGTACACAGCCTGCCCTCAGCACAGCTTGTGATTCACTGAAAGCAGTGTGTACACAGCCTGCCTCAGCACATGTAAATGTAAATGTGTTTCGATTTATATAGCGCACTTTAACCCAGGGGTCCCAAGGCGCTTGCTTAGGGAACCCGTCCTGGTATTCCCCTGTGAGATATCCCGGCCGGGTATCCACAAGGTGAAAGCCAGGCATCCCGCCGCGAGGGGCCATAGTGGAGATTAAGCAAGCTATTGCCCAGAGTCGCAGAGTGAGACCCCGTGAGTCGAGTAGGCACCGGAGCGAGAATTGTCGACTCCGTGGAATTTTTGAGCCCGAGACCCGCCGAGGCGGGGAATCGAACCCTGGTCCACGGACGATCTCAGCTTCCGGGTCTGCCGCCTCTAACCACTGAGCCACGCTTCTCCACATGTCAGCTTGTGATTCACTGAAAGCAGTGTGTACACAGCCGCCCTCAGCACATGCCAGCTTGTGATTCACTGAAAGCAGTGTGTACACAGCCTGCCCTCAGCACATGCCAGCTTGTGAGTCACTGAAAGCAGTGTGTACACAGCCTCCCTCAGCACATGTCAGCTTGTAATTCACTGAAAGCAGTGTGTACACAGCCGGCCCTCAGCACAGCTTGTGATTTACTGAAAGCAGTGTGTACACAGCCTGCCCTCAGCACAAGTCAGCTTGTAATTCACTGAAAGCAGTAAGTACACAGCCTCCCTCAGCACATGTCAGTTTGTAATTCACTGAAAGCAGTGTGTACACAGCCTGCCCTCAGCACAGCTTGTGATTCACTGAAAGCAGTGTGTACACAGCCTGCCTCAGCACATGCCAGCTTGTAATTCACTGAAAGCAGTGTGTACACAGTCTGCCCTCAGCACATGCCAGCTTGTAATTCATTGAAAGCAGTGTGTACACAGCCGGCCCTCAGCACAGCTTGTAATTCACTGAAAGCAGTGTGTACACAGCCTGCCCTCAGCACATGCCAGCTTGTAATTCACTGAAAGCAGTGTGTACACAGCCTGCCCTCAGCACATGCCAGCTTGTTATTCCCTGAAAGCAGCGTGTACACAGCCGGCCCTCAGCAAAGCTTGTAATTCACTGAAAGCAGTGTGTACACAGACGGCCCTCAGCACATTCCAGCTTCTAATTCACTGAAAGCAGTGTGTACACAGCCTGCCCTCAGCACAGTTTGTGATTCACTGAAAGCAGTGTGTACACAGCCTGCCTCAGCACATGCCAGATTGTAATTCACTGAAAGCAGTGTGTACACAGCCTCCCTCAGCACATGTCAGCTTGTAATTCACTGAAAGCAGTGTGTACACAGCCGGTCCTCAGCACATGCCAGCTTGTGATTCACTGAAAGCAGTGTGTACTCAGCCTCCCTCAGCACAGCTTGTAATTCACTGAAAGCAGTGTGTACACAGCCTGCCCTCAGCACAGCTTGTGATTCACTGAAAGCAGTGTGTACACAGCCTGCCTCAGCACATGCCAGCTTGTAATTCACTGAAAGCAGTGTGTACACAGCCTGCCTCAGCACATGCCAGCTTGTAATTCACTGAAAGCAGTGTGTACACAGCCTGCCCTCCGCACCTGCCAGCTTGTAATTCACTAAAAGCAGTGTGTACACAGCCGGCCCTCAGCACAGCTTGTAATTCATTGAAAGCAGTGTGTACACAGCCTGCCCTCAGCACATGCCAGCTTGTAATTCACTGAAAGCAGTGTGTACACAGCCTGCCCTCAGCACATGCCAGCTTGTGATTCACTGAAAGCAGCGTGTACACAGCCGGCCCTCAGCACAGCTTGTAATTCACTGAAAGCAGTGTGTACACAGCCGGCCCTCAGCACATGCCAGCTTGTAATTCACTGAAAGCAGTGTGTACACAGCCTGCTTTCAGCACAGCTTGTGATTCACTGACAGCAGTGTGTACACAGCCTGCCTCAGCACATGCCAGCTTGTAATTCACTGAAAGCAGTGTGTACACAGCCTCCCTCAGCACATGTCAGCTTGTAATTCACTGAAAGCAGTGTGTGCTCAGCCTCCCTCAGCACATGCCAGCTTGTAATTCACTGAAAGCAGTGTGTACACAGCCGGCCCTCAGCACAGCTTGTGATTCACTGAAAGCAGTGTGTGCACAGCCTCACGCAGCACATGCCAGCTTGTAATTCACTGAAAGCAGTGTGTGCACAGCCTCCCGCAGCACATGTCAGCTTGTAATTCACTGAAAGCAGTGTGTACACAGCCGGCCCTCAGCACAGCTTGTGATTCACTGAAAGCAGTGTGTACACAGCCTGCCCTCAGCACATGTCAGCTTGTAATTCACTGAAAGCAGTGTGTACACAGCCTCCGTCAGCACATGTCAGCTTGTAATTCACTGAAAGCAGTGTGTACACAGCCTCCCTCAGCACATGTCAGCTTGTAATTCACTGAAAGCAGTGTGTACACAGCCTCCCTCAGCACATGTCAGCTTGTAATTCACTGAAAGCAGTGTGTACACAGCCTGCCCTCAGCACATGTCAGCTTGTGATTCACTGAAAGCAGTGTGTACACAGCCGGCCCTCAGCACATGCCAGCTTGTGATTCACTGAAAGCAGTGTGTACACAGCCTCCCTCAGCACATGTCAGCTTGTAATTCACTGAAAGCAGTGTGTACACAGCCTGCCCTCAGCACATGTCAGCTTGTGATTCACTGAAAGCAGTGTGTACACAGCCTCCCTCAGCACATGTCAGCTTGTGATTCACTGAAAGCAGTGTGTACACAGCCGGCCCTCAGCACATGCCAGCTTGTGATTCACTGAAAGCAGTGTGTACACAGCCTCCCTCAGCACAGCTTGTGATTCACTGAAAGCAGTGTGTGCACAGCCTCCCGCAGCACATGTCAGCTTGTAATTCACTGAAAGCAGTGTGTGCACAGCCTCCCACAGCACATGTCAGCTTGTAATTCACTGAAAGCAGTGTGTACACAGCCGGCCCTCAGCACAGCTTGTGATTCACTGAAAGCAGTGTGTACACAGCCTGCCCTCAGCACATGTCAGCTTGTAATTCACTGAAAGCAGTGTGTACACAGCCTCCGTCAGCACATGTCAGCTTGTAATTCACTGAAAGCAGTGTGTACACAGCCTCCCTCAGCACATGTCAGCTTGTAATTCACTGAAAGCAGTGTGTACACAGCCTGCCCTCAGCACATGTCAGCTTGTGATTCACTGAAAGCAGTGTGTACACAGCCGGCCCTCAGCACATGCCAGCTTGTGATTCACTGAAAGCAGTGTGTACACAGCCTCCCTCAGCACATGTCAGCTTGTAATTCACTGAAAGCAGTGTGTACACAGCCTGCCCTCAGCACATGTCAGCTTGTGATTCACTGAAAGCAGTGTGTACACAGCCTCCCTCAGCACATGTCAGCTTGTGATTCACTGAAAGCAGTGTGTACACAGCCGGCCCTCAGCACAGCTTGTAATTGACTGAAAGCAGTGTGTACACAGCCTGCTTTCAGCACAGTTTGTGATTCACTGAAAGCAGTGTGTACACAGCCTGCCTCAGCACATGCCAGCTTGTAATTCACTGAAAGCAGTGTGTACACAGCCTCCCTCAGCACATGTCAGCTTGTAATTCACTGAAAGCAGTGTGTACACAGCCTGCCCTCAGCACATGTCAGCTTGTGATTCACTGAAAGCAGTGTGTACACAGCCTGCCCTCAGCACATGTCAGCTTGTAATTCACTGAAAGCAGTGTGTACACAGCCTGCCCTCAGCACATGTCAGCTTGTGATTCACTGAAAGCAGTGTGTACACAGCCTCCCTCAGCACATGTCAGCTTGTAATTCACTGAAAGCAGTGTGTACACAGCCTGCCCTCAGCACATGTCAGCTTGTGATTCACTGAAAGCAGTGTGTACACAGCCTGCCCTCAGCACATGTCAGCTTGTAATTCACTGAAAGCAGTGTGTACACAGCCTGCCCTCAGCACATGTCAGCTTGTGATTCACTGAAAGCAGTGTGTACACAGCCTCCCTCAGCACATGTCAGCTTGTAATTGACTGAAAGCAGTGTGTACACAGCCTGCTTTCAGCACAGTTTGTGATTCACTGAAAGCAGTGTGTACACAGCCTGCCTCAGCACATGCCAGCTTGTAATTCACTGAAAGCAGTGTGTACACAGCCGGCCCTCAGCACAGCTTGTAATTGACTGAAAGCAGTGTGTACACAGCCTGCTTTCAGCACAGTTTGTGATTCACTGAAAGCAGTGTGTACACAGCCTGCCTCAGCACATGCCAGCTTGTAATTCACTGAAAGCAGTGTGTACACAGCCTGCCCTCAGCACATGTCAGCTTGTGATTCACTGAAAGCAGTGTGTACACAGCCTGCCCTCAGCACATGTCAGCTTGTAATTCACTGAAAGCAGTGTGTACACAGCCTGCCCTCAGCACATGTCAGCTTGTGATTCACTGAAAGCAGTGTGTACACAGCCTCCCTCAGCACATGTCAGCTTGTAATTCACTGAAAGCAGTGTGTACACAGCCTGCCCTCAGCACATGTCAGCTTGTGATTCACTGAAAGCAGTGTGTACACAGCCTGCCCTCAGCACATGTCAGCTTGTAATTCACTGAAAGCAGTGTGTACACAGCCTGCCCTCAGCACATGTCAGCTTGTGATTCACTGAAAGCAGTGTGTACACAGCCTCCCACAGCACATGTCAACTTGTAATTGACTGAAAGCAGTGTGTACACAGCCTGCTTTCAGCTCAGTTTGTGATTCACTGAAAGCAGTGTGTACACAGCCGGCCCTCAGCACATGCCAGCTTGTGATTCACTGAAAGCAGTGTGTACACAGCCTCCCTCAGCACATGTCAGCTTGTAATTCACTGAAAGCAGTGTGTTCACAGCCTGCCCTCAGCACATGTCAGCTTGTGATTCACTGAAAGCAGTGTGCACACAGCCTCCCTCAGCACATGTCAGCTTGTAATTCACTGAAAGCAGTGTGTACACAGCCTGCCCTCAGCACATGTCAGCTTGTGATTCACTGAAAGCAGTGTGTACACAGCCGGCCCTCAGCACAGCTTGTAATTGACTGAAAGCAGTGTGTACACAGCCGGCCCTCAGCACAGCTTGTGATTCACTGAAAGCAGTGTGTACACAGCCTGCCCTCAGCACATGCCAGCTTGTAATTCACTGAAAGCAGTGTGTGCACAGCCTGCCCTCAGCACATGCCAGCTTGTAATTCACTGAAAGCAGTGTGTACACAGCCTCCCGCAGCACATGCCAGCTTGTAATTCACTGAAAGCAGTGTGTACACAGCCTCCCGCAGCACGTCAGCTTGTGATTCACTGAAAGCAGTGTGTACACAGCCTCCCGCAGCACATGCCAGCTTGTAATTCACTGAAAGCAGTGTGTACACAGCCTCCCTCAGCACATGTCAGCTTGTAATTCACTGAAAACAGTGTGTACACAGCCTGCCCTCAGCACATGTCCGCTTGTGATTCACTGAAAGCAGTGTGTACACAGCCTGCCCTCAGCACATGTCAGCTTGTGATTCACTGAAAGCAGTGTGTACACAGCCTCCCTCAGCACATGTCAGCTTGTAATTCACTGAAAGCAGTGTGTACACAGCCTGCCCTCAGCACAGCTTGTGATTCACTGAAAGCAGTGTGTACACAGCCGGCCCTCAGCACATGCCAGCTTGTGATTCACTGAAAGCAGTGTGTGCACAGCCTGCCCTCAGCACATGCCAGCTTGTAATTCACTGAAAGCAGTGTGTACACAGCCTGCCCTCAGCACATGTTAGCTTGTGATTCACTGAAAGCAGTGTGTACACAGCCGGCCCTCAGCACATGCCAGCTTGTGATTCACTGAAAGCAGTGTGTACACAGCCTGCCCTCAGCACATGTCAGCTTGTGATTCACTGAAAGCAGTGTTGGCTTCTTGAAGGGTTTCCTTTCATAAAGACCCACCCCTGGCCGCCAGTCTGGTGCGCGCATGCCTTTGGACTCCAGCCTTTTGAGGGGAGAGCTTTACCAAGGCCAAGAGTTCGTCATTTTGCAGCTGGGACGGATTGGCTTTGCCAGTGATTGTCTTCTTGTCTTGTCGAGTACTTTACACCCTTAAGGTGCAGCCCTGCTTCCATGTGTTCCTGCGCTCAGGCGAGTGGCCTGTGTGTGATCTTTCATTGGAGCAGCGCAGGTCATACGGGGCTGTTATTGACACAACCACAGAGTCATGGGACCTGCGCGCGCCTGTCGCAAAAACAGATGTTCAAAGCGACAACAGCTGGAATTATCCCTGGTATATTGTCACAGACTCCGCTTGTGTTCCTTGAAGGAGGCACCAGAGGCCACTAGGCGTTGTATCTCACATCAACAGCCTGAGAGTGACCCTCTGGGGACATTGAAACACCATTTGTGACTGACCCTGAATGTGACCCGATAAAGACTAATATTGTGAGCGTGCGCGGCCAGGAGCCTTTTTGCCGTTCACGCTTAGGGGCCCCCTCTCAGCATCCCCTTCCGCCCCTTGAGCGTACACAGCGCTATTGTGCCAGCCACTCTGCCCGGCCAGACCTCTGCTCCCCAGGCCCCCTCCGGAGCCACCCCCGGCCCTGCTGAAGCCACCCTGCCCTGCCAGACCTCTGCTCCCCAGGCCCCCTCCGGAGCCACCCCTGGCCCTGCCCCAGCGCCACTGCCCGGCCAGACCTCTGCCACCCAGGCTCCCTCCGGAGCCACCCCGGCCCTGCTCCAGCCACACTGCCCGGCCAGACCTCTGCCACCCAGGCTCCCTCCGGAGCCACCTCCGGCCCTACTGCAGACACACTGCCCGGCCAGACCTCTGCCACCCAGGCTCCCTCCGCATTCCTTCTTGTCCCCTCCAGGCCACCCCGGGCTCTGGGCAGGTTCAGCCCCTCTTCGGTCCATCAGCCCCCAGGGCCGTTGTTCACTTGGTCTCTCTGGGCACCGTCTCATTCTGGGCTCTCTGTTCCTGCCAGCTGCACCCCTTACTGTGCAGGCCCAAGAGACTGCGTGATGTTGAACTTTCACCTTTATGGGAACAGTGAGTGTCCATCGTTTCAGCCCGGCCGGGGTCGCGTATTTGTGCCTCTGGCGCCTGTGTCCGGCCTCATCCCTGCTCAATCCGACAGACACGAGCTGTCTTTTCTCTACACAACAGGAGGTGTCAGGGTCCCTTCGCATCCATGACAGACGTGCATTCCCTGCAAGCATTGCGCGTTCGTTACTAGCCCTTGCCAATGCTTGTTTAAATGTAGAAATGAGCTCTTTTCGTCGTTACCTGAAGAGGGTAGTGTGTGCCACGTGACCTTGAAAGAACTGGGAGTCATGTGTGTATGTGTTTGGGGTGGTGTCATATTTCTATACTGGGCCCTTTCACGTGCCATTAGCATACCGCTGAGGACCCCCAGCCCCTGACCAGAGGGCCGGAGCCCCCGGTGGAGAGGTACGGTGAGGAAAGGCTCAGAGAGTTCACTTGCGAGGTGTAAGAATGGTGCCAGCCTGTAGACCGACTCAGGATTGCAAAGGAGGTGAAAATCACCTGTTCTACAAGCTCCCAAATGCTGAAAGTTGTCAATCCCAGCTTTATTTAATTATTTATTATTTATTTATTCAAGAGTTTTATATAGCGCTGGCTAGACCCGGAGGTATCAGAGCGCTTTACATGAGGTTCCACAAATATTACAAGATTACATCAGTTCCAATTTACATCAGATGCTAGACAAACAAATGCAAGAGCATAGGAGACGAGATGATTGAAGTGTAGAGAGGAAGGGGGTAAAGGGGTGGGAGGGAGATACGGCAGAGAGACGAAAGGAAAGTCTATCCAAAGTCCGGCTGGGTAGGTGACGGTCGAGGGGAAGTCCCAAAACCCATCTCCACTATAGCTATCAGGTATCTCCACCGGGCATTGGCCAAATAGCTAGGTCTCAATGGAAAGCATTTAAATAACATGGAGGGCAAAATAAATGGAGCGTAGAGGGGAGGGGGCATGGAAGGAGAGAAAGGGGGGGATGAGGGAAGAGACAACAGGGAGAGACAAAATGAAGTCTGATTGGGTAGGTGACGACCAAGGAGGGAGTCCACGGCCCATCTCCCCTATAGCTAAACCAGGTAGCTCCATCGGGCATCAGACAAAATAGCTAGATCTCAAAAGACGAGGTAAAATTCACAGATGGACAGGGTGGGAACTAAGGGCCAGGACAGGTGAAGGCAGAGGTCAGCAGCAGGAAACTGGAGAGGAGTAGAGCGAGGAGGGGTAGGGGGAAGGTAGTTCGGCAGGAAGTTCCCATGGATCTGGTGGGCTATTATTGCCAGCTTAGCCAATGTGCGGGTGCTTGGATGATTCTCCGGTGCAGTCTCAGGTACAGTCAGGTTCTGCGTGATTTTTGGTTTCCCCGTTGTGCAGGCTGGAGTGGATCTTTGCGTGCGGGGTGTTGCCAGTGTCCGGGACTTTTGCACGCATACCAAGATACCGTACCAGATCCGATGTCCACTGTAGGGGGTCGTCCAGTCCCATTGTCAGAATGAAGTTACTGGCAGCTCTGTCTAGGAAAGTCCTGATTCTATCAAGAATGGATTTCTGCATCTCTTTATACAAAGGCATATCTAAATATCTCCTTCATATAAACACAGCATCTGGGCTTAAAAAATCAATGTTGATCGCCAATAGTGAATTGCCCACTTCGTTAAGGGTTTTGCAAAGTTTTTCTTACATCATTTGCTAGATGTATTGAGCATATTTATAAGGGCCTACCCACCAATATTTTTCATGTAAGAAGATTGAGACCTTTTCTTTTAGCCTTGGACCAAAAGCTGCTTGTTGTAGGGGACTACCCTCCCGACAACCAGTCCATGACACTACTAACTAGTGTAGTCAGTTTCCAGTAACGTGTCCCTGAACACCTACTAGCTCTTCCTTCTATGTTTGTGTTCTGAGCCCCTCCTCCTCCTCTAGGACCCATCAAGGATGTTTGGTCTGTGTGTAAAGGCGCTTTTGTGTACTGGATTCATGTGAGGCGCAGAGCCCATTTCAGGTGTCTCCCTTGTATTTACGTAGCCTCTAAAGTTGTGTGCTGTTCCATAACGTTAGTTACAATCTGCGTTCTCTCCTCTCACTGCATGTCCCGCCGCATCTTTTTACAGTCTCTCCTCATATTGAAATTCTTTGTAAAGCAGATGACCCTTGTAGAGAAGATTATAATCTCTCTGACACCCCTTGGTACGTAATATCCCAAACCTGGCCCCCAAAAAACTGAGTCTGCATGATTTACTATATGGTAATACTTCCTTGAAATATTGCTCATTTTGCCCATGTTTCAGTCCTTATGAAAGTATTCTTTGCCCCCCCCACCCTCTTGACCTCAAAGTTCCCTGGATCCCGCCAGCTATTACATGCTGATCTGTCCAGAGAGCTTGTAGACAGAATAGTCTGGCTGGTGGTCACTGAACATTCTCTGCTACAAACTCCACTGGGTGCAATCCCATTGGTGCCTGGCCTGTGTTATTGCATTGTTTGCATCATTCCTAGTGTCTGGCCTGTGTTATTGCATGTTTGCATCAGATTCTCCTCGTGCCTGTGTTATTGCATTGTTTGCATCAGATTCTCCTCGTGCTTGGCCTTTGTTATTGCATTGTTTGCATTAACCAATCGGCCTGGCCTGAGTTATTGCGTTGTTTTCATCAGATTCTCCTCGTGCCTGGCCTGTGCTATTACATTGTTTGCATTAACCATCGTCCCTGGCCTGTGTTATTGCATTGTTTTCATCAGATTCTCCTCGTGCCTGGCCTGTTATTGCATTGTTTGCATCAGATTCTCCTAGTGCCTCGCACATGGTATCACATTGTTTGTGAAAGAATCTCCTAGTGCCCGGACTGTGTTATTGCATTGTTTGCGTCATATTCTCCCAACGCCTGGCTTGTGTTATTGCATTGTTTGCATCAACCCTAGTGCCTGGCCTGTGTTATTGCATTGTTTGCATCAATCCTCGTGCCTGGCCTGTGTTGTTGCATTGTTTGCATCAACCCTAGTGCCTGGCCTGTGTTATTGCATTGTTTGCATCAGAATCTCTTCGTGCCTGGCATGTATTATTGCATTGTTTGCGTCACATTTTCCTAGTGCCTGGACTGTGTTATTGCATTGTTTACGCCAGATTCGCCTCGTGCCTGGCCTGTGTTATTGCATTGTTTGCAACAACCCTAGCGTCTGGCCTGTGTTATTGCATTGTTTACGCCAGATTCTCCTCGTACCTGGCCTGTGTTATTGCATTGTTTGCATCAGCTTCTTCTAGTGCCTGGCCTGTGGTATTGCATTGTTTGCATCAATCCTAGTGCTTGGCCTTTGTTATTGCATTGTTTGCATAAGATTCACCAAGTGCCTGGCCTGTGTTATTGCATTGTTTGCATCAGATTGTCCTAGTGCCTATTCTGTGTTATTGCATTGTTTGTGTCACATTTTCCTAGTACCTGGTCTGTGTTATTGCATTGTATGCACTGCTCTTGGTATGTTATTATTCTAATAGTTGCAGCTTTTCTACCAAACATGGTACCTTTTATCCCAATCAAGTGCATCTGACTGCAGGGACACTGCACTCTTCCTGCAGTAGCAATCTACTTCCTATTTATGTAGCAAACAACAGCACAGCATGTCTGCCAGAGATGTGGTAGGGTCAGAAACAGTACATAGGTAAGTAGGTATGATGCAAAACAAACTGTTGAGTAAGATTTTCAACGAAGACGCTGCTGTGATAGACGGCAAAACATCAATGTGGAAACATCAGCAGTAGGACAATGGTACATGGAATGATAATGATAGATTTATTTACACTTCTGTGCAGTGCGTGTCACTCATTGTTCTTTTCTTCCACTCTCATGAGATGGTTTTAGAAGGGAACTCTGAGCTCACTGAGTGTGGAGCTTCTACGAATCTGAGAGGCGGGCCGTTCCAAAGACGGTAACAGAGATGGTTGAAAGATCTGAGTCTTAATCCTGGCAGATGGACTGGTGATCCCTGAGGGGGTGAAGTTGGTCTGTGGGTTACCACGGCTGTCCAGAGGGTGTAAGAAAATGTCAGCAATTTGTGGAGGGCCCTCTTTTGGGTGAGAACCATCCAACTTCATGCAATACGGAGTTTGTGTCTGCGCTGGATGAGTTACATTCTCATAGCAAAATGGAGGACCTTGTCCAAAGGGGATTGATGTTACCAAGGTTTAACATCTTCAGTTACGGCAGATAGAAAAGTCCATGTACCTCGAGGTGCTTGAAAAGCTTTCTGCACTCTGCTGGTGCAGGCTGGAAGTGTATTCTCTAGTTAGCATTTGCCAGGGGATGTTCAGATACAGTGGTTGTATTAAACCTTGGAGCAGCACATGTACCGTTGACAGAAATCCTGCCTGGAAGGAAGATCTTCACATGGCACAGCTGACAGAAGCCCACCCTGGAAGGAAGATGAAATTAAATTAAATGAAAGTTAGTGTTAAAATTGGGGATCTCTGGTTGGCACAGGTATACACTTGTGACAAGCAGGGACCCTCTCCTCTAGTCAGGGCAAAGGACTACTCCTAGAAATAACCCCTGCTCAACCTCTAGGCGGTTTGGCGCGAGCAGACAAGGCTACTCCCTAGAGCATATATGGTTAAGCATTTGCAATACTACACATAGTAATTCATCAACACACCACAGAGAGACACAAGGCTGTTCTTAGGTAAAAATATACTCTTTATATTTAAACTTCCAAGCAGGCTTTAGATTACAGGCTTAATGACTTAAAATGGTTCCAGTAACTTTTAAAACTGTGCCACAATACTTAAAGGCAACGTTCAGTTCTCTTAGCGATGTTAAAAGACAGGTTGTGCACTTCGTGGGGCTCCTGTGCGCTTCGTAGGGCTCCTGTGCGCTGGGTTCAGTGCGTACAGCAAGACCGTGCCTAATCTCACGCGCCTTGCGGTACGCGGAGTACGGTACAGGCTGATACAATGGGGGGGGGGGGACGAGTCGTAGCACTCCTGTGCGACGCGTACCGTGCTTAACAAAACAAAGGCTTCTCAAGATGATGTGCGCTTCACGGACGTCTCAGTATGGGGCGCAGTGTACAGGGCGACACGGGCACAGTATCTTTGGAGCTTGAAGAGTTCGATGCGGGCGATGCCGGGCCAGATGTCCTACGTCACGGTGCCTTCCTGATGCGGGTGGAGCTACGGCTCGAAGGCTCAGCAATCACGGTGCGTGCAGGGCTGCAATGCGTTGTAGGGCCAGCTTGAAGTGCGATCGTACGCTTCGATCCTGAAGGGGGGAAGCGGCGGACGGTGAAAGCAGGGTGTGGTGCGATCCCAAGTATGGGAAGGCCACCAACCGCACTACGCGTCGCAGCTGCTCAGTCACAGTAGCGTGGCGCGAACAGCAGGACGCCACACGGGGGAAGCGAACACAGGCAGGCGTCAGTCTTTAGGATGCGAGCTATGGCTCGGAGGCCACAGGGTCATGGTGCTCGGACCAGACAGTTCCTTTCTTACGTTGCGCGCAACGGCTCGGAGGGGCACAGTCACGGCGCTCGGGTCAGGCGGGGCTGACCTTTACTTTGCGAGCTGCGGCTCAGCGGGCAGAAGTCACGGTGCTCGGCAGGACAGGGGGTTGCACAGCCTCTTCAGAGTGCGTGATGGCGGGGCACAGCACACTCAACTTTCCGTGGGCAGCACTGCAGGGACAGGCAACACCAGCAGCAGCTTCTCCTTCAGGGGAGTAGGGCCGAGTGTTCCTGGGGCGCAGTTCAGGGGGCAGGCTCACATGCAAGCCCTTGGAGATTGTTCACAAAAATACACAAGTTGAAATAAATAAAGCCTTTCTCAGTTTTGTCTTCTCTCCTTCTTGCAGCAAGGCACCCACCACAGGCCAGTCTCTCAGTCTAGAGACAGTAGTCCTTCATGCAGCTTTCCCAGGTCCTTCTCTGCGGGCAAAGTTTCTTCTTGGCGTAAACAGGATCTAATTTCTTGGGAGCAGGGCTCTTACTTTTATACACCATTTCTTTTGTTCTTGCAGACCAGGGGGCCTGAGCCTGGTTCAGCCCAATTTTGGAGCACTTTGTTGTGGTGACTCTGGCTTCTTCTTTGAGTGAGCAGGGCAGAGACATCAGACGCTCCGCAATAGGTGGAGCCAGCATTGTGGTGGCAGAGCACAGCCCTATTCAGAGTCAAGGGGCACTCCTCCCACCCATCCTGGTGTAATCTCTCTTGACCACCTGGCAGCCCAGCCTGTCTCCTGGAATCCCCCAGCCCTGTCACTCACAGAAACCAGACAGCAGATACACATCTTAGCAGAGGCGGGCTGAAATAGTCAGGCAAGCAAAGGCTAACTTTCTAAAAGTAGCATTTGCAAACACAGAATATTAAAATAAACTTGACTAAAATAAGTATTTTATTATTCTGAGTTCAGGCATACTAAACTTGACTTTCTACCATGCTCTCTGGGTCTGTTAGGATTATATAGTGTAATAATTCCAGCAGCCCATTCTGGCCTATGGAGAGCAGGTAGCCTTACAATAGTGAAAAACAAAAATGGCTGTAATTCAATATTAGGACATGCCACACACATCAGGGCTTGTCCTACGTTATGCTTACAATGCACCCTGACCTTGGGCCTACCATAAGGGTGACTAATATGAAGTTATGGGACGGTTTAGGTACTGGCAAGTAGGTGTACTTGTGCAGTCAGCATGATAGTACCAGACTGCATGCAGGTTCTGCAATGGCAGACCTTAGACATATTTTACTGGGCCACTTCTGTGGGTGGCACCACCAGTGCTGCAAACCCACTAGCAGCATTTGTGTTTACAAGCCCTGGCACACCTCATGCACTTTACTGGGGACTGACAGTAAACCAAATAAGCCAATCATGAAATCCAATCAATGTTTACACTTTTCATAGGGAGCACTTACACTGTGGCACTAAATGGCAGTGGCACAGTGCCCTGAGCTAACACCAGCAAAACACATGAGGCACATCAGCAAAAAGTGGAAGGGAGACTCACGCCAAGGTGCCAGGTCTAACAGTTAGCTTTGTAGAGCGCTCTGCTACCCAAAGGTGTCTGGGCGCTGGAAACTCAGATTAAGAAGAAGGAAACAAGCCAAAAGATAGAATGAACTGGAAGCTTCAATCAAGAAGAGCTTCTGGTTGGAAAGGCAGGTTTTTAATCATTTATGGAACAAGAGCAGGTCTGACGTTTTTGGTGAGATCAGGTGGTATAGAATTCCACATCCTAGCTGTGCAGGCTACAAAGCTTCTGTCTCCCCAAGGAGCCCTTCTGACCTTAGGTATAATGAGATTGGATGTATAAGATATGGGCAGTGATCTTTTAGTGACGTACCACTGGAAGCGTTGATTAAGGTATTCTGGACTGGAGTTACGCAGTGCCTTGAATGCAATGCATGAAGATTTGAACTCAATCCTGTTTTTATAGGAAGCCAATGAACTAAAGGAAGAACATGTGAAACTGATTGGCGTTTGGGTATTGCCATAAGCAGCAGAGTGGCTGCATTTTGGACAACGTGAACTTTATTTTAGAATTTTTTCTGAATGTTGGTGAATAAATCCGCTATAATAATCTATTTTAGCAAGAATAAGTGCAGAGATCAGAGATTTCCTTAAGTCAGAAGGGATAAAGGTAAAGATTTTACTTAGGATTTGGAGTATGAAAAACAGGAGGAAGTATCAAAATGTACGTGTCCTTCAAAAGAGTTTGTTGTCAAAGTATACACCAAGATTTGTCACTCTGGTAATCAGGGTAGGGAGCACCCCAACTCCTGTGGCCACCAGGTGGGGGGCCAGAACAATGTGTTCCTGCCAAAAAGCAGAACCTTGGTTTTACCCTAGTTCAGTTTTAGACCGTTGTTTGACATCCAACTACTGACTTGTAGCATACACTCATGGAAGCGAGCTGCAGTGTCATCAGGGTTGCTGGCCACAAACCCCACAATGTGGGTGTCATCAGCAGAGGATACCATTGCAAAGCCAAATGATTTTATAAGGTTAGCCAAATGGGTTATGTTTAAGGTAAAAAGGGTTGGACTAAGGGCAGAGCCCTGCGGAACCGCACACGGTCGACAGAAAGAGGGCGACTTGAAGCCATTGAGCTCAACAAATTGCTATCCATCTGAAAAGAAAGATTTAACGAGCTTAAGGGCCTTGCCCCTGATCCCTAAAGTGAAGAGACAGTCACTAAGAAGGCTTTGGTTAACTCTTGAAAGCTGCAGAGGGTTCGACAAGGTCAGGGCAGCATTTCCACCTGTGTTAAGGGTTTGCCGTATCTCTTCTGAGGCTGTAATCAGAGATAGTCCATCGGTTGGCTTCTAAAGTCAAATTGGGTGGCATCCAGAAGTGAATTATTAATAATAAAATGTGGATGGACAGAGTTTGCAGCCTTCTCCACATCCTCTGCAGGGAAAGGAAGACCCAAGATAGGCTGTAATTATTTCTATCGCTACTGACTACGTTGGGCTTTTATAGGAGAGGCAGAATGGAGGCCATCCTCTATTCCATAGGAAAATAACCAGACGTGAGCATCCTGTTGAGGATGTCTCCGAGGTGCCTGGAGACGGCATCAGGTGGTAAGTGAAGAATTCCAGGAGGGCCGGGATCCAAGGAGAGCTACATTTTATTTGGCTAAATAATGATTGAACTTGATCTTCCAATAGAAGATTAAAAGGTAGCAAAAACGTATCTCCGGCTGAGGGACCGGCTTCCCTTGTCATAGAGTGGGGGGTCATCCGTATTTTCTGTTGTACTGATCGAGTCGTGGAGGTGGTATCTGCCAGTACCAGATACTACCTGATTCCAACTCCTTTTCTGGCCTGTTTCCTGTTGTTCTGGCGGGGTGGTAGCCATCAGTACCAGTACAATGCCTGTATCCTTCTCATTGGTTACACCACAGGGAGGATGCTTGTGCGAACACGTATTATAGGTAGCTATGACCTTATTTTGAAAAAAAAGTTGCTAACAAATTGCAGAAGGATTGGTCAGCAGTAATGTTTTTAGGTTCAGGAAGCTTGCTCGGTTTTATCACTGTCACAAAGAGTTCTTTGGGGATGTTTAAAGAAGATTCAATTTTGACGACACAGTGACTGGATTTTGCATATCCTGGAAGGCCCGAATGGCCTGCTTATATGGGATTTTATCACAGGGATCATAGTGGATGTTCCGTTTCCTTTCTAGACTTCTGCACGCTTGTTTGTGAGCTCTAAGGTTCTCGTCAAACCAAGGTTCGGAGGGAAAAAATATTTTATTTTTCTGATTTTTAAATGGAACAAGCAAATGGAGACTAGAGTCAATCCACTGACGATATACATCCGCGGCTGCATCTAAATCTGCAGTAATCTCAGGCATAGATTGAGGGAGCTGTGCCATCAATAGTTCAGGGGTCATTTTATGCCAGGAGTGGCATAAGGACCACAGCGGCTGAGGATGAACAGTAAGAATATCAGCTTCCAAATTCAGTTGAAGCATAAGTGCACGATGGTCTGACTAGAGAAGTGGACGTGCAGTAGTGAGTTGAAGAGAGGGATTGTCTGAGAAAATACCATCTGAGTGGCCGGCTGAGTGTTTCGGAGCCGTCACTAAAGGGGTGAGACCGAGACTTGCCCCAGGGTCTGAGAGATCGATTCTATCTTTATTCACAGAATTTTCAAGATGGAACTTGAAGTCACTGAGTAGAGTGAAATCGAGGGAATTGGGTTTAATGTCCTAGAGCTGATTGTTACTATTTAAGATGGCTGTCCTAGGGTCTGGGGGTCGGTAAATAAGTACCCCACTTAAGGAGTAACGATTAGAATGAGCAATTTTAAATGCAAGTGCTTCATAATCAGATGCGGCCGGTAATGTCTCAAAGGAGGCACTGAGGCTGTCCATGTAAATGATTGCTAACCCACCACCCCTTTCCCCAAAAAATCAAGCCTGAAATTGGAAAAACCGGGGTTGTCGGAACAATTAGATCTCGGCGGAATGAAGCATCTGCTCAGGTCTCAGTGATGAAAGCAAAATACAGGCCACAAGCTTCTAGAAAGTTCACAAAATAGGATGCACTCTCTGTTAGAGACCATGCATTAATAAACATGCCTCTGATTTCTCTCTGAGGAGTGGGTAATCTGAGGACATGCAGTGTAGCAGAGCTAAGTCCGACAATCCTGGATCCTCAGAGTCAGCTTACAATCTGGGCAACTATTCTCGCCAATAGTATTATTCGAAATCAAAGTAGGGCCTAAACAAGGCTTACCTAAAGGTTCAAAAGTGAGCAGCTCATCCTGTGCGTAGCGGATATGAACAGCCGGATGGGGGGTGAAACCAACAGGAGGACCGGCGCTGAGCACAGTCTAAGCCTGTACGGGCTTAGACCAGCTTGCCTTAGGCGCCACTTCAGGGCGCCGTAGATCTGTCCTTGTAGCACAACCTCCCGGGGTGTGCCAGAGAGGCATGTACGAAACTAAAGTACTACTCATCACAATATCAGCAAGTTTAAAAGATAATGTGAGGGCAAAATCTAAACCTAATTAGGGTCCAGCAACCCCTGCGACTTTCACACGCGCCCTGGTGAAGTATCAGCTACTGGCAACAGAGACAAAGAAAATAAATGGTGTCAAACTCTAACAACACATAAAACAAAAGTCATAACAATCCACCATTCCAGTGTGGCGGCAGGAGAGCCAGACACCTCCCAAAACTACATGCTTGTGTAATACAGGGAAATCAAAAATCTGCACAAGGCGCTGCTGACAGAAGTCCTGCCTGGAAGGAAGATCTGCACAAGGCACAGCTGACAGAGGTACTGCCTGGAAGGAAGATCTGCACAAGGCACAGCTGACAGAAGTCTTGCCTGGAAGGAACATCAACACAAGGTGCAAGCGACACAAGCCATGCCTGGAAGGAAGGTCTGCACAAGGCGCTGCTGAAAGAAGTTCTGCCAGGTGGTGACCTCAAAGCAGTGAGAGACCCACACACCACAAGATCCTTCAAGCCCAGCTAGCCACACTGGACACAATGTACACCAAAGGCCTGATTTAGATTTCAGTGGATGGTTTATCCCATCACAAATGCGACAGGTATCTTGGACCCGTCCCAGTCCAGATTCAGACGAAACCACAGCACAGAGACAGCCCTCATCGCCACCACAGACGACATCAGGCACCAACTAGACAACGGCAAAACATCAGCCCTCATCCTCCTGGACCTGTCAGCCGCCTTCGACACGGTCTGCCATCACAATCTAAAGACACGCCTCCTAGAAGCCGGAATCCAAGAGAAGGCCCTTGACTGGACTACGTCCTTCCTCTCCAGCAGAACCCAGAGTGTCTGCCTCCCACCCTTCCGATCCGAAGCCACCGACATCATCTGCAGCGTCCCCCAGGGCTCATCCCTCAACCCGATGTTGTTTAACATCTACACAGCCCCCCTCGCACAAGTGGCCCACCATCATGACCTCAACATTATCTCCTACGCCGACGACACCCAGCTCACCCTCTCCCTCACAGTGGACCCACACACCGACAAAACCAACCTCCACGAGGGAATGAAGGCCATCGCCGACTGGATGAGGAGCAGCCGTTTGAAGCTGAACTCGGACAAGACGGAGGTCCTCATCCCTGGACCCACCCCCTCAGCCTGGGACGACGTCTGGTGGCCGACCACACTGGGAACAGCACCGACACCCATCGACCATGCACGCAACCTCGGATACATCCTCGACTTCTCCCTCTCTATGTCTATGCAGTTCAACACCGTCTCCTCCTCCAGCTACAACACCCTCCGCAGGATCTACAAGTGGATCGCTATCAAAACAAGAAGAACGGTAACACAGGCCTTCATCAGCAGCAGACTAGACTACGGCAACGCACTCTACGCAGGAATCCCAGCCAAACACCTACGACGACTACAACGCATCTAAAACGCCTCCGCCCGACTGATCGTCAACGTCCCTCGCCGCATCCATATCACCTCCCACCTGAGAGACCTACACTGGCTCCCCGTCGACAAGTGGATCACCTTCAAGCTCCTCACACATGCACACAAAGCACTCCACAATGCCGGACCAGCCTACCTGAACAGCAGACTCAGCTTCTACACCCCCACCCGCCAGCTCCGCTCCGCCAGCATCGCCCTCGCTTTTGTCCCCCGCAAACAAGGAATGACCTCCGGCGGCAGATCCTTCTCCTACCTCGCCGCCAAGACCTGGAACACCCTCCCTACCCACCTACGGCAGCCCCAAGACCTACTCACCCTCAGAAGACTCCTCAAGACCTGGCTCTTCGAGCAGTAGCAGCACCCACCCTCCCCTCAGAGCCTTTGGACCCACACGGGTAAGTAGCGCACTTTACAAGTACTCTAATTGATTGATTGCTCTTGCCCGCCCCATTAAAATGCATTACATCCAGTGGCAATTATAAAAAGGCAGACAGGATATCTGTCACATTTTGGTAATGCCTTTCTGTAGTTCGCAGAGTTTTACTCCGCTGAACTCCACGAAGTGCCAGGGAACCTCCGCTGCACTCTGCAGACTTCTGCTAGTGGCAGAGTTTCTTAAGTTGTGCTGCTCTTGCTGATTTTTTTGTGCCAGGATTTTGTCCCGCACTGTAAAATCAGCACGAACGGCACTACACGTCGTGCCAGAGGGCGCTGCTGCTTTCTGGCGTTCGAATTGACATTCTAATCGAGTGGCAGCTTTATCAACGAGAATGGCAGATTTCTACACTCGGGTAGTTGCGACCTGCTGCGACCTCCCGCAATGATAAATCTCACCAGAAGGAGGTCTAGCGCATTATATTTTCTCCTAAGCGCTCATCACCTTTCCGTTGGCGAACAGCTTGAGAAAAAAAACTCTGTTCTGCATCACTTTGTGGAGTTTTTGGGAACGGAGTGGGCAAAACTTTGCAAGGTCTGCCGGCAAAGCGGAATTCTTCACCCACCCCTAGTTTTGAGGCAATAATCTGTGAACAAATTCCTAACTAGGTTCTATGTCTGCAATTAGTGTTGTAGAAGAAGTGAGATCCATGGCATTCTGACTTCTGATGAACCCCACAGAGTGAGTGTCTAGCCAGAAGACAGTAGGGGGGCCGAAGGACAGAAAATTAGGTAAACTTGAATATGAGAAATATGGAAAGGTAGAAATGCTGCTTCACCTGTGGATAACTTGCACCTCCTCCCGCTTTACCAAATGCCCATCCGGTCACAAAGTGGCATCTTGGGCCCCAAACAGACAACATTATGCCTGATGCCATGTAATGGTGGAAAAGGGGTGAAAAAAGAGTAATATGCACACATCTGCTGCGGGGATATGTCAGGTAAATTATTGGTTGTGATGGATTCTCTATAAGTACTAACTGACTGATATCGTTGAATATTATATTATATGAATCAATGTTTGTTTGCCTTATCTGCGCTTATCATGTAAAGGATGGGCCTTACAGTGAACCCCCTCATTCTGTTTTACACAAAAGCCCCGGAAGGAGCTGCATCTTACAGAACTTTATCTACTTTAGGAAGAACTAAAGACTTGCCTATTAAAGTTGTCTTTCAGGGCCAGAACCGAGCGCTGTAAGCTGCACTAGTTTCAGGGAGATGGACAGATGTTATGGCGATAGGAAACCCCACTCAACTCACAATAATGTTCCAGTCTTCCAGGTTAGAAGAAACCAGAATTGCTTCAACCAAGGGAGCTGTTGAAAGTGTCAAAGGTGACTTATGAACAGCGAAGTAAAGACAAGAGTTGGTATTTGAGATGATCTTAAGTGAATAGGAAAGGAACGAGAAGAAGTGTGTGAATGGAGTTACATTTGTTGTATACTTCGTAAAGAGTTACTGGACATTTTGCAGCCCAGCCTGATCTATCCCTTTTTCTAAAATCTATTGTTGTTTAAATGAAATCTTGACCATCTTGTCTATCTTTAGCTATACCACCAAGCACTTGGGTTCTCCGTGAGTGCTCCTTTTCAGACGTCAATAAGATGTCCCCTGATCAACAGAATTTTTTGTTAAATATCTGTGTATGATTAAATATTCCTTGCTAAGTTTCAAAAGCAGTAAAGAAGAAGGGGAGATTTACTAACATTTTGTGCCGTGTTTTCGTCACAAAAGTGGCACAAACCAGCGCAAAATCCTTTTTTCCCTAATTTACTTTCAAGCAAATAACGTAAAATGAATGTGAAGCAGCGCATAGCACTGCGTCGCATTACTTTGTGCCATGGGGGCCTGCCAAGGGTGGTGCATGGGCGTTCCCGTGCAACCACCCAAGGTATCTCACGCTAAACCCAATTTACCAAATACAGTAGAATGGGTTTAGCATGAGAAAAGTGCACCCTTTTAAACTAGGTGCACGGAAGGAGAAATGCTTTCATTTCTCCTTCCTTTTCTAACTTTGCATGCGTGCTGCACTGTGCAACACGTATACAAAATGGGAAAAGCTTTCCCTTGTGTCTAGGCATCGTATTTTGTACAGGAAGGGTGTCCTTCCTGTACAAAACCTATGATGGACTCACACACACACACAATCTAGTGCTCTGGTGCTAAGGTGTGTGCATGGCGCAGGGCCGCTGTAATCAGTGCCGGCGCAAGGGCAAGGGAAGGAGAGAGCCATATCTTTGAAAATATGGTCCTCTCCTTCTCCCTCCCTGTCGCGCAACACAGCGCAGTCTCGCGTGCAGGGGGGGCTGCGCTGCAATGTGTGGAGATTTGGTCAATCTCCTCCGATATTTCTTTTACAACCAGTTAAACATTGTGAATTCTCATTCTATTATGTTTCAATTTAGTAATGTTAAATATTTTTGCATCCAGCAGAATGTATGAAATGACCATCAATAAAGAAGCTAATGCTGTAAATCTTCAATAATAGCAGAAATAATCGGCTACAGTATTCAGCAAAACATCAGCGCAGTCGGCGACAGATGAACCTGCACACAAACAGACAGATCCCGGATGAAGCATCAAGTGCAGTTCAGTGATTGTAAGAGGCTGAGCTGTGCACCTCCACGCCACAAGACGATGAAATGACCTCTACAAAATTAAGGCAACAACAATAACCAACCACCTCCTGTATAAACAAGTGTCCAACACCAGCTATGATCATGGGATCGGTATGATGTGATTACTGCAGTACTCTGTTTTCTAATATAATGACAAGCCATTATTCTAGGTGATTTGTAAACTCTTTCTGGGTAACTCACAACAGCCAGAGAAAAGCACAACAGAGCGGAGCCAGACAATTGACAGGTAAAGGAAAGAGGAGTTCTTGTATCTACAATACAACAGACTGTCCTAATTTGCACCGGCCAAAAGGAAGATACATCTTTACCCGCAAGTGTGCATAGCCACAATGCAATCTAAAGGCACAATCGCCTAGAAAGACACCTTTTACGTATTAGGAGTGTGGCAAATGTTTGGTGGCTATTGCATTTTATTGTTTTATTGTTAAATCAAAACGTATAAAATATTGCACACATAAAAAGTGTCTGTGAAAAACACAGTGCTTTATCAGCCATGTTGGCCCAACAGGAAATACAGTCAAGGGATGTAGACAAATATATACCCGATCCACAGCCACTAACCAAGAAAGAAGACTCATACACATGCAGCGAGAGCTTTATTTTGTCATCACTACTCAAGCTTCATCAGCACACGTACACAGGGGAAAAACCATTCAAGTGCAGTGAATATGTGAAGAGCTTTAGTGAGTTATCACAACTTCGAAGTCATCAGCGAACACACACGGGGGAAAAACCATTCAAGTGCACCGAATGTGCAAAGTGCTTTAGTGAGTTATCAAGCTTTCAAAGACATCAGCGAACACACACTGGGGAAAAGCCATATAAATGCAGTGAATGTGTGAAGAGCTATAGTCGATTATCAGTGCTTCAAAGCCATCAGCGAATACACATGGGGAAAAAACCATACAAGTGCACTGAATGTGAAAAGTGCTTTAGAGAGTTATCACACCTTCAAAGTCATCAGCCAACACACACATGGGGAAAAGCCATACCATTGCAATGAATGTGTGAAGAGCTTTAGTCAGTTATCAAGCCTTAAAAGTCATCAGCAAACTCACACAGGAGAAAAGCCATTCAGGTGCTGTGAATGTGTAAAGAGCTTTAGTCGGTTATCACAACTTCAGAGTCATCAGCAAACACACACGGGGGAAAAGCCATTTAAATGCAGTGAATGTGTAAAGAGCTTTAGTCGATTATCACTGCTTCAAAGCCATCAGCGAATACACACGGGGGAAAAACAATACAAGTGCACTGAATGTGCAAAGTGGTTTAGAAAGTTATCACACCTTCAAAGTCATCAGCGAATACACACAGGGGAAAAACCATTCAAGTGCACTGAATGTGCAAAGTGCTTTAGTGAGTTATCACACCTTCGAAGACATCAGCGAACACACACTGGGGAAAAGCCATTTAATTGCAGTGAATGTGTGAAGAGCTATAGTCGATTATCAGACCTACAAAGTCATCAGCGAACACACACGGGGGAAAAACCCTATCATTGTAGTGAATGTGACAGTAGTTTTCGTGTCTCTTCAGCATTAAGGAATCATCAGCGAACTCACACAGGAGAAAAACCATTCAAGTGCAATGAATGTGGGAAGAGCTTTAGTCTATTTTCAGGCCTACAAAGACATCAGCGAACACACACAGGGGAAAAGCCATACCATTGCAATAAATGTGTGAAGAGCTTTAGTCTGTTATCAAACCTTCAAAGACACCAGCGAAGACACACAGGGGAAAAGCCATTCAAGTGCAGTGAATGTGCAAAGTGCTTTAGTCGCTTATCAAACCTCCAAACACATCAGCGAATACACACAGGGGAAATACCATTCAAGTGCAGTTAATGTGCAAAGTGCTTTAGTCAGTTATCAAAACTTCATACACATAATCGAACACACACAGGGGAAAAAGAAATTCAAGTGCACTGGACGTGCAAAGTGCTTAAGTCATTTATTAAGCCTACAAAGTCATCAGCGAACACACATAGGGAAAAACTATACCAGTGCAGTGAATGTGCAAAGTGCTTTAGTCGCTTATCAAACCTCCAAACACATCAGTGAATACACACAGGGGAAACACCATTCAAGTGCAGTGAATGTGCAAAGTGCTTTAGTCAGTTATCAAAACTTCATACACATAATCGAACACACATAGGGGAAAATCAAATTCAAGTGCACTGAATGTTCAAAGTTCTTTAGTCATTTATCAAGCCTACAAAGTCATCAGCGAACACACACGGGGGAAATACCATTCAAGTGCAGTGAATGTGTGAAGAGCTTTAATCAGTTATCAGACCTACAAAGTTATCAGCGAACACACACGGGTAAAAAACCCTATCATTGTAGCGAATGTGACAGTAGTTTTCGGAGCTCTTCAGCATTAAGGTGTCATCAGCGAACTCACACAAGAGAAAAACCATTCAAGTGCAGTGAATTTGCAAAGTGCTTTAGTCAGTTATCACAACTTCATAGTCATCAGCGAACACACACGGGGGAAAAACCCTATTATTGTAGTGGATGTGACAGTAGTTTTCGCTTCTCGTCAGCATTAAGGTATCATCAGCGAACTCACACAGGAGAAAAAACCATTCAAGTGCAATGAATGTGGGAACAGCTTTAGTCGATTATCAGAGCTACAAAGTCATCAGCGAACACACAGGGAGAAAACATAGAAGGGTGCTGAAAGTGTGAAGGGCTTTTGATAGAAGACCAGAAAGCAGTACAGAAGAAAAACAGATACCAGTATTTTCAGAGTTATAAAAGTGTTTTTTCCAGAGATTGTTCACTTCCAAACACAAAGCAAAGCAACATGATGCACCGGGATACACAGTTGGAGGCGAGCACAATGTGGATTAGAAGAAAAGAAACATTCTTGATTTTTATTTGATGAAGAAGAGATACAAAAAAAAATTAAATCGCACCTGATCACACTTCCTGTAAAAGCAACACTGAACAATACTGGGACTATCAATTGTATTTTCAGCTAACCTGTAAGATTAGTGATAAAACCTATAAACCCAACACATCCAGAGTAGGCATGTTGTCAGGACTCTGGAGATGGAAGCTTCATTGGTAAAATGTATGTATTACTATTAACAAATACCACTGCAGTATATGTAATGAACTAAAGTGAAGCACAAGTGTTCAAGAAATAACTTATTTTTAGAAATAAAAGAGCAAATACCTTGTTTTTAAGTAACATTTGCTGCATCTTTTACACACTTATCAGTTGTTGGATCAGCTCGTGCCTCGGGCCTTATAACTAAGTTTGACCCGTGGCTCCTCACCGACTTGGCTCTCCCTATTAATTTTGTGACTTGCCAAATTCTACTTTTTACCATAATTGAGCGACTGTAAGCAGCAGACTCTGGTTTAAGAATGTGGTGAAATAGTGAAATCCCACATCAAAAGCATATATGTACCAGGACAATCTGTTGCACTCCCAGCAACTCGCCTTCCACACTGATTGTCCCTTGTTCTCAAATGTTCTAAAGGATTTGTCGTATGAATGCCAGAAGTGGCAGTGACATTCATGAAGCTAACCCTAACAGGAGTGTGTGGAAGATAGAGAGGGGGAGAGCTAAAAGGAGCGAGAGAGACAAAGAAAAGGGGAGAGAAATAAAAGGAGGGGGAACGACACGTTATTTGTACTCACCTAAAACTAGAAGAAGCAGCCGAATACATATCCATGTGTGACATCACCAGAGAAACGGGCTGAACATCTGTGAATTTATATATTTATTTTTAATACCTATAGACCCATGTCATGCCAATAAACAGGGCACAAGTATGGAAAATAGTGAAGGAGCCCATTATCAAATGCAAAGCACAGGATGCCAAATGTAGTGACATCACAAGAAGTGATGTCAGGCCCTTATAATAATTTTCACTCGAAAGCTTGACGGCCTGTTTTAAAAACAAAAAACAAGAAACAGAATAATTACAACATCTGTTCTTGCAAATATTAGTTTGTAACTAAACTCAGAAATGAAAGTGTAAATATTTTTAAACAGATATGTGGAACTTGGAAATTACTTTTTTAACAGTTTTCAGCGAATAAATAAAATGTGCTTTCAATTTGCTTTTGTTTCCTGACATTATTCTTTATCCAGCCTCTAAGCCCCAAACTGTTCCACATTTTCAGTGTATTAAGCACTAGAAGGGCTAATTTTGTCAAGTTCTCTGTTCCTCTCTTGCTCCACTCACACAAACAAACACTCAGAGGCCTGTGTCTGCAGTGCTGGGGCACAAAGTAACAATTATCAGTCGCAGGCTAAGGAGCTAGGTGGAACTGAGTCAAGTTTCTAGATATTAGTGGAGGGACCCCTTCAAACTGTGGCTACCCCGACTTGTGCCGTGCTGATAAAGCAATAGTGAATTTTAGTAATTTATGATGAATTGAAATGAGAGAAAGAGAAGACGAGAGCGAGGTGCAAGATATATTAAAGAAAATGAAAAAAAGAGATGCAAGACTTTACCCTGTTCTGTGTACAAGCACTTTACGTAAACAAGTTGTGCTGTGCGTTGTGAACAGGCTGTCACCCCCCTTGGTATGTAAATGAGCTTCTGTGACCAGACACCCCAGGCTCCCATCTCTTCTAGTGCGGATGATAATGTGAGCACTGTAAGGTAATCACAAACTAGGGCTATATTGAGAAACAATTGGCTTCCAGGTCACACAGCTGTGGATATGTAGTTCTTTATTCGTTTTTTTTTATTTACTTTAATTTGCAGCAATTCTCCAGGTTACTTTTTCTCAGTATATCACTTTATATTGCTTGTTGCGCTCCATCAGTTAAACGTGAGGTTTGATGTAGGATTTGTTGTTTTCTGTCCCTAGACCATGTCCTAATCCCTTTGTCCTTGATTTGTCGGCATGGGTTTTGTCCACACACTGGTCTAAGACGGGCCTTCTCAAGGTAGAAGGCGCTGTAATAGGAATAATAAATCAGACATATATGAAATTGTATGTAAACAAATATGTGCCTTTCAGTTATCAGGCACCACCAGACTCACATCTACACATGTAATTGAGCACCAGACTAAAGTGACTCCTCACTGTATAAATATGTGCCATCAGTAATCGGGCTGATGGTTCCGCTGATGCGCCCAGCAAATTAAGTTTCTGGGACTGTACGCATTGGCCTAAATTTTAATTGCTGAAGTTTCACACAGTTTTGCTGATGCGCACAGCTTATAAGGTTTGTGGATATTGTGCACTGTACGCAGATCACTGAAGTTCACCCTTAAGTAGTAACTTAACCGGTCAAAACATAGTACATACATAATGCAAAATGTCACTGCCCCTCTTTTTTGATATCTCCAGGAGTTCCTCCTCTCTCAAGAAAGAAGGTTTTCACAGATTATGCTCGTGTCTCTTCCTTAAGTGCAGAGAGGAAAGCCTCGTGGTTAATGCATTGTTTGGGCTCTGAGGGACAAGAATTCTTTGAACACCTTCCTGAACTCTCTGATAGTGACTCTGACACTCCTAATGAATACGAGATATGCATCAAAAAGTTGGACTTGCACTACCTCCCCAAAGTAAGTACTATCCTTGAATGATATTACTTCAGGAGAAGAATGCAAAGGCAGGATGAGTCGGTTGAACAGTACATAACTACTTTGCGCAAATTGGCTTCCACGTGCAATGTTGGTACAGCTTTAGAGGAGCGCTCAAGGGATCAGTTCATGTTGGGATGCGCCTCAACAAAACGAGAAACGCCCTGTGGCAAAAAGACACGCCCTCGCTTCTAGAATTGCTGACCATGGCCAAAAGTCATGAGCATTCAAAACCGTGTGTTGATATTATGCGTAAAGACAGTTCAGGTGACATTAATGTCAAAGTGCTGGTGGATAGATTTGTTAAACCCAAATCAAGCACCACTTCAAAGCCCTTTAACACAAAATATTGTCAGAGAAAGTGCTTCAGGTGTGGCAACTCTGGCCATATGGCCAACTTTAACCCGTTGTGTGCGTCGGACGCCCCCAGGCCATCCAACGTCACAGTGAGCATGTGCGGAGGATGGCCGGAAGCCGTCCCAACCGCGCCCGCTCATTAAAATGCCCGCACAGTGGCAAAATTTGCGCCCCAGTCACAGGTTAAAGACTGGCCAAGCTGGAAGGCCATGTGCAAAACTTGTGAGAGAAAAGGTCACGTCTCAAAGAGCTGCAGAATCGGCAAGAAGCATAAAAAAGTCAGGGAAGTTGATCTTTATGAAGATTTGGAAGGAATCAATATTCTCCCAGTCACAGGGAATGCTAGTGATGACCCTCGGGAGCTAGTTTTGATCAATGATGCTCCGGTGAGCATGCTCTTCGACTCTGGGGCCAAGATACCGCTAGTCCCCAAAACATTTTATGAGCGTAATCTGCTGGGCAAAGTCACCCTGTTGAAGACAGACATTAGACCAATAGGTTAAGGTGTGGTGACTATTGAGTTGCTGGGTTATTTCTGGGGCACGATTGACTTCAAAGGTAGAGTTATCCCTGGTAAAATCTATGTCTTGATGAAAGGGGACCAGCTCATAAGTTGGTTCCATCAACGTGAGCTACATATCTGCCTTGATCCCAATGAGATCTGTCTGCCTAAAATAATTACCACCAGTTAGGGTTGTTAGTAATGCTAATCGAGACTGGATCAAGGAATTCCCTGAGGTCTTTGCTGGTGAACAGGGTTTGTCTCAAAAACTAATACATTGGATAAAGGTCAAATCTAACGCTATTCCAAAAACAGTTAAGGTCAGGAATGCACCACTGTAAGTAAGGGAGAGCACGAAAGTTGAATTAGACAATCTCTTATCCAAGTGCATCATTCACACTGACCCCAACACCACCCTCAGAGGAACCCTCATCTACAGACCCCCCGGACCCCGACCGCAGTTCAGCAACTCTATCGCCGACCTCGTCAGCACCAACGCCTTCACCTCAACGGACTACATACTCCTCGGGGACCTGAACATCCACCTCGAGAACAACAACGCCAACTCCACCACCCTGATCGCCAACCTCGGCCTCAGACAACTCGTCACTGCACCCACCCACGCCGCCGGACACACACTGGACCCCATCTTCCCCGCAAGCCCCCACGTCTCCTCCGACCATACCACGGAACTCCACTGGACCGACCACCACTGCTTCCACCTCACCTTCAGGAAGCCCACCACGCACCACCGCACCCAACAGATGCCCCGACTTTGCTGGAGCAGAATCACTGAAGGCCAGCTAACTACCACGCTCTCCCAGAAACCACCAGCCGACACCACCGACCCCTACACTGCCGCACACAACCTCAGACGATGGATCGACGACTGCGCCAACACCCATGCCCCGGTCAAGAAACCCTCCAACAGCCGCACCAACAAGAAAGCCATCTGGTTCACCGAAGAACTCTAGACCTCCAAACGAGCATGCCGGAAACTGGAGAAGAAATGGCTCAGCGAGGGAACACCGGACAGCTATGCAGCTCACAAGAACGCCACATGCAGATACCATAACCTCATCAGATCCGCCAAAAGATCCTCATCCAAAGAGCGCCTTGACAACAATGCACACAACAGCAAAGAGTTCTTCAACATTGTGAAGGAACTCTCCAACCCCAGCTCCAACACCAACGACATTCCTCCCTTGCAAGACCTGCGGCACTTGCTGGCCACCTTCTTTCATCGCAAGATCGCCGACAATTACAACCGCTTCAACATCACGACCCCGACAGCAGATCCCTCCCCCACTGCATCCACCACCTGCACCAGCCACCTGATCTCCTGGACCAACATCAGCGACGACGACACACGCAGGATCATGAACTCCACCCTCTCTGGATCTCGGTCAGACCCATGCCCGCAGCACATCCTCAATAAAGCCGGCACAGCCATCGCACCCCAACTCCGGAAAGACATCTCCTTCGAGACAGCAACCTTCCCGGAAAGCTGGAAGCATGGCGAGATCAAGCCCTGCTCAAGAAGCTGAAGGCAACCCCAGGGACCTCAAGAACTTCCGGCCAATCTCCCTGCTCCCATTCCCGGCAAAAGTCATCGAGAAAGCCGTCAACAAGCAACTGACCCTCTACCTTGAAGAGAACAACATCTTGGACCCATCCCAGTCTGGTTTCCGAAGCAGCTACAGCACCGAGACCGCTCTCATCTCCGCCACCGATTACATCACAACCATACTGGACAACGGAAAAACAGCTGCTCCATCCTCCTGGACCTATCAGCCACTTTCGACACAGTCTGCCACCACACACTCCGAACACGCTTCCACAAAGCCAGGATCCAAGAGAAGGCCCTGGACTGGACCACATCATTCCTCTCTGGCAGAACACAGAGCGTCCGCCTCTTGCCCTTGTGCTCCGAAGCCACCAACATCATCTGCAGCGTACCCCAGGGATCATCCCTCAGCCTGACGCTGTTCAACACCTACATGGCTCCTCTAGCCCATGTCGCCCGACAACACGACCTCAAAATCATCTCCTACGCCGACGACACCCAGCTGATCCTCTCCCTCACCAAGGACACTCGGACCGCCAAAACCAACCTCCATGAAGGAATGAAGGCTGTCGCAGAATGGATAGGAACAGCCGACTTAAGTTGAACTCAGACAAGACTGAGGTCCTCATCCTCGGTTCCAACCCCTCAGCATGGGATGACACCTGGTGGCCAACCACACTGGAAGCAGCACCTACACCCACAGATCACGCAAGCAACATAGGAATCATCCTCGACTCCACCCTCTCCATGACCAAGCAGGTCAACTCCGTCTCCTCCTCCTGCTTCAACACCCTCCGCATGCTCCGCAGGATCTACAAGTGGATCCCCACCGAAACGAGAAGAACGGTCACCCAGGCCCTCGTCAGTAGCAGGCTGGACTACGGCAACGTACTCTATGCAGGAATTCCAGCAAAACTCCTAAAGCGGCTACAACGTATCCAGAATGCCTCGGCACATCTAATCCTGGACGTCCCCCGCCACAGCCACATCACCCCCCACCTGAGACACCTGCACTGGCTCCCCATCAACAAGAGGATCACCTTCAAGCTCTTCACCCACGCACACAAGGCCAAAGCACCTGGAAACCCTCACGGGTGAGTAGTGTGCTTTACAAATGGATTGGTTGATTGATTCATTCATTGATTCATTGATTGATTTAGTGATTCAAGAAATTGAAGCAACAAAGTGGGTCTCTCCTGTTTTTATGGCCCACAAAGCCAATGGGGAGGCTAGGCTCTGTGTCAGCTTGAGGGAGCTCAACAAAGCAGTTATTGTAGATTATTACCCTTTACCCAACATAACTAAAATTCTGTGTTCTCTTGAGGGGGCAAGGCATTTTTCTCCTTGGACTTGACCTCCAGCTAGCACAAGGCCAGCCTTTACTCTTCTTCAGAACATTCAGAATATTCACTCCTCTTCCCAGTACCTTACCTCCTGTGTAACATCCTTTGGTACCTTTAGATTTCTAAGAATGCCTTTCGGACTGATTTCTGCATCATTTTTTCAGAGGGCGACAAAGGTCATTCTTGGAGGCCTTCTGGGTGTCATGGTATGCCCAGATGATGTGCTCATCTTTGGTGTCGATTTTGAGGAGCATAATGGGAGGCTGAGATCAGTATTGAAGAAGTTACGTGATGCTGACCTCACCCTTAGGGCTGAGAAGTGCAAATTTGATGTCAAAGAAATAGAGTACTTAGGGCATTTTGTGTCCGCTGCAGGCATCAAACCCAAAGACTCATTGGTAAACACCCTTTGTAATTTGCACACCCCTTTGAACAAAGAAGAGTTTGTAAAGTTTCTGGGAATAGCTGAATTTTATCACAAGTTCGGAAAAGTTCTTGTTTGAGGTCTCTCCTCCAGAAGGGATGCATATTTGTTTGGTCCAAGAGCTGTGAGGAAGAATTTGAGTGCATTAAGAAACATCTGAATGCTTAACTTTTCTAGGAAGTTTTGACCTCACAAAGGTATCTTATCTCATGACTGATGTCAGCTTGAAGGGGTTAGGAGCAGTTCTTTTGCAGAACGTTGATGTGGAGGTTAAAACGATTCTTTTTGTCTCTACGCCCTTGAGAAGTTCTGGGTGTTTTCTGGGTGGTGCGCAAGCAGAGAAATGTTTTGTGGGGGAAAAGGTTCAGAATTCTTACTGACCACAAACCTCTTAGGGATACGGAAGTGGGTTGTGGCTCTACAGTTCTGGCAGACTGTCTGTCAAAACTCGGGTGAGGAATGTGAAACGACAGATGATGTTGAGTAGTTTGGAGGTGAAGAACTGGAGGAAGAAATTAATGTGTGTGTGATTAGTGAAGGGTTGATTTCCAAGAGAGAGTGGAGGAAACATCACCGATTTAGACTTGCGGAAAGTCCTAACCATGGTTACAGGTGGTTGGTGTGAGAAGAAGGACTGTGAAGAGGTCCTCGAAGGCTTTTGGCGAGTTAGGGAAGATCTGACGGTGGAGGATGGTCTCCTCATGCGCGGTAGTGAGTTGGTTGCACCCCTTGCAGCAAGGGATAAGCCAGTAAAGACTGCTCACACCTCGCACATGGGCATTGCCATGACAAAGGAAAGGATCAAGTAAGCATATTGGTGGCCTGCCATGGATGTACATGTAGAGAGGTTGGTGCGTGAATGTGCTGAATGTGCGTGTTGTGACACGATATTGAAGTGCAGGACGCAACCCATATTTATTAGGGAACAGGCTACTGGTCCATGTTGGACATTTCTATAGATATTTTGGGCCCTGTGAAGTTGAAGACTCAGGATCTCTATTTGATCGTGTGTATTGATATGTTTTCCCATTGGCCTGATATCAAGGTGGTTCATTCCGTTGAGTCTGGTGAAGTGATTGAGTTTCTAGAAGAGTTATTTGAATAAGAGGGTTTCCAGTTAACAATCTTGTTAGACAATTGTGTTCAGTTCACGTCCTTAGTCATGGAAGAGTTTCGGAGTTCCAGGGGGATCAAGCATAAGAAGGCATCCCTGTACCATCCACAAAGCAATGGTGTGGTGGAAAGGTTTGTCAAGTTTGTTAGAGACTCTGCAACATGGTACCAGGTCTAACAGTGGACAGTAGTGAGGACTGGAAAGAGAGAAAGAGGTGATGAAAAAAAGAAAGATCTGGTATGATAAAAGTAGGGCTGTGAAGAGAACAGTGGTCGACGTGGGAGACTGGGTCAAGATCAAGTCTCCCATATCCAAATTCGGTTTTCCGTTTAAGGTTATCATGGTTTTCAAAATGCAATAAAGACCAGTGACCATAGAATTTGGAATCTAAGTTGAGTGGTGAAGTGCCAGGCTAGTGCTAGTTTTGATACTAGCACCGCAACTGGTGGGCCTAATTCGGGTTCTGAGGTGGGAGAGCCTGTTGCACGAGAAAGGGGCTCTGGGCCACTTCGCTTGAAACGTATTCCCCGACGTTTGCACAATTGCGTTTCTTAAAGTGAGCTCTTTCCCATTTCCCATGCACCCCAGTTATCTCTTTGCCTATAAATAAAATTGGCGAAAGGGAGGAACCCTGAGGAACGCCACAGTTCAGGTCTACCATTCTAGATTTGAAGAGTGATAGCCACACTGACTGTTTACGGGCTTCCAGAAATGAGCTGAACCAGGCAAGGCCAGAGCCCCCGAGACCTGCTGCGGCAACGCGCTCCAACACGATTTTGTGGTTGACGGTGTCAAATGCCGCAGACAGGTCAAGGAGGATCAGAGTCTGAGTATGGCCCATGTCGACCTGTCCCTTCAGGTCGTCCAGTACTGATAGAATCACTGCTTCAGTGGAGTGTGCGGGATGAAAACCTGCCTGATGGTTGTCCAAGAATGTAGGGGTTTCCAGAAAAGAGATTAGGCAAGTAGCCACATGGGTCTCCAGCACTTTCGCAGGGAAAGAGAGGAGAGAGATGGGTCTGTAGTTCTCCAATTTATTGGGGTCTATGCCTTCCTTTTTAACTAAAGTGCAACGACCAATGCCAAGGTACAGTGAATGGTTCAATAATTTAAGAAAGATATTGGGGAAGGACCGATAGATTGCTTAGGAGACATAGATGGGGCAATCCTCCTTGGGTGAGCCTGAATTGATCTTAGCTATAAGGTCCAGGAAACATTTCTTGTCCATTAAGGGAAGGGGTTTAAAACACAAGGATTGGAAGTCGCCCTATTGTTTCGGCGGTCACAGTTAGTGGGAGCAATGGAATTTTGAATTTTCTTTATTTTGTCGAAGAAAAAGGAGTTCAGGTCATCGCAAAGTACCCGACTAGGCACAAAAGATGGCATGACACGACTGGGGTTAGAGAGTTCTTTCACTATCTTGAAGATTTCTTTCGAGCCATTGTCTGAGTCGAGTACCCTCTTCATAAAGAAAGCTCTCTTGGCCTCCAGTATAGCTGCCTTATACTGATGTAGAATGGTGGTGTAATCAAGTTTATCTTGTGCTTGGTAGGTTTTCCTCCACTTCCGCTCGGCTTGGCGTACTTGGAGTTTAATGTTTTTTTAGATCTTTGCGAAACCATTTGACCTTTTCAAGCTAGCTAGGGCGGTAGGTTTTGGTCTGTAGAGGTGCATGGAGATCGAAGGCCTTCCTTTGCCAATCGGTAATCTCACTCTCCCAGTTATCAGAATTGGCTTCTGGTACCGGCTGCTCCCTAGACAGAGTTTCTACTAGTTTATCCAGCACAACCCGATTCCAGTTTCTAAAAGTGCTTTTTGTGTGTGAGGGATTAGAGTTTAGTGGGGGGCAGGCAGATTAAAACTGATGATATAGTGATCAGACCAAGCGCAGGGTAGTACTGCCAGGTTAGTCAAGTTAACATTGATTAACCTCACTTGATCAAGGGTGTGGCCCCTACTGTGCATAGGGGTATCAATGTGTTGAGTAAGGTTTAGACTGGCAAGGGGCTCAGAGAGCTCTCTGGAAGATTTTCCATCGTCAGTCTCATTGGCCCAGTAGTTCAGGTCACCTATAATCATTACTTTGTCATAGTCAGTGATCAAAGATGCAATGTGATTAGCAAGGGTCAGGCATTGTTGCGGGGGGTCTGTATAATATCAGAAAACTAAGCGTGCTACTGTATACAGTAAATTTAATTACAAGAGAATCTACTGATGGAATTACCAGGTGAGACAGGGAAGAGGCGGGAAGTTATTTTTTTATAATTGCAGCCACTCCTCCCCCTCTCTTCCCTAGCGGCCTGTCTGTACGTAGGATATAGTAATTGTTGGGGAGGGCTGCCAGGATGTCAGGTGATGACTCAGTAAGTAGAAGGCAATCCGGTGCATTCGTTCGTTTAAGTGACATATCACACAGCAGAAAATGCATAAATGACTCAGGACCCCTTATGTATGGGGACACGTGTCAGATCCGCCTCCGGGGGCTTTAACCATGATTTAGTAAAGGCCCGCACCTGAAGAGTTCCTAATCTGAACATGAGATATAAAGATATAAATATAATGCAAATAACAAGGACCCCCTGATTAAGTTTGATAGTTTGTGTTTCAGGGACAAAACAAATGTGTATATAAAGTTATAAAACAATATTGAGGGTAGTTGCAAGAAGGAACTCTAACAAGTCTATGGTGACAGAGCGCTATACAAGTCCCTCTTAAGATAAGATAAGATAAGAAGTTATTTAAAAAATACACCTTTCCCAACGGCCCGAAGACGCAAGCAGTCATTGAATGCAGCGCCTGTCATGCAACGTAATCTACCAAAGGGAGTACGGATAGAAGAATTATCTAACCTGAACATATGATAGATATCCTACGAAGAGGTGGCCGAATTGTGTCGGCTCTGTATTTAACTTTGAACCGTTTCTGAAAGGGAGAAATATTGATGACAGCACTCCCGGTTTATCTGAAGCCTTTGAACGTCACCAAATTGAATATTTTACATATCTTCACGACTTTTATAGTCTTTTTATCTGAATCACACGCGATGCAGTTTTCGAAAAATGGACTAAGCCTTGATTAGAGTCCCACACTGTAACGGATTCTTAGATCACCTTTAGTTTCATCCGAACCATACACGAGGCGATTTTCAGAAAGTGAATTAAGTCTCAATCAGAGTCCCATATTACAACGGATTCTCGCATCACTTTTAGTTAGGATTTTTTGCAGCAATTATATCATTGTTTGATGTATCGCTAAAGACAGAAAGACTATAAGCGGCCAGCTATTAATATAGATTGTGGCTCCTGAGGAAGGCGTTTTTTCAGCACGCCGAAACCCGCGTCGAGAGTATTAATTTGCCACTTTTTTCGTCAACTTTTTAACGATTGTGTAAAACCTTAATGACTATGTTTTTTATGTAATAATTTCTTATGTAATGTTGATATATGTTTATAGGTTGTATGGTGTTCCTTTCATATAACATTGATGTATTGTAATATCTGTTTTTTAACTTGAAAAGTTATTAAAAGTGATATATTTTTTTAAATAACTTGTTAGAGTTCCTTCTTGCAACTACCCTCAATATTGTTTTATAACTTTATATATAAAGATATAAAGCCATTTTCTCAGAAGGGAACATCAATATTTCTTTTTAACCAGTTCTAGTGTTGCCTTATTCATCAGTTCCAGATTATTCTATTGCTCTACTCAACTAGTGTATGTTAGAATGTTCTCAGCGTGCTTGAACCAGGGTAAACTATTGTAATCCTGCATCATTGCAGTTCCTGCGGGACCATTCTATATGATGCAAAGGATAGATTTGACCACACTTGCATCCATTATCTTACGGGGTGAGATCCTCCGGTGAACCCCAGCTCAGCTCTTAATACTTTCATTGGGGTTCCAGGACCCAGGTTTAGTACATGTCACAAGAAGATGTTTCCCAGTTTAAGAAGAGCCTGAACTTTTGTACAATCCCACAGTTCAGTACCATAAGGGCAGGCCACCCGTGCATTTGTCTTGAATGCATCAGTGCTAGTTTTATTGGTCCCTTGCTGCTTGAGTTAGCAAAATGTAGAATAGTGGCGTCAAGTTTGTTTCTGCCTTCGCCACATGAGCTTTCAATATAAATGGTCATCCATTCGTATGCCGAGGTAGTCATGTTTTAAATCACTTATTTGGTTTACTATTAATCCTGAATGTCAACAAAAATTTTGATTTAGGAATAATTATCATATATTTTTCTCTTTATTGATTATTAACTTTTGTACCGGCAGCGATTCCGAGACTGTAAAAGGATCCCCGGTACCACCTGGGTAGAATATGTGACCTTTTTTAGCCGAGCCCTAGAAGGATGGATCAAGGGCAGCCAGGTCATCACCTACGAGCAATTGTTCAATCTCATCGTATGGGAACACCTCTCCAATAACTGCTACAGAATAGCTCGAAGCCTTCCAAAAGTTGATGCATGGATTTTTCAGTACGCGCTAATGTTACTGCATCATCTGCAACCACCGGGATTGGGATATTCTCCTTCTCCAATATCGGAACATCAAGACGAAGATTCCAGAGAGAATCAGTTCCATTGATGTGAATGTTGAATAAAGCTGGGGCAAGTACGCAACCCTGCCCAACGCCAATGTGTATTTCAAACTTCTCTGTGCATTCTCCTTTTACACTAAATCTTACTCTGTAATAATTGCCGTGGGCAGATCCTTTCGGTTACTCAAATAGTTGCTTGGGAACCTCCTTCCTCCAGAAGACTCTGAAGGACGGAGCGGCGACAGAATAGAATGCTGTTCTTGGGTCTCTGAAGACCAAGAAGAGCGGGGAGTTTCCAGGGACACAAACTTCATACAGATCATGTACAACCTCCGAGCCTGGTTGATTCTACTTTGGCCTCTTCAGGATCGGGCCTGAGGGATAGAGAGAATATTGTTTTCCTCTGTCCAGGTCTCGAGTCGGGACTGTAAGATTTTCCCAAAGATTTTCCAATGTTGCCTAATTGGGAAATTAGCCGATAGATGGAGGGGTCATCTCTCCCCCCTTTCTTGTGAATCACCACAGCTATAGAAACTTTCATGATTCTGGACCCACACCAAGAGTCATTACGGTGTTAAATAACGCTGTTAAAGACCCTGAAGCACTGAAAGTCTGAACTTGCCATCTCTCCTCTCCTCTGAATCCATGCAATAACTCTTAGTGAAGGTGTGGAGGAGGGAAGCCCATGTCACCGCACAGTAAATTTCAGCCACAGGAACACCACTGACAAGTGCTGATGCAGAGGACTGTGGGGGCATATTAGCAAGGGCGATATCGCCGCTTTAGCTGGCAATATTTTTATCGCCCTATTAGCAAGCTGTCGCTAACAGCAGTTAGCGACAGCTTATAGGCGATAGCTACAGGTTTGGGGCCCGCTTTGCATGTCAGCGATATTTATCTCTAATGACATGCAAAGTGGGCGTACCCAAACTGTTAGCGACTGAAAACAGTCGCTAACACAGCTATCGCCTATTATCAAGGCAGGCGAAGCGATTAAAAAAAATGCGCTAAGCACGATTATCGCTAGAATGCAACGCCTGCTAAAAAGTTGACTTACCTGTATAGTCAATGGGGGAGTGGATTATCACATTAGGCACCCATTGGCGTTAACGCAAGAATATCGCTGGATTTCCAGCGATATTCTTGCATTGACCCGCTATCCCCGGATATTTTATCGCAATGGAGATAAATGTTGCTAACAGCACGTTATCTCTGTGATAATATCCGGCGATAGCAAGCGGTAAAAAATAATGCACTAAGCGCATTTAGCTATAAATATCGTTACTCCTTGATAATATGCCCCTCTGTTTTGGAGGACTGAGCATGGATTCCCTTAGTCAGTTCCTTTGTGATGCACAAGATGATGCAATGAGATAAGGTCCTCTTCTGGGTAGAGGTACCGTTCTTGCAGCCTCTACAGTCCTCACCTAGGGTCAATATCTTACTGATATGATCTCGCCTCCTTTGGGGGTAGAAGGTGGGAAGGGTGACAGATCGCCTCAGAAGGAAAGAGGTCACCACCTTGGGAAGGAGAGGCGATGTAGTTCTGAGGAATAATTCCTCCAGGAAGAAGCATGTGAAGGGCGGCCACATGCTCAGTGCCTGTAACTCACTGATGTGCCGCAACGAAGTGATGCTATAAAGAGAACAAAGGTATACCCAAACTGCTACAGCAGGAACCTGGGGGAACAGCAGATGACAAGTAGCTATCCTTCGTTGTAGATTAAAGATGTGAACATTTCGTTCTATGGTTTGTAAACTGTCTTAGTTAATAATAAGTCTAGAGCGAACCATTGTTGTTTGTTGTATATCATCAAAATAATAGCAATAAAAAACGGTGTACAAGATCAGTGACCAAAGCTGGTATTTGTGGAAGGGCTCAGAATTGTGAAAACAAGTCCATTGACGCATAAGAAAGGGAATAGGTACAAAGATATGTGCCAGGCCCATCAAAAATCTGACTATGATTGGAGATTGTATGAGGCATGCTGAACAGGGCGGCAATGAATCCTTTGTCTACTGCAAAACTCTGCAGGGCCTGCGACAGAGCACAATGGAAACCTCCTGAAAGAAGAGCCTTCGAAGGGTCCAGGTTATGATTAACAGGTCAAACGATGTATGAGTTTTACCTTCCAGAATAGACTGACTAGGTGGAGGGGCAACAAGCTGACAAAATTACATCGACCACCTCCATTGGAAGCTGGAAGGAGCTCTGATGCCCCTTTCAATTTGCAGACATGAAGGGGGAGGCTCTGCATGGTGAGGTGCGGGTCCCGCCCCTCTCCGTCTCCAGACATGAAGGTGGAGGCTCTGGAGAGTGAGGTGCATATCCTGCCCCTCTCGATTTCCAGACTTTCCAATCTGCCTCTCAGAGTGGACCTTGAGAGAGATCTGCAACAGGACAGCGTTGGATTGACTGAATCCCGTCAAAGTGAAGTAGAAAAAGAAGAGATCACATTCTTTGGCCGCATCTATACCGACACAAGATGTTTGGAAGAAAGAGCCAGACCCCCAGTAGGATCATAAGACAACCATGAGCCAGAATAGGTTACCATCACTCCTCCCGTAGGAATGAAGACCACCGTGAACCAAACCAGATTACCCCTCACCCATAGGATCATGAGACCACCATGAGCCAGACCAGATTACCCCCCCCTAACCGTAGGATCATGAGACTACCATAGCATTTGAGCGAGAAGCGACAGCTAAAACGCAGACATTCGCTGTATTTGAAGTCCACAGTGATGGATCGAGGAGATGCGGTCATGGAGTGACTCGCGTGTATTCTCTTCCTCGGCATTCTCTTTTTTGTGTTTTCTTTCCTTTCATTCTTCTACTTCCTGTCTTTTTTTCTTCTTCCCCTCACCCCGCCCGATTGCCCTAAATTCTTTCATTTATCAACCAAGAGGTAAGATGTTGATTAGAGCTTAATTTGAGCCGGTGGTCGCAGGTGGGGCCCATCAGCACTATCCTTTTGGGGGGCGACACTTATTTTTCCTCATCAGACTTTGACACAAAACAAGGGAGTGAAAAACACACAAGGGGGAAGAAAGAGGAAGAGAAAGATGAAATGAAGTGACAGAGGGAGAAAGCAGGGACCTACAGGAGTGAGATAAAGGAGCCAAGAGTGTCTGGGGTGAATTAAAGAGCCATGAGGTGGAATCAAGAGTCAGATAAAGGAGCCAAGAGTGTCTGGGGTGAATTAAAGAGCCATGAGGTGGAATCAAGAGTGAGATAAAGGAGCAGAGAGGGTCTGGGGTGGATTAAAGAGTTCATGAGGTGGAATCAAGAGTGAGATAAAGGAGCCAGGAGTGTCTGGGGTGGATTAAAGAGCCATGAGGTGGAATCAAGAGTGAGATAAAGGAGCCGAGAGTGTCTGGGGTGAATTAAAGAGCCGTGAGGTGGAATCAAGAGTGAGATAAAGGTGCCAGGAGTGTCTGGGGTGGATTAAAGAGCCATGAGGTAGAATCAAGGGTGAGATAAAGGAGCCGAGATTGTCTGGGGTGGATTAAAGAGCCATGAGGTGGAATCAAGAGTGAGATAAAGGAGGCAAGAGTTTCTGGGGTGAATTAAAGAGCCATGAGGTGGAATCAAGAGTGATATAAAGGAGCCGAGAGTGTCTGGGGGTGGATTAAAGAGCCATGAGGTGGAATCAAGAGTAAGATAAAGGAACCATGAGTGGCTGGTGGTGGAATAAAGAGCCGCTTTGCTGAGACTGCTCTGAGAGGACGCTGGGCTGCGAGGCTTTGTGTTTTAATCCGCCACATCGCGCGGAACCCGCTGCGCGGGTCCCGCTTCGCTGGATTGCCAGCTCAACTACCTGGACTCCTGTGTGATTGCTCCTGGGGTTTGCCAAGGGTAAGGCAGGGCTGTGAGCAGAGTGCTAGCACCGGCCAGGGACTACCTGTCCCAGAAGCACCGGCGGCCGGATCAACTGCCCCTGGGCTGCTCTCCCCGCCTGCCCCTCCCCATCTGGTTTAAAAGCTGTGCAGTTCATGCTTCGTTGGGACGCTTTGCTGAGACTGCTCTGAGAGGACGCTGGGCTGCGAGGCTTTGTGTTTTAATCCGCCACTTCCCGCGGAACCCGCTGCGCGGGTCCCGCTTAGCTGGATTGCCAGCTCAACTACCTGGACTCCTGTGTGATTGCTCCTGGGGTTTGCCGAGGGTTATGTAGGGCTGCGAGCAGAGTGCTAGCGCCGGCCAGGGACTACCTGTCCCAGAAGCACCGGCGGCTGGATCAACTGCACCTGGGCTGCTCTCCCCGCCTGCCCCTCCCCATCTGGTTTAAAACCTGTGCAGTTCATGCTTCGTTGGGACGCTTTGCTGAGACTGCTCTGAGAGGACGCTGGGCTGCGAGGCTTTGTGTTTTAATCCGCGTCAGAGTCATGAGGTGGAATAAAGAGTGAGATAAAGGAGCCGAGAGTGTCTGGGGTGAATTAAAGAGCCATGAGGTAGAATCAAGAGTGAGATAAAGGACCTGAGAGTGTCTGGGGGTGGATTAAAGAGCCATGAGGGAGAATCAAGAGTGAGATAAAGGAGCAGAGAGTGGCTGGTGGTGTATTAAAGAGCCATGAAACAAGAGTGAGATAAAGGAGCGACCCTTGACCCTGATCCAGGCAGGTCGCTCCCCACGCTGCACAGATCTACCTGTCTGTGCCCATGTCCCTGCTCCCTGATCTCGCTGCTGCCGCGAGTTCGAGGCCCTCCTCCTCCCGCAGGCTCACACCTGTGCCTCCTCCCTAGTGACCTAGTGATGAGCCGTAAGTATCTGTGTGTTCGCTCTGTTCCTTTTTGCCTGTTATTTGTCTGCTGTTGTATTACTTTTTTGCGGTATCGGTTATCCACTGTTGTATTACTTTTTAGTATTCCGCTGCTGTAGTATTTTGTGCCCACTGTTGTATTCCTTTTCTTTGTATTCTTTGCTTCCGCCCGTTTTTCGCTCTGTAGCCCTCCAGCATTCCAGCCTTCATCTCCCCTTCCAGGCGCCATCCGCTGACACCACCAACTCATTCAAACTGCCAAAAGGACTTCCTTCAAGGAACGCATTGACAGCAACGCACACAACAGCAAAGAGCTCTTCAACATCATGAAGGAACTCTCCAACCCCAGTTCCAACTCCAACGACATCCTGCCATCGCAAGACCTCTGCGACTCTCTAGCCACCTTCTTCCACCACAAGATCGCAGACATTCACAACAGCTTAAACAACCAGAACACCACAGCACCCAACGGCACCTCAGACGCCACGACCCCCACCCACAGCGACCCCCTGCTTGCAACGACGACGACACCATCAAATTCATGAGCATTATCCACTCCGGCTCACCATCTGACCCCTGCCCACACCACATCTTCAACAAAGCAACATCCACCATCGCACCCCATCTCTGCAAGATCATCAACACCTCCTTTGAGACCGCCACCTTCCCGGAGAGCTGGAAGCAACGCAGAGATCAACGCCCTACTCAAGAAACCCGAGGCGAACCCTAAGGACCTCAAGTACTTCCAGCCCATCTCCCTACTCCTGTTCCCGGCGAAAGTCATGGAGAAGATTGTCAACAGGCAACTGACTCTCTTCCTCGAGGAGAACAACATCCTGTACCCATCCCAATCCGGATTCCACAGCAACCACAGCACCGAAACTGCCCTCATCACCGCCACTGATGACATCCGGACCCTGCTGGACAAAGGAGAAACCGCGGCCCTCATCCTCCTGGACCTTTTGGCTGCCTTCGACACCGTCTGCCACCCAACCCTATGCACACACCTCCCCAATGCAGGGATCTGCGACAAAGCCCTGGACTGGACCACCTCCTTCCTCACTGGCAGAACCCAGAGTGTCCGCCTCCCTCCGTTCCGATCTAAAGCCACGAAGATCATCTGCGGCGTACCCCAAGGATCATCCCTCAGCCCGACACTCACTCTTAAACGTGTACATGGCAAAACTCACCCACATAGCACAATCGCACGACCTCAACATCATCTCATATGCCAACGAAACCCAGCTGATCCTCTCCCTCACCAAGGCCCCCACCACAGCCAAAACCAACGTCCATGATGGAATGAAGGTTGTCACCGAATGGATGAAGAACAGCCGCCTGAAACTGAACTCGGACAGGACGAATGCACCCCGTCTGCCTGGGACGACTCCTGATGGCGGCTGCACCGACTCCCACCAACCACGCAAGCAATCTGGCGTCCATCCTGGACTCATCGCTGTCAATGACCCAACAAGTCAATGTTGTATCCTGCTCCTGCTTCAACACCCTCTGCATGCTCCGCAAGATCAACAGTTGGATCCCCACCGGAACCAGAAGTACAGTCACCCAGGCCCTCGTCACCAGCCGGTAAGACTACGGCAACACCCTCTATGTAGGAACTTCGGCCAACCTCCAGAAACAACTACTATGCATAAAGATTGCCTCTGCACGCCTCATCCTCGACATCCCCCATTACAGCAACATCACATCCCACCTGGGAGACCTGCCCTGGCTCCCCGTCAACAAGAGGATCACCTTCAAGCTCCTCACTCATGCTCACAGAGCACTCCACAACACCCGACCAGCATACCTCAATGAACCACTCACCATCTACATCCCGGACCACCAGCTTTGCTCCGTTGACCTCGCCCTCACCACTGTCCCTGTGTGGGTGAAATACACCCTCCATCCTCAGACCCCATCCACTGAATGAAAGACCCCTGTGTGGATGAAATACCCCTCTATCAGACCCCATCCACTGAGTGAGAGACCCCTGTGTGGGTGAAATACCCCCTCCATCCTCAGACCCCATCCACTGAGTGAGAGACCCTTGTGTGGGTGAAATACCCCCTCCGTCCACAGACCCCATCCACTGCGTGAGAGACCCCTGTGTGGGTGAAATACCCCCTCCATCAGACCCCGTCCACTGAGTGAGAGACCCCTGTGTGGGTGAAATACCCCCTCCGTCCTCAGACCCCCATCCACTACGTGAGAGACCCCTGTGTGGGTGAAATACCCCCTCCATCAGACCCCATCCACTGAGTGAGAGACCCCTGTGTGGGTGAAATACCCCCCTCTGTCCTCAGACCCCATCCACTGAGTGAGAGACCCCTGTGTGGGTGAAATACCCCCTCCATCAGACCCCATCCACTGAGTGAGAGACCCCTGTGTGGGTGAAATACCCCCTCCATCAGACCCCATCCACTGAGTGAGAGACCCCTGTGCGGGTCACACCTGATGGTTCTGTGTTATGACTTTATTGTGACTACAACCTGCTTCTTTCCTTGTTTTGTGAGTGAACCCTTGAAGGGGGAGGTGGACAGGAAAGCAGCAGAGAAATGCAAACTCTGATGTGAAGCAAAGCAGCGGGAGAGTGTTGATTGTCGGAGGTAGTCATTGCGGCGAGGACGGGCCCGTACAATTGCTGCTCCTCGAGAGATATCGGTTTTCTTCAAAGTGTACTTTACATTTTATTAATAGTGCTAGCGCGCTGCCAGTGCTACCGTTCCTAATACTTTCAGTGCCAGTTTGTGACCTGAGTTGTTTGTACTAAATAGTAAAAGGTTGTGCTGCTTATTCACAGCGAAACCCTCTTCTATGCAGTCCCGGCTATGTTTTTGCTTACTGGAGTGGCATCGTTCAATAAAAATGTTATGTTATATTATGTTATGCCCACTTGTAGCACGCACAGATACTCATGAGTGTCCCGGCACGATGCCTGAGGGGTACAAGAGGAAATTAACAAACAAAGAAGTGGGTCTTGAGTTTCCTTTTGAATATGATGGGATTCTGAATAGACCGCAGGGAGAGGGGGAGGGCATTCCAGGCTGCGCTGGCCTTCACCGCAAAGGAGCTGCCACACATCCTCTGAAGCTTAAAGCGAGGAACCCGAGCAAAACACTGAGTTGTAGATCCAAGAGCACGCGTAGGGAAGTAGAAGAAAAACCGCTTCGGAAGATAAAGGGGGCCAAGACCATGGAGAGCACGATGGGCCAAAACTAGAGATTTAAACCTGACCCTATCGGCAACAGGAAGCCAATGAAGGGAGCGTAATTGAAAGGTCACGCTATTCCTTGCCGAGATGCCCAATAGCAATCTGGCGGCCGCGTTCTGGACTACCTGAAGCTTTTTAAGCAGATATCCAGGGGACCCAACAAAAAGAGCATTGGCATAGTGCAAGCAAGATAGAATCAGGGCACATGTAACAGTTTCTCTAGCCGCTTGAGGGAGAACCGGGATAAAGGTCTGCATAGTCTTAAGGAGGCCAAAGCAGCAACCTGCCAGTTTCTTAATATGGGTTGAAAAGTAGAGACTCTCGTCAAACCAGACTCCCAGGTTTTTGCAGGCTGTCCCGACACAGGGGGGGAGCGGGGAGTCAGGGGGCCACAGCTGCTCACGAAAATCAGCGGGAAACTTGCCATCAAGCAAGATCTCGGATTTTTGTTTGTTGCATTTTAGCTGTGCATCTGCTAGCCATTTAAAGATGGAGACTAGGCACTGTTGAGCTGCTGAGACGGAGCTGGATGTCTTATCCCAAGTGAACAGCAACTGCGTATCGTCAGCATAGGCCATCACCTTAGCCCCAAGCTCCTCTGCCAGATATATAAGAGGCATAACATAAATGTTAAAGAGGAGCGGGCTGAGGGAAGAGCCTTGAGGGACTCCAGTGGTGAGCAGCTGTGGGGAGGAAGAGAAAGGGGGGAGCCAAATCTGCTCAACCCGCTCCTCCAGAAAGGACCTAAGACAGCCCCAGGCCGCTCCCAACACCCCAATCTCCGCCAGTCGGGCCAGAAGGAGAGCATGAGGGACCGTGTCAAACGCGGCTGAGAGGTCAAGCAAAATTAATGCTGCCCTCCCGCCCGCGTCAAGACACTCCCGAATATCCTCCACCACCTCCACTAAGACAGTCTCAGTGCTGTGAGAGGCAGAAAACCCTGATTGTGCTGGGTGCAGGAGTCCCTCTGTCTCCACATACTCTGTGAGTTGATTGTTGACAACCTTCCACAGACCTTAGCAATGGCCGGGAGAAGGGAGATGGGACGATAATTCCCTGGAATAAGGGGATCCAGAGAGGCTTTCTTAAGAAGAGGCAGAATCTTAGCCTGCTTCCACCCCAGAGGGACCACTGCAGTCTGAAAGGACATGTTGACAATACAGTTCACCTCTGTATGCAGGCTCTCTGCCACTGCTGCCAGAAGCCTAGCCGAGCAGGAGTCCTAAGGAGAGCCGGACTTGAGCCCCCTGAGGATTTTGAGAGATTCCAGGGGGTCAACTGCTCTAAAAACTGACAGAGAGCAGATGAGGGCGGCAGGTTGAACAGCCAAAGGTCCCATGCAACAGCCATTACCCGAGGAAAAGGAAGCCTGGATGGTCTGAATTTTCTCTCTGAAGCAGCAGGAAAGCGTATCATGCCAGGCGAGCGAAGATAGAATAACACTCGCTTTGGCCCGCGGTGACCTAAAATTCTGCACTATGGAGAAAATGTCTTTGGCGTTATTCCTAGCTGAATCGATGCAGACTGCATAGAATTGCCCTTTAGCCAAGGCAACGGCCTCATAGTAGATTTTTTGCATAACTTTGAGATTCCTCTTGGCTATGGGGCAGTACCCGCTCTGGCGCCAGGCACGCTCCAAGACCTTGCAATCATACATGGCACCCTTGAGAGTCACATTAAACCAGGGTTTGGACGGGGTATCTCTAGCAGGTCTTACAGGCCGATGAGAGGCTGCAGAATCCGCCGCCTTAGCAACCCAAGTGGTGAACCCTGGCAGGCACTCCTCCAGTTCTCCTGGCAAAACAGGCCTGGAATGGTCAAGAGCCAGTTTGAATTCCAGAGGGTCGATTTTCCCGAAAGCAGGTTTCTGGTAAGAATGGACCCGTGGTACTACACTAGATAACATCCAGGAAAAATAAGATATAGAATGGTCTGACCAGGGCACGGGACAGGGATCCCCTACGGAAAGGGGGGAATTGGAGCAAATTGGATCTAATAGATGGCCAGCCTGATGAGTCGGAAGGCGGACGTGCTGGGTAAGTTAAGCCATTTGGAAAATGTCCAGCAGGTCAGCCGCCTCCCTAGTATCAGGACAATCCAAATGAATATTAAAGCCCCCCAGAATCATATAATGCGAAAACCTTAGCACCCTAGAGACAATTGCATCCCCACAGCTCAAGAGAAATGGGCCCGCGGGACCAGGTGGCCTATAGATCAAAGAGGCCCCCAGAGTAAAGTGTGATGAGAAGCGGACGCTAAAGTCAAGCACCTCACAGCCTGCCCAAGCTGAAGGATCCCCCAAACGGAGTTCCCAAATATCTTTATAAACGATGGCCACACCGCCACCTCTACCCCCTGGCGGTCGGCTCTAAGAATCTTATAGCCTGATGGAATGGCAAAGGAAACAATAGGGTCGGAGGAAGAATCAAGCCATGTCTCTGTAACGAACAGCATGTCTAAAGAATTATCCTCCAAAAGATCATGAACATCTGTTTCCTAAGGGACCGGGTTGACCATAGCTGCCCTAATGTGAACATCCTTTGCCCGCTGAGCCGAAGGACGGCCCTTGGTAGCCGAGGGGAGGGAGGGGCAGGCTCGCCCTTCAAAATGGAAGCCGCAATCTGAATACGGGGCAAATGGAAACATCGCCACATCCCAGGTCTGTGAGTGGCAGCGAGCCAAGCAATCCAGTGCTCTAAGAGACGTTCCACAATAGCTTCTCCTTGACTCATTACCTGGGGACTTTCGGGCAGCATGGCTGGCCCTGGCCGCATCCGGGACGCTGACGGGCGCAGACGGGCTTGCCTTGGGCGCGCCCGCTGCGCACCCATTCTGCGCGCATTTAAATGAACCCGGACGCCAGAGAGCTGGAACGCCAACAACCACAAAATGGCGTCTCTCGGAGGCACCACGAGACGAGCAGGTAGTAAATAGAAGCCCTCGCCCCGAGAGCAGCAGCAATAGGGAAGTGTGCAAAATGAGTCAAAGACTCGAATATTTTTAATGTGCACGTATGCAGGACGGTTAAAAAATTACAGTTTTAAAAACAAAGTGGCAAGATGAACAGGCACACGATCAGAACACGCAGCCAGACGTAAAAATACAGGGAGAACCCCTCAAGAATGGGAACTATATCTTCAATTTGAAACGTTCCTTAAAAAGTAAACATTTCTTTAATTGCGAATTGTCCTTGATTTATGTGTGGTACAACGTTCCCGCTGTGCGCTCTCTATCCTCATGTAACTAGCGTGTGTGTTAGAGTTTTTTCTTTTTTTATAAGACATGCGAATACATTGCAGGTGTCTTATTCCATTGTTGTAAAAACAGAGGTCTCATTTGTCCCAATTGTCTAAGCTATTCAGCTAAGTTGTGCCAATGTACATTTGTTTTTAGACTGAATCTAGTTAGTAAACGGGTTCTCTTGTTTTCTTCTAGCGAACTTAATTCAGCGCAGCTCACGTGCTCAGTATCTATGTAGTAGCTCTCCGTGACAGCAACTTCTGAAAACAAATGTGTGCAGGGCCCTTCTGTTCATCTGGGCAGTGTGTGGGCTCTGCATTCACATCATAATGTTATGCAATTATTTCATAACCTGTTGCAGAGGCCTGCTTGGGAATTGTTTAGCAGTGATACGAGTGTATTTAACACCGAACCCCTCTTGTTTTGCACATACTCCGGTTCTTAGCTACATGACTGTATCTCCTGCTTTGACTGTTGTTTTATACTGTTGTCTTTTTATGCTGTGCTTTTATTGACTTGTCTTTTGCTTCGAATAAAGCCTTATGAAATGAAATGAATGACTGCATTTTTATCTAAACAATTGCATTTTATTTTCCATGGGATGTTTTTTTAGTGCATTGTGGCGTCTCGAGGTTACCTAAAAGCGATCATGGGAGTTCTGTGCTTCGTTTTCATGTTACACCTGACCTAGCACTGTCATCCGTGCTGGAGTGTGCACGTGCCCTGCTCTCCACATGCGGCCTAAGCAGAATATTGCTTGTAAGACCTGAACTCTTCTGTTTTTATAAACGCCAAAACAAAAACCTTTTTTGAAAAGCAGTATGAAGACGGAAAAGGGAGAAGTGGTCCCTTAAAAAAACATGCTTGGACGAGTTACAGTTCACATTTAATGCTTCTAAAAATTATTTCTTAATTACCATGATTGATCATCTGTGTGCAATTTATATCCCTAGAAGTTTTAAAACACATGCCTTTTGCTAGCAGGTCCCCTTCCAGTAACATTCATCTTATAAAGGGGCTGTAGGTTAGTACGTTTGCAATTCAGGAGCTATGCAAAATCCCCTTTAAGAACCTCTTTCCAAAGCTTATTATTGTTTTAAAGGGCGTAATTTCTGATATTTAGCTTTTTCCGTTAACTTATGTGTTTGGTTTTATTTCAGGGGGAAATGTCTCTGTCACTGAGAGCTGCAGTCATGCTGCTGTCTCCGGTTAGGGCCCTTCCTTCCATTTCTGGTGCTTTGCTGTAGTTTGAAGACCTTGTTAGAGTTTATGTTGGCTCAAATGGGGGCAATTTCTGATATTTATCTGTTTCCCTAATCTTCATTACTTGATTTTGCCTGCCACAAGACAGTGTCACTCATAGTCATTGAAATGTCACTCATAATTTCACTGAAAAGATGAAAATGTCACACACAGCAATCTGAAACTTGGCAGCTATGGTTTGAGGATTCACAGCACTCTCAAATATGAAGAATCACCAACAGGAACAGGAATATTATAAGCATGGGTGGAAAATTTGTTCCGCTCGTGGAATTTGTGAATTTTTGGCAATTTTGTGATCCACGAAGCGCGCAAAATTGCCCAAAAATCTGCAATTCGCGAGTTTTTGGATTTTTTTTCTTGCTCGCGCTTCAAAAATACAATCTCTCACGCGCTGCATTGACTTATCATGATTCTGCGTTTGCTGATGCGTTTTCCTCCCTGTTCGCATGCACTGCGAGATTTTGGTAGCTGGCCAAGCGAAGCCGCGATTGCGAATACGTCACTGCGACCCAAAACAGGAAATTGCGAACCCGAACACGTCATTGCAACCCGAAACAGGAAAAAGGCATCGCGAGCAGGCTGGTGAAGTGGAAACAACATGTTTGCGACCGTTACGACCACATGCGCGAGTTCTCGTTCCCGAACTGGTAAAAAAAAATTCGCAAAAAAAACCATTCGCAAGCTTGCAGAATTTGGCGGATTTTTGAGAAATCTCAATTACGAATTCGCGTGAATTCGCGTATCGCAAATTCGCAAACTCCGCCCATGCTTAGAACATTAGAAGACGCTGCCCGGAGTCATTGCAGAAGCTGTGTCTACATTTCAGACATTGAATGAAATACAAGTCCTCATTTAAATTCACTACTGAATGTCATGTCTGTTCTTTTGCAGAAGTTTAAAAAATGAAAAAAATGCTGGTATTTCACTGAGGGATGGAGGGGGGCAGAGCTGGCATGAGGGGCTAAATCTGAGGCTCCTCAAGAACACACCAGGCACACCAGACCATAATGATGAGCCCACGGGGGCTTGGGATCATGCTGAGAGACACACGGGGTGAGGGGACACAGTGACAGGCGCAGAGGGGGTTACTGTCCATTAACGAGGCGTGGGGTCATAATGATGAGCACACAGGGGCTTGGGATCACAGTGAGAGACACACAGGGTGAGGGGACACAATGACGGGCAGAGAGGGGCTGGAGGGAGTCACTGTTCATTAACGAGGCTTCGGGTCATAATGATGAGCACACAGGGGCTTGGGATCACGGTGAGAGACACACGGGGTGAGAGACACACGGGGTGAGGGGACACAATGACGGGCACAGAGGGGCCGGAGGGAGTCACTGTTCATTAACGAGGCGATGGGTCATAATGATGAGCACACAGGGGCTTGGGATCACGGTGAGAGACACACGGGGTGAGAGACACACGGGGTGAGAGACACACGGGGTGAGGGGACACAATGACGGGCACAGAGGGGCCGGAGGGAGTCACTGTTCATTAACGAGGCGATGGGTCATAATGATGAGCACACAGGGGCTTGGGATCACGGTGAGAGACACACGGGGTGAGAGACACACGGGGTGAGGGGACACAATGACGGGCACAGAGGGGCCGGAGGGAGTCACTGTTCATTAACGAGGCGTGGGGTCATAATGATGAGTACACGGGGGCTTGGGATCACGGTGAGAGACACACGGGGTGAGAGACACACGGGGTGAGGGGACACAATGACGGGCACAGAGGGGCCGGAGGGAGTCACTGTTCATTAACGAGGCGATGGGTCATAATGATGAGCACACAGGGGCTTGGGATCACGGTGAGAGACACACGGGGTGAGAGACACACGGGGTGAGGGGACACAATGACGGGCACAGAGGGGCCGGAGGGAGTCACTGTTCATTAACGAGGCGTGGGGTCATAATGATGAGTACACGGGGGCTTGGGATCATGATGAGAGACACATGGGATGAGTGGACACAGTGATGGGCACAGAGGAGCTGGAGGGGGTCACTGTTCATTAATGAGGTGAGGGGTCATAATGATGAGCACACGGGGACTTGGGATCACAGTGAGAGACACACGGGGGAGGGGACACAGTGACAGGCACAGAGGGGCTGGAGGGGGTCACTGTTCATTAACGAGGTGTGGGGGCATAATGAAGAGCACACAGGGGCTTGGGATCACGGTGAGAGACACACGGGGTGAGTGGACACAGTGACGGGCACAGAGGGGCTGGAGGGGGTCACTGTTCATTAACAAGGCGTGGGGACAATGATGAGCATACGGGGGCTTGCGATCACAGTGAGAGACACACGGGGTGAGTGGACACAGTGTGTATACACATTGTTGCATTATGCGAAGTGTAGGGAATACTGTTATAGTCTATGAGGTATTATGGTACGATACTTATTCACATTAGCTATGTATGTAGCGACAAATGCTTTAACGATTAAACTGTTTGACACTCTGAATTAACCTATGAGACCACCAGGTAATAGACAACATGTATACCTGCTAGCATGTGAAGTTTAATTATTATTTCCACAAGAATCCTCAACAGAACACCTCTGTATACATGGTGAACACAGGAATTACTTTTAGTTATGGTTCAGTTCAATCCGTTTATACCATCATGATATGTGCATATTTAAAGACAATGAGTTATGAAAACATTAAGCAAAAAGCAAATAGAATAGGCTATCAATCATATTAGTCGGTGTATTCAGTATTTAATAGTATCAATAGTGTACATTTCTATATCATTTATTCTAGAGGTAGAATATTAGAAAGTTTTATTTGTTTCTGCAGATTTCCCTGATGAAGGCATCTAATTGCCGAAATGCATTGGAATGGAATGGAATGTAAATATGAAAACCATGGAATGATGATTATCGAAGTTTACTTTTGATCATTAGAATACTTGTTTATTCGTGGAATTGAAGAGGAACATATGAAATTGATAAATGAAGTATGATTAAAATACTCTGAAGATACACTCTACAGCGTTACTCGTTTAATTTTGAAGAAATATGATTAGCAGATATATCGCACACTTCTGTGCCCCAGGAGACACTCACACAAACTGTGTAGGTGCAAACCTTATTGACATAATGATGAGCACACGGGGGCTTGGGATCACAGTGAGAGACACAGGCTGAGGGGACACAGTGACGGGCACAGAGGGGCTGGAGTGGGTCACTGTTCATTGCGAGGAGTGGGGACATAATGATGAGCACACGGAGGCTTGGGATCACGGTGAGAGACACATGGGGGAGGGGACATAGTGACGAGCACAGAGGGGCTGGAGGGGGGTCACTGTTCATTAATGAGGTGTGGGGTCATAATAATGAGAAGTGTCCTCCGGGCTCCTCAAAAGTCCTTGTATAAAGGTTTCACCAATATAAGCGATAGATTCAAGTGATTTTATCCATATGTGCTTTTATTGTTGCTGTTTCATCTTGTTGTATTCACAAGGAATTCTTTATTTCAGAAGAATCTCTCAGTTTTACAAAGTGCACTCAAATAAATCCCAATGCATTTCGGCATTGTATAAATGCCTTCTTCCAGGGGATAAATGTCTGTCAATAAAGAAAAACGAGGTATGTATAAGGAAACGAACTTAATATAAAAATCATCACAGTGCAAGGCTGATAAAATAAGTGCTCGGGAAAGGGTATAGTGAAAGCGGAAAAAAATTACTCTAAAGAACGTGTGCCGACTACCTGGTAAATTTAATCCATGCCGTAGTGTAAGGGCAGTGATAGGATATTGACCCCAAAGTTGAATTGAACGCGTAAAGACGCGTGTGCAGCATGCGTAATGAATGTGCACCAAAAGGTGAGGTGAAATACCGTCAGCGTGTTTTAGATACCAGAAAGTAGAAACGGCGGGTGCAAGTTTACAAAAGGCTTACCGTGACGTGCTGTTGAGAGTTAGAAAGATTCCACGTTCGGGTGCCGGGTTTAAGCGTGTGGTTAATTCCCGGAAGCGGATAAAGGCTGTTGGTTGCTAAGTTACGTAAGACGCTGGTGTTAGTGCGGTGCATAAACAGAAACAAAGGACTCATCACGACGAGCTGTGATACAAGTATGGAAGAAGTGCCGGAACGTTGAAAATGGGACTAATAACAAAAATATGCCCAGGCAATACACAAAAGTAATCATTGGAATCACATGAAATATATGGCTGTGTGTAAACCTGATAAAATAATAAGGTGGGGAAAAAAATATACACGTGATAATAAACGTGGTTAAATGGGGATAAAACCTGTGAAACATATAAAACAATGTGTATGAAAAAAATGAACCATAAATAAGATGTATCATACAGGGCTAACCAATGGTCGCACTCAGGGAAACCCCAAAAATGGGGTTATAGGTAAAAAGTATATTCGACTCGGTCATTAAGTCTATGTGGTTTCATGGTGGACAGTGTGAAAATCCAATAATTTTCACGTCTCAGGAGTTCGTTGTGATTGTTTTTGCCTGGTTCTTTGATGATGGTTTCCAATGCGCAAAAACGCAATTGGCTGATGCCATGGCCTGCTTCAAGAAAATGTTGCGCTATGGTGGATTTAATTTGTTTGGTTCTTATGTTAGACTTATGCTCAGTTAGTCTTGTTTTAAGCTTTCTCTCGGTCTGTCCAACATACATTTTGCCGCACGGGCACTTCAATCCGTATATAACGTTGGATGTATCACAAGTGGCTGTAGCTCTTATTTTGATTTGGTGCCCTTTCATGGGATGATTGATTGTTGTGCCTTTTATGACACTGCTACAGTGGCTGCAGTTCCAACATGGATTGGTTCCTTTGAAAGTTTGGTTCGTGTCTTTAGGATGTTTGATGAGTTCTCCCAAGTTTTTAGCTCTGCAGTAAGCAAAAATAGGTTCATTTTCAAAAATTTTGTTGAAGTCGGGTTCAATTCTCAAAATATTCCAGTGTCTTTTGATGATTTGTTTGATTTTACGACTTGCTGTGGAATATTTGGAAACCATAGTTATGACTTCTGTTTTGGGTGCTGTAATGGAATTCAAAAGATCGTCTCTGGATTTGATTGCACATCGTTGTTTTGCCTGCTCAAGGATCTGGTCCGGGTACCCTCGGGTTTTGAAGCATGATGTTATGTTGTTCGCTTCTTCAATGAATTTATTGGGATTGGAAGTTATTCTTTTGGCTCGAATGAGTTGACTGTAAGGTAAATGGTTTTTGAGTGGTAGAGGGTGAAAGCTTGAATAGTGTACCGTGTTATTCCTGTCGGGTTTTTTTCTGAACAAACTTGTTTCAAATCCTGTGATGGTCTTGGTAATCTTGACGTCCAGATAAGTTATGGAGTGTGATTGAACTTCATGGGTGAATTGTAACCGTGGATCAATAGAGTTAAGTTGGGTTAGCTCGTTAAGCAAAATGTCTTCTGGACCCTGCCATATTAAAAAAATGTCATCAATGAATCTGACAAACATTTTCAGATGATGTTTCCACGTTGTTTTACTGAGAATATGATCCTGCTCAAACCTGTGCATGAAGATATTTGCATAGGCAGGTGCTGCCGAATTGCCCATTGAGGTACCAGTCAATTGTTGAAACCATTCGTCTTTCCATGAAAAATAGCTGTGGAGTAAACTGAATTCTAGTAGCTCCATTAACAGTAGTTTCAAATCCTGGTTTGAAGTAATAACGTTCTTCACAGGGCCAGAGAGCATGTACCATTTTATTGGATTCATTTATATTAAATGACATTTTGAATGAAAAATATTGAGAATATATTCTGTAAATAAAAATGCCTCAAAAGTGAATGAGGAGACTAAACATTTATTTTTGTAAATGATCATATGGGTCCTTTGGCTAATTTGAAACAATAACCAGGAAGAATGTAAGATCAGGGTCCGAGCCCGCTTTAAGCCGGTTTCTGCTATTCATGCAGAATCAAAATGCGTCGTCCAGGCTCCTCCCCTCAGGCACAGGTTTAACCATCAGACATCGATTAGAATTCATGTTATATTGAGATTCTGACAAGTATGATTTACAGTTCGATTAGAAATTCTAAAGATACGGGGAGAGAGGGTAAAGATGAAATGTGTGTGCTGCGCCTTAGCTACTCGGTTGCACCAGTGAGGAACTTCAAATTAATAGGTTCAATGCTGCATAGATGCAAATAATTTAACAGTAGTATTGAGTCTTTGCTTATCGACCCACGGAAAGAAGACTGGGCAGTGTCCCTGGGCCCTGCCATGGTCTGGGCATAGAGGGACGGAGAAAGGCTTACCTTTAGCGTGCTTCTCGCTGCTGCCAGTCTAAAATAGGGCGTGGATGGATGGCATATCCAAACTAGCAAAGACTAGAGAGCACGCTTCCAATACGGCACCTCTAAAATGGCACAATCAGGAGTGAAGTGATAATGGCCGTTGCTCTTGCTGGAATACAAGTGGATCATAAAGTTAAATTAAAACAAGCTTTGGCAAAGCCAATAGGTCTGACCAATCAAAGAGATATTGCCTTTGCGGAAGTGTTTTAGCCATGGTGTATCCAATGCACTACCCTATATTTCACCCTATACCTCTCTCAATATATATTGTCTGCCTCCACTCTCTGACTCATCCTAAACCTCATTCTACTACTATGAGCTCCAAAATAATACAGACCCCACCTGACACACCTCCTGTGAGCAGCGCGAGATCGGGGAGAACACTACACACTCTTGCTAGCAATGAGCTACTCCTGTGATACCGCTAAGGTATTTAAATGCCGCAACTCCAGGAGCTCATTTCCATCAGAGCTCACAACCAGACAACAGGTTCCTTTCTGGTCTGGAGACCATGCACAGTAAGTAATAGAGGCCGGCCCCGCTCGAGGTACAGCTGCCAGTCATGCTACCTTTACCGCCTGTAGCACATGGCCGAAGCCTCCCCCACACAATGACATTTTGTTTTCTCTCCACTGATTCCAGAGTGCAAAAAGGTCCTGGCCCCAGCAGAGGTCCATGGAGCTTTGTCCCCTGAGTATATGTACAAGCAGTGCTTCACAGCAATGTTTGACCGCATTTAGACACTAGCCCCCATATTGCATATATAATGAGATCGGCTACATGCCACGTTCCGCCACCAGTGCCAACACTACCGCCTTATTCGCTGACACGTTTAGGCACCTGGCGCTGACTTACTTCGTGTATATGGCCGAATACTATGTGCCTTCACATTATGTGTTTTTTTGTCTGTCTTTCTTTTAAATCCCTAACAGGTACAAACTGAGAGGAAATACCTCTTGCATATACAAGCACCTTATCGCGTGCTTTACACACAGGGCACTGACAAACATAAAGATCCCTGTAACACCGTTACGCATAATAGGTCCTGAAGAAAGCCAGTAGAAGAAAAGGCCTGGCTGAAACTAGTCAACCGCACTGGACATTGGAGACCATAAGTCTACCATGCATGTCCAAACCCTTTGTTTTTAATTACTGCCTGGGGCCCACCAATAAAGCAATCTTTGGGACCCCAAGGACAGTATTTTAAAATCTCATGCAACACACACGCATAGCACACTCACGACTCAATAAAACCCGCTCCGGAGTAATCTGGCGTCACAGCACACCTGAGGCACACTCAATGCCACGAGTGCAGCCCGATGATGAAGCATGCCACCAACTAGGTTGGTGGGTGAGGACCTTCATAAAAAACAAATGGTTTCCCACACAGACACATGGCACAGTGACAGAGCTAGTTCTTGTTTTTTAACTACAATACCCTAGGGGAAAAGAACTAGCGTCTCTCGTTCCTCTCTCTCTCCTTTGATCATAAAACCTAGGTAATTCCCTTGCCTTTATTGTTTACATCATGAAAACTGGATTTTACAATGAATGCTGAACCCAGCCAGCTAGTGGACAAGGGAGGAGGGAACCAGATCCAGTCACTTATTTCAACCAGTGAGGATGAGTAGTATTGATAAACAGGTATGATAGTGAACCCCCCCAGCTGGTGGACCAGGGAGGAGGTGACCAGATCCAGTCACTTATTTCAACCAGTGAGGATGAGTAGTATTGATAAACGGGTATGATAGTGAACCCCCCCCCCCCCCACCCAGCTAGTGGACCAAGGAGGAGGTGACCAGCTCCAGTCCCTTATTTCAATCAGTGAGGATGAGTAGTATTGATAAACAGGTATGAGACTGAACCCCCCACAGCTAGTGGACCAGGAAGGAGGGAACCAGCTCCAGTCACGTATTTCAATCAGTGCGGATGAGTAGTATTGATAAACAGGTATGAGACTGAACCCCGCACAGCTAGTGGACCAGGAAGGAGGGAACCAGATCCAGTCACTTATTTCAGTCAGTGAGGATGAGTAGTATTGATAAGCAGGTATGATAGTGAACCCACCCAGCTAGTGGACCAGGGAGGAGGGAACCAGATCCAGTCACTTATTATAATCAGTGAGGATGAGTAGTATTGATAAACAGGTATGATACTGAACCCAGCCAGCTAGTGGACCAGGGAGGAGGGAACCAGATCCAGTCACTTATTTCAATCAGTGAGGATGAGTAGTATTGATAAACGGGTATGATAGTGAACCCCCCCCCCCCCCACCCAGCTAGTGGACCAAGGAGGAGGTGACCAGCTCCAGTCACGTATTTCAATCAGTGCGGATGAGTAGTATTGATAAACAGGTATGAGACTGAACCCCCCACAGCTAGTGGACCAGGGAGGAGGGAACCAGATCCAGTCACTTATTTCAACCAGTGAGGATGAGTAGTATTGATAAACAGGTATGATACTCAACCCCCCCCCCAGCTAGTGGACCAAGGATGAGGTGACCAGCTCCAGTCACGTATTTCTGTCAGGGTCTACATTGGCGCCTGCATGACAAAACCCGGTACATCGCCTTAAAATACTACGTTTCCCAGAAGCCTCGGCTGAGGCTTTATCAGGAAGTAAGACACGCTTCCTGTTGCGTGTTATTCCAGCGTTGGTGCTACGCGAGAGGGAAGCCTTCTCTCGCGGTTTCCGTTTGGTCTTCGAGGATTCCCCTGCGTGAAGGTTCTCGTGCAGGTAGGAGAGGATCCCTATTCTGTTTCTTCTCCGTCATTGAGCGGAGCGCGGTGGCGGCTGCTACGCGTTGCCGTCTCGTCGCGTGCAGTGAAGGAACTGCGCGCGTTCTTGTTTTGTTTTGTGATCGCCATTGGTGCGGAGCGTAGTGGTTCCCAGCCACACGTTACCGTGTTGATCTGGACTGGGTGTACTTTACTAGTCGCTATTGGCAAGTCTAGGCCACTGAGGCTTTAAGGGGTGCACGGTGGTGTTTCTCGCTGCGTGTCACCAGTACAAGCTGCTTGTGATTATTTTTTGTCTTTGAACCCTTGCTGGATTCCAATTGCTATGAAGCATTGTGACACTCTCTGCTGGGTGTTTCCGTGAGGACAACATTTACTTCCATTTGAAGGTTGTGTTCCGATAGTATTTATCCGTGATAGTGCTATCAACAACTGCTGTTATTTCTTTTGGATTCCTTTATTTCATATCTGTGGATAACTGCCTGTGTGGTATTCTACAGGAACTGGCAGAGCGGAATGCTGTGGTTCTTGCTTCCCACGCATTGCCGTGTTCTGCGTTTCTCTTGTCTGTGCTGCCACCTCTTTGGTCCTCATCAGTCCTCCTTGTTGAATGAGATGGTGGGATGCTATCCCAGGAACCCCTTGTTTAGAGCTTGTTGCTTCTTGTAGAAGGTATGAGAGCTGTAGCATACTAGGTGCATTTGTTCTGGTTGCGTCTGTGATTCCTGGTCTCACTGTATTTATATATTATATAGGACGAGAGTACCCAAAGAGGGATAACAGAAATACTTTCCAGAACTCCTGTTTTATCTCCACAGGTATATGGTTTACATATGTTTAATATATGAGTAGTCAGGTCATAGAAAGGAACAGTATTCTTATATTTGTGCCTTTTGTCATTTCAGATATTCCCTTCCCCTGCAGACCCCTCCCTTACCTTCCCTGTTTATTATTTTGCATTTACCCCTCGCCTAATGGCTCAAATCCTCTGTTAACATATACTCAGAGGGTTTGTGACGTTTGGAGGTGGGCTGTATGATCTTCATCCGGATCCTGTGGAGCGTACCTGACAATTTCAGTCAGTGAGGATGAGTAGTATTGATAAACAGGTATGATACTGAACCCAGCCAGCTAGTGGACCAGGGAGGAGGGAACCAGATCCAGTCACTTATTATAATCAGTGAGGATGAGTAGTATTGATAAACAGGTATGATACTGACCCCCCCACCCCCAGCTAGTGGACAAGGGAGGAGGGAACCAGATCCAGTCACTTATTTCAATCAGTGAGGATGAGTAGTATTGATAAACAGGTATGATACTGAACCCCCCCCCCCGCTAGTGGACCAGGGAGGAGGGGACCAGATCCAGTCACTTATTTCAGTCAGTGAGGATGAGTAGTATTGATAAGCAGGTATGATACTGAAACCCTCCAGCTGAGTCTCTGTGCCCACCACTTTAAGCTTTGACGGACCAACAGTGGTACATCGGGTCCCTCACACGTTCCTGATGAGGAGGCACGTAGACATATATTTCAAGCACTCTCTGTCCAAAAACAAGAAAATCACAGAAGAGTTGACAGAATTTGAGTAAATTAATCGATTAACATTTATTTTAGAATTCATGTATATTCCAATAAGTCGATCAATCAATATCATAGAACAGCGTTCCCCTAACTGTGGGCCGCCAGTTAATTTTTGGGGTGTCGTGAAAGAGTAACAAATGACGGTGCCTTTACATTTTGTATTTATCTCATCACATCTACTGTGCTTTAAAGGCATAGGTTAAAATTACGGCTATGTCTTCTGACAAATTCCTGCTTACGCTGTTAACATGGGGATTGGTGTTTACTTTTCTTACTCTGATTCCAAAGCGATTGGTGTTTTTAAAGTGAACTTTGTTTAAAGCTCGCTGGTGTGAATAGAGTGTGAAAGGAAAGGCTGTAGGGTGTCATTTTTTCTAACACACAACATCTTACCTTTCTTAACTGCTGATTTATTTCAGAATATATCAGTAGTTTGGAAAGCAAAATGAAATCCATTATTTTGCAATTCTGAAGCGTGATTGGAACAAAGATTTTAAAAGGATCAAAACAAATCAAGACAGTTTTACTGGGTGATGCACAAAGGATATTCACTGAAACCCGACTTCCATACATCATAATTTGTGTGCCAGACACCTTTATCAGTAAAGCTGTCTGCAAATCTAGTGGTCAGAAAATGTGTTGCCTGTAAATGACGTATGTTACTCTATGATGCTTTAATAATTTATGAGTGACCCACGGCCACCATGCACAGTTCAGTTATCAATGATTTCATTTGAAATACTGATGCGATGATATTAATGATGTTACAGAACAGGTCACGAGTGATGTAATATGTGGGGTAATTAGCTGTGCATGGGGAGGGTATGACTTATAGTTACTTTAGGGCACGAGTTATAGTTACCAAGGATAATTATAACTGGTGAATTTTAGTGTTTTTTCAGTTTGAAATGCAACACTGTCACTGAAATTCTCACCTACCTTTTTTATGTAAAGAAAGATACTATTACAACTCATAACTGTAACGTCACTTTACCCTTTGTTTTTTTTCAGAGAATTTCTAGGTTTTTTTTAACATAAAGGATTATCTTTTAATACGATACATAAAGCCTGCACGTGCCGCACACAGCCTTTGCTTGTGCGTGTCGTGGGGTCAGTCACAGGGCCTTTTCTGATGCCAGGCCCTGCCTTAAACTCCCAGAGGGCAGCCAACCCCCATGCACACGGTCATTATGTTAGAGGTTTGGCAGACAGGCCCTGCATCCAACCCCTCTCATACAAGTAGCCCCACCCCACACATGACCTTTTGCCATACACGTCATAAGATTGGCTGAAGGGTGGCATGTGACCAGGCCCTGCACCCAACCCCATGCAAGCAGCTAACCCCGCCCCATAACCGACCTTCTGGCACACGCAGGGAGCGGTTTGTCTCAATGTCCTGGGTGCACTCAGGTAGACTAACGATTTTGTTAAAGAGTCACACAATCGAAATATGTGGACCTATTGGCTTCATCAAGGGGTGAGCATATAAATCTACATAATGCATATATAGCATAATAGATATACAAATCATCCTTCTCCAAAAATCATTAATGTGTTTATTCAAATCTATATTTCAGAAATTCACACACTGCAATGTTTAATAATAGTGCTAATTAAAAAAATGTTTAATAAGGTTTTAATTAAAAAAAATCATGTCTGTGAGTCATAGTGTTTATTAACAAAGCAGTTTGTGGTCTGCAAAATATTAAAAGAAAGAACCAGAGATTTTTTTTTTAAATAAAACCAACATATCTCTGAATCTTTCTTTTAATATTGTTTCAGCTCACAAAATGGAATCAGAAAAACACAAGAGGGCCTTGCACTCCAGCTGAAGACCATAGAGCTCCAGGTAGGAGTGTTTTAAAAAAAATATGGTAAGTTCCCCGGGGGTCATGGATACAAAGACCTAGGAGACTTCATGTTTTTTTAGAAATGTTGCGGGAAAGCTGCTGCACTCAATGCAGCCCCCCAAAACGTTACTAACATGCTTTGTCGTCCCCCTCTGCCTTCTTGGAGCACCCAAGCTGCAAACATATATTCAAAAACACCTGCAGGGCATTATAGGGAACTCTTTCAAGGAGCAATAAATGATAAATGTGTGGCTTATGCCTCTCATTTGTTCTTTTTTAAATTATTTTTATTTATGGTGTTCTGTGCAGCTCCACTCCCGAGCCTTTATTGGCCCCGGGGACCCCACCCCCAGGGCTGTACTCATTTATTTAGGGAAGGGGCTCTTACCTCTGCGGGACCCTAACCCCCGGGAGGTTTTCTATTATAGCTTCTGAAAATTCACTAAACTACTTCCACATTCATTGCAATGGTATGGTTTTGCCCCAGTGTGTATTTGTTTGTCTTTGTAGGTCTGATATTTGACTAAAGCTCTTCACACATTCACTGAACTGAATGTTTCCCCCGGTCTATGTTTATTGATGTCTTTGTAGGCCTTATAAGTGACTCAAGTTCTTCACAAATTCAGTGCGATTGAATGGCTTTGCCTGTGTGTGTTCTTGGAGGAATCCTGAGATTTGAGGAATCACTAAAGCTACTTCAACATTCTTAGAAATTGTATTGTTTTTCCCCAGCCTGTGTTCACAGATGTGTTTGGAGGTTTGGAGGGTTGATAATTGACTAAAGCTCTTCACACATTCACTGCACTTGAATGGTGTTTCCCTAGTGGGTGTTCGCTGATGATGCGTAAATGCTGAAGAGTAACTGCAACTCCTTCCACATTCATGCGATTATGTAGTCATTTACTGTGTGTGTTCGCTGAAGACTCTGAAGGTCTGGTAATCGACTAAAGCTCTTCACACATTCATTGCAACTGATTGGCTATTCCCCTGTATGTGTTCACTGATTCTCATTTACGTGTGCTGATTTAATAAAGCTATTCACAGCAACTGAATGGATTTGCCCTGTGTGTGTTTACTGATGAATCCTTACTACTAAAGAGTCACTAAAACTACTGCCACATACACTGCAATAGCATGTTTTTTTCCACATTATGTGTTTGCAGATGTCTTTGTAGATGTGATAACCTACTAAAGCACTTAGCATATTCACTGCAAGGGTATGGTTTTTCCCCTGTGTGTGTTCGCTGATGTCTTATGAAAGATGATGAGTGGCTAAAGCTCTTCACACAATCACTGCACTTAAATGGCTTTTCCCCTGTGTGTGTTCGCTGATGTACTTGTAGCTGTGAAAACCAACTAAAGCTCTTCATGCATTCACTGCACTTGAATGGCTTGACGCCTGCGTGTGTTTGCTGATGAATCCTGAGATTTGAGGAATCACTGAAACTACTTCCACATTCACTGCAATCATAGAGTTTTTCGCCAGTGTGTGTTCATTGATGACTTCGTAGAATTGATAATCGACTAAAGCTCTTCACACATTCACTGCACTTGAATGGCTTTTCCCCTGAGTGAGTTCGCTGATGAATCCTTAATTTTAAAGAGACTATAAAAGCACTGCCACATTCACTGCAATGATATGGTTGTTCTCCTGTGTGCCTTCGCAGGTGTGTTTGGAGGCTTGATAAGTGACTAAAGCACTTTGCACATTCACTGCACTTGAATGCTTTCTCCCCAGTGTGTCTTCGCTGATGTGTTTGTAAGTTCGATAACTGACTGAAGCTCTTCACACATTCATTGCACTTGAAGGGTTTTTTCCCTGTGTGCGTTCGTTCATGAGTCCTTAATGCAGGGCAATGACTAGAGCTTCTTCCACATTCATTGCAATGGTATGGTTTTTCACCTGTGTGTGTTCGCTGATGAATCCTTAACGCTGAGCAACATCTAAAACAACTTCCACATTCATTGCAAACATATGGTTTTTCCCCTATGTGTGTACGCTGATGTATTTGTAGGTCTGGTAAATGACTAAAGCACTTTGCACATTCACTGCACTTGAATGGTTTTTCCCGTGTGTGTTCGCTGATGCTCTTTTAGGTGTGCTGACTGACTAAAGCACTTTGCACATTCACTGCACTTGAATGGTTTTTCCCCTCTGTGTGTTCACTGATGAATCCTTAATGATGAAGAGTCAATAAATGCCCTGTCACATTCATTGCAATGGTACGGCTTTTCACCTGTGTGTGTTCGCTGATGGCTTTGTAGGTTTGATAACTGCCTAAATCTCTTCTCACACTAACTGCACTTGAATGGCTTATAAGAAACAAAGTAATCAGCATAGTTACTAGTCCGTAGAATACAAAGGGTGAAAGCTAAAGCGAAGAAGGCTAAATAACAACTAATTCTCACCCTCCCTCGCTAGTATATTATGTTATATCTAAGAAGGTCTCTTTGGGTTTTAGCAGGGTGGCCCCATACCCCAGATCCTAGTGGTAAGGGAGCACATCATCTTCCACCAGCTCTCTGCATACAAAGCACCATCAAGTGTGTGCATTCTCTGTGTGTTGCAATATTAAATGCGCCTAAAGCCAGAATTTGGCCACAGCTGCATGTATGTTATGTCTCGAACGTGCGAAGATCAGACTTTACAACAACCACTGTGTTGAGATATCCTTGAAGGCCTCGGCACTCACTGTACAGACACAGCTCACCAAGCAAAGCTGATATCAGAGCAACAACATATTATTCTCGTGTGAAGCAAAACATTCTACTAGGCTCAAAGCTAAAGTAACAATTATGTGCCATGTGCAGAAGCAGCAGAAAGGTAAAATGGCGTTTAAACTCCTAATAAGCTCATGCTAACTTAGCACAGTGTGTAGGCAAAGCATATCTATATGACAGTACGAAAGAGCAGCCCCGTCCATGTGTGATTACCATTTGCTCTTCAAAGGCAGCTTCACCTTTGAAGCTCGCTTTTTGGGTGCACAACTACTCTGGCCATCCTTTCAGGAAGAAGCCACCTCTCTTCCCTCTACAGGTCCTTTGTTTGTTGAGTGGTTCTCACATATCCCCAGGAGGGCAGAAGGCTACCTAGAGGATGGCAGCTTTTGTGCAACGTGAACGGCTACTTGAAAACCTTTGGCAACAATTACATTAAATTCTGCTTGAAGAACAAGTCCGTATAATGCAATAATTTGTTTGATAACTTGAAGTAACGTATTTAGTAGTCCCATCCGGAAGGTAGCCCTGCTGGGTTGCTAGAGTTAGAGCTAGTAGCCCAATCGATCTACTAACCTTTCCACAGCAAAAACAAGAATGTGGAGCTTTACTGTCAGGACATTTGAAGTCAATAAAACAGAAGCCATTCTTTTTAGTATAATATATCCTACCTTCAGAAAAAGGAAGGTTTTAGGCTTTGCCATTGCATTGAATGGCAAACTCGGGTTAGCAAGTTAAAAATGCTCTGCCAGCCAGCAGTGGTGGACTGGGAATCATGCTTTACTTGGTGGTGGCACAATAACCTCTGCAGTCCACGGGAGCAGGTAAGTTACAGAGACTAAATACCCTTGGTACCACATACTAGGGGCATATGAGTAGGTTAACTTATGCCAATTGTGGGTAAACCTGCTAGACATACACACCTTCAGAGTAAGAAAACCAGCAGCATCAGTCCAAAGGTTTGGGGGTGTCCTTTAAACTGGATTTACAATGAAGAAGTATTCACAATGGACAGCACCTGCACTTCTTTCATTCACAGGGAACAGCACCTGCACTTCTTTCATTCACAGGGGAGAAACCGGCAGTTCTTTCATTCACAAGGGAGACACCGGCACTTCTTTTATTCAGAACTCTGGCCGAACTGGAGGAGAAGCAGAAGACACCAAATTGCTCTCCGGAGAGCTTTAAGTTGGTCACCATTGAGGAGGTCCTAAAAGGCTTAGCCTTGGGAAAATCAGGGTCTCCCAATGATTCATGCCCCCCAAAAATCATGGCTCTCCTAGCCAAGAGAAGTGCCCCAGCAATTTGTAACATCTTCAATTGCTCTATATCTACAGGTATAATTCCATCCCCCTGGAAAGAAGCAGTGGTCCGCCCTATTCTTAGAAAACCTACAGCAAACCCCGCAACCCTTAGCAATTATCTGCCTATTTCCCTTTTACTTCTCTTGGGGAAACTCCTGGAAAATATCATAAATCATCAACTTAGTTCCTATTTGGAACAGAATGAAATCCTGGATCATTCACAGTCCGGTTTTCGCTCAGGCTTTAGTACAGAAACTGGCGTTCTGGAGGTTACCGACTCATTAAGACAGACTATAGACTCAGGCGGTTCCGCGATACTGATGCTTTTAGATCTCTCCCCAGCTTTTGACACTATCTCTCATACTAAGCTAGCGGAGAGACTATCTGATTGCGGTATCAAAAGAACAGCCTTAAAATGGCTACAACACTTTTTGTCGGAGAGAACACAAATGGTTACCTTAGGTCCCTATTCCTCGGCCAAAATGCCCTTAGAGAAGGGGGTACCACAGGTTCCTGTCGGAGTCCTACCCTCATTAATATATACATGGCCCCTCCGGCTCAGATTGTGGAACAGCTGGGCTTTGAAATCATCTCATATGCGTATGATACTCAGCTTATGTTCACTATCGGGAAATGTCCAGAGTTAAAAAAAACACGCTTCGCCAATGGCATGAAGCTGATCTCAGACTGGATGACTGGGAATTACCTTCAATTGAATCCAGGGAAGACGGAGATCATGTTAATGGGAAAAGCTCCGGACATCTGGTCAGACGACTGGTGGCCAGACCAATTGGGCTCTGCTCCCCCCCCAAACTTTCCGTAAGGAACTTAGGAATAAAATTGACCGATTCCTGTCCATGAAAGACCTTATTGCGACCACGACCAGCACATGCTATTACGGTCTCTGACTCCTTTGGAAAATATTTCTGTTTATACCTACCTCATAATCGTAGGACTTTAGTTCATACAATGGTAACTAGTCATTTAGACTATGGCAATGCCCTGCTGGCAGAAGTGGGTATGCTGGCCAAATTACAGATTGCTCAGAACACAGCCGCAAGGATGATCTTAAATCGCCCGGCAGGCTCTTCGTCAACCCCGTTGCTTAGAGAACTGCACTGGCTCAATGTGAAAAAAAGATCTTTTTTCAAAATCTGCTGCCTAACTCACAAAGCTCTTAACGATAAAGGCTCCCGCTACTTGCAACTTAAACTGATTAAATACTGCCCCTGTAGGAGGCTTAGATCCAGTACACAGGTACTGTTACAAGTTCCTCGAATCTGACTCACCCGGACAGGAGGGAGAGCCTTTTCCTATCTGGCCCCCAGATATTGGAACCAGCTCTCACAGGCTCTACGAGCCACCTCGAGTTATGGCACTTTTAGGAAACATCTGAAAGCTTTGATATTCTAAGTAATGCCCTGGTCTGGCTCCACTCTAGCAGACGTCCAGTCTCTAGTCAGCGCCGAGATGGCCCAGGGTGATTTGAGTGCTTAATACTTAAGCTAACCGTGGCCTAAAAAGGGACAGCACCTGCACTTCTGTCATTCACAAGGGACAGCACCTGTACTTCTTTCATTCACAGGGGACCGCACCTGCACTTCTTTCATTCACAAGGGACAGCACCTGTATTTCTTCCATTCACAAGGGACAGCACCTACACTTTGTGACAGCACCTGTACTTCTTTCATTCACAGGGGACGACACCTGCAAATCTTTCATTCACAGGGGACAGAACCTGCACTTCTTTCATTCACAATGGAGACACCTGCACTTCTTTAATTCACAGGGACGGCACCTGCACTTTTTTCATTCACAAGGGACAGCACCTGCACTTCTTTCATTTACTGGGGACAGCACCTCCACTTTTGTCATTCACAGGGATCATCACCTGCACTTCTTTGTGACAGCACCTCCACTTCTTTCATAGCATCTACATTTTTTTCATTCACAAGGACCAGCGCCTGCACTTTTTTCATTCACAGGGGACAGCACCTGCACTTCCTTCATTCACATGGGAGACACCTGCACTTCTTTCAAGAGCAAATGTTGTGAAGGAAGTGACCCAACTAGGGCCACCTGGGTCACTCTCGACCTCCTCTAAACTTCAAAGAATGAAGAGTTAATGACACAGTAGAGAATAGAAGCAAACTTGTTTATTCACAAAGCACCCTGCACTGGAAATCAATCTGACCATCCTCCTATGATGGCTGACGCGGGACTGACTCTTACAGTCATAAAGTTACATTATGTATGTTGCGGAGCCCACAAAGAACCGCCTATTATGGAAAAACACTGGTAGCCATCATAATAAAATGGGGGTACAGAACATACGTTTCGATTCCACAGCCTGGCACAAGTTATCTACTGCCCAAGGTCGTCTATCTTATCCTCCCCACTAGACAGGTGGGAGAAGGCCTCTATGTAACAGAAAAGGCATGCATTAACAAGCAAGATTCAACCTTTGAGAAACAAAACTTACCAAGGACCATTTCTGGTAAAGGTTTCAAGTAAAATTTTGGATTATAATACAAAATGGTGTCTTCGAAAGCTAAAATGGTGGAACAGATGTCAACCTACCTAACGTAACATCTGTACTTATTAATTGCATATGCATACAGCAAGAATATATTACGAAGTAGCTACTTAAATGCTAACATAATATCAGGTAAAATACGAGTAATATGGGAGTAATACATTTCAACTCTAACAGACCCTCCTTTTAGCATTTATTAGCTAACACGGACATCTTTATTCTTGCTATCAGGTAAAGGTCGTTACAAATATAAAAAAAGGGACAATAGATGAATACAGGCGATAACATGTCAAGTACGAATATAAGTATATATGCATAGCAAACGAGTGGAAGAAAATGACGCTAAACATCAGTATTACGAGTAACATCAGGAACAGAACCTGCAAGAGAAGTAGTTGAACCAAAAACACCCTCATCTATTTGCATAATAGTATCCAGCTCCTTTTGAATCATTATAGTTGTATTAATATTATGAACTGAAATCCTTTTGGGAGAGAAATATGTAGCACAGTATGAACAGCATAAGGGAAGACACTGAATCAAGACACAGCAACAAATTAAAAGAACAATTAAATATATCACCTTTTCTAGAATCCAACCCCAACCACCAAATAAAGACCAACTCAAATTACCGCTCTCCAATCCTCGAACATTTTACAAAATGTCTAAAATATGCTGAGTGATATTCCTTTCCTTATTCGGGATACCGACCACACACTGCTCTCCTATTATTGCGCACCACCGCTCTTAGCTAGAATAAAATTGACCGCATATCTTGTTTGCTCAGAGTATATGTGTTGGACTTGGCCCTTCTGGCAGGTTCACCCCAAAACTTTTTGCTTTTAATTGTGACTTGTGTTAGTGATTTTTGGCTTCTGCACACTTTGCCACTGTGTCCCAGGGTAAAGTGCGTGCGTGTAGTGAGGTTGGCCTGCCCTCCCGTAGGAATGCATGGGGAATGTATGTGTCCATGTTAGTTCCTGATGTGTGGAGAGTGCAGGGTCGAGTTTGGTATGTACGGACTCGTGATATTAAATGCTGCGCGATGATGTGTGCAGCGTTATTGTGTCTAGTGTGGAAGTGCCACTTCTAGAAGTTAATTGCAAACACAACAGTGATGGACAGAATGTGGATCAATGTCACACATTCACCCCAGTCAAAAGATCTGGGCCCAGAACGGAATCAAGCATCCGAGGACCGGCCCGGTTTCTTTGGTCTTGGGTGAATGTGTGACATTGATCCACATTCTGTCCATCATTGTTGTGTTTGCAATTACCGCTCTAAGTGTACTGGGGATGCTCAGATGTGAGTCCCAGTCACTCCACACCACTTGAATCAAGCTAGCCGGGCTGACGAGAGGTGTTACCTCGAAACCGGGCCGGTCCTCGGATGCTTGTTTCCGTTCTGGGAAGGACATGGCTTTTGTAGTTCGGACTGGACTGTTCCCATGGGGCACAGGGTCAGCGCTGATTTGCATATCGCCATTGTCTAACCCAGGGTGGTGTGGAGTGGAAAAACGATGGATTTGGGCCCAGATCTTTGGACTGGGGTGAATGTGTGACATTGATCCACATTCTGTCCATCATTGTTGTGTTTGCAATTACCGCTCTAAGTGTACTGGGGATGCTCAGACGCGAGTCCCAGGCACTCCACACCACTGGAATCAAGCTAGCCGGGCTGACGAGAGGTGTTATCTCGAAACCGGTCCGGTCCTCGGATGCTTGTTTCCGTTCTGGGAAGGACATGGCTTTTGTAGTTCGGACTGGACTGTTCCCATGGGGCACAGGGTCAGCGCTGATTTGCATATCGCCATTGTCTAACCCAGGGTGGTGTGGAGTGGAAAAACAATGGATTTGGGCCCAGATCTTTGGACTGGGGTGAATGTGTGACATTGATCCACATTCTGTCCATCATTGTTGTGTTAGCAATTACCGCTCTAAGTGTACTGGGGATGCTCAGACGTGAGTCCCAGGCACTCCACACCACTGGAATCAAGCTAGCCAGGCTGACGAGAGGTGTTACCTCGAAACCGGGCCGGTCCTCGGATGCTTGTTTCAGTTCTGGGAAGGACATGGCTTTTGTAGTTCGGACTGGACTGTTCCCATGGGGCACAGGGTCAGCGCTGATTTGCATATCGCCATTGTCTAACCCAGGGTGGTGTGGAGTGGAAAAACGATGGATTTGGGCCCAGATCTTTGGACTGGGGTGAATGTGTGACATTGATCTACATTCTGTCCATCATTGTTGTGTTTGCAATTACCGCTCTAAGTGTACTGGGGATGCTCAGACGTGAGTCCCAGGCACTCCACACCACTGGAATCAAGCTAGCCGGGCTGACGAGAGGTGTTACCTCGAAACCGGGCCGGTCCTCGGATGCTTGTTTCCGGTCTGGGAAGGACATGGCTTTTGTAGTTCGGACTGGACTGTTCCCATGGGGCACAGGGTCAGCGCTGATTTGCATATCGCCATTGTCTAACCCAGGGTGGTGTGGAGTGGAAAAACGATGGATTTGGGCCCAGATCTTTGGACTGGGGTGAATGTGTGACATTGATCCACATTCTGTCCATCATTGTTGTGTTTGCAATTACCGCTCTAAGTGTACTGGGGATGCTCAGACGTGAGTCCCAGGCACTCCACACCACTGGAATCAAGCTAGCTGGGCTGACGAGAGGTGTTACCTCGAAACCGGGCCGGTCCTCGGATGCTTGTTTCCGTTCTGGGAAGGACATGGCTTTTGTAGTTCGGACTGGACTGTTCCCATGGGGCACAGGGTCAGCGCTGATTTGCATATCGCCATTGTCTAACCCAGGGTGGTGTGGCGTGGAAAAACAATGGATTTGGGCCCAGATCTTTGGACTGGGGTGAATGTGTGACATTGATCCACATTCTGTCCATCATTGTTGTGTTTGCAATTACCGCTCTAAGTGTACTGGGGATGCTCAGACGTGAGTCCCAGGCACTCCACACCACTGGAATCAAGCTAGCCGGGCTGACGAGAGGTGTTACCTCGAAACCGGGCCGGTCCTCGGATGCTTGTTTCCGTTCTGGGAAGGACATGGCTTTTGTAGTTCGGACTGGACTGTTCCCATGGGGCACAGGGTCAGCGCTGATTTGCATATCGCCATTGTCTAACCCAGGGTGGTGTGGAGTGGAAAAACGATGGATTTGGGCCCAGATCTTTGGACTGGGGTGAATGTGTGACATTGATCCACATTCTGTCCATCATTGTTGTGTTTGCAATTACCGCTCTAAGTGTACTGGGGATGCTCAGATGTGAGTCCCAGGCACTCCACACCACTGGAATCAAGCTAGCCGGGCTGACGAGAGGTGTTACCTCGAAACCGGGCCGGTCCTCGGATGCTTGTTTCCGTTCTGGGAAGGACATGGCTTTTGTAGTTCGGACTGGACTGTTCCCATGGGGCACAGGGTCAGCGCTGATTTGCATATCGCCATTGTCTAACCCAGGGTGCTGTGGAGTGGAAAAACAATGGATTTGGGCCCAGATCTTTGGACTGGGGTGAATGTGTGACATTGATCCACATTCTGCCCATCATTGTTGTGTTTGCAATTACCGCTCTAAGTGTACTGGGGATGCTCAGACGTGAGTCCCAGGCACTCCACACCACTGGAATCAAGCTAGCCGGGCTGACGAGAGGTGTTACCTCGAAACCGGGCCGGTCCTCGGATGCTTGTTTCCGTTCTGGGAAGGACATGGCTTTTGTAGTTCGGACTGGACTTTTCCCATGGGGCACAGGGTCAGCGCTGATTTTCACATCGCCATTGTCTAACCCAGGGTGGTGTGGAGTGGAAAAACGATGGATTTGGGCCCAGATCTTTGGACTGGGGTGAATTTGTGACATTGATCCACATTCTGTCCATCATTGTTGTGTTTGCAATTACCGCTCTAAGTGTACTGGGGATGCTCAGACGTGAGTCCCAGGCACTCCACACCACTGGAATCAAGCTAGCCGGGCTGACGAGAGGTGTTACCTCGAAACCGGGCCGGTCCTCGGATGCTTGTTTCCGTTCTGGGAAGGACATGGCTTTTGTAGTTCGGACTGGACTGTTCCCATGGGGCACAGGGTCAGCGCTGATTTGCATTTCGCCATTGTCTAACCCAGGGTGGTGTGGAGTGGAAAAACGATGGATTTGGGCCCAGATCTTTGGACTGGGGTGAATGTGTGACATTGATCCACATTCTGTCCATCATTGTTGTGTTTGCAATTACCGCTCTTAGTGTACTGGGGATGCTCAGACGTGAGTCCCAGGCACTCCACACCACTGGAATCAAGCTAGCCGGGCTGACGAGAGGTGTTACCTCGAAACCGGGCCGGTCCTCGGATGCTTGTTTCCGTTCTGGGAAGGACATGGCTTTTGTAGTTCGGACTGGACTGTTCCCATGGGGCACAGGGTCAGCGCTGATTTGCATATCGCCATTGTCTAACCCAGGGTGGTGTGGAGTGGAAAAACAATGGATTTGGGCCCAGATCTTTGGACTGGGGTGAATCTGTGACATTGATCCACATTCTGTCCATCATTGTTGTGTTTGCAATTACCGCTCTAAGTGTACTGGGGATGCTCAGACGTGAGTCCCAGGCACTCCACACCACTGGAATCAAGCTAGCTGGGCTGACGAGAGGTGTTACCTCGAAACCGGGCCGGTCCTCGGATGCTTGTTTCCGTTCTGGGAAGGACATGGCTTTTGTTATTCGGACTGGACTGTTCCCATGGGGCACAGGGTCAGCGCTGATTTGCATATCGCCATTGTCTAACCCAGGGTGGTGTGGAGTGGAAAAACGATGGATTTGGGCCCAGATCTTTGGACTGGGGTGAATGTGTGACATTGATCCACATTCTGTCCATCATTGTTGTGTTTGCAATTACCACTCTAAGTGTACTGGGGATGCTCAGACGTGAGTCCCAGGCACTCCACACCACTGGAATCAAGCTAGCCAGGCTGACGAGAGGTGTTACCTCGAAACCGGGCCGGTCCTCGGATGCTTGTTTCCGTTCTGGGAAGGACATGGCTTTTGTAGTTCGGACTGGACTGTTCCCATGGGGCACAGGGTCAGCGCTGATTTGCATATCGCCATTGTCTAACCCAGGGTGGTGTGGAGTGGAAAAACGATGGATTTGGGCCCAGATCTTTGGACTGGGGTGAATGTGTGACATTGATCCACATTCTGTCCATCATTGTTGTGTTTGCAATTACCGCTCTAAGTGTACTGGGGATGCTCAGACATGAGTCCCAGGCACTCCACACCACTGGAATCAAGCTAGCCGGGCTGACGAGAGGTGTTACTTCGAAACCGGGCCGGTCCTCGGATGCTTGTTTCCGTTCTGGGAAGGACATGGCTTTTGTAGTTCGGACTGGACTGTTCCCATGGGGCACAAGGTCAGCGCTGATTTGCATATCGCCATTGTCTAACCCAGGGTGGTGTGGAATGGAAAAACGATGGATTTGGGCCCAGATCTTTGGACTGGGGTGAATGTGTGACATTGATCCACATTCTGTCCATCATTGTTGTGTTTGCAATTACCGCTCTAAGTGTACTGGGGATGCTCAGACGTGAGTCCCAGGCACTCCAAACCACTGGAATCAAGCTAGCTGGGCTGACGAGAGGTGTTACCTCGAAACCGGGCCGGTCCTCGGATGCTTGTTTCCGTTCTGGGAAGGACATGGATTTTGTAGTTCGGACTGGACTGTTCCCATGGGGCACAGGGTCAGCGCTGATTTGCATATCGCCATTGTCTAACCCAGGGTGGTGTGGAGTGGAAAAACGATGGATTTGGGCCCAGATCTTTGGACTGGGGTGAATGTGTGACATTGATCCACATTCTGTCCATCATTGTTGTGTTTGCAATTACCGCTCTAAGTGTACTGGGGATGCTCAGACGTGAGTCCCAGGCACTCCACACCACTGGAATCAAGCTAGCCGGGCTGACGAGAGGTGTTACCTCGAAACCGGACCGGTCCTCGGATGCTTGTTTCCGTTCTGGGGAGGACATGGCTTTTGTAGTTTGGACTGGACTGTTCCCATGGGGCACAGGGTCAGCGCTGATTTGCATATCGCCATTGTCTAACCCAGGGTGGTGTGGAGTGGAAAAACGATGGATTTGGGCCCAGATCTTTGGACTGGGGTGAATGTGTGAAATTGATCCACATTCTGTCCATCATTGTTGTGTTTGCAATTACCGCTCTAAGTGTACTGGGGATGCTCAGACGTGAGTCCCAGGCACTCCACACCACTGGAATCAAGCTAGCCGGGCTGACGAGAGGTGTTACCTTGAAACCGGGCCGGTCCTCGGATGCTTGTTTCCGGTCTGGGAAGGACATGGCTTTTGTAGTTCGGACTGGACTGTTCCCATGGGGCACAGGATCAGCGCTGATTTGCATATCGCCATTGTCTAACCCAGGGTGGTGTGGAGTGGAAAAACGATGGATTTGGGCCCAGATCTTTGGACTGGGGTGAATGTGTGACATTGATCCACATTCTGTCCATCATTGTTGTGTTTGCAATTACTTCTAGAAGTTGGCATGTCTGTGTAATTTATGTGTATTGGCTGTCTGGCTTGTGATTGGCTGGAGCTGGCTGGTGAACCTGGCTCCAGGAGTCAGGATGGGCCTGCCCCGGTGGTGAGTGGAGAGATCTGCATGATTGATGTGAGGGAGGAGTGCACTTGGGACCTGAATAGGGCTGGGATTTCCCCACACAATGCTGGCTCCGCCCCCTGTGGTGCAACTGATGACCCTAGCCTGACTAGTGAATGGTGGGAGGGGCTGAGCACACCAGAGTGCTCCAAAACCAGCTGCAACTGGTTTTCCCCCCACCCTGCAGACACAGACAAAGGATTTGTGTGTATAAAAAGGGGCTGTGACCCCTTGAAAAATGTTCTCTTGCCTGATCCTAAATTGGAGGGGGGCCTGCTGCTGCTGGGCGCCAGGATGAACCACCACTGGGGACTGCCTCCCTGCCTGGAGGGCCCTGTGAGCTGGCCACTAGGTCCAGTCTTTGCCCCCCCACCTCATGAAAGACTGTTTGCTGAGCTTTGCCCTGGACTTGGGTCTTTGGTTCCTTTAGTGCCTGGGAGCACTGTGCTGCTTTCCTTGGTAGCCCTGAAAGAGAGAACCCCCTGTTGAGGGATTCCCTTGTGAGGGTAGTTGTTAGCAGCGTGGGTGCCTACCCCGCTTATTTTCCGATTTGTGGCTCCTTGATTGTCCCGGGTGCCACCCCGCCATTTTTGCTGAGTTTGTATCCCTCCTGACGGGTGCCCACGCGCCAGGGACTTTCTATTAATTGTAACGGGAGCCCACCCCGTGTTGAAATGACTGCCAGCGGCTTGGGAGCTGAGAGGGCCATTTCCCCCGTGGTTGCTGTCGTCCCGGGATCGCCGCGCTGGGATTGGCCACAGCGTTGGGCATCACCTAGCAACCCAGGGGCTCGACCCGGAAGTGTTTCCCCGAGAACCGGAAGCTGACGGGAGCCCACCCCGCGCTCTGGTGAGGAAATGAGAAGTGAGCCGAGCATCGAACCCAGGCGGGAGACTTCCCCGCCTTGGACTCGGGTCACAGAAGCAGTAGAGCCCCGGAGGACATCCGGGGAAGGAGAATGGCTGCCGACGCCAGCAGGGGCTCCCGGGGCATGAGGAGAGCCTCGCATCACCATGGCAACCCAAGAGGAAGATGGCCGCGACATCGGAGCCTCCCCGCAGCAGAGCCCGGTGAGTGTTGACGGGCGGGGGAGAGCTCCGGGCATGTCCATAGAGCCTGAGAGGCTCCACTAGCTCCTCATTAACTGAGAGCGGCCCCGGTTGGCAGAGAGCCGCTCCCCCAAAGTTGACGCACCTTTGTTTAGAGCCCACAAGGGCTCCGGGGGCCATTGTCTTTTGAGTCCACCTGTGAGGGACTCCAACGTCGGGGGCACTCCTTTTGTTAGAGAGCGGACCCGGAAAGCAGCGGGCCGCTCCCCCTTTACTCTCGTTCCCGGGGGGGGCATTGTTGTTCCGAGCCCCGTGGCTCCAAAGTTAGTGCCGGCATTTCTTCCGAGCCCAGCTCGGCGATCCCCGGATGACAGCAACCCCGGGGGAAATGTTCCTCTTTGCTCCCGGGCCGCCAGGGGTGGGCTCCTGTTACAATTAATAGAAAGTCCCTGGCGGGGTGGGCACCCGTCAGGAGGGATACAAACTCAGCAAAAATGGCGAGGTGGTACCCGGGACAATCAAGGAGCCACAAAGTGGCAAATAAGCGGGGTAGGCACCCACGCTGCCAACAACTACGCTCTCTTTCAGGGCCACCTCATGGGTGATGTGTTGGTCTACGAGCATTTCAATGGCAACACCACCTTCTTCAGGACCAATACTTGTTATAAAATGAATCTCAAACAACAAACCAAATGGGTTAATCTATAGCTACCAAGCCAGTGGAGAAATAATTTCAAGTACGACAATAAGAACAGCCTTCGTGCAGCCTTTAGCAATGCCTCCAAATATTGTGCAGGGAAGCAAATTATTATCCTATAACAGGCCTTTTTGTGTAATTTCTTTTGCACAAATAGGAATAGACTCAAATGGCTGTATAAGTTGCGCATCCTCTCGCCAAGGTTCTATCCGTAAAAAAACTTTAACACCTCCACTGTGTTTATTACCACGGACAGCCGTCGGCAAAACTCCTACTAATGGGCTCTGTTCTGGTCCGGCATGCCGGTTTGAGCCCATTAGTCCCTTTTATTTTTTGTGTGAGTGATGCAAGAGAGGAATAGAGATCTAGACAAAATGAGCCCTTCTATTGCTTAATACACCGTAAATGTGAAACACTTTGGGGCTTAGAGGCTGGATAAAGAACAACATCAGGAAACAAACGCAAATTTAAAGCACATTTTATTTATTCACTAAAAAATGTTTAAAAATGTAATTTCCAAGTTCCATATATCTGTTTAAAAATATTTACACTTTCAGCCATTTCCGAGTTTAGTTACAAACTGATAGTGGGAAAAACACATGATGTATAAAAACTGATACCAAAACCTTTTTACATTATTTTATGTTTCTTGTTTTTAAATCAGGCCGTGGACCTTTCATGTGAAAATTATTATAAGGGCCTGATATCACTTCTTGTGATGAACTGCATGTGATGTCATGTTGATTTGCATATGATAATGGGCTCCTGCACTATTTTCCTTACTTGTGACCTGTTTATTGGCACTAAGAGGAAGGGGTCCCAGCGTGAGTGTGATGTAATGAGAACAATTCAAAAAAATATTTACACAAACAATAAATGCATCCACATTGTTTTATTCACAATGGGACTAGGTATACTGAATATACTAGACAACAGATCAATAATTTTAAATGGTTGAACAGTGCCCCAGGGAGGGAAGGGGAGGTGATCAGGTGAGGATATTGCGATGGAAGGGAATTAGTGACAGTAAAATCAGCCTATTAACAAAACTGTATTGGCGAGCTATATACAAAACAAAGGACCATTGGTTCGAAGCTTAAATCAAAAGATATCATACTTCACATAATACAATAAATGTAAAAATGGTGGCGTGAAGTTGATGACCAAACAGGTTATTGTCGACGTTTCGACCCTGAAAAGTTCGCAGGGATTAGTTGTGCCCTTGCTGTGGGGTCTTCATCAGGACAAAAAGAGGGGCAGGCAACCTGATTAGTGTATATAAAATAGAGAAGAGTTATAATTATTGGTAGTGGGATATACCTCACATTATGTACTCAAGACCAATAAACGCACACATAGCTAAACCAGAGAGTTTAGCGTTACGGTAATTGTGAATCCTTAACTAGGCAGGCGTAACCATTTGGTACTACCTGCATGGGGAGATTCTGAGATAGGTAGGGACAGTTATTTTTGGGGGTAGGTCAAAACCGTCATCATACATTTGAAAATTGAGAATATATCGGATTGGTTAAATCGAGCGTTTGGAGCTGCGAACTGGCCCGGGGAGCGGTGACTATGGCATTATCTAAAACAAGATGCTGAAACCACCAATTAATAGGGAATGCCTCATTGTCATTAGTCGCGGTTTACCTTGGTTGGTAAATAAATTGGCACGACATGGGTCTATAGCTATTAAAAATAAATTAATATAAATTCACAGGTATTCAGCCCATTTTTTCTGGTGATGTTACACATTGACATGTATTCGTCTGCTTCTTCTATTTTTAGGTGAATACAAATCAATTGCTGTTCCCCCTCCTTCCATTTCTTTCTTTTTCTCCCCCTTTCTTTGTCTCTCTCGCTTACTTTATCTCTCCTCTTCTCTATCTCCCACACACTCCTGTTAGCTTTAGCTTCATGAATATCACTGCCACTTCTGGCATTCATACAACAAATCCTTCAGAATATTTGAGACATAGGGGACAATCAGTGTGGAAGACGAGTTCCTGGGAGTGCAAATGATTGACCTAGCACATATATGCTTTTGATCTGAGATTTCACTATTTCACCACATTCTTCACAGAGAGTCTGCTGCTTACAGTGGCTCAATTCTGGCAAGTTTGGCAAGTCAGCAAATGAATAGGGAGAGCCAAGTCGGAGAGGAGCCAAGGGTCACACTTAGATATAAGGCCCGAGGCACAAGCTGATCCATCAACTGATAACAGTCTGTAAAAGATGCAGCAAACGTTACTGAAAAACAAGGTATATGCTCTGTTATATTGAAAAAAAATGTATTTGTTGAACACCTGTGCTTCGCTTTAGTTTATTACATATACTGCAGTGGCATTTGGTAACAGTAATACATACATATTACCAATGACGTTTACCATCTCCAGAACCCTGACAACATGTCCACTCTGGGTGCGTTGGGTTTACAGGTTTTAATCCGACAAGTTAGCTGAAAGTACAGTTGTTAGTCCCAGTATTGTTCAGCGTTGCTTGTACAGGAAGTGTGATCAGGTGCGATTGAATGTTTTACTTTGTATCTTATCTTCACCAAATAAAAATAAACAATGTTTCTTTTCATTTACTCCACTATGTGCTCGTCTCCCACTGTGTATCCTGATACATCATGTTGCTTTACTATGTGTTCGGATGTGAACAATCACTGGGCACTAACACTTTTATAATTCTGCAAATACTGTTATCTGTTTTTCTTCTTTACTGCTAGTCCGGTCTTTTATCATCTGGTATTTCAAGGTCCCACTTACTTTGAATTTGATCTTTTTCCATAATTCATTCCTCTTATAATAACTGCACTGTTCAGCTCTTGTCTATGTCCTCCTTCAGATGGGTCAATATTATTTTTGATGTTCTTAAGAACTTTTCAGAGTCTCTGCATCTCTAGGATTATTTCCATTGAGTTAAGTGAAGCAGTGTATTCACTGAGGGTTGTATGGGATTGAAAATTGATAAAAGCACTTCACACTTTCAGTGCCCTTCTATCTTTTCCCCGTGTGTGTTTGCTGATGACTTTGTAGCTCTGATAATCGACTAAAACTCTTCCCACACTCCTGTGTGAGTTTGTTGATGATACCTTAATGCTGAAAAAAATGAAAACTACTGTCACATTCACTACAATTATAGACATTTTCTCCTGTGTGTATTCGCTGATGTGTTTGGAGGTGTGATAAGTGACTAAAGCAATTTGCACATTCACTGCACTTGAATGGCTATTCCCCTGTGTGTGTTCGCTGATGAATCATTAATGTTGAATTGAGTAATGACTAAAAATGCTTTCACATTCATTGCAATGGTATGGTTTTTCTCCTGTGTGTGTTCGCTGATGATTCCTTAATACTGAAGAGAAGCGAAAACTACTGTCACATTCACTGCAATTATAGGGTTTTTCCCAAGTGTGTGTTCGCTGATGACTATTTAGGTCTGATAACCTACTAAAGCACTTTGCACATTCACAGCACTTGAATTGTTTTTCCCCTGTGTGTGTTCGCTGATGACTATTTAGGTCTGATAACCTACTAAAGCACTTTGCACATTCACAGCACTTGAATGTTTTTTCCCCTGTGTGTGTTCGCTGATGACTATATAGGTTTGATAATTGACTAAAGCTATTCACACATTCACTGCACTTGAATGGTTTTTCCCCTGAGTGTGTTTGATTATGTCTTTGAAGGTGTGATAACCGACTAAAGTTCTTTGCACACTCACTGCACTTGAATGGTTTTTCCCCTGTGTGTATTCGCTGATGTATTTGGAGGTTTAATAAGCGACTAAAGCTCTTCACACATTCACTGCACTTGAATGGTTTTTCCCCTGTGTGTGTTCGTTGATGTCTTTGTAGGTCTGATAACTGACTAAAGCTCTTTTCACATTCACTGCACATGAATGGTTTTCCTCCTGAGTGTGTTTGATTATGTCTTTGAAGGTGTGATAACTGACTAAAGTTCTTTGCACACTCACTGCACTTGAATGGTTTTTCCCCTGTGTGTATTCGCTGATGTTTTTGGAGGTTTGATAAGTGACTAAAGCTCTTCACACATTCACTGCACTTGAATGGTTTTTCCCCTGTGTGGGTTCGTTGATGTCTTTGTAGGTCTGATAACTGACTAAAGCTCTTTTCACATTCACTGCAAATGAATGGTTTTTCCCCTGAGTGTGTTTGATTATGTCTTTGAAGGTGTGATAACTGACTAAAGTTCTTTGCACACTCACTGCACTTGAATGGTTTTTCCCCTGTGTGGGTTCGTTGATGTCTTTGTAGGTCTGATAACTGACTAAAGCTCTTGACACATTCACTGCACTTGAATGGTTTTTCTCCTGTGTGTGTTTGAATATGTCTTTGAAGGCTTGATAACCGACGAAAGTTCTTTACACATTCACTGCACTTGAATGGTTTTTCTCCTGTGTGAGTTTGCTGATGTCTTTGTAGTTCTGATAACCTACTAAAGCTCTTGACACATTCACTGCACTTGAATGTTTTTTGTCCTGTGTGCGGGTGCTGATGAAGCTTGAGAAGTGATGAAAAACTAAAGCTCTCGCTGCAGGTGTATGATTCTTCTTTCTTAGTTAGTGTCTGTGGGTCGGGTATATATTTGTCTACATCCCATGACTGCATTTCCTGATGGGCCGACATGTCTGATAAAGCACTTGGGTTTTTCTCACACACTTTATATGTGTGCAGTATTTTGCACGTTTGATTTCTGTTTTAACAATAAAATGCGATAGCCACCAAATATTTGCCACTCTCCTCATATGTAGAAGGTGTCTTTGTAGGTGATTGTGCCTTTAGATTGGATTATGGCTATGCACGATTGCGGGTAAAGATGTATCTTCCTTCTGGCCAGTGCAAATAGGGACAGTCTATTGTATTGTAGATATAAGAACTCCTCTTTCCTTTACCCGTCAGTTGTCTGGCTCCGCTCTGTTGTGCTCTTCTCTGGTTACTGTGGTTCGGCTAGAAAGAGTTTACTATTCACCTAGAGCACGGAATGATGGCTTGTCATCATATTAGAAAACGGAGCACTGCGGTAATCTCACCATACAGATCCCATGATCAAAGTTGCTATTGGACACTTGTTTATACAGGAGGCGGTTTGTTATTGTAGTTGCCTTAATTTTAGCAAGGTCATTTCTTCGTCTTGTGGCGTGGAGGTGCACAGCTCAGACTCTTACAATCACTGAACTGCCCTTGATGCTTCACCGGGATCTGTCAGTTTGTGTGCAGGTTCCTCTGTCGCCGACTGCTCTGATGTTTTCCTGAATATTGGAGCTCATTATTTCTGCTATTATTGAAGAGTTACAGCCTTCGCTTCATTATTGATGGTCAATTCACACATTCAAGGCTTGTTTTCTGTTGGATGTAAAGATATTTAAAATTACTAAATGGAAACATAATGGAATGAGAATTCAGAATGTTTAACTGGTTGTAAAAGAAACTCCACACAATGCAGCGCAGCCCTCCCCCCGCGAGGCTACGCTACGTGGCGCAACAGTAAGGGAACAGGAGAGCACCATATTTTCAGAGATACGGCTCTCTCCTTTCCTTTCCCTTGCGCCGGCACTGATTACAGAGCGCCTGCGCCATGCACACACCTTAGCACCAGAGCACTAGGGTGTGTGGGTCTGTGAGTACAGCATGGGTTTTGTACAGGAAGGACACCCTTCCTGTACAAATTACTATGCCTCGACACGAGGGAAAGCTTTTACCATTTTTCATACGTGTTGCACAGTGCAGCACACATGCAAAGTCAGAAACGGAAGAAGAAATGAAAGCATTTCTCCTTCCTTGCACCTAGTTTTGTGGTTGCACGAGAACACCCATGCACCCCCCTTGGCAGGCCCCCAATGGCACAAAGTAATGCGAAACAATGCTATGCACAGTGTCACATTACTTTAACATTATTTCCAGTGCTAAACAAGTTTAGCGCTGGAAAGTAAATTAGGAAAAAAGATTTTGCGCCATTTTGTTCCTCTTTTGTCACGCAAACACAGTGCACAATCTTAGTAAGTCTCCCCCTTCTTCTTTATTGCTTTTGAAACTTAGCAAGGAATATTTCATCATACACAGATATTTAACTAAATGTTCTGTTGATCAGGTGACATCTTATTAATGTCTGGAAAAGAGGTGATTTACCAATGTTTACAGAGTAACTGAGCAAAGTAAGGGCGCTCACGTAGCACCCAAGTGCTTGAGGTATAGCTTAAGATAGAGGCACATGTTCAAGATTTAATTTAAACAACAGTAGAGTATAGAAAAAGAGATGGATGAGGCTGGGCTGTAAAATTTCCCGTAACTCTTTACGAAGTATACAACAGAAGTAACTCCATTTACACACTTTTTCTCATTCTTTCCGATTTACTTAAGATCATCTCAAATACCAACTCCTGTCTTTACCTCGCTGTTCAAAAGTCACCTTTGACACTTTCAACAGCTCCCTTGGTTCAAGCATTTCTGGTTTCTTCTAACCTGGAAGATTGGAACATTATTGTGGGTTGAGTGGGGTTTCCTATCACCATAACATCTGTCCATCTCCCTGAAACTAGTGTAGCTTACAGCACCCGTTTCTAGCCCTGAAGGACAACTTTAAAAAGCAAGTCTTTAGTTCTTCCTAAGTTAGATAAAGTTCTGTAAGATGCAACTCCTTCTGGGGTTTTTGTGTAAAACAGAGCGAGGTGTTCACTGTAAGGCCCGTCCTTTACATTATAAGCGCAGATAAGGCAAACAAACGTTGAGTCATATAATTTAATATGCAACGATATCAGTCATTTACTACGTATAGAGAATCCATCACAACCAATAATTTACCTGACATATCCCCACAGCAGATGTGTGCCTATTACTCTTTTCCCCCCTTTTCCAACATTACATGGCATCTGGCATGATGTTGTCCTTTTGGGGCCCAGGATGCCATTTGTGACCGGATGGGCATTTTGAAGAGTGGCAGGAGGTGTCAGTTATCCACAGGTGATGCGGCATTTCTACCTTTCCATATTTCTCATATTCAAGTTTACCTAATTGTATGTCCTTCGGCCACCCTACTGCCCTCTGGCTGCACACTCACTCTGTGGGGTTCATCAGAAGTTCTTCCTCGTTCTTCGCCTCGTTCTTCCACAGCAAGATCGCAGACATACACAACAGCTTCAGCACACAGCCGACGCACCTTATGACCCCACCAATGCCCCCCACCACCACCATCCACGCCTGGACCCCGGTCAGCACCGAAGACACCATCCGCACGATGAACACCATCCACTCCGGATCACCAACCGACCCCTGCCCTCGCCACGTCTTCAACAAGGCCGACTCCATCATCGCACCCCACCTCCGAGACATCTTCAACACCTCCTTCGACACCGCCACCTTCCCAGAGAGCTGGAAGCACGCCGAACTCAGTGCCCTACTGAAGAAACCATCAGCGGACCCCACCGACCTAAAAAACTATCCTTCCCATCTCGCTCCTTCCTTTCCCTGCCAAAGTCATCGAGAAGACAGTCAACAGACAGCTGGCCGCCTTCCTCGAGACTAATGGATCCCTCGACCACTCGCAGTCCGGTTTCAGAGCCAACCACAGCACCGAGACCGCCCTCATCGCAGCCACTGACGACATCCGAGCCCTGCTCGACAACGGGGAAACAGCGGCACTCATCCTCCTGGACCTCTCCGCAGCGCTCGACACTGTCTGCCACCGCACCCTAGTGCAGCGCCTTATCGACATCGGAATCCAGGAGAAGGCACTGGAGTGGATCATCTCCTTCCTCACCGGAAGAACACAGAGAGTCCGCCTCCCCCCGTTCAGATCCGAGGCCACCGAAGTCATCTGCAGCGTACCACAAGGATCATCGCTCAGCCCCACCCTCTTCAACGTCTACATGAGTCCCCTCGCGGCCATCGCACGCCAACACAACCTCAACATCATCTCCTACGCTGACGACACTCAGCTGATCCTCTTCCTCACCAACGACCCCGCCACCGCCAGAACCAACCTACACGAAGGGATGAAAGACGTAGCCGAGTGGATGACGAACAGCCACCTGAAACTGAACTCAGATAAGACGGAAGTCCTCATCCTGGGATCATCACCCTCCGCCTGGGACGACTCCTGGTGGCCCCCGGCCATGGGCAGCGCACCCAAACCAACGGACCACGCACGCAACCTGGGCTTCATCCTAGACTCCTCCCTCTCGATGACCAGACAAGTCAACGCCGTCTCCTCGTCATGCTTCAACATCCTACACATGCTACGCAAGATCTTCCGGTGGCTCCCCACATAAAACGGGTTCCCATGAGGCACAGGGTCAGACTGATTTGCATATAGCCGTGTCTGAACTGGGGTGGCAGAGTGGGCTAAAGAACGGTGATGGATTAAACCCAGATCTTTTGACTGGGTGTGAGTGTTTGATTGATTCAGATGCTCCGTCCATCACCACCCCCTTTTGTACTGCAACTCAAGACCTGGCTGTTCGAGCAGTAGCGGACACCCCTCCCCCAAGCGCCTTGAGACCCTCCGGGTGAGTAGCGCGCTATACAAATGCTATGATTGATTGATTGATTGATAGAAGTCATATAACTGTCTCATACTCACAAGGACATGGATCTCACTACTAAAACACTTATTGCAGACAAAGGGCCTAGTTAGGAGTTTGTCCAACAGATTATTGCCTCAAAACTAGGGTTAGGTGAAGAATTACGCTCTGCCGGCAGACCTCGCAAAGTTTTGCCCACTCCGCACTCTGTGCGGAGTTGGTCCAAAAAACTCCATGCAGAACGGAATTCTTTTCTCAAGCGGTTCGCCACCGGTAAGGTGGCAAGCACTTGTGATAAAATATAACACGCTAGACCTCCTCCTGGCGAGATTTCTCATTGCGGTAGGTCGCGGCAGGTCGCGACCACTCAGAGTGTTAAAATCTGCCATTCTCGTTGATGAAGCTGCCATTCGATTAGAATATCAATTAGAGTGGCAGAAAGCAGCATCGCCCTCCGACACGACGCGTAGTGCTGTTCGTGCTGATTTTACAGTGGGGGTTAAACTCCTGGCACTAAAAATCAGTGAGAGCAGCGCAACTTAACAAACTCTGCCACTAGCAGAAGTCTGCAGAGTGCGGCGGAGTTTCCCTGGCACTTCGTGGAGTTCCGCTGAGTAAAACTCTGCAAACTACATCAAGGCATTATCAAAACGTGACAGATATCCTGTCTGCCTTATTATAATTGCCACAGGATCTAATGCATTTTTAATGGGTCGGGCAGGATACCTGTCACACTGAAGTACTAGGCCAACCTCCCGAGCCAAAAGAATGCGTTAAAAATCTGGGAGTCTGGGTGGACTCTGCACTGAAGTTCACTCATCATACTAAAAAAGTGTCTGCCACTTGCTTCGGCATTTTACGTAACATCAGACCTATTCTGAAGTTCTTTGACTGCCGCACTCGCCAGCTAATTGTTCAGGCGACCATTCTTACTAGACTGGATTATGCCAGCTCTCTCTTACTGGGGGCAAATCTCGCCGAAACCACCAGACTGCAGAGAGTCCAGAATGCGGCAGCCAGGGCCCTGGTAGGTCTCCCCCGCCATTCCTCGGTATCCGGAGCCTTGAAAAAATTGTATTGGCTTCCGGTGGGTAAAAGGATCCAGTTTAAGGCACTGTGTCTAGCTTTTAAAGTCCTTAAAACCGCCTCCCCCCCAATGTTGTGCCCCCTCCTGTCAGAATACATTCCGAGGAGGTCGCTCCGCTCAGAGGGACAACACCTCGCGATTATCCCCGCACCAAACTGGCCAGAGTAGGCGGCCGATCCTTTAGCTTCCTAGCTGCCAAGCTATGGAATAGCCTTCCCGAAGCTATCCGCGGTATGCAGGACCTTTTTGCCTTCAGAAAGGCTGTCAAAACTCATCTCTTCCTATAATTTTTTTTCTTCTCTCTGCACCTCCAACTCTCTTCATTCTGTCTGCTTGCAGCGCCGGGACGCCCCTTGGCTGGGGCAGCCGCGCGCTATACAAATCACTATAACATTAACATTAACATTAATATTAACATTTGTGATGGAATAAACAATCCGCTGAAATCTAAATCAGGCCTTTGATGTACATTGCATCCAGTCTGGCTAGCTGGGCTTCAAGGATCTTGTGGTTTGTGGGTCTCTCACTGCTTTGAGGTCACCACCAGGCAGACCTTCCGTCAGCTGTGCCCTGTGCAGATCTTCATTCCAGGCAAGACCTCTGTCAGCTGCGCCTTGTGCAAATCTTCCTTTCTAGACAGGTCTTCTCTCAGCTGTGCCCTGTGCAGATCTTTCTCCCAGGCAGGGTCTTCTGTCAGCTGCGTCTTGAGCGGATCTTCCTTCCAGGCAAGACCTCCGTCAGCTGCGTCTTGAGCGGATCTTCCTTCCAGGCAAGACCTCCGTCAGCTGCGTCTTGAGCGGATCTTCCTTCCAGGTGGGGCTTCTGTCAGCTGCGTCTTGAGCGGATCTTCCTTCCAGGCAGGACCTCTGTCAGCTGTGCCCTGTGCAGATCTTCCTTCCAGGCGGGGGCTTATGTCAACTGTGCCTTGTGCAGATCTTTCTTTCTAGACAGGACGTCAGTCAGCTGCACCTTTTGCAGATCTTCCTTCCAGACGGGGGCTTCTGTCAGCTGTGCCTTGTGCAGATCTTCCTTTCAGGCAGGGCTTCGGTCAGCTGTGCCTTGTGCAGATCTTCCTTCCAGGCAGGGCTTCGTTCCTCAATGATCAATTCAAAGGTCGGGAGAGGTAGAACTGGTCCAGGTCATCTTCTTTATTGCAGTTCAACTGGTCAAGCCCCAGAGGTCGAGCTCTGTGATGAAGGAGAGTCTGAATTTTCTGAGCTCCGTAGAGCATTGAGACATTGGGCATCCACCACACACTACAAGACTCCAAGAGTCAACGCTACAAGTGCTGCTCCGAGGTTTGATTCAACCACTGTATCTGAACATCCCCTGGCAAATGCCAACTAGAGAATAAACAGCCAGCCTGCACCAGCAGAGTGCAGAACGCTTTTCAAGCACCTCGAGGTAAATGGACTTTCCCTATCTGTCGTAACTGAAGATGTTGATCCTTGGTAACATCTATCCGCTTTGGACAAGGTCCTCCATTTTGCTATCAGAATGTAACTCATCCTGCGCAGACACAAACCCTCTAGTCCGTAGTGCATGAAGCTGGGTCGTTCTCACCCAAAAGAGGGCCCTCCGCAAATTGCTGACATTTTCTTACACCCCCTGGACAGCTGTGGCAACACACAGACCAACTATACCCCCTCAGGGATCACCAGTCCATCTGCCAGGATCAAGACTCAGATCTTTCAACCTTCTCTGTTACCGTCTTTGGAACGGCCTGTCTCTGAGATTCGTGGAAGCTCCACACTCAGTGAGCTCAGAGTTGCCTTGTAAAACCATCTCATGAGAGTGGAAGAAAAGAACATTAAGTGACACGCACTGCACAGACGTGTAAATAAATCTACCATTATCATTCCCTGAACCATTGTCCTACTGCTGATGTTTTGACATGGGTGTTTTGCCGTCTATCACAGCAGCTTCTTCATTTAAAATCTTACTTATCAGTTTGTTTTCCATCATACCTATTGTTGGACCCAGGCTCATGGCGTGGTCCTACTCCTCCCGCATGGCGGGCCCAGGACGACATCGGGCCTCCATCGAGCCACGGTCGCCCCCTTGGCACGACCCTACACGAACTACCGATGAGAGCAACCACCCTGGCCAACCACGGCTCTCCCCCCTGGAACACGGCGAACCCTGCACGTCCCAACACTGCCGGTCCGGCTGCCACTCCGGACCGCCCCTACAGGCCCGACTCCATCTGGGGCCCATCAAGTTCCGAGCACGAGGCCTCGCCCGACTCCATCTTGGGCCCATCACGTCCCGAGCATGTGGCCTCGGCCCCGGCCTCGGCCCCAGCGAAGCCCCGACATCGAGGCACCAAGATCCCCCCTGTTGGTAGAGTGGCCACTCAACGGATCCAAGAGGAGGAGAGTTTCGATGGCCCTCCAGCCGTCCCCGGACGCCTGGTATCGATCGCCCTCCAGCCTCCCTGGGAGCTGGCTCTACCCCCCTGCTGGGTGTCTGGACACCTATTATGTAAACAACAAGGACCCCCTGTTAAAATTCGATAATTCATGGGACAGGAAAATAAACAGTGTGAATAATTTCTCATCAATAATACCAAGCCAGGGAGGAAACAGTTACCAAACAACGAAACCACATAGTTATTAAAAATTATATTCTTTTTAATGATATTTCTTTTAAAAGCATATTGCGAATGTACAAAATGTATATAAAAAAATCAATAAACAAATTATTACAATATTAAAAATAAATCATACAATTAAAAATAACCACAAGATGGAAAAGTGGCACTCAATATTTTCTGAAAAACAATACAGATTATTACAAACACAAAAGGAGAGAGTGGCAATCAATACTATCTCGACGCGCGTTTCGGCGCTTGAACCAACGCCTTCATTAGGAGCCACACATATATTTCTGAAATATATAATTAAATCAACATAAGAAATATATAAACATTCAATTATTTATAAAGACAACATAATTACACAAACATTACAAACCGTTTCATTATTTGGCATTTAATCAAAATATACATAATTCAAACCTCCCTGCTAACTATAGCATATGGTATTCACTAAACAAGTTACAAAGCTTATATATATATATTTGAGCAGTTGCTATATCTATTCGAGAAAAGAGAATTCACACTGGTCTCATAAGCTATAAATTAGCTCTTTTAAATGTATGACATATGTGGATCCACAGTGATACTAACAGATAAATGTCTAGATTTCAGGGATAGCCGAAGATCGTTTATTTTCCAGAATATAATTCTAAGGAGAGTGAGCAGTCATTATATCACAATTCCTTGAGACCTATAAAAACTAAATGGTAGTATAAGCACTGTATTCCTTAATGTACTATCCATCAGGTCCATTATATCATAACGTTAGATATACTCGCCTAAGACTTAAAAACTATTATTCGACCATCAATAGTATGGTTACTCAATGCCTGCTTCCAGAACAAGCATCTAAAATTTCCACTGTATGTGTAATTTACGATTATCCTGGGTGAGGAAAAAAACGGTAACTGTCAGTACCTGTATTGAGTCCAATCTGACTATCCATTTAGAGGACACAGTACAGCTTCCCTAATGAAAAGAGAAATGCTTACCTATCGATAAAAGAGAGGAGTCATAAAGCTGCTTGATATGCAACCAAATGGAATCGAAAGACGCTTTTCGTCTCGTAAAAAGCCCTTTTCCTTTTCTTCTTTTCCTTACGACAAACCTACAGATACCAGGCAAAGGCCCCAAGACAAGGAAAGAAGATATTCATTATTGAACACGAACCGTATAACCTGAGCTACTCTTAACCGGTTGCTTAACGGAATAAAAGGCAACACTTACGGCTTAAACGTACACGTGGCATTTGTTTATTCTACCCGCACGATAATTATTCATGTAGGGGGACGCAAAGTTCGTCGGCTCGGCAAAGACTAATCTGTATCCTGCCTCTCGTTCCGTGTAATTCTGTATACAACAAAATTATATACAGCCAATAATTATCTCAAATAAGTATTCTATAAAATTAACTTAACGAACTCCATTTCAAACCGAATTACTCGGTTTCGAACTATTCTCTAAAGCGTTCCTTACCGATAGAAAGTAAATAGCAGGGCTCAGCCGGCGTTCTCGATAGTAACTGCCGAAGAGGCCAGTCAGCGTTCTGTGACCGTTAGAAAAATTCTCAACTGCGGTAGTAATTAGCTTCCTTTAAAACCACCTTGTAAATGGTCACATGATTCGCGACCTTGGATCTTTAAAGCGCCAGTGCGCTTAACATAATAATCGAGCGGATGGTCAAATCGAAGTAAGGAACTTGTTGTGAATTTATATAAACAAACTAAGACGTGAAAATAATTAAAATTATAAGAAATTTTTAACTCGAATCACCACACCAGAAATTAAATTAATAATAGCAAGAAAATAAGTAAAAGGCTATAGGGGTGCAGGGGGCAACAGATAACAATATAGTATTTCTATTTCTATTTTATAATTTTCCATCAAGTTGTCAGGGACTGTGTAATGTCTAGCTCATGGTCGAATTACTCGAGATTGCATAAACCCACGGTCAGTGAGGAGCAATCTGATGTATATAGCTGATCTAACAAAGAGTGGAGACAAGCTATGATATACTGTTCATAGTGCGATAAAATTACTTAAAATATCGCATTCTCCCACGGAATCTCATTGTTTAATCCCTGTTTAAAAGTATTAAGGACAAAAATCCAGAAGACTTCTCTTTTCTTTCTGATGGCGCATCCACCTTTACCATCCGGAGTTCTTATTTTTTCAAGGATGCGCCATTGGAAGTCATCTGAATTATGATTTTTGTAGAGAAAATGTTTCACCAAGGGTGCTGTCAGTTTTTTTGTTTTAATGGCTGATCTGTGTTCGGTCAAACGTGTCTGGATTGGCCTACAGGGTTCTCCGACATAACCAAGGCCACATGAACATAAAATGAAATAAACTACATTTGCCGTTTTGCAATTCCAGATATCCTTGGCCCTAGTAACAAAGCCATTATGTACGAATTCAGCACCTCCAATAATGTTATTACACGACTTATAAGAGGAACATTTAATTGTTCCACGTATCGGAACATTATTCAGCAAGGATCTCTGACTTAGACTGTTATTTGTCTGTGTTGTTCCAAATCTAGAATGTACAATTTTATCCTTTAAGTTTCTGTTCCTCTTGTGAGCAAACAGAGGCTTAACAAGGACATTCTCTGAGGTAGGGTTACAGTTTAAAATATCCAAGAGGAGGGGAGTTTCGATGGCCCTCCAGCCATCCCCGGATGCCTGGTATAGATCGCCCTCCGTCCTCCCTGGGCGCTGGCTCCACCCCCTGCTGGGTGTCTAGACACCACCATCCCGGCCCCTCTGACCCCCAGGCGCGAGGGTCTGGACATCAAAGGACTCCAGTCCTATATCTGGGCCAGACCTGGAGTAGGACACCAGTTGTATCCTGGAGTCAAGAGCCCTGCTGACGCTGTCGCGGCTGACCCCGAGAAGAACTCATTACCCTAATCCTGAAACTACCTTTGGAGCCTGCTGGCGCTGCCGCGGTCCATCTTCACTGAACCATCTTTGGAGCCTACTGGCGCTGCCGCGGTCCATCTTCGCTGAACCATATTTGGAGCCTGCTGGCGCTGCCGCGGTCCATCTTCGCTGAACCATCTTTGGAGCCTGCTGGCGCTGCCGCGGTCCATCTTCGCTGAACCATCTTTGGAGCCTGCTGGCGCTGCCGCGGTCCATCTTCGCTGAACCATCTTTGGAGCCTGCTGGCTCTGCCGCTGCCCATCTTTGCTGAAATCACCTAGGCCTGCTGGCGCTGCCGTGGCCCCCTCTTCGTTAAAAGACCACCTGTCGAGTCCTGCTGGCGCTGCCGCGGCTCGACCTCTCGGAACCCCCCGGCTCGAGGATTGAGAGCTGTGCGCAGGGTATCCCTTCCTTCACCAGTACTGAGACTGTCCCGCTACCCTGTCCCTTATTTACGAGACTTTTCAGATCCCTCGATCTGCCTGTACATATCGCTGAAGACAAGCAACCGTTATTCTTGATAAAGCCTAAGAACTTATCCTCTTGTGTGGTGTCATTTGTAGTGGTGTGGTTACTCTGCTGTACGATTCTAGGAGAGGACCCTCACCCAGGAGGCCTCTCGATAACGCTCGGATACTTCTAGACGGAGGGGTGGACCTAGGGGTGGTCAGTCAGACATCTTCTGCCTCCCCCGGGATCGCCTTTCTAACACCTATTTACTAATGTACTGTTTCTGACCCTACGCCATCTCTGGTAGGCATGCTGTGCTGTCTGTTGCTACATAAATGGGAAGTAGATTGCTACTGCTGTAGCGTAGTTCCTATATTCCCAATAGGCTCTGTGCATTGGAATAATATATCCTGTAGATTAGTCGTAGGACTGAGGTCGACTAAGTCTCTATCGAATATACTAAACTTAATACTGAGTGCCAGCTAGCTCAGAGGTCATTAGAAACTTTCTCGAATTCACAAGAAGGGATTAGTTTCTGACAACCGCATAAACATGACAACTTTGTTTTCTAAGAATAAGAAACATATCTCTAAAGTGGCGGAAACAATAGATAAGTACTTCATTCAGTCAATCCTGCATGCTTCGTTTCAACAGAGTTTGTAGAGAAATGGAGAGACGGGCATTTCCAATAAAAAGGTTTTTTGAACAGTCTTCTTTCTCATACAAGAAAAGTGAACTGCTACAATTGTTAAGCAGACTGCAAAGTATAATGTGTACAGTGAGAATAGTATTATAAAATAATACTGTAAGAGCATTGTATGGTTTCCAAGCCATTTAAAAATACATACATAAATACACAGGCTAAAATACTCAACTGGTGCTTCTGAAATACGCCAAGTTCAATGTACCTAACCTAAGTCTAGTATGAGGGAAGAAGTAAGTATTGTATAGCTAGGTTTCGTTTTCTTTGCCAAGAATCCATCCAAGATTTCTCTAGGTTCTAACCAGCTCCATACCTTAGTTAGAATGATGGAGGTCTGGTATCTCTGTCTCGGGACTCGATTTCCCAACACCCCGCAAGGGGAGCTTGGAAACACTGGAGCTGGATTCTCAGCAGGAGAAGAGATAGCTTCCTGATCAGTGCGTCAGCTGGAGGGTCGGCTTCCGTCGGCACTTGCTGTAGCGAGCTCTGTCGGGCAAGTAGATAGTCGAACTGCTCCAAACCACTGTGTCTCGCTAGAGCAAGTGGAGGTATATTTACACCTTGAAGGTGTCTAGGAATGCCATAGTTTGACATTAAGTCGGGCATAATAACGTCAGGAAAGAACCCCTAGGGAATAGTTGTTCTTTGCAAAGTACATGAGTTCTTGGACAAATCAATATTCTAGCAAGGGGAAGTTCCCTAACTGCTTAAGCCGATTTTCCAAGAAATCGTTGTGACGTTTGGTATGAGTGGAAGTAGCCATGCCTGTATTTGGTCTGAATGGGGTATGTCTAAATAAGGACTTGATTTCTATGCCTATATAAGGGCAATGTGAATTGTACCTATATAAGGGCATGAATCGGGAAAATTCACTTGGACCCTAAAACGCCACACAACACCCACTCCACTTTATTATGTATGACATTACTAAGTTATAATCACATAAAAACATATCTAAACATGATGCTTTAAAACCCACCCAAAATACATAAAAATGCATTGGCTGTACATGAAAAAGAGCATTTGTGCTGTATGCATTTCAAAGCAATGTTTCATACAAAGCATATATTTTTGACATTTGAAAATGCTATCCGAATGAATCACGAAAATACATTTATGAAATGGCTCTTCAATACAGAAAAAAAAGTCGAGCAGATTATATGAACTGTTTGTATGAGGACAAGGTCAATTATTGTCTCTTGGAAGTCTATCAAAGAAATCTAGTTCTCTATGAATAGTTCTACTTTAAGCAGATTACTTGGTGCCAAAAAATGAAAAAATAAGAATTTGGAAAAACAAAAATTAATCATAGGAAAAATAAAGTCCCAAAGTTAGAACTTTGTTTTGAAAAATGAAGGTCGAATTCAGAGTCTCTCAGCACACTGCGTGCCAAATCAAAAGTCAGTGTTAGGGCTTGGAGAAAACATCAAGTCTTTTAAGTCTGTAAAGAATGTGTCTACCATTGTAGGTAAAAGTTGGAGTACCTCGTTCAGCAGATTAACCGCACATAGATGTGAACCATCACCGTCAGCGTCAGTCGCATTAGCAATTTTCGAAGTAGATGGTACCTGTGCGCCTGTTGTTCCTCGTACCTCACCATTAGCATGTTGCGTCTGTGAGATCTCAATGAATGCCGTCATCAGGATTGGTAGCCGCAAGAGACAACACAGTGCATGAGACGTTACTGGTCCAAGTATCAACTTCCATTGGCATGACTGATGGGAGTGTCAGACAGATGTCTAGCACTCATTCCTCTCCACATAGCAGGCATCATAGAACAGGTAAGATGCAATCTTGCCATATTGGTCTGAATGCTAGAAACCATGTGGTATTCAATTCTCTTAAACAAATTAATCTCAACATTTGGATTATGCGCTCACGACACCTCATCGCCAGAAGAGTGTTCTCCAAGGTGATCTGGGCGTCGTTGGTGAGTTGGCTTGCCATATCCGAGCAGAAGGAGCAAAAATAGTATCTCTGCTGCAAGCCCCAAAACGAGAGGCAGTCTGCCAAACACCGAGTGCACGAAGTTTGGAAATATGCCTAGGACTGCTTGAAAAGGTGCCCACAGTCCCGAAAAAACTGTCTTAAATACATGTACAATATCACTCATATCAGACATGTTTAAGATATGACCTAACATTTCCGATAAATGTTTAGGGCAGTTTGTTGTTAAAAGGGCATGTATCTCTGCAGAAGTCCTTGCAACTTGCAGATTATACGTCTCTTTGGCCGACGTCAGTGGCACTGTTTTCTGTAAAAGAATGGCTTTCAGTCTGCTTAAAGTATCAATTCGTATAGAAGAGATGTTCAGTGAAGGCTATAATGGCGACTCCCCGTCTGTCTTTGTTTTAGGAAACAATACTTGCATATAGCAAGTGACCCTGGCTGACACAGTTACAAGATAGGCTATTCCTGGCAACATGCCGCAGCAGCTGTGATCATTCAACACAATATAACTTCCATTAGAAAGTTGCCTAAAAATTGGATCAATCACCGCAGCTGGTGAACCTTGCAGGTGGCAGGATAAGTTATATGTGGAACCATCGCAGGCCCTGTGTAAATTAATATCCCGACATATGAGTGAACCGCTTAGTGTGTTTTTCCAATTTGTACCACTAAGAAACACTACTTTCCCCCACTCCAAGATTTGTGTATATAAGGTAAATCCAAGGATGTCTTGATGTATTCTTTACTCGAAATTTCATATAGGCCTGCTGGTATATGTTTTAAGCAATACTGAAAATGGAAAATCGTCATAGGCAGAGTGATTGTAACATTTTTAAAGTAAAATGTTTCTGGATTTGAAACATTAAAACCTGAAAAGTACGGAAATTTGTTATAAAATGTCTTTGAGCTACTCTTTGGTGCCGTAGGGACAATATTCCCATTGGTTATAAGTTAATACATTTCTAGGATTTGCAGATTTATGCAAGAAATGATGACCAGAGTGATTATTACAATACATTTGTTTGTAATCCGATGAACCTATAAGTATTCATGAATCGTAAATTTTGCAGACATTTCAAAGTCTGACATCATATTATTAACAGTCTCAAAGTCCCAATCATCAGAAAAGGTACTAGATGAAATGAAGTCACTCAAGGAAACCTTGAATTGGTGTAGAATCTTCAACAGCTCTGCAGGACCAAGGATGTCATAATCAAGTCAAGTCAAGTCAAGTCAAAAAGGCTTTATTTCGATAAAATTTATCATAAAAGCTTCATAAAAAGTACACAAATTCATTAGAATATAATAGAAAATACAACAATTTAGTTATATCAAGCTTAAAATTTTTAGTATTCCAGTAAAATAAGCATATCAAAGATATTTAATTTAAAAGAGAATTAAACATTTTCTTTAAGCCTTTTGCATCTAATACACCAGGCCCAAGATAACAATTTTGAAAGGGTGCAAGCATACAGTGGACGTGGATCTGACATTAGAATGCGCAATGCCTCGGCATGGTGTCTAGTCCCCAGCAAGCGGCACAGTTGTTTAAGCCATTTTCGTCTTGGTCGGGCATACTCCTGGCACTCAAACATGAAATGTGCCACTGTCTCCTGAATGAGTGGGCACGAGGGGCAGAACTCTATAGTCTGAGCTGGCGGTTTCCACCGAGATGTAAAAGTATGCAGAGGAAGAGTTCCAGTTCTAAATTTGAAGTACAGGGACTTGTCAAATGGTTTCTCAATGATGTCTAAATAGAGTTCCCGAATTGGCAAGTCCTTGAATCTCAAGAAGGCCTCCGTCAGTCTGCCCAGTGTGCAATTGGTACTTCTTTTGCTCATAATCCAGTTCCAATACAGGGTCTTAAGTGTTGCCTTTGGTGGAGATGTCTTGTTAGTCCAGGCTTCACTTAAGCCCAAATCATATAGGAGGGATTTCATGTCTCTTAACCACTTGATTTTATGCCATCCTGGTAAAACATTATTTCAGAAAGGCCTTTCGCATAGTTGGCGAGCTCTGGGACTCGCCACAACCGGGCCCATAGAAGAAGGGGCCGGAACTTTGCTAGGTCTTCGATAGATCGCCAACCAAGATCGAGCATTAATGGAGTCATGGGAGTGCCTTGGGGAAGTGACATAATTGCCCTGCAAAACTTCCTCTCGGATCTTGTCAGTTCATTGATTTTGCATGAGCCCCATAGCTCTGCCCCATACAGAGAGGAGCTAACTCCCCTTGCTGTATAGATGTCGAGGACAGAGGCTATAGGTCTTAAGGCACAAGATCGTTGTTCCTTCAAGAGGGCCCCAGTTACCCTCTTATGGGCTAACAACATTTTATCTAGGTGGGGAGCCCAGTGCATATTGTGCGACAAACGGATGCCTAGGTAATCAAATACGTCAACCCTCCCCAAAGGTATACCATTCAACTTAGGGGGGCGTACAGTCTTTTTGGGGGGATTCATTACAAGATATTTAGTTTTATCGGTATTGATTACCAGGCCCCGTTCTACACAAAAGGTCTGGAAGTTGTTGAGAAGTTTTTGGAGACCCATTGGGGATTTGGACAGGAGGAGCTTATCATCAGCAAAGAGGAGGGTGGGGATACGCTCCCCGGTCAGGGATGGTTCATCAGAAGGGTCTTTCAGCAGGTGCTCAACCACTCCATTGATGTACAAAGAAAAGAGGGTGGGAGCTAGAACACATCCCTGGCGAACCCCTCTCTCCACTGGAATGCTGCTGGTTCCCCCCCCCCCCTGTGCCCCATCTAATTTGGGCAAAGCTATTGTCGTGGAGCCTAACAAGTAGCGATAGAATATAAGGCGGTATCCCCAAATCGACAAGAACTCTCCAAAGGGTCTCTCTAGGTACAAGGTCAAAGGCAGTCTTTAAATCGATGAATGCGAGATAAAGACTGCCCTTGCCTATAACCACCACCTTCCAGTACACTAGCATCAATCTAAATGCATGTTCAATTGTGCCAGTACCAGCTCTAAATCCTGCCTGATAATCAGAGAGGATGTTATTGTCGTTAATCCAGTCCAATATTCTAATCAGCAGTATCTTTCCGACCACCTTTTGGCTTATATCCAACAAGCTTATAGGCCTATAGTTGGACTGGTCGTCCCTAGCGCCCTTTTTAAACATAGGGACGACCTCCGCCCCTTTCCAAGATGTGGGAATTGGTGCACCCCTACAGATGGCAATGAGTAGGCAGTGAATAAATTTCCCCCATGACGGGATGTCTGATCGCAAGAGATCCCCTGGAATGCCATCAGGACCAGGTGCCTTTTGGGGCATGATGGTACTAATGGCATACTCTACTTCTTTTATCGAGAAGTCTGAATCTATTGGATCTGCATCCCAGGCTTTTTGGGTCTCAATAGGAGCCACTTCCCGTCCCTGGTCTTCCTTGGGAATGTCTAAAGTGTTATGGCCAGGTTGGCGGGTGTATAGTTTGGAAAAGTGGTTGACCCATGCTTGGCTGGTGATATTGCATGTTATAAGGTCACTATCTGGTCTGTTTCTGGTTCTGATTGTATCCCAGAATCACCTTGGATCTTTCTTAACACTTGCCTCTTTTAAGGTGCACCAGAACACTTCTTCCCACTCCTTTTTAGGTCTCGCCTGTCGATGCGCATGCGCATCGAGCAAGCGAGACTATTGCGAGTTATCCACTCTTTATCCAACTGCAAGGAATCGTGGCGATTCCTTGCAGTGCACGAGAAATTTAAGCTCAATGCGCATGCGCATTGAGCTTAAATGCGCGTGCACATGCCCCCAGCCGCCTACTCTCTCTCTCAGCCTTCCCACAACTCCGCCCCCTCACTACTTGATTGCACGGCCGCTAGGCCGTGCCTCCCCTACTCTCCTCCCCCCTCCTCCTCTCCTAGCACCCCCAGCCCGAGGCAGCTTCCCCTGCACAGACCGCTCCGCCCCCTCCCCTTCCCGCCGTCTCGCATTTCCCCTGTCGCACTTCTCCTCCCCCCTCCCCTCTCTTCCCTCCAGCTTGTTTTTTGTTTATTTGACCCGCTCCGCCCCCTCCCCTTCCCGCCGTGTCGCATTTCTCCTCCCCCCTCCCCTCTCTTCCCTCCGGCTTTTTTTTTGTTTATTTTACCCGCCGTGTCTCCGATCCTTTCGCTCTCCTCCCCCCTCCCCTCTCTTCCCTCCTGTTTTAACCTTTCACGAGTTTAATTTTTTTTCTTGGCAAACGTCTCGTTAGTACGTAGACCCTAAAAACTTGCCTAGTCTGGAGGCAGTGTTCGTCGAAGGCAGGGTGTAGCGAGTCAGTCTATTTACATCAGTCGGAAACAGTTAACAATAAGGCATTGGCCATCAGGTCGGAGACCAAGGTTCTTGCTAATTAAGGATCCGTTTTGCACATTTAGTCTAACAACTGACGGAAAGCCAACCACTTTTTTGAACCCTGGGAGTCTTCCGTATTCAGCAATATAAATCCAGTTACTCTGGTGTCAATTGGGCCGTGTCGCATTTCTAGTCACGGTACATTACCGCAACCAATCCCTACCTGCTTCCGCTGCCAGCACTGCAGCAGGCCACATAGCCCCTTCCACTCCTGATACCCTCCGTCACTGTTCCCCGCAGAGGGCCTTCGGGCCTCGCGCCGCTGAGACGCCCATGCGCTCATCTTTTCGTCTCGGCGCGTGCGCAGTCTACAGGCACGGGACAAGATCACAGCTGCGCGCGTTAGCAAGTGAATGTCTCGAGTGTGGGCACGTGGCGGTCCTTGTGCAGGCAAGCGCGTGACGTGGCTCTTCCGCCCCTCCCTCAGCGTTCCAAAGAGTCTGAGACATTCTAGAACAAGATTGAGCTCTAACCTGCGAGGCCTAGTAGAAACTACGCACGCCTCATCTTGGACATGCAGACTATGCAAGGAACAAATGTATGGTCTGAACATACATTCAATTAAAATAAAGCCGTACCAGCCAAATGCTGCAGTGCCATGCGCGTTTCGGCCATGTAAGTAGTGGCAACTATGGAATTATTTTGTGCTGCAACATTCAGATTTGACAAAAAGCGCATTGCTCATCCTATGTAATGGCGCCCTTTAAAAATAGAGCAGGATACAAGGGCTTGCAAGGTGCTGCAGATGGATTAAAATCTAAAATGTGTTCAATCACTGACCAAATGCTCCAATAAAGGCAAACAGTTCTAGTACTAAACGGACTGTGCCCACATCCGAAGGCAATACCCAGAGTCACTTAGCAACTTAATCAATGTTATGCAAATCCGCAATTACGTTTTGCAGGCTATGTACTGCAGATTTAAACACGGCCTGTAAATTTGTGTTCTGCCACTACAACAAAACTGGTGCGCCTGTTACTAGTACTACAAAATAAAGTTAAGTAGGATTTTCCGACCCATACGATGTTTCCTTCTCACTACATACACGTGTGCTCCATGAACATTCAGAGACTACGTCCCCAGCAATGAATTAAACACGTGAGCATTTCATGCACCAAAACAGCAAGAACATGAATCAACTCTCGTCGTTTAAAATGTTTGTCTGTGGCAGTAGTATGCATTCCACTTGCAAGGCTTCAAATGCAGTGAAGTCAACCCATTCACTAAATCTTGCTCTAACACCACAGCACGATTGACTCAAATTTATCACAAGGTTGCTTCATTACGAACCACTGGTTTCAAATACCAATAATAGCCTCGACTGACTTGGTGACAACAAAACCTTTACAATGGGACAGGGGTTGTGTTTCACTTGATGTAAATTTCGTTTCCTGCCTTACTTCTCTGCTATTAGAGTGCATTGGTTATCCTGGTGCACATAACAGAATCCTTGTTTGAAGGTGGTTTAGATGCAGTAAAAAGTGTTTGTATTCTTATTGGAATGTTGAGCAGTTGTGATGACGGTTGGATTACAGTCGGTTGTACCAGCCCGATGCCAAGGGTTGTGAGAATGCAATAAAGCTTAGTAGCCACTAAGCTTGTACACTGTTATTTAATGAACAGTTTTGTTGAGTTGTCTGAACCCGCCGGTAATGAGCCCATGCTACCTGCATTCAAGACAGACTTTACTTGGGAGGGAGCCCAATGGAGCACCCACACCCTCACCCTCACCCTCACTCACTCTCACTCACCCTCACTCACCCTCACTCACCCTCACTCACCCTCACTCACCCTCACTCACCCTCACTCTCACTCACCCTCACTCTCACTCACCCTCACTCTCACTCACCCTCACTCACACTCACCCACCCTCACTCACCCTCACTCACCCTCAACCCCTCACCCTCAATCCCTCACCCTCAATCCCTCACCCTCAATCCCTCACCCTCAATCCCTCACTCACCCCCACTCACCCTCACTCACACACCCTCACTCACCCTCACTCACCCTCACCCTCACTCACCCTCACCCTCACTCACCCTCACTCACCCTCACCCTCACTCACCCTCAACCCCTCACCCTCACTCACCCTCAACCCCTCACCCACCCTCAACCCCTCACCCTCACTCACCCTCAACCCCTCACCCTCAACGCCTCACTCACCCTCACTCACCCTCACCCTCAACCCCTCAGCCTCACCCTCACTCACCCTCAACCCCTCACCCTCACTCACCCTCACTCACCCTCAACCTCATGCTAAAGATTTACAAAAAAACCCATAAACAATTCTAAATGCACTAACTCTAATGCTGCGAGACCTATTGCATTTCTAATGCTTGTTTGCTCTGGTCAATGTTCGCTTGTGCTTTTTCCTGGCTTCCTGTATCTTAGGTTGGGATTTGCCTTTGACAGCCTCAATCAATAGGGATTTGGCATGTCTGCATGCAGATGTATACCAATCATGCTTACCCCTAGAGCTACGGGATGCCATGTTCCTCCCCTCACACCCCTTTTTTAGGAATATATTCCCTATGGACCTAAGAGTGTTTTCAAAAATAGATGTCGCCCTTCCTGTTACCTGGGTTGGATCAATGGTATCCAGTTCCATTTGAGAAGTCGCAAGTAGTTTGTTTATTGTTTTAAGTTTGACTAAATCAGTGGAGATTTTATTCCACTTTAAACGTCTCCCCCAGGTAGAAACAGAAGTTTTGTAAGGATGTTTAGGGGGGTTTTCAGCTGGTTCATTGGGCCAAAGGTTTGTTAACGATAGAGAAAGCAAATTGTGATTGCTTTCTACTGTGGGTAAGACTACCATATCTTTAACTAGTCCCAATAGCTTGAGATCTAACAAGATGTAATCGATCCTCGAGGTATGATTGACTCTATTATATGTATCAGCACCCGGGAGATCCGATGGTGTGCGGCCATTTGCAGCTCTTAGACCAAACTCCAATGTAAGAGCATTTAACTGGATCGCACTATGGGACCATCTTTTGATCGGGGGAATAGTTAGGGCTGGAATGCCCCTTCTGATGTCATCCTCACCCAAATCCAGAATGTCATCTGATGAGAGTGGCTCATAGGTACAATTAAAGTCTCCCGCAACTAAGGTTTGAGCACCCTTAGTGTTTTCTCTTAGTTCTGTTTCAAGGATGGTTACAATCGGGGACATAGACCCATGTTTAGTGCCTCTAACATAAATATTGAACAAATCAAGTGTTGGCCCCCTGCACGAACCTTTTAGAGATAGTCCTAAGATATCTGGACAATTAATCTGCTTAGATTTTACGCAGCAATTGAGGGAGATGCTTACCCAGGTAAGCAAACCCCCCGAAGGGCGTCCCTTACCATTTTTATGTTTTTCCGCAGGCACAAAATATGTGACATAACCAACACGATGGAGTGGCTCTACGCTCCAGGTCTCCTGGAACAAGCAGATTTTATGCGCTTCCACCAAAGAGTTCCACTCGGGTGACCCCAATTTCCGGTGGATACCTGCTAGGTTCCAGCTAAGGATCGTTAGTGCACCCTTAGGATCATAGCTATTGTTATTGTTATTCCGGGGGTCCAGAGCTTCACTTGGAGGCATGGTCGCTGGAAAAGGTTTGGCCAGGGCATTACTAGACTCTAATGTGGGGATAGGGGGGGTGCATGCAGTTATAGTTTCCATTGGAATATTCCCTTCCATATCCAACCTCGGGTCCAATGGCGGAGTATTGGTTCCCTCAAATTTGAGTCAGTCCACCTCATCTAGTGTGCAGAACCTATTCCAGTGTGCGTACTGTGTTAGGAAAGGATCAAAATTGTGGATACCTTGCCAAGGGGATTGCCATTGTGGGAGCCTTTGTTGGGATACTTGCTGGTATCCTCTGCTCATGGGAATTCGATTTCTTGGTATTTGCCTTTGGTGTATAGTTGGATAAAATATGAAAGCTGTAGAGGGTGGATCTGTGTATTAGTTCCAGAAGAGGGTGCATTGCATATATATTCCACCGCAGCCATGTCTCTAAAATTAACAGTTATTACATCCCCTGCTATAGGGGATAATACTTCTGCCTATCCATTCCCCTCGTCTGACCGTTAGTATTTCTCCAGAAATATTAGGGGGTAAGGGTCTGTTTAGCTGTAGCCATTGAACACATTTATTCTTTAGTTCAGTTTCTGTTTCCTTTTTTCCCTCCCTCATGGATGGCACACCGGTTAGTACAAGCACGAAGGGAAGGGCTTCAGGCGGAAGATTAATTGTCCTAAAGCGTGTCAATTTTGCCTTCTCTGCTTGGTTGTTTATTTGTGTAGTGTCTGTGATTGTACTTTTCTTGGGATGTTGGCCAGTTTTATCAGCTAGGGGTATAGCATTTCACAATCCAAGACCTTGCTGCGATTGGGCCTGTAGGGTGGGAGTAGGTGCACTAGGGTTCGAGGGCGCGAGGACTTTCTTCCCAGTCATAGTGTTAACTTGTATTGCATCCTTTGGTTTATTACCTAGGGGTTAAATAGCTGTTGTGACCTTATCATTTGAAGTGTTATTAACCGTGCCCCCTTGTGTTGCCCCTTTGTTTAATAAACCCTCATTTGCAACTTGCCTGGTAGGACCCATCCCTTTGTTGTTTATTAGGGACGTCAATCTGTCAATTTTTGTCATGAGTGGTTTAATATGGGCTATGATCGTATCTTCAAGGTCTGCCTTGAGGTCAGCTACCATATTTGTTACCCAGCAAGGTATTCCTGATGTCGAATTGGGGATTGGAGCAACTAAATTGTGGTTTGTCAAAGTGTTCGGTCCCCTTTTTTTTCCCTTTTCTTATGTGCGGAGGCATCACTAGTTTTTTTTGCCATTAAGCTGCTTGAGTTTGAGTTCAACCTCTCCCCATCCCGTAAAGTACTCAAGTTAGTCTGAGAGATTTCTATATCCCCTATTAGCTCAGTCGGGGCCTGGGCACAAGGGAGCTCAGCAAAGGAAGAGGTGACACCAAGGCTTAAGTCTAAATCATCAGTGGCATCTATGGTGGTTACCAGAGGATTAGTGGCTACATCTTGCGAGTCAAGGGCAAGTATTGTCGGTGGTAGGGACATCCTCCTTTCTGTGTTGGCTATTGCAGTTGAGACTGCCCCTATGGTCTGCTGCAACATTATATCAATTGCAGTGAGTGTAGGGACAGATTGAGGGGCAGCCGCCTTCAATTTAGAGTTTGACCTTAGATTGGGCATCCTGGTCGTTTTGGTGACCTTTCTCATGTTGCTCAAGATCAAAAAAAGGAATGGATTGCCCCTGGAAATTAGGTGATCTTTAGTTGATGCTGAGGATGGACCGGCCACATACAGTAGATAATGATTTGGATGTCAAATGGCTTCAGGTAAATACCTTCTTTGTTGTAGAGGTGCAGTTAGGGGGGTGGCCCAGCTCAGCCTCTTCTAGCCTCTGAGGGCCGTAGAGGGCCCGCCCTTTGCCCGGGCTTCGCCCGGTGCTCCCGCGACGCGGGTGTGGAGGCTTGTTTTTAAGCGCCGCCTGGCGCGCTGGTTCTCTGTCACCCTTCCGGTCCCGGTGCAAGGGCAGCTGGGAGCTGTGGTTTCGCACCCTCTCGCTCTCCCTCACTCGGCGGCTGCTGATGGTCTGCAGCGGCGGAGGGGGAGCGGAAAGCGCACACAGGTCCGGTGTCGAGATTCAAGTTCTGCAGGGCAGTGCAGCAATACGGTGAGTCCAAGGAAAGATATAGCCAGAATGCGTCCCTCGCTCCACCGATGTGGAGGCTTGTTCTTAAGCGCCGCCTGGCACGCTGGTTCTCTGTCACCCTTCCGGTCCCGGTGCAAGGGCAGCTGGGAGATGTGGTTTGGCGCCCTCTCGCTCTCCCTCACTCGGCGGCTGCTGATGGTCTGCAGCGGCGGAGGGGGAGCGGAAAGCGCACACAGGTCCGGGGTCGAGATTCAAGTTCTGCAGGGCAGTGCAGCAATACGGTGAGTCCAAGGAAAGATATGGCCAGAATGCGTCCCTCGCTCCACAGATGTGGAGGCTTGTTCTTAAGCACCACCTGGCGCGCTGGTTCTCTGTCACCCTTCCGGTCCCGGTGCAAGGGCAGCTGGGAGATGTGGTTTCGCGCCCTCTCGCTCTCCCTCACTCAGCGGCTGCTGATGGTCTGCAGCGGCGGAGGGGGAGCAGAAAGCGCACACAGGTCCGGGGTCGAGATTCAAGTTCTGCAGGGCAGTGCAGCAATACGGTGAGTCCAAGGAAAGATATGGCCAGAATGCGTCCCTCACTCCACCGATGTGGAGGCTTGTTCTTAAGCGCCGCCTGGCGCGCTGGTTCTCTGTCACCCTTCCGGTCCCGGTGCAAGGGCAGCTGGGAGATGGGGTTTCGCACCCTCTCGCTCTCCCTCACTCGGCGGCTGCTGATGGTCTGCAGCGGCGGAGGGGGAGCGGAAAGCGCACACAGGTCCTGGGTCTAGATTCAAGTTCTGCAGGGCAGTGCAGCAATACGGTGAGTCCAAGGAAAGATATGGCCAGAATGCGTCATAATCAGTTCTGTCCCAAGTTATACCACCTGGTATAGGAACGTCTGTGATGTTCACTAACGACAAGTCTCTTTGTTCACGATGAGATGATTTGTGTGGTTTGAGGAGTAAGTTGATGTTCTTACTTACTGTGTCCTTTTTAACATATCTTCCAGTTATTACTATTCCCAAGGTAAATACAAGAGTTAAACAAAGTAGAAGAAACAGTACACCCAACACAATCCAAAGTTCAATCCATGGTGAAACCAGATAAGTCTTTTCCAATTGATGCAAAAGGTCTGTTGCTAGTTTTTTAAAAGTTCTCTTTTCTGGCGTTGTTTCAGGTTCACTGGGATCCTCGGAAAACATATCAAAGTTAATGAAATAGGCAGCGGCAGTTCTGTCAATTGTAGGAATTGCATCAGGATTCGTGGAAATCGCTGGAACCCCTTGATCACTTGTCATATTTGTATAGTCAGATGCTATTTCATTGTAGACAGGTGTTTCTTGACAAACTGTTATTTGGGTCTCAAGAGGTACAAGTTCCATTGCTTTATTGCATAGTCCTTTTTTTCGCTCTGCAGATTTCTCAAAGGTGATGAGTCTCTCAGTTTGATCCTCTTGGATAGTAGCCAGATTCGGGCATCTGCTACATATGGAGTCCACTTGGCCTACTACTTATGATCGGCCACATGATGTAGTTTGACCAGGTCGATGGACACAAACCTGTTCTCCTTTTTAACAGCAAGGGGCGTTAGTAAAACTGTTCTTGATCCGTGGACTGCTAGGACAGGTACTGGTTGCCTGGAAGAAGGCCCAAATTCCTTCTTGTCCGTGATCTTTTCTCTGACTAGATCCCCAATCTTTGGAATCCAGGCAGGCCTTGCTGGGACGGGAGGTTTCTCTTCAGTGGTCGTTGGCTTCAGTAACACGTTGCTTTGGCTTTTCCTTATTTCATTTAAGTCCTGCAAAACCGCCAAACGATCTTTGATATTAAAGGGTTTTTGTTCTACCACTGAAATGTGACAATCGAGTTCCTCAACAATCATTCTAGTTCCAAAAAGGATTTCATATGGAGTGATTCCCCCTAGAGAACTTCTTGACAGATTGTTAAGACTACGTTGGACACCTATTAGATGTTTGACTGACCCACCACCCGAGCCTAATACCCTAGCTGTTATAGATTGCTTTATGTCCCGGTTTTTTCTTTCCAATACCGAAATTCCCTCAGGGTGGAATGGACTAGAATACAGCAATACAACGCCCAGATTGGCCATGGCCTCCTTGTAAGCTTTTGAGCTAAATGCAGAACCCTGGTCAGAATGTAGCGTGCTGACTGCGCATGTGCCGATAAAGACTCGCAAATCTTTCATAACAGTTTGAGCGTCAGCCGAGCGCTTAGACCACATCTAAATGAATATGTCCTAATAGTTGTGGGACCGCATTGGTCCATTGGGAAGTCTGCATGTAGATAGTCTAATGCTGTCTAACAATGGTGTCTGTACTGGGCTGGCTACACTGTAGTCAGGTATCTGGCGGTGATCTCTGCTGCGATCTCAGTTGTAGTTTTGGCAGTTAATTACAAACGTGTGAATGTGACCATTCATCCCTAGCCACCAGTACGTCTCTTTTAATTCTAGTATAGATTCAAAGATCCCCTGATGTATCAGACCCTCTCCCAAATGTGCTTTGTGTAACACGACAACCTGCTGAATCTCTTGAAACACAGAATGGGTTTGTCTGGAAGTGTATTTAACTGGTTTGCCTCTTTTCTCCAAAACAGATCCCAAAGTTTCAAGGTCAACCAATCCTGTCCTTCTCCTCGGCTGTCACTTTGGGAGTTCCTCAAAGCTCCTCCCTCTCTCCCACCCTATTCAACCGTTTCATGGAACCCCTCACTGATCTTCTCAAGCCTCTCCAAGATACACTTCCACATGTATGCTGACGAACCCAAATTTACATCAAAATTCACTCTCTGGAAGACATCAAATCACTGAACTCCACACTACAAAAAACCCAAATCTGGCTGGCCGAAAACCACTTGAAACTTAACTCCCTCAAAACGGAATTCCTTGTAATCGCTCCCCCCAAAAAAACTTAAACTATCACGGACTGGATGGAGCACCTAACAGCTCTCAATGGACAACCACTCATAGTCGACTCAGCAAAATCTCTATGGGGTAACGCTGGTCAATAACCTCAAGATGCTGAAACACATCAGTGCCTCAACAAAGGGAGCCAACTTCCACCTAAAGATCCAGTGAAAACTAAAGGCCTATCTGCCCGCCTTCGATTTCAAAACAGGAGTTCAAGCCTTAGTTATCCCCCGCTTGGAATACGGAGCAAGAACCTTATGAGGACTCCCAAGGTCATCGACAGCCCCGCTAAGAGCCACGATCAACTCTGCTGCGAGACTCATCACAGGTTCAGAGAGAAACGCCCACAAATCCCCAGACCTGAGAGCCCTCAACTGGCTACCATTTGAAGCCAGAATTCATTTAAAAATCGCTTGTATGACACACAAGGCTCTCAACCACAACTCCCCACAATACCTAGCTAAGAAACTGGTGCTCTCAGCGGGCAGCAAAGCTTCCAGGAGTGCCAAGACTCTTCTCGTACAACCTCAACAATTTGCCAAGAAAAAAATGTATAACCAGTCCTTATCCGGTATGGCTTCAAGGATATGGAACGCTCTGCCCAGTGAAACTAGAATGAACCCTTCCTCTGCTTCCTTCAAAAGAGAAGTGAAAGCTATCCTCATGGCCCAATCCACGTGAATTCTGTGTTCTATTCATTATACTATATTACTTGCTTCTCTTCGCTTACATTCGTTCCGTTTATCTTTGCTGTTTTGCACTAGCCTCGCACAGCCTTTTCTTGTTCTAGATGTATGTATTACTTACTTATTTCGTGGTTCACTATATCGTAATATATGCTGTATATATTTCTACTTGTCATGTAAAGCACTCTGATACTCACAACAGTCTTGTTCGCGCTATATAAAACCTTAAAAATAAAATAAATAAATAAAAGCTACTCTACGTTTCCTGTTTGGAATTACTTTATCCCCCACTCCAGGAATTCAAGCAAAAGGAACAGAGTTTGTATCAATTATGTATGAGTATTTGAGTGGATAGTTTTGAGGTAACACTGCACCGTTGCCTTTGCTTGTGGCATTGACAGCTAGCATTATTTTGCCGTCTATTTTAGTTTTTGAATGAGTGATTGCAGCTACGGAAGCCGTTTGCACAGCTGCCTTCGCGGCTTCAACAGCTAATGTATTCCCTGCAACCTGAACACCATTACGTTGATGACTCAGTGTATGTATCACGTGAGTCTTTTGTAGTTCTTGGGGTAACTGAACTACCTGTTCCCAAACCAACTTATGCTTAATTGTGCCACCTTTTGCATCTTTGAAACCGTTTTGAACCCAGTTCTGCAAGTATTCATTGTAAGATTGTACCCAGTAATAGAAATCGCACACTATGAGTGTGGGGAATTCGCGATCAGTATTTTCAAGGAACATCTTGAATGCTTGTAGGTCAGCTCACTGAGCTGTACAATCTCCTAGAGATTGAGTTTTAGTGTCCATAGGTCGGAATTTGCCATCTCGCCAGCGACCTTTAATGATCGTGCATGCAGCACTATAATCTTGTTTACCCCCAATAGCGGGCTGTGCTGATCCGTCAGTATAAATGATACATTCATACTGTTCTAGAGGCAGAATATCAGTAGGCAGAGGACATTCTTGTTCATCTTGTAGAAATTATTGTGTTTTTAAATAGGGGTCAAAAACGTAATTAACGTCTGCTGCAGCAAGAGAATGAACCCATTGTATCCATCTTGGATAAAAGGCTTTAGCATTTGGAATGCTCGCCTTTGTTACTGCCTCTAAGGCAGGTACAGGAGTAACGACCATTACGTGCTTACCCTGTGCGAGGGCTCTCTCTTTTGCTACTGCAGTTTGAACCGCTGTCAGAACTTTTTCTGTAGAAGTGAATTTCATTTCTGCTTGTGTGTACAGATGTGATTAATAAGCTATTGGTACTTTTTCTCCTTCAAAGTTGCGTGCGTTTACGCGAGTTTGTACGTGTGTTATTGCCAACGAGTTTGTACGTGTGTTGAATGCAACATTTCTGTGTGTTTTTGAGTCCAATTAATTGTTTTAAAATCAGGTTTGATTAATTCGTAGAGAGGTTTAACCCTTTCTGTGTTATTTAGAATGTAAGTTCTTCCGAAATTTAGGAAACCTAGAATCGACTGTAAGTTTTTCAGCATTTTTGGAGGTTGGAGCAGCACACATTTCTCTAGAAAGTTTGCTGCCAGGCTTTTGCCTTCAATTGATAACTCATATCCTAGAAAAAGGATGTTTAAGGGGTCAATTCTCGATGTCTTGAAATTTAATTTGTACCCTTCAGAGGCGAAGCCCAATATAATATTATGGTGTTCACCCTGTTCAAGTGCCTGTCCAAGTCATCGTCTGTAAGATAGATGTCATTGACATATGATAGACATGACAACTTTGTTTTCCAAGAATAAGAAACATATCTCTAAAGTGGCGGAAACAATAGATAAGTACTTCATTCAGTCAATCCTGCATGCTTCGTTTCAACAGAGTTTGTAGAGAAATAGACAGACGGGCATTTTCAATAAAAAGGTTTTTTGAACAGTCTTCTTTCTCATACAAGAAAAGTGAACTGCTACAATTGTTAAGCAGACTGCAAAGTATAATGTGTACAGTGAGAATAGTATTATAAAATAATACTGTAAGAGCATTGTATGGTTTCTAAGCAATTTAAAAATACATACATAAATACACAGGCCAAAACACTCAACTGGTGCTTCTGAAATACGCCAACTTCAATGTACCTAACCTAAGTCTAGTACGAGGGAAGAAGTAAGTATTGTGTAGCTAGGTTTAGTTTTCTTTGCCAAGAATCTATCCAAGATTTCTCTAGGTTCTAATCAGCTCCATACCTTAGTTAGAATGAAGGAGGTCTGGTATCTCTGTCTCGGGACTCGATTTCCCAACACCCCGCAAGGGGAGCTTGGAAACACTGGAGCTGGATTCTCAGCAGGAGAAGAGATAGCTTCCTGATTAGCGCGTCAGCTGGAGGGTCGGCTTCCGTCAGCACTTGCTGTAGCGAGCTCCGTCGGGCAAGTAGATAGTCAAACTGCCCCGAACCACTGTGTCTCGCTAGAGCAAGTGGAGGTATATTTACACCTTGAAGGTGTCTAGGAATGCCATAGTTTGACATAAAGTCGGGCATAATAACGTCAGGAAAGAACCCCTAGGAAATAGTTGTTCTTTGCAAAGTACATGAGTTTTTGGACAAATCAATATTCTAGCAAGGGGAAGTTCCCTAACTGCTTAAGCCGATTTTCCAAGAAATCGTTTTGACGTTTGGTATGAGTGAAAGTAGCCATGCCTGTATTTGGTCTGAATGGGGTATGTCTAAATAAGGACTTGATTTCTATGCCTATATAAGGGCAATGTGAATTGTACCTATATAAGGGCATGAATCAGGAAAATTCACTTGGACCCTAAAATGCCACACAACACACACTCCACTTTATTATGTATGACATTACTAAGTTCTAAACACACAATAAAAACATATCTAAACATGATGCTTTAAAACCCACCCAAAATACATAAAAATGCATTGGCTGTACATGAAAAAGAGCATTTGTGCTGTATGCATTTCAAAGCAATGTTTCATTCAAAGCACATATTTTTGACATTTGAAAATGCTATCCGAATGAATCACGAAAATACATTTATGAAATGGCTCTTCAATACAGAAAAAAAGTCGAGCAGATTATATGAACTGTTTGTATGAGGACAAGGTCAATTATTGTCTCTTTGAAGTCTATCAAAGAAATCTAGTTCTCTATGAATAGTTCTACTTCAAGCAGATTACTTGGTGCCAAAAAATGAAAAAATAAGAATTTGGAAAAACAAAAATTAATCATAGGAAAAATAAAGTCCCAAAGTTAGAACTTTGTTTTGAAAAATGAAGGTCGAATTCAGAGTCTCTCAGAACACTGCGTGCCAAATCAAAAGTCAGCGTTAGGGCTTGGAGAAAACATCAAGTCTTCTAAGTCTGTAAAGAATTTGTCTACCATTGTAGGTGAAAGTTGGATTACCTCGTTCAGCAGATTAACCGCACATAGATGTGAACCATCACCGTCAGCGTCAGTCGCATTTACAATTTTCGAAGTAGATGGTACCTGTGCGCCTGTTATTCCTCGTACCTCACTATTAGCATGTTGCGTCTGTGAGATCTCAATGAATACCGTCATCAGGATTGGTAGCCGCAGGAGACAACACAGTGCATGAGCCGTTACTGGTCCAAGTATCAACTTCCATTGGCATGACTGATGGGAGTGTCAGACAGATGTCTAGCACGCATTCCTCTCCACATAGCAGGCATCATAGAACAGGTAAGATGCAATCTTGCCATATTGGTCTGAATGCTAGAAACCATGTGGTATTCAATTCTCTTAAGTTAATCTCAACATTTGGATTATGCGCTCACGACACCTCATCGCCAGAAGAGTATTCTCCAAGGTGATCTGAGCGTCGTTGGTGAGTTGGCTTGCCATATCGGAGCAGAAGGAGCAAAAATAGTATCTCTGCTGCGAACCCCAAAACGAGAGGCAGTCTGCCAAACACAGAGTACACGAAGTTTGGAAATATGCCTAGGACTGCTTGAAAAGGTGCTAACAGTCCCAAAAAAACTGTCTTAAATACATGAACAATACCACTCATATCAGACATGTTTAAGATATGACCTAACATTTCCGAGAAATGTTTAGGGCAGTTTGTTGTTAAAAGGGCATGTATCTCTGCAGAAGTCCTTGCAACTTGCAGATTATACGTCTCTTTGGCTGAAGTCAGTGGCACTGTTTTCTAAAAGAATGGCTTTCAGTCTGCTTAAAGTATCAATTCGTATAGAAGAGATGTTCAGTGAAGGCCATAATGGCGACTCCACGTCTGTCTTTGTTTTAGGAAACAATACTTGCATATAGCAAGTGACCCTGGCTGACACAGTTACGAGATAGGCTATTCCTGGCAACATGCCGCAGCAGCTGTGATCATTCAACACAATATAACTTCCATTAGAAAGTTGCCTAAAAATTGGATCAATCACCGCAGCTGGTGAACCTTGCAGGTGGCAGGATAAGTTATTTGTGGAACCATCGCAGGCCCTTTGTAAATTAATATCCCGACATATGAGTGAACCGCTTAGTGCTTTTTTCAATTTGTACCACTAAGAAGCACTACTTTCCCCCACTCCAACATTTGTGTATATAAGGTAAATCCAAGGATGTCTTGATGTATTCTTTACTCAAAATTTCATATAGGCCTGCTGGTATATGTTTTAAGCAATACTGAAAATGGAAAATCGTCATAGGCAGAGTGATTGTACCGTGTATTATCCATTCTGTCACTGGTTTCTCAGAAACAGTTAATGGCAATCTTTCCAGTTTTTCAAAGCTCAGCACCATATAGTCTGCTCCCCTCTGTGCCAGTGGGATTTGTTTATATGTAAGGTAAAATTCAGAAAACAATGACGTGGTGTTGATTAGACACCAAGGCACATAGCCTGAACAAAGGTTTTGCAATGTCCAGCCCAGTAGCATTATAGAACGCAATTGTGATTGACCATGTTGCAACATGACCAAGTCCTGTTCCATTATTTCTATGGCAGAGGATAGTATGCAGTCCAAAGAATATAAACTGGATGACAGAGTCATTAACCCATTGTCAACTACAGAGAGAGATTTCTCTGAGATAATACGATCAATTTCTCGTATACCTTCTGCAGTCTCTGCTTGCGTAATCTTCCATGCTTCATTATAGGCAGCATAGATACCGGCGTATATGAAATGTTTATGACGCGGTTTAGTAGGTCCTTGTAGGAGGTCCCTTATATCAACGCCATCCTAAAGTAAAGATAAGTGTTGTTTTACTTTCTTTATTGTAGATTTGTTTAGCCACTCAAGGCGCAGTTTCCCCACACTGTATGATGTTACTATGTGGAGAAGTGTGTCTCAATGGTTAGAACGGCAGACCCTGATGCAGAGGTCTGGCCCGGGACCAGGGTTCAATTCCCGCCTCGCCGGGTCTTGGGCTCAATTTCATCGGACCTGATAATTCTCGCCTCAGTGCCAATTCTAATCATGGGTCCCACTCTGCAACTCTGGGCAATAGCTTGCTTAATCTCCACAACGGCCCCAACAGTGCTGGGATGCCTGGCTTCACCTTGGGGGTGCCCAGGAGTGGACATTTCACAGGGAAAAGCCATGAAGGGTTCCACAGCGGTTTGCGTTACAGCGCCAGGACACCCAAGGGTATTAGTGCGCTTTACAAGTACAAATTACAATTACATTTACTATCCCTGGATGTTGTCTCTGGATATATCTTGGATCTGGCCTTGTGTGAATGTGAACCCTTGTGTATTTTTCAGGAATCTGTCTTGATAGTTGTTTGTGTCTGTGGGCCAGATTAACCATTTGTATCCAAGTAGGATCTGTTCTGTTTTGAAGAAAAATAGTTTGTATGTCGACCACCCCTTATGTAGTGTTTTTACTATCAGGTGTCGGCGTAGGTATGGACGGATTGTTTAAATCTTTTATCTTGGCTAACCCAAGACAAGATGTCTGTTGAACAGTGCCATTCAAAACAATATTTGCTTAGTATTAGTCAGCATACTTTTCATTCCTGTCTTATTAACATTTTTAAAGTAAAATGTTTCTGGATTTGAAACATTAAAACATGAAAAGTACGGAAATTTGTTATAAAATGTCTTTGAGCTACTCTTTGGGGACATAGGGACAATATTCCCATTGGTTATAAGTTAACACATTTCTAGGATTTGCAGATTTATGCAAGAACTGATGATCAGAGTGATTATTACAATACATTTGTTTGTAATCCGATGAACCTATAAGTATTCATGAATCGTAAATTTTGCAGACATTTCAAAGTCTGACATCATATTATTAACAGTCTCATAGTCCAAATCATCAGAAAAGGTACTAGATGAAACAAAGTCACTCAAGGAAACCTTGAATTGGTGTGGAATCTTCAACAGCTCTGCAGGACCAAGGATGTCATAATCAGTTCTCTCCCAAGCTATACCACCTGGTATAGGAACGACTGTGATGTTCACTAACGACAAGTCTCATTGTTCATGATGAGATGATTTGTGTGGTTTGAGGAGTAAGTTGATGTTCTTACTTACTGTGTCCTTTTTAACATATCTTCCAGTTATTACTATTCCCAAGGTAAATATAAGAGTCAAACAAAGTAGAAGAAACAGTACACCCAACACAATCCAAAGTTCAATCCATGGTGAAACCAGATAAGTCTTTTCCAATTGATGCAAAAGGTCTGTTGCTAGTTCTTTAAAAGTTCTCTTTACTGGCGTTGTTTCAGGTTCACTGGGATCCTCGGAAAACGTATCAAAGTTAATGAAATAGGCAGAGGCAGTTCTGTCAATTGTAGGAATTGCATCAGGATTCGTGGAAATCGCTGGAACCCCTTGATCACTTGTCATATTTGTATAGTTAGATGCTATTTCATTGTAGACAGGTGTTTCTTGACAAACTGTTATTTGGGTCTCAAGAGGTACAAGTTCCATTGCTTTATTGCATAGTCCTTTTTTTCGCTCTGCAGATTTCTCAAAGGTGATGAGTCTCTCAGTTTGAACCTCTTGGATAGTAGCCAGATTCGGGCATCTGCTACATCTGGAGTCCACTTGGCCTACTACTTATAATCGGCCACATGATGTAGTTTGACCAGGTTGATGGACACAAACCTGTTCTCCTTTTTAACAGCAAGGGGCATTAGTAAAACTGTTCTTGATTCGTGGACTACTAGGACAGCTACTGGTTGCCTGTAAGAAGGCCCAAATTCCTTCTTGTCCGTGATCTTTTCTCTGACTAGATCCCCAATCTTTGAAATCCAGGCAGGCCTTGCTGGGACGGGTGGCTTCTCTTCAGTGGTCGTTGGCTTCAGTAACACGTTGCTTTGGCTATTCCTTATTTCATTTAAGTCCTGCAAAACCGCCAAACGATCTTTGATATTAAAGGGTTTTTGTTCTACCACTGAAGTGTGACAATCGAGGTCCTCAACAATCATTCTAGTTCCAAAAAGGATTTCATATGGAGTGATTCCCCCTAGAGAACTTCTTGACAGATTGTTAAGACTACGTTGGACACCTATTAGATGTTTGACCCACCCGTCACCCGAGCCTAATACCCTAGCTGTTATAGATTGCTTTATGTCCCGGTTTTTTCTTTCCACTACCGAAATTCCCTCAGTGTGGAATGGACTAGAATAGAGCAATACAACGCCCAGATTGGCCATGGCCTCCTTGTAAGCTTTTGAGCTAAATGCAGAACCCTGGTCAGAATGTAGCGTGCCGACTGCGTATGTGCCGATAAAGACTCACAAATCTTTCATAACAGTTTGAGCGTCAGCCGAGCGCCGAGACCAAATGAATCTGTCCTAATAGTTGTGGGACCGTATTCGTCCATTGGGAAGTCTTCATGTAGATAGTCTAATGCTGTCTAACAATGGTGTCTGTACTGGGCTGGCTACACTGTAGTCAGGTATCTTGCAGTGATCTCTGCTGCGATCTCAGTTGCAGTTTTGGCAGTTAATTACAAACGTGTGAATGTGATCATTCATCCCTGGCCACCAGTACGTCTCTTTTAATTCTAGTATAGATTCAATGATCCCCTGTTGTATCAGACCCTCTCCCAAATGTGCTTTGTGTAACACGACAACCTGCTGAATCTCTTGAAACACAGAATGGGTTTGTCTGGAAGTGTATTTAACTGGTTTGCCTCTTTTCTCCAAAACAGATCCCAAAGATTCAAGGTCAACTAATCCCTGTCCTTCTCCTCGGCTGTCACTTTGGGAGTTCCTCAAGGCTCCTCCCTCTCTCCCACCCTATTCAACCGTTTCATGGAACCCCTCACTGATCTTCTCAAGCCTCTCCAAGATACACTTCCACATGTATGCTGACGAACCCAAATTTACATCAAAATTCACTCTCTGGAAGACATCAAATCACTCAACTCCACACTACAAAAAACCCAAATCTGGCTGGACGAAAACCACTTGAAATTTAACTCCCTCAAAACGAAATTCCTTGTAATTGCTCCCCCCCAAAAAACTTAAACTATCACAGACTGGATGGAGCACCTAACAGCTCTCAATGGACAACCGCTCATAGTCGACTCAGCAAAATCTCTAGGGGTAACGCTGGTCAATAACCTCAAGATGCTGAAACACATCAGCGCCTCAACAAAGGGAGCCAACTTCCACCTAAAGACCCAGTGAAAACTAAAGCCCTATCTGCCCGCCTTCGATTTCAAAACAGGAGTTCAAGCCTTAGTTATCCCCCGCTTGGAATACGGAGCAAGAACCTTATGAGAACTCCCAAGGTCATCGACAGCCCCGCTAAGAGCCACAATCAACTCTGCTGCGAGACTCATCACAGGTTCAGAGAGAAACGCCACATATCCCCAGACCTGAGAGCCCTCAACTGGCTAGCGTTTGAAGCCAGAATTCATTTAAAAATCGCTTGTATGACACACAAGGCTCTCAACCACAACGCCACACAATACCTAGCTCAGAAACTGGTGCTCTCAGCGGGCAGCAAAGCTTCCAGGAGTGCCAAGGCTCTTCTCGTACAACCTCAACAATTTGCCAAGAAAAAAATATATAACCAGTCCTTATCCGGTATGGCTTCAAGGATATGGAACGCTCTGCCCAGTGAAACTAGAATGAACCCTTCCTCTGCTTCCTTCAAAAGAGAAGTGAAAGCTATCCTCATGGCTCAATCCATGTGAATTCTATGTTCTATTCATTATACTGTATTACTTGCTTCTATTCGCTTCTATTCGTCCTGCTTATCTTTGCTGTTTTGCACTAGCCTCACACAGCCTTCTCTTGTTCTAGATGTATGTATTACTTACTTATTTCGTGGTTCACTATATCGTAATATATACTGTATATATTTCTACTTGTCATGTAAGGCGCTCTGATACTCGCAAGAATCTTGTTTGCGCTATATAAAACCTTAAAAATAAAATAAATAAATAAAAGCTACTCTACGTTTGCTGTTTGGATTTACTTTATCCCCCACTCCAGGAATTCAAGCAAAAGGAACAGAGTTTGCATCAATTATTATTTTTTTTTTTTGTAAGACGTTTATTAATATTCCATAGAGCAATACATATAGCTTAGCCTACAACCCTTAGGGCTGGCCGCAACTTTAGGATGCATGTGAAGGACAAAGAGGTGCGAGAGACAAGTATACATTCCCACATCAGCGACCAAAAGATGTAGGTCATTAACAGTATCCTTCGCGTTATAGGCGCTCCTATGTACATTGTGTCTTTGAAGGACGTCTTGTTTTATTAAGTATAAGAAAAATATTTCAACTCTGTAAACTGGACGATTCTCATCGGTGTGTCTCACATTGTCGGCCGTGTTACCAAAGAACATTTCAGCATCCGTGTTTCCGAAACCCATAAAAATCACGGGTAGACCTTAGCTGCGTGTCAATAGTGTAGAGGTATCTGATACTCGTGTGCGGCCTACCCTCGCCACGAGGTACTCCATCCATTAAGGACGGCAGAGCCCCACGGTTCGTCCCTGCATTGTGTGATGTTTCACATGGATAGCTTTATAGTCTGTCAGTGAGCTGGAGAGACATGGCCCATGTCAGTCCTCGTGTCCGATTTGGTGTTTGAGTGTGCCTCCTGGATTATGCTTAAGAGGGGAAAAAAAAAGGATAAAGGGAACTATGTATGGGAGGCAAGAGTCCAGAACAGTTAAACGGGGGGGGTTTATATGGGAGAGGGGGGGTGGGGAGGGAGAGTGTGCTTAAGGGAGTGACGCCGTGAAGGGGGGCCAGGAAGATATTGTAACAGGCCTTTTGTTGTTGCGTCTGTAAGTGGATAGCTATCCGGTCCTCCGGATAGCGTGTCGGACGTGTTGAGGAAATATAAATTTTGGTCTAGTTGTGTTCCCTAGCGTGTACCCCACCGTCTCCATGTACGAGTTAAAGTGCATGTAACTTCCCTCCTGTGCCAGCTATGAAGACGCAAATACATTTTCGTCCAACGTTAACATGTCCTCTTTCAGACCCACCCTGAATGGGTTGGATAGTCCGTTCCTAAGTATACTATGCCAACGTCTTTTTGTAGTGTACTCTACATGTTTTTTCAGCCCTGGCAAAGTAGGCCCAGAATATCTGCCATCGAGCCTTTTTCTTCCTCCTGACTCTGAAAGCCTCAGCCCAGGCTGCCTCTGTACCCGTGAACTCTGCCTTACTTCTAGCGCGGCCCACCGCGCTCAGCTCAGCCTGCTGCCTGCCAAGATTGACTACAACCTTCGAGTTATCTGTTCCGCTCCTCGAAAATACATTCCTGCCTACTAGCTTCAGTAAACATCCCACTCCGCTGCAGAGCCAAAGGGCCGGCCTGTCTCCGTGCAAGTAATTCATAGCTTCTGTTACCATGCTCCCATGGAAGGCCCATGCCCCCACGCTTCTCATGCAGACACTCAGGCGCTTATACACGCACTCACAGTCAGTATAGAATAGCTTCTGCCCCAGAGACCTTTCCGCCCAGATAGCTCAGTTCCTAAACACCAGATATCAGATATGATAGAAGCACAAGTTGATCTGACATGCCAGACTTCTGTCTCTTTCCATCAGTGCAAATGTCAAGCCCCCTGCACCCTCCAGTTTCACGTCAATCACACGTCATGCAGCTGCGCGCGCATCCAAGCCTCTGATTTCTGCTGACATTGCAACTTTCTGCTTAGTGTCACCCCTTTGTGACACCTATCTGTGACGTTTCTAGCACACACCTTCAGTTATGCCTAGTCCACGCCTTCTGATTACGCACTAGTACCACGTGGATGCTGTTATCTTGTCTACTCTCAGCTGTTACGCCTACTCTCTTACTTCCTATGATGTAAATTAAGTATATAAGCTATGTATGGTTAATAAAACATTGCTCTATCCCTTCTTCCACCCCTGTGGAGGGAAGAACATGATATGCTGGTCTTGACCATTCCTTTTTAAGGAATAAAACCCCTAAGAACTCTAACACCACGGACTCTGTCTTCTTTCTTTCCGATTGAGTTATTATTGATTAAGTACTTACCTGCATAGAAATTACGACGGTAAATTATATATTTACATCATTTTGGCGCCCGAATAGGGACCCCTCCCCCACCTCACGCGCCGGTTGGTGCGTTGTAAGCTCTGTCCCCTGCCATCAGTTAGAAGGAAACTACGCGTACCGGCAGGATTTCCTGTATCTCCCTCTGGCCCACGGAGGTGACGAAGATTACGATCAGTACCCAGACGAGGCGGTGAGGAGTGCGGAGGATCCCGACCAGAGCCTAGCCGAAAGAAGCAAGGTCCGAGGTGTCAAGAGGCCCACCAGTTTTCCGAAGTTTTCCGAGGTTTTCCGAAGTTTTTCCGAAGTTTTCCGAAGTGTCGAGTCCAGTCGAGTTTTCCGAGGCCTTCTGTTTCCGTGCTTCCCGGTGAGTACCATTGCTGGGACGTATCTAGACGGGTTTGGGTACACAAGTCCGGTCTGCACTGTTTTTAGACAGCGTATCTGTACTGTTTAGCAGTACATCCGTTCTGCACCGCTTTAGCAGTGTATCTGTGCTGTTTAGCAGTACATCTGATATAGGGGGTAGTCACATATGTTTCAAAATGTCTTTTCATGTGATTAATGTCGTGGTATGAGTGTGACTGTTTCCTAATGTGCATTAATGTGTTCTTGTATAACTAGCTGCATTCAGTATTAAGTAGCAAGGATCGAGCGTTCAGTACCGAGTAAACAAGATGCCGTTTTTCAACAAGTTAAAGCAGATAGGAACTAGGAAAGGGATACTAGAGGAAGAAATTCCTATCCCCCCTAGGGACACCCCAGGTAACTTTATGTACCATAAGCATGGCATAGATGCCATATTATATCTCGATTTATGGGCTGACTATACTAAACACCTAGACGAAAGACACAGATGGCCCGTTACCGGAACATGGGATGCCGAGTGCATCATGAAGGTAGAGGAAGCACTATGGAAAAAGAAAGCCAGACAATCTCAGAAAGACGCCATAGAGTTTTGGCGTAAGGAATCACATAAGCGTGCTGAAAGAGCACTACGTAGAGAAGACAGACTTAAAGAATCAGAGAAAGCCCAAGAAAACGAACTAGTTATCGAGGGGATCCGAGTAAAATCAGAACAAATAGACCGCGCACGAAATAATCTCGTAAACGGTATGTATCTCGCGGCCGAGGGTTCACCTGAGGCCATTTCAGAAATACCGAAAGACCTGCCGCCACCATTGGTTCCAACTAAAGTAACTCATAAGACCACTAAAGACATATTCCTGAATTCCTATCTAGAGGATGTAGCACCCGCTTACACCAACCTGCCTGTTCGCGCCCTGCCTACCGACGGGGACGGGGGTGGTAACGTGCCCCAAAATCATATTCTGCCAGTATCACGACAGGTCTCCCCTGTTCCACCAGCTCCACCACTTCCCGTACCTAAAGTTGATCTACCGAAACCACTTCCACCTGATCCTACTAAAAGACAAATTCAAGTTCAGGTACAGACTCCACAAAGAAATAATGCTCAAGCTTCCGCCTTAGGGGGTGCGACCGGGGGGCTTCACACCCCGCCACCGACACGCAGGTTACCGCTCGGGGACTTGCAAAATCCTTTTTCGTTCAAATCACCCCGTCTTGACATGTTTAAAGAAAACATTTCAGTTTGCAGATATGATCCAGTACCCGGCAAAGACGATATAATGGTGATGGCATCACTACGGTTAAGATCTGCTACTGATTTCCTGCTGTGCTATGCAGGAATGAAGGAGCGACTAGATAGAATATATGAGTTTATTCAGACTGGGAAGGACCCCGACAGTATTAAGGATGCCATGGAGCATCAGAAAGTTGACGTTCAAGCACAGATACTACGTTTTTTCATAAACTGCCTAATAAGAGAACGAGATAGGCCTGGGACCGATCAGAGCGAATTAGATGCACTAAACAAGTGGGGTCAAAATATATCTGAAGGAAAACACGACAAGGGGACTTGCATAGCCAGTATGTACAAGAAAATTAGAAAAGCAGTGATAGAAATACACCAAAAAGAGAAAGAAAAGGCTTCCTCCGAGGGGGAAGAAGAACATGAAGTACCAGAAGAAACTGTAGACACTATAGCATATGTAGGTAAAGGAAATTACCTTAGGAAAGGCATCCGTCCAGAAAGCAAGAGAGTTCTCTTCTGTGCCTTAACAAACCCGAATTCTGCTGAACATCAGTTCCAGGAAACTGATAAAAGGCTTCGAGATCGAGTAGGGTACCATGTACTCAATTCTATGGATGAGCAAGAACTAGCCCGGTCAGCCATATCATGGGCTGAAAATCCAGACATATATAATGATGACACTGTAGCGCAGACATTTCTGAACCTCTCCCCAGACGAGCAGAAATTAGCAGGTGTATACATGATCCAGCACCTCCTTACAAAGTACAGAAATCAGCATACTGACCCAGGTCCCTTACCCGAAATATTAGAAGCATTACTCATGGATAGATGGAGAGGTTGAAGTACCAAATTAATTCAAATGATTCTAGAACAACGCCATAGATATGACACTTTCATAAGCTCCGAATATGCTCCCGCCCCGCCCCCAGAAAGGAAAATGTATCATACGGAACGTCGGCATGGCATTGAAAGTCAGAACCCCTTACGAGAAGTACATCCAGTTATGGGTGAAGATCGTACCTTGAAACGCGTGTATGTACACACGCCACTGACTAAGTTAGAACTGTTAGAAATGAAGAAACTAGTACCCTGCCATGATAAAGATCCTGCAGGCTTTCACAGAGAGCTTAAAGATATGTTACTGATGGGAGATTATACGTATGACGATATCATGAAAATGTTAAAAGTATTACTGCCCACGGGCATCTACGAGAAATTAAAGGAAAAAGAATGGGAGGTGGGAGACACAAAGATTGCATGGGCAGAAATAGAAGATGAAGAGAACAAACGGGTCCCAGGGGTAGGCCTTGGGGAGAAAACTAAAGCACTGCCAGGTCTGATAGTACAGGTTCTGCCAAGATTATTGACAACTAGAAAAGAAGACTGGGATGCAATCTCAGCATGTAAACAGAAACCCGACGAAGATACTAGTGACTTCTATTCAAGATTCGAGAAATGTTTCATTATTAATAGTGGTCTTAAACCAAGTAGCGAGTCGTACCCGCATCTTTTTGTATCCAAGTTAGTTGAGAATTCCCTGTTAGCAGTTAAGAATCGTGTATACAAGGTTGAGAGTACATGGCAAGCAAATACGCCGTCACAGATGTTACAAATGTTACAATACCATCAGAACAGAATTAGAGAAGAACAGGATCAGGAACAAAAACGTATGAAAGACACGAAAATGAAAATGTTAGTAGCCCAGTCGGTCCATACCGACGGGAATAGAAAGGGTACGACCCAGACAGGTCACGCCGCAGCTCCCGTTAAAGGGACATGCAACTATTGCAAGCAGCCAGGTCACTACGTACATGAATGCCCAGTTCTGAAACATAACATAGCGACAGGTAAAACTAAAGAAAGACCGCATCCGCCTAGACAAGACCACAACCAGCATCAGTTTTCACAAAATATGCAGCCCATGCAGAATACACAGCCTACGCATGCTTCTTCACCTACAACACAGACAGTAGCGGTATCACAGCCGCAGCCCATTGCCGCAACTCAGCAGGTTTCACAGCAGATGTACCAGTATGCCCAGTCCGCTTACCCCGATTATCCACGATATACATGAAACAGCCTAGAGAGGGAGTTTGGCTTGCCTCTTATTGAGATTCCTGTAGATCAAGAGGGTCCTTATGTACACAGTCAAGTATTGGGAAAAGACAGAAAGTTTTTAATTGACACAGGGGCAAGCCGCACAACAATCAGTCATAATGAAGTCCCAGGGGCACCCCTCTCAGGCTCACAGAATGTTTCCCTTGGTTTTTCAGGACAGCCCATTATAAATGAAGTATCTGAACCAGTCCCCCTGGCTGTGGGTCCATTATCACGTGTTACAGACTTGTTACTTACGAAATCATGTCCAGAAAATCTGTTAGGAATTAAAACATTGAAGGCTCTAGGAGCCATAATTTGCTGTTCTCCGGAGGGAGTTAGACTCTTTCTGCGGGATTTCAAGGGTCATTATATGTTGCGTGAGTTTGATGTCAGATTGAAAAATGTACCAGACCACCTGTGGGCAAAAGGCCCAACTGATGTAGGTTGTATGCACATTACCCCATACCGTGTTACACTCAAAGAAGGTGTAGTTCTACCACGAATCAGACAATACAAATTACCACCCGATGCTGTAATGGCTTTACTGGAAATCATTGAAGAGCTCATTACCCAGGGAGTGGTCGTAGAGACCGACTCCAATATCTGTAATTCACCCATCATTCCGATTCTTAAACGTACTGATCCCAATGCACCGCCAGTATATCGGCTGGTGATTGATCTCAGAGAACTGAACAAATGCATTATTCCACAGTACCCTGTGGTTCCCGACATCTCATCCTTATTGACTGCTATTGATTCAGAAGCAACGTTCTTTACTGTAATTGACCTCAAGAACGCCTTCTTCAGCGTACCTATTGATCCAGAGAGCCAATATCTCTTCGGATTCAGTTTAAATGGACGCAGTTTCAAATTTTCACGCGCACCTCAAGGATTCACAGAAAGCCCCAGCATCTATAGCCAAGCACTGAAACGACAACTTGATTGTATCACAATGCCAGTTAACACCGCTTTACTGCAATACGTTGATGATCTGCTGATCACCGCACGAAGTGAGCCCGAATTGAACAAGCATCACTGACAGTTTTACATTTTCTGGCAGACAAGGGACACAAGGTGTCTCCTTCGAAGCTACAATTCTGTGTTCAGCAAGTTGTGTACTTGGGTCACTTGCTGTCCAAAGTGGGGAGACAGCTCACTCCCGATCGCATTCAGTTAATTGCAAATATGCCACAACCCCAGACACAAAAAGAAGTGCGGGCCTTCATAGGCCTCACCTCGTACTGCAGACAATGGATTCCTCAGTATGCATTTCTAGCTAAACCACTCATTCAGTTAACCACGCAGGAGGCAGCGACTTCGACTGTCCTTCCTTGGACTCAGGAACATACACAAGCCTTTGAGGAATTAAAGAAAGCATTATGTCAAGCACCAGTTTTAGCGACACCATGTTACAGCAAACCGTTTACACTTTTTGTTACAGAACGTGATGGTACAGCATTGTCTGTCCTCACTCAAGACCAAGCAGGTTCACATAAGCCTTGCGCTTATTTTTCAAGTACATTGGATTCAGTAGCCCAGGCACTCCCTGCGTGCTTGAAGTCAGTAGCAGCAACAGCATTAGCAATCAGACAGAGCGATTCAATTGTTTTAGGCCATCAGTTAACAGTACAAGTTCCACATTCTGTGGAGGTTCTTTTAAACAGAACCCAGACTCAACACTTGACTATAGCACGACTGACAGGTTATGAATTAACGTTATTCCAGCCACACATAGAAATCAGACGCTGCAGCATTCTGAACCCCGCAACACTGTTACCTACAATTATGACAGATCCAGCCCCGCATGATTGTATAGAAATCATTAATGCAGTAACAAAGCCCCGACGAGATTTAACAGATGTCCCACTGACAAATCCAGACCTGACACTTTATGTGGACGGTTCATGCATGAGAACGAGTACAGGAGAGTTAGTGGCCGCATATGCAGTGACCACTGAAACTGAAGTCAAAGAAACACATCGTATTGACACACTGTCTGCTCAAGCAGCAGAGCTCATCGCTCTGACCCGAGCCTGTATACTAGCCAAGAACAGAAATGTTAACATATACACTGATTCCCGTTATGCGTTCGGAGTCGTACACGACTTCGGAATGTTATGGCAAGAACGAGGTTTCTTGACCTCTCATGGTGCCAAGATACAACACGGTCCCCTCATTCAAGCACTGTTAGAAGCAATACATCTGCCCTCAGGCATATCAGTCATGAAGTGTGAGGCACATACTAAAGTTACAGATTCTGTTTCCCAGGGTAACGACCTGGCAGACCAGACAGCAAAACATACAGCATTGACTCACACTCAGACAACTGACACGACAAAGACAATAGGACCGACAAATTGTATGACCGTTAGGGATCCCGCACTAGATGTTATCGATATTCAGACACATGCTACCCCAGATGAAATAAAGAAATGGATTGAACTAGGAGGGATCCAGACAGATCAAGGTTGGATGACGAAGGGAAAATCTACATGGTTTCTCCCTGACTCTATGGTTCAAGTCATAATTAATACAGCACATAGTCCAGCACATCTAGGAGAAAAAGCAATGTTAGACAGTTTACAGAATCTCTGGAGCAATAAACACTTACGAGCAGCAGCAAAACAGAAAGTGCGTACTTGCATGATCTGTTGTCAGTTCAATCCAGGTAAAAGCGTCCCTGTAGAGCAAGGTGGATTTCATCCTCCCGATCATCCTTTTGAAGTCCTCCAGATGGATTATATCCAGATGGACCGTTGTCGAGGATTTAAATATGTCCTCGTAGTTGTTTGTGCACTATCCCGTTGGACCGAAGCCTACCCAGTCCCAGATTACACTGCTCCGACCACTGCCAAGCAGCTGGTTCGTGAATTCTTCCCACGGTACGGCATGCCTCGTGTCGTGTACTCAGATAACGGCCAGCCATTCTCGTCCGAATTAATGAAACAGGTTTCCTTGCTGCTAGGATATCAATGGAAATTCCATTGTGTCCGACATCCCGAAGCCGCAGGCCTTGTAGAAAGGCATAATCAGACACTAAAGACACGTCTTGCTAAAATATGTCAAGAGAAAGGGGTCGACTGGATAGTCGCCCTGCCAGTGGCACTGTTCTATATGAGAATGGTTGCCCATTCGAGATCAGGACTATCCCCGTACGAAGTGGTCTTTGGTAGACCACCGAATATGTGGGGGACGCCCATTCCTAAGAAAATTACTGATGTTGATTGCAATATGTTGACAGATTACCTTGCCTCCTTGATGTCTGCACTCCAATCATGTCGTTCACAGGTTGCCGCAGCCTTCCCTGACAACACTGATGTAAAGCCGCATGATGTCCGTCCAGGTGACCTGATTCTCATAGGGAACTTCGACAGGAAAAGTCCGCTGGAGCCCCGCTGGAAATCGCCGAAGACCGTTCTACTTACTACGAGGACAGCGGTGAAAGTTGAGGGCCGAAAGGGGTGGATCCACATGAGCCATGTTAAATTATGCAATGGACTGAAATCCGACCCAGGCTCGTCCACCCCTTCCAAAGACTGTATCGAGCCCAGTGACTTTGAAGTTTCCAAACGAGAGAAAACTCCCCAAGAGGAGTACAGACTCAAGCTTCGATCTAGCAAGTCAGACAGTTTAATTGTTTAAGTCCTCCCCTAGGTGAATCGGTTAAATAGTTTCTGACATGTATCCCCTAGATCGAGATAGAGAGAGAGAGAGAGAATTCAAGAAACGTACATACTGCAAATCACTGCGTAGTCACTGTATAGTGACATTGTTAATCATGTTTTTTCTAAGTATTCTGATAATTGTTGCAAGCGTACTTCTTCCAATATATTGCCCTATTTTCAAGCGTGAACAATCTGCTTACAACGTTTCTGCTGAACACTCTTTTAGCGAGTTACCTCCACATGAACTTTCTTACAGACTTGCGCTGCGCAACAACACATTCATTAGTATGTTACACCACTCCCATCAGACTAATAACGCTACAAACTGCTGGATATGTGGCCGACTCCCTCCCTACCAGAATTACAAGGGAGCTCTGCCCCTCTTTCCGTACCCGTTCACTCACAACGGCTCCTGTGGTGCATGGTTCAAAATAATTAATTCCTTAGATTCTGATATTGCTGTCCTCGACGGGAGCTGGGTTTGGGGAAACCTGAACTTAGTCCTGCTCGACGTCTGTTACCCTGATAAGGAGGGACTCCCTATTAGAATAGGAACTGATCTAGAAAATGAAGTATATGGATTGAGTAATTACACAGTTAACCTTATGATTCTTACTGTTGAATCCGAAGCTGCACCAGTCCTGCCCGCTATGCCAGTATTACCAGTCACTGGTGAATTATGTGTCAGAAAGAAAGGTTCAGTACACTTAGGTCATAGTAAATGTACTACTGTGGTCGAATTCAGTGATCATGGTAAATCATCCTTTAAAGTTACCCGTCATTCCTATTTTGTTTGTGGTCATACCGCATACATACGTCTGCCTCCAGATTGGGATGGTACCTGTTATATTGCATTCCTTCTGCAACCTGTTTTTCTAGCCCCTCCTGATTACCACAGAAACACAAATCTAGTAAAGAATAGACTCCGAAGAGATCTCCCGCTTGTCGACTATACAGAAACGGCATGGGAACAATACACCGATTTTAATAAAGGATTCTTTTTCTTTTTAGGCCCCGTCCAAAACAGTAAATTGATACGTAGATTAACTAGAACTCTTGAAGCTGTAGTACATGAAACTGCCTCCGCCTTAGGTAACCTAACAGAGGAGCAATCTGCCATGCGGGTTGTTGTCCTTCAGAATCGTCTTGTTATTGACGTCATCTTGGCAGATAGAGGTGGAGCCTGTAAGGTTATCGGGTCAAGTTGCTGTGTTTTCATTCCACAAAATGCGCCATCTGTATATCAAGCTATTACACGTCTGCATAAAATTGCAAATCAAATACATCAGAATCCAGGCACCTGGACTTGGTCCGGTTGGTTCTGGACAACGTTAACTGCTTGGGGATGGAAGATCCTATCCTTCCTAGGCTTTGGCCTTGTCATAGTATTCAGCTGCTGCCTGTGCCTACAGTGTGGGCCGGCGATATGTGGACTATGTGCCACTTCATGCATTGAACATTCCAGTTTTCTCTCAAACAGACAACGGAAGAGAGACGAACAAATTATGTTACAAGAACAAACTGATCAATTTATGATGATCGATATATCATGAAGGGTCCGTAGGGAACAAGGAGGGAATGAGGAAATATAAATTTTGGTCTAGTTGTGTTCCCTAGCGTGTACCCCACCGTCTCCATGTACGAGTTAAAGTGCATGTAACTTCCCTCCTGTGCCAGCTATGAAGACGCAAATACATTTTCGTCCAACGTTAACATGTCCTCTTTCAGACCCACCCTGAATGGGTTGGATAGTCCGTTCCTAAGTATACTATGCCAACGTCTTTTTGTAGTGTACTCTACATGTTTTTTCAGCCCTGGCAAAGTAGGCCCAGAATATCTGCCATCGAGCCTTTTTCTTCCTCCTGACTCTGAAAGCCTCAGCCCAGGCTGCCTCTGTACCCGTGAACTCTGCCTTACTTCTAGCGCGGCCCACCGCGCTCAGCTCAGCCTGCTGCCTGCCAAGATTGACTACAACCTTCGAGTTATCTGTTCCGCTCCTCGAAAATACATTCCTGCCTACTAGCTTCAGTAAACATCCCCCTCCGCTGCAGAGCCAAAGGGTCGGCCTGTCTCCGTGCAAGTAATTCATAGCTTCTGTTACCATGCTCCCATGGAAGGCCCATGCCCCCACGCTTCTCATGCAGACACTCAGCGACTTATACACGCACTCACAGTCAGTATAGAATAGCTTCTGCCCCAGAGACCTTTCCGCCCAGATAGCTCAGTTCCTAAACACCAGATATCAGATATGATAGAAGCACAAGTTGATCTGACATGCCAGACTTCTGTCTCTTTCCGTCAGTGCAAATGTCAAGCCCCCTGCACCCTCCAGTTTCACGTCAATCACACGTCATGCAGCTGCGCGCGCATCCAAGCCTCTGATTTCTGCTGACATTGCAACTTTCTGCTTAGTGTCACCCCTTTGTGACACCTATCTGTGACGTTTCTAGCACACACCTTCAGTTATGCCTAGTCCACGCCTTCTGATTACGCACTAGTACCACGTGGATGCTGTTATCTTGTCTACTCTCAGCTGTTACGCCTACTCTCTTACTTCCTATGATGTAAATTAAGTATATAAGCTATGTATGGTTAATAAAATATTGCTCTATCCCTTCTTCCACCCCTGTGGTGGGAAGAACATGATATCCTGGTCTTGACCATTCCTTTTTAAGGAATAAAACCCCTAAGAACTCTAACACCACAGACTCTGTCTTCTTTCTTTCCGATTGAGTTATTATTGATTAAGTACTTACCTGCATAGAAATTACGACGGTAAATTATATATTTACATCAGTGTGGTGTGTGTATTTGTCAGTTGTCAGGGCGGCTGGGGGGGTGGCAGTCCCCACTGGTCTAGAAGTGCCACATAGCCAGCGCTCCGAATGTGCGATTGTCACGGGGGGGAGCACTATCTGTGTACCTGACGTCCCCTCATCTATCCCATCTGTTTCATCTCGCTTGCGGCGATCCCTATATGAATTCTCTGGTCGCGCCTTCTTTCTGGAGGGATCTCACGAAACCATCCCAGAGCTGGGCAATTGGAAACTGCCTCAAGCCCGCTATCTCCTCTTGATGTAAAGCCACGCTTTCTACTCTAGCCCAATTAGTGAAGGAAGCACACCAGTATTTAGCGATTGGTGGCTCTCTCTTTTTCCAGTGTTTGGTGAGTAACTGCTTGGCTGTGATGAGGCCTAGATCCCATAACCTGGCGTGTATCTTGTTTAGCTTATTCCATTTATATAATCCTAGAATGCAAGCCTCCCAAGTGTGTGGCAGCCCTGTACCAGTGCTGCGCGTTAGGAGAGATGTCACCTCCCCCCAATATGTGTCCAGAGAGGGGCAATTCCAGAGCATGTGCAAAATGTCCGCGCCCATCAGGTCGCATCTGGGACAGGCAGCGGTGTTGGTCATGAAGTATTTGTTAATTCTGTCTGGTGACAAGTACGCCTGGTGCATTATGTAAAATTGAATGGTTCGGAAGCGGGAGTTGCGCGGGATGTTCATAGGGCAGGCTAGGATCATGGTCCACTCCTTATCCGTCCAATCCCTCCCCCGGTGGGCCGCCCACTTGTCCCGTATCGGCTGTGTGGACCGCTGTGTGTGTAGGAGGAGGGCCTGTGCCAGCCAGTGGATGATGTGGGAACCGTTGCCCATCACATGTAAGTACTGCATTGCGTGGTGCATCTGCGGTTCTTCCCGAACATCTCCCCAGGAGTCCGTGTATGTCCTCAGTATAGACGCATGGGTCAGGAACTGCCCTGCCGGCAGACCCGTGCCCTCCGCCAGCTCCTCAAATGGGAGCATAGCCCCGTCCGCGTAAAGGTCGCCCATAGTCTCCACTCCAGCCGCCGTCCAGCTCTCTAGAATGCGCGTTGTCACTGTTCCGCCTCTCCTGGGTGTGCCCAGCAGAGGAATCGCAGGGGCATATGGCCTGACTTCCCGGGTCAGCTTCAAACTGCGGAGGAAACATTTGCGGGCCACAGCTACATGTAGAGGCAGTGGGCGTGGTCCCTTAGTCAAGGGATGGAACAATGTGCATATCTGTGTGTGTGTCCATATGTATGTAGAGGTGGCTGTGTCATCTAAGTGCGTGCCGCTCAGCCAGTGTGTCACCCATTGCAGCTGTGCCGCCAGATAGTACAGCTCCATATAAGGAACTGCCAGCCCACCCTCTGCTGTTGGGGAGTAGAGTTTCGTCAGGGCCACCCGGGGGCGCCCGGTATTCCAGATCAGGTTGCGGACCATCGATTCTAGGTCCCGGAATATTTTTGCGGGGACATATAACGGGATGTTGGCGAAGTGATAGAGCAGCCTAGGCAATGCTATCATTTTGGATAAAGCAATCCTACTCGGCACATTTAGTGGCAGTGTCTTCCAGAATGCCATCTGGGCTCGTAAAGAGGACATGGCGCGCCCCAGGTTACCCTCCAGTATGTTCTCCGCGTCTCTATATATGTGCACTCCAAGATATTTAAAGGTGGTAGGATACCAGGTTAGCCTGACACCTCCAAGGTTCACGTCGCACTCCCGCGTGTCCGGGCTGAATGAATACACTCCGGACTTTGCCCAATTGACCTTAAGCCCCGATACTGTTTCGAATGTCCGGAAAATATCCGACAGTTCGTCCGGCATGGCAGTAAGGTCTCGCACGTACAGAAGCAAGTCGTCCGCGTAGAGCGAAACTATATGTATACCATCAGCCAGCGGGATTCCCCATCCCGCCCCCTGTGTCCGCAGCAGCGCTGCCAGGGGCTCAATAGCCAGAGAGAAGAGTAGGGGCGACAGTGGGCAACACTGTCGGGTGCCTCTGCACACCCGCACCGCCTCTGAGAGTAACCTGCCCGTTCGCACTCTGACACTAGGCCGTTGATAGATTAGGTCAACCATCTCCTCGAACGCGTCTCCAAGGCCAAATCTGTCTAGTACTGCCGCCAGATAGGGCCACTCTACAGAGTCGAAGGCCTTCTCGAGGTCTAGGACCAGACATCCCGATCTCGGCCAGTGTGACACGGCGGCCTCCTGTATACGGAAGAGACGGCGAATATTGCGTGAGGTGCTCCTTGCCGGTACGAAATCATTTTGGTCAGCATGAACCAGGGTTGGGACCTCTATAGCTAGGCGTCGGGCCAGCAGTGAGGTGAAAATGTTGTAGTCGGTGTTCAACATAGCCAAAGGCCTGTAGGAGCCCATGTTCGTTCCGTCCCTGCCTGGCTTCAGAAGTGAAACCAGGTTGGCCTCATTAAGCGTAGCTGGAAGTGTCGAGTCTTCTATCGCGGCATTATACACTTTGAGCAGTTCCAGGATCAGCGTGTCTGAACAGGTTTTAAAAAATTCGGCAGGCAGGCCATCCGGACCCGGTGATTTGCCATTGGATAGGGCGAAGATGGCCTCGCGCATCTCCTCCTGTGTGAAAGGCGCCCCCAAGTCTCCCCGCTGTGCGTCTGTAAGGGATGGTAGTGGGATATTCGCAAGGTAGCCCGCTATGGTCACCGACGAAACCCTCTGTTGCGACCTGTATAGGGCCTGGTAGTGTTGCACAAAGGCCTGATGTATTTTACTCTGAGTGTACACTACCTTCCCCATGGTCGTCTGGATGGCGGATACCGGCTCAGTACGGCTCTTCTGTCTTACCAGCCAGGCCAGCAGTCTCCTGGGTTTGTCGCTGTATTGGTGTGTTCGCGCCGAATGGGCCGCATAGTTGATGTGACGCAATCGTTCCAGTAGCTTCATATGTTCCGCACGGGCCTCACCCAGCCTCTCGTCTGTCCCCTCCACCGCCTCCTGTTCCAGGCGGAGCAAGTTAGCCTCCACCCGGCGCAGGTCGGCCTCTAGTTGTTTCTGTATACCGCCCTGTGTGCCCAAGCAGTGACCCCGCACCACAACTTTGAAGGCATCCCACTCGATCTGCGGGGAGGACGCCGTGCCCGAGTTGTAAGTAAAATAACATGCCACGCAGGCCTGCAGGGAGTCCCGGAAGGGGGCGTCCAGTAGTAGGGCCGGCTGTAGACGCCACGTGGGGATGGGCGGGTGTGGGCGCTCCCAAGCTATATGCAGCGTGTGTGGGTTGTGGTCAGAATGTGTTCGGCCAAGGTATTGTGAGTCCGCTATGTGTGGCAACAGTTCCGAGGACACCATGTATCTGTCTAGGCGGACATGTAGCGTGTGTGCCCCTGAGTAGTAAGAGTATATTTTAGTGTTAGGGTTATGTGCGCGCCAAGCATCTTTTAAGTCCCATTGTGCCGCCCACTGGGTGAGTGCCCTTATGGCTCCTAGAGACGTAGCATAGGGCCTAGGCGGGGCCGAGCGGTCCAGTGAGGGATCCAGCACCGTATTGTAGTCCCCCCCAGAACCTAGGGGACTCCGTGCCAGGGCGCCAGCTTCTCCAAGACGCGTGCCAGGAAGCCCCCCTGTTCCGTGTTTGGAGAGTATATGGACGCCAGTACTATAGGTTGCCCATCAATGCGGCCCCTCACTAACACATATCTTCCCTCTGGGTCAGTTTGTACATCAGTCATTGCAAAGTGGGTACCTGGCTTCACCCACATTAGCGCTCCACGGGCGAACGAGGAGTACTCAGTAGCATACAGTTGCCCCCTCCACCTACGGCGCAGTGCGACCACCTCCACCTTGTTCATGTGTGTTTCTTGCAGGAGTGCAATTTGTACCTGGTGTCTTTTCAAGTATGAGTATATTTGATAACGGCGCGCTGGTGTGTGCATACCTCTAATATTCCAGGTACATATTTTGATCATGGTCATCGTATATTAGTATGCGCCCCTCCCCCGCGTCCATAAATATCAGTCCAGCACCGGTCCACTGCATCTCTACTTCCGACTCTCCCACGACCACCCTCCCCATTACACTCATCAAAATTCAGGAAGACATTAAAAAAGGGAAGAAGAACATGTAACAGCAAAAACCAACTGTGGGGGAACTCCCCTAAAATACCAAAAGGGCAGTAGCGAAACGGGCCACCGTCCATACTCTCAAAAGAAGAGGGACAACTTTTCAAGTCTGGGGGGATCGTGTGCTAATCACAGTCCTGACGGTTCAAATAGGTATACGATGAGGAAGATCAGAGCCCTTCCCTGGGCCATATGGGATAGTGTACATGCAGCCAAAGTCAGTGCGCCAGAACTTGGCGTCGCCAGCCCCATGGGGGGGTCCACCCTCTCGGCCAGTCACAGTAGGGGGTGCGGAGTGACGGGGTACGTGTCCCCCACCCTGATGGTGGTAGTGTTCCATTCGCCATGGTCTGTGATCAAAAAAGGGGGGTGGAGGGGGATCGCGGGCCATCAAACCACCCCATCTCATCTTGTTTTTACTAATGTCTGCTGACCCTCCATCAACTCAGTTCGAGAAAGTCATAAGGTGGGAGGACTGCTGCGGCCCCTCGGTTAGTTAGTGATGCAAGGGAGGGGGTACCGCAAACATGGGGGGTGAGAAGGGGGAAATACGGCAATACTGTTCCATCACCATCTTACCTTCTCAAGGGTTATGCGTCTGGCAGAAGTACTCACTGTGTGAAGGTCGATTCATCTACTGTCTGGGCTTTGGGAGCCAACCCGTCAGACGACCAACATGCAGCATGTCCGACGGTCCCATCACTCACTGCCCCATCCCCGTCATTGCAACAGGGTCCGTGATCTGTGTGTAATCGCCATCAGTGGAGCATGTCCGCCGTCTGCGGCGTGACTTCTGGTAGTTCCACAGACACCTGGGAGTCCGGTATCCCGTAAATGGCCTCATCATCGCTGGGGATCATCTGCAGGCCAGGGTCCAGGGTGACTTCCGATATGGGCGAATTGCTCAATTGGGAGATTCTTTGAAGCGCGTCCTGTTGTTCCCTAAGCATTTGATCTGCTGGCGGGGAGTGGCGTGATGCATCCTCCGGGCGCCGGGTATGCTGACCTCTATTCCCACGGCGGCGGCGCGGCCCGCGTGTGCGCGGCCTTGTCTCGTTGCCCTGCGCCTGCCTTGGCGTCGTATCCGTACCGCTGTCCAGCCATTCGCCGACCTCCTCCGGGGTATTAAAGAAGTAGGTCTTGTCCCGCGCCACCACTCTTAGTTTGGTAGGAAAGAGGAGGGAGTATTTCAAGCCTGCTTCTCGGAGTCTCCCCTTAACCTCCAAGAAATCGTGCCTTTGACGTTGCACTTGTACAGTGTAGTCTGGGAAGAACATTATATTGGCATTGTCTATACGGACTTCTCCAAGTCGTCTGGTTTCCCGCAGCACCGTGTCTCTGTCCCTATAGTTCAGAATCCTGAAGAGGAGCGGCCTCGGGTTCGTGCCCGTGGTGTGGGGTCTCGTTGGAACTCTGTGTGCCCTCTCCACCACGAAGTGTGGCGAAAGTGCATCCGCAGGTAGCAGTTCCCTGAGCCACTCCTCCACTCGTTGTGCAGGTCGGTTCCCTTCCCATTTTTCAGGGACCCCCACAAGTCTAATGTTATTGCGTCTCGCCCTTCCTTCCGCATCCTCGGCACGGTCTTCCAAGAAGTCCACTCTATTAAGGAGGTCCTGCACTTGTTTGTCCGTCTGGGTGACTTTGGGTTCAAGTTCTTTCACCACTCCTTCCAGGGTCTTGGTCCGGTCAGTTAGTTTCCTGTGGTCGTCTCACAGGTGGGTAAGATTGATCGCGACACTGTTCCATGCGCTCCATGGCTGCGAGCACGCTGTCTAACCTCGCAGCCACTTGATCGGCGGCCATCTTGTTCTGCGACTTGCCTGTTTTTCCCTTCGGCGGGGCTCCCCCTGTCCCAGTACGTGTCCTCATTCCGCCGGACATGTGCAGAGCTGCCCGGCCAGTGACACAGATTGTGTAGGAGAGGAGTGCTCCCGCGGCAGATGTGTGCACCAGGCAACGTCCCCCGAGCGGCCCGCTGGCGCCCCGCGCGCCTCCCCCGTCAGGCCGTCGTGCGGGTCAAATCGGCAACCTCCTCCAGCGGTGCACCGGTCGGGGGCCGTCAGCCAGGACCCTGCCTCTCTCCACCACAGGGCCACCCCCGTTGTCCCGCTCTCAATGTGGGCCTGGGCGGTATGCGGATCCCCCGCGTCCGCGCCAGAAAGGGCGCTGGAGTGAAGCAGGTATGTTCGTAGGCCACACGTGTGGGGCCAAGCACCTGGCCCAAGCCACCGCCTCTCGTGGTGTGTCTCGCCGGTCGGGCGGCAGTGTTCCCTGCTATAGGTCCGCGCAGGAGGCTTGTGCTGAGCGTGTTGATGTGGGCCCCTGGCGCAAGGATCAGCTGGCCCGCCAGCGGTGGCTGCGCGACAATCAGTTTGTACGGCTGGACTGCAGCGGCACAGGCAGAGGGAAGGGCCTCCAGCACCAGCAGCCGCCCGGCAGTTCCTCTACGTGGGTCTGGGGGTCCGCCCCAGGCGCTCCGTCGGTATTGTTCCCGGGATCACCGCTTCACCAAGCATGGGTGTTGGGAGGCCAGGCAGGCGCACTCCATGGTCTGGGCCCCTAGCCATCCAGGGGCTCCCCGAAGTCGTCGGCGGCCGCCAGGGAGGCCGCGCGTGTCAGGGTGGATGTCGCAGGCCGGGGCCTGTGCGCCAGTCTTAGGTTGCGTATCCCCGTGGCCCCTCCACCCATTGGGGAAGACTCAGTTCTCGCGGGAGAGCCACAGGTATGGCCGGTGCAGGTCGTGTTGGATCTCCGGCTGCAAGTCCGGGGTCGTGTCCTTACCAAGCGCGTCTCCGCGCAGCCAAGTAAGAGCGACTCACCTCCGGGCCATTAGCAGCATGGTGGCCGGAAGATTGTGGCTGGGCGTCCGCTCCGCCCCCAGACCGGGCCCCCAGCAGGCGTCCAGCAGCGTGATGGTGAGGGCTCCGGGCAGCCAGGGATCCCTCGCCTACCGGTGGCGGCCTCCGGGGGTCCGCCCCCACCCGGGTGGATGTCGCAGTTTGAGGCCTGTGTGGTAGGCCCGAGCCGCGGCCTCTCGTGTTCGCCTCGCCGGTCCGGAAGCTGCCGGTCCCGCAGGAGGGCCGCAGGAAAGGCCGGTGCGGGCTGCGCTGGGTCTCCACTCTCAAAGTTGGTCCAAGTGTCGAGTATCGCTCAGAGGAGGTCCGCCCAAAGTTTCGGGCGGCTGCGGGCAATTTTTGCGGAGAATCGGCCCAGGGAAGGGGAGCTCGGCTCGGAGCTCTACCCTAGTGCAACCTCCGCCATTGCGTGCGTAGCTACGCCCCCAGAGTTTGCATCAATTATGTATGAGTATTTGAGTGGATAGTTTTGAGGTAACACTGCACCGTAGCCTTTGCTTGTGGCATTGACAGCTAGCATTATTTTGCCGTCTATTTTAGTTTTTGAATGAGTGATTGCAGCTACGAAAGCCGTTTGCACAGCTGCATTCGCGGCTTCATCAGCTAATGAATTCCCTGCAACCTGAACACCATCACGTTGATGACTCAGTGTATGTATCACGTGAGTCTTTTGTAGTTCTTGTGATAACTGAACTACCTGTTCCCAAACCAACTTGTGCTTAATTGTGCCACCTTTTGCATCTGTGAAACGATTTTGAACCCAGTTCTGCAAGTATTCATTGTAAGATTGGACGCAGTAATAGAAATCGCACACTATGAGTGTGGGGAATTCGCGATCAGTATTTTCAAGCAACAGCTTGAATGCTTGTAGGTCAGCTCGCTGAGCTGTACAATCTCCAAGAGATTGAGTTTTAGTGTCCATAGGTCAAAATTTGCCATCTGGCCAGAGACCTTTAACGATCGTGCATGCAGCACTATAATCTTGTTTAGCCCCAATAGCGGGCTGTGCTGATCCGTCAGTATAAATGATACATTCATACTGTTCTTGAGGCAGAATATCAATAGGCAGAGGACTTCTTGTTCATATTGTAGAAATTCCTGTGTTTTTAAATAGGGGTCAAAAACGTATTCAACGTCTGTTGCAGCTAGAGAATGAACCCATTGTATCCATCTTGGATATAAGGCTTTAGCGTTTGGAATGCTCGCCTTTGTTACTGCCTCTAAGGCAGGTACAGGAGTAACGACCATTACGTGCTTACCCTGTGCAAGGGCTCTCTCTTTTGCTACTGCAGTTTGAACCGCTGTCAGAACTTTTTCTGTAGAAGTGAATTTCATTTCTGCTTGTGTGTACAGATGTGATTTATAAGCTATTGGTACTTTTTCTCCTTCAAAGTTGCGTGCGTTTACGCAAGTTTGTACGTGTGTTATTGCCAACGAGTTTCTACGTGTTGTTGAATGCAACATTTCTGTGTGTTTTTGAGTCCAATTAATTGTTTTAAAATCAGGTTTGATTATTTCGTAGAGAGGTTTAACCCTTTCTGTGTTATTTAGAATGTAAATGCTTCAGAAATTTAGAAAACCTAGAATCGACTGTACGTTTTTCAGCGTTTTTGGAGGTTGGAGCAGCACACATTTCTCTAGAAAGTTTGCTGCCAGGCTTTTGCCTTCACTTGATAACTCATATACTAGAAAAAGGATGTTTAAGGGGGCAATTCTCGATGTCTTGAAATTTAATTTGTACCCTTCAGAGGCGAAGCCCAATATTATGGTGTTCACCCTGTTCAAGTGCCTGTCCAAGTCATCGTCTGTAAGATAAATGTCATTGACATATGATAGAGCTTCGTCATCATATGTTTGTAGTAAATCGGTTACTCTGACTGAAAATAACCCTGGACTATTCTTGAATCCCAGTGGAAGACGACAGAAGTGACGCTGTGTCCCCATAATTGAGAAAGCGATCAAGTACCTGAGCCCCACGCTTTTCAACATATATGTGGCACCCCTGGCTAAAATCATGAGAATGTATGGATTCATCCCGATATCTTACGCGGATGATACGCAACTCCTCTTCCCCTTTAAGTTCTTTACCCCCGAGGTTAGGAACTCCTTCACCCAGGGCATGAAAGCAGTGGCCCACTGGATGTCTTCCAACTACCTGCAATGCAACGTTGGGAAGACAGAATTAATGTTGTTTGGTGAGGCAAAACTACTTTGGACTCTAGACTGGTGGCCATAAGATCTCGGACCAGTACCCAAGCCCAAACTCATAGTCAAGAACCTGGGAGTCCGACTAGATCAGGAACTCACTCTCAAACAACATGGCAACCAGGTGGTGGGAGCATGCTTCCATGTGATTGGCATGCTGTGTAAAATCTTCCCCTTATTACCAGATGCAACCAGGAGGACGCTGGTACAGGCTCTAGTCCTGAGTCGATTGGACTATTGTAATGGCCTGCTCCTGTCTGTCAACGAGGGAGTCACAAAAAGACTTCAGGTGGTCCAGAACACGGCTGCCCGCTTGGTTCTGAACGCCCCTCCTCGTACGCCTTCCAAACCTCTGCTGACAAAATTACATTGGTTATCTGTCAAACAGAGGGCCAAGTTCAAGGTATGCCGCACCATACATAAAAGCATTAATGGGATGGGTCCTGCATACCTGACCACCAAATTTGTCCCTTACATACCCTCCCGGACACTCAGGTCGAGCGAACAAGGCCTTCTGTGTGTACCTAGAGCAAAGAAGGCCAGACTTGGAACTAAAGCACTATCAGTAGCTGGACCCTCCCTTTGGAATAGTCTCCCTATATCTCTCAGGCTATGTGCAGAACACTTCCCTTTTAGAAAGATGCTGAAGATCTTCTTATTCCAACACTAGACTAGAATAGCTGCTCAAATAGTTCTTCCCCATAACCTATGTGGTAGGAGCCAAAGGCGCGGAGATCCTGCTCCGGGAGTCGAAGCCAGAGCGGTACAAACCTGCAAATAAATAAAATACCTACTTTCTGGTGCAATGTTTTGACAGAAGAAACCGTTTGAAATATCTAATGTGGTTTTATATTTTTTACGCACAATGTTATTCATTAGTGCTGCACTGTGTGCATTTTATATTGCAAAGGTTTTACAGCAAGAGTTTAAATGTCTGTAATCCAAAACTAGACGATATGAATTGTCTGGTTTGGAGACAGGAAACAAAGGATTGTTCATTGACGAGGTGCATGTTTCAATCACCCCGTGGTATTCAAGTTGATCTAAGATCTTCCTGACCTGTTTTTTAGCTTCTTGCTTAACTGGATACTGCCTTTGTGCAGTTGGTTGATTTTTCAATTGGATTTTATGGTGAGGAGAATCCTAATCCCATTCTACGTAATTTTTGTATAATGCTGGAGCCTGGGCCACTGCCCATTTTCTGGCATATATACATTTTTTATGAATTGGAATATGGTTGGAGAAGGCTGGCATAATTACTTCTTCGCCATGTGGACACTCCCTGACAAATTCAGGTGGCCAGTCTTGTTCAGCTAGAAGAATGTCATAACCCTGACAGAGCTTCTCCCAAAAGAGTGCTCTTATTTTTCTAGTTATGTCCCCCTCCATCCGGAGTGTTACTTCATATAACTTGTGTGGGACACTAGCCCTGGTATCAGCAGTTTCAACTTGGATGTACTCAATCAAGTCCACTATCTCCAGATGATCCTTCAAGATCTTGCGAGCTATGGTGACTTCTGCTTCACTGTCCAACATCGTTTGAGCCCATTCACCGTTCTTGAGTTGTGTTCTCAAGATACTCTGCATGTCTGATTTTTAGACCTGCTACCTTCTTTTTGGTGAATTGAGTTTTCTTATTTTTCTGAACATGTTGATCGCCTTTGGACTTCACATGTTCTTCCTTTTGTTCTGACCGGACTCTTCTTTCAAATTTCTGTGATGAAGTCTAAAAGGTACGAGAGGAAAGTGTATCAGTATCTTGATATCTATCAGGTTTTCTCAAATTATCCCTATTCCTGAGGTTATACCTCCTTTCAGAGGGCTCCTTTTGAAGAGACCTACCTCTGGATTGAGAACGCTTCTCTTTAGGAGTTTGTTTAGTGTTTTCCCACTTCTTTTTTGGAATAATAAAAGTGTTTTTAATAAAGACCTTTTCAGGACTTTCAGTCAGTTGGGGTTTCACTGGTTTACCACCCAAACTGTCTCTACCTAGTTCTACATAGGATTTTTCAATTATTCTGGCCAGTTCTTGTGGTTGCTCTTTTACATCAAATTCCCTTACCTTTTGGTGGATCGCCACGGATGCTGCTTCAGCTTTAATATTAGCTAATATTATTGTTGAGACCTGTTTGAAATCTTTGGGTAATTTCATACCTAAATTTAAAGCAGGCTCTGCCCCGTATTCATTTTGAATCTGTTTCAGGACGTCTGATATTACCGCCATAGAAGGAACACCATGTGCTTAGTGTAGATTGCAGCAAAGTCTGTACCCTAAGTGTCACAGTCCTCCAGGTGTGGCGCGATCCCCATTGGTAAACATATTGTTAGAAGTCTGTGTTTCTCATGAGGTGTACTATCAGGAAATACCACCTCTATTTGAGTAATCTTTTGAGCTATCCAGAATGGAATTTGTTCCCTTTTTGCAGGTAATTTACCAATGACTGATTGTAAAGTCTGTGGTGTGATTTTATTTGTGTTCCCCTAGTGAGGGGTGTGTTGTGGAATCCTTATAGGAGGTTGGATTGTTAGAGTCCGCATGACATATTGAACCAATTGTCTATGGATTTTGATTAGTTCTTTTACTTGAACTAATAGTTGTGCATCTGACTTTTCCTCAATTGCAGGATGTGGTGTATAGCTGGATAATACCGGCCATGTTGCTCCTGGTCTACCTAGTGGACCGAGCCTGGTAATGTGATTTATATGTTTTAGGGCGCCTTTAAACCAGAGCGCATGCTCTTGGTAAGTTAGTTGAATTTCAATATCCTCGAAAGGAACGTATTCTGTTGGAGGTTCCTCTTCTTTGTAGAAGTGAAACACATGTGATACTGGATTGCTTCAGGGAAGATAATGCATATAGAATACCTCTATCTGACGATATTCGTATGCCTCAATTACAAAAATGACCCTATGTGAGAAGTTGGCCTGATAGGTGATGTTTCCAATTCTGGAACCACCTGATATCAGACCAAACAATCCCTTATGGTGTCTGGTTGTAAGTCAACCTTGTTAGACAAGCTATCCTAGGGGTAGCATGGACTAAGCAGCCTAAAGGCTTAACTTAAGAGGTCGTGTTAAGCCAGCTGTTTTACCACATACAATCCTGTAATACCAAATGAAAGGACACCACACAAGTATATATTATAAAAATATATGTATTTATTACTAAAAACAATCCCCAGTATTCTTTATGAATAAAGAGGCACAAGCGTTAAATCAAAAGCACAGTATAACATATACAAGTTGCACAAATATGGATGAGGGCGAGGGGCCACTCAGACCATATACTAAAAAAATGGTATAAGAGATACCAATCGATCAGTGGTTAGGCCTAGGGCCTAGTGAATCGCTGGGAGCAGTCGGGACAAGCAATGCTGAAGTCGGGAAAAGCCCGCGGGACTCGGGTGCAGTGCGGAAAGCGCACGCATGCACCAATGTTAACCAATGGTGCGTAAAAGTTACAAAGTTAAAGGACACTTCCGCTGAACCTAGAGGAACAAAACTTAAGACACAGACCCTAGAGATGTGTACCAGTGTGGGAACACCGGCGGAGCAAAGTTACCTCACCCACAGGAAGCGGGTGCACAGGGTCGAAGTTGAGTCGGGTTTCGTCACGCAGGCTCTTGGTGCTTGGAGCTGAAAAGGCTGCAGGCGGGGTGAAAGAGAAGTGTCCGGTGGAGTCCAAGGGTGGACTCGAGTCGAAAAGTACCTGAAAGCAGAGGGGACAGAGTCTGGGTCGCTCAGCAGTGACCAGGGTGGAACCAGGATGGAACCAGGCAATGTCGGGTGCAATCAGGTGGTCGTCGAGGAGCTTCTCTCCGCTGTCACGTGGGCTCTGGGGCATCTACGACGTCCAGGAGCGGGTCACGATCTGTCCCACGAAGGCTCTCACCGTCGGCGCAGTCGGCTTCAAGATTTGAGCAACCAACACTTGGCAAGAGCAATCCACGCGGAACCGGGAGATTGCTTCTCACTCGAACCAGGAGGGTGAGAGTGGGGGCTCCTTTTTAGGGGAGCTGGTGCAAATCTGGAGCAACCAGAATCGCAGGTCGAATTTCAAGTTTCGTCGGCACAGGGGCCACAAGCCAGCTGGCGAGTGACCGGGCCAACGCGTTGAGCCAAAAGTAGCAGAAGGGCCCCACGCAGCACTCGGTGAGTGTAGAGGGGTGAGCTTCGGTGCAAGAGTAGCTCAGGGTTGGGGCTTCTCAAACCCCGTTGTACAGCTTCGAGGGTCACTCGTGGGCTGCACGGTCAGCGTCTCGTGGTCTTTCCAAGATGGCGTGCCCCACGCTTCCGGTCGCCTCCACGGGTCTCAGCTCTGCAGGGACTGTGGATTGGGCTGTTAGAAGGCAGGCAAGCTTGATCTCGTTGATCTCTGTCGCTCGAGTTCCGGCGGGAACTGCAACAAAGCAGATGTCGATGGCTGGATGGTGCCTGTTTGCACAGGGTGGTCACTCCTTGGCCACAAGGGAGATTCTTCAGTCTTCTACGTCGAGTAGGATGTCGAAGGGTCCAGAGTTTCGTTTCTTATGTTTCATCAGGATAATCTGAAGTGCATTGGCACTGCTCCCAGTCTTATACTAATTTAGGGGGCTGGATTACCTGCTAGGTCCCCTCCTATGGGTGGGACCCAGGAAGTGGGTGGATACACCCCCTTCCTTTAATCCAGGCCGCCCTGGCACGAGGGCTGGAGTGCCCCAGAACCGGTTTGGCCGGATTATGCAAGGGGCAGCCTTGTGCTCCCCATGCAGTGTCTGGTTTCCTTCAAACCTCCCTGCTACAATCCACTATCTCCTGTCTGGGGGTGCGTGACACCTCCCTGTGACAGGAAACCCTTTGTCCAGGCCCCCTTGGCTGAGTTTCGGTCAGCTGCAGGGGGTCAGACCCGTGTCTGTGGCAGAGGCATCCATTTTGTGGATCCAAGGTCCTTTTAGAAATTAACCGCATTTAAGTAAAGTAGCATGTCTTACCCCTCTAGAGGGGTGGAATGCTATTCCCGTCACCAGAACTGGCGAGGGGATAGTATTCCAAATCGTATGACACCTTACACGACATGTTTTGATAAAGCCAAACCAGAGTTGCTATATAACCGCGAGGATTATAATGCACTTAAGAGTATATGGTATGGCATTATCCTGAAACAGCTTAGGGAGTTGTTCCCGACGGCTGCAGACAGGCTCAGCTCATGCTAGAGCTCCATCTCACATTAAACCACGCACTCTGCCTCCAGGATTGATGAGGCCTTCCATAGGAGTGGCTCACAGGTTTATACGTGTCCACATATAGGTTTAGATATAGGTATACTATATCTAAGCAAGGGGTGATGACACCACCTTACCCCAGCTGAGTGATAAGCCAGTTGTGTCAATTTAAGAACCAGCCAGGGGTGGCAAAAGATATGCTGCAGCCCCTGGTAGGCCTTGGTGGCTCCTATGCCCTGGGCACCTATAGTGCATGGTACAGGGGCTGACAAGGAGTCCATTTCCAATTGTGGTATGTACCTAGGGTACATGGAATCCATTTTACAGAGAGAGCAGATGGCCTGGGGCCCTGATTGGCAGGGAACCCGGTCAACTAAGTCAAAAACCAGCTAAACACAAGGCAAAAAATCTGGGGTAACCATAGTCAGGTAGCCACCTTCCTACACAACCCCCCCCCAAACGAAAGGAGATAAGGCTATCCTTGTCCAGGAAAGCCTCTATTGCCTGAGTGGCCATATAAGGAAGTACCTGCACTAGCATGGGTACCCCCTGTCTCATGGTCCACTAAGCAGTCCCTCACCCTTGGGGTATTAGAGGGTCTCCACCATAGGGAATCACTACCTTGGGTGTGTTTATGCAAAGTCAAAGGCTGGTTTGGATATGGAGTATTGAAGTGAGGCCCCACTAATTTAGGGCTCAGCTTCCTCCAATTATCTTCCACCATGCGGGCCTTTCTTTCTTCAACTGAGTTGCACTGTGCTCTCAGGGTCAGCTTCTGGCTACCTAAAGCTGGAGGCTGGGTCCCTCTGTTTGGCTTGCTGGAGGGACAGTTCAGGTTTGGGCCCTTTGGGTCCCAGGTTTGGCTATGCCCAACAGAATCCATCTGTGGGAGGTCCCTAACTGTTTTTAAGGGGGCTCCCTTAGGAGTTGTTAAAGTTTTCACCTCACTAGGGCTACTAGTTTTGGTGCCCCTAATCTGTTACCGGGACTATTTTTCTATACCATAAATACCAATAAGAATGGCTCAATAAATGAGAGGCAGAGTCCGTGGTATCTGAGTCTTACGGGCTTTAATTAACAGGCTCGAGCCAGTGGAAATCAGGTTCCATCACCACTAAGGTTCAGGAAGGGATATGCAATGATGTCCATGATGTCAATGATTTATTAACAGTACACAATATATATAGTAAAACTGTACAATGGTGATGGATACAGTAGGCGTAACAAGTGAAAAGAAAAAAGATAAGAACACATGTGCGTAGCAAGAAGGCGTGCACAGGGCGTACACGGAGGTGTGTGCTGGAAACGTCACAGAAAGTGTCATAAGTGGGTGGATGCATGGAGGGGGTGACATGAGCAGCTGGAACCTTTAACCTACTGGTGCGTGCAAAACTGATCATGACGTGTAACTGAGGAGAGCTGGGGGGCGCTGACTCCTAACACAAATAGAGGAGACTGAAGTCTGGGATGTCAGATCGACCTGTTCCTATAGCCTATCTGCTATCTGGTGTTTAGAGTACATGTTGCTAGAAACTAAAGGCCATCAGGGCAAAGGCTTCTTGTCACTAAAGACTAGTGTATGCATATATTTCTTTATGTATTGCGTGGAACTGTGAGTTTTCTATGGAAACTGGTTCAGTAAATCACTTGCATGGAGACAGAAAGACTGGACTATATCTTCTGCAGGCAGGATATGTTTATCCTGTTCGTTAGCTAGGAATGTGGATCCGGGGAGCTGAACAGATAACTTGTAGGCAAAATACCATCTTGGCAGGCAGGCCGTACTGACTGAGCCGGGCACCGCGTTGCTTGGCAGGAAGTAAGGGAAGGGTCAGGGATGCGGGCGGGGCTGCATCTCTCGGAGTGTTTCAGGAGGCTTGAGGCCTGGATTCGCGTCCGGGCCCTGTGGAGCCTTAGAAACGGGTGCAATTTTGACAATTTAACATGCACCATGTAAAGACGTTGGCAACATAGGCCTAGAAGCCTAATTCACGTTGCTTTCATAGAGGACTAGATAACTGACATATTAACATTGGACGCAAATGCATATGCGTCTTCATATTCGGTCATGGAGGGAAATTACATGTACATGGAACGTTGGGGTACACGTTAGGGGACACACTTGACCATAAAAATTTCAATTACCTCATTCCCTCCTTGTCCCCTACGTTCCCTTCAAGATATATCTATTTTCATGAGTCCATCTATCTGTTCATATAACATCATCTGCTCATCTTTTCTCATACGGAATCTGGAACGTGAACTTGGACTAGGATGGGGAATACATGTTGTGGCGCACAAGCCGCAAATCGATGGCCCACATTGTAAGCATAGACAACAACTGAATACTATGAGCAGTATGATTCCTAGGAACGACAGTACTTTCCATCCCCATGCAGAGATTACACTCCAGAACCAACCAGACCAAGTCCAGGTGTCTAGATTCTGGTATAGCTGATGTGCTATTTCATGAAGCCTTGTTATTGCTTTATAGACTGATGGTGCGTTATTAGGAATGAAAACGCAACAACTGGATCCGATGACTCTACAGGCCCCGCCCCTATCGGCCAGGATGACGTCAAGGACGAGACGATTTTGAAGAACAACAAGTCTCATAGCAGACTGTTCCTCTGTTAAGTTACCTAGGGCAGACGTAGTTTCATTTACTACGGCTTCAAGGGTTCTTGTTAATTTACGTATTAGTTTACTATTGGAGACAGTACCTAGAAAAGGAAAGAATCCTTTATTGAAATCTGTAAACTGATCTAACGTAGTTTCAGTCTGATCAATAATTGGGAGATCTCTCTTGTGTCTAACGTGAGTGAGACGAGAATTTCAATGGTAACCAGATGGGGCTAGGAAAATAGGTGGCAGTAAGAATGCAATATAACATGTTCCATCCCAATCTAATGGTAAACGTATATAGGCTGTCTGACCACAAATAAAATACAAATGGCGGGAAGCTTTGAATGTAGACTTGCCTTTGTCACTGAATTCGACCACAGTAGTACAGTCACTGTGTCCTAGGTGTACTGAACCATTCTTTTTGACACATAATTTACCTTTAACTGGCAAGACGGATATTGATGGCAAGTCTGGATTTGTCTCAGATTGAATATTTAGAATCATGAGGTTAAGTGTAAAATTACCTAGTCCATATACTTCATTTTCTAGATCGGTCCCTGTCCTTTGTGGAAGACCTTCTTCGTCTGGGAAACATGCCTTATTCATAACTGTATTCAGATTTCCCCATATCCAATTTCCCTGGGAAACTTTGGATTCACTGTCTAAAGAGGATATTAAACTAAACCATGCACCACAGGAACCATTATGTGTAAACGGATAAGGAAAAAGGGGCAGAGCTCCCTTGTAGTTCTGATAGGGAGGGAGTCGGCCACACATCCAACAATTAGTGGCATTGCTGGTCTGGTGAGAATGGTGTAACATACGGATGAATGTATTGTTGCGCATTGCAAGTCGATAAGAAAGTTCGTGAGGGGGCAGATCACTAAACGTGTGCTCTGCAGTGTTATTAGAAAAAGAGTGTGCATGTGAACCAATGGGAAAGAAAATTTGTAACATCCAACTTATACAGATTATCGTAAGACTCAGAATAAACATAAAAAGTAGCGTAATAATACAATAACTTCGGAGATTTTTACAATATTTCTTTTTCTTGATCTCCTGTCTGTCTCTCTCTCTATTGGGGTCTATCTTATACATGTCAGGAACCTGTCTAACCGCTTCACCCGAGGGGGACTTAAACAATTAAACTGTCTGACTTACTAGACCTCAATTTTGATTTGTACTCCTGCTGCGGAGTTTTCTCTAACAGGGGGAGTTTAGTATCAGTGTCTGGAATGGGGCAGTCCTTGAATAAAGTCTTTGGAGGCAGTCCATGAAATTTCCTAATGTGGCTGGAATGTAGCCATCCCTTACGGCCCTCCAATTTAACTGCAGTTCTCGTTGTCAGCAAAACCAACTTGGGCTCCTTCCACCTAGGCTCCAGAGGGCTCGATCGGTCGAAATTTCGCACGTAGACGAAGTCACCAGGAAGGATCTCGTGTGGCTTCACCTCGGTGTTGTCGGGGAAGGCTGCCGCGACCTGTGAACGACATGATAGCAGTGCAGACATCAAGGAGGCAAGGTAATCTGTCAGCATAGAACTGTCAACATCAGTAATCCTACGGGGCATAGGCATCCCCCACATATTCGGAGGCCTACCGAAGACCACCTCGTACGGGGATAGCCCTGTCCTAGAATGAGCTACCATTCGCATATAAAAGAGGGCAACCGGCAAAGCTACCATCCAATCTACACCTTTTTCTGCACATACTTTAGCAAGACGAGTTTTCAGAGTCTGATTGTGTCGCTCGACGAGACCAGCTGCCTCGGGATGTCGAACACAGTGGAATTTCCATTGATAGCCTAACAGGAGTGATACCTGTTTCATGAGCTCGGACGAGAATGGCTGACCATTGTCTGAATATACAACACGGGGCAAACCATATCGTGGGAAGAATTCACGAACCAACTGCTTGGCAGTGGTCACAGCTGTGTAATCAGGGACTGGATATGCTTCTGTCCATCTGGACAAGGCACATACGACTACGAGGACGTACTTGAATCCTCGGCATCTGTCCATTTGGATATAATCCATTTGGAGAACTTCAAAAGGATGGTCAGGAGGATGAAATCCACCTTGTTCCACGGGAATACCTTTTCCTGGATTGAACTGACAACAGATCATGCAGGTACGCACTTTCTGTTTCGCTGCTGCTCGTAAATGCTTGTTGAACCAGAGGTTCTGTAAACTGTCTAACATGGCTTTCTCTCCTAAATGTGCTGGACTATGTGCTGTATCAATGATAACTTGAACCATAGAGTCGGGGAGAAACCATGTGGCTTTTCCCTTCGTCAACCATCCCTGATCTGTCTGGACCCCTCCTTGTTCAGTCCATTTCTTGATTTCGTCTGAAGTAGCATGTGTCTGTATGTCAAGTACATCTTGTGTGGGGTCCCTAACTGTCATGCAATGTGTTCGGGAAATTGCTTCAGTCTTTGCCATGTCAGTCGATATATCAGGTTGAGTCTGAGCTGTATGTTTTGCTGTTCGATCTGCCAGGTCGTTACCCTGGGAAATAGTGTCAGTGACTTTAGTATGTGCTTTGCACTTCATGATGGCTATAGCTGTAGGCAAATGTATTGCTTCTAACAGAGCTTGAATAAGGGGACCATGCTGAATCTTGGCTCCATGAGAGGTCATGAAACCTCTCTCTTGCCAGAGAACACCGAAATCGTGTACGACTCCAAATGCATAACGTGAATCTGTGTATATGTTTACTTTAAGGTTCTTGGCTCGTATACATGCTTGGGTCAGAGCAATGAGCTCTGCTGCTTGAGCTGACAAGGTATCAATGCGATGTGTTTCTATAACTTCAGTTTCAGTAGTCACTGCATATGCGGCTACTAACTCTCCTGTACTTGTTCTCATACATGAACCATCCACATAAAGTGTCAGGTCTGGATCAGGTAATGCAATATCTGTCAAGTCTTGTCTGGGTTTCGTGATTGCGTTAATGACTTCCACACAGTCATGTGGTGTAGGGTCTGTTGTAGTCGAGGGTAATAGTGTAGCAGGATTTAACGTATTGCAGCGTCTGATCTCTATGTGTGGCTGAAACAGTGTCAGTTCATATCCTGTCAATCGTGCTATAGTCAAGTGCTGTGTCTGTGTTCGGTTTAAAAGAACTTCCACAGAATGTGGAACCTGTACTGTCAAGGGATGTCCTAACACTATGGAATCACTTTGTCTGATTGCTAGAGCTGTCGCTGCAACTGACTTTAAGCACGCAGGCAAAGCCTGGGCTACTGGATCCAATGTACTAGAAAAATAAGCATACGGCTTGTGTTTGTCTGCCTGAACCTGAGTGAGAACCGATAATGCTGTGCCATCGCGTTCAGTGACAAAAAGTGTAAAAGGCTTGCTGTAACATGGTGTCGCTAAAACAGGTGCTTGACATAAGGCTTTCTTTAATTCGTCAAAAGCTTGTGTATGTTCCTGAGTCCAAGGGAGGACAGTCGATGTCGCTGCCTCCTGTGTTGTCAACTGTATCAGTGGCTTGGCTAGATATGCGTACTGAGGAATCCATTGTCTGCAGTAAGAAGTGAGTCCAATAAAAGCTCGCACTTCCTTTTGTGTCTTGGGCTGTGGTAGATGTGCAATTAACTGGATGCGGTCAGGTGTAAGCTGTCTCCCCCACTTGGACAGCAAGTGACCAAGGTAGACAACTTGCTGGACACAGAACTGTAGCTTCGAAGGGGATACCTTGTGCCCCTTTTCGGCCAGAAAATATAGGACTGTCAGTGATGCACGTCCACAATCTTGTTCTGTTCTGGCTGTGATCAATAGATCATCGACATATTGGAGTAGGGCAGTGTCAGTAGGCATGTGAATACTGTCTAATTGACGTTTCAGTGCTTGGCTATAGATGCTAGGGCTTTCTGTGAATCCTTGAGGAGCGCGTGCAAATTTGAAGCTTCGACCATTTAAACAGAATCCGAAGAGGTATTGGCTTTCCGGATGAATGGGGACACTAAAGAAGGCGTTCTTGAGATCGATTACAGTAAAGAACGTTGCTTCAGAATCAATAGCAATCAATAATGATGAAATGTCTGGGACCACTGGGTATTGTGGTATAATGCATTTATTAAGTTCTCGAAGATCAATCACCAGTCTGTAGACTGGAGGTGCATCTGGATCAGTTTGTTTAAGAATCGGAATGATAGGGGAATTACAAACATTGGAGTCGGTTTCTACAACCACTCCTTGTGCAATGAGTTTGTCAACGATTTTCAGTAAAGCCACTACAGCATCAGGTGGTAACTTGTATTGTCGGATACGGGGTAGTACAACTCCTTGTCTGAGTGTGACACGGTATGGTGTAATGTGCATACAACCCACATCAGTTGGACCTTGTGCCCATAAATGTTCTGGTACATTCTGTAATCTGGGATCAAAATCTCTCAACACATAATGTCCTTTGAAATCTCGTAAAAATAACCTCACTCCTTCAGGAGAACAACAAATTACTGCTCCTAGAGCTTTCAGTGTTTTAATACCAAGCACATTTTCAGGGCATGATTTCGTAAGCAACAAGTCTGTAGTACGGGACAATGGACCAACTGCTAGTGGAACTGGTTTCGATACTTCATTAACAATAGGTTTTCCTGAAAATCCAAGGGAAACATTCTGTGAGCCTGAGAGGGGTGCCCCTGGAACTTCGTCATGACTAATGGTAGTTCTGCTTGCCCCTGTATCAATCAAAAACTTTCTGTCCTTGCCTAATACCTGACTATGTACATAAGGTATATTTAACAAGGAAGGGAGGTAGAGTATAACGTAGGATTCCTACTCCACGGGCACTGATAAATAAACAAGAAGAATCCTACTACCAGTGTTTAAAAAGGAAAAAAGGGGGGAACACTCAGTGTTGTGTAAAATACCCCTCACACACCAACAGGCCCCTTGGTGTCATGCTTCATCATCGGGGTCTTCGCACCCCGCTAAAGGGATGCGGCACGCTACGACCTGCGATTACGCGGGAGCGTTGACAAATTAGACTATGTGTGGTGTGTGTTGAGTGTAAGTGAAGGGGAATAGATGTGAGTGGGAGGTGTAGTGAAAAATTAAAAAGTACCTGGCTAGTGGGTAAAATGAAAAAAACTTTATTTCGTACCCCTGGCTGGTGCTGTTAAAAAGTTTGCAAAAGAACGAGGTTTTTTGTCTTAATTAGGGACAGAACCTCTGGTGTGCGTTTTTTGCTTTCTGGGCGTATTGGTTTGTCAAAGGGTCTTCCTCGACCTACGTATGCTATTCTACCTGTGTCTCCTGTTTCTGTTTCATCGGCGTCTTCTGAGGCGTCATGATTTCCATCGGCCTCTTTCTCTGCTTTTTCCCTCTCGTGTATTTCTATAATTACTTTACGAATCTTCCTGTACATGGATTCTATGCAACCCTGTTTACTATGCTTGTCATCGGCTATGTTGTCGCTCCATTTTATCAGGACCTTCATCTGATCCTTATCATACCCGAGCTGGTCTCATTCTCTTATTAAACAATTTATCAAAAACCGTAAGATCATATTTTGAGTCTCTACCTTGTTATGTGCCATGGCTTCTTTAATGCTGTCTGGATTTTCACCTGTTCTAATAAAGTGGTACATGTTATCCAAATGTTCTCGCATTTCTGGCATTAAAACTAAATAATTTGTAACACGTCTTAAACGTATTGAATATAATATCATATCGTCTTCACCTGGTACTAGATCATATCTGCAATCTGTAAGGTACTGTCTAAGGGATGCGTACGTAGTCAATTTTGGCGTGCGTTGTAATGCTGCTTCTCTTAATGAGATTCGCTTAATTTTGAGGCGGGGTGACAGAACCTCTTACGGCTCCCCCCGTAATGGTACCGTCAGCTACTATTGGCTGCGCGGTTACTGGCGGTAATGGAACTGGCAAAGTAGGTATAATAGAAGTTGGTGCAGGCACTATAATTGTACCCTGGACCGCTGGCGCTATATCGCCAGGGCCAGTTGCTGGAAGCACAGCAGGGTGAGCTGTGACATGAACTGGATTAGGAGGACTAGTATTTCGGAAAGGATTTGTATTCCCATATTCTGGGACAGTGTCATCTAAATAAGAGGAAAGAAAAATATCAGCTGCGGTCTTGTTATGACGTACTTTAGTCGGGACCAATGGTGGCGGTAAATTACTTGGCATTTCCGGAACGGCCTTAGGTAGACCCTCGGCCAGAAGAGGATACATGCCATTCATAAGGGCATTTCGTTGTCGGTCTATTTGTTCTGCTCTAACTCGTTCCCCTTCTTCTATTAGTTCTTTTTCTCGGACTTTTTCAGAATCTTCCCTATGTTTTTCTGTTTTTCTAAATTCTTTCTCTGTTCTTCTATGCGATTCTTTACGCCATAATTCTTTGGCATTTTTCTGAGATTGTCTAGATTTCTTTTTCCACAGTGCTTCTTCTACTCTCATGATGCATTCAGCATCCCATGTCCCTGTAACAGGCCATCTATATTTCTCTTCTAAATTTTTGGTGTAATCCACCCACAAATCTAAGTACAGTATGGCGTCTAAGCCATGTTTGTGGTACATGAAATGTCCTGGACTGTCCCTAGGCGGGATAGGAACTGCTTCTTCGAGTATCCCTTTCCTAGTTCCTATCTGACGTAACTTCGAGAATAACGGCATTGTTATACTTACTTGAACGTGAACACAATAAACACAGTAATGAAATGCAGACAATCATTCATACCACGACATTAAACACAATAAAATAATTCGGACAGATACTAGACAGTATCTAGTACATAAAACACAATACTTGAAATCTTGAGAGACAATACTAGAATAAATAGTATACTGAATCACTGAATTACTTGATGCACTGCTAAACAGTACAGATGCACTGCTAAACAGTACAGACTGGATCTGTGTACCCAGACCCGTCTTGACCGGACACAAATTAATGCACCCGTCTAGATGCGTCCCCAGCAACGGTACTCACCGGGAAGCAAGAACGGAAGGCCTCGGAAACTCGACACTGGACTGGACTGGACTGCTACGACGTCTGGTTACTGCTACGTACTACGCATGCGCCTCGATGCTTCGGAAACAGGTGGGCCTCTAGACACCTCGGACCTTGCTCTCTCGGCTGGGCTCTGGTCGGGATCCTCCGCACTCCTCACCGCCTCGTCTGGATGCTGAACCGCAGTCTCCGTCTCCTCCGTGGGCCTGAGGGAGATACAGGAAAACCTGCAGATGCGCATAGGAGTCCGTCACGACTGTAGAAGGGGTCAAAACCTGCGACGCATCGCCGGCGCGTGGGGTGGGGGAGGGGTCCCTATTCGGGCGCCAAATTATGTGGTAAATAAAATTACCGGGACTATTTTTCTATACCATAAATACCAATAAGAATAGCTCAATAAATGAGAGGCAGAGTCCGTGGTATCTGAGTCTTACGGGCTTTAATTAACAGGCTCGAGCCAGTGGAAATCAGGTTCCATCACCACTAAGGTTCAGGAAGGGATATGCAATGATGTCCATGATGTCAATGATTTATTAACAGTACACAATATATATAGTAAAACTGTACAATGGTGATGGATACAGTAGGCGTAACAAGTGAAAAGAAAAAAGATAAGAACACATGTGCGTAGCAAGAAGGCGTGCACAGGGCGTACACGGAGGTGTGTGCTGGAAACGTCACAGAAAGTGTCATAAGTGGGTGGATGCATGGAGGGGGTGACATGAGCAGCTGGAACCTTTAACCTACTGGTGCGCGCAAAACTGATCATGACGTGTAACTGAGGAGAGCTGGGGGGCGCTGACTCCTAACACGAATAGAGGAGACTGAAGTCTGGGATGTCAGATCGACCTGTTCCTATAGCCTATCTGCTATCTGGTGTTTAGAGTACATGTTGCTAGAAACTAAAGGCCATCAGGGCAAAGGCTTCTTGTCACTAAAGACTAGTGTATGCATATATTTCTTTATGTATTGCGTGGAACTGTGAGTTTTCTATGGAAACTGGTTCAGTAAATCACTTGCATGGAGACAGAAAGACTGGACTATATCTTCTGCAGGCAGGATATGTTTATCCTGTTCGTTAGCTAGGAATGTGGATCCGGGGAGCTGAACAGATAACTTGTAGGCAAAATACCATCTTGGCAGGCAGGCCGTACTGACTGAGCCGGGCACCGCGTTGCTTGGCAGGAAGTAAGGGAAGGGTCAGGGATGCGGGCGGGGCTGCATCTCTCGGAGTGTTTCAGGAGGCTTGAGGCCTGGATTCGCGTCCGGGCCCTGTGGAGCCTTAGAAACGGGTGCAATTTTTACAATTTAACATGCACCATGTAAAGACGTTGGCAACATAGGCCTAGAAGCCTAATTCACGTTGCTTTCATAGAGGACTAGATAACTGACATATTAACGTTGGACGCAAATGCATATGCGTCTTCATATTCGGTCATGGAGGGAAATTACATGTACATGGAACGTTGGGGTACACGTTAGGGGACACACTTGACCATAAAAATTTCAATTACCTCAGATGGGGGTGCTTTATTTGACAGGGGGCCCTCTGGGTCTCACTGTCCTTCTTGTCCTCTGCAGCCCTGGGCTGGCTGAGGCAAGGGAGAGAGGGGCAGGTTACCTGCTCCAGACTGGGTCCCACCTGAGAAGGGTCCACCGCCATCAGAGGCTCTGTCAGGCCAGGCCTAACAACCTCTGGGGCAGTTCCTTCATCAGGGGTAAGATCAGTTCCCTGAGGAGGCTGATCCTGTCCTAAAGTCTGGTGAGGGGGAGATTTCTCTTCCTCCTCCATGCTCTCAGTTTGTGTGGAGTTATCCATCATTTCAGGCTTCACAAGACACATATCAGTTTGAGTTTGGGCTGTGGCCATCACAGCCCCACCAACCTTTTCAGGAGGAGACTCAGTTTGGGTTTCTGCTGTTATCATAACAGCTTTGCTATTCTGTTTAGGAAGAGCTTCTGCTAAAGATGGGGCAGAGAGTATCTCAGCCCTACCAACCTTTTCAGGAAGGACATCTTGAATTGGGGCTGTAGCCATTACAGCCCCACTAACCTTTCCATTGGAATTTACCATTCTAGAATGGGTTTCCTGTTCAACCTCAGCCCAGGCTGAGATTTCCAAATCATTACCAAGTAGGCAGTCTACAGGCAAGTTTGACGACACTGCCACTCTCTTTGGGCCAATGACACCTCCCCAGCTGAGACTTACTACTGCCATGGGATGATTTGTTTTGACGCCATCCTGGTATGTGGCACCTGGTAAAAGTTGCTTAGAGGGGACTATACAGCCAGCCACCATGGTGATGCTAGCCCCTGTTTCTCTAAAAGCTTCAACTTTCAAACCATTGATGATGGGTTCTTGTCTATATTTGCTCAAAGTATTTGGGCAATCAGAGAAGTTGGCAAACCCCATGCCAGTCTCATAAACAAGATCATTTGGTGATGGGGACCTGGATAGGCCAGGGTCCACCTGAGCTCCAAAAGTAAACCCACCCAGATTCCTGGGTGTGCTCCCACTTCCTGGGGGATTACTGCTGACAGTAATAGGAGGTGTTGGAGCTGGCTTTGGAGGTATATTTTCTTTATTGCCATTCTTGGGACAACAGCTGTCTGTTTTGTAATGCCCAACCTGTTTACAGACATGACAATAAGGCTTTTTCTCAGTTGAAGAAGTGTCTTGGGACCCACCCCCATTCTTGGAGTTTTGGGGCCCTGGGGAAGTCTTTTCTTTACTTTTATCCCCACCCTTATCTTGAGGCTTGGTAGACTCCTTCTTCTGGTTACTGTCCTGATTCTTAGGCCTAATCCTGGTTCTGACCCACTTGTCTGCCTTCTTTCCCAATTCTTGGGGAGAGGTCAGATCAGAGTCCACCAGGTGCTGGTGTAAGAGCTGGTTCTGACAATTACTTAGGATCTGCTCCCTCATAATCAAATTATACAATCCTGTAAAGTCATGTACTTTGCTGCCATGTAGCCAACCCTCCAGAGCCTTAGTAGCACAATCTACAAAATCAGTCCAGTCCTGTGTCTGTGTCTTCTGGGTGTCTCTGAACTTCAACCTGTACTGTTCAGTGGTTAAGCCAAACCCATCTATTAGGACACTTCTCAGGACTTTGTAATTGTTTGCATCCTCATGTCTGACAGTGAGGAGCTTATCTCTCCCTTTCTCTGAAAAGGAGTACCATAAGATTGCTGCACACTGTTCCTCAGGAACCTGCTGTACCATGCAGGCTCTCTCAAGAGCAGTTATCCACTTGTGGATGTCATCCCCTTCCTTGTAGGGGGGCACAATCTTTGTCAGGTTTATACTATCATAGGACCTGGGTTTCTCTTTAGGAATATTGCTGCCACCAGTGGCATCTAAGCCACTCAATTTTTGCTCTCTTGCCAAGGCAAGTCTAGCTTGGGCCAAGGCTACCTCCTCCCTCTCTATTTGGAGTTTGACAGCCCTCATCCTGGCCTTATGCTCTAGCTTTTGAGAAGCAGTCATGCCTCTCCGAGATTCTCTTGAGGCACTAGAAATATGAGAGTCCCCTGAGGGAGATCTCACTCTTCTGTTGCCTGGGAAAATGCTCTGATGGGATCTGGGGAGGTGCTGGCCCTCTCCATTCCCCAGTAGGTCTAAGTTGGCCTGGCTAAGCCTGGCAACTACACCTTTGTTAACCCCTAGCTCCTGATCTTCAGGTTCTTCTATGTCTGAACCATCCTCCTCCTCTTCTTCCTCTTCTTCTTCTTCCTCCTCTGGAGTGGTATCAGTTACAGGGGGGTTCACTCCATCTCCTGACTCTAAGGGAACTGCATTCCCCCTCTCTAAGTCATCCTGCTCTAGAATGGCTATCAGGATAGGACTGGTGGGACTTCTGCCCCTTTTTAACCCTCTTGATATGCGCAAGGCAATCAAGTCCTTTCGGGTCAATTTGTCATAGCTGGAAGTTGCCTTGGTAAGGTCAACTGTCACAGGAGCAGACCCTGAGGCTTTTCCTGTGTCAGACATGACTCTAGTGTGGTGTAAGTGATGCACCTACCTACACTAAGTGTTTCCCTACTGTACCTTGCTAGTGAGTTGTAGTCAGGGTGTGCTAATCCCTTTAATCTACAACTACTAAGTTCAGTAGAACCTAAATATGCTAAGCTTTTGATTTATATGTACCTAGAGGTAATTGATGTGATCTTTCAATTTGATAAAAAGATTGCAATGGTAAAACAACAGCAAGCTCAAATCCGCACCGCTGCTCACCAATGTGAGAAGTTGGCCTGATAGGTGATGTTTCCAATTCTGGAACCACCTGATATCAGACCAAACAATCCCTTATGGTGTCTGGTTGTAAGTCAACCTTGTTAGACAAGCTATCCTAGGGGTAGCATGGACTAAGCAGCCTAAAGGCTTAACTTAAGAGGTCGTGTTAAGCGAGCTGTTTTACCACATACAATCCTGTAATACCAAATGAAAGGACACCACACAAGTATATATTATAAAAATATATGTATTTATTACTAAAAACAATCCCCAGTATTCTTTATGAATAAAGGGGCACAAGCGTTAAATCAAAAGCACAGTATAACATATACAAGTTGCACAAATATGGATGAGGGCGAGGGGCCACTCAGACCATATACTAAAAAAATGGTATAAGAGATACCAATCGATCAGTGGTTAGGCCTAGGGCCTAGTGAATCGCTGGGAGCAGTCGGGACAAGCAATGCTGAAGTCGGGAAAAGCCCGCGGGACTCGGGTGCAGTGCGGAAAGCGCACGCATGCACCAATGTTAACCAATGGTGCGTAAAAGTTACAAAGTCAAAGTTAAAGGACACTTCCGCTGAACCTAGAGGAACACAACTTAAGACACAGACCCTAGAGATGTGTACCAGTGTGGGAAGACCGGCGGAGCAAAGTTACCTCACCCACAGGAAGCGGGTGCACAGGGTCGAAGTTGAGTCGGGTTTCGTCACGCAGGCTCTTGGTGCTTGGAGCTGAAAGGGCTGCAGGCGGGGTGAAAGAGAAGTGTCCGGTGGAGTCCAAGGGTGGACTCGAGTCGAAAAGTACCTGAAAGCAGAGGGGACAGAGTCTGGGTCACTCAGCAGTGACCAGGGTGGAACCAGGATGGAACCAGGCAATGTCGGGCGCAATCAGGTGGTCGTCGAGGAGCTTCTCTCCGCTGTCACGTGGGCTCTGGGGCATCTATGACGTCCAGGAGCGGGTCACGATCTGTCCCACGAAGGCTCTCACCGTCGGCGCAGTCGGCTTCAAGATTGGAGCAACCAACACTTGGCAAGAGCAATCCACGCGGAACCGGGAGATTGCTTCTCACTCGAACCAGGAGGGTGAGAGTGGGGGCTCCTTTTTAGGGGAGCTGGTGCAAATCTGGAGCAACCAGAATCACAGGTCGAATTTCAAGTTTCGTCGGCACAGGGGCCACAAGCCAGCTGGCGAGTGACCGGGCCAACGCGTTGAGCCAAAAGTAGCAGAAGGGCCCCACGCAGCACTCGGTGAGTGTAGAGGGGTGAGCTTCGGTGCAAGAGTGGCTCAGGGTTGGGGCTTCTCAAACCCCGTTGTACAGCTTCGAGGGTCACTCGTGGGCTGCACGGTCAGCGTCTCGTGGTCTTTCCAAGATGGCGTGCCCCACGCTTCCGGTCACCTCCCGGGTCTCAGCTCTGCAGGGACTGTGGATCGGGCTGTTAGAAGGCAGGCAAGCTTGATCTCGTCGATCTCTGTCGCTCGAGTTCCGGCGGGAACTGCAACAAAGCAGACGTCGATGGCTGGATGGTGCCTGTTTGCACAGGGTGGTCACTCCTTGACCACAAGGGAGGTTCTTCAGTCTTCTACGTCGAGTAGGATGTCGAAGGGTCCAGAGTTTCGTTTCTTATGTTTCATCAGGATAATCTGAAGTGCATTGGCACTGCTCCCAGTCTTATACTAATTTAGGGGGCTGGATTACCTGCTAGGTCCCCTCCTATGGGTGGGACCCAGGAAGTGGGAGGATACACCCCCTTCCTTTGATCCAGGCCGCCCTGGCACGAGGGCTGGAGTGCCCCAGAACCGGTTTGGCCGGATTATGCAAGGGGCAGCCTTGTGCTCCCCATGCAGTGTCTAGTTTCTTTCAAACCTCCCTGCTACAATCCACTATCTCCTGTCTGGGGGTGCGTGACACCTCCCTGTGACAGGAAACACTTTGTCCAGGCCCCCTTGGCTGAGTTTCGGTCAGCTGCAGGGGGTCAGACCCGTGTCTGTGGCAGAGGCATCCATTTTGTGGATCCAAGGTCCTTTTAGAAATTAACCGCATTTAAGTACAGTAACGTGTCTTACCCCTCTAGAGGGGTGGAATGCTATCCCCGTCGCCAGAACTGGCGAGGGGATAGTATTCCAAATCGTATGACACCTTACACGACATGTTTTGATAAAGCCAAACCAGAGTTGCTATATAACCGCGAGGATTATAATGCACTTAAGAGTATATGGTATGGCATTATCCTGAAACAGCTTAGGGAGTTGTTCCCGACGGCTGCAGACAGGCTCAGCTCATGCTAGAGCTCCATCTCACATTAAACCACGCACTCTGCCTCCAGGATTGATGAGGTCTTCCATAGGAGTGGCTCACAGGTTTATACGTGTCCAGATATAGGTTTAGATATAGGTATACTATATCTAAGCAAGGGGTGATGACACCACCTTACCCCAGCTGAGTGATAAGCCAGTTGTGTCAATTTAAGAACCAGCCAGGGGTGGCAAAAGATATGCTGCAGCCCCTGGTAGGCCTTGGTGGCTCCTATGCCCTAGGCACCTATAGTGCATGGTACAGGGGCTGACAAGGAGTCCATTTCCAATTGTGGTATGTACCTAGGGTACATGGAATCCATTTTACAGAGAGAGCAGATGGCCTGGGGCCCTGATTGGCAGGGAACCCGGTCAACTAAGTCAAAAACCAGCTAAACACAAGGCAAAAAATCTGGGGTAACCATAGTCAGGTAGCCACCTTCCTACACCCTACCACATCTTGATGATAGGCCATTTGTTATAAGTTTTATAGTGATGGCTTTCCTTAAATTTTCTGGGATGATGATAGCATCATCATTGACTTCATTAAAGCCTGTTACGTCAAAAGCTGCTGGCTTTACTGCAGTTCCACCAGTTGCGGTGTGGTCGCCGTTAACAGACATTTTTGTTGACTGAAAGTTTGCAGAGCAAGTTTCAAGAAAACAAAGATACAGTGCACAATATTTTGGAACACTGTATCCTTCAACGTTGAACAAACCAAAAACTAACATATAGTATTTTTTCGTACTACTCAGTTATGGCGGATATTTGATCCTTTTACCCACTCCAGACGTCTATTGGAGTATTTTACGGAAAAAAGGGGTCTCTGAAAAAAGCACAACTGAGTTACTTTAGTATCTAGCATTAAATTAGTGCCTTACCAAATGTCGGGCGCCATGTAGTGTAGTTTCTATATTCCCAATAGGCTCTGCGCATTGGAATAATATATCCTATAGATTAGATGTAGGACTGAGGTCGACTAAGTCTCTATCGAATATACTAAACTTAATAGTGAGTGCCAGCTAGCTCAGAGGTCACTAGAAACTTTCTCGAATTCACAAGAAGGGATTAGTTTCTGACAACCGCATAAACATGACAACTTTGTTTCCCATGAATAAGAAATATATCTCTAGAGTTGCGGAAACAATAGATAAGTATTTCACTCAGTCAATCGTGCATGCTTCGTTTCAACAGAGTTTGTTGAGAAAAAGAGAGACATGCGTTTTCAATACAAAGGTTTATTGAACAGTCTTCTTTCTCATACAAGAAAGTGAACTGCTACAATTGTTAAACAGACTGCAAAGTATAATGCATACAGCGAGAATAGTATTATAAAATAATACTGTAAGAGCATTGTATGGTTTCTAAGCCATATAAAAATACATACATAAAGACACAGGCTAAAATACTCAACAGGTGCTTCTAAAATACGCCTACCCCGATGTACCTAACCTAAGTCTAGTACGAGGGAAGAAGTTAGTATTGTGTAGAATAGGTTTAGATTTCTTTGCCAAGAATCTATCCAAGAATTCTCTGGTTCTAATCAGCTCCATACCTTAGTTAGAATGAAGGAGGTCTGGTATCTCTGTCTTGGGACTCGATTTCCCAACACCCCGCAAGGGGAGCTTGTAAACACTAGAGCTGTATTCTCGGCAGGTGAAGAGACAGCTTCATGATCAATGCGTCAGCTGGAGGGTCGGCTTCCTTCGGCACTTGCTGTAGCGAGCTCGGTTGGGCAAGTAGATAGTCGAACTGCTCTGAACCACCGTGTCTTGCTAGAGCAAGTAGAGGTATATTTATACCTTGAAGGTGTCTAGGAATGCCATAGTTTGACCTAAAGACTGGCATAATAGCATCAGGAAAGAACCCCTAGGGAATAGTTGTTCTTTGCAAAGTACATGAGTTCTTGGACAAATCAATATTCGTGCAAGGGAAAGTTCCCTAACAGCTTAACCGATTTTCCAAGAAATCGTTGCGACATTTGGTACGGGTGGAAGTAGCCATGCCTGTATTTGGTCTGCACGGGATATGTCGAAATAAGGATTTGAATTCTATGCCTATTTAAGGGCAGAGTGAATTGTACCTATATAAGGGCATACATCGTGAAAATTCACTTGGAGCCTAAAATGCCACACAACACTGCAGGAAGAGGGCAGTGTCCTTGCAGTCAGATGCACTTGATTGGGATAAAAGGTACCACGTTTATTAGAGAAACTGCAACTATTAGAATAATAACATACCAAAAGCAGCACATATAATGCATTAACAGACCAGGTACTAGAAAAACGTGAAGCAAACAATGCAATATCACAGGCCAGGCGTTGTGACAACCTGACGCAAATAATGCAAAAACACAGACCAGGCACTAGAAGAATCTAAGGCAAACAATGCAATAACACAGGCCGGGCACTAGACGCAAACAATGCAATAACACAGGCCAGGCAGTAGAATTGATGCAAACAATGCTATAACACAGGCCAGGCACCAAGAGAATCTGATGCAAACAATGCAATAACCCTGGCCAATCACTATGAGAATCTGATGCGAACAATGCAATAACACAGGCCAGGCACTAGAAGAATCTGATGCAAATAATGCAATAACACAGGCCAGGCACTAGGAGAATCTGACGCAAACAATGCAATAACACAGAACAGGCCCTATGAGAATCTGATGCAAACAGTGCAATAACACAGACCAGGTACCAGGAGAATCTGATGCAAATAATGCAATAACACAGGCCAGGCACTAGGAGAATCTGATGCAAACAATGCAATAACACAGAACAGGCACTATGAGAATCTGATGCGAACAATGCAATAACACAGGCCAGGCACCAAGAAAATCTGATGCAAACAATGTAATAACACAGGCCAGGCACTATGAGAATCTGATGCAAACAGTGCAATAACACAGACCAGGTACCAGGAGAATCTGATGCAAACAATGCAATAACCTGGGCCAGGCAGTAGGGTTGAAGCAAATAAGGCAATAACACGGTGAGGCACTAGGAGAATCTGACGCAAACAATGCATAACATGGGCCAGGCACTAAGGTTGAAGTAAATACTGCAAAAACATGGGAACGGGACTAGGAGAATCTGGTGGACACAATGCAATATCACAGGCGCGGCACTAGGAGAATCTGATGCAAACAATGCAATATCACAGGCGCGGCACTAGGAGAATCTGATGCAAACAATGCAATAACACAGGTGTAGGAGAGTGGGGTCTGCAATCCTATGGTCACCCCAGATTTTTGCTTTTTGCTTCACTGGTTTACGACTTTCCCTGGCTGTGGGCCTGCTAATCAGACCCACAGCCTAGCTGTTCTCTCTCTAAATTGACAAGCATGTACCTTAGGTGCATTTACCAATTGGTACTGGGCCACCTTATCAGTCCCTGTGCAGTATACCTTAGGTATCCAGGGCATAGGTGTACCCAGGGCCTACCAGGGGCTGAAGCATGTATTATGCCACCCCTGGCTGGCCATCTAAACAGACACAACTGGCTTCACGACAGCTGGGGCAAGGTGGTGTAATCACCCTTTGCTTTAGATATAGTTACCTATATCTAAACCTAAAATGGACACATATATTCCTATCAGTCAGTCCTATGGAAGGCCTTATCAATCCTGAAGGCAGAGTGCTTGGAATTATGTGAGATGGTGCTCTGGCATGAGCTGAGCCCGTTTGCAGCTTGCGGAACCAAGTCCTAATAGATGTTCCATGATAACGCTATACCATATACTGTTTAGTACATTATAATCCTCGCGGTTAAATGCTAACTCTGGTATAGCATTATCAAAACATGTCGAGTAAGGTGTCATGCTAATTGGAATACTACCCCCTCGCCAATTCTGGCGACGGGGGTAGCATTCCACCCTTCTAGAGGGACACGACATGTATGTAACTAAGAACCCCGGTTAAAGTTAACTCGAGCCTTGGCATCACAAAATGGATGCTGCCACCACAGACACAAGTCTGACCTCCTGCTGCTGGGAGTCCTTCCAGCGAGGGCGGCTTGGACAAAGGGTTTCCTGCCTTGGGAGGTGCTAGCACCACCCCAGACAGGATTTTGTGTATTGGGTAGGGTAGGCTTGAAAGGAATGAGACATGCCTGGGGCACACAAGGTGCCCTGTGCATACACTGGTTCCAACCAGTTGCTGGGGCACTCCAGCCCCAGCTCTGGCGGGAAGCCGGACAAAGGATTGGGGGTGTAGCCACCCCCCTTCCTGGTCTCACCCAGGGGAGGGACCTAGTCAGTAGCGCAGCCCCCTTTAGCAGGATAAAGGTAGGAGCTGGTCCCATTCCAAATCAGATTATCCTGAACAACTTTACAAGAAGAAACTCTGGACTTCGACGTTCTGCTCCACAAAAGACTGAAGAATCTCCCTTGTGGGCAAGGAGTGTCCACCCTGCACGAGCAGGCACCATCAAGCGTCCAGTGGCCTCCCTTTGTCGTCTTCCTTCCCGGATCCAGACTTCAGAGCCCGACGAGACCCGGATTCCCAGACCTCTCCGACCTCAACCCACATCTGCAGCAAAGCTGAGACCCGTGGGTGCGACAAGACACGTGGGACCGGCCATCTTGGAAGAGACTGCACTTCGCTTCCAGCACGACTCCCGAGGTAAACTCGACCAAGTGCTTTGGGGACTGAGAAGCCCCAGCCCCGAGCAGCTCCTGCACCGAAGATCCGCCCTCCAGCATCCACGAGATCTGCGTGGGGCCCTTCTGCTTTGTTGCTGCTCGATGCATTGTCTGGTCACTTGCCTGCTGGCTTGTGGCCTCCCAGACGACGAACCTTTGAATCTTTACTGCTGGTCTGGTTGCCCCAGACTGGCCCTTGCTCCCTTCCAAAAGAGGGGCACCTCAGACTCTCCTAGTCCACACCAGACGCTTTCTCCACTCACCGCGTGGGTTGCCTTTGCCAAGGCCTGTTGATGCCGATTCCGGATCCAACACCGCCCACAGCGAGGGCCTGCGTGGGACAGCTCATGCCTCCATCCTGGTCGTCGAAGACACCTCCTGGTCCACGTGGCTGCAGAGTCAAGCGTCCACTCTTCACCTGATCGCGACGACGACATCTGGTTCCTTCCTGGTTCCACCCCAGTCACTGGCTAGTGACTGTGAACATTGTCCCCTCTGCTTTCAGGTCTCCTTCTTCAACAATCCACCCTTGGATTGCACCGGACATCTTCCTCCTGGTCGCCTTCAGCATCTTTTCTTTCAGGCTCCATTGACTTCAACGCGAGAACCCGACGCACTTTGAGCCCTATGCACCCGCGGCCCGTGGGTGAGGTAACAAGAGCATTTTGGTGCTCAAGGGTAGTTTAACTGTCCTAGTGTCCAGTTCCACAGTCGTTTTAGTCCTATCTAGTCAGGATTGTCCGTACTCAACTTTTTCTTGAACAGTACTGTCCATAGACGTTGTTACGCATCTCGCGTGTGAGTACACACTCTGCACACGCGTTCCGTGGGCCTCCTAGTACTTACCTAGTGTTAGGGTAGCGTGGCCCCACCGATCCTACAGCCTCCGGACAGCTCCATTCTTACTATCGACTTTCACATTCCACTTACTTAGTATATGGTTTGTCGTGCCCCTAGGGCACCATTGTAATTTTGTGAAACTTAACGTATTTTTCAGAAGAGATTGTCATGTGCTTAGCCCTCTGACCTCATAAAGAGTTCAGAGGTGTTGTTATTAATAAATATATCGTTTATTTTCATAACAACCTGTGTGGTGTCCTTTCATCTGGTATTCAAGGGGTTATATTGTGGTAAAACAGCTGGCTTCACATGCCAAAAGAGTTTAGCCTAAGACTGCTTTGTCCATGCTACCATTAGGATAGCTGGTCTATAAGGTTGACTTACAACCAATCACCATAAGGGTTGTTTGGACTGATAGAAGGTGATCACTAGAACTAGTGAGCATCATATATCAGGCCAACTTCTCAGATTGGTGTGCAGCGGTTGGGATTTGAGCTTGCTGTTGTTTTTACCACGTATAATCTTGAAATATCAGTTGAAAGATCACATAAGGTACTCTAGGTACATATAACAAGCTTAGAAATACTCTGAGTTCTACTGAACCAGCTGTTGTAGTAGAAAGGGCCTAGCACACCCTGACTACAACTCTTAGCAAGGGATCAGTAGGAAAACCCTTAGTGTAGGTAGGTGCATCACTTACACCACACTAGAAGCATGTCTACCCATGGAGAGTCTTCAGAGACTCCCCTAGTGGTTAGTGACCTTCCACAGGTCCTTTCCAGATATGCAGCTCTCAGTTTCCAGGAGATGAGACAATTGTGTACCTCCAGGAAATTGAAACAGGGTTCAAACCCTACAGCTCCTTTTCTGTTAGGTCTCTTAGAGACATATGATGCCAGAAGGGCTGCTAACACAGACCCCTCTAATCCAGATAGGAGTATGCCCCTCTTAGAAGGTACACTTGGTGATCCAGACCTCCCCGAAACAGTAGATGTAGAAGAGGAGGAGGAAGAAGAGGAAGTCTCTGGGGATGAGGCAGACAAAGTTCCTGAGCTAGTCAGCAGACTTACAAGGGCCAACTTAGACCTACATAGGGAAGGATCTGGGGGACCCCCAGTTCTGGCCCTAAGCAGGCCTAACTTGGGAGTTACAAGAGATAGATCTCATTCTAGGGACTCCAATAGATCTGTACTCTCTCATGCCTCTTCCCAGAGGAGAATGAATTCTCCCCAGAGGAGAATGACTTCCCCTCAGAGGAGAGAACATGAAGCAAGGATGAGACAAGCTAATCTGAGGAACCAGAGGGAAGAACTTGCCCTTGCCAAGGAGAAGCTTGCCTTTGCTAGAGAGCAACAGTTGAGTGGGGCAGTCCCCGCTGGTGGCAGCAATATCCCTAAGGCTAAAGACAGGATTTTTGATAACAGAAACCTGAGCAAATTAGTGCCCTCCTATAAGACAGGAGATGATATCCACAAGTGGATAACTGCTTTGGAGAGAGCCTGCAAAGTACAGCAGGTACCCCAGAGTCACTGGGCAGCTATATTGTGGCTCTCCTTTGAAGGTAAAGGTGAAGACAAGCTCCTCACTGTCAGAGATGAGGATGCTAATGATTACCAAGTCTTGAAACTTGCACTGATTGATGGGTTTGGCTTAACCACTGAGCAATACAGGTTGTTGTTCAGGGATACCCAGAAAACTCAGGCTCAGGATTGGACTGACTTTGTTGATTGTGCCACTAAGGCTTTGGAAGGCTGGTTACTGGGAAGTAAAGTTACTGATTACACAGGATTGTATAATCTAATTATGAGAGAACAAATCTTAAATAATTGTCAGAACCAGTTGTTGCATCAGCACTTGATTGACTCAGATCTGACCTCTCCCCAAGAATTGGGAAAGAAGGCAGACAGATGGGTCAGGACAAGGGTCAAGCAGCAGAACCAGAACCAGGGTGGTGGCCAGAAGAAAGCAGACCAGAAGGGTAATGAGAATAAGCAAAATGACCAGAAGTCTTCAACAGGGCCCCAACAACCTAAGGAGGGTGGGTCCCAGAATTCCCAAAAGAAGAAGAATGATGGTCCTAAGAAACCATGGTGCCAATACTGTAAAAGTAAGACTCACTGGTTTATTGAGTGCACCAAGAAAGGCCAAACTCCTAACACTACTGTCCCTAAGACACCTGCAACCCCTAGTACAGTTAGTAGTGGTAGTGCACCGCCCAAGGCTATAGTTGGGTTAACCCTGGGAACTGAGGTGGGTTCTGACTTAGTTAGAACACCAACTCAGGCAGTTCTTGTTTGCACTGGGGACATGGATATGACCCCTACCGTAAGCCCTAGTACTCTAGGCAAATACAGGCAAACGCCTTTGATAAATGGAAAGATGGCTCAGGTCTACAGGGACACCTGTGCCAGTGTCACTATGGTGACACCAACATTTGTGGACCCTGGACAGATCATGCTAGGTACAGATTACCTAGTGACCAATGCTAGCAATGTCACTACCAATCACAGTATGGCAATTGTTAATTTCTCCTGGGGAGGGGTAACTGGCCTCAAAAGGGTTGTAGTTAGTTCAGACCTCCCAGTAGATTGTCTTTTGGGCAATGATTTGGAATCCTCACTGTGGTCAGATGTGGAGTACAGGACTCATGTAGAAATGCTAGGTCTCTCCTCACATGTGCTTGCTGTGACTAGGTCACAGGCCAAGAAATGCCCAGCTGAACTAGTGCTGGATCCTGGAAGAATGGACCAGACACTACCCAAGAGAAAGAGCAGTAGGGGTAAGGCTGAGCCTTCCCCCCTGCCTCAGGTTGAGGATCAGCTCTCTCAGGAGGCTGACCCCAAGACCCCAGAAGGAACTGTCCTAGAAGAGCTTGAACCTGAACAGGTTGAGTTTCTTGGGACAGGGGGACCTTCCAGGGCAGACTTGAAGCAGGCCCAATTAGACTGTTCCTCCCCTCAGACAGCAGGCTGCTGCTGAGGCTGCAGGGAATGCTACAGGTGCCCATAAGGTATATTGGGATGATGGACTCCTATACTCTGACGCAAGAAACCCCAAACCTGGTGCTACCAGGAGGCTGGTCATCCCCTTGTCTCTTAGAGGTTTCCTTCTCACCTTAGCCCATGAGAATCCCCTTGCAGGTCACTTAGGCCAGAACAAGACTTGGGACAGGCTTGCCCCACACTTTCACTGGCCTCATATGTCTGAGGACACTAAAGAGTTTTGTCGCTCATGTGTCACCTGCCAAGCCAGTGGCAAATCAGGTGGCACCACAAAGGCCCCCCTCATACCACTACCTGTGGTGGGGGTACCCTTTGAGAGAGTGGGGATAGACATTGTTGGACCAATGGACCCCCCAACAGCATCTGGGCACAGATTTATACTGGTGATAGCGGATCATGCCACCAGGTATCCAGAAGCTATTCCCCTTAGGACCACTACAGCTCCTGTTGTGGCCAAGTCCCTACTTGCAGTTTTTATTAGAGTGGAGTTTCCTAAGGAGGTCATCTCTGACAGAGGTACTAACTTCATGTCAGGATACCTGACTGCCATGTGGAAGGAGTGTGGTGTAAATTCCAAATTTAGCACACCCTATCACCCACAGGGCAATGGGCTTGTTGAAAGGTTCAACAAGACCCTCAAAGGGATGATAAAAGGGTTACCAGAAAAGTTTAGGCGAAAATGGGACATCCTTTTACCCTGCCTTCTGTTTGCTTAAAGAGAGGTCCCACAGAAGGGGGTTGGTTACAGCCCTTTTGAGCTTTTTTTTGGACATCCTGTAAGAGGACCCCTATGTCTTGTGAAGGAAGGATGGGAGTTACCTCTTAAAAAGCCTAAGCTTGACATAGTGGACTATGTACTTGGTCTCCGCTCCAGGATGGCAGAGTACTTGGAGAAGGCATCCAAAAACCTGGAGGCCAGCCAAGAACTTCAAAAAGCTTGGCATGACCAAAAGGCTGTCCTAACTGTTTACCATGCAGGACAGAAGGTGTGGGTGTTGGAGCCAGTGGCCCCAGCAGCTCTCCAAGACAAATGGTATGGACCCCATACCATCATTGAACAAAAGGGAGAGGTCACCTACCTGGTGGACCTTGGAACTCCCAGGAGCCCTCACAGAGTACTTCATGTGAACAGGCTCAACGCATTTGTTGACAGGGAGGACATGAGCTTGCTCATGGCCACAGATGAGGGGCAGGAGGAAGAGAGTGACCCTCTCCCAGACCTGCTCACTCAGAACCCTGATGATGGGTCAGTAGATGGTGTAGTCTTTTCTGACAGCCTCTCTGAGCATCAGCAAAAGGATTGCAAGCAGGTCCTTCAATCCTTCAGACAAATGTTTTCTCTGACTCCCAGTCAGACAAACTGGTGCACACATGAGGTGGACACTGGAGACAGTCTGCCTATAAAGAGTAAAATCTACAGGCAACCTGACCACGTCAGGGACTGCATAAAACAAGAAGTACAAAAGATGTTGGAATTGGGAGTCATTGAACCCTCAGAGAGCCCTTGGGCTAGTCCTGTAGTTCTAGTACCAAAGCCTCACACCCAGGATGGTAAGAGAGAGATGAGGTTTTGTGTAGACTACAGGGGACTCAATGCTGTCACTAAGACAGATGCCCATCCAATACCTAGGGCAGATGAACTGATAGATAAGTTGGCTTCTGCAACTTTCTTAAGTACATTTGACCTAACAGCTGGTTATTGACAAATCAGGTTAGCTGAGGATGCCAAGGCCAAGACAGCATTTTCTACCCCAGGAGGTCATTACCAATTTGCAGTGATGCCCTTTGGTTTGAAAAATGCACCTGCCACTTTTCAAAGGTTGGTGAACCAAGTTCTCACTGGGTTGGATGACTTCTGTGCAGCATATTTAGATGATATTGCTGTCTTTATCTCCACCTGGGAGGATCACCTGATCCACCTGAGGAAAGTTTTAGAGGCTCTGCAAAAGGCAGGCCTCACTATCAAGGCTACTAAGTGCCAGATCGGGCAGAGTCAGGTTGTGTACCTGGGTCACCTTGTGGGTGTAGGCCAGGTTCAACCATTGGAGAGCAAGATACAGGCCATAAAGGACTGGGCTCCTCCAACCACCCAGACACAGGTCAGAGCTTTCCTGGGCCTGTCTGGTTACTATAGGAAGTTTGTCAAGAATTATGGGTCCATAGTGACACCACTTAATGACCTGACAAGCAAGAAAATGCCAAAGAAAGTTCAGTGGACAGTTAGCTGTCAAAGGGCATTTGATGACCTAAAGCAGGCCATGTGTACTGCACCTATTCTCGAGTCCTGACTACTCCAAAACCTTCATTGTCCAAACAGATGCATCTGAGTTGGGTGTGGGAGCTGTTCTTTCTCAACTGAATATTGATGGTCATGACCAGCCCATTGCTTTTATAAGCAGAAGGCTGACCCCTAGAGAGAAACGTTGGTCAGCTATAGAGAGGGAGGCCTTTGCTGTGGTTTGGGCCCTGAAGAAGTTGAGGCCCTACTTGTTTGGAACTCACTTCAAGATTCAGACTGACCATAAGCCCCTCCTATGGCTAAATCAGATGAAAGGTGAAAACCCCAAACTTCTTAGGTGGTCCATTTCCCTATAGGGGATGGACTTTACAGTGGAGCACAGACCAGGGACTGACCATGGCAATGCAGATGGTCTCTCCAGGTATTTCCACTTAGAACAGGAAGACCCACCTGGTCAAGGTATGTTTAATGTCCCTAAGTTTGGGGGGGGGGTTATGTAGGAGAGTGGGGTCTGCAATCCTATGGTCACCCCAGATTTTTGCTTTTTGCTTCACTGGTTTACGACTTTCCCTGGCTGTGGGCCTGCTAATCATACCCACAGCCTAGCTGTTCTCTCTTTAAATTGACAAGCATGTACCTTAGGTGCATTTACCAATTGGTACTGGGCCACCTTATCAGTCCCTGTGCAGTATACCTTAGGTATCCAGGGCATAGGTGTACCCAGGGCCTACCAGGGGCTGAAGCATGTATTATGCCACCCCTGGCTGGCCATCTAAACAGACACAACTGGCTGCACGACAGCTGGGGCAAGGTGGTGTAATCACCCTTTGCTTTAGATATAGTTACCTATATCTAAACCTAAAATGGACACATATATTCCTATCAGTCACTCCTACGGAAGGCCTTATCAATCCTGAAGGCAGAGTGCTTGGAATTATGTGAGATGGTGCTCTGGCATGAGCTGAGCCCGTTTGCAGCTTGCGGAACCAAGTCCTAATAGCTGTTCCATTATAACGCTATACCATATACTCTTTAGTGCATTATAATCCTCGCGGTTAAATGCTAACTCTGGTATAGCATTATCAACACATGTCGAGTAAGGTGTCATACGAATTGGAATACTACCCCCTCGCCAATTCTCGTGACGGGGGTAGCATTCCACCCTTCTAGAGGGACACAACATGTATGTAACTGAGAACCCCGGTTAAAGTTAACTCGAGCCTTGGCATCACAAAATGGATGCTGCCACCACAGACACAAGTCTGACCTCCTGCTGCTGGGAGTCCTTCCAGCGAGGGCGGCTTGGACAAAGGGTTTCCTGCCTTGGGAGGTGCTAGCACCACCCCAGACAGGATTTTGTGTATTGGGTAGGGTAGGCTTGAAAAGAATGAGACATGCCTGGGGCACACAAGGTGCCCTGTGCATACACCGGTTCCAACCAGTTGCTGGGGCACTCCAGCCCCAGCTCTGGCGGGAAGCCGGACAAAGGATTGGGGGTGTAGCTACCCCCTTCCTGGTACCACCCAGGGGAGGGACCTAGTCTGTAGCGCAGCCCCCTTTAGCAGGATAAAGGTAAGAGCTGGTCCCATTCCAAATCAGATTATCCTGATCAACTTTACAAGAAGAAACTCTGGACTTCGACGTTCTGCTCCACAGAAGACTGAAGAATCTCCCTTGTGGGCAAGGAGTGTCCACCCTGCACAAGCAGGCACCATCAAGCGTCCAGCGGCCTCCCTTTGTCGTCTTCCTTCCCGGATCCAGACTTCAGAGCCCGACGAGACCCGGATTCCCAGACCTCTCCGACCTCAACCCACATCTGCAGCAAAGCTGAGACCCGTGGGTGCGACGAGACACGTGGGACCGGCCATCTTGGATGAGACTGCACTTCGCTTCCAGCACGACTCCCGAGGTAAACTCGACCAAGTGCTTTGGGGACTGAGAAGCCCCAGCCCCGAGCAGCTCCTGCTCCGAAGATCCGCCCTCCAGCATCCACGAGATCTGCGTGGGGCCCTTCTGCTTTGTTGCTGCTTGACGCGTTGTCTGGTCACTTGCCGGCTGGCTTGTGGCCTCCCAGACGACGAACCTTTGAATCTTTACTGCTGGTCTGGTTGCTCCAGACTGGCCCTTGCTCCCTTCCAAAAGAGGGGCACCTCGGACTCTCCTAGTCCGCACCAGACGCTTTCTCCACTCACCACGTGGGTTGCCTTTGCCAAGGCCTGTTGATGCCGATTCCGGATCCAACACCGCCGACAGTGAGGGCCTGCGTGGGACAGCTCGTGCGTCCATCCTGGTCATCGAAGACACCTCCTGGTCCACGTGGCTGCAGAGTCAAGCGTCCACTCTTCACCTGATCGCGACGACGACATCTGGTTCCTTCCTGGTTCCACCCCAGTCACTGGCTAGTGACTGTGAACATTGTCCCCTCTGCTTTCAGGTCTCCTTCTTCAACAATCCACCCTTGGGTTGCACCGGACATCTTCCTCCTGGTCGCCTGCAGCATCTTTTCTTTCAGGCTCCATTGACTTCAACGCGAGAACGCGACGCACTTTGAACCCTATGCACCCGCGGCCCGTGGGTGAGGTAACAAGAGCATTTTGGTGCTCAAGGGTAGTTTAACTGTCCTAGTGTCCAGTTCCACAGTCGTTTTAGTCCTATTTAGTCAGGATTGTCCGTACTCACCTTTTTCTTGAACAGTACTGTCCATAGACGTTGTTACGCATCTCGCGTGTGAGTACACACTCTGCACACGCGTTCCGTGGGCCTCCTAGTACTTACCTAGTGTTAGGGTAGCGTGGCCCCACCGATCCTACAGCCTCTGGACAGCTCCATTCTTACTATCGACTTTCACATTCCACTTACTTAGTATATGGTTTGTCGTGCCCCTAGGGCACCATTGTAATTTTGTGCAACTTAACGTATTTTTCAGAAGAGATTGTCATGTGCTTAGCCCTCTGACCTCATAAAGAGTTCAGAGGTGTTGTTATTAATAAATATATTGTTTATTTTCATAACAACCTGTGTGGTGTCCTTTCATCTGGTATTCAAGGGGTTATATTGTGGTAAAACAGCTGGCTTCACATGCCAAAAGAGTTTAGCCTAAGACTGCTTTGTCCATGCTACCATTAGGATAGCTGGTCTATAAGGTTGACTTACAACCAATCACCATAAGGGTTGTTTGGACTGATACAAGGTGATCACTAGAACTAGTGAGCATCATATATCAGGCCAACTTCTCACAACAGGCCAACCACTAGGAAAATCTGACACACACAATGCAATAACACAGGCCAGGCACTTGGATTGAAGCAAATAATGCAATAACACAGGCCATGCACCAGGATTGATGCAAACAATGCAATAACACAAACCAGGCACCAGAAGAATCTAATGTAAACAATGTAATAACACTGGCCAGGCACCAAGAAAATCTGATGCGAACAATGCAATAACACGGACCAGGTACTTGGATTGAAGCAAATAATGCAATAACACAGGCCAGGCACTAGGATTGATGCAAACAATGCAATAACACAGTCCAGGCACTGGAAGAATCTGACGCAAACAATGCAATAACACGGGCCAGGCACGAGGAAAATCTGAAACAAACAATGCAATAACACAGGCCAGGCACGAGGAGAATCTGATGTAAACAATGCAATAACACAGGCCAGGCACGAGGAGAATCTGATGTAAACAATGCAATAACACAGGCCAGGCACGAGGAGAATCTGATGTAAACAATGCAATAAACCAGGCCAGACACTATGAGAATCTGATGCAAACAATGCAACAACATGGACCAGGCACGAGGAGAATCTGATGCAGACAATGCAATAACACGGCCAGGCACTAGGAGAATTTGATGCAAATAATGCAATAACGCGTGCCAGGCACTAGGAAAATTTGATGCAAATAATGCAATAACACAGGCCAGGCACGAGGAGAATCTGATGCAAACAATGTAATAACACAGGCCAGGCACGAGGAGAATCTGATACAAACAATGCAATGACACAGGCAGGCACTAGGAGAATCTAATGCAAACAATGCAATAACACGGGCGAAGCACCAAGAGAATCTGATGCAAACAATGCAATAACACGGGCCAACCACTATGAGAATCTGATGCAAACAATGCAATAACACGGGCCAGGCACTAGGAGAATTTAATGCAAACAATGCAATAACGCGTGCCTGGTACTAGGAGAATTTGATGCAAATAATGCAATAACACAGGCCGGGCATGAGGAGAATCTGATGCAAACAATGCAATAACACGGGCCAGGCGCTAGGAGAATCTGATGCAGGTGAGCATGTAATACCCGGCAGGATCTAGTGTACTGTGTGGACAAGAGGGTGGGAGGGCAAAGACTAGTTTCATATGGACTGAAGCATGGGCAAAATGAGCAATATTTTAAGGAAATATTTACCATATAGTAAATCATGCAGTCAGTTGTTTTTTTGGGCCAGGTATGGGATATTACATACCAAGGGGTGTCAGAGATATTATAATCTTTCCTACAAGGGTCATCTGCTTTACAAAGAATTTCAATACGAGGAGTGACTCTAAAAAGCAGCGACGGTACATACAGTGAGAGGAGAGAAAGCAGAGTATCTTTAACGTTATGGAACAGCACACAACTTTAGAGGCTACTTAGATACAAGGTAGACACCTGAAATGGGCTCTGCACCTCACATGAAACCAGAACACGAAAGCGCCTTTACACACAGACCAAACATCCTAGGAATGGCCAAGGGGGACATAACCTCTAATCCCGATTTTCCACTTTACCTAAAGATGCTGGAAGTAAACACCAAATGTTACTTCTCAACAGGGCCACTATACAGGTCCTTATCCTGGGATTGTAGTTCCTCAGCCTCTCCCTCACAATCTCCACCACCCTACGTGTGGTTTACTGCACTAGGAGACTGTGCAACCAGGAGACTACGTGTTTAACCCTGACCTACAATTTGTGAAATAGTGAGCTTCAGGAATCACTAAGTACATTTATGCCTCTCTCCCCATTTATGTCCAAGATCGGGATATTTACAACCATCCTAAAGCTGTAGGTAAAACTGTGCTTTTGGGGGCGTGGCCAAGATGACAACCTGAGCAGACGCAGGTTCGCGTGGCTCCCCGGCCCTGATTCCCATTGAGGCCCATAACTCGCTTCTAAACCACTGCACACTCGAAGAATCACCTCTCCGAGTCGCAGAGACAGCTACTCAGCCTCCGACACCGAAGCGACCGCAGTGCAGACACCCGAGGCACCTACCGCCACTCTGCGGAGACCCGACCGCGTTCGCCACAACATGGCGGCCTGAACTGGGGGTCGTTGACCCAGGCAGCGACGGCGAGAGATCCGCAGAGACAGGCAGCCCAGCCGTAGCAACGACGGCGGGGACTGCGCTCTAGCAACGAGAGGCCAGCATCGGCAACGGGAGGGAGGAGAGCGACAAGGAAGATTGCCTCCGTCCACGCGACGCCCAGCCGGCAAGCACGAAAATCGAGGCCCCGGTCCTGGGGCCTACACGGAGAGGCTGCGTCCCGACTTGTCGGGCCTTCTCAACAACAGACGGCAGCCCAAGCCACAGGATCCCACAGCCTGCTTCGGGACTGCACCAGCGAGGTACTGGGGAGTGCGGGCCCCGGAGGGGGAGAAGTGCTGGGCCTGGACGGGCACAACAGAGGGGGAGTGAGTGTCGTGCCCCGAGATCGTGGGGGCCCTGTGCGGCCCGGCATTCTTGGGGAGCGAGAGACATTATCGACCCCCTGGGGCCAGTGAGGCGCGATTTCGCCGGGCTCTGCCCTCCCCCTCACCAACACCAGAAGAGGCCTGCGGCAAGGATTGCGGGGGGTCCTGGACACGGCTCCCCCATCACCACGGGACCCTGGGCATACAGGTGCCCATCGATTGTACACACGCCGGCACCTGAGTTGGGGTCCCTGAAGGGTGGCCGCACGACGCTGTTGGCGACAAGGGCCCACTGCAGAAAGCAGCCCACGAGCCTAGGAGCAACTAGAGCACGAACCCGCAACCAGGGGCCCACGCGTTCGGGGCCGACGCAGTGCGGACACAGGGTCTGCCCGACTTACCGACGGAGGAGGTGGATCGGCGACGCAGAGAGCCACGGCTGTGTCTTACGAGTGAGTCAGCACTGCGGCAGCAAGAGCAGCGAGCCCCCCGGCGTGGGGCTTAGGGCGGCCCGTTGGACCGCAGCGACGACCCTGGTGTGTGACAAAGCGCAGGACGGGAAGTCAGCGCCACTGTCTGTTCGCCCAATCCCGAGACAGGGCGCGCGGAGGGAGTTGCATGGGTCTGGGCTGAGAAGCTAATACACTGCACGCAGCCAACTGCTACCAGAATCACCGGGGGCCCGAAGGGACGAGGGACACTAGGCCCGACTTGTGCTGCAGGCCGGGGTGGTGGAGCAGCGACAGGCTTAAGGATCCGCACTAGCAGACACAGAGGGGTCCAGCCACCGACTGGTCTGACCAGGACATCGAGTGACCACCCCCTGGCCAGCGATCTCCTGCCTGGGTGGGCCCGAGACAGGCCAGTGGACACGACATGGCTAACTCGAACAGAAGGGGCAGCCGCACCATCACCGAAATGCTAGCCAAGGGGGCCGCCAAAGGGGAGAAAGCCCGTCCCCACCAACAACAACAACAGACCCTCCGGGACTGGAGGATGGAAGGGCCCCCATTACTAAAGCCTTTCTGGAGTCCCTCTTCAACTCCCTAAGAGATGACCCTCAAACAGGACATGGCAGGAGAACACAGCGAATTAAGGCACGATGTGGATGGCCTGGGAGAACGGGTAGCGGCAATAGAAGAAATGGACCACGCCAGGAGCGAAGAGGTGGAGCAACTGCAACAAGAAGTGGTCCGCCTTCGGGAGCAGCAAGTGGACTTACAGGCGCACGCGGAGGATCTTGAAAACCGCTCTCGCCAAAACAACATTCGGGTGCGGGGAGTGCCATCGAAATCGGAAGGGACTAGCGTGGCCGGCTTCCTACAGCAGTTATTCCGAGAGATCCTGGGGGAGCAGGAAGACTTCGAGATACACATCGACAGAGCCCCCATGGTAGGCCTGGCACGCCGAGCACCAGCCCCCCCACCCCGCCTGACATCCTAGCCTTCCTCTCTGACTTTCTCCTGAAAGAAAGAATCCTGCGAGAAGCCCGCCGAAAGCAACCCCTGCAGTTTCAGGCCACCCGGTGGCGTAATATCAGGACCTCTCTGCCATCACTTTGCAGAAAAGGAAAGCTTTCAGAGTAGCAACGAAGTTCCTCCGGGTTAACGAGATCCCTTACTCGTGGGGTCACCCTTTCCGACTCTTTTTTAAATGGAAGGGAGCTCTACACCAACTTCGCTCCCTATGGGACACATGCGCTCTATTAGGCATTGACCCTGAGGATGATTAGTACACGGAGGGGGCATCAACACAACCGTCTCAGGACAAGCCTCCAAACACCGCCCGCCTGGGGTGGTAAAGAGTGGGGCGCCACCGCTCGCCCAAAACAGTCCTCCGACCGGAGCCAACAACGATGGCGCAAGAACAGGCGGCAGCCGTCCAGGAAGTGTCCAGGGACACAGCTCAACCGAACTGATATACCACAGTCAGAAGGGGTTTTCATTATTGCATTGCCTCTTAGTGGGCACAATGGGGGAAGGGCGGGGGGCCAGCGGGGTCGCCATTGCCACAGACTCCTCTACTTCTATGGTAACACTACCACAGGCCTGGACTGAGTTTGTATAGGCCTGGGACTATGACTACTAGTTGGGGATTCACAGTTGGGGTCAGGGAGGGGGGTTGTTGGGAGTTGGGGGGATGGATGGGAAAGGGGGAGGGGGACATCCAGTGCTCTTACGTTTACGATTGGTCCCTCTATGGCCCTAATGAGGGCCAGGAACAATTTCTCCACTCAGTCCTTACAGACATCACAGACACATCGGATAGGTATATTATACTGGTGGGGATTTCAACATGGTCTTCGACACGGTTCTGGATAGGTCCGCCCAAAGCACTCACCAAACCGGAGCATTTTCATCCAGTTGCACTGACCGGATGACAGAGCTGGATCTTCATGATCTTTGGAGCCGCACACATCAACACGATAGGGAATACTCTTACTATTCCAATGCACACAAAACCTATGCCAGGCTGGACCATCTCTTAGTCTCTAGTCCAGTTTGCGCGTTGTCCACCTCAACAGAGATAGGGGTAATCTCACTCTCGGACCATGCACCAGTCACTACCACACTCACTTTGCCACCGGCGTCATATCCTCCCAGGGTCTGGCGTCTTCGAGACACGTTACTACACAGGAAAGATGTGGTGAAACACATTCAGGACACTATCCAAGACTACCTGTCTCACAACGCAAACTCTGACACGACTCTGGCGATACAATGGGTGGCCATGAAGGCGGTCATCCGGGGGGAATTTTTGACTCTTTCCTCCGCTGTGAATAGGGACCGGCAAAACAAGCGTGATGAGCTCACGCAGCGTGTGGATGAGCTTGAGCAAATGCACCAATGAACTGGGGCACCCAGAATTTGGAAGAAACTCAAAGTCGAACGGCAACTTCTGGGAGCTCTGTACACAGACCGGGCGGAGTTCGCAGCCCTGCGGCTGCAACATGCCTATTACACTGGCGGGGACAGATGTGGCCGCCTCCTGGCGAATCGACTCAGAGTTGCGCCAACAACAGAGGGTTAAAGAGCTCTACCGCCCCGATGGGTCCGCAGTCACAGAGGACGCCCAGATCGCGGAGGCTTTCTGCAGCTTTTACGCTACTCTTCTTACAAGCACCCCATTGGCCGAGTCGGCAGCGGCTAAATACCTGGACTCAGTCACACTCCTCTCTCTTGCACCTTCACAATCGGAATATCTTGAAAGTGATATCCGCATTGAAGAAGTGATTTCCGCCATTGCCAAACTCAAACCGGGGAAAGGTCCGGGTCCGGATGGCTTTACAGCCATCTTTTACAAAACGTTTTGCACTACGCTAGTACCGATTCTCACCTGCCTTTTTAACACCTTTTCTGAACCCGGCGCCATCCCGCCTGACCTCCTGCGTGCGTCCCTTACGGTCATCCCCAAACCAGGGATAGGGCCAAATGCGGCTCCTACAGGCCGATATCGTTACTAAATGTGGACCTTAAATTATACACAGGAATTCTAGTGACCCGGTTGGACCCCCACCTGCCAGGCCTTATAGACCCAGACCAAGCGGGATTCATCCCCGAATGCCAGACAGTAGATAACACCAAAAGTATCGTCCACCTCATAGAAAAAGCCTCCCGAATCCCTGGGGAGAGAATGATGCTGGCGGTAGACGCCGAAAAGGTGTTTGACCAAGTTCACTGGCCTTTCCTAGAACTGGTCCTGGCGAAGGTCAGAATTGGGGAAAAGTTCAGCACTCTCATTTTTAATTGTTAGAAATTCCCCACGGCAGTGGTGCGAGTGAATGGTTATAGCTCGGAGAGTCACGATATCGAGAGGGGCACGAGGTAGGGATGCCAGATATCACCACTATTATTTGCCCTATATATGGAACCATTCGCTCAGAGGATTCGCCAAAACCGTGTAGCAACGGGGATAGTGTTAGGTGGCTTTACACACACCATCAGTCTCTTTGCGGACGATGTCCTGCTTTCACTAGAGAATCCGCGGAAGGCCCTACCGGCTTGCATAGCGGAGGTGGATACCTTTGCTGGCGTGGCCGGGTTCAAAATGAATGCAGACAAGTCAATAGCCCTCGATTTGTCCCTAGCCCCCTCCACAAAAGCCTATTTACAACACCTCTTCCCCCTCCAATGGTCACCTGGCACAGTGCTGTATCTGGGGATCCAGCTGTCCCCCACATTTTCAACTATGACGACGGCCAACTATGCTACACTCCAAGGGAAGATACATGAGGAGTTAGGACGCTGGAAACACTTCCCCCTCTCTTGGTTGGGCAGGATCGCAGCGGTCAAAATGACCGTCTTGCCCCAAATCCTTTACCTCTTCCGGGCGTTACCGCTGCAGCCACCAGCAGGGTGGATCCAGCAAGCACAGGCGGACCTCTCCCACTTTATTTGGCGAGGCTGGAAGCCAAGAATGAAGAAGGCACTGGCCATGTTGGGCCCAAAAGCTGGGGGCTTGGGGATACCGGATTTGCGCAAATACTTTCAGGCGGCGCAACTGCGCTACTAAGTGGAATGGAGTAAGTGAGAGTCGGAGAGGCACTGGCTCTTTCAGGACCAGGCAGTTGCAGGGCCCACTTCAGGAAATCCCCTTTCTTCGTAAGGCCCACCGGCCCGCTAACCTTTACACCTCGTTTGTCACACGGGTCTCCCTGAAACTGTGGGACGCCACTACCATCACTCACGAACTTACCACTTTCCCCTCGCCACTTACGTCATTGGTCGACAATCCAGACTTCACTCCAGGCCCACTCTTTAAACAGGAATATAAACTCCCTGAGACTCCCTGAGGCGGAATAGATGCGTTACATGCAAGTCCGACACAGGGCACTCCAGCCACAAGTGAGGGAGACAGCAGATAGGAAACTCCAGCCGTATGAAAGGTAGCTTCTATTCCACACCAAATTAATATCCGACCTTTACAAATGTTTACAACCACCAACAACACATCTCTACAATCCAGGCAGGGAACGCTTGGAACGTGAACTAGGCAGGACCCTGAGCCATAAAGAATGGGCCACTCGGCATACCATACCGGGCTTACGGAGACACTAAGCGATACAAAGCGATACAAAAGGGGATGATGGACGGAGCGTTTGAGCAAATCAAACAATCACCCCCAGTCAACTGATCTGGGTTTAATCCATCACCATTCTTTAGCCCACTGAGGAGACACTAACCAAGATATCCACATATTGGTATAACACCCCATAACGGATACATGAGATGGACCGCAGCCAAGCCATGTCTTTCCTGGACCGGAATCAAGCATCCTAGGACCGGTTTCGGGGTTTCACTCCTCTTCAGCCAGGATAGCTTGACTCCAGTGGTGTGGAGAGCATGGGACTCACGTCTGAGCATACCCATCCCACTCGGGGTGACAAATGCAAAACAACAGTTGATGGACAGAATGCAGAACAATGTCATACATTCACCCCAGTACAGGTTGGGTTGCGAACACGATCCACAAACTGGCATGTAGACACTAACTTCGGGATTCTTGCTGCCTGGCAGCTCCTGCCACCCAACGAGCAGGACTTTTATAGCTGAGATGTGTGCGCCCTGCCAGGCTGTTCCAGTTGTGCTGGCATCACCGAGCAGCACTAGATGAGTGCGGGCAATGGAGCAGACCACCTGAGAGAGCGACAAACCTGGAGGTTCACGGTGACAAAGAGTAAATCTTTTTAAGATTACTGTGAGAGTGTTACCAGTACTTCTTTAAAGCGGTATTTTCAGGGAAACCTTAAAAAAAGGTTAACACTAGCTACAGTATGATTGCGGTTACTAAACATGTAACATCTGATAGCACAGTAAGAATTTACACGTTTTCTCTATTTGCAAATTATGCTCGACTGATCTTATACTCTATACAGCCCATCCTATAATTTGTGTAGCCTATTTTATATTTTGTTTAATTCTTTCTTTAAACTATTGGCTTTCCTATTCAAAGTGCTGTCTCTCATGGGCAGATGTCACAGCACTGTGAAAATATACAAGTCACTATTCCCTAGTGCAACAACCAGGATTCAATTTAGCGGCCCTCCAGTTTGAGACAAAGACATCAGAAATTATAACACTAAGCCCAGTGCCCCAGGCGATCTGAATGGCGTCTGAGTTGAGCCCATTTACATAAACGCAGGCTATAGGATGTGTGTCCAGCAGCTTCAAACGTGATCTCAAACTACCTGACATACCAAGCCGCCTAAACGTCTCGATCATAAAAGGCTA